>NC_088776.1:41058396-42457595 GCF_954871325.1 Gordionus sp. m RMFG-2023
ATCATGTTGAAGTGACTCTGATATTACCACATAATTAAGGTTTTCTATATTGTTATTATAATATGCTATCATAGGATGGATAGTGGCCTGATTATTATTCCAGTGAAATCCTTGAACAGAGTCTTGGATTACAAAGGCATAATTTTCAGAGAAATCACAAATTCATTTTGTTGTAAAAAATGTTTAAGTTTTGAAATATATGATGACTGATTGGTAGCGATAAAGGAATGACGTAACATAGGTGGAATTTTTTCTAAAAAAAATTAAAAATTCTTGAGAAGATTTTGTTATTGTTTCCAGATTACTTCTATCAACAGACACGCACTGTTTAAAGGATATATGATCTATGTCATTTTGAGCAAATAGAACATCTAATTGTTTTTTAATTGAGAATGTGCCTGGACAATAGTTACAATCTCCTAAATAACAAATAGGGAGTGCTGGATTGCATATTGTTTGAGCTAAAATATTTTTATAGTTATGTAATGGATATTCTGGCATAGCTAATAGTTTTGCCAAATTATAATCTACAAACATAAGCTTAAAGTTTTGATGAATTACACAAACACATACACTGTGTGTTCCACTGGCTCCAGTCAGAATACAATTTTTTGGCCGTAAATCTGCAAATTTAGAAAATCCAACTTTAATTATCGGGTACCTCTCTTTAAATCGTTCATATAATTCTTTTAAATTGTTTAAAATTAATCTTTTTTGAAACTGCTCTCTTTTCCCCTTGATCATTATGGATTTATAGTCTTTTTTCCCGGGCATCGCGCGACTGACTTCATCAGAAGAGTAAAAATTTTCAATAATATTCACGGTTTCCTGATCAATTGTTCGCCCAGGTTTTATATTGGGAGATGACATAAATCCTTTTAATTCTATTAGTTTTTTTGATTTTCTTATCAAGTAATTCGTGGCTTTGAACTCCATCTCAATTTTTTTAGAGGTCCAAGAAGGGGGCAATATAGTAAGAAGTTGATATTTTTTTTCCTTAGAAATAATTGGATAATGATGTTTTAAATTTTGAAGAAGTTCGTCATTTTTATTATTTTGTATATCAAACTCAGGAAGGCTGCTTCTTAATATGTTTTGACTTAATGCTTTTGTTATTTTTTTTTGCAGATATTTCTTTTCTCCTATTCTTTTCTTTTTTATTGGGGATTGGCCTATTTCTTCTAGCGATACATTTATTATATCCAAAGTTGAACTGGATGGTTTCGGGCTCTTCATTTTCAGATATATCCTCAATGGATTCCATATTTATCAAATATAAGCGACATGAGTGACATAATGATTGGCCTATTGTTAATTAACCTTTGGATTTTTTAATCATCTTTGGTGTAACCTAATTTTATATATAATAAAAATAATCACGATATCCAATAATAAAAAAGATATTATATTAGTAAAAAATCCAGAATCTAAAATTAAAAAGGTTTTAATCCATAATATAAATAAACTTACCTTTTGTAGATTTTTTGAAATAGACTTATGGCCTTCTCTAATGAATGGATTACTACACAATGATTTCATTATTACAATTTTTTAAATTTAAAAAAAAATTTTAAGTAAAAAAAGAATAATTTTTTTAATCCTAATGTTCTTTTTAATCATGATTGATTATTAAATTTCCTATTTATCGATATAAAAATTTAATAGAAAGAAAGGAATGAAAAATAAAATAAGATGATAAAATCTTTAATTTCAAATAATAACGATAGTAGATCCAGAAGTGTGAAATATATACAAATTACGGCCTCAAGAATTTTTATTTAAGCGCAAAATGGATTGCGATAAATAGATATATTTTTATAATAGCTTGAATATAATTTTAAAGTATCTTTATATGGGCCGCTTCCTCATTTATTGCCCCAGGACATCATACTGGTTATACTAAATCGATTTCTTTTGATTTTAATAACGATATAAAATATATTATTATTAAATATAATATATTATTAATAAATTTAATATAACGCCATCTATATTATCCTTTTTTATTTACAAAAATAATAAAAATTTTAATAAAATTAAAAAAACAAAAATGGCTATAAAGATTTTTCATTAAATAGTTTAATATAAAGGTAATAAACATTTTTAGAGAGTATCAACACCAAAAAAAATCCCTTCCCAGGAATGTTAATTTTTTATTTTTATCGGATATACAAAAACACTTAAAATTTTTTAACTTTTTTTCAATATTTTCCAATGTAAAATTTTAAGGGCATAAAGTGATATATTATTTGTAATTCTATCTTAAGTATTTTTTAAGAAAAACAAGATATAAGAAATCACGCATTACGCGATTCTCTACTTTGAAGGCGTATATCTTTGGATCTGGTTGAGCTGGGGCTCTAAAATTTGGATTTTATTAACATTTGCAACATAAATAACTAACATGTTAAGTTTCATTCATTTTTGAGATGGTCGGCCGAATCACTGGTCGATTTGTCATGGAATTACCCTAGTGCCAATCTCGCCCATCCGATGTTTATATTCGAAAGGTAGGTTCAGTCGACATAGGGCTATTAACTAAAATCTTAAATTATGGTTGGTCATCTACCCTAACCTTCTGGAACCCTTCCATTTATCCCTATTGGATGGGAAAAGACCAGATGAGCTCATAAACATTCCTTGATTTAGAGGAAAACATCTTATTTGGGATTTCACTTGTGCCTTCCAATATTCGTCTAACCTAAACAATGATCCGTATTACAAGGTCAAAAATTATAAATCACAACTTTTCTGATTTTCACTTCCCAATAGTTAAATCTACCTATGGGTCCCTAGGATATCATTTTTTTTTAAATTTTGGGTAAAAAAATCTCTCAAATTATGATCATGAATCCGCTTTTAAAATGTTACAATAAACTCAAATGGCTGTATTTCGAGGTAACTACTTTGGATCTCAATAAGAGTCCTTATTTTTGCCCCCCATCCCTCTCATGTTGCCTTTTAATTTATTTATTCTTTTTTAAATATTATTTTATAGATTTATATATCACGCTGTTTTTAATATAATAAAGGCAATACAATTGACCTTTGAAAAATATTTTTCAATAATATTCCAAAGACATCGTGTAATTAAATTCTCAATTTATAAATATATTTACTAAAAATCTTAATATTTGATTAAGGTAGTTTTTTGTTTTGATTAGGATCCCAAGAGAAAATTTTCTTTGGCATAGTACTGAAAGGAACATATTTATGATGTGTGCCAGTCATATTTTGCTGATAAGGTTCCATCCAATCATACTTTGGATCATTTGATTTAGGGGCTTGATCAGTCATATAATGGATCCATGCATGCCTAGTATTAAGAAACATTTAAAATTATGCTCTACATATACCTTTTTAAAACTCTTATTCAAATTATTTCAAGAAAGAAAGTTTTTAACCTATTCTTGAATTTGGAGCCATATTTATTTCTTTCTCATAATAGGCTCGTTATTAATGGTTAAATTTATTTAAACATCCTCACCTTATAATCTGGGCTCAAAAATCAAAACCGCCAAATAATATGATAGATCATTACTTCATACCTATAATCATCACTAAATCTCATTTTTACATTATTCCGTCTTTCATTTAATTCATCTTAACCCATAATTTCATATACTAATATATTCCTTAAACCAATGAATCATTTCTTTTACACTACGAAAAAATAATTAATTTTCCAATTTTCCTGAAATAAGAACTCCGAACAAAAAAAAGGATAAAGAAATAAATCAGCTAACAATAAGCGAAACAAGGCTAATGAAAAAAAAATAGTATTAAAAAAATAAAGTAGGATGGGCTTATCATTTACTTTGTATTGAATTTGGGTAAAATATGAAAATAATGGAAAATCATAGGAAATACAAAAAAAAGTTATTTATATAAGAACCGTCAGCGCCTTAACATGTTTTATTGGGCTTAGTTCAGCCTTAGCTCATTAAGTTAATTTAAAAATAGCTGATTATGTAATGTTCAGGGTTTAAACGATTCAATTAATTGTTATGGTTGTTTTTATTAAAAACTTAACATATATATATATTATAAATATAATTTTAATTATTATATAATATTCTAACATTCTATTTTAAAAATGACCAATTATATAATGTTCAGGGCTTAAATGATTTAATTCATTATCATGGTTGTTTTTATTAAACTCAAAACAAAATGAGTTAAATAGTTCAATAAACTCTTCTTTTAATTTAAAATCTATTATTTTATCCAGGTTGGGAAAAAAAGACATGTGGACTTTATTCATGTATTCCATTGAGGGTAGACATATAAATCTTATTTTGTTGATTGGAATAATTTTTGTATTTATAAAACCAGCTTTCTTCATGTACTCTTCATAGGTTTTGACTGGATTTTCAGTTAACATATGTGGTCTTTTCCATGGGAAATAAAGCATCGAATCTAATTTTGACAATTCCTCAAGATATGTACCAATCTTTTTATACATTATTCTAATTTCTTGTGTTATTGTTGGTTTGATCTTATTGAGTTTACCATCACTGATATCCTCTTGATTGTTATTAATTGTTTTTTGTATATCTAATACTTTATCCAAAGAATTGATCATAACCTCTGTACGTTCACCAATTAAAACTGATATAAAAACTCCATTTGGTTTTAAGAATTTAGCGATATTTGATAGGGCTTGTATTTGATCTTCCATCCAATGCATGCAATTAAATGACAAAACTAAATCAAATGCATGGAACCATTCTTCAGGAAGTTCATCTATATTTAAAATATTTCCTACTTTGAAACTCAAATCATTATTGTTTCCTTCATCATCTTTTATTTTTATTGTTAATTTTTCATTTGCATGAGCAATCATCTCAGGCAGAACATCTAATCCAACAGTTGTTCCTTTCAATCCATTTTTGCTATTTAGTATGGTATCATGGATAAGCATAGTCGATGCTCCATCACCACATCCAATATCTAAAATGTGATAACGTTCTTCAATATTATCTTTATCCTTAATTCTCGCACCATTTAACTGAGTTTTATGATAAAATAATGGATTGATTCCATCATGAAGCCATTGATTAAGTATTTTCCTGACAATTAAACTTTGAAGGTTATTCCTTGAAGCATAAATTTTGGCATCTGAGTTCATGGATATGCAGGGCCTCACTTTTACATCGCAAGTATCCAAAATAATAGAATCACTTTCAATCATTTTATGATATTAGATTTATATCAAATAAATTTAACTATGATAAAATTAACTATTTTTTATTATTTTTATAGGAAAAACAAAATCGTTTTTATCAAATCACTATTTAATAAATTAAAATGTTTATATCATATCCTGCCTCCTATTTGTAATTGTAGCCAACAATTGTTATTGTTTTGATAAATCATATGAATATTTGAATAATATTTATGTGTTACGTTAAAATTTAGAATGAATATTTGAATAATATTTTTGTGTTACGTTAAAATTTAGTGAATATTTGAATAACATTCTTTGTGTTACGTTAAAATTTAGTCGGGAGTGCCAATTTTTTATTGAAAATATTATAGTATTTACTAACTAATTTGTCCTTGAAAATATTTATGCTCCTGATGTAAACTTGGGGTGCTAAAATGCGCAAAAATCTGGCTTGGATTACATTTTGGAAATTTAAATCAACTAAATTTCCAAAATCCTGTCCACAAATTTCAAAATAAAATCATAGAAAAGAAGAAAACATATTTCCACTTTTGATGCTTCTCGCCTGCTGACTTAACATTACATGGGCAAAATAAAGAATAAAATTCGAATTCAATATGATTTACTATAAATCTTATTAATTATGGCTTTTGCCCTCCCATCATTGAAAAAATATTCTTCAATTAGTAGAAATAAAGGATTTTTTGAATGAATCAAATGCCTAAAATGAGGACAAAGCTTCACATTTGCTTCTTCCTCTCATTTAGTTATGATTTTCTATTATCGTCAAATGTATTTTCCCCCTCTAAAATATGTCATATTTTAAACTTTAAATCTTGAGTGCGTCTATTAATTTTTCAAAATTTTGAATTTATTAAAAATGTATGCCAACATAGAGTACTTACCCTATGAATTTCAGATAATGTTGGCGTTAACTTTTATTTATATAAAAATCTATGGAAAAGTCAATGTAAATTAAAAATAGTTCAAAGATTTAAAAAATCATATGTATTAGAGGTCTGAAATAGGCAGGTTTTAGCCAGAAAGTTCCCCACCAATGTTTAAAATTTCTAACCAGCTCGCCCGTCGGCCCATAGCTTCAAGCTCGCCTAGTAATCTAACAATTATTTTGTTTAACCCGCCAGTCCAATGTTTACAAATTATTTTATTGATTGATTTAGTTCAATGTACTTTCACTTAAATTTATATGATATGTATTATTTTTTATAATATTTCAAATTCATCAGCCCATTGTCTTAAAAATATATTTTAACACACCCGCTCATCCACTCAATGTCTATAATATTTTAACTCATCTGTAGAAATGGGCGAGCGGACTAAAAATCCGTGCATTGCAGACCTCTAGTAAATATCCTGCACATGATTAAGCATATTTCCAATAAAATACGATTTTCGAAATTTAAAAAACACTAAAAAATGATTTGAAAAAAATAACACATAAAAACTAACAGCATTATATCTTAAAACAAAAATTTTAAATTCTAATCTTAAAATCGCTAAAAATATTAGAGGTAGAAGCACTTTTTTTTATATTAGCTCTCAGACCATTTCTAAAAAATAACACTTATAACTAATCTCGAATTATGCTCCTGTTCTATTCCAACTGATATCAAAACAATCATCTAAAAAAATACATGATTCCATTTAATCCTTGGAACATAGCAGCCATCGTTCTTTGAAAAATTGGGGCAGATACTTTCAACCCAAAAAACAATCGGCACAATACAAACAACCCTCTATGAGTTGTATTAGTAGTTTTGCTTCTCATTCACCTTAATTTGTAAATAAGCATTAGAAAAATCCATTTTCGAAAAAAATGTCACTCCTTTTAAATTAGTCAATAATTGCTCTATTCTTGGTAAAGGATATTTTACTTTATTTTCCAAGGGCAGATAACCTAGTCTATGGATAATCTCAAGCTATTATCTGGTTTTTTATGGGGAGGTGTCGCCCCGACGCTATGAAGTATTAATCTTATTATTCCTTTTTTTAGCTATTTGTCGAGTTCCTTATCTATTTCTTCTAACCAAGAAAACGGTAATCTTCTTAATTAGAGCGGTGCCGATCCACATATTTTCACCGATCCGATCCGATATTGCTTCAAAACCGATCCGATATTTATACTGATTTTTCATCATCCCCCATTGAACCAAATGTAATTAAGAAATCAATATTTTTTATGTAAAAAATCGAATTATGCATTTAATTTATTTCTACAATTAAGACTAATTAAAAAATATAAATTTAATAATATATCCATTTTATGTTGGTATGAATTATAAAATTGTAATATTTAATATATAAAACTATAATATTAGATTTGTTTTTAATAAATATGAGAGCCTCTAGATTTTCTGGCAATAAACTTGTACAATATGGACTATCTATATACCCTGCCGTACTGAAGGCAGACTCAGATGATTCCGCAGATAACGCATTTTTCAAAATTATCTTTGTCTTTTGTAAGATATTTCATAATTCAGATACCATATTAAAAAAAATTCTTTTATTTAAAGTATAAATAATAAAATTGGCGTTATTATTTAAAAAGAAAAATAAATAAAACTTTGGGTGTTCCTTTCTATTTTTATAAAAAAAAACTTTTAAAATACTATAAATCTATTTTAAAAAGAAATAAAATTTAGAGGGTGTTGTGCATTGCATTTAAAAAAAATTATTTAGAAAATATTATAATAATGTAAAATAAATATACATAACATAAAATAACAAAAAAAATGAAAAGTAAAAAGATAGGATCGGATCGGATTTTCACAGGTATCTACCCGATCCTATATTTTTGGAAAACGCTAAATATCGGTGCTGACCCGATCCGATATTTAATATCGGCACAGCCCTATGCTTAATTCACAAAATTTAGCCTGCTAGTTTTTCAATAATCTTATATCTTCCTCAAAATTTTTTAGAGCACCTAAATCCTTTTTTGAAACATCATTGTACTGATTTAAAATATTATTTGTTTCATGCAGAAATTACTTACAACAGTCTCCTCCGGTTCTACTTACACAAATTTACAAGCCCGAAAGTCCGATGGATGTGGACAAAAGTGGAACAAAAAGTGTTTAACATAAAAAGAGAATTGTCGAGTGAAGACACGTTAATATAATATTGTAAAAAAATTACCAATAATTTTAAATTGTGATGCATTAAATGATGGCCTAGGGCACTGTTACCACATCGGTTGGAAAATGGAACTGATATTCCAATATCATATGCCCCTCCTACGCTGTCGGCTTTTGGAGAAAATTCCGCGCCTCTCGACAAAGAAGCAGAGTTGGCAAATAGGCCATTTGACCAGTTATTGGCCGAATAGTATTTGACCTAGTCAAATACTTTAAATATTTTGCCGAATAAATATATTGATTTAATTAACTAATATATATTTAAAGCATGTTTATTAAACTAATTAGGATACTTAATTTAAAAATATATTTGTATCATCTAGACATAGATTTAGTTATAATTATATATTAAAATTTAAGATTTTCATATTTAAATATTAGGATTTCATTTTAAATATATATATATAAATAAAAGATTTTTTATCGCCGGGGTGGCCTAATGGGTAAGATGTACGCTTGGAAACACGAGTATGAACAAGGAAGCAGGTTCAATCCTGGTAAGAACCATAAAAACTTTCAAGTTTTTCTTCGATGACTGATGTGAAAAGACATATGGAATTTCGGAGTTTAGAGAGACACCCCGGTCACCGACAGGCCCAGACAGTCGGGTGCTAAGGATACCTGTCCAATAAACAAAATGAAGAAAACAAATGGAAATATGAATATGAAAGATAGGGCGTTCCCTCCAAGCGACGCGCAGGGTGTAGACCTCCATCCTTTGAAAAGTAATAAAGGTCAAAGCAAAGAAAACAAGATTAGCAAGTTTGAATATTGGGACGCTTAAAGGTAAGACGAGAGAATTGGCATCAATGTTGAACAAGAGAAAAGTTGATATAGCGTGCATACAAGAGACGAAATGGAAAGGACAGACGACTTTGATGATAATGGGCTTGTTAGCAATAGGAACGGTGTCGGCATCATCCTCAGTCAAGATCTAACCTCCTCAGTTGTAGAAGTCAACAGGATCTCTGATAGACTAATGAAGATAAAACTCTGCATTGGTCAATCAATACTACACATCCTTTCATTATATGCTCCTCAAACGGGTTGCAAGGAAGAAGAGAAAGATGAATTTAGAGCTATCCTCGATGAAGCTGTAATGGAAATCCCTAAGGATGACCTAGTCATAATTGGTGGTGACTTAAATGCGCATGTGGGGAAAGCAAGAGATAGCTACAAAAGGCATCATGGTGGTTTTGGATATGGAGAAAGAAATGATGAAGGAGAGCATATACTGAAATTTGCGCAAGCCTTCGACCTTGCCTTCGACCTTGCCTTAACCAACACCTACTATAGGAAAAAGGATAGTCATTTAATAACATACGAAAGTGGTACAAGGAAAACACAGATAGATTACATACTAATCTCTCGCAGAAGATTAAAAGATGTAATAGACTGCAAAGTCATCCCAGGAGAAGATATCGCCGCACAACACAAGCTACTAGTCATGGATTTACACATCTCAAAAAAATCTACTCAAAACAAGATAAAACTGGAACCATGCAAATGGGGCAAATTAAAAACAATGACAGATGCCTTTGCAATCAATGCAAACATTGAAACAATAGATTCCTCACAAGTCAGTGAAAAAATGTGGACAGACCTTTCATCCAGATTAATACACTGCCAAATCGACACTAGGCTTGACAAGAGGAGGCAACAAATCATATAAAGAACTATGCTGGTGGAATGAAGAGGTACAAACCACTATACAGGAGAAAAAAGCCCTTTATAAAATATGGTACAAGTCCAAAAACGCAGATGACAAAGACAAGATACAAAAAATCCAAGAGATTAGCTACAAAGGCGGTGGCTAGAGCCAAATCTATGGCATACGATGACATGTACGAAGATCTACATACCAAAGAAGGGCAAAATAAAATATACAGATTAGCCAAACAGCGAGAAAAGAACTCTAGGGATATAAACGGAGCTCCGAAAGTAATCAAAAATAAAGATGGGAAATTGATAATAAAGGAAAAAGAAATAATGAGTAGATGGAGAGAATATTTTCAGGAGCTTCTCAACTTTAATCCGCACATACTGCATCTAGACGAACACTCCCCTTGTCAAAACCTTGTACAACCTATAACACAACAAGAAATATTCACATGCCTCAAGCATATGAAAAACAACAAAGCTAGGGGTCCAGACGATATTCCAATAGAAAGCCTTAAAGCACTAGGAGATGATGGAATACATCTCCTCACAAATCTATATAATAAGATATTGGAAATGAAGAGGTTCCCCAAAAATGGAGGCAGAGCTATCTAGTTTCCATCTTCAAAAATAAAGGGGATCCACATAATTGTCAAAATTACAGGGGCATAAAACTAATGTCACACTGTCTAAAACTATACGAAAAAATAATAGAAAAAAGATTAAGAGATATAATCGAAATAGGAGAGACTCAGTTTGGCTTTATGCCTGGAAGATCAACAACCGATGCTATCCATGCAATTAGGCAAATGAGTGAAAAATACAGGGAAAAGAACAAAAAGCTACACATGGTCTTTCTCGATCTAGAAAAACCTTTGATAGAATCCCAACAAAACTTATCTGGTGGGCGCTACGCCACAAAAATGTTCCCGAAAAATATATAAGAATAATACAGGATATGTATATGGGCCATACAACAATGGTCCGTAGCACAACAGATACTTCAGCAGGTTTCACAATAGTCGAAGGAGTTCATCAAGGGTCGGCTCTCAGCCCACTTCTCTTCATTACAGTAATAGATGTATTAGCACAGTCTATACCTCAAACAGTCCGGTGATCCCAACAAAACTTATCTGGTGGGCGCTACGCCACAAAAATGTTCCCGAAAAATATATAAGAATAATACAGGATATGTATATGGGCCATACAACAATGGTCCGTAGCACAACAGATACTTCAGCAGGTTTCACAATAGTCGAAGGAGTTCATCAAGGGTCGGCTCTCAGCCCACTTCTCTTCATTACAGTAATAGATGTATTAGCACAGTCTATACCTCAAACAGTCCGGTGGAATATGATATTTGCAGATGATATTGTGATACTTGCCGAATCTAAGGATGAAATGAAAAAAAGACTAGTGAGTTGGATAAATATCCTAGAAACCAGTGGCGTAGCTAGGAATTTTCCTTAGAGGGGGTCCATACATATATAAGACTGGGGGGGGGGGGGTCATTCCACGTCAAATGAGCAAAAAAATGAGATTTTCGGCCGACCCCTTTCGATTTTTTTAAAATTTGGTAAATGTAACTAAGAAATAGCACCTCCTAACATTTATATTTTTGAAAATATTAGGGTTCAAAGTAGCAAAAATGACGTATTTTTTCCATTATCTGCGTTCATTCAATTAAGCATATCTTAAAAACTACATAATTGTAAATAACGAATTTAATATCAAAATTACGTACAAAGATTCTACTTTTAGATAAAAAAAAATTTTTATTTTTTTTTCCAATTTCCGGCCATTTTATTTAATATAAAAGGACTAAAAACGATTTTTTGGAAATAATACGACCTTCAATTTTTTTAAAAAATTTAGTAGAGATTATTAACTCTTCCTTTATATTTATAAAAAAAAAATTGGTCTGGGACGCGGCCATCTTCATTCTCAAAATCAATAAAAATGTTTAGAAAAGTGTATAAATATTTTCCCGAAAGGGGGCGTCTTTGTATAAAATTATATATTAATTAGTTTTTAATGGTTTTTCTTGGACTATTTGATATAATTTAAAGGAGTATTCATCTTGTAAGTGAAAATAACAATAATTCAATTATAGAAATTGTCTATCGATAAAAAATTTAATTTATTACAAAATTTTTTGCCCATATAACATATATTTAATGAATATTATTCAACCAAGTATAGTTCTTGAATATATGAATCAGAATCTTGTGCATTTCATAGACGCCAAAAATAATATCAAAATTTTCTCTACTCAATTTTTTAAAATAATTTGATATTTTTAAAATATTACAAATATTAATTTATTATTATGAAATTATATAAAATAAAAGTATTATCATAAAATAACCCAAAACAATATAAATATTGGATCGGATTTTCTAAAATCGGCATAGCTTTACTAAATTAGAATAACCATAAATAAGTATTTCAATCAATAAAATAAATAAAAATTTTAAAATTGATTAACCCTTTCGCGCCCAGCGAGTTCATTTGTCATCAAAATTTTTAATCAATTAATTTTTATATTTAAAGAAACTAATGGTTGGTACTTAGAGATATTAATTTATAAAACAATATTTATTATTTCGTATTTTATCAGTAACCTGTCAAAATCATTATTTTATATCAAGTACATGTATTTTTTGTTCATGGGAAATATTCCTGGCGCGAAAGGGTTTTAATCATTCAATAACACATGCTCACTATATTGATTCATTTTTTAATAAATTTCTTGGTATTTTGATTTCTATCAACACCGCCTGGAAAAACTATAGACGAATATACAGTTAAAATTGTACAAGAATTTTATTGTATGGACAAAATAAGCAGAATCATGCCAGGCAAGAAAGATTGCGTTTCGATTTTGACCAAAGACAAAAAAAAGAATATCATACATAAGAGATTAATTTTAGATAATTTGAAAAAAATTTATATATTTTTTAAAGAAATGAGACCTGATGTTAAAATTGGTTTTTCGAAATTCGCAAGTATTCGCCCAAAAATTGTATACTCGTTGGAGGTAGTGGTACACATGTATGTGACTGCAGCTACCACCAAAATTTTAAATTAATGATCATTGGATCAAATTTAACCAATGATATGTTGCCCTTTAAAACATACAAACATATTTTACACTTAATAATTTGTAATTCGCCTCAACCATCCAGTTATATGGGCAAATGTGATAATTGTCCAGGGTCAACACATTTACGCGATCAAATAGAAATATTGTTTCGTTCTAAGGACATCGAATTTATAACATACAAACAATGGCTATCCGTAGATAGAACCACTCTTGAAACAATAACCAAACCAGTAGGTGAATTTATCAATGCCTTTTTTGAAAAAATGGAATCTTTATTACTCCATTTTTTTATTTCAACGCAACGTTGTATCAAAACAATCTAAAATTGAACTTAGACGAAGACCAATATTTAATTTTGTGATTTTTAAGAAAACTATAGCTTTATACTTCAGGATGAAGTACAAAATTATCATTGGAATAGGGCTCAATTAGGGCTCAATCCACTGTTCACCCTTTTCTTATATATTATAAAGATAATTTTGCCAATATTTGTTGCCTAAATTATGTAATAATATCCGAATCTTTGCAACACAATACAATAGCAGTACATAATTTCAAAAAAACATTGGTAAATTTTTTAATTAATAAAATTTGTAGGCCAAATAAAATTTTTTATTTTCCAGTGGATCCGCTGCACAGTATAAAAATCATAAAAATTTTATTAATATTTGCCATCATGAGATGGATTTCGGGGTACAAGCGAAATGGCATTTTTCTGCTACAGCACACGGAAAAAGTTTGTGATGGGATTGTGGCACTGTTAAAAGATTAGCCGCTAGAGCTAGTTTACAAGGCCTTACTCAAAGTACACATCATATGAATTGTATGAGTTAGCTAAAGAAAATATTAATGTCATATATTTTGAAGATGACTATGATTCGAAGATCTATTACTCAGGGAAAGATTTTCAAAAACTAGATCTATATCTGGAACACACAAAATACACACCTTGATTCCAACAGATCTACATCAATTTAAAATTAAATGTATTCCAATTCAATAGAAAGTACTTTAGAATAGTTATCATTTAATGATGAAAGTATAATTATTGAAGATATATCAGGATACCTAACGTATCCTTACTATTCTAATTGGTGGTTAGCTTTGTTTTAGTGAAAAATCAAAAGCAGGAAGAAATATATATAAAGTTTTTACACCTATCCCGACCTTCTAATTCCTTTACATTTCCAAGTATAGATGACACTCTTTACTTGCCCAAATGTCTTATCTTAACATTAGTTTCACTGTTAAATGCTACTGGCCGTAGTTATACATTGTTGTCACAAGAAAGTAAATGCGCTACCAAAAAATTAGAATCTTTTGAAAGTGAGTTTAAATTTAAATTATTTCAATTTTTTTAATATTTATCGGGAAAATATTTATACACTTTTCTAAACATTTTTATCGATTTTGAGAATGAAGATGGCCGCGTCCCAGATTAATTTTTTTTTATAAATATAAAGGAAGAGTTTAATAATGTCTACTAAATTTTTTAAAAAAATTGAAGGTCGTATTATTTTCGAAAAATTGTTTTTAGTCCTTATATATTTAATAAAATAACCGGAAATTGGGAAAAAAATAAATTTTTTTTATCTAAAATTAGAATCTTTGTACGTAATTTTGATATTAAATTTGTTATTTACAATTATGTAGTTTTTAAGATATGCTTAATTGAATGAAGGCAGATAATGGTAAAAATACGTCATTTTTGCCACTTTGAACCCTAATATCTTCAAAAATATAAATGTTAGGAGGCTAAAATTTTGGCTATTTCTTAGTTACATTGACCTTTCTTTGCTTACCAAATTTTAAAAAAATCGAAGGGGGTCGGCCGAATCGTGGTTGATTTGTCATGGAATGACCCTGGGGGGTTTCTCCCCCAGACCCCCTTTATTTATCTTAAAAATCATAATAATATCTTCGATATTATATAATAAATATAGTTAATGCATCAATAATCAATTATTATAATTTATTAGATTATCTCAATGATTTTATAATAATACTATCCAGAATAATTTCAATAGTAATATATTATCCTTCCACGAACATCAAAAATAGAAAAATATAAATATTCATGGTATTTTTTTGATATAAAGTAACTTTTAAGTCTTTTGAACGTATAATCTAAAAAAAATTTTGCTCTGGGAGGGGTCCAAACCCGAAAACCACCCCCGTAGCTACGCCACTGCTAGAAACGCACGGATTAAAAGTAAATAGAGAAAAGACGGAGTATATGGTGATAGGAGGAGATGAAACAGAGAGTATTGATATAAATGAATGGCAGATATCGGCAATTGAAAGCTGCAAATATTTGGGCTCCACTATACAAACAAACGGCACAATAGAAAAAGAGATAGTGGCTAAAGTGGAGATCTTTATCTGGAGTGCTATTTGATAAAAGAATAAGAATCCCACACAAATTGAAGGGAAAATTTACAGTTCCATAATACAACCAACTATTCTATATAGTTCGGAAACATGGCAAATCTAAGAATCAGACGAGAGAAGTCAACCATGGAGATGAGAATGCTGAGGATGATTGCTGGGGTAACAAGAAAGGATAAAGTGCGCAGTACAAGAATACTAAGTAGTTTAAAGGTAGTGCCCATTAAGACTAAGTTAATGGTAAACAGACTTAGGTGGTATGGGCACACAATGAGAAGGCCTATGAACTACATAGGAAATAAAGTTAAGAGTTTGGAAGTGATATGCAAACATAAAAGAGGAAGGCCAAAACTTCAATGGGGCCATAAAATTAGAGCCAATATAAAGAAGTATAAATTAGATAAAAGAGATTGTATTAATAACATAAAGTGGAGAGAGATGTTGAAGGAGCTTACCACCAGAAAAGGTGAAATCTAAAGAGAAAAAAAAATATAAAAAAAAGATTTTTTCTCATTAATAATTTGACTGGATCTCAATATAAAAATAAATATAATAATTTTGCCAAAGTATGGGTTGATAAAATTATTATGCCAATTTATATTACATTATATACAATTATTCAAGCAAGATGGGCATCGTCAATAAACTGTAAGGAGCAAATACAAATATGCAAGAAAGCTCTGAAAGCAGCTGTTGAAGGAGGTAGATATTTATCCGAAAGGAAATATCAATAATATATTAAATAAAGAAATATTTTGGATAAAATTTTAAAATTTCAAACTATTCTTTAACATTTAGCTACTCATTGTTGTATGTGTGGAGGGACAAATGTACTTTATCTCAAATAAAAAACGAGATGCTTAATTTGGAAACACAATTCAATAATGTCATAATTTTATAATTTCTCTATCTGAAGAAAAAAAATTAAGGATACTTTTGAAAAGAAAAAACAATCCAAACAGCTGATTATTAATTGGATCTCCAATATAGGGGGAGCATCTTAATAGTAGTGAGTTTGATGAAGTATGTGATTTAAAGAATTAAGCATTTTACAAGGTGATGATAATAAAAATATTTTAAGTGTTACAAATTTCAGAAGTAAACGCAGCGGTATTTTTAATAGCTAAAATATGAGGAAAGCAGTAACTTTCATAAAAAAAATTAGATTTCAAAGTTGTTGGAATGGGCTTTGCCCACCTTAAACATTAAAAGAAGTGTCTAATATCTTACTAACAATTCCTAGTATTTTCTTTTCATAAAGAAATTGGTCGGTTTGGGGTAATGTTCAGACGAAGAAAATAAATCGATTGAAGATCTTGACAACCAGAAAATTGGGAAGGTATATCATAATCTAAGATTTATTAAAAATAATAAATAAAATCATTATCAGAACAAACTCTGCCATGGATAGCAAAACATCAATTATAGATATTAAAAATATAATATTATAAAGATTCATTTTTTACAATTATATATAAAATAGAGTTAATATTGTCTTAAAAAACATTTAATTTGACCATATTTGACTGGTCAAATATATTGACTGAATCATATCTGTCAAATGCATAACCCTGCAAAAATGCATGAGAATTAGTATTTGGAATCAATAAATTTAATAATTTTTTTATATGGTATACATTTTATTATACATTCTGAACATAAATCTCTAGAAAGAATTTTTGAAAGAGAGATTAGCCTAAAATATCTAACAATCGATTGCTTAGAGATGGATACTTTCAGGGTATAACTATCATTAAGATGAAGGTCGCCTACAAATTGCAGATGCATTATCACGATTGCCAATTCCCCAGGATGAAGATAAAGGCATTGAAGAAAATCAAATAAAAGAAGTTGACTTAATTAAACAAGGTTGAGTGGTATCGAAGGATTATCTCTCAGCTGAGTTAAATCATTTTATAACAAGAGATAAATTATTAAATCATTGTTTGGAATGGTAGATTGGTGATGCCTTTAAAAAAACAAAATTGACTTTTAAAAATCACACACCAAGGACATTCAGGCATGGTGGTAGTGAAGAATATAGCTTGTATATTTTGTAAGATTACTTAAATAGAGACATCAACACGATTCATATTATTGGATGGTCGTAATACCTATTCTAAATGAGTGGAAAAAAACACTGACAACTTAATTAATGATTTGTAAATTGAGGAAATGGTTTCCTTATTGGTGGATTCAAAAACAACTAGTGAGTGATAATGGGTCATAATTTACATCCCAGGATTTGAATTGTTTTGTAAAAGTACTAATACTAATATTGGTAACACCATGCTATCTAAAGAGTATTGGTTTATCAGAGAAGATAATACTGACCTTAATGACATTTGTAATAACACACACCATAGCAAAATCACCAGTAGAAAAGTTAGTAAGACATATACCAACTTGAGAGGGTTAAGCCAGACCCAAGAGATAGGTTGCAGAAGAGCAAAAAGAATATCGTGATTAAAAATCAAAAAGATGAGTTTCGATAATCAACAGGTGTGGGAATTGAGGTTTTTTATATCTCTACTCAATGGGTACCTATTTCTATAAGCAACAACCATTTTATATATCAATCATATTGTTGTCATTATTTTTTTCTTTGAATAATAGTAACCTTTAATTTTTTTCAAATATCTTAGGATATTAGCATATTTTTTTGTTTATTGTCCTATATTAACCCAAAAGCAATCTATTTAGTTTAATATATAGGGCAAAAAAAATGCAATCAAAATACTATTCTTAATATTAAAAAATTATATTAATAGTATTAAGCATATTTAAAAATAATTATAAATATTAAATTAATATATATTGTTATAAGGTACAAATAAAATGGCTTAGAAAACATATTATTATAAATATTAAATCGATTGTTAAATAATCTAATATAAAATGTCTTAAAAGTTAGATTAGTTCTATTCTGAGATTAGGTATATATCTGGTCAATATAACTACCAATGAATACAGTAAATAAAAAAAGCTTAATTATGGTTGAATATAAATTTGGCTTTGCATACTTATATTTACATGTATATAAGAATAAAATCTTAAATCAATATTAAAAAAATATATACCAGCCAGGAGGAACTTGAGTTGCATTGTAATCTAAGCCAACCTTACGAGTATATTCAACCCATCGATTACGTCCTAAATAATAATAGTAAATAGCCAATCGATATATAAATACCAAAAAAGTATGAATTATTTTCAAAATATTCATTTCCAAATTGATCTTTTCCAATAAGCCTGCCCTCTTTTAAATCATCAGTGCTAAAAATTGTTATATTAAACTATAAATTTAATGAAGCTCACTAATAAATTTTAACCAAGGATTTTAATAAGCCCCCATTAGCTTGAATTATAGTTCGTAACCTCTTAACTTTTTCTAAATAATTTGTTATAGGATTCATCGAATCTACTATATTTTGCCAAGAGATTAATTATCTTCTGACAGTTATTAATCATATTTGATTTCTGTCAGATAAGAAACTTATAACAATATTAATACGTCCTTTTACTATAAATGACATCATCAACTTGTACTTAATTTTATAAACATTTAATGATTAATAATTTGACATTACAATATAATCATATAAAATATACAATCGTATTTGATTAACTAACAGGGAACATATATTCTTGCATCATAGAATACCCTCTTTTATCTTCTAAGGATCTCAGAGTCATATTAAGTCAAAATTTTATTTATAAATTAAAGTTTTTAGTGAAATATATTATTAATCATATATTTTTCTAAATATTTTACAAGCATTTTGATAGTAGCATATTATATTTATTTTAATCTCGCGTTTTTTAAATAGATTTCATAATATATGGTTTTACATTTATTTTAATTACGCCTTTTTTTTAAAAAATAAATCTTATATTATATGTATTTTTTAATAAATGATGGTATGTACGTCTGTACATCCATCTCTCTCTTTAGAGATTTAAACTTTGTGCCCTTGTTTTTTAAAGCAAATAATAACTCAATATTATTGTTTTCTTTTCTTCAATGAAAATAATTTGTTGTCACTACTTCCATATGTTTGGTAATTAAAACATAATTTAGAGTTTTTAAAATTTAATATTTGGAAAATTTGTTCACTTTATCATTAATTATATAAGGTAAATGTTTTTTTGTGTTGTCTATTCTCTTGATATTTTTATACTTGTAAGTGTCACCTTTAAATGCGATTTGATTCTATTTTATTTTAAATTTTATGTATATGAATTTTATCTACTTCATTTATATTATGTGTTATATTTACGTTATCAAAGTTTTCTTTAGTTACTGAAATTTCTTTATATAATATATTTTCACTAACTTTTTTAATATTAAGATTTATATCATTATATTCTTTTGAGATTACACCATGTGATCTTAAGGGTATATTTATATTATTATCATTTTTTTCTTTAGATATTAAAATTTCTTTAAATGATAAGTAATCAACAAGAATTTCATTTAATTTATATATATTAATTTTATGTTTATTAATATTTTTATTTATAAGATTTATACCATTGTTTTTATAATCATTATAATGATAATTTTCCTGTCTAATATTAAATAAAAGCTTGATCCTTTTCAGTAAGGCGTCTGAAGATTGAAACTCCTCATCTGTCGATATGGCCCTAACTAAACTAAAGATGTTATCGGGTAAATTAATAGTTAATAGCATAGCCTCACATCTACTGTTGAGTTTACTATCTTTAAAAAAATTCTCAGCCCACGAATATATTCCGGAAAAGACAAGATAATGGTCTTGGACATCAAAAAAATTTAATTAATTTACTTTTTATAAAAAAATTTTTTTATTATATTTATATTTATGTGAAAATAATATATGTATTATATTTTTTTATTAATTGATCTAATCTCTTTATCAATTTTTATTTTTATTTTTTTACAATATCTTTATTTCATAAATATTTTTTTAAACTTTATATATCCAATCTGTTATGATAATTAGAATTCAATGAATATAATCTTTTAGAATCCTCTTTAATTTAGTTTGATCATAATCATTTCCATTTAGTCTAACAACTCCACTGCCCATAATTGATTCATCTAGTTTGATCATATTCATTTCCATTTAGTGTAACAATTCCGTTGCCCATAATCTAATCTTAATTTATTAAAGAAAAAAATTAAAAGAAAATTTTAAAAGGATAATTTCCGTGGCCACCATGCAATGAGGGTAAGTAAGGAGTTATAGAAAAAAGTAATTTTATTTAAATTTTACAATTTTACTTCTAATAAATTTAAAATATATATATATATTTCTTTAAATTAATTGAGTTAATTATTCCGTGATATATAGCGCATATGCCCTCTGGCGAGTTAATTATTTAATGTAATATAATCATTGATTATAATACAAATTACTTGATGGAATATAATGTATGAATGAAATAAATTACAATCTATGCTATACAACACCTTAGTAATTAAATAATTTAATATATAGTGTTTCTAAATTGAGGTTTGAGGGTACCCCACCTATTTTTTTTATATTTTTCTACCTGTGCAATGAATGCTAAGTTTTGAACCGAAAAATAGATCCACAACATGATTTCCAGGTTCTGCCACATTAATTAGTAGCCTGTCACAAATTTAAAAAAAAATCATACCCTCCTAAACCAGGGTTTAACAAAAATCTTCAAATTTGAAGATTTTTTTCGCCCAAAATTTTGAGGAACAAATCTTTGAAGATTAATTTTTTTACGAAAATTTTTCCGCTAAAATAAATTTGAGCTTGCTCAAAGAAGAGAGCAAAATAAAAAAAAATTTTTGTAAAAAGAGAAAAAATTTTTGTAATTTTATAATATACTAAAATCTTTAGTAAGAAAATCTTTATTATAATAAAACATTTTTGATCCTATTGTACAAATATTTTGTGATTTTTTTAAAATAAAATTTTTGAGATATATGCTTTTATTTTATTTTTTGATCTTAGAAAAATATTATTTTTCATAAGTTGTAAATGTGAGAATTTAATTACATATTTTTTATTATTTGGTGTTTTGTCATAATTAATGTTTTATATTTAATGTAAAGTATAAAAGTACTCATCTCAGAACCTAACCCTAACCCTAAAAATAATTTTAATTAAAATAAGCTAGTTGAGCATGTTTCAAGATGGTTTCAGTGATTGTAAAGGATATAAAGGTGACAATTGTCATAATCGTAATTTTTGAACTTTTTTGAGTTTTTTTAAAGTAAATAAGTAAAAATATGTTTTGTAAACATGTTAAATTAAAATGTCAGTGAAGATGTACCATAGAAAAGTGACAATTGTCATAATCGTAATTTATGAACTTTTTTGAGTTTTTTTAAATTAAATAAGTAAAAATATGTTTTGTAAACATGTTAAATTAAAATTTCAGTGAAGATATATCATAGAGAAGTGACAATTGTCATAATCGTTAATTATCAACATTTTTAAATTTTTTTAAAGCAAATAAGTAAAAATATATTTTGTAAACATGTTAAATTAAAATTTCAGTGAAGATGTATGATAGAAAAGTGACAATTGTCATAATCATTATTTTGAACTTTTTGAGTTTTTTAAAAGTAAATAGGTAAAAATATGTTTTATAAACCTATTAAATTAAAATTTCATTGAAAATGTATCATAGAAAAGTGACAATTGTCTCATTATTTTTGAACTTTTTTGAGTTTTTTAAAGTAAACAGATAAAAATATGTTTTGTAATTGTAAATATTTAAATTTCATGAAATATGCAGAGTTGTTAAACGCTATTTTTAAAAGTAGCGCGCTACCGCTATAGCTATTTGTCAAAAAAAGTAGCGCGCTATTAGCTACTTTTTTTCAAAAGTAGCTACTTTTAAGCTACTTTTTATAAAAAAAAATTTAGAAACAATTTTTTTTTATTTTTTTTTTGCTTATAATGTAAATGTATAATAAATAATATATAAAAATCAACATTTATAAATATAAAAATATAGTTAGTTTAGATTATAAAAAAATAAGCAATATAAATAAATATTTGATATAGAAATGAATCATTATTAATTAGAATTACTTCTGTATACTCTTTTGTAAAAGTATGCTCTTCATCGTTAATATATTCAATTTCAACAAGATCACAGAGATAATTAATCTCTAATCTTCTTTCCTCCAGTTGTACGATTAGGGGTTAATAAATACCTCCCTAATTTTTTTTAAACATGTCAGAACTTTTAGGAGATTTGTTCTGCTTATTCCATAAAGTTTGACATTTATAAAATGTCGATCTTGACACCCTTTTAAAATCTTCATCATTTAAAGCTCCTTCAGCATCTACTGTTGCTATCAAATTTAAATTATGACAGGAGCATCTCTGATGGCTGGGTAACATTGTGGAGTTAGTTGAAGATCTTATAGAATATTGATTAGATTAACATGTATTATAAAATAATTTAAACCTTTTTCTAAGATCTCATTAATATCATTGGCATCAACACCTATTTCCTCCTCTTCCAATACATGTTGACTATCATTCTGTATCTCATCTTCAGCATTATCGTCACCAAATATTCTATATTCATATTAAATGGGACAAATTAAATTATTCAACCAGTTTTAATAGAAATGTCTAGTAATATTTATCGAAAATGGTGTGGAAAAATCATTTCTTAGTATTCTAAATTTTGAACCTCAGGAATTATAATGTAACTAAGCAAAAATATTTTATAAATGAATACATTGAATGAATTCCCTGTACTGTATATAAATTGATGGCAATTAATCAATAAGAAATAAATATAGTAAAAATCTAATCATCCATGAAATATTCAATAACCATATCTTATTAAATGTTAGATTAGCTCAATGACACTGTACAATAAAAATTAATGAAATAATCCACCTCTGTTTTATATTTTATTAGTTAATTTCACTAATTTTATTTATAATTTGATATAAATTATGATAATCATAATATTACTAAAATATGTGTGTATATTTAGTTAATAAAAATTCTATAAAAAATGTGAAATATTAAAATACTAAATATTTTATAGATTAAATAATAACCATTCCATTCTGATTAATTTACTGCCAAAAAAATCATAACTTAAAATAAATATTATAAATAAATTTGTGATATAACCTAAATGCCTTCAGGTAGTTAGACCCATTATCAGTAACCATCTTGCAAACTTTATTATGAATCCTAAAAGACTTGTGGATGTCAATAATTTTATTTTCAAGTAAGTCATATGTCTGGCATCCTATATTCCTTTTAAGGGCTAAGGCTACAGATCTTCTTTTTAAAGTCCTAGGGTCTAACCAATGACCTGTGATTCCCAAATGAGCTCTAAAAATATTTAATCAGATCAATTTATAAATATAAATAAGTTTTTACCTTCTGTGATGTGTCCAACTATCTGCCGTGGTACATACATAAGATATATCTGATAACTCTACTATTAGAGCATCTTTCATCACTTTGAAGTTGTCGGCTATTTTATTCATAAGTGTCTGGCGACATAAAACTGTTGTTCCAGGGGATAAAGTTTTAATCATCATAGTAAATGATGGATTATCAACCAAGGACAATGGCTGAACTGTGTCAATAATAAAATCAACAATTACTTTATCAGCCAATTTTTGTGAAATATTGGCATGTTTATTATCAGTTAATTTGGTTTGGATAGTATTTGTCTTTTTGAATGAAGATTCTCCTATATCAAAATTTTTTTTATTTTTCTCTATTTCCTTATAGCAATTGGCGTGAACAGTCTAATAAAATAAATAATATTATAATGTAAAAATAACAATTTACCTTTAGGTGTTTCTTCAGGTTATAGCTACTCAATTGATTTGATGATATATATTTTTTAAAATTTTAAGCACAGGAATATGAATCCAGATTTTGTTTTAATATTTATTTTAAAAAATTTTTCAAATCTAGGGAATGGGAAATCGTTATTAGAGTTATTAAGTACATTTTCTTCCATTGAATCTTCCATGTCCGAATCACTTTCAAGGATTTGGATATCCATGGGTGATGCCATTTTAGATTATTAACACAGATTGAAAATATAAATTAAAAATTGAAAATATATTTAAATTTCAAAATTAAATAATAAATTATAAAAATTATAATTAATTATGATATTATATTTAAATTTTCATGTTTATACTTACATTCATTATATTTTTTAAAAGTAGCGAAGTAGCGCGCTACTTAGCTACTTTAAAAAAAAGTAGCGCGCTAAAAAATTAAATAATTAAAAAAAAAGTAGCGGCTATTAGCTATAGCTACCAAAAAAGATAGTTGTAGCGCGCTACTTTAACAACTCTGGAAATACGTATCATAGAAAAGTTACAATTGTCATAATCGTTATTTTTGAATTTTTTTTAAGGCTAATAGGTAAAATTATATATTGTAAACATTTTAAATTTCAGTGAAGATATACCATAGAAAAGTGACTATTGTTATTTTTAAGCTTTTTCTAATTTTTTGTAGTAATGAGCTTACTACCTATAAAGGTGACAATTGTCTTATTACTCATTTTATATATTTTTAAATTAAACATAAGTAAAAATGTTCTGATATAATTTAAAACTAGACAATTATCTAATTCTCAACTCCCTTTTGAAATTATTTTAGTACATATGTCGTATTGGGATTCGGAATCCGTAGGGATTCGGAATCTTTTGATTTCAAATCCTTTATCGAGAGCGATTTAAAAAATTTTAAAGTTCGATTTTAACCGGAAATGTATTCTAGCATGGGTAGAATACCCAAACTGTAAATTTCAAACAATTTTGCCATGAAATTTAGAACTTCTTCTAATTTATATTAATTTTTATATGGATTATAAATTAAAAAATTACTAAAATGTCTATCGCTGAAATTGGCTGAAATTTATAGGTTAAATACTTTACACATGCTGGAATTCAATTCCTGTAAAATCAGATTTTTAAAATCCAAAAATCGTTTATAGTAAATGATTTAAAATTGAGAGATGCCGAATCCCCACCGATTCCGAAACCCCATACGATATATATATATTTTTGAAATTATCATATTACTCATTTCCATTATTTTTAAATTATATTAATATAATATTTTGTTGGAAAACACTTAAATTTCTGTGCAGATGATAATAGTATTATATATGTTAAGTTTAGATGCAAGAATGGAGTTCAACTAGAAAGATGCACTAAATAAAAATGATCTTTTTACGACAAAAATATTTAAAAATATTAAATCAATTTTAGTGAGTTATTTTCTAAGAAATATTATAGGGGAATTATTTTCCGCTTACCCATTAAAAAATCAGAATACTATTATGCAGCCTGTAGAGTTTGTTTGTAGAAGGAAAAAAGGTTTGGACATCTATTAGCAAAATCTCGATGATTAGGTATTATTTATCTGGCTAAAATATTGAGCTAGCCATTTTAAAAATCGTCTGAAAACGAGCTTTAACACTAGGGGTCAGCATGGTTTAAATTTATTTATATTGGCTGGGGCAAGAGGAAAAGCCTGTAAAAATTATTTATATTTTATTACATTCTTTCTTTCTCCTTATTGAATATTTAAAATAAAACTACTTATATAAAAAGTTTAAAGAAAAATACATTTAAATTAATTCAATTTATTAATTAATTAATGTACACAACATAGAAATATATTATTAAAAAAACGCGTATAATCTCAATCTCATTTTCGATGTGCCAGCAATCAATGGGAAAATATTGTTTCAAGGTTATGGTCCATCATCTTTACTAAAGTAACGAAATATAAGTCATAACATAAAAAAAATAAAATTAAAATAATATACCCTACAAATAAAAAAAATATATTGTTAATTAATGGTGAAGAAAAACCAGAATTTTTTTTACTTTTTTAACCTAATAAAAACCGCAAGGTCTAAAAGTCGAAAGGCTTGGTAATACGAAAGGCTAAAAAATAATATTGAAAATAAAAATAAGATTAATGAGATATTTGATTGATTTATTGCTTTTTTTAGAGAAAAAATATTATAAAAACATTACATTATTAAAAATATGGAAATTTTAAGATCTTTTCAATTTTTTTATTAATTCTTTGAAATAATTTGCGGTTTTTAAAAATTAATTTTATTATATTAATTTTTAAATTAATATTTTTAATTAAATTAATAATTTTAATTAAATTAATATTTGGTTATGATTTTATATATTAAGTAAGTATAAATATATTGTAATTACTTGATAAAGAAGTAAATGAGAAACATAAATTTTTTAAGGTAGTTTTAATTTGAGAAAGCATTTAAGAGGGGAAAGGCTAACATCTTAAACGTAATTTTGAATATAATTATATCATTGAACTCAGAATTTAATTCTCTATCCAAAACCGCTTAGATGTATTTTTTTACGTTTCCGGTTCACAAAATAGGATTTATGTTCCTAAAGCATATTAACGTGGAAAGGCTTTGTGAACAGGAAACGTAAAAAAATACATCTAAGTGGTTTTGGATAGAGTTCAATGATATAATTATATTTAAAATTACGTTTAAGATGTTAGCCTTTCCCCGTTAAAATGCTTTCGCGACAAAAAAATTAATTTGTGAACCGGAAAAGTAAAAAAATACATCTAAGCGGTTTTTGATAGAGAATTAAATTCTGAGTTCAATGATATAATTATATTCAAAATTACGTTTAAGATGTTAGCCTTTCCCCGTTAAAATGCTTTCGCGACAAAAAATTATTTTGTGAACCGGAAACGTAAAAAAATACATCTAAGAGGTTTTGGATAGAGAATTAAATTCTGAGTTCAATGATATAATTATATTCAAAATTACGTTTAAGATGTTAGCCTTTCCCCTCTTAAATGCTTTCTCAAATTAAAACTACCTTAAAAAATTTATGTTTCTCATTTACTTCTTTATCAAGTAATTACAATATATTTATACTTACTTAATATATAAAATCATAACCAAATATTAATTTAATTAAAATTATTAATTTAATTAAAAGTATTAATTTAAAAATTAATATAATAAAATTAATTTTTAAAAACCGCAAATTATTTCAAAGAATTAATAAAAAAATTGAAAAGATCTTAAAATTTCCATATTTTTAATAATGTAATGTTTTTATAATATTTTTTCTCTAAAAAAAGCAATAAATCAATCAAATATCTCATTAATCTTATTTTTATTTTCAATATTATTTTTTAGCCTTTCGTATTACCAAGCCTTTCGACTTATAGACTAGTGAAGGTCACGGTCCGGTCTTTGGTCCGGACTGGACCGATACCCTCGGACCGGACCGGACCACGGTCCTTAAGAAAAAGATCGATAAAACATATTTTTTAATCTAATTTGATTTGTTTTATCATTTTATTATAAGAGTATTATATAAACAATAAAATTTATCCAATGGTATTGAAAAAAATGATTTTTTTGCTTGTAGAGGGCATATTAAAATTAAGAGTAGATTGTGTTTTTTGAGATATTTTCATTTTCATCATTAGAAGTATATATTTTATGTTTTATCAGATGTCTGCCTAAGGTACCTAATTATTTTATTAAGAATAAGGTTAAGTAATTTTTACAATAAATTATACAGACAGTTTCTTTAAAAAAAAATAGAACTATATAATAACTAAAATATTTTAATAATATTATTGCTTATTTTGATTAATTTATTGCTTAAAAAATTATAAACAATTATTTTGTTACTAGGTGCTGACGATACATTAAATTTGGTACTGCAGTGAACACATACTCTATGTTTTTATTGGGACTATAAGTAAAATGTTTCTTGGACAAACTTATGGTTTTCATATTGTAAAATAAAAATTAACAAAATCTAAAATGATTCCTCTAGAAAAATATCATAAAATAAAATATACAAAAAAATTATATTAATTGTATAGTAAAGCAAACTTAAACAATAATAAAAGACCGGTCCGGACCACGGTCCTCAAGAAAAAGATCGGTCCGACAATCGGTCCAGTCCGATCCCGGTCTAAGACCGATAGGACCGGACCGTTGACCTTCACTATTATAGACCTACACCTAGTGTTGTTAAACGGCTCGATTTGAGCCGATTTTTGAAAACGGATAACTCAACATTATAGCCAGGAAAATATTGCCTAAGCATCGTAATCTTGCCAATAGATGTTCAATCCTATATGCCATCTATAAACAAAATATTTAGGCTTGCATAATATTTTTCTGGATAAAATATTTAGTTAGCCGTTTTTAAAAATGGGTTCAAGTTGAGCCGTTTAACAAAACTACCTACACCTACCCCATTTTTTATTAAAAAACATCAAATAATAAATAATATGTTGTTTTTCTTTAAATAAATGCATTCGCAATATATTTATTGTTTCGCGGTAATGCGCTCGCGATAATGACTTCGCGCAAACATATTCGCGATAAAAAATTGGCTGTAAAGTATTCACGTAAAATGTTTCGCTAAAATGTATTCGCTCTAATAAATTCGCGGTTAAGGCTTCGCGGAAATTTGCGACAATGGCTTCGTGAAATTGTCTTCGCTATAAATGTTTCGCGGAGATAAATTCGCAGAATTGGTTTCGCGATTTTACCTTCGCTATAAAATCTTTTCGCGATAAACGATATTC
Source organism: Gordionus sp. m RMFG-2023 (assembly GCF_954871325.1). NCBI lineage: Eukaryota > Metazoa > Nematomorpha > Gordioida > Chordodea > Parachordodidae > Gordionus > Gordionus sp. m RMFG-2023. The sequence goes on from NC_088776.1 coordinate 41,087,488, forward strand.
GCGATAAAAGTTTCGCAAAAAAGTATTTTGCGATAAAAGTTTCGCTGAATTGACCTGATACGGATTTTTGATAAGGGCGTAGCGTTGAGATTGAACCATTTATTTTATTAGATTATTTTAAAAAACAGATTTAATTTTGGAAAGAGAAACGGGGTAAAAAATTTTTAAAACATAAGAATTTTTTTTTAAATAAAACAAAAACTTACTGGTGCCATGCCATCTAGGCGCTATAATCATTGAAATTTAAGATAATAAATATAATATAATACATTTTAAATTGAAATAATTTAAAGAACCAAAAAATCTCGCTATTGTTACAAATTTTAAATAACAATGGGAGAGAGAGACGGGGGAGGGATTGGTCATTTATTTTCTAAAATAATTTAAAAAAATATACAAAAAGACCCGGAAAAAAATTCCCATTAAAAAAAAGGAAAATCGTTAATTTTTGAAAAATTTTTCTTGTCAAATTCTTAATTTTTTTTCTCAATTTATATTTTTCTTCCCATTTTTCCTTTAAGTCATTTTAATCTTTATTTTTCTGATATTTTCTCAATTTTTTTCTTCTCAATTTTCATTTAATTTTTTTAGTATACCTAGCAATAATAAATGAGTCTCATGGCATATTATATTGATATGGGTGGAAATCTTATGTCCCCAGAAAATTTTCTGCAATTATATATCAGTACTCAAATAAAATACAACATTTTACGAAAAAATATTCGAAATAATAAGTCTAAATGTCAAGAAAAGGATTTATTTCCTGATCCATTTTATATATATGGATTTCGAAAAGTTTGCTATGAGCGCGGTTAAAACTGTCATTAGTGTGATCATTAATATGTTAAATTATTATATTAATTTTTCCAAGTCAATAAACCCATAGAAAAATACAAAAGCTAGGTCTGGAAAGCCAATACAGAATCTGAAGCCCTAAGCTTCTTTTGTGGCATGATAGACGGCTTAGCATTTGTTCTTTTATGTGATATGAGCAATGCAATGACATTCCTGAGATCGGTTACTCCGACCAATGGTAAAGAAATTCTTGAATATTTCGATAAAAGTTACATCTCTCAATCCTAGACACGTCGAATTGGGCCTCGAATTCCTCCAGAAACTTGGAACGTGAATGAGAGCACCCTATCCGATGAAGGACCCACAAATAATCAATGCGAAGGTTGGAATCATCGTTTTTCATATCTGGTTGGGAATAAACGCCCATCAATCTGGGTATTTATTAAAAAAATGAAATGCGAGGTGGCTGCCGATGCAACCAAACTTGAACGATGGCATGTAGGTAGTTGGACACCAAAACAAAATCGTAGAGTTACAATACCCAGATTCGGTTAAAAAAACTCTGCGAGTAATATCGTGATGGGGTGCAAAGCTTTCCAGATTAGATTTTATGAGGGCGATTTCCTTCTTAATTTGATGTCAACCGATATAATTATTAATCTAAATTATTCAATTTGTATATACATAATAATGATTTTTCAATAAAATAAACAGATCTTATTCAAATTTTGTCAAATTTAATCTACTTACTTAATATAGTAATTAAGGATAGATATTTATAGCAAATAATTTTTACGAAAATTAGTAATATATGGGTTATTTTACTAGGTTGTCCCAGTACCTATTTGAACATCAGCATTTTTTATGGAGTGTACATGAGTAATCTTTACCTAATGAATTGGGGCCTAAAAAAATTTATTATTAAATTATAATTTTATAATATTTTTTTTCTAAAATACTAATTTGTTTATACTTTATTAAATCCAATTAAAAATATACCGATAATATTAGATCTTAAGTAAATTCGAAAAAAAATTTCGGGGTTTTTTTCCGGGGGTTTTTTCCCGGGATTCGATATTTTATTATATGAAATTAAAAATAATATTGACATTAAATGTGCTATGAATGACTATGTTTTTTCTTTTTTGAAAAAAATTATTAAAAGAGGAAAAGATTTGTTGACTTTTAAAGAAAACGTGGTACGTTTGATCAATAAAATTTTTTTTTGAGGGAGAATTATGAAAATCGATTGTGTTAAAAAAGTTAATTAATTCCCTCCCCCCCCCCCCCACCATTTATTCTTAAATACTTTATATAAATAATAACAAATTCAGTATCGTTTTGTAATATTTTTCAAAGAAAATACATGTTCGCATTTTTTAGGCGTGGCGATTAAGTGTGTGAACCCCGGGTCTTTTCCCGAGGTTCATGATCATAGCTGGTTTAGTCAATTTTTAGACTTAAATCATGGGTCTGGGGGTTACATAACTAACCAATTAACAGAACTTATTATTTAAATAGTTTTCAAATCAAAAAATTTATTTATATGCGAGATTTACAAATCAATCTCCTTACTTTCAAATTTAAATGGTTAATTAAAGTGTGCTCTCCATCTAGCCTAAAGGATAAAAGTCAGCTCGTTTCAACAAAAAAGTTCAGTTCAAAAATAACGATTATGACAATTGTCACTTTTCTGTGGTATCTTCACTAAAATTTAATTTAACATGTTTACAATATATATTTACCAGTTTGCTTTAAAAAAATTTAAAAAATAATATTATGACAATTGTCACTTTTCTATGGTACATCTTCACTAAAATTTTAACTAAACATGTTTACAATAAATATTTTTACCTATTTGCTTTGAAAAAATTCAAAAAAGTTCAAAGAAACGATTATGACAATCGTCATTTTTCTGTGTTATCTTCATTAAAATTATAATTTAACATGGTTACAATATATATTTTTACCTGTTTTCTTTGAAATTCAAAAAAGGTCACAAATGACAATTGTCACTTTTCTATGGTACATCTTCATTGAAATTTTATTTTACCAAAATATATTTTTACCTATTTGTTTTAAAAAAAATTAAAAAAGGTTAAAAGATAACAATTATGTCTATTGTCACTTTTCTATGGTACATCTTCACTGAAATTTTAACTTAACATGTTTACAATAAATATTTTTGGAAAAATTCAAAAATAACGATTATGACAATTGTCACTTTTCTGTGGTATCTTCATAAAATTTTAATTTAACATGGTTACAATATATATTTTTACCTATTTTCTTTGAAAAAATAGAAAAAAGTTCACAAATATCGATTATCACAATTGTGACTTTTTAAGGTGCATCACTATAACTTTAATATAACATGTTTCGATATACTATTTGCTTTGAAAAAATTCAAAAAAATATTAAAAATAACGATTATAACAATTGTCACTTTTCTATGGTACATCTTCACTGAAATTTTAATTTAACTATCATTGAATTTAACATGTTTACAATATATATTTTTACCTATTTAATTTAAAAAAGTTCAAAAATAACGATTATAACAATTGTCACTTTTCTAAGGTACATCTTCATTGAAATTCAAATTTAACATGGTTACAAAATATTTTTACCTATTTACTTTAAAATAACTCAAAAAACTTCAAAAATAACGAACATGAGTATGACAATTGTCACTTTTCTATGTTACATCCTAATTTAAATTTAACATGTATATTTTTGCCCATTTGATTCAAAGAAATTAAGAAAAACAAAAAATTCTTATAAATAACGAATATGAGATTTGTGACTTTTCTATGGTTTATCTTCTCTGATATCTCAAGTAGTCGGATGAACTAGACTAACCCCGACTATACAGTGGTTAGGTTCAAAAAATTTATTTAGTCGACTAAATTAATCGATAAGCATGTAGACTAAATGGGTCGACTATGCTGACTAAATAGATCAACTTAGTCGACTAAATTAGTTGTTTTAGTCACTATATTAGTCTTTTTAGTCGACTTTATTAGTCGTTTTAGTCGACTAATTCTAATTTAGTCGCTAAAGTTTTAAGTTGATTACTCGACTAATTAACAACACTACCCACTGATGCATCTAATAAAGGTAATAAAAACATTTCCTATAGCTTTAAGTTATCTCACGAAGAAGAAAAAAAGGTGCTAAACTCTTTAAATTGTAGCAAATAATATTTTGACTCCTTCAACCTTCAAGTATGTTTTTTATATTCAGCTTTTAATCGTAGTATCTTTCAAAGAGAAAGGAATAATGAAAAAATATAATTAATATTTATTTTCGGGCTAGGGGCCGATGTTTTATTTATGTTAAGCCCAGAGCAGATATATAATCACATGTTAAAATATATCCAAATTAATATAACATATTATGCATGTAAAAACGACGTATATAAATGGCGAGCACATTTAATTCCTTTAAAATAGCAGATAAATAAATTTGATTATAAATAATACTATAAATTTATAAACAATAAAAATCATTGAGATTTAAGACAATTAAAACATATCCATTCACCATCAGGAATTGTTTCCATACCAACACAAAATGAGTGGAAGCCTCTATCACATTTATCACAGCACATCATTTCAGCCTATATATGTTCAATTGTATAATAATTTAACCATTCAAAATGTAATGTTTCAAAAGTTTGAGAATCGTATTTTTTGATATTTTGGACTTAGGCTGCATTCATAGTGGCTATCACAATGCGAAAAGATTTGTAGCGACATCGCAGCCATATAATTTTTCGCAAAAAAGACCGTCGTTTTATTGTTATTTATCAGGAAATAAAAGGCAAGATTTAAAACAAATATCTAATAATTAGTTTTTAATATAAAAATTTTTTTTAAAATGTTTTTGATGGAAAGAAATAAACTTTTTTTAAAATAGAAAATTAAAAAAGTACAAATTTTAACATAAAGTTGCTTAAAGTCTTGAAACTTTTCAAATAAATTTTAGAAGCAGTCTTATAAAGAAAATTAAATATTCTTCCATTATTTTAAATTTTAAAAGAATTACCATATATCTAGAACATTTTTAAAAGCAAAACCCGAAATAAAAATTGTACTCAATAATTTAAAACCACAAAGGTTTCAGATTCTGATTTCAAAACTCTTTTTGAATAAGAATGTAAAACATTTTATTTTTCAAAAGTCATGTTTTTTTATATAAAATTTCATAAATAATATTTAATATTTTTTTATCAATTAAATAAAAATAATTTTATGGATCTTCACCTATCAAAATTGCTAAGGCTGTATTCAAATATCACTAAATTTTGATTCGCAAGCTTTTGAAATTTTTTTAATTTAAAAATAAATAGATGTCCAAAATATAATTCTATAAAATTTTGACACTTCTGAAAGTTTTAAAACTATTCGAATTAAAAAGATTTTGAGCATAGTCTAATGAGAAGAATTATGCACCCTAATTTTAACTATATTAAATATTAATATATTTTTACTTGACCCTGTGTTATAATTCTTTTTAAAAACTTTATCAAAAAACATGTGATATGTAATAAGTCTATTTTAATGGAAAATAAAAATGTGGCTCAAATATTTTTTTAAAAAATTTTCACGTTATATTTCTTTATTTTAAAACTTTTGAAATAAGTTTTGGAAACATCTTGAAGAGATATAATAATAAAAAAAAAATAATGCAGTTATAAAATGTTGATACTATTCTATTCATATCTAATTTTACTTAGTCTATATTAGGTAATATCCCAATTCAAATTTTAAGGGCTAGGGTTAAGTCTAGGAATTAAATAATATCTATTGTAAAATCTGATTGACATATTAGCATTTAATGGCATCAGCATTTCTATATAATTATTTTATAAAAGACGACGAAATAAGAAGAAACAAATATAAATTTCCTTCGTGGAAATGTTAATAGGAATATAATAAAGGGAGAAAACGATTAAAGAATCGCTAAATTCCTGGCTATAATAGGGAAACTTTATCGACCTTTAAAAAATAAGCCCTCTCATTCAAGCAAAAATCAGAGTAATCAAAAGAGACTTACTATCCAAAACAGAGGTTAATCTTAGACATACATTGACTAACTCTTAGCTTTGTTGGTTCAATGGAAAATAAAAGGATTGATGAAGTTCCCATTCCTTAACTTCACCAAAGGTTTATAAAAAGAATGCTGCAATACTTTATTTTAATTCTATATAATGTTCATAATGCAAAACATATAATTTGTATTTTATCATATATTTTTATTATCATTCAAGTGAAAAATGAAAAGTAAAAATCTTTTAAAAATAAAATATTTATAGATTATTGATATTTAACATCATAATATAAGTAAAACCTTGCTCCATTTAAAATATTCATTTTAAAAATAATATAAAATAATTATAACTTCATTCCCAGTATTAAAGCATTTCGCACAATTTTTACAATCTACACATTGCCACGCGTAAGTATTAATAATATTGACCATTGTTGAAGTTAGACCTAAACATGAAGGGTGACCTAATCGAAAAATATATATAAACTTTTTTTACCAATAAACATGGCAAATTGATATATTTAAATCTTTAAAATGTCATCATATCAGAGCCATTCAATGATCAAGAATCGCATTGATTAGTTATTGGAAAAAAATGTAAGGAAAGTTTAGTTGAAAATATATGAACTTAGTTGAAAATCGAAGGGAAAATAGAATTAAAATATAATCATTTAAGATTTAACATATTGGCATATAATCTATCGAATTTCTATGAAAAGTTATGGGCGTGGCTAAGGGGAAAAGAAATCGTAGAATCTCTCTTCCCTCTGGAAAAATGAATGATTTATTTGGCAGACTATAGAAAATGTGGTTTAGGATTTATGGATGTATTTGAAAGTAAAATAAACAAATAAACATTATATTAAAATTATAAACCCGTTTTAAAACACTCGGCACAACTAATTAAACTTCCTTTCAATAAAGAATCAGCTAACGCCGGAAAGCCACATATATGACACCAATCTCCAAGAATCTATAAATTTATTATTTTGATAGAAAATTATAATAGGAATATGAAGTAGTTACAAAATTTAAAAAAAGATATATTATAAAAAAGTTAACTTGTGATTTTTGTAGTGAATCGATAGAAACCGTATCCGTTTCATCATTAGTAAATTTAGAATGCTTAAGTTATATATAAATTTACGAATATAAAAAATGTTAAAATTTTATAAAATTTTTAGTAATAAAATCAAAGACTTGGATTGGGGATAAGAACCGGAAGGTAGATGTGAGAGACAAAAACGGAACAGAGATTTGAGCAGAACGAAAACAGGACAGAAACCCGATTAATGAGCCCTAAAAAATTACACTCGGAAAAAACCATCACGTAAAATAATTACTACATCAAATTAAATATTTTTATTATATAATAGAATGCTTTCCTGCATCATTAAAAATTTAAAAAATATATTAGTTGTATGATACACAAAAAATTATTTAGTAGTTAACTTCGTAAATTATTATAGTAATAATTAATAAAAATTATTATCAATAATAAAAACGATGATGTATATATGACTAGATTGATGATTCATTTGTTAAATTCCTTTAAAAGTCTACACATAGGAATCAGTTGTAGAACGTGGCTTGCATATCAATGAAATGAGATTAATGTGGATTAATATATTGGTATGGCATTAAGCCACAATGCAAACCACAAAATGACGCTACAGAGGACTCCTATATATATACACTAAGTAATGAATCGCCAAGCTAGTAGTATATATACATCATTGTAAAACTAAAACAATATCTGCTCACTTTGTATACAATTTATAAAAAAATACATCTGCCCAGGAACAAATTTGATGACAATATTGCTATGTAGACAACTAAATAGACATATAAAAATCTGATATGGATTAAAAACAAAAAAATATTAAGGGAAGATAGATGTCAATGAACTCCTAAGAAACTAAGGAAATTAATTCGGAACACCACGATTTGAGATGGTAGAATAATTTTAAAAAAAGATCCGTGATCCCGATCTGAGCAATTCGCCCTTTCTTAAATTTTAAAAATATTACAACCTTGAGGTCCAACTATATAAAAAATTAAATAATTTAAGAAATAAAGAGGAAAAGTAAGAAAACAAACTACATATTACCTGATAGGCCTCCCGTATATTTAGTTTCACAGAAATTAAGCAATATTCAATAATTTTTTCAACTTTAGAATCAGAGTTTGGATTAAATAAATACTTTGATTACTGATGGAGCAGTTTTTTGTCAATTTTCTAGTGATTTTATATCAGGTCAGGGGTGTTTTTTCCATATAAAATATTTGAAAGAACCATTTTCGAGGACTTTTTTTCCAGTTTATTAAGGTGTTATTTTTTCCTATTACCGCTAAATAAAGGCAAGTTTATATTAAAAAAATAAGTGAGACCTTAAAATTTTATAGTGAACATTTATTTTTGGGAAATTTTATAAAAAAATTAGTAAGTATTATTAGTTTATATATTTCAAAGAAATGAATAAAAATAAATAGAGGAATTATGAAGATCTTAGTTGCTAGTATGTAATATTAAGATAAATAGATTCATTTACCAATTTATTTTTAATAAAACCTTAATACATATCAGTTGTTCCTGAACAATTTTTAAATAATACTGACCATATTTATAAATTTACTAACCCAAAAAATTATAGCCATTTATTTATATTATAAATGTAATTTTTAATGTCAGAAAATAGTTTTATGGAAAGCTGCACAGAAACCTCTAGTACAAATATAACTTATTCAATTCTGCAGAAAATAGGAAAATTTGGGAGAAATTGGAAAAACATCTGAATTATGATCAAGTGTAGAAAAACTTTTAGCTGTATAAAAGGTGCTGGTGCTCTTAATATAAAAAGTAAGGATCCCCAATATGTAGAATAATATTTGTGATAAAAAGAAAAGGTTGATGACATTGCCAAATATTCTGAGTCAAGTTTAAATTTTTCACAGCCCTAATTTTCAGAGTCAAGTTTTAAATTGTCACAAACAAATGTAAAATATTAAAAGACAAAAATATAAAAAAAATTTTTATTTTAGGAATCTGAAAATTGCCACCTAGGAACAGCATTATTTAATATTTTTATATAAAATTAATAATAAGCTGCATCATACCTTAATGCAATTGCTAACCCACTTTTTAATAACATAAATACTAAGCAAAATATAACTATTGATTCTTTTGATGATACTGTAATTTGATATTTATTATTGAATAATAGTTAGATCAAAATATTAATGCTACCAAAGAAAATGAAAACCCTACATTTTTAACAAAAATATGAATATTCCTATTCCTACCCTTAAAGGAAAAAAAGGATTGAATCTGAAAGAACAGATATCCTAAGGGATAAATATATATTATAATAAATAATATTTTCTTTAAAAAAAATAGATATACTAGATTCAAATAAAATAGAAAAGCTTAATGATTCACTTCATATGATGGGATTTTATGAATCTTATTTAAATCAAACTAATGTTATGATAATAGAAGATATTTTTAAATTTAAAAACTATTTTGTGAAAATTTAGTTTCATTTATGTAAATTATTCCTATTTTTGTATTATATTATTTCTATTACAATTTTATTATATAACTCAAATAAACTAATTTATATAAACTTTATGAAAAATTAACTTTCTAAATAATAGTTGTTATTATGTAATTGAAGGCTATTATATTTGGGTCCTTATTTATAAAACTTGGATGTGTCCTAAATGTTTTGTTATTAATTTGCGAAAACTATTTTAAGGATTTTTTCAAAACATTTTGGACACAGCTTAATCACAAAAATCTCCTGAACCTGAAGGTTTGATGTAACCATTGAATTTTTATAATCCGAATTAGTGTTATTTATTATAAACCGTGCTTATATTTTTGTGTAAAAATGAAGACTTTATATTATTTTTGAGTATATAAAGGATGAACAAATTTTGTAAAATGTTTATGTTTTTTCTTGAAGGGGGGGGAGGATTTTTTTAGAGAATTTGTTTCTGACTCATGGGCGTAGAGGAGCCCCCGCTGCATGGATTGATGTTTTCCTTTTTTAACTGAAGTCTTTAACTTTGAATGAGTACTCCGTACCCCTATAATTTAATTCATAACCTTTGTATGAAATTGCCGTTTAATAAATAATTACTATTCACTAAACGGTCCCAAATCAGGAAAAATTACGATCTTTTGAAGGGAGCACGATATTTTTAACTGACATTTCCAATTTTAAGGAACTATCGGAAAATATGAAATGTTCAAATAATAAAATATAAATAAACTAGCCTATCCAGTCTTAAACAACAAATATGTCTATGGGGAACTTAATAAATTACAACTTAGGCCTAGGAACATTATGGAGTCTAAAGGTAAAATATTTTAAAGGATACAAAGGAATATAATTATTATTTTAAAAAATTATCAGGAATAGGTTCCGGGGGGTTAAAATTTTTTTTATAGGTTCTCATAAAATAACCCAGCTTCTCAAAACGTTTTGTATGTGAAAATTGGAAGCTACTATTAATTGAATATTTTTAATGTTAAAAGAATTGGAACAGAAGTGGTACCATAGGCAACAAAAAATATCAAGCAAGTAACTGGAGGAGCAGAACAAAAAAAATGTCCTTATTTCTGATTATAACCTAATAATTTATTTATTTTTATTAATACTTCGATGGTTTGATCTAAGAGTTGATGATAGGTTCGATTCATATCGAGAGGGTGAGATTGATTATTTTGTAATGCTATAAATATATTAAAATAAATTTTGACATATTTAATATTTTTAAACCCAACCCTGACCCGATTTATATCTTCGGCTCAAGCCCTGCCCAGTAAAAATTTCATAAATCTTGGCCCAAGCTTTAATTCAAATAATTGTGAATTGAATAGCAACTAATTGATTTTAGGTTTGATATAAGAGCTGGTTTTACAGTGTTTGCAGGATGAACAAACAATTTCATAGTTTTGCCTAGAGCCAACATCTGCCATCTTTTTTGGGGGATATTGCATTTTGGGTTAAAAGTTTTTTGCCCTCTTTAATCAAATTAATATTATCTTTCAGAAAAAGTCTAACCAATATTATACTATCTGTAAATGTTGGGGTGACCCAACTTGTGAAAAATTTATATTGAGATTTTTGGCCTGACCCAGCTTATAATAATTTTTATATGGCCTGGCCAGTAATAATTTTTCATGAAGGAAAATGTCATAAATTTAGTTATAAGCTGTAAAAACATTTAAGGCTTTGGTAAGGCCTAAATATTTGGTATGGGTGACCTTAAAAAAACGGATTGGCCACATGCTGGACTTTTGGGTTGGGCTGTATGGATCTCTAATATTTATTATGATTTAGAGGCAGTGAGGACTGATAATATTTTGCCTAATGGGGAAATTTTTCAAGCAATATAAATTTTATGGATGGCTTCACCCACATGCTTCCCATTTTGCGGGATTTTTCTTCACCTTTGTCTGGCTTTCAGTAGGGTTTCCTTCAATTTCAAAGGCACATTCTTATAGGTAGTATATGACAAGTTAGTTCACATTTTATTTTAAGAATTGAATAGAGAAGATAGTACTTAGCAAAATTATACAGATTGCATATAGACCTGTGCAAACTTTTTGCTAATTTGGATTTTCTTTGCAATGGCGATTTAAAAGGGCCTCCAAATTTAGTTTTGCCCTCGCAACCAAAAATCTCATATCCCAGTGTACAGGGAAAAAAAATTTTAACTTGAATTTTTGTAATATTATAATGGGCAGGGAACTTGTGAAAATTTTTAGCAGGTCAAAATAGGCAGGGCTTTCTACAATGCATTTTTTCTTCAACTTTAAATAATTTGAGTACATTTCAAATTCTAAAAATCTGATTTTCAAAAGTGTATTAAAGCATGTTTAGTATTCAAAAAATTTTGCCAATAACTTTTGAGCCCTAAGCCCAGTTGGGTACAAGGGCCTGGCCTAGCTTAAATTTTTTTATAAAATACCTGGGCTGTACATTCTAAAGCCAAATATTTTAAATTGCTATTGCCATAAAAATTAAAAATATATTTAAAAAAAATCCAAGCCAGGCCTGAAAATATAAAACTCGAGCCAGGCCAAAAAAAAATTATTTAATAAAATCTCGCCAGGCCATATAAATGGCACCTTTGCAGGTTTCTGATATTCATGATTATGGAAAAAATTTTTAACAATCAGAAAGAAGGATATGATTTCATTAGTCTAGCTTCCATATTTATTAATTATTAAAATTTTACTAAATAAATGTTACACAATTTAAACAGTTTCACCATTAAGAATTTATCTTGGTTTATATTTTAAAGCTTTTATGTATACCTTGTACCTTGATAATCTGTTAGAGTGTTACTATCTATCAATATATTGAAATTCAATTTATTTTGTTCCAATTTTTGTAAATAATTTGAATTATATAATTGATCTTTAGAACATGTCAAACTTGTTGGAGTATTGAGAGGTAACCTTTTAAGATCATGTGGTGTATATCTTAATTTAATTAAAAATATTATATAATATTAAAGATGTGGGACTTTTTATAACAATCTTGGTACTGCCAAGGTAAAATTGCAACTGGGTACAATCTATTAGGTGGAGGCTGGATAATAAAATCATCTATGTGTTTTTGAGGATAGTGAATGGCCTAAAAATATTTAATAATTTTATATCAAATAATAATTTCAACCATTGTTTGTAGATCAAAATAAGCTTTGCGGTCTTCCATTCTTTGTCTATTAAGCTTCCTATTAAATTTTGAGGATGATTTCATAGCTTTTTTTATGGTAGAGACTGATTTATACTTCTCAAAAAGTGGATTCTATATAAAAAATTTAAGAAAAATTTTATTAAAAGTTTTACATAATTTTCAAATGTTTTGTCATTAGAATTAATAGGATTTATTGTTTTTTCATCAATATTATCATTAAGATTCAATGTTTGCACTTTATCACTATTTTTATTATCAAGATTCGTTGTAGGTTCTTGCTCAAGATCATTGTTAGCAAAACTTTCAAATTCCATACCTAAAATTAAGTTTACCTCCAACTTTCCTAAATTATTTGATTTCATAGTGCTCATAATCAGCTGTTTCTATGAGTAGAATTTAAGTACAGCTTTTTATTTTTTAAAAGATTGCCTTTTTTTTGCGTTTTATAAAAGTTAAAATTTTTAAAATAATTTGAGTTGATAAGAGTAGGGAGACTTTAAATATATTATCTATATATAAATATTTTTATTAAAAATATCATGATTATTTCATCCAAAATTAACCCAGAGCTTTAATTATTTATTAAAAATGATTAAACAAAACATTATAGTTAAATAGATTAACAATTTATTATAAAATTAAATTTATTTCTTTGAAAATTAAATGAATAGAACATAGCTTTATAATCACGCATTCATCCGCGATTTAAATTTCAAATTTGTATTTAAAAATAAGCGCATTCCATATCAATTTATTCCATGGCAAATAGACCATCTAAATCCGGATTGGCAGCCGAGGAAGACAAAAAAGTATAATATATTTTGATTAATTATAATGAAATACTCAATTATTAGTAAAATTTAAAAGAGAAAGAATTATTTGCAATGCTTTAAGACGAAATTCATACTTTTTCCGGGCAATAAGTTTCATATTGCACAGTTTAGTAATTTGTGGATGGGCAAAAATAAAAATGAGATTTGTTTATTATAAGTTAAGCAGTATTTTTTTAATTTATTTCAATTTTAAATTATCAAAAGCCTAGCCAGGGTATAGAATTCTATTATAATATTGCAACATGATAAGCTGTGTAGTTTAGATTACACATTTCCTACTTCCATATCTACAAGGTCTTTTAATGGATAGAATAGAAAATAATATAATTTATTAATTAATATCATAAGAAGCTTTTAATAAAACATGTCCTAAAATTTACAAATAGAGACCCTTAATTATTATTTTTTCCTCCCAACATGATACTCTGTTTAGGTGGAGGTTATTGCTATGGTATATATGTATTCCTTAATTAAATCACCTTTATAAATTGACCCTGGTAAAAATTAAAATAAGCCCTCGTTGGACATCATATAAAGATGGGTATTGGTTGGTTAACAATTATATATATTTTTTATTTCAATTTAATAAGATTTATTATTTAGTTATATCTTCAGAAAAAAACATTATATGTAAAATGCAAGTAAATAATTGAAAAAAGGCATGGGTCCATCCAAGGGAGGAGTGGATGCTCAATCATTAAAATTTCCAGTGTTTTCAGTTATTTTTTTTTGAAGTTTTTAATCAATTGGAAGGCCTTGAAATTCCCAAGATATTGATAATGATGGGCATGAAATTGTATTTTAAAAGTTTGAGTATTTTTTTTTAAAGATTTTGGTGTGGAAGGGCAAAGTGAATTATTTGATCAAGCTGAGAAATCTATTAAAATGTTTCCCAAACTAGAGCAAGGCAGTTAGACTAAGGTATTAAGGTAATACCATCTGGCCTTTTTAAACAATCATAATCATTTCAAAAACAAAAGCTTCAAAGCAAATTCGATGAAGAAATAGCTGGAGATGTCATGCTATGGTTGAGTGAAATGTTAGGAGATGAGGAAATGGAAACATCTGGTGAGAAGGACAAATTTCATGAAACACTTCGTGATGGTATCATTCTTTGCAGGTATAATGAGTTTAGTAGTTTAAAAATATTTTTAATTTTACCTTATCTCCAAAAAATATAACGAACTTTAAATTTATCATTTGAGCCATTGAATCTTTAAAATTATCTTTTTTTATATATATAAGTGTGTATTATTTTTGTAGCAATTTATTTAATGAGTTTTTCCTTATAACAGGCATAGCTTTTTTATTTGTTTCCAAAAGTATTTTTTTTTAATATAGATGGTTTTCTAGGAGGTATTCAATCAGAATCAGGGATAGATCCTGGGCAAAAGACCCAAACAAAAATACCCAAATTTTTAAAATTTTTTCAAATAATTTTTTTTTTGTTCAGGTCGATTTACCCAGGACATTTCTATCCAGATTTATTCAATCATAATGTATTTATAACTTGCACACTTTGACTTCTATTTTAACCCCTTTCATTATTAATTATCTCAAAATTTTGGTTTCAAAGTTATCTTGAAGCAGGTCTTGCTCCTAAAAATAAAGAAATTTTTTTTAGCCAATTTAAATCACTGGTGATTAGTGTCAAACAGAATGATTTGGGGCGATTTTTAAAAACAGCCCTATTAAGATTTTAGCCAAAATAATATTATGTAAGCCCTAAGATTTTGTAAATATAGAGGTTAAACCTTTCATCTATGAGCAAAATCTCCAGACTTATATAATATTATTTTGGCTAAAATTTTAATCAGGCTTTTTTAAAACATCAACATATCGTGCTGTTTAACAACACTACTGGGGATAATAAAAAGCATATAAGAAATTTTTAACACTCTTATTATTGTTACTGAATGAAACTTCATTTTTTTAAGATAGCCATTATATGCAAAAGTGATGCGTTATTTAAACAATCATTGCATAAATTTATTTCTTATAAGAAAACCTCCCATCAAGATTTAAAACTATTTTTTTTGTCTTGGTATTATAAAAATTTAATATTACAAAGATATCTGATTTTTTAAAGATAATATTTATTTGAAATGCATTTTAACGATTTTAAAAATTTCATAAAAATTTTTCTCTCTTAGTTATTAATTTTTTTATAAAAAAATTATATTTTATTACCCATTTGGGACTGTTTATAATTTATTTAAGTATACATTTCATATATATATATATACTAAATTTAATTTATTCTAAGGAAGGTGGTATGGTATGTAATTATTTTAAAATTTTGGGGAATAAGAATAACACGATCTCTTATGGATCGTTCTCAACATACCTAAAATTTCTATTCGAGCGAAAGGGCTTTTTTAATCACACCTAAATAATATTGACCACTATCTAGATGTCTTTACTTGTTTATTTTGAGCCTAATTGTTTTCTTTATTACTTTTTTTTTTATATAATTAGGCCTCAACTTAAATAAAATATTGAATTTATGGCTGATTTAACCCCTATACTTGTGACATTAAACTCAGGAAATTATGGGCAGTTTTAAAAAAAATACTAATTGTTATAACTTCTTCAATAGATGAATCTTAATGTCCGGCCAATCCCATTAATTGATCCATCTAAGTTTTATTTATATTCGTAATTATATCTCTAACTATATAAGTACTCTCGCCAGGTCTTCCTGCTACTACACTGTACATGTTGAACACCACTCTTTCTCAATCCCTTATCGCATTCTTATCAAAAAATTCTATCGATAATTGTTTAATGTATAAAAGTTAAATCAATATAATTTTTCTCTCGATATCCCCCCTCCCCCCCGATTTATTTTAAAAATATTAAAATGAAACTCAAACTAACTTACCTAAGTCTCAATTCGCAAAATTTAATTATTTATGACCTTTAAATTGTGTCATTATTTTTAATATTATATATCTTCCTTCTTTTTTTTTTAAAATAAAAGTATATTATCTTCTCTTTTTTTTCTCGTGAAGAAAATATGGTGAAAAAATATTTTTTTGGTATAAAATTATTGCATCTTGCAATATCAAAGGTGACCTATCAGATTACTTAGTAGACCTATTCAAAAACTAATACGAAATGAATAGTTAATTATTCGTATTCGATTCCTTTAAACGAATCGAATAAGTTACTATTCGCAATTATATCAATCAAATAAAAATAATTACTATTTGTTCCATTACTTCTCCATTAATTTGTCATTCAAACCGTATCGAAAAGTTAAAATTAGCCAACTCTAAATAAATTTGGCACCTTCGTCGTTTAATATTTAAGGAGTAGTTTTTTATATCTATGATATATTATTTAGCAATAAATTTATAACTCCTAGCTTGACCTTGGAAAATGATTTCATATTTTATTTGTTACATAATTTATCATAATTTCTCGACTAAATTAAAATTAAAATATATAAATAATGCGATATATTTGAAATCATATCATGACATAATATTTTTTTTTAAAGAATAGAAATAAAAATCTTTTTCCTTGCTTATTTGATTTCTCCGGTCAATTTTTATAGTTATTGTACTCTTATTTTTTATTGCATAATTTAAAAATTATTATGATAATAATTATTGTAATTTTTTTCTTTTTATTATTATTAATGGCTTCTTCATTAAAACAATTTGCATTCATTCTTCCATCTATCCATTGCTTTATACAGATACACTTTTCTTTTACTTTTTTTTCTTTATTTCCTTTTTAAATTTTAAAAAAAAATAAAAGTTGTGAAGGTTTTGTGGATAAAAAAAATAATTAATCTCATATTCACGACAAACACTACTATTTTTGGGTTTTTATAATTATCTAGATGATTTTTTTAGTAACCTCTATTGTTAATTAAGATATTTGAAACCCCTGTCCGATATGTTGGCTATTCAAAATCTAATCTAATATTCGATTTATTTCGAATAATTCAAATCGATGGTAATGAATACGATTGGTAAATTATTTGTCTTGTTCGAGTGTGTATAAACGATTATCCGATTCGAATAAAACAAATAATTTGAATTATTCGGAATAATCACGAATATGTTTTTTAATAAAATCGAATTTGTAATTTTTATTGATAATTCGTAAATCTGACAGGTGGTGTGATTAACCAACTGCTTTTGAAAGGCTTTTCTCGTTTAGAACTAATTTCCTTCAAATAAATCGCATGGCTTTTAAAGAAGAAACAATAAGAAAAACCCTTTCCCTTAAAAATAATATGTATTATAGTTAAATTTTTTTTAAAAAATAATAATTTTTATATTTATATTAGACATGCAATAAAAAAAAATTGGGCCTACTGTAGTGGGGTTAAATAGTTGGTTTTACACAACCATGACCCTGGTTTTTGGTCGAAAAATGAACCAACCCAACCAAATAGGTAGATCTGGTCGACCATATCCATTGACCTGAGCACCAATTCAAAACCAAATTATTATTATATTTTATTTGAATATTGTACTCATTCACATTCTTATAGATATAGAGGACCAATATTGGCATAGAAATAATTGTTTAATAATATTAGATTCCTTTTAAAAAAAATTGTTTTCTTCTTATAATCTGAATTGTATTTTTTACTTTAAACTAGCAACTCGTGTTCTGATCGCGAAACCAAATTGAAAACTTGAGGACGAGTAGTTCAATATTCACATAAAAATAATTATCGTAAAAGGAATATATTAGATTTTTTTTTATAAAACGTTCTTAACTTGAGATAAAAATTTTATATAATTTTTACTTTACACTAGAAAATCGAGTCACAAACTCGAGTTGTGATTGAAAACCCAATTCAAAAATAGAGTACAAGTAATTCAATTCCATATTAATTAAATAATTAACATCGAATTCGAAATAATCATCTACTAAGACCGGGAAATTTTTTTTATAGGAATTTATTGATTTTTAGATATTTATAATTCATATATCATTAAAAAAAATAAGAGTAATATATGTTTATTTGAAATAATTTTCGGGATCTGGCCTAAAGTCGTAAAAATTGGCTAAAGCTCAAGCCGATTAGATGAGTGGCTCAGGAGTTGGCATTAGTCAGCTTAGGAATTGGTTCTAGTCGTCCAAATAGTTGGTTCTAGTCGTCCTAATAGTTAGATCTAGTTAGTTGTCCCAATAGTTTTCTCGAGTTTAATTTTGAGCCGAAATGCATTTATTTGTTATTTGACTCTAATTCGCTAATGGATATTACGACAAAAATTAATTGCTTTGTATAGCCAAAAATTACCTTCTGATCAAAATATTTTGCAATATTGGCTATCCAAAAATTTCAAGAACCTGTATTGTATGCCCTCTAGTCTATAGTACTAGCTGATCCTTGCTCGCTATCGATGGAAAGATCCTTCAGTGCATTACGATTAAGTAATCCCACTACAAATCAGATTGGACAAATGTACTGGATATTTTAATCATTAAACTTAATAAAAATTTGTTAAACAACGTTATTTTTTGAGTTTTGATATTCATTTTTATTTTTATAAGATTTTGAATTAAATCTGTTGTTAATATATTGTCTTAGAATAAATAAAATTAAGGAATATAATTTTGAAATGACATCATCAAAAAAGGTGGGACAGACATTTTTCGAACTCTTTAATTAAAATTTTTTTTAAAAATCCAAATGGACTCGGATTTTGGCAATAATTATAATTTTGCTTAAAACTAATCATTTAAACAATTACAGAATGTCAATAATGATATAATTTCAAAAAATATACTTTTTAACACTTTAAAGAAATTTTTTTGGATTGGATAAATAAAAAAACTTCTCCGATCATTGCCTGAAACGAAATATAAATTTTAAAAAGTATTTTATATTCCCAAAACTGGGATTTTGGATAATATTTCCTCCATTTTCGCGATTTTTTTAAAAATTTTAAATTTAAATACAAGTGTTTACTCCACTAGCATTCTTAATATTAATTTCAAATTTACTTTAAAAATTTTAAGGAGATATAAGCCAGAAACCCAATTTTTAGCGATTTTTGTTTTAACGATTATGAACGGGAATCGATTTTGAATTGAATCCGTTATTAATATTTGTGACTAATTTTGAAATGACATCATCAAAAAAGGTGGGACATTTTTTAACCAAATGGACTCGGATTTTTGCTTAAAACTAATAATATAGAGAACTACAGGATATCAATAATCATAAAATTTCAAATAAAGATGAATATCAAAACTCAAAAGATATGTTTAATAGATTTTTATTAAGTTTGATGATTAAAATGTTGTAAGTATATTTGCCCAATCGAGTTCTTAATAGGGTTACTTAATCGCAGTGCACTAAAGGATCTTTCCATCAATACCTGCGAGCAAAGATCAGCTAGAACTACTCTCTATAGGGTATATAATACAGGTTCTTGAAATTTTTTGGATAGCCAATATTGCAAAACATTTTAATAAGGCAATTTTTGACTATTTATTAACCAATTAATTTGTCGTAATATCTATTAGCGAATTAGGGTTAAATAACTAATAAATATATTTTAGGTTAAAATTAAACCTAGCCAACTATTGGGCCAACTAACTAGAACTAAATATTAAGACGAATCCAACTCCTGAGCGGATTCCAGCCAAAGCCTACTCTTCTAGTCAGCTTGAGCCTAAGCCAATTTTTACGACTTAGGTCAGACCCCGAAAATTATTAATTAAATACATATTTACTTGCATTTTTTTGATGATTGAATTATGTAAAAATTATCAAATATTTTCAGTTTTTTTTTCAAAAGAGTAATCTTAAATATAATTATTTCTATGCTAAAATTGAATACTCGTCCACTATGCATAAAAATATGATTGAGCAAAATAATCACAATGAAATATAAATATTATATTAATAAATTGGCCTGGAGTTGGTGCTCGGGTGGTTTATGGATTTGGTCGACCAGATCGGCCCATTTAGTTGGTTCTGGTTCTTTTTTAGACCAAAAATCATGCTAATTCGACCCAACCAATAATTTAACCTTACTAACCTACTGCATACATATTATTCTGCCAATTAAAAATTCGGCAATATCTAAAATCCATATCCTGCTATAGAGTGTCCTAAGTCTTCTTTTAGTCTTTAGATAAATCTGGATAGACTAGTATAACATAAAAAAATGCAGAGCCAAAAAAACCAAGGTCATGCCATTTTTTCATATTTGAAATCAACTATCCCGACAGTTTTAAATAAGATTCCTTCTTGAAAAAATGTAACATACCATGCAAAAAATTAATAAACGTAGTTTGCGGGGTAGGGGGGTGGTTAAGGGGGATTTAAGTCATGGCGTCCAATACATTTTTTTGAGGGTCATTGTAATTAATTTATTCTTTAAAATTATATCTTATATAGAATTGTAATATATTTTTTTTTTAATATTCATATATTTTTTTTGCCTTATCAGTTTATTTATTTCATTTTTTTTAAATTCAAATTGAATGTAAATTTTAGAAATGACTAATAAATCAAACATTCTTATAATATTATCTTCATCTAATCAACTCTGAATCGCAAGATATATTTTTAAATATTCACGACTAGCCATAAAATTTTTAATTTTACTATTTTATTCAAATGTATAATTGTATTTATGAATATCATGGCAAAATAAAGTGTCGTTGTCGAAAAAAAAACTAGGTTATGAAGAGAGTAAATTTTAATTAATTCTTTAAGATTATCACAAGATTAAATATTTTTTTTCCTGTTTTTTATATAAAAATATTTATTGCTATCATAATCCTTATGGAAAATCTAATGTATACCAATAATGTATTGCAAATACTATCCTCCTACCATAGGCATAGCGAAGAGGGTTGGGGACGCCCTCCCCCTCTGAAATTTGCCTGTTTACTTAAATTTTTTAAGTTAATAAAAAAAATTCCCTACACCTCTGCCCCCATCTCCTCAAAAAATATATAATTATATAAACCAGGGATGAGAACCCGAACTCGAATCCTCCATATTTTGCTGAACCCAAACTTGAACCCTTTTTTAAAATTTAGGGTTCAGGGTCTTTTTTTTTTAAAAAATTTTTATTTTAATTTTTAAAAAATTTTATTTTAATTTTTAAAAAATTTTATTTTAATTTTTAAAAAATTTTATTTTAATTTTTAAAAAATTTTATTTTAATTTTTAAAAAATTTTATTTTAATTCTTAAAAAAATTTATTTTAATTTTTTAAAAAATTTTTATTTTTTTTATTTTAAACTTTCATTTTATTTATTTTAATTTATATGTCAAAAATATAAAAAACATGTAATTTCGATTTTCATTTATAAAAGATTTCCTATTTAAAAAGAGTTCCTATTTAAAACAATTGTTTTATTATTCAAAAAAAAATATTAATTTAAAAAAACATTTTTTGATCATTTTTTCATGGAATCATTTTTGTTAATTTAAGATAGTGTTGTTAAAGGCCTCTTTTTGAGCAGATTTTTAAAAAAAAACTAACTCAATACTACTTACAGAAAAATATTACGCAAGCCTGAAAATTTTGCTCATAGAAGGAACAAAATATATTATCGAAATCTCAAGGTTTAGGCAATATTTTTCTGGCTAAGATATTGAGTTAGCCGTTTTTAAAATCAAAACGAGCTGTTTAACAACACTAATTTAAGAATCGGCTAATTTTAAAAATTTTGAATTTTACCCAGCAAAGCAGATTTTAAATTTTTTTTATAAATGATGATAATATCTATTTTAGGATATTGTTATTAGTGGATTATTAAATTGAGAGCAAGACAAAGAGAAGTACAAAATCACGAATATATTATAATGATGATAAATTATTTTTATGGCACCAATTAAAATAAATTTTTTAATAACTCATTATTTTTCTCCGAACCCTGAACCCGAACCGGGTTCAGAGACTTTTCCCTGAACCCATACCCGAACCCATTTTTTTAGGAGGGTTCAAACAATAATTTGAAAGAAAATAAGTTAAAGTTAATAATTTTTAAAAATAATAACTTTATTAAAATTTTCTGCACAAAACATTTTTAAATAAAATGACAACCCAAATTTATTTTTGTAGTAACATTGCCGGTCTATAATAAGTAGACCGACTTCCAATAAAATAACCATCCAATTGTGTTCCCCATTTAGCAAAATCCTAGCTGCGCCTATGATCTTAAATATAATCTATCAATATTTTTTTGGAAATTTTTCATTATCACAATCACCATGACTCGCCTATTTTGTTCAAGATAATTTTTTCGTGCTTCAAAATTTCGTTATAATAATTTTTAACGTGATATAAGCTCTGTTTTTCCCCGAATTTTTTTTAGACAGTTTTTTTTGTTTTTTTTACATCCCTACTATCACACCATTTTTACAAGACTCCTATAACTCATACTTTGGAATAGGGTATATAATTACTAGTTGTAATTTAGTTATGTTCAAGGTATTCTTTACCCACTTTACATTAAAAAAAAGCTCAAAAATTAAATTTAAATATGTTTTCTATATATACAAAATACAATAATAAAATATTTGTCAGAGAATTTGCAGTGGTGGAATATTTAGACCCCCATATCAATTTTTTTAAAAAAAATATAATTTTAATCTTTATTTTTCTTTTTAAGTTTTGATTATTTTAGGTCCAGCCTGGATTAATTTTTTTAAATTATTTAAAATAATTTTGCCTGATTTCAAATTGTTTCAATGTTAAATTGAATATTGAAAAATATGAAGAGTAAATGAATACTGGATAATCTATTTATTACTCAAACCTGAGGATTTTGCTTATAGATGGCACAAAGGTTTTGACATCTATTAGCCAAATCTCGTGATTTAGGCAATATTTTTCGGTTAAAATATTGAGTTGGTTGTTTTTAAAAATTGGCTCAAATCGAGCCGTTTAACAACACTACCCGCACGTCGAAAAATATATAAAGGTTTAATTAATTAACCCAAAAGGCATGTCGCTTATTTAATTTGCTCTCATGTAAAATTCGTTATAATTTATAAACCCTAACTATAAATGCGATTTAATTTAAAAAAAAAACAATCATTCTACCCTCTCTGTTTTTTATTTTTGTAATGTGATCAATAAAATGCAAACGTGCTTTATATGTGTAAAGAAAATTATGAAAAGCGTTGGACATTGGAGATTATTTCATTAATTTCACTGATTTTTTTAAAAAAAAGTATTGGACTTTTTAAACATTAGGTATGCATATGCTCAAAAACTTTCTGCAATGGGAATCATTTTCTTTAAGCGTTTTTAAATTAAATCTACCGTGCCGAGCACTTTTTGGCTTTATATTTACAGACATAAACATAGATACTTCAAATAAAGATATTATACATTTTAAAGTTTTTTCTCCCGTTGTTAATGAACATATTTAAATGAATAATATGACATAAATTACATTTAAATAAAGTAATTATAAATTCCCTTTGCTTATACTGTTATTAGCTCATTATCATTAATCAAGGTCATTATTTTAAAGAAATAAATATTTTTCTATTATCTTAAATTAAATTTGTTTTTATTAAACCGAACTTTTTTCTTATCAGGTTTATTTAGACAAGTCATCAATTTTCCACTATGCGTGCTTTATTACTGTATTTAAAAAATATTTATATACGAAATTTCTTTTACCTAAGAATTAAAATGCTTTCATCAAATAACTTCGCTCTGCCTTATCATATAAGCCAAAAAGTGTTTTATTAATTTAATTTGGCTTCCTAGCGACAATTGGTTTAATCTTAACCCAAATATATATTCATTTCATCTTTTCAAATTTGAGTTCTTTACAGTGGGCTCTTTATTAATAAATTTAAGTGATTTCCATTTGCAAAAAATTTGGTTTCATAGAGTTTTTAAGATAGACCGGATCAAATAATGTATAATATCATTTTAGTGTTGTTAAGTGGCTCTATTTGAGCCGATTTTTAACCGCTAACTCAATATTTTATCCAAAAAACTAATACCCAAACCTGAAGATTTTGATCATAGATAGCACAAAGGTGTGAATATCTAATAGCGAAATCGAGGATTAGTCTATCCTTTTCTGGCTAAAATTTTAAGTTAGCCGTTCATAAAAATCGGCTTAAATCGAGCCTTAAGATAACACTATATTAATTGATAGGGTTCTACCTCCACTTAAATCAAATTAACAGGAAAATAATTTTTATAAAAACCCAATGTCATCTAGTGAACATTATTTTAGGGAAGGGAAATGTATAAGGTTAGGTTGGATCACATCGGATAAGATTTTGGGTTTAACACAATTTAGACCAAAGACGATAAGATATATATGATATAAATTTTTTTAAAGATTGGCAAATGTCCTTAAACCCAATTCGATTGCTAAAATTGTGGAAGATGGATCCATGTTTCATTACATGGCGAACATCGACGCGTTTTTGAAAGTGGCTAAAACCTTGGGAGTCGCGGATCAAGAAACCTTCCAAACGACCGAACTAATCGAAGGGACCAATCTCTACGGTGTCTTGTGTTGCTTACTCGCCTTAGGAAGAAAAGTTAGTAGAAGTCTTATTTAAATTTTATAAAATTTTTACTGTCTAACTCTCCAATTTGAGCATAGACTCCAAATAAATTTATTTTAATTATGTGCATCCATATTCGAAAAATCGTGGCATTTCTATGTTCAGAATTTTAACTAGGTTCTGAATGTTTCTATAATTTTAGTTTAATATTCTCGACGTTACCATTAACTTATTTGTTTCCTTATATATCATAATCTGTTTTGGAATTTAAAATCAGCCCATGTTTTCAATTTCACATAAATAAATAAATTTTGTTTTCGCGTAATATTAAGTTTTTTTAAAAAAGATTTTTCTAATAATTTACAAATTTATATTTTGTCTTCCCACGCAGTTTAACCAACTTCTAATTTCTATTTTTTTTAAATAATAAAAAAAATTTTCCACCTAAAATTTTTTAACGAAGTCAGTTCGACGACATTTTTTTTAAATGGCGGAAAAAGTGTTTTTTTTACTATATTTGGATATTAATAATAATTAAAATAACTCCTTTTTTGTAATTATAATTTATTATAAAAAAATATTTCAAATATTTTGTATAAATTATTATTTAAAAGGGGTTTATATAATTATTATTATATCTTCATTATTTTACAAATAAGTGTGAATTAGCTCGGCGCCCATATTGATCTTTTTCTAAACCCGATTTTTAAATAGATATTTTAAAACATTAATCTGTATACGATTGAATCGATTTTTTTAAAAATAATATGGTTTAGATATCTATATTAATTATTTAAAATAAGATGTACTTGATGGAGTTTGTTGAGAACGCGAACCAATTCGATCCTCATGATTTTGTGCTTATAAAATAATGAAAATTAATTACTAGTATATAGCTCAAATTCTAATTTATATCTGAATTGTTTTAAAGATTATTTTTTTTTAAATTTTTGTATATTGCCACACCATTTTTAGCTTATAATGGATATTGGTTAGAGATAATTGAATCCAATATATAGCATTATAAATGATAAATCAAAATATAATATTTTTATATACAAAAGTTTTCAAACCGGTTTTTAGAGGTTCGAACCTAATCTATTTTTTTACGAGCACTTGAAACTTAAACCGTTATTTTTATCCGAACCAGGATCCCTGCTTGTTATTTTAATACTATTTATAATACAATTATAAGCATACTTACGAAAAAAAGACAATTTTATATTTTATAACAATATTTAATATACAGCACCCTGCCGAGACTTTTGGCGACTTGGGTCAAAAAATAATTTGGCGGCTCCTAAAAAAACACAATTTGCCTAAGCTTATTTGATAACTTTTCGCAATTAGAACTAAATGCATAATCATAAATGAGTATGTGTAAAAAATATAAAAAAGTTAATAAATCGAATTTAAAAATTATTGCGATTATATAAAAACAATAAGCATGATTTTTGTCGAATGTAGATGATATAATAGCTAATATAGGGACTAAAAAATATAATAATGAATATATTATAATGACTTATCAATATCATATCAAAAGTATCACAAAGTGAATAATTGTGAAACATAAATAAGAGTAGTCCAGTTTATCTGGCTTTAAATGAGTCCTTTTCTCTAAGACCTTACAAGCAGCTGAAAACGTTCTTTCACTGCTAGCCGACGAAGTAAGGATAGCTAGGAATTTACGAGCCAAAATACTTAAATTTGGAAAGTCATTATGGTTTGTCTTCCACCAACTTAAAATATTCATCTTAATATAATTTAACATCTAGATATTTTTGAAGTTCGTCAATTTCAATGCTAGCATCAGAAAACGCATTGTCAGTCTATAGAGAGAAATCCAAAAACGTATCTGCCTCAGTATTTTCTTAAGGAAAAAAAATATTCATCTAAATAATCAAAACATTCGTTTTCCTATCTTCTTAATGTATTTAAAATTTAAGGACTAGCTGACGGGGTTGAAGGATAATTATTTAGTTTGTGTGTATGGTACTAAATATACTTTATTAATAAATTTTATATAAATATTAAAATTTAGGAGAAAAAGAGGTAAAATTATTGCAATGTATACCGTGAGCATGTATTAGAAATATCAAAATTTAAATTTGTGATGGAAATCATAATGGATAAAATTTTAAATTGAATTTTAAATATGGTTATACATTAGCCTGAAAATTATTTTTTGCAAACATAGCAAGGCCTGATCAAAAAACCAAGTCCCATGCAACTTTCATAAAATTTTGCCATTTATTTTTATTGTAATTTAATAAAAATATCTTAAATTTAATTTTATATTTAGAATAAAATTTAGATTTGTGATAGAAATCATATTGGGTAAAATATAAAATAGAAATGCTTGAAAAATTTTTAATTTTAAATATGGGCTAGACATTAGCCTGAAAATTTTTTTTTGCAGAAATCGCCAGGCCTAATTAAAAAACCAAGCTTATGCAACTTTCATATTCTGATTTTATTTTTAAATGAATTATGACTTTTATATATTTTATTTCAGTTATCAACTAACAAAATTATTATGATCTTTGGCGGGCTTGAGAAAAATTTCCCAACAATATGGTTTTCAGAGATTTACCTATCTCCAGGTTTGGGAAAAAATTACAAAATTATTATGGGTTGGCCAGGTCTGATAAAAAAAAATCAGGTCAATGTCTGGTCCATATTTAAAATTAAAAAATTTTCAAGCATATCTATTTTAAATTTTACCCAATATGATTTCTATCACAAATTTAAATTTTATTCTAAATGTAAAATTAAATTAAAGATATTTTATTAAATTACAATAGAAATAAATGGAATATAAAATTAAATTTAAGACATTGTTATTAAATTACAATAGAAATAAATGGCAAAATTTTATGAATGCATGGGACTTGGTTTTTTGATCAAGCCTGGCTATGTCTGCAAAAAAAATTTGAGGACAATGTCTACCCCATATTTAAAATTAAAAAATTTCCAAGCATCTCTATTTTAAATTTTATTCAATATTCTATCACAAATTTTATTCTAAATATAAAATTAAATTTAAGACATTATTATTAAATTACAATAGAAATAAATGGCAAAATTTTGGGAAAGTTGCATGGGACGTGGTTCTTTGATCAGGCCTAGCTTTGTCTGCAAAACAAAATTTTATCAATGTCTAGCCCATATTTAAAATTCAAAAATTTTGAAGCATCTCTATTTTTAATTTTACCTAATATGATTCCTATCACAAATTTAAATTTTGATATTTCTAATACCCTTAATGCTCACGTGCAACAATTTTATCTCTTTTTCTCCTAAATTTTAATATAAAGCATATTTAGTACCATATACACAAACTAACTAATTACCCCTCAACTTCGTCATTCTTGACGGGTTATTATCTAGTAATATAATAATTTTAAAAGATAGATATTTACTTTATTATTTTTTAATTCATAATTTAATTATTAATTTAATGAACCTTTATTCACTACTCCATCAGTTAAGTAGGACCTATGTGGTGAGTTAATATTTTTTAGATTTTTGCCCAATCATTCTATTGATCTTCTCGGCACTAATCAACATGTTACTATGCTGGCACAAATATTTATAATGTTTTCGGGATAACATTTTCATATCCCTAAATTTTTGGCACAAAAATGTCAAAATTTGGTGGAATAAATTTATTCACCATTATTTCCTGACCTCTGCGATATATGGTTAAGCTGCAAGTTTAAGTTTGGATGAGCTAAAAACTCAATATTTTGTGATAACACTATATAACTTTGTGAAAGGTGGGTTTTAAATCACTTTCAATTTCATCACTCCCAATTTTAAAAGGCGTCAGAAACTTTATAAGATATCTCATCATTTCATAATATATTTTCGAGCCTAATCGTCTCTCCTCTAGTGAGAATCTTTAATATTTCATTCAATTGATTAAAAATCGATAAATCATCTTTAGTCTGCTATTCTATCCAGTCTCAATATACAAATTGAGCTAAGTTGATTAACTAATTTAAAATTTAAGGCTATATTTTAATAAAAAGTTGATTTAACATGCCCACTGTTTCATACAAGTAACTAAACATTGATATATCTCTGAATCTTGAAATTCAATATTTTATCAAAGGTATTCCTTAATACTGTATTTAAAAGATGAAAAGCACAATTCAAACGTTTATGATTTTCAAATGCTTTAATCATATTATCTCCTTGTCGGTAATGAATGGCTTAAAATAAATATGCCCTTATGTATCCTGATATAAAAAATACATTGATTTTTATAACCATTTTTAATGAAATCAATACCTAATAAGGTGGAATTTTTAATTATTTCACCCGTCTTTTTTTCTCCTTCAAACTTACATGTAAACAATACAACTATTAAGTTTCCAAGAATCGTTTAAGAAATGAAAAGTAAGCGTTACTTAGGATAATTTCTTATAATTGTTTGTCCAAAGGTCAGTGGTGGCTATAAATAATGTAACCATGTTTTCATATATTTGGTACCAGCACATCGACCATTTTTCATAGCGTTTTGAAATAATTTACTGCGTAAACCATCAGCAGTATCTATTAAATTTCTGGAAATTGTCGCGGGATTTGTAGCTTTTAACACAATATTTCCATATATTGAGCCAATTTTGGCAATAATCAACAAAGCTTTTCCTGTGTATTGTATCAAATGATCTTAAATCACGCCCTCAAAACATATTAAGCACATTTGTACAATTTAATTTGGAACAACTTTTGTGTTTTTTGGGATCAGTATCAAAAAGGCTATCAATATAATTGAATCTTTTTACTCTCTATTGTAATACACATTTGCCTTTTTAGTTAATTTATGCCAAAAATAATTAAATAATATCATATATTTAATGTATAAATATACTAACCTGTTAGGAATTATAAACTTATATATATTTGCAAAAATTACAAATCACATAAATAATTTTTTCTTTGTTTTCATCACATATAAACGAAAACTCTTTCCAGACCTCAGATAGAAGAACGCTTCAAAGAAACCTTGATATATTTCTCTATTATTTTCACATCATATGGAAATTGGTTTAAGTCCGAGTCATTTAATTTACTGGATAATATAAATATTTTGTAATATAAAATAGATCAGCATCTTAAAATATCAGAATTATTTTAAGTATTGGGTCAATGAGATATATTTCCTAATTTCATTTATAAATGCATCTAAAGATATAATAATTATTAAAGGCAACATAAACCAATGTTTGGAGATATTGATTTTTTTATATATAAAGTTCATACAAATTATCTTTGACCATAAATATAAAAACCAAGACCCTACTTTGTAACTATCGGGGCTTGAACCAGAGCCCCCTAACCTAAAAACATTTAACAATTTTTTAATATATCGTATTCTTAATTTTACTATCTGCCAAAATTCATGTTTAATATATTTAGTCTAAAATCCCTTTAAGGTTTTTTTAAAGTTTTATATTAATATCTAAGTTATTATATATTTCACGTAATTTAAATTCAATTGTGCGAATTGAAGCCTAAATGCATATCAATGGAAATTTTGGCGCTCTTTATCTTGCTAGGGTAGATGCTCAGAACAAAATTCAAATTATCTGTAAAAAACTAAGAACTCCTTCACTTCTAAAATTTTAAACCTGAACCGAACCTGGCTAAGATTAAAAAAGGTTTTAATCGTTGGTTATAAAACGTTTAACATCGAGATAGGAAGTCACAAAATAGACTCCAGAAGGTGCTTCCATTTTTTAAGGAAAATAAATACATGAAGATTTTGAAAATACAACGTGATTTTGATTTTATGTCATATATATAATATCCGAAAATTGTTTTTTTATTTCTTAAAAAAATTAACAAGGCTTATGAAATACCTGGACTAAAGGGTTTTGGAATCAAGGAATCGAAAGGCGAGAAAAGGGAATGGACTAAAGAACAAATGAAAGCCGGAGACACTGTACTAAGTCTGCAATACGGATCTAACAAAGGGGCCAATCAGAGGGGCATGAATTTTGGAAATACCCGCCATATATAAGTCCAACATGCAATCATAACCTATAAAAAAATTCCCGACTTTATTTGTCAGTTATTACTTTTATACGCAATCAAACAATTTATATAAATAAATAATTTAAATGAAATGAAATGACAAAAAATCTTTGGACAATCAATCATATTAATTTTCATTGATTTTGGTATGTTTTATATATACCTATTTTTAAAGCCTAAATTGTAACCACCTTTAATTAATCATTTATAATACTCTATATATTCTCGATAAAATGCAAGAAAATAATCTGCTTAAATTTTAAAGAAAATATGAATTTTTTTCATGGTAATTATCTATTCTTTTATGATGAAATGTTTCGAAGTTCTTTTAATGTTTATTAATCGACATTAAATTCTTTAATTTTATCCCTTAAAGAAAGTATTTTCTTTTATTTCAGGCAATAAATAAATATAGTATATTTATATATATATTTAATTAAGATAATTATGTTTTATAATGATTGTGTTGCAATAACTTTGATGTGTTAAATTATTAACATTTTATTATATAATTGTTATAAACAAATTTAATGTTTTTGATAATTTATTATAATTTCTATAAATAAATTATTATACAAAATTATAATGAACATATATTTAATTTATATAAATATTCAAAGAATTTGCAGAATCTTAACACATTTAAAAACTCTTTATAAAAAAATTATTATGAATAAGTTATTAAATATCGGGTAATTTCAACAAATTATCTGTTATATGTTTGCTCTCTTCTCTAAGCTTAGGTGTATTATAAACAATGGAAGAAACTTTATCCGTCCTTTCTTTGGCGTAGCTATCTTTACTCCTAATTTTAGGCGTTTTGTTACCGCTATAAATCTTGAGGCTATTAATTCGCAGTTTATTGGAGGAAACTAGTTTATAAGCTGCGGGTGATAGATTTTTAAACCTGCTTTCCAGATTATAGGCTTTCATACTAGGTGTGCTTATTTTTGAGAATGGTGAATTGATTCCGTGGGGCGTGAAAATTCTAGATTGGTGTTTGAGATATTTCAGCTTTTCTTCTTTGGATCGTTTCGTCATTTTTTCAGTCATTTTCAAGGCTAGCTTTTCTTTGGGGGTTATATCTTAAAATTTTTCCCAGAGTGAAAATAATATTATATAATGCATGTTGATATAAAATCAATATATATTTTTTAATATTTATAACGATACATAAAAATTGTGTTATATATAGTATATAGTATTTAAGATAAATAAAAGCTATTTGGAAAATGGCTAGTTAACTTTAAGATTTTAGGAAAAATTATATTTTAAAACAAAAGAAATATCTGTGAAATCACCCAATGTTTTTAATATCCCTTTTTTAAATAAATCTTGTTATGATAGTCGTATATTTTTTTACTAAAGCATTGTAGCTCTAGCTTAAACCAATCCAAAGACATTGGCCTTGATTCTTGAAAATGTATTAATTTTTTCAATAGCTATTGATCTTTATATAAAATCAGGAATTAAAAAATATTTTTGATCCCCAAATTCATTTAGCGGAGAGTCGCCTGGATTTGTCGAGGTTAAGGCAGAATTATTATTTCGAGGCTATTTATAAAAATTTATTTGATAAAAATAATTAGGTTAAAAAATCAATTGTCTTTATCCATTTTATTCATATACCAATAGAATTTCGGTTAATTTTACTCCAAATCTCTAGTTCATTGAGGTATTTAAGAAGATAAAGAGGGAGAGAGGGAGTGTGAGCATTTGACCACAAATCCCTTCCCCTCCTCCGAAGTATTTTTATTATTGATAAATGAGACTAAATATGTTTAGTGAATCAAACCTTTAAAATCAAAAGTAAAAACATCAAACATCAAAAAAGAACAAAATTAATGTGTTTTAAAAGTCTTATTTTGTAATACCTTCTATGTATAATTTGATTTTTCTAAAACATCCATTTGGATCTGACGCATCAAAATAATGAATACTGGAATCTATTATAATTAGTGACTCATATCGGACCTTATTTTCAATCATGGCCCTATTTTTTAAAAAAAATTGTCCGGCTCACCCGAATAAATTTTACTTGTCCTAAAAAGAACGACCCGAAATAAAAATCATTTGTCCGCCCGACCCGAATTTCTCTAAATATATAAAATGAACTCTTTTTTCAATATAATTTTACATTTTTACAATCATTCTACAAACAAATAAATAATATTGACCCTTGTTTCTTACAAAAACAAAATATAACCATTTTCAAAATTTAAGCCCAACCTGAACCAATTTATTTAAATATTAGTCCCAAATCCATAAACCGATTTTTTTTAAAAAAAAGAGCCTAGCCTGGGTCTTCTTTTGCAAATCTCTATTTACAATTATTCTTAGCTATTGTGCTCTCTAAATTCCATTTTTAAAATATAAAATTAAAAAACGATTCTTTTATTTAAATTTAAAGGTAATTTTATTTTACTAGAAACAACATTCCACTGAAGATTATCAGGAATATTTTTATGGGCTACGAATGATATAGTATAATTTGTGACTCTAGAATAAATATCAAATAATTTAAAATTTTAAAAGCCAATGTCTAAGGAGCTAGCGTTTTAATAAAATTTACCCATATATAAACTGTTATATTAGGATTCTTTCATTTTGTAAAAGAATGACCTAAAATCTGGTTAGTCATGGGATGACCTGGAAGACATAAGGTATGGTATAATATATAAAACTTTTAACTACTTACCAGGCATCGAAAACCCGCGAATAGGCATAATACCGGCAATGGAAGGGAAAGCTTTGGCCAAAAAGTCATCCCTATCCATCCTATCCTGAATCAATGGTGTTTGCGCAATGTTACCCCAAGTCATAAGAGGTGTAGCATCTTGAGAGGCGGAGAGTTCGGGGGTTTGGGGTATAAGCTTATAGCAAGAACCAGTATTTGATGAGAGATTTTCGTCTAAGCGTAACATTAAATTTCTTCCTTCCAGAATGGGTTTGGCATTAATGGCGGAGGTAGATAGTATTTCTTTGCCGTCGGGACCTTGATAAAAGTATAAATAATATTAAAAATTAGGATTGAATTAGGCTTAAATAATAGTTGATGAAAAAAAAGATTAATTAATATAATTCTCAAGAGCATCAGAGTTGTTAAAGTACTGAGACTATAGTGCAGCGGAAGCGAAACGCGTTTCTTTTCTGGAAAGTAAAGAGTAAGGTAAGGAAAATTTTTTTTCTAGAACACAAACGCAAAAGTAATAAAATTATAGTAGGGCTATGTCGATATTACATATCGGATCTGCATCGATATTTAGCATTTTCAAAAATTATAGGATAGGGCCGATATTTTTTAATTTTATTGTTTTTGGTTATTTTATATAATAATAAATTAATGAAAGGACTAAAATACAATTTATTGTAACAATAAGAAAGAGATTTTAAAATATCTAACGAGTCACTAGTGTTGTTTCGATTTCGCCAATTTCTAAAAGGGTCAAAAGATTTTGGCAAAAAGTAAATTACTCAAGTTTATTGATTTTGCCAACAGATGGCAGAAAGGTTAGGAATTCTATTAGCGAAATTTCGAGGTTTACGTAATATTTTGGCTAAAATCTTAATTTAGCTTTCTGAAAATCGGCCAAATGAAGTGTCTAACAACACTACATTCATTTCATAAACACTGTAAAAATTTAAATGAGATTATTAACTTTTGGAGAAAATAAAAAATATACACTTAATCACTTGTTAAAGTTAGTTGGTTTTTATAAAAAAATTTGATATTTTTATGACAGAGGTTTAAAGATAGATGGTAAATAAAAATTAACATATAGTCGGATAGGATCGGTGAAATATTTGTGAATCGGCACAGCCCAAGATTTTATTTAAAACAATGTTATTAATACTATTTAAAAAATGTCATGAGTAATATGCTACACAAAAGAAAAACAAACCTATTTTCCCCACATGAATTCCATTAAATTGTCTAGTAACAACTCTTGCCAGAGATTTTCTATCTAATAAAGAACCACTTAATTGGCCATTATCACTTGGATCATTAGACAAGCGAATTTGTGGCAACATTCTGGTATTGGCAAACACCACTCTACTTTGAGAATAATTGTTTTCATTATTTTTATCTGGGATAGGGACCATAATGGAATTAGCACTACTATTATTATCATTTATTGGAGATTTATTTTCAATGGAAAACACATTTTTGGTACTTCCTTCTTCTATAGATAAGCCTTGATTTCTGTAAAACCATGGATATTTGATCATTTTAAGCTTTTTAGCCTTTTCTAAGAGCTCGGAAAATGAGGCATTATCCTCGCTCGTATACCGATTCAAAAAACTGGTTAAAGTATAAGCATTTATATGTATTTTTTGTTCAAGAACCTCTGAATCTGTTTTATAAATAAATAAATTAAATTTATATTTATATTTCTAATAAATTTTAATTTTGGAATTGTATCAAATTTAATAGTATAAGTGATAACAGTAAAACGTTTAGTTTACAAAAATATACACACAAGAATTAGGTAGACGAACAAACATGAAGAATATATATTAAGCTTTATTAAAAACCATATTACAAAAGGAGTTCTAAATCTAGGAATCAGTTCTTTGACGAACTAAAAATTATATCAGAACCCATTTTTAATTTAATAGTCTTTATAAGATTTCATTTAGATTCAAAAAATAAAATATATGGAAATATATTTTGCAGTTGTCATTATATTTTACTGTAGATTTATTAAGGATGCATCGATATTTTTTATCATCGAGCCGATATTTCATATTTGTTATCGGCCAATATTATATAAATTTCCCGATCCGTTAGAATAAAACGGCATCTTAATTTGTTAAAAGTATATATAAGATGAGTAGATGTATGCATTAAAAATTAAAACGATTAATATATTTACAATCAGATGATATTGGATAGGTAATCGGCCGATATCAATTTAATATCGGATTGGTCTCCAAAAAGTGGTATATTTTTTCTTCTTATCAGAAATAACATTATGTAATGTAAAGAAGTCTTCATGCTGAAAATATCTCTTCATTTTATACAGGCTTACTTTATAGATATAAAAAATATTAATTGATAATATTAACCAAAATCATTTCAAATAAATAAATAACTTTTTATATAAAATGTTACAAAAATTTTACAGTTGGGGGATATCTAAAACCTACAGCCCTAGATTAGAAAAATATTATAACAAACAAGTAGACCCTTGTACATATTTTCTGTAATATATATATAGAATGTTGTCAAAGAATAAAATTAATTTATATATTGTAACTAACTTTTATTAAAAATCCAACAAAACAGAAAAATTGGATAAAATATAGAGCAAACAAAAATACCAAGGCTATGAACCAGAACCCAACCCCTTTTTTTAAATTTAGGGTTTGGAGTTATCAAAAATAAGATATATAAAACTATATTAAATTAAAATATAAAATAACATGTAAATTATTTAAAACATAAAGCATAATTTTTTTTATTTTCAATGTAAAAAGATTATTTGATGAAAATTATTTTGAGTGAAATCCTTTTTATTATATTTTAGAGTACTCCATTTTATGTAAATATTTTACCAGCATATTAAGTTACTTTCTTTTAATAGATAATTAGAAATATTTATTTTTGTTTATTAGATTATTAAATTAAATGTGAGACCAAAGAAAAAAAAACATGATTACTATGTAAAATAGTTTTATTAAATGCAAGTTGCAATGAACTGTCAAAGTTAGCCATAAAAAATCAAATTTTTTTTAAAATACAGTTTATAAAACTCTAAGTCTATTTTTCTTGACCACAATCCCTGAACCTGGTATAGATATATTTCACTGAACCAGAACCCAATCCCTTTTTTAGAACAAGGGTTCACAGCCTAAATATAGTTGGAGTAACATATCAACCACCACTTCCAAGACGATTCAAGGCTTGAGGGGGGGAAGATATTGTACAGAACCCATTCTCACAGTAAACAACGAACTGTTAATGGTTGAACAAAACATGCCTGATTGATGAGTCAACAAGGGATGAATACCAGCCATATGATTAACAATACAAAGGGAAATGGTGTTGAATACATGTATTATAAAGTTTTGGTATTAATTGTAAAATGATTAAATAATAATATAATAAAGGTTAAAAGAATTGTCAAATTATATTTAAACTAAATAACAATTGTGCTAAAGCAAAAGAGAAAAACGATTTAAAAAAAGGTTTATCTTATTAATTTGTAAATAAAATAATATAAAATATTGTTTGTATTAATTATATTATTACTAGAAGATAGCTCATCAAAAATGATGGGGAATGAGAATTTTCTTATTACTTTTATGATAGTTGTTACCTCTTATTTGAAAATATCATTCAATTATTATTCTTTTAATCCCTCCTCCCCCCCCCCATTTATGCCAGGTTTAATTCATTAAAACTTAGTGTAAATACTATGGTTTAAAATTAGATTTAAAGCTTTTACTTGATAATACCAATATTATTTGATAAATATTACTGATCATTTATACCTAATATTTAATATTAAAAAAAATTCCCAGGCAAAGTACAAAGCCATAATAATTTTGAAAAATTTTTCCAAGCTCAGTGAATATAATAATTTTGGTAGTTGAGAACTGAAATAAAATATATAAAAAGTCACAATGCATTTAAAAATAAAATCAGAATATGAAAGTTGCATGGGCCTTGGTATTTGATCAGGCCTGGCCATGTCTCCAACAGAAATTTTCAGGCCAATTTCTAACCCATATTTAAAATTAAAAAATTTTCAGGAATATAAGACTATATTAATTTAAAAAAATGTTTCCCAAGCTACTTCCAAGTCCATATTAATTGTGAAAAATATTTCCCAAACCTAGAAAAATAGGTGTGATGTAGGGGTTTATAAGAAATAAATCTGTCTAATATGTATATATTTTTTTTGCCATTTATATTATTGGGAAAATATTTCAAAATTAGGATCAAATGAAGGGGAAATATCTGATTTACCTATCATTCTACTGCTTAGCTCCTGCCTGGTATTTATATGAAAATCCTGAATATATATTAAAGTACCATGCTAAAAATATGTTCATTCTAATTTAAATTTTAAACAAACCACCACCCTTCCAAATGATTTATTACTTAGTTACGAAATATAAATTTAAGACATTGTTATTAAATTACAATAGAAAAAATAAAAAGATAGTTAACAAATAATAGGAGGTTAACTTTGATCATAGTCAAATTATATATAAGTTAAATAAAAAAGTTATACATTTAATCAAAAATGTTATAAGTTATGAAAAATATACATCCTACAATTAAATTATGAAGTTATGAGAAAATAAACAAAACTATGGAATGCATGTAGAAAGGCCAATTTCAAAAAAGATAAGAGAGATGCAAATATTTACTTATGCATAAAAATTACCTAATTAAAAGATATAAAGTTGTATAAAATTCAATGTGGAATGGATCCTTCTTAAGGGTTATAACATAAAACTCTCATCTGCAAGAATAAATTTTTAAATTATAATATACAAATGAATAAAAATTTATTTTAAAAGACTTTTTAATTGTACACATAAATTAAAATTACTAAATATATACTTTATTAACATATTTTATAAAAATAATGGAAAATTTTAGAATAACCCTAAATAAATATAAATTTTCAAATAACACCTCATAAGATAGGAAAATTTCTGATTCATCCCTCATCAAATAAAAGAGAAAATTCTGATTAAATTTTAAATTTTACATAAATTCAAGAATTAAAAAAGTATTTAAATAAATCTTGTACTCTTTGAATCGTATATATTTGATTAATTTTGTCAGATTAAGAAAAAAAAATATTTTACCAGATTAAGAAAAAAAACATTTGGCGAGATTCGAACCCAAGTCCAATAATCCATCTAAATTTGTAAGTTTCTTGCCCGATTGGGCCAAAGGCACTATTCAAAATTAACGATTTTTTGAATATATATTATAAAGTGAGACATAAAAAGTGTGACATGAGAGCGTAACGCTATTTTTGTGACAAGGCTTTTATATATATTAGAGATATTAAAGTTTTTTGTTTTATGTAACAAAGAATTAAAATTCATTTTTTCTTGGATAATTAAAAAAGTTTTTTTTATGTGATTTTAAATAAAAGTTAATTAACAACATATAAATTCCTTATATTCTTATTTGACAACCTTTCCTATATATTATATTTTCTTTCCATAAATTTATTTTTTTTGCATTTGGGCAAAGATTAACTAATTATTTTATGTAATTTGGTCAAATCTAAAATGTTGATTATGGCAAATAAGGCACTTAATTTAGTTTCTGGGATAAAATAAAATTATTGAATGACAATCGTAACACAATAAACCCAAATGAAAATGATGAATTACTAGATTCATCTAGTAATGAATTTGAATTATTATAATTAAAAACATAAATGTATGAATCAAATCAATGTCAGTAAAAAAATGACAAGGAGCAAGTTAAACAATTTTTTATCTATTATGAATGTAAGGAAGATATTTTCAAATTTTGGGGAAAAATAAAATGAATTTTAAAATATCGCTTGTTGTAATTACATTATTTTGATTTATACTTATTTAAAATCTTGTACATATAAATTTAAATATTATAGGAAAATAGTTTTTTTTATATATAAAATTGAATATTTAGAGTTCATGTAAAATTTGAATATGTATATTCTTAATAATACAAGTATTATATTATAGAAAGAAAAGATATTTGGTCCCTTATCTCACAATCCAAATTCTCCTAGCTGCATCACTTATCTCCAAGGAATGATTATTATTACTATGAGAGGGGAGGGGGAAAAAAGATTATGAATAGAAATGAGAAGGGTAGGAGTGTAATTTAATTTTTATTTATAGAAGTGGGAAATAAAATTTAGAGGTGGGTGGGTAAAATTTTATAATAAAGCAAATCTTGACAAAAATTTTTAATTAAAATAGCCAAATAATTTTTTTTAATTTAAAACCCATAGTTTTTTTTATTGATTATTTTATATTGTAGTTTAGAAAATTTCTAATAAAAAAAAAATTAAATAGATTTCCTAATACATTTAAAATATCTTATTAATGTTATAAAATAAAATATTTAACAAAAAAAAAGAGGAAACATGAATTAATTATAAACCTTTATTAGTATCTTCAATTTGATTGCTTATAATACTGTCTGTGAATGGTACATACTCAGAATTTATGCTTCTTGTTGAATAATCAGTTTTTACATCATGGGTTGATTTATGAGTAGAAGTGAGATTATCTGTTAAGCCCAACATAGATATATTGTTAGTAAAATTTGATTTTTGAGAAGCTGCCATTTTGTCTTTCATAAAAAGTTTCCTATATTTTTTAATTTCTGGAAAGTAGTCTCTTTCAATTATTTGGTCTAAATGCTCTAAATATATATCTTCCTCTAGAATTTTCATATTTATAATCTTATCGTCTGTTTTAACGCTAGAAACTTGTAGTGATTTGCATGTTTCATCATTGTTAATGGATGTATTTGATTTCAACTGTGTTAAGATACTATTTTTGTATGAGACCGATTTATCATTCATATTGTTCAAATCGGGATGTTAAAGGATTTGTAGATTTGACAGGTCACCTGATAGACATATTTTATATTAAGTTTTAAAGGATAATAAAGTATGTATATTCTTCATCTGCTACAAAAATAATTTTGTATTCGTATTTAATGATGAAAAATAACAAGAGTCAGATCCTAAATAAACCAATGAAGTTTATCAAAATATTTGTTATTTATTTTCTAAATATACTATGTATTTGATTTAATTTTTATTTTTGATTCTGTTAAAATATTTAACTTAAACTTTATTATTTCTTACAATTTTATCTTTGTATTAATTATTCTAATTTTACGTGGTGATTCGAAATAATTTTTGTATTTAGCAACTGTATTTTTCTTAAATTATTTACCTTTTCTTTAGTTTTAAAAATAAACATTCATATATCATCATTTCATTTCTTTATTACACATATATATGGGGAGTAATATGATTGAGATAAATAAAAAAAAATATATTATAAAATTTTACTTTAGTTGCCTTACTTTACCTGATACGTGATAAAAGCGTTTTCGCCATCTGGTTGTGGATACAACAGAGCTACGCTATGTTTTCCTCAAAAATATCAAACTGGATAGTTAATTAGGGGAGAAAAATGAGGAGCCCTTCACACGTTTGTGGGCAAGCCGCACGTACTTGTAAGCGCAACAATCCGAGAACTGTTGCTTAAACGTCTACAGGCTAAGAAACAAAAAGAAATGGACAAAACAAAAGCCTATACCCAAGAACTGCAAAAATAATTTAATTACTTTAAGGGTGGGTGATGGCTAATTTTATTAACATCTAATGTAAGACTTGATAATTACTATCAATAATTGAGAATGTGTTCATATCAATTGAAATTAGAATTTATCCATGAAAATAAGAAAAAGCTAATGGGTTTACCGCAAATTGTTTAAATAGATAAAAATTCCAGTGAATAGGCAAAACTAGTCAGTAATATGTTTATGACTATCCAGCAACGAACACCACACAACAAAGGTTTTTTTTTCTTTTTTCAGAGAAACAAAATACTCTATGGAGTGATAGATAGATTATATAAAGAAAAGGGTCTTTGATATTGATAAAGATATGAGAGAAAGGAACTACGACGCAGAAATAGGAACCAGCTCCGTGAGTTTTAGGAAATAGAAAAGTAATTTTTGGCCAGGATTAACAAAAGGCATTATGGCTTGATTGTTATATGATAGTCTATCACTCAAGGAAAGACTCTACCAACAAACATGATTACAAACCTCGCTACCCTCCTGTCGACTGGTTTCTCCATAAATGAAATAACAAGTGGTCAAAGACTAAGGGAAAAACAAAGCTCCGGGGCTAGATAATATCACAGCAGAAAAACCATAAATACCACCTATCGCTACCTATTAGCCCTCTTTCAATAAAATATGGGAGAGTGGAACTACTGCAGTGGGATGGAACAAATCCTACCTAAGTAACTACCCACAAAACTAAGACCACAGAAATTAAAGGGTTACTATGCTATGGCCATCACATCCTGTAGCATGGAAATTTTTTTTTAACTTTTATGGTGGTACACCTCTTATGTCACGTGTTAGCAAAATTTATATTATAAACACGTAAAATATATATTTATATATAACATTTATTAAATCATTAAATTAACCAATTAACATAATTATTTAAATATAAATATTGCAAATTTATAAGTTATGATAGATAGAATAATTGAGAAGATCAAGATATCCAGCGTCTACATGACAAGATTTTTAATGGATGCAAACCCCCTTCAAAAACCTTTGCCTACCCCCCCCCCCTAAAAAATTATTGCCGCCGCGGCGGTGTCTCTTTATTATTATTTTTACCTATTTATTTATTGATACTCTTTTCAAAGAATTTATAAAGGATAACTTAAATTGATCTATCTTTACTACCAACTATCGATATTTTATGAATATAAATAATTTATTTTATAGATAATAAATTCAATTAAAACCTCCATTATTTACAATGAATTTATTAATATGGCATTATGAGCTTGCTGAAATATCTAAACCTTTTAAATGTAATTTAAAAGGATAATAAATT
Source organism: Gordionus sp. m RMFG-2023 (assembly GCF_954871325.1). NCBI lineage: Eukaryota > Metazoa > Nematomorpha > Gordioida > Chordodea > Parachordodidae > Gordionus > Gordionus sp. m RMFG-2023. The sequence goes on from NC_088776.1 coordinate 41,130,059, forward strand.
TGGAAAACAATGTGTATGATTGTTTGCAATATATAGATTTGGTCGATGAATTGTATTATAATAATACTATAATAAAAGTATTAATTTTTACAGCAATAAATTTTGTCCTATTTCATCTCAAAATTTAATAGATACCCCCCCCCCCCTCCCCAAATTTTTTTTTTATCCTACCCCCATTAAAGCAGCTTACCCCATACTCCCTCAAAAAAAATAGGATTCAGACTGTTCCTACCCCTCCCGCTCATGTAGACGCTGAAGATATCTACCATTAATAATGATTGCAAAAATATTGTATAAGAGATAATATGACATTAGAAGAAATTTTTAATACAGGATAGGGCATGATATAGACTAGTTTTTTGATAAAATAATAGCAAAAATGAATAAAATACTTTAAAATGAAAGTCTAGAAGCTGAATAGGCGGCAAAAAGACAGAGAGAAAAAGAAAAAGTTGGAGGATGAAAAATTGATATAAGTTAAACAGATAGTACAATACAGTGGCGTAGCCAAGATTGATCCATGGGGGGGGAGGGGGGTTCCAAAACCCCCTTATCAAAATTTGCCAATATTTTGTGTATTATACCCAGGCCAGCATAAATATTAAAAAATATTAGAATTAAAATTTTTGCCAAATTTATAATTAATAAGCGACTGAAAGCATTATTTTGAAAATGTTATCAATGTTTAGTAAATTGTATATTAATTCAATCTATTCGATGTAAAAAAAACTTGCCTCCCCCCAAACTTTCCAATTTTATGATCAATTCAATATATCTTATTCTATGTTAAAAATAATTATCTTAAATAAATTTTTGCATATAACAAAATTTTGCAGAGATTTTATTTACTATTAACTTTATTTATTTAACTATGTATTTATTTTAATAATATATAAAAAAATAAATTTCAAAATATATAAATTTTATACAGATTATTATATTAAAAATTGAATGTAAATAACTATATTTTAAAAAAATAAAATTGCAATAAAATATGTAATTCTTGCTAAAAAAAATACAATTAAACAATTTTATTTAGTATAAACCCTTTATTTAACTATGTGTTTATTTTATATACAAAAAACAAATTTCAAAATTAATACAGATTACTATTTTAAAAATTGATTGTAAATATCTATATTTTAAAAAAATAAAATTACAATAAAATATAAGTAATTCATGTATGCAATTTAAAAAAAATATAATTTAACAGTTATATTTAATACAAATGAGTATATTATATAAATAATTCTTATTGTAGGTGCAATACTATTATTAAATATAGTATAAAAATATCATGACTAAAAATTCATTATAATTAAGTTTTACATATAAAAATTTTATGACTAAGAAAATATTACAATTATATGATTTGAATTTATAAAGAGAGGTCTACTTTTCTCTGAGATTTGCTAATTCATCTAGAATCAAATTTTTATCTAGAATAATCTCCTTATAAATATTTAATAGGGCTAATCCATTTAAACGGTTTTCACCGGTGCTATTTCTTAAATAGGTTTTTAACCTTTTCAAAGTTGAAAAAGACCTTTCATTAGTGCAGGTACTAATCGGTAAAGTAGCTAAAATAAAAAACAATGTTTTGATATTGGGCAGGGAATCTAAAGTGCAATAACACATGGAAAGGGCCTGCAAAGCATTTTTTGGTCTCAAAGAGTACTCTATTCTGCCAAGATTTTTATACCAAAATTCGACATCACAAAGTAACTAATCATACGACCCTAATATATCATCAGAATAAAACTCTGAGATGTTCTTAATATCCTCTCGCGTTTCAAGTGTAATCAACAATTCAGACTCAACCGGCAAAAGAAAATATAAGCTTTTTAAAATAAAATTGTGACTTATAAATCTTTCCTTTAATTGAAATAAAAATGTATCAATAAGTGGAATAAAAATGTTAATTTTATAAAAATCCTCAATCGTAGATGCATCAATATTTGAGCGATTGGATTGTCTAGAAACTACTCTAGGTTTAAAAATTTCAATCCCAAACATATTAGCGATCTCCTTTACTTTCTCATATATTTCGTGAAATTTTTCATCCACATTATCTCTGATATTTGTTGATATTTCAACAATATCCTTTGCCCTATTCATAACCTCTCTTAAATCCAAATCAATTTTTTGTAACATTTTGCTAAAATCATATGTATAATTAAATAAAAAATAAACACATTGAATTGAAATTAAAAATTGAGGCTTCGTAATAGCCTGTAAAAGATTTTCCGCATCTGCGGAATCTTTTTCTTTGCGTAATATGTATGATTCCAGTGCCGCAAAAATAACCTCATATAACTCGATGAAAACCTTTACCGATTGTTGTCTTTCAATGAATCTTGTGGGACAAAATCTTTTTAATTTTTTTTTAAATTTTTTGAATCTGTCTATGCCACTGGTACAATACGATGATAACATTAGACAACGTAAGGATATGACAACAACTACAATCAATAATATGCGCAATAAATAGTTACAGGCAACTATACCTACAAAAATACGAATCGAATAATAGAATTATTCGTATACGTTTAAATCGAATAATTTATTATTCGTATTCGTATGAATAATAAAATGATTATTCGATTCGATTCGAAAATTTTATTTACCACGAATTAAAAAAAATCTATTATAAAATTTATTTTGTAAAATTTAACTAAGGATAAAGACAAACAAATTTTATTAGTGAGACAAAATAGAAGCATACATATATAATATATTTATATACAATGTGGAAAAATCAATATAATATTCATATCTATAATGTAGATAAATCTGACAACAGCCAATTTTTCAAACATAAAGTTTTTCGGATTGTTTCCTCCTTTAACGACATTCTGTATTTTGTAACCATATGAGCTCCAACAGAAAAGAGTCGCTCACATGGGGTTGAAGATCCCTGTATCGACAATATGTCCCTCGCCATTTTAGATAACACGGCATTAGCAATATTTTACAAATAAAGTGGTAAAAACTTTAGGCAAAAAGTCAAATTTATGATTTCTCCATCATCAAATGAAAGAGTAATATCAGGTTTGCCCGTCATTCTTGATGTGATGGGATTAACTTGTATATGTTATGTGTTATATAAATTACCTTCTTCGTCCATCTCTATCATAAAAGAAATTTCTAAAGTAATGGTCTATTATGAGATAAATTAAAATGGAGTTTCAAAATTTGGCGCAATTTTCATTATTCCACTTGGAGATTTTATTAAATTGAAATAATTTCAAATAATTCCTAATAATAATATATGATTTATATATGATCATTTTCCAATATATATTAATACTATAAATTATTTTAGTCGAATAATCTCGAATAATTCGATCGAATAATAGATAAAAAATTTTTCGACGAATAATATATTTTCCTTATTCAAATTCGATTCGAATTTTCGAATCGAATAATTGTGTTATTCGTATTCGTAAAATACGAATCGAATCGAATTGAATCGAATATCGAATAACAAATAATTCGTTTTAGGTATACAGGCAACGTTGGATATCCGTCCACGGATAAAAATCTAAGATTTAATAAACAAGATAATCACTTAGGGTTTTTTTACAGTGATTTCTGTTTAGACTTTGGGGGTTTTCGAGTTTTACTTCTAATGGGTAATTGGTGGTTTTTGTTCATTGCAAAATATTTTATAATTTTTTTTTGCCTTTTTTCTTTATGGTAATATTTTATTTATATTTCCCAAACTTAAAAAAAACAACACTGAAAAAACTAGCAATTTTAGAAGAAAGAAAAATAATGTTTTTATTTCATTTTGTTTTTTACTCTTTATCTATTATTAAATAAATATAAATGTATTATAAGTTATTAATAATTTAAAATATATAAAATATTAAACAATTATTATATTTTTTTTTTCTTTTACAAGCAATAATAATATAATAAAAAATGATTATGCAAGATAATCAAAAAATATTCAAATTGACAAAATTACAATTAAAACAAATAAATACAACGCCAAATATAAGCATGACAAACGAATTTAGTATATAAAAACCCGAAATTTTCATCACGCCCCCATTAATTGAAATCTAAGTATCACACTCCCATCTCCCCCACTGGTCCTTGCCTTCGTTTTCATTCTATAAGACGGTTACTTACTCCGACCGCTTCCCATAGTTATAGTTCCTTCCCGGGTTTGAATTTCATCACTAAAATTATTATCGTTGGTTCATTAGTTCAATAAGTTTCCTCATTCTCGTCCTGCCGATTTTTTTTGCTCCTAAAGTATCGATTGCGTCGGAGTCAAGATTAACCATATTCCATAGCTCCATAGTTTGCACTAGTGTTAAATACCACCATATCCAGGATTCACAACTGGTCTCAGTGTTGAATAACCTCTCTTCCATCTGATAATTTTACCCTACTCAGTTTTATATTTTCTACAATCATTCCGTACTCCGACTTTTTTTTATTTCCAAATATTCTAGCCCATACTGTCTACCCTGCAAGAAATTCAGAATCTACCTTTGTCTCGGTCGGCCCCTCTCTATTCACAGTTGCTCTAAGACAATACAACTAAATCCTCGTCCATCTTCTTAAAAACTTCTCTGCCGACAATAGTTCCAATCCCTTTTAACTGTTATTGTAATATGCTACTGCCACATCTTTCCGCCCCATCTTTTGATTATCTCAACCAGTTCTTGACCACTGCTACCATCTGCTCCTCCTGACCATTGGAACTCAGGTTCCCGCCGGAACAATCATTCTGGCTACTCCGAACCGAGCCATTAATTCTTTAACATTTTTATCACCACCTGAGTTGTTTATCCCTTACCTCTTCGTGCTTCACCCACTTTCAATAAGCATTCACTACGATATATGTATCTTATTTTCGAAATCAAAGAAATCGATATGTATACGTTCCTAAGGCTAAATTGCTTTCGGCCAAACACTTTTCTTGTTTTTAGGATAGCGAAGCCTAGGAATTACATTTATATTCGGCTGATATTTTCTATCTCTTTATTCATTCCTGACCCTACATATTCATGACCCCACTGTTTTATCGCTCCACTCCTTAATGTCAGGCATGTATCAATGCTATCATGGCTTCCCTTAACTTGAACGGTATAACACTCCGACCAACTAGCACTCGACATTCATCTATAATTGCCACCTCCTTTAAAAGTTTTATCACCAACCTCCTTTGAATTTTATCTCCATCTATGCTTTCCGTCACTTTATGTAGTCTTTAATTCAGCATAATTCACGATCTTTTAAGGTAGTCTTTCTCTTTTAAATTTACTAGCCTATCTTTGGATATCCCAGCTATCTTCTAATACTTGCTTCCTTTTTTCATCCCATTCTGCGTGTTCTTTCTCCCCGAAATCTTCTCCAGTTCCACATCTAGATAAAATGTCTGGTAAATATTTTTTTCCCCTCGTCGATATTTTACTAGTATGTCAAACTGTCCACTAGCAGTAATCATATTTGTAACCGGCCGATAGCATTAATTCTTTGTTATTCTTTTTGAATATATGTACGAGCGGTATATGATCCGTATAAATAAAAACCTGCGCCCTACCAGATATTCTTGGCATTTTGTTAATCCAAAAAGACACACAGCTTTAATGTAAGCTTATTTAATTGAAACGTTCGACACACAGCTTATCTATTACAACGATTAACTAACTATATACATCTTTTACTAACTATTTAATTGAATCGCCCGACATCTAGCTTACCTAATATAACGCCCAATCAACTATTTATTGAAACTTCGGCATGGCTTATCTAATACAACGCTGAACTAGCTTTTTAACTGAAAAATTGACACACGGCTTGTCTAATAACAACACTTTGCTAACTATTTAATTGAAGAATCAGACACACAGCTTGTCTAATACAGACTAACTATTTAATTAAAACGTTGGGCACACGACTTATCTAATACAACGCTTAACTAACTATTTTAATGAAACTTCCAACACATGGCTAAACTAATCAATTGAAACTATAACTTTTAATTAAATTTGAAATGTCTTTGACCACCACTATTTTAAAAAAGGTTCGGTTTTTTTTTTTTGGTGATTTCTGTTACAAAATAAATAAGCTTATAAATTTTTAATAATTTAAAATAAAAAAATATACTAAACAATTTAATTCTTTTATAAGAATGATTATGCAAGATGATCAAAAAATATTCATCACCCAAAATAAATGAATGAATTGGCAAAATTACTATTAAAACAAATAATATACCACTCCAAATATAAGCATGACAAATGAAATTGGTATTTAAAAAATATAGAAATCTAAATCAATTACAATTATGATAGGCTCGACAGTGTAACAGATGCTATTATTATAATTATCCGTGATTTAATAATAAATTTAAATAGCTATAAATATTATGATTAATAAAAAACTTGGCAATGAAAACAATAGATAATAATACAGGCTATGGAATGACTCGAGATATAATCAAAGATTTAACGATAATGGGGGACCAAATTAAAATTTCATAGATTATAATAGTCCTAACACAAGACAATACAATTGTTGTATTCGAGACCAAGCAAACGGGCTGTTTGAAGGGTAGATATGGGGAGTAACAACTACCGTTGATGGTCTGGAAATTTCTGGAGTCTGGGTTGGGGGACTTGGTTTTGTCGAAATCTTAGTCATTAGCCACATCTTTAAATTCGGTTACCTTTATTTTGCAAGTATATACAATATTTGAGAACAAAGACAAGTGATAAGTGGGGTTTTTCTTCTAATTTATTTTAAAGGACGGTACAAGGCCACACCCCATTAAAAGTGTGAATTAGTATAAGACAGGATTAAGATAGTGAATCCTTTTTAATTAATTCCAAACAACTAAATTTATTATTCAATTTACAATTTTCAGTGAGTATAATAATTTATTATCAAAATAAGAAAATAAAATAATGGTGTCCGATTTCGTTTTTCAAGGCCTATTTATTCAAAAGGAATCATATAATCAAACAAAATAAAATTCACTTCAAGTGATGTCGTATTAATAATATCACGAGGTAACCTAGATGGGGTTCGCCCATATCGATAAAAAACATCAAAACAAATTATCTGTGCTTTTGGAATTTGTACACAATGGACGAATAAGAAAAGGGCAAACAGAATGCCTAATTATATTTTTATAAAACAAAAAGTGGAAAAAACAAGAATAAAAAACAACATATTTTGTATAGACAAAATCTAAAATATTCTTCGAATTATAAAAAAAAGAGTAAATACAACAACTATAATAAGACTACAAAACAATAAAGATCGAAATCAAACAATTTTGTATATACAAAAAACTAAAATATTCTTCGAATTATATAAAAAAGGGTAGATACAACAACTATAATAACAGACTACAAAACATTAAATATAGAAATCAAACACGATATTCCAATAAGATTAACACCGTAAACATAGAAGAAATAAAGGCCCGCGATAACTATAAAGTTGAAAGGAACCAATACTACTTATTCAATGTAAATGTAAACAATAATGCTGACCAAGATGATACCGCTAATAATGCTTACAAAGTTACATTTAAAATCAATGACATATCAATTAGGATGCAGGTAAATACTGGTACTCGATTCACAATATTACCAATAAATATGGCAAATAAATTAGAAGTTATAAAACTAACAATGATAGAACAGCAATGAAAGTTGGCCATCGTCAATACGAAAGTAAAATTCAAATATTAGAAGCGTTTAAAATTTCACTATTAGAAAGAACTGGGTTAAAAACATTTGGGAGCATCTTAAAAAAATTGTGAATATGATAGAACTGCACAATAATGATATCATAAAATAATTAATAAGGGATTGTGAATCAAAACTAAATAACAAACTTATAATGACATCAAATATAAGATTGCACTTAAAACCAGATGCTAAACTTAAGAAAATACCTCCTAGAAGAATATCATATTTAAGAATCGATATAATAACAAAGAAACTACAGAAAAGGATATATGATAAAATTATTAAGCCTTTACAAGACGTAAAATGGGTCAGTCAGTTAACTCTTGTTTACAAAAATGAACGCCGATTTCAAAGACGTGAGAAATCCTACTATATAAAATTTTATTATTGCTTCTTTCGAGTGGCACATTCATTATCTTATTTTTGAATGTTATTTTTTTAAATTGTATTTTCATGTTTATTTTTTTTAAATACTAATAAAGAATTTGTTCTTTTATGATTGGTTTATTTTTTTACAGAAAGTTTATTTTATCATAAATTGATATTTTTAACAAATATTTTCATTATCATTTTTTAAAATGTCTAATTATTTCAACGACTTTATTATTCATTTAATCTAAATACCATATTAATTATATCACATTCAAATTCAATTCTCTTAATTCTTAGTCTAGGAATATTTTTTCTTATCGTGGAATAGCTATATTGTAAAATATATTCTAGGTTGAGCACATATTTTAATAATTTCGAGGTTGATATTTATAAAATATCCAATTGTAGTTATTTATGACGAGCAACAAATTCCTTATAGAGAATGTCTTAAGGTCAGATAGGCTGGGACTATATGGCAGGTGGATTATAAAGGAAAGTTTGTAACTTTTTCAACTGTAGGGCTAATTGTTTTAAATGTAGTCAAAAGATGTATTAATACTATCTATCATATGTTCATTTAATAGTGGGAGTTTCGCATTCTAAAGATATTAATCAAAAACTATTTTTAAACACTTTTTCACTAAATTTTGGGCAAAAGTACTCTTTTAAATTTTATGAGATTTATAGGATATATTTCTCAATGTCTAAGTTACATAATGATGTTTTTAGACTATCAAAAAAATTTACTATAGCCATTTGAGCTAATCTATATACCAGAGGCTATATGCCAAGGGGATAAAATGACAAATCTGTAAAGTAATAATTTCACAGGGAAAAGACTCCAGAAAATAATTAAATGAAGTTCTGCCTGAGGAATCTACCCCTACAGATTATATTTGTAGATCGTTCTAGAGACGAAACCATTTTAGGTAACGTTATTTCTAGTTAACAATACCCAAAGCGCTGATAGTCTCTGACATCTGATAAGTCTAGTCTATCACATCTAATATCGTGATGTCTATTTTTTTTTTTAAAAAAATTATTATTTATATCAATTACAATATATATGAATTTGTGCATATTTGACACCATACCCTGAAGGGCTTGTCATCCTACCCAGGGGGGGTTGAAAAATAGTAAAAAGAACGACTTTTACTTCATCTTAAATAAAAAGCTCAATTTTTTAAATATTTTATAGTCTAATGATGAGGTTATTCAATGACACAATTAGCTTAATTTTATTAAATAAATAAAATTTTATTGCAAAAGAACTAAATACCTGCCATATAATCCAGGTCTCCTCTATATGGTTATACCGATAAAAAATACAATAAAAATAAAATTTGCATGGGGTTAGTGCCCCATTTTATTTCATGGTCTTAATTATTAATCTCACATGAAATGTCTATATGGATTCTTATCTCATTAATTGCAAAGTGATATCGTGCTATAAATATAACCTTATTATACTGGTAATGTTCAGAGGATAAATGGATAATCTAAATATTAAGGGAGGAAACTGATAAGATAATTATAATGACCGTTATGAACCTATAAAATCGGAATCTTTTAACATGATTATGAAGCACAAGTAACATGAATGGTTACATCAAAAAATGAAAAATAAATTATTATAATCATCATTTTTTCTTAACAATCATCCAAAAATCAAAAATGAATATTAAAAAATAATAAAACTAAAATGAGCTAGAATATCAAAAAGGGATAAAAACATACTATTTATGCCTTTGACTCACAGATTTTATAGCTCATAAAATAATGAATGGACCTAAAAATTTGATTAAGATCCATATATCTATATTATATCAATATCACATATTTGAATGACAAGATTTTGATACTTAAAATTAACGTTTTATTTAAAGATATTCTTTGTTAGAAATATTTCATTTCATATTTGTATTATTCGTATTTGCTTTAGATAATTTTTTTCAAAATTCTTATTAATGTAAAATTCTTATTTGACACTGAATTATTCCATCAAGAATAATTATTTTAGTTTGTGAATTTATTAATATTTATTTATTATAAGTTCAACAAGTTAATAGGTCTATTGAATATATATTCGATATTTGATTCCAAGGTTAATAATATGAATAACAAATTATTTGATCCGATTCTGATTCGAAAAATAATTTAAATAAAATTTACTAATAATAAGTTCAAATTATTTATAACTAACTTTTTAAAATTTTCGTAATTTATTTTTGGAATTATTTTGATCCTTTTGCAAATATTCATAGATAATTTTTAAAATTATGGCCAATATCAATCAATTTTTTGATTATATTTAGAATTGTCTTCTTGATTAAATTTCCTATATTTTCTAAAATAAATATAAAATATTTATAAATGGTTAGGTCAGATGATGCAATCAAATATTTGTAAATGGCAAGATAAGGGCAATCAAAAAGAGATAAAATAATACGGGTAGCTAACTTTCAGGGTTGGGCAGTATCGCGGATATTTGTATCTAAAATAAAATTTTGGAAAGTATCTTGTATCCAGTATCTAAGATACATATTATTTAAAAGTATTTGTATCTTAGCCAACTTTGTATTCAAAAGATACAGATACTTTAAAAAAAATTTATATTGGTTAATTTAAATAGTATTAAAATTTAAAATGATATTGTTTTTAGATTTAAATGAAAAATTTAATCAAAATTTAGATATTTTAAGATAATTTTTGATATATGACGTTGGACGTCATATAGCAATTTGCTAACAATTAGAACTACCATATTTGAATCGTTTTATATCTGTCTATTTTAATATAGAAGAAGAAAATAGAATAATATGTTTATCTTCGTCTTCAGATGATTCTTCAACTGAAAATTATAACAATAAATTTAAAAACTAAACATACTTAATGGCAAATTTTTTGAAGTACTTCAAGATGATCATAATTAAGAAATTTATCGTGACTTTGGTATTGACGAAAAAGTTATAGCAACTGTTACAGATAACGGCTCTTACTTTAAGAAAGCTTTCAAGGAGTTTGGATATTCTGTGGAAGCTGTAGAGAATGACTTTGACATCAATGATGATGAATGTATAGAATTCGAAATCATTGAAAGTATTATTTAATACTTCTTTAAAATTTATTATGATATTGTAAATTTAGTAAAAAAATTTTATTCAAATAAAATTATTTATTTGTTTATTTAAAGGTCTAAAGAAGCCTCAATAACATTGCCTCAACACATTCGTTGTTTGTGCCATACGATAAGTCTAATTTCCACAACAGATGTCGAGAGAGCTATTATCCTAACATTTCTAAAATTCACCATCCTGCAATTGCTAAATGTACTAAGCTATGGAATGAAAATAATAGGCCTATAACTGCAGAACTTATCAAAGCAGTTTTAGGAAAACAATTAGTTACACCTTGTTGCACTAGATGGAATAGTTTGTATGATAGTCTTCATAGTTTATAAATATGGAATGAAAATAATAGGCCTATAACTGCAGAACTTATCAAAGCAGTTTTAGGAAAACAATTAGTTACACCTTGTTGCACTAGATGGAATAGTTTGTATGATAGTCTTCATAGTTTATTAAAATTTAAAGGCGAACTTCCTAAATTATGTCAAAAATTAGAATTTCCTAAATTAAAAGATATTGAAATTCAATATTTAGAAGAATATTTCAATATAATGGCCCCATTGGCTATAGCGATTGACAAAATACAGAGTGAAATCAACTGCTATTATGAAGAATCAGCTCCAATTTTAAATATCGTTAAAAAAATTACAAATTTAATTCAAACCAATCTACAATTTTGCAAACCATTAGCTGTTGCCATAGAAAATTATTTGAATAAAAGATTTAAAAATATATATGATTTTGATAACAATTTTAAAAGTGCATTTTTGGCAACTATTTCTCATCCCTATTTTACAAATCGTTGGATTGATGGTGAAAAAGAAAAAAAATACCTTCAGGATTTGTTATTACATGAAATTTTAATTGTTTTTAAAAATGATATTGAAATTAATACTTCAAAAAAATCTTCAATTGATGGAGATGATGATTACTTTTGCCTTAAAAGTACCACATCCAATTCGAATAATTCAATAAATGATATTGAAATAGAGGTCCTAAATTATATGAAAGATGACAGGCGGAGTATAAATATGTTAAATAGTTATAAATATATAAAAGAAATATTTATTAAATATAACACAATATTACCCTCCTCAGCCCCCGTTGAAAGATTATTTAGCTTTGCTAGTATGGATAATAAACCAAATCGTCTAAAGATTGAACGAAAAATTAAAAATATTAAAAAATAATGCTGATTTATGATGCTGATTTATTATTATTTACTAATTATATAATTATTAAATGGAATATCGAATTATCTTTTTATAATAAATTTGTTATTTTCTACAATTTATTTTAAATATTTTTTTATAAATTTATATTATAGATAAGAAAATAAAGCTTTATACATTTTGATTTTGACTATTTAAAGTTTTTTAAAAAAGTATCTTGTATCTTAGATATTTTTTTTTTAAAAATACAAGTATCTTGTATCTTATAATATCTTATTGAAACTTTTCTAAAGTATCTTGTATCTTAAATACAAAATTTTATAAAGTATCTGTATCTATATCCAAATACAATTTTCTGAAAATTTGCCCAACCCTGCTAACTTTCTTAGTTACAAATATTATTACTAAAATCACTTTCCATTAAAAGAAGAATTAAGAAAATTTTATGGATAATATGTTAGCGGCAATTTTCCGGCAATACATAATTTTTTCAAATTTCAATCATTTTTTGAGCGCTTTTTTTAAATTTAAAAATCTGATTTTACCAGAAATGTATTCCATTATGTTTGATATACCTACCCTATGAATTTCTGACAGTTTTGCCATAAACTTATGAACTCAATATAATTTATATTAGCATAGATTTTTCACATAAATTATAAATGACTCGAAAGTTAATGGTAAAATTATCTACAATTCCTAATATAGGCTAAACATGCTGGAATACATTTTTTGTAAAATTATATTTTTAAATTAAAAAAAAACGCGCTCAAAAAATGATTTAAAGTTGAAAAAATAACACATTGCCGGAAGAAACACATTGCCATTAACATATATAAATAATTAAACATCAATCCACTCTAAATTTTATATTTAAGGGCAACATTTATGAAAATTTTAGTTACATGCTCCTTTTTATCAACAATCTTTAAATTTTATGTTTATTGAAATTAGATTATATTAAATTAAGAATATAAGACACCACGTGAAATATTTTTCTATTTAACAAATAATTTAGGTTTTCAATCTACATTATTTATATTCGGCGAGTAGTTTATTATTCGCATTCATTTAAAAAGATTATTTGAATATTCGATGCCATTTCCCTTGAAGTTAATTTTTTAAAAAAGTTTTAAAGATTAATTTATAAAAAAAAAAGGAGGGCTTTGTCGAGTAGATTAATAAAATTCAAATTTGAAATAATAAATTACGATTATTACGAAGTTAGCATATAAAAATTTGTATGTTCATGAAAAATTTAATAAGTAATTGTTCATTTTTTTTAAAAAATATGCTTATTTACATTTATATAATGCTATCATAATTATACACCTTTCTAAAATCGTTGTTTCTGTTTATAATCAATATGCATCCAATTTTAATTTATTTAATTTTCTTCTTTCTTTTATTAAGATTTCAATACTATGTTATTCTTAAATGATACATTCCCTTCATTTAATTTAATATTAATAAATTTAAAAAGGAATGAATAAACTATTGGATCATCTGGAAATGGAATAGAGTTCTGGTATCTGGCCTTATTAGATATAGTTTACGTCTTTTTATTATTATTTTGTCTACATCTTAGTTAAAGCAGGTTTCTTTAAAAAAAAATACAATTAAGGGGAGTTTATAATATGGATTATTTGATTATACAGTATTAATCATATATAATGTCATATGATGAGGGGTTAAGAAGGAAAATGCTTATAATCTAAACATTTAAAAAATTTGTCAAAAGATTTCTTTTTATGAGAGTAATCTATAGCTAATTTTTTAAAAAGTGGAAGACCGATTTTTAACCTAAAAAGATAATTTCGATTTTTTTTGATTTCCAAATTTTATAAAGCTTCAAATATATTCTATAAGTTAGTTTTTAAAAAAAGACGGGTAAAGCATTTTAGAATCGCCTACTATTGAAAGGGGTAAAGGGTAAATTGACAGATAAGAGGCTGCTGAAATAATAATCTCATCTAATTACAAAAAACAAATTAATCAAAATTAAGTAAGAAAAGCTAAGCTAAGGAAAAATCCAAGGTAACCAAAATTTCAAAAAAAGTAAGAAGAGATAATAATGGATTCAATATACAAGGTGTTTGGAATGGTCACACGCGAATAATGCTATTAATGACTCCTATTATATATATTCATATTGTTTAGTTTGATTCTAATTCATACCTATAAATTAATTGTCAATTTTATTCAATAATATTAAAGATAATTCATATTTTTCTGATTATAATTGATTTATATATCTATCTACTCTTTGTCATCAGATTCGAGCATTCGATAAGTTATCAAGTAAATTAACCTCTACTAAATCTTAAATATCGCTAAACCATATGAAGTACGAAGTTCTGATTTTTCTTGTTTTGTAGGCTCTATTTTATCATGTGATACAATTACTATAATCGGTTATGGCAAAATAAAGATTTTATCGTAAGAGGACAAAATCCATTTAGCCTGATCCGGTCGTCCCTATCTTTACAATAAGGTCAAAAATAGTCTTATAATATTATGAAACTGAACTAAATATACTATTGATAAACCTTTTCATAAAAAGTTGTTTACTATATCTAAATTACATTTGGTATCTGGATGTAAATTTATCTATATTTTATTTTTATAATAAAAACCCCTAAAAATCACTACCATAATCACAATATAAGTTTAAATAGTTCACTTAAGACCTTAAAATGTTATCACTCCTCATTAGTGAGCTACTAATGAGAAAAACAACTTGAATTAATAAGTAAAATCTGATTGTAAAGGCCACCAAAAAAGTTAGAATTTTGAGTGGCCATTTTACAAAGGGAACGATTGATAATTTTATCATTCAAAAACTATTTTACAGATAATGGAATTATATTTAAGATTAGGTAATAACCATCTATAAGACAATTTATATAATAAATAATAATATCATAGTTTTTCTTTTAGGATTAATAAAAATAATGTAATAATTTTTTTTATATAATATAATACAAACTTCATTTAAAAAAAAATTTGACCTTAACACTTGAAAGATAACTTAAAATGTTTGAAATCCTTCATACCTACTTGATAAATTTTTTTATCTTTAATGCACTTATCTAAAAAAATATATATTCATTTGTGAAGATTATTTTATGGACATAACTGAAAGATAAGGTGGTTTTTTACGCGAATATTTTATATTTATACCATCCATGATGAATATATGTATACTATATTTAAAAAAAATATAACCTTTCTTCTTTTTAGCATATTATTATTAAAAAGTGTATGAGAAGAAAAAAAAAGTGATTGTAAATTGATGTATACATAATAGCGTAAATCTGAGCATACAATTTTTATGCTTACATTGGAATTATAATAATTATAATTATATTGGAGTTGGCTGAAATCATGAGCGCCAGCAGGTTGGAAAGGGTCGTGCAATGACTTTTATGGCCTAAGCGAAAAATAAATTTGGCGGACTTTTAAAAATCCTCAATTTATCTAAGACTAAAAAAATAAAACAACGAACTACGTCATTCCTAAAATGGAATTCGCAAATAGGTAGCTTTCAATATGAAAAAATTGTAAGATTTAAAAAAAACATGTGCGTAGGTCATTAACAAATATCGAATTTGTTCGCGCTCAACGCTCACTTTTTAAAAAAAAGAAGAGTTCACATTCTTAAAGGTGTTCATTTAAATCTTTAATTATAAAAAAAAATACATAATTAATCTTAATGCCAAATAGTACCAAGTTAACTGTTAAATTCAGGTACGCATCCAGCGGCGGGGTGGCGGAAGGGATACTCTAGAGCCAAAACATACAGATTATTATAATATTTTTGGAGCTATCAAGTAATCACTGATTTTATGAAGTTAGATGTATTATAAACGCTTTTAGTAGAATGGCCTAAAAACGACTTCTAATCAGAAGATAACGTTTTTTGCATTCAAATATATTAATAAATTTATTTATTAGTATTTTATGCAATTTATTTTAAAAACCTCACTTTCGTTTATTTTAAAAAGCGGCAAAATCAAAATTTTATCAAAAAATATTACCTAGACTTATTGAGCCAAAAGAGGGCTAAAACTTCTGTCAGCTTTATATTTTCTTTGGCAAAAATATTAAGTTATTAGTTTTTAAATCGGCAAGAGGGTGCAAATATAATCCGGCGTAGAATAAATAGAAATTTTGGAATTACCCTGCCTTGGAGGTTGTTCAGTTTTTTTTATATTTAAATCATTTATATGATTAAAGCGAAATACTTAACATTCGTAATAGATTCGATGAGTCAATTAAATTCCTGAAATGCGACATTCATGTAGAATGACTTTATTTTTTAGATATGTTATACAAATAAATTTAAAAACCAAAAAATTAATTATTTTTTTCATTTTTTGAAATAAACCATTTATCTTTTAAATGATTCATTTCGTAGTATTTCTTGAATCATACTAAGAAAACCCTTTCTCAATAAATTTTATGGTAAGTATATTCATAAAATTTTGTTTGGATTTGATTAAAGCCAGGTTAAATGATTTATTTCATATTCTTGGGAAATAATAATATTTCGAAAACCCTTTTTAGACAAATTTATATTAAATATTCATAAAATTATGGCTAGATTGAGATAATAGCGAGGGGACAATATGCCAATTTTAAAACGGCCTGTAAAAACAAGTAAAAAATTTAGATGGCAAGAATGAAAGTTGAAAAACCAACTCTTCGTGAACATATAGAAGAAATTTCAGACTATGTCTTTCTCAGCTATGATCACTGACGACAAATTAGTGCGTGCAACATGTCAATTTGGGCTCGACATCTGCTGTTGCAAAAATAATAAATAAATCATTTTTCATTATATATATATGTTTTCTTTTATAAAATGGAATATATGATTATTCATTCTGTAGAAAAAGCTTAAAATATTTCAGTTACCTTGTAATGTTATCATTATTTGAATTGTTTACGTAAATTATAGGAAAATATTTTAATTTAATTCTATATCTGGAAGTATTCTATGGTTAATTAAAAACTACCAATTCCCTTATTCTATTCATAACAAATATTTGTACGTGGAATTATAGATTGGGCTCTCAATATTGACATGGTAAATTTTCGACATTTAATTGACTTAGCACCGAATCAACGGATTTAAATAGCTGAATATTTGTGAGCCAATTTGTCGCGACGTCCAAGCGGAATATTGTTTTAAACATTGTTTTATTATCATTTTTATAAGGAAATTGACACTGCATCGTATACATGTAGAATCGTTACTGCATTGTTATCTAGACTATCGCCCAATTGCCATTGTGCTGAATGGTCATTGCACCGAATTTTTGCTGTGTCAAAATGACACGTACCGAATAGAGATGCGTCCAATTGTCCTTGCGTCAAACTTGGCTATTGTGGGTGAAACCCTTAATTCGTCAAACAGTTTAACAAATCTAAGATATTTTCCTAATATATTAAAAATGTTTTATATTTTGCCCACTATATCCTAGCACTTACACAAATGAAAATGTATTTATTTTTTTAAGAAGAAGCAAAATTTATATTGGAGGTGATACCTCATAAAATACATTGAAGGGTTTAAATATTTACATAGATGACACCAAATACTGATGAAATCTAAAAATATTAGCTCAATCACAAGGGAAATTTTATTCATATTTTTTGTGAATACCATGCCCGTTACAATAATTCTTAAGAATATTTTTAGTATAAATCGACATTTAAATTTTTTAAATATAATTTGTATATATTTGTGGACATTTTTTGTTAATCATTAATTCTTATAAATTTATATATATTATTTTAAATGGTCAAAAAATACTTTTCGTACATATTTTTATTCAGCACACATTTATTTTATGATTATTTATTTGAGTAATACCTATATTTTTGGCAATTTCGGCCTATTCTAAAAATGACGAAACCGAGTTTATATACGAGAACTCTCCTCAGCTTCAGAGTTATATGTTAGTTATATACATTCTTTATAATAGCGTGCATAAATTTAATCATATTAATAAATTTACAGATTATTTGGATATTAGCAGACCTGTGTGCCGACGAAAATATCGGCGGACGGCGCAAGTTTGAAAAATTTAATAGACGGTTTGCGAAGCGCCTCTTTTAGTCTCCGTCAACATAGGCGGAGTATATCGGCACACCGACATAAATCTATTTTAAATTGATAATTGAATTTTTTTTAAGAAAAGCTAAATCAAATTAAAAATAAAATACATTAAGGAATATCTATTTTTACATCTTCGTTGAAAATAAAACTAATTATAAATAAAAACTCAATTTTGTATTTTATAGTTATATAAAAATTATTTAGTTTTAATTTGCCGGACATAAGGAGAGTCTCCTTGTGATCAACGTCAACCCAGCGCTAGAGAAAATTCTTTCATTAGGTGTGCTAGTTGCCGCAAATAATTTATTTTTTGGCTAAAGTATAAAAATTCGGAAATTCTATCCTTTTTTCTCATTAAAAATTTAAAACATCCAATCCTGTGAATGATGGTTGTAGAATTTAATGCTAAACTTGTCAAATAATTTGTATATTTGATATTTCCTCTTGGTTTTCAAACTCTATATTTACTAATTTGATATCATCATCTTTAAGTTTAAGATGTTTATTAATAATTTCAAAGATGGACAATTGTGTTCAATTAAATATTTTAACACAATTTTTAAAACCTTAGGTATAGAAAAATAACCAACACTGGATAATTTCTAAAATAAAAGTAAATTGAATAAATAAAATATTATTATTTGCAGATCGCAAACGGGAAATCGTAATGCAAGTTTTTTTAAGACATATTCTTCTTAAGTGAAAAATTTGAGATTTCATTTTCATTTACTATTAAATGCGTCCATTTCGTTTCTGGAAAAGAATGCCAAGTTAAATGTTGGCGCTTTTTAGGGAAAAAATTAATAGTTCCTCTATAAGATCCGATTCATAATTTGCGAATTGCGATAATGTTTTCCAATTATTTTCATACCAATATTAATTATATTTCTATTATTTTTCACAATTAATACTATAGTATCTAATCGGGATATTTAATTTTAATGTTTTTGAGTGGTTTTATTGTTATTATCATCATTGGAATCACCAATTTGTGATATTTACCAATCATTAAATAAAAATCTGTAAAATATGAAAATTATTTTTTTTTTAATTTATGCTCCGGCGGTGAGCCATCGTGGAAAAACGGCTGCCCCCGGGATGATCTTCATAAACGGCGGCGTTTTTGGCGTGTTTAGGGGGACCGACGCACAGGTCTAGATATTACTAATTGTCAATTTTATCCAGTCATTGTCCCTCTAGTTTTAAAATTACAACATTCAAATGTTTATTAATAACTTCAAGATAAATTTTAGAATTTTTATAATATTTTAATAATTATCTCCCCTCCTCCCAAAGCAAATTCCTGGCTACTCGCTGGTTGGATTTAATATTTTACTTTTGTGTATATAATATAGAAAATAGTATAAGAAAAAATAAAATATGATTAATATAAATTATAATATTTAAAAAAAAATCAAAATATTTAATAATTTTTTTTCAAAATTATCTTTTGATAAAGAAGAGAGCTTTGTAGTTAAAAAGGAATTTGGATCCGGAGGGGCTTAAAATTGAATAAAAATTTTGGACCGGGCTCGAGCCAAACTAACTAGCAAAAATCAATGACTTTAAATAACAATGTATACTTAGAACCTGTTTATCACTTGATTCGGCCGGGTTTCAAACTAATACCTATAGGACCGTATCATTGACCTTCACTATATATGGTTAAATTATTAAAATTCTATCATGAAATTACAATCAAAAAAATTATGACAATTAAATTTAAAAAAACTTTTAAATATAAAAAATTAAAAATAAATATAAAGTTGTTGAAAAAAACTTTAAAGATATAATTTTAATAGCTTTTCAACAACAAAATAATGGGTTTATCTTCATTTTTTTTGAGGATGTTTAGGATGATTTTATTTCACCGTTTTGTCAATTAATATTTTATTTATTTTTAATAAAAAAACATATTTATGTGAAACTATCAAGAGTGACCTCTTTTTAATAGTTCCCACATCTTAATCTTCAACGTTTTTGTTTGGTCACTCCCTACCAAAATCATAGAAATGCTATCAAATTATTATATAGATTGACTCCATCTCATATTAAGTAATACATAGCCACTGTAAGTGTTCATCTTAAAGAGGTTTAACTATAATTAAATTTTATGTTTTTTTCTTCTCTGTTAACATTTTATTTAAGTTTTACTTTTTCTATCTTTCTATTCATCTTGTAAATCTTTTCTTTACTCTTTTTACCGACAGGTAAAATTAAAAATCGTCTTTTAAAAATTTTATTTTTTATAACTTTTCAAAAAAATAATGTCTTTATTGTATTTCTCATATTATTGTATATATTACAATTATACAACTATATATATATAATTCCGGTAAATTTCTTATTTAAAAAGAAAAAAGAATGGAAGGGGGACTCTAGATTTGATTTCTTATGACAAATTGGTCGCTTGACTTTAAGGACAGATATGGTCTAGCTGTATTGTTTACAGCCAGGGAAAATTCTAACATCACGAGGCAATAAATCGTATAATCAGCCAAGTAATGTTGTTAAAAACCTTTATTTCGCCGATTTTTAAAAAACGACTAAAACAATATTTTAGCCAAACAAATATTATCGAATCCTCGAGATTTTATCAAAAGAGGGCCAAATTTTTCTACCGTCTGGAGAAATTTTGAGGATTAGGCAGTATGTATCTTGCTAAAAATCTTGACTTAGCCGTCTTTTTAAAGTCGGCGAAATCGAGGTATTTAACAACACTACAGCAATTTATCAGCGGCACATATACCCACAAAGGTCGTATGGTTTCACAGCAACTTAGGATTTTAGTAAATCATTAATTTGGGATTACACATGTGTATCACATTCCGTCACTACCGATTCAAATCCATTCACACAAACTGAGAATAAAAAAATCAATCAATAAATATATTTTCTTTTTTTCCTGTGCATTATTTCTTTATTTGTGTAAATGTATCTAATATGTTGAGTTATAATATAGGATGAACATATATATTTAAAAAAAAAAAATTAATAATGTAGAGGTTAAATATAAAACTATGATTAAAGAGAAAATAATAGAATAAGTTTAAGAAAATTTAAAGGAAAGTAGCAAACAATATCTAGGGAAAGAAGAAAGTAATGTTGGAGGCGGCATGGGGGAATTATTTGATGGAAGAGATACAGCTTAGGTAATTTGAGCGAATAAAGCCTTTATCAGAGAGATTATGTGGTTATTGATCTTTTCTTAGACCAATCTCCTTAATTCTTTAAATAAACTTTGCTATTTGCTACCGAAAGAGCTTAGTGAAACGTTGCCTGGACGTTTTCCATCGCTTCTAAAAATGCTATGCCGAGTCCAGGTGGGATGCTCGCGCAATTAAGTGCGCACAAAACAGCTTCATTGTATTTGGTATGTTGTGGGAAACAGTCCCATTGTAACATCAACTGCTATTTTTCATCAATTAACTTTTAAATTTTTAACCCTAAGTCACAAAATTAAACCTTTTACAAATGAGTTTAGGGAATTTTTTCAAATATTAGAGAAAAAATTTAAATGTAAATTTTTAGTTATAATTATGATTTCTCTTTAGAAACACAAATAAACATTATGTGTACTTTTTCTTTCTATGGATATAATAATTACATATATTACTTTTTTTAAGATTGCACAACTTTAACAAATAAAAGGTGTGCATTTATAGAATATATTATAATTATATTACAGATAGGATATTAAATGATCTAAGGGTTCCTTTAGTTTGACTAGGGAAGATTCTTATTTACTATAAACAGCAGATTATATAAAATAAAATACCCTAAATAAAATTGTACGATTAAATTGATCCTTAAAATTATAATTTAATGCTTAAAAAAAAGTAAGGACACTTCGATTGGGTTCTGCCATCAAATATGTTATCTTTACGGTGGTCTTTTTGAAAAAATTTTAAAAAGTTTTTTCGAGTTTTTTTACCAAATTTGGGGAAAAAATTAATGTGCATAAATTAAATAAGATTGCGTAATTAAAATGCGATTTGATCAGATAAGGTAACATAATGGTGTCTCAATAAATGGTTTTAAATTAAATTGGTATAAAATAATCGTTTTTAATACCGGTTGAAGAAAATTATGATATGCTTCACTTCTAAGAATTTGGCAGCATATACTGTTTATTTACAATTAAGGTTGGGAAAATAATTCGGTAATTCAGCTGTCTCCGGATTCCACAAAATAAAACTTTTGAAAAAATGGAAAACGTTTTAAAATAATTTTTTGCACTATTTATTTTATGCAACAAAATATCGTAAATTTACTCTAATTAATTTTTAACGTCCAAGCGTTACATAATATATTGAATCAATTAATTTATTTTATATAATATTTATTTCAAAAAGTATATAATATAACCGGTAGAGTATAAAAATTAGAAAGGTTTTATTTTATACCTTTTATTATATTTAAAAAAAATGATATTTCATTTTTACACCCATCAACTAAAATTGCTTTAACATTTCGAAGTTTATTGTTTTTGGTGACATATGCATTTACTCATACCTAATCTCATTACATTATAATTTAGTTTATATAAAAATGGATATATATTTTTTTATAAAGAAAATTCTCCTCTCTACCTATATTTAATAAATTTAAATCTCTTTATTCAAAATCTCGATTGAAACATTTTAACTTAGTTATACGTATACTGAATTGTTTGAGAAATAAATAAAAAACGATTTTAATAATATTATTATATCTCTAATTTAATTATAACTATATTTTATAAATATATTTATATTATCTTTAAAGATATGAGAGTTTTAAACTTTAAAAAAAAATCCATGTAATAAAACACACGCAATGCTATCTACTTTTATAAACTTATAATATATAGCTTAAAAAAATATATATTAATATTGACGTTTCAATATATTTTTGTAATTTAAAAATGAAGGTATAAATCTATTATACTTAAAATATTAAAAGGATTTAAATAGCCTTATTTTCCAAATTTTAGAAAATTAATCCCAACTTGGCTTAAGATATTTAAATTATAATAGGTATGAATAAATATAGTGTACAATATTCAAATACTCTTTTATCGTGAAGTATCCACAAGTTCTGATGACCCAAGAATACAATGGCCGATAATTTTAAGCCATTAAGGCCTAATTTTACTCTCTTCCAATATACTATATATTTAAGTATTATTCTCTTGACTAGCGTGGAAGGCTGGAAATGGCTGTAAGTTAACAATATTTATTAGAATTTAAAATATATATTTCTTGCAAAATATTTGTAAATAAAAAGTTTAGTTTTTTTAACTGTTATTTGGAGTTATATTAGAATATTTCAAAAAAAAAATATTAAATGGATCACAAATTATTATCATTTTCTGAAACGAGGCTAGGGAATCCGAGGATATTGGTTCTCATTATAATCATAGTAAGTGCACTAAAAAGGGTTAGGGTTCAAAAAATTTTTTCAAAAGCGCTTCTGGTTGTGGTTTCTAAAAATATTTCAAAAAAGAAATTTCTGTTTAAAAAATTTTTTTTAAAAGATTTTATACTTCGAATCTGGTTCTAATAAATTTTAAGAGAGGGGATCTACTAGTTAGTTTAAAAGTTGGTTACGGTATAAACTCTCATAAGAATATTTTGAGGGTAAGTGCCAAAAGGATTTAGAATTGTGACCCTAATGGCCGGATCTCTTATGATTTGAATATTTAATCTAATCTATTATATTTTTTTCCTAATCGCGGTAATTAATGCATACCAACCTCCTCTTTTACACATCAAAGTTATAAGTACATATATCTCTTTTGGTTGGTACATCTAATTTCCCGAAGACTGAGGACAAATATAATTTATATTTCTAAACACTTTATGGGAAAATTCCAACGAACGCTATTTTGTAATCATTTCCATAGCCTTTTTTCTTTTAAATGCAACTTTTTGATTAGGTCTATTAAATCTTTTCATATCTAATTAAACCAGAAATAGTTCTAAAAATATGGACTTATGGGCTAGACTATTTAATATTTTTCCTTTTCCATTCTTCCATTCTTCCATAATTATAGAGAAATTAATATTCTCCAAAAGTTGAAATCTTGGCCCTTTTCAAATTTATATGCATATAAACTTTAGCCTTAATTAATTTGGAATGACATTAAAATTTTAAAAAATAATAAAAATATAGGAGACCAGGTTTTATAAGTGGTAAAAAGGCAAACATACATAATTTTTTCATCTTTAAGACTATTGTTTTAAATATGGTCAAAAGATACATCTCTATACATACAATCTACCATATGTTTATTTAGTATAGGAGATTCGCAGTCAAAAGATATTGATCAACAAACCTTTTTTTCGCATCCTAATTTTTTTATTTGGTATTTTTTATTTTGAGCAAAATATTGTTTAAATTTTATGAAATTTATGGGATATATTCCTCAATATTAAATCTACAGAATATATTTAGAATAAATGTTAAAGTTATTTAAGCTAACTCATTACCCCTGACGCTATGAGGCAATAGGGAAAATGACAAATTTGTGAAGCAAATATTATCCAGGGTAACACCTCCACTAAATATTTTAAATAACCCTAACCATGATATTTTTGTGATTATATTTGCATGATTTTTCTAGAGATGAAACTATTTTGAATGACATTATTTCGAAATTTCCAATATTAGTTTCGGAAGAATTGATCGCTTAAATCCTGAAATTTAGTCATATTTTGATTGAATATATTTAATCTGCCATGAATGGCTTGATTCCTACACCAGATCGTAAATTAACAACTAATAGAGGAAATCCTTTCCTTAGAATTTAAATTAGAATTTAGTATTCCTCTTGCTATACTTAATACCCGCAAATAATTTAAAATTGATCCCTAACCATGCTAATATGCAGCAGCCATTTCTGTTGCAGGGACTTAGCAATTTAGCAATATTCCTTTTGGCTATAATAATGGCGATCCTAATATATCAAGGCGCCAGGATAATGCACGTCCTTTAGCCGACTCTCTATCCGATCATAAGTAAAAGCTTTTACTGCAGAGGGGAGGGGGTGTAAAATCGCCATTAAAATATATTAGCAATGAAGGAGTTAAGAAGTAATAATGGTGAAAGCTGAGATGTGAACCCTCCTTCTAAATGGGTTCGGGTTTGGGTTCAGCGAAATATTGAGGGTTCGGGTTCAGGGTTTGGGTTCGGATTCTCATCCATGGGTGAAAGGATGGTAGGACGTATGGTTTTGCTAGGCTAATTTTGATGACTTCGTGCTAAAAATAATTAGGAATATTAGATTTGAGGAGTAGGAGGTTTGTTATAATGAACTAATTGTCCTAAATAGGTATATTCTATTTGTGCCAGGAATGATCAATTTTATCTGTGCCTTCATTGTAAAAACTAACTTTTTTAAAATATACATAATTTGTTTTATTATATAACAAAAAAAAATTTGTGTTTTGTAGTTTAAATTTGATATTTGCCTTTTACTTCGAAGAGCTTGCTATCTTTACTCAAGGCCTTTGTTAAATAGTAAAAAGTATGACTTTTACTTAATTCTGAATATTGTTAACAGCATAAAGGTATGGAGTCCCGATTTATTTTATAGTCTAGTTATGACGCTATCCAATAATATAATATGTTTACTCCTATGAAATAAATATTGTGGCAAAAGAGTAAACATCTGGTATATAATCCCGGTCTCCCATACCGCACTTTTAATAATGTGTTTCGCTTTCGATGTTTTAACATAAAGTCCCAAAAATTCTATAATTAATTGTTCGATTGGTAGTTTGATTATAAACAGGTTATATAGGTAATTACTTTATTTATTTTTTATTGGTTTACTATAACTGGGAAATATTAAATATTCTATGCATTTTTTATAAAATTTTAATGTTTTTATAAAGAATAACTTTGCAATAGGAAAGGTCAATTAAATATGTTAATTAATATGTAAATTTAATACAAAACTGAACCTTTGATATTATTTATAACTATATTTATAGATTAATTATTTAAAAATTAAGTTATTTTTTAAAATAAATAGTTTTATGGGTTTCTTTTTGCTAGAAAATTAAATTATATTTTATATTACATTTAAAATTAATCCAAAACAATTATTCTATGTGAATTTGTTAGTTTAGTTTATTTATATAAGAAACGCCTATATTAGAGAATAATTTTTTATTACCAAAGTTTTGTCGCCATTCTTTGATAAGGCAAAACCTATATTATATCTTTCTTAAAATGAAAAATAGAAAATCTCAAAACCACTTTGTGATTTTTTAAATTAGTGTTTCTCGCTACATTTTATAGAAATCTATTGAGTAGAAGATCTAAAAGATGCATACATTCATTGAAATTTTGAAGGGAGGAGGGGGTTAACTCAGGGGAGATTGCGAATTATAATTATTTATAAATTTCCAGGAAAGGGCCTACTTTCCAATATCTTAGTCTTGGAATCTTGAACTGGAGTATATATTAAATATAAAATATTAAAAAATTTTAAATTAAGCCTTATAATTATGAGTGCTCTTACTCGATCAATTAAAATCTCTCAATATCTCTCAGAACCCCACTATTTTATATTCTTATTTTATATCCAATAAGGATTGATTTAATATGTAAATTACCCTCTTTAGACCCGATAAAAATTTCCATTGTCAAATATAATTTGATAGAATACTTCCTCTTTTTTAACTTTAGGCGGTGACCTAAATATCAAAAAAATTTATTTAATTAAATGTATTTATTTTAAAGAAAAAAGTGTAATAAGCTATTTTTGATATTAATATAAAATATGGTGTAGAGTTATTTTTTTGAATTTACGACAATTTAATAATTTTTTAAAATTCTAAAAATTAACAAAATTTAAAAAATTTTAACTTAAGTTGTGAAATTTTTATGAAAAAAGCAAGTAACATTATTATTTAAACGGTCCGATTAAGATTTTAATTAAAATAATAATATATATGCCTCAAGATTTGCCATCGGACTGTTTTTTAAATTCTAAAATTAATATATTTTTCAAATTATAGTTGGGGGGGGGGGGGTTAAATAAAATCAAAATGGGAAGTATTCAAATTAAATGGTATTATAAATTTCAAAATTTAATTTTAAAAAATATTTAATTGAAGATTTTGGACATGTTTCATATTTTTAAAAAAAATAAGGTCATAGCCTTACCCCTCATTCATAGTTAGGATGAATTCAGGCAAAGTATATAAAATATTATTTTTGTATACTTCGCCTCGAATTCACTGTTAATGCATAGAAAAAATAATTATTATACTTGATAAGATAATATACTAGTTTAAATTTAAATCATATAATATAAATTTTAGAATTATTAAGGAATATTTAAAATAAATAAAATATAGTAATTACAAACTTATTTTATATTGCTCATTTTTTAAAAAAGTTTATTTTTGATTGCATATAGGGGAGACCAAAGTTAGTTGAACCCTGAGGCACAAACATGTGATCTCATTTTTATATTTAAGACATTAAGATATTTTAAATGTTGTTTGTCTTATTATAGATTTTAGTTAGTCTGAATATGCATCTCTTTTTTATACACAAAAAATATTTTAAAATAATTTGTTTTTAATATAAGATATAAAATTTTGATGTCAAATTTAGGAAATTTAACTTTTATAGCAAAAACTAGTTAAACCAGAGCTTGGAACCAGAACCTGGAACCCTCTTTGAATATTCACAAGAACCGAAAACAGAACCCATTAAATTTTTTTTTGTGAATATGTTGGTTTGCAAGTCAAATTAAGCAATTGCTATCAGATAGTATTTATATGGTATTATATTACATATTCTCAATTTATGCATTTGATACATGTAATATTGAGGCGAAGAATCACTTTTTTAAAATGAATCATATAAAAGATTGGAGATGACAAAAAAAAGAATACCAGGTTAGAGGTTCAAAAAACTTAAAAGACTTTAAAAAATTGGTAGAACGAGATGGCGGGCACGTAAGAAGGCATTTTGGTTTAATGACAAGAATGCGCTAATACCGACTAATATAAGTGACTTAATTAAATATATAAATTCTTTTTAATCAAAACGACTTTAGAATCGAAGGCTTTATAAAACATTATGCAAATATCAAACATTACTTACATTACTAGCGGCTCAAATCTTTTTGAAAATTTTTCAAATAATTGGGCCCTATGAAATTACTTACAAACAAGAAATTTAGTAATCTAACCGTGTCGAAAATAGTTGAAGATGGTAAATTTTATGTGAGTTTTATAAACTTCCTTTTAGTGCATGTGAAAGCTACCAATATGATAAATGTTATCAATAAAATCTTGACTTATTTCCGAAAATATTTCTATGGAAATGCAAATACGATCTTAAAAAAGTCTTGAGGAATTTCCATATGTATGCCCAAATGATGCATTTCAAATCTACCGAATTGAGGTATTTCGTGTTAGTATTGATCAGATATAAATCAACACCTTATAACGGGATGCCCAATATTTCTATACTATATGGTATATAAAAATGAAAATTTAACAAACGGATTCTAGTGAAATCTTGATGATATAAAGTAAAATTATGAAGCGATAGCTGTAAGAAATGAAGCCGAGCTATGGGATAAGGTAGATATGAATATGAGTAAATTATTTTTAAATATTTGAAAATATGTTTTAAGGACACACAATTTAGGAACACAATATTGATAATTCTATTACTAGAATATGTCAGCATCTTTAAAAAAAATTGGAGACAATAAGTCAAGATTTACTCTCTACAACAAAAATATTTTCTATCCCTTATTCTCTAAGAACTACCTCTCATGTATACACTGCAATCTGTATAAGAACTGAAAAAAACGTTAATTAATATTGACAAAATACATGTATTTCAATAGTGTTAAGATATAAGCAATACTTTAACAACGGGAAATATTAGTAAAATAATAAATATTTCTGCGAATCAATGGGTACCACATGAAATATTTATTATGATTTTAACTTTATTTAAGCTCTAAAAATGGAATTGTTTATGTTGCATTAGATTAATTACTAGACTATGCATCTTACGGGAAGTATTTTACTCTAAATTAGATATTGTATAAAAAATGTGATATTTAAGAGCCATGTTCCTTTTATAAGTTAAGAATAAATTCCGAACAATTAAAATGATCCAAATCCATCATTTGCATATTCAAATCTACTATATCAATATCAGCCTAAAGAATGATGAGCAATGAATAAGATAAAATAGTTAATAGACTATAAAATAAAACTACTTAATTAAAAAGTTGGCATAACCTTATTGTGATGGGAGTGTCAGCATCATAAGCTTAGAAAATGATAGAGAGCGCTGATATCAGGCAACACAAGATATTATTGCCGCCTGATTAGCATTATGCCCATTGTCGTTATAATTGCATAAAATGCATTTTTGAAAATCGTTTGGCAGGCGAAAAAATTATCTGAAAGGTATGCTTTAAAATGCTCCCCACCCCCCGTAGTTACGACTCTACATCCTGAAATACATTAAATTATTCTAAAAAGCGTTAGATGATAGAATAAGGATGTTGCAATCATTAGGCATATCGCTCATTCGCAACTTTATCACTCAAAAAAATTATCACCCCTAACCAATCTGCAATTTTTTTGCTTGACTACTTTTAAAATGTAATTTTTTATTGAATATAATAGTCTAGTCGAAAAATTAATTTTTTAAAATTTACTGATGTCTTGAAATATTTTTTTAAATATAATTAATGTTAACTTTTAAATATACTTAGAAAAAGAACATTAAACTTAGTTAAATTTAAAATAAAAATTAACATTTAATTAAAAAAAATTTTTCACAATAAATGTAATTATTTACTCTGAAATTATGTAATAAACATTTTTATCTTTTTAAAATTGAGATATACAAAAATAATTTGTCTTTCTAACTCATCAAATTCATTTAATAGGGAGTTCAAAAGGTTATTAAAAGGTTTAGAAATATATATTTATTTTTCTAAAAATTTAAAAATAAAGCTAAACTAACTTATAAAAACGTATTAAATATTATATAATATAAAATAACTATTATATTATATTAAATATTATTATAGATTTTATAACTTTTATTATTAAGATATTCATTCATTCACAATAAACGATAATTTAATTTCCTATAATAATTTTTATTATTATACATTTATTTATCATAATATAAATATTATAACTTAATAAGTTTAATTAGATTAATACAACACCAATTTAAAGTTTATTATAACACTAAAAAAAATTCTTTATTGTTATTATATGAAAAAGTAAATTTTTTAAATAATAAATCCTTAAATTAATAGATTATTGATCTTTTTATAAAATGAACTACCTTTTTATTTAAGCGCTATCATTATAAAGTTTAAATTGACATTATATGACTCATCTGGGATATAATATAATGGTAAATTTAGAGATGTGCATCGTCGTAACCCATTAAACTCGTGAATAATTTGAAAAGTTGGTCATTAATCATATCTAGAACTTCGAAAAAGGAGAGGAGGGGTTAAATTTTTTTTATTTTTTAGGGGTTATTTTATTTATTGACTTGCAAATATATAATAATAAATACTCTTAACTAGTTTTGTTAAATGGCTCGATTTGAGCCTTTTAAATACGGCTAACTTAATATTTAGTCAGAAAAATATTGTCTAAGCCTCGAGATTTTGTTAATAGATATTCAAACTTTTGTGCCACCTATGAGCAAAATCTTAAGGCTTGCATAATATTTTTCTAAATAAAACTGTTTTTAAAATCGGCTCATATGAGCCGTTTAAATACACTACCCTTAAGCATATAAAGTTATAATCCACTAGCAATGGGGAAATTGAATTGCGAAAATAGAAATAAATAAAGAATATTTTTAGTTGACGTAAAGGTGAATTGAATCGTTTTCGTATCCCTTTAACACTGCAAAACTTTTTCTGCCCATGGTATTATCGCGTATGCATTATCGCGAATGTATCACTGCGGAAATATTATATCGAGTGCATTATAGTGAATATATGGGCAAGCAGCTGTTGCTATCCCAAAAGGTAAGGGCCTTAGATAAGTCAGGATCTGTAGAAGTGGATACTTTATTGATGATAACTTGAGTGGGTAGACGGGATTAAATAAAGGCTAAAGAAAATTGTACCGGAGATCGGATACCCATGCCAACTCACTGGCTGGGTGTGGCCCGAAGTCAGGATGAGTGTAAAAATAATTTTATGTTCAATATATTTTCAAGGAGACCCTTGATTTGGATTTCACGATTTGTTCACTTTGTTATAGAGAGGTTATGAAATTCCCTACAAAGTTTGAGGAGAAAAAATTCGAGATGAGCACTCTCTCCCCTACACTTTGATATTATATATATCACTAATATGGTTGATAATATAGAATATAGTCATTAAAAATTTATAATTGCAAATATTATAATGCAATCAATTTAATAAAAAAATAACAGATATAAAATAAGTTTTAAAATTAATTATTTGTCTTTCAAAATTTTTGAATGAGGCTTGGTTAATATAGTTATACTATGGAATCAATTTATTTACACGCTTTAAAGGGGCAGAGTAGGAGATCATATTATATTTTATAAATAAATCTTATAAGACAATAAATCCCTTAGAGGTTATTTATTACTGGCTGATATTTACCTTGTATGGGTTTTTGCCCATTTCTAACTACCTTTTTTAAGGATAAGTATAATTTTTAGTAATATATGATTTATTTTAGGTATACTAAAGTGTATTTCATTTTAATCTACATTCATTTTTATAAAATTTTGCTCTAATCTTAGAGATAAAAGGACAACAAAAACCTAAGACTAGATAAAGTTAAATGGTTGTAGTATAAAACGCTAACATGAACTTCTATACATGCGTTTCTGTTAAAATGCACTCGTCTGAAAATGATATAAAATGGTAAGGTTTTGAAAAAAAATTATGAATGATAATTAAAAATACAGAAGTAGACCACATAAAAAACACAAAATAATTTTTCTGAGGATTTTAGAATAATATATACTACCAAAACATCGCTGATTTGTATAATACTTTACAACAAATTATAAATTTTTGAGGTTAATTTGTAGTAAAATATATTTTTGGAAGAATGAACATGTAAATGTAAGCATTTATTTTCAAAATTTCGAAAAGGTTAAAATTAATCTTCATGTATTGTGAAGATAAAATAAACACTAATTTAGAGAACATCTATTTAACTGTAACCTGGGTTGCAGGAACTGTAAGAACTTAGTGCTAATTGAAATAAAATCGGGTTTTATATTTTTGGCCATCCAGTGAGTTATCAAAGAAGTTTCTTTAAAGACTCTATCTAAATTCCATAGGCAGAAAACCCACTTAAAATATTTTGTGGAGTCATTACCCTGGGAAATCATTATTACTCATATTTCCCATTGCACCTCTGGAGGTTTAGCTCCAGTGGTAGTGAGTTGGCTTAAATTCCTAGTAAAATGAATCACCAACCAAGTCTATTAGGTATACATTAAAAAATTCCTATAAATTTCATGAAATTCAAAAGAGTATGCTTTGAATCAAAACAAAAAATACATATGAATGCAGGACTTCAACAATTGATAGTTGAACATATGGTAGATAGTGTGTATAGAAATAAATCTTTTTTTTGTACAAAGTTAAAACAATTAATCCTAAAGATAAAACAGACGTTTGCCTTTTTATCTTGCTTGCAATATAGCCCCGGTTTCCCTTATAACTTGTCCATATTTTGACAATATGTCAGTACAAGTTTTTATTTCATATAATCACACCTTATTTATGAAATATATATATTCAATTTATATATAAATTGAACAATGAGCTTTTAAATAATTCGCTTATAAAACTTCTATAAAAAGATAATTTAAAAAAATGATACTTAATTATAACCATATTTTAAGATTATCGTAAAAATCTAAATATTTTGCACATTTCTTCAACCTACCTCAACCTATCATAATTTTATGGCTTTTCATTATTTATACAAATCCCTAAAAAAGATATAAGAGTATCATATAATATATATATTTTATTATATTATTAGGAGATTTTAGTATATTTACAATGACAATAAAAAGTGTATGACCAATTTATATATAATAAAAAAAATATTGAATACTGCAAAGTATTTAAGTATGCATTTTAGGAATAATAGTGATACATAAGTCAAAAATAAGGGCATTTTTATGTCCCTTTTAATAAAAATGGAATGTTATCTCCCAATTCCTTTTTAACGCGGCTCAAAAATTTCATGCAAAATAATAAAACGCATGTATTATATTCTCATTTTATTTGTATTTCATTTCATTAACTATCATCTACAGTCTACATAAAGGTTAGCTAGTTTACTAGGGGTGGGGCGAGAAGTTTGGAAAGGTTTTCCCCATAAATTTACATTTATATAAAAATAATTTTGGTTAGTCACTTTTTTGTTTATAAAAATGTTTTTTGTGAAAGTTTTTAATTAGTCACGGGGGGGGAGCGATTTTTTTATTAATTTAAAATGATATTTAAGAGAAGGGGTAAATTTATGGGGGGGGGCTTCCCCACGTCTTTCCCCTTCTCACCTTACATTCTACATTCTACATGTTACATTTATATTATTATATTTAAATATAGGGGATACCAGGGCTAGTCGGCGCCATTTTTGTCAAAATCATCATAGCTTCCTAAAATAATGATCATATAAGATCTCACAAAATACCAATAGATACCTTAAACATCTACCTATAAATATATACTGTTATATTTTTTAAATATTTAACAATTATTTCTCTAGAAAGGTTTTAGTATAAGTCATTTTTTGAACCTAGTAGCCCCGAACCCGTGGTTAGTCAGATCATCGATGGGGCTAGTCTAATCAAGTGGTTTATTAGGCTTCTTATGGGACAAAAAAATATTTTTTTCAGATTTTAAATATAACTATGATACTTTATTTATATAATATTCTATTTACAATTATAACAAATAAAATAACAATCTTTTTTGACAGAGAACCACTCTACATTGAAACCAATCTTCAAAATTATGAAAACTTTTATAATCCTGATTACATATAATACACACTTCTTTTATTAATTTTTTATTAATGTTTATTTTTATTAATAATAAATTTACTCTAAATTTATCTATTCTATATTTAAATATATAACATCATTGATTTTATCATCAGGCTAAATATAATCTGATAACTAAAATGTTCATGTCCAATAAAATAAATTAATTTGAATCTTGTCAATTAAAATAGATATATATATATAAATATTTGTTTGTTAGATATAATTCATTTTAAATATATTGATATTATTATCAGGCTAAAATTTATATGCTAAAATGTTCATATCTAATAAAATGTATTAATTTGAATCATATTATATTGTCAATTAAAAAAAAATATATATATTATATTTGTTTGCTAGATATAATTAATATAAATAAGATCTTATTATCAGGCTAAAATTTACATATGCAATATATATAATATCTGTGACAATATATAATATATTATCACAATATCTACATGAAGATTTTTTGCAAGATAAAAATTGAAATGTATTATGAAAAATCAATCACATTAATAAATTTATGTATTAATTATTATTTAATATATTACATTTATAAAATATTATATTATCTGTGACAATATTATAATATATTATCACAATATGTATATGAAGATTTTAGTTTGCAAGTTATTTAGGTCTGATATTATATTAAAATTGAAATGTATTATGAAAAATCAATTACATTAATAAATTAATATAATAAATTAATATAATAATTAATATTTAAAATATTACATTTATAAAATATTATATTTTAACCTGTAATAAATGGTATTTTTCTTAATGAGATATCATTTTCATACAGTTTTATAGTTTCTTCATAATCTTTTTTTAGTAAAAACTTTACTATTTTGAATTTTGCATATATATTTGAGTACCATAATAATATAATAAAAATTCACTGATTGTGCCGACTAGCCATTGTACTAACCTCAATGGTGGTAATATTACTAATTTGATCTTAACATATATTTAAGCATTATATATCAATCTGAAACTTTCCCAAATATTAAAATAGATATTTAACTTTCATATAATGTTCATTTTGTCATGTTTAAACTTTTAATTTTTTAATACAACCTAATAATATTAAGTAAAAATATTGTAATTTTTACGACATGTCATAACGGATAAAAATTTAAATAGACTTCTTAAGCTACAAAGAAAAAAACACTGCAAGAACATGCCAGACAAGATGGAGCCTTGGACATCAAGCTTACAGCATTTTTGAATCAAGAGGAACCAACTTTGATTGCTATTTAAGAAATATCAGAATGACCAGAACCAGATATTTCATTTGAAACTGAAGCACTATTGATTCAATATGAGAGCCGATTTTTTTTGCATTGAAATGTATTAATAAATTATTTATTTACACAACGATTTTATACAATATTAATCAAATGGATTCGGTTGAGGTTATGAAAATCGCGAATATTACAATGAAATAATTTCGAACATACGAGTAGTATTGTTAAACGTCACGTTTTAACAGATCTTTAAATGAGGCTAACTCAATATTTTTGCCAGAAAAATATTCCCTAACCTTGTGATTTCACTAATAGATGTTTAAACATTTGTACCATCTATAAACAAAATCTTTAAGCCAGCGTAATATTTTAATAGATAAAATATTGAGTTAGCCGTTATTAAAAATTGGCTCAAATCGAGCCATTTTACAACACTACATATGAGATTTGTGTAATTGTTGAGACGAAAGAGAAATTTTATGATTTTGAGACTCTCAACCTTCGACTACACCTAGACAAAGAAATTATTCCAGTATTAAATGGACTCCTTTTGAGTATTACTATAAAATAACTATTATTCCAGTTTTGGATACATTTCAATCAATCAACGATTTGTGATTCATCAAATGACTCCATCCAGTTTACAAATACTATTTTACCTAGAAATCTGTTTAAGAATTAAATTATTAAAAAATTAAATATTTAGCACAGTTTTATTCAGATGATATAAATGTACCTGAAGGCAAATTAATTTTAGAATTTAAAGTTTGGTATGATAGATTAATATACTCCAAGAAACCCATTGAAGCACTGCATACTTGAAATATATTTTAGAGCTTTTCCCAAATATATTAAGATTACTGTATATTTTGTCAGAAATACCAATTAGTACAGGCATAAATGAGAGAATAATTTCTTCATTAGGGAGAATAAATCTTGTCTCAGAAGTACGACATCATAAAATTGATTGAATGGACTAGTTCTGCTTTATATACATAGAGATTTAATTCCCAATACAGAACAATCTATTGAAAAATTGGCATAATCACATATAAGATTAAATTTCAATTTATGAACAATATTTTGATTTCTTTTTATCAAAATATAAAATTATTATTATTTAACTTTTTAAATAATCATATAATGTTTAATTCTAAATTTGTTCATTTTGATTTACTTACCGGTTTATATAGCTATAATATTTTAACAATATTATATTGCTCTTAAATATTTTTTATTTTTCAATATTTTATTATGTTCAAAATTGTTATTTTTAAAAAAATGATTAGCTTTGGCTATAATAAATTTTATATCATGATTAGTTCTAATATATACTCAATATTTCAAAAAACTATTTTAATATTAAAAAATTTAAACCCCCCCCCCCCCCACCCCCGTAGAAAATATCTGACTATGCGCCTGCTAAGGGCATGTGTTAATTTTTTAATATTGTTAGTTAGATATATCATTAATTCTCCAAAATTATATATTTTATATTTCGAAATTATTATTTTAGGTATATACATTAGTGATCTGCATCAAGCCTAATTTTTCAAGACCGGCACGGCCCGAAATTTTTTTAAAAAGTTTTTCCGGCCCGGCCCGAACGCGAATTTTTTTTAAAAAAATTTTACCGGCCTTACCCGAATTTATTTATAAAAATTAATTCTCTTAAGATATTATAATTACTCAAAATAAAAGATATATGTCATATGGTGACTAGTTTCTATAAATAAAATCACATATTTTTATTTTACATAAAAAATTCAACATAAAATTGATAAATTTATATATATTTTATAAAAATATTAAGACCAGACCCGACCCGAAGCCCTTTTGGACCGTGCCGGGTTCGACCTGGTACTGCCTGGGCCTACTTTTGCAGTTCTCTAATATACATATCATTTGAATTCAATTTTTCGATCTATATGTTTGGTCCAAAATCTAAAATCGTGAATTTTTTGACTAATTAAAAGCAAGGCACATTTTGATTATATTGCATTTTATAAGTTACCTCAATTTTATAAACCAAATGAGAAAAAGTAAAATAATTAACAATTAATAAAGCGCACAACAAAAAGTTTCCATTGGTTAGAATAAAAAAAACACTATTAAATCGGCTAATTTAATACAAGTTGAGAATCAAGGAAGTAAAAGGAGTAAAAAATGAAATAATAACAGAGGTAGAAGAGCCAGAATATTCTTTAAATAATGAGAATAAGTTCAATGCCATCAAAATAACCAAGGAAAATGCAAATTCAAGATTTAACAATTAATTATATATCAGAAATCCATTTGCAAATCGTGATCTTGAAATGCTTTATATCCAATTAATTTATATAAATATTAAAATAAAAATAGGAAGCTCTATCCATTATACCATCCAAAAATTTTATAATAATGAAAATCTAGGAAGAAGATAGTTGATTTACGAAGA
Source organism: Gordionus sp. m RMFG-2023 (assembly GCF_954871325.1). Classification (NCBI taxonomy): domain Eukaryota; kingdom Metazoa; phylum Nematomorpha; class Gordioida; order Chordodea; family Parachordodidae; genus Gordionus; species Gordionus sp. m RMFG-2023. The sequence continues at coordinate 41,168,346 of NC_088776.1, forward strand.
ATGATATAATGTTATTGTGTATTATTTTCTAATTTTACTCACAACATGTTATATGAATTGGAAGAATATCGGTAAAAGTACTAAATTCATACAGGCATATATTGTGATTTCAATTATGGGGAAATTTAACTCTAAATGACAAAAATTTTGACATTTTTCTATTGAATTTTTCTACACATTTGGGAAAATAAATTATAATTAAAAATTATAAGGGCGAGGCAGCAGGAACCAAAAATATAATTTGCTAGACTTTGTAAATAATATTGAGCCAGCCCTGTCTAAAATTTCCTTTTTCATTTAAGAAAAAATTTAATATTATGAAGTATGCACGAAATTGATTGACATCTAATGTTAAAGGATCCAAAAAATTAAGCTTTTACTTGCAAGATTTAAAGTACCTAGAGGATTCCGCCTTGTACATATATATAATTTTAAATACCATATTAATTTGTTTTCTTAAGGAATTTTAATTAAATAGAAATTATAATAACAACAATATTAAATTGAAGTGGATTTTGAAACCGTAGCAGAATTCCTCTATCATAATTTATAGGAACCGATATCCATTTTAAAATTTTAACTTGAACAGGTTTTAACAAGTGTAAAAAATAATTATATGTATATTGTTTAAATTATTTTATGGTTCATTTTAGATAAGGTTATTTAATTTTCAATTTTTTTTCCATCGCCTTATCAGAGTTTGGAACTGGAACCAGAATCTAGAATTCTCAAAATCGGATGAAATCTAATCGAGACCAGAATTCTTTTTCTAAACTTTTAGGAATCTGAATCAAAACCAATTTAAAAAAATATATATTCAGAAATGAAATCTGAAATAAAGCCTTTTTATTAGTTCAAATTTCAAACTCTAATTAAACCATATAATTGCTTTCTATGCGTTAAATAAATAAAACATTTAGAACTTTGGCTAACATTGGTTCCGTTCTTTATAATCCTAACGCTATTGAAAATCTTGATATACATGATCAAGAACTTCCAAACGATAATCTAAATTTAAATCAGATTAAGATTAATAATAATCAAATCAACGATATCTCCGTCTCATATACAAAGAGCAATTTAAAATTTCTCTCAAATAACTTTATACCAAATACCAACCAATTTAAAAACGATCTCGATGTTTCAACCTATGCCAAACAGCAACTCAATCATCGCTTTTCAAGATATTATTTATTCGATTCTCAAATGTGCCGAAGGAAAGATATATTGTCTAAGATTGATCTCGAACAAATTATAAGCGTCTGCCAAAGAAACCCCGAGGATTTGGAACTTTTTCAAAGCATACATAAGGGTGCCAGTATAGCCTTAACAGAATGCCAAAATCAATTCCAAGATAGGAGATGGAATTGCACTTTGTTCCAAGCTAATCAACCTAAGTTAGGATCACTCTTCCCAAGGCAAACAATTTCAAGAATTGTTGAAAGGGCCGAGCCTGTAAGCAGCCCTCATTTTTCCACTTACGATACCTTAATAAATAAAAAAGATTACAATATGAATGACGAAGAGGAAATCAAAAATATCGTTAAAAAACAAGTCAAAAATTTGGGAAAACTACTTAATTCAGGTAAACATATTTAAAATTTTTTTCAGAAGAAAATTATACTAATTTTTTTTTATCTAGGAACAAGAGAAGCTGCATTCGTTCACGCAATTTCTTCAGCTGGTTTGGCTTATTCTATTACTAGGGCATGTAGTCAAGGTAAATTAAGCAGATGTGGGTGCGACATGAGTATGCCGGAAAATGTTCCAAGTTATAATTCTGTAGAGTTACACAATAAATATTTAATACCAGGACATTTTGATAAAGATCTATTGATAGGAGATTCACGAGAGTCCCATTTTAGCAAAATAAGCGATAATAGTATTAATAAACAATTGATAATTGAAAATATGTCAAATAAGCGCTTTAGAAGATCCATTAATCCGTCAAATTACAAGGGAATGTATTCACATTACAATTTAATTAACACCAAAGTTTACAGACCAACCAATGCAAATCGTTTATCACAAAATATTAATGATAAATTTAAATTAGATATGAATAAACCTCAATCCAATTATTTCAACGGAAATAATGTAATCCCAAATAAAAATAAATTTTTCTGGGCAGGTTGCTCCGACAACACTGCTTTCGGATTAGCCTTTGCTCAAAATTTTATAGAAACTCGTGAAGAGCTTAATTTCAAACGAAAGAAAAGGAATTACTATAACAAATTAAAGGTTAACTCGATAAAGTTTAATCACTCTACGGATGGGTATTATAGAGGTGATAGCTTTAAGCAATGGTACGAAATTGATAAATATGTTAATAACGTTGTTAAACCAAATGACGGTAAAATAGAAACGAGATTAGAAGAATTAGGGGCGAAAGTATTAACTAATCTACATAATAGCGGGGCTGGACGAAAAGTTAAATATATTATAATTATTAACAATTTTAAAGGAATAATCCTAGCTTTTATTTATTCCTTTAATCATAAAGACTTCTTTGATTTGAACAATTTGAGGATGTATAGTAATCTGGGGGGGGGGGGGTGGCTACGTACGTTATTAAGCATATAATTCATTATTTCACCAATATTTCTATATATATCGATATATTTACTAAAGGCAGTGGAATTGGCCGTTCATACTTATTGCAAATGTCATGGAGCGTCGGGTTCGTGTGAACTCAAAACCTGTTGGAGAGCATTACCATCCTCATTTACCACGATTGGAAAAGTGTTAAAGGTAAAGTTTGACGGAGCGACTGAGGTAAAATTAAAGTTTGAAGGAAAGCCACATGATCGACAAGAAAGGTCAGACATATAAAATTTTTCATACAACTATAAATTTTATTAAAAAGCTGCAAGACTGTATCCTGGTTAGACTTATTTATGATACTTAATTGCTTTTTAGTATAGGTTAAATGTTTTTAAGGACACCTATTTTGGTTTGTTTATGAACAAGCTGGTCTATTTAAAAAATATACTTATCAATTTGTTTTTGGATGTGTCTTAATTATTCATAATTTTTGTTTTAGATCCAATTAGAGAGAAAATTGAATAGTAAATAACATAATCTTAGAATAATTATTCTGCTTAGTAATATGAAATATATACAGTATATACTATATATTTTTGTAATAAATTTAATTTCTATGCACAAATATATACAATTGTGTTTATTTTAATATAAAAGTGTCCACATTATCATATCCAGATATAATAGATAGATTAACAACAAATCTAATTTGATTAACTTATAATTTATACAAATTAAAGCCATAATAGCTTGCTTATTCCAGAACTATTAATTTCTTCCTAGCAATCCGAGGTATAGGGTTTATATCTTGTAAGGTAAATATTTTTCTGTTTTTTAAAAAATGAATTTGATACAAAATGGGAACTGCATAATTTAAATTTAATTACTATTGATAATGGTGGTTAGATTTATTGGGATATAATTTTGTAATTAATCACTATTACTAGTTACTTTCGAATTTGAAAAAATTAGCATAGACACTATAATCAGTTGCATTTTTCTTAATAATGACTGAATTAGCTGTTACTTTTCAAGTTAATATTAAATATATTTCATTTATATTAATATGACATCCCAAATTAAAAATTACAATCAATTATATACACTTCTGTATATTTTGGGATAAAAAAAGACCATATCTAGTTAAGGTCTAATAAAATTTATTACATAAAAGTTAAAATTAATAATATTTGTTACAAAGACGCTTTACGAATATGACACATTTTTTTACATCTTGATTGCAACTTTTTCATCCCAATTATATTTTTGTTAAAATTTTTTCCTAATAATATACTTAATTTTTATTCATAATATTCATTAAGATTTATTTTTTTTTATTGTAAATTGAAAAAAGATAGATTTAAAACATAACATGACTTTGGTCATACCAAATCGTTCGAGTTTACAAGGGTAGAAGATATCAATAAAAAATTGATCGTTGCTAAATATTTAAAAAAATTATATAGTCCTTTACATTATGAATTTTATCGTCTGCTTACTATTTATAATTTTATCGTCTGCATTATTTGTAATTTAATATATTTTTGTTTATAATAACTAATAAACTCTCAATCTCTCTAACTTTACTCTCACTGACACATTTTTTTATAACTTAAAATAGAAGAAATAACCTTCATTTAACCATTACTTATATGCTCAATCAGAATATGTTGATTGGCAAGAAGATATATCTGAATCGACACGAAAAGGTCAAGATTTTCTAATAAAGAGAAAGAAATAAATATAATCTTTATTTTAAAAGAACTTGATTGGCATAATGAGCCAAAAATTTCGAATATTGAGGAAATAAATTGAGATCAATATCACTCATGCTAATATTATTGTGGGTGCAATCATATAGGGTGAGCTTGTTATGGATTATATTTATATAATATTTACCTCGTTTTCTATATCGATATATACTTATTTGGAAAATAATTAATTGTCTCTTATTTTTTTGGCTGTTTTGTAAATACTAAAAAGCCGTCTATTTAGTAATAAGTCAAACCAGAACACAGCCTATAAACTTAAAGTGTATTCAGTTATATATTAAGTTTATTCTTAATTTTGCTTTCAAATTCTCCCCCACCCCAGCCCCACCCTCTGATTATCGCGTTATTATATGAGAAATCTAAATTTATTAACTCTAAATTTAAAAAGATTGGAGATCACAGAAAGTGGCAGAAAAACATTAGTGCCTTCAAAAATCGGTATAAAGCCTCAAACAAAACTTGATTTAGTATATGTCAAACCAAGTCCTGATTTTTGTGATCCAAAACCTAAACTAGGATATACCTTTGGAACAAAGGGACGCAAATGTGATTCTCGTTCCACTAAATTGGATGGATGTGATCTGATGTGTTGCGGAAGAGGCCATACAACCCGAATAACGGAGAAAATCAACAAAATGTGCCGTTGCAAATTCAAATGGTGCTGTTATGTTACTTGTTCTCAGTGTAACGAAACTTTATACGAGGATTATTGTCTATAATATTGGATATACCAATATCAAGAAAAATCATAATTGCAATATTTTTGTATAAGTATGAAAAATGTTTTAATCAATGTGAAAATTTACTGTACTAAAAATGTAAAATATTATAAATATTTTATAATTTTAACTATTTATTTATACTTATTTAATTATACTTATAATGTGTCATTCACAATCCAATCTCATTCAGACTATTTTGCGAATTATGATATAACTTAACTCCTAATATATAGCCTATTCATTTATTCAATAGGAATTTTATCAAGGAACTGAAACTGACAAAAATGTAACTTATAATTAATATATGAATAAAAAAATTAATATAATTACGGTTTAATCATGAATATTATTCATGGATATTGTAAGACTCGACAAGTAATCTGATGAATATATTTAAACTCATTAGAGGTTTTATATCTATAATAGAAATAAGCATATATATATCAAAATTTTATATAACGTAAATGAATCGATTTTGTCCAGGCGCATAACAATTAGCTAGTAAGAGATGGGGGTAAAGACCCTTCCCCCGTAACCAAAAAATTATAAAATATTTTAAAAAAATAAAAAGGGTTTTCATGAATTGATAAATGTCCCTGTTTCAAGATTATATTCTATTTTAAATGGCCTAATTTGATTTCCCTTGGAGAAATATCAGAATGGCCTAAATCATATTTCACCTGAAGCAGATACATTATTTGATTCAATACGAGACGATTTTTATCGGCATAGGAATATGTATAAAACAAACCTATCTTATGCAATATTTTTCAAAAATTGACATTGATTTAGCATAAATTAGTATAATTAATTCTAATAAATAATCTTCTGAGAAACGCCATGGAAGCATTGCATTAAAAATACAGGGTTGGCATATCGGTCAATTGACAGGTCGAATTCGGTGAATTGGCCGATCAATTGACCGGAGGAGTATTTGACCGGTCAAATACTCTAAAATATAATTGGCGAATAAATATTTTGATAAATTATAGTATGCATTAAAAGCATGTTTAAGTTACAATTTATTTAAAAATAAATTTGTATCATGAAGGAATCGAATACAAAAGAATTTTTTTTATCTAAAATAAATAAATATAATAATTTAGCTAAGTCATGGTTTATTTTTTAATGAATTTAAATTATTTAATATTTAGCCGAGTATAAATTATTTTAATTCTCATTTATTTTACTTCCACTTGCTACATTTGAATTTATAAATTAATTTTCTTTTTAGTTGTTCTCGTCAGATTTACAAAATAATTAATTCAATTCTGGTAAAAAGTTATATATTATATTATATATAATATTAAGCCGATTTATTGAAATAATTGGCGTTAATTTACAATATTCAATAGTTAAATTTTAATATAATAGGAATTATGATCAAACCAAAGCATCAAGTTTGGAAACATTTTCAAGAAGCGATGGTAAATCAGTTAGAGCAGTATGCAGTTTTGCAAGATGTCCTATATTACCCACGTTGATAGAATGGTCAAGCATTTATTAAGCAGCTGTACGATGTGCCTTGCCATAATTAAGGAAAAATTTTATTCAAATTCCAAAATATCAACCTCAAAAAATCAAATAAATTTAATTTATAATACTTCTAGCTCTAACGAAGAATTGGGTGAAATTAGTGAGAATGATTATCAAATTGACATTATTTTGTCTTGTTACTCAAGAAAATTTGATTCCATTATCTCTGATCAAGCAAGGAAATTAAATGCAAATATCAATCTTGTATAACCGGTTTCATAGATGGTATCACGTCAATTCGGCGCGGAAAATTCGGCGCAGCGACAATTCAGCGCGGCGTCAATTTGGCGCGTATCTATTACAGTTGCAATTTATTATATATTACTTAGTATTAAAAAATAAGGATGATTAAATAGAAATCATTTTGAATGTTGGTCCTATTAATTATTTCTTCATATTTATTTTTACAAAAATCTCAATTCCTTAATAAGAATAACATGGTATACCATCTACATTAAGTACAATTAGCCAAAAGAGATGGACATCGTCAATAAAATGTATGGAGCGAAATATAAATATGTAAAAAAGCTCTGAAAACATCCATTGTTGAAGAAGTTATATGTGATATTTGTCCTATAGAAATTACAAATAATATATTAAATGAAGAAATATTTTGGACGAAAAATTTAAAATTTTTAGATATATTCCAACCTTTAGCTACCTCATTGTTGAAAGTGCAATGGGATAAATGTACTTTAGCTCATGTAAAAAACGAGATGCTTAATTTGGAAAAACACATATTACAATCATGCCATGATTCTATATTTTCTCCACCTGAAGAAAAAAAATTAAAGTTATGTTTGAAAACAGAAAAAATGATCTAAATACATGTGCTCACAATGCTGCTTATTTATTGGACCCTCAATATCAAGGGGGGCATCTTTTGATGAAGCATGTAATATGATACAAGAATTTGTTATTTTACAAGATGGTGATAATCTAAATATTTTAAGTGATATAATAAATTTCAAAAGTAAAAGCGGCATATTTAATAGCCAAAATATGTGGAAAGTGGTAACTTCCATAAGAAACAATTAGATTTCAGCCTCAAGTTGGTGGAATGCACTTTGCTTACCTTGCCAAGTAAGAGAAGTAGCTAATATTTTACTAAAATTTCCTAATTCTACTTCTTCTTCAGAAAGAAATTGGTCGATTTGGGGAAATATTCATATGAAAAACAGAAATCGATTGAAGACTTCTACAACAGGAAAATTGGTAAGAGTATATATCATAATTTAAGATTGATTAAAAATATTAAAGAGAATAATGATATTGTATATGAATCGGAACAATACTCTGCTACGGAGGGCGAAACAACTGTGGAATGAATTAAAAAAAATATTATGAAATTTAATATTATACATAGATTCATTATAATATTATATATATATATAATAAAGTTAATAATGGCGTAAAAAACAATTATGTGAATTTGACCATATTTGACCGGTCAAATATCAGTCAATTACCGAATCGCATTTGACCGGTCAAATGTACAATCTTGTAAAAATATATTAAAATTTCCATATATTTTGGCAACAATACCAATAATCAAGCATAAATATAAGAAAACTTTTATATTTTTTTGTCCAATATTTTATTATTTGATCGTAATTTTTAAAATATGATTGGTTCTAATAATTTTTAAAATTAATTAAATTTGTTTCAATGTTTGAAAAAAATTATCGCCTCTCTCTTTTCCATTAAAAAATTTTGGTTACAGACCTGGTTTGGTCTAACCTTTGCAAACGCTGTAATCGACATCTGGCAGAATTTACCATAATCAATTATCGAGATGTATAAAAACGAAGATATGAGGACTTCGCTATTGATATGTGAGGCTTCATCTTCATCGATCCAATCGTCTTATCCATGTATTAGCCAAGTTTTATTGGCGCTTGATATTCATATATTCCTTTTCTATTTCATACTCTATTCTAACGTTTTTCTATATTAAAGTCCCTAACTTAGTGTTGTTAAATGGCTCGTTTTGAGCCGCTTCTTAAAACGGCTAACTCAATATTTTAGCCAGAAAAATATTGTTTAAACCTCGAGATTTTGTTAATATATGTCTAGACATTTGTTCCTTCTATGAACAAAATCTTCAGGCCCTGCGTATTATTCTTCTGGATGAAATATTGAATTAGCCGTTTTTAAAAATCGGCTCAAAACGAGCCTTTTAACAACACAACCCTAACTTTTTCAAATAACTGTAGATGGATCCCCGAAAAACCCAATAAGCATAAAAAAAATTCTATAGCAAAGAGATATTATCGCTATTATTCGCATCATTTAGATTTCTCTTACATTGAATAATATACCCATTTATATAAATAATTATCTTCTTTCTCCTATACAATACCCTCATTTTTGCTCATTTCCTTATATTTTTAATTTAAATTTTATATATAATATATATGTGTCAACATTGTAGGATTTGGTGAAATTTAGGATTCTTCAAGATTCTAGGATCTAGATGAAGTCTATGTCAATTATCTCAGAAACTTGAACTTAGTCGGAGGTCACTTGCATTTTTTTAAAACTTAGATGCCTAAGACTTGGCAGGATTTAAAATCCCATTTTAATAATAAAAATATTATAAAGTGGCAGTCCAATGATTTAGATAGGACTTATATATTTATAATTTTAATCAATCATATATATTTTTTTAGGTGATAATATTTGTATTTATGAATTTTCAGATACTTTTGAGATTTTTCTAATTGTTAATATTTTAAATATTATTCGACTATTAAATTTTGGACTTTAAAGTATTTCGATATATTTTTAAAAATGAGATGTTTTTAAATCCTGTCTAAGTCTTATAACTTCGTTTTATTATAATTTTTGTTAAATGTGATTAGGTAAGTTTAAGGCCAAAAAGGCATCAGTTCGACCAATTCATAGGGTAATCTTGGAACATTTTTAATTCCTCAAAGTCCTGAGACATACTATATTAAAATGATAGCCAAATTATAATGAATGATTAAACTTTATTATTTAAGAATTATGAATTTTAAAATAAATATTTTAAATGTATTTAGTGATATCCTCTAAAATTATTATTATTATACAATAATTATTAATATATATCATAAAAGTGTCTATTAATCTTAAATGTCGACAGTTGCTTCTCATTTACGACACTTTCCCCAAAATTCTGACAGTTTAATACATTTTAAATGATCCTGACAACCACAAGACACATATGCTAACTGATTTCCAGGTAAAGAACAGAATTGATTTTCCTTTTGCTTCGCGAAACAATAACCTTTAATTTTTTTTTAAACGTGTTTGTATGTCAATATATTTCTATATTAAATTAGAATTTGAAAAAAAGGATTATAGTTATTTAAAGTGTTAAAAATCTAGCAATTAGGACTTCCTTTTGAATTTAAAAATTATCTTAAATTTATATTTACTGGAATTCTAACAAAATAAGATTTTTGGGATTGTTTTTTTAATTTGAAAAGTTTGATTTTACCGGAAATTTATTATAATATTCGTAGAATATATACCTATATATTTTAGATAATGTTTCCATCCACTCTAATATTAAATATATAAAGGCAATGCAATAAATCACTTATTAGCCTGCCGAAATGTTGAAATTTAAAGATGCCACTAATTTTGCTTAATACAAAATTATTTCAAATAAAATTTTATATTATAAATAAGATTAATATTTAATTTGTAATTACTTGGGGATGTAGTATAATTAGCCATTGGTGATTTCGCACAACACTCAGTAACACTGCATCCATCCTTGCATGACTTTAACTCCTTTTGTTTCCAATGTCTCTAAATTATATGATGTTTAATAAATATTGATTAACATATATTATATTTCTAAAAATATTTTGTATAATTGATTTAGTTATAAAAATCTGCATATAATATGCTGAATACTAACTAATGGTCATATATTTATTTTCATATCAATTTTTTTTGCAAATTTAGAAATAATTGGATGGAATAGAAAATTTTTTATAAATCTTTCATTTCTGTGTTTTCTTTGGGATGTATTTTTCCTTAAAAAATTTCATTCTCCCGCGATAATTCCGTTTCCATATCTTGCATGGATCTGGAATCCATTCCGATATCGAAGGTCCATTAATATTTATGAAAATATAAGTATCTACACACACAGTTGAGAAATTTTTAAAAATTTTAAATAGGAATGACTTTAGCGATGTATTGTAAAATTTTCATTAGGATAACTTCATCGATATATTGTAGAAGCCTATAATGTTAATTTAAGTTGAATCTTTGGCAGATTCTTTTTATTTGCTTACGCTAAATCGCCCATCTAGGTTTTTAGGCCAATTTCTTCTTGGATAATGTATATATTAGAAGGAATTTCTAAAATAAAAATATTATTTTATTAAAATTTATTCAAGTCATTTTACCCCCGTATTTAAAGCCATCCATCAAATGGAATGCATGAGGCTTTTTAGAGAAATTATATAAATAATCTTATTAATATTGTATTTTTTTAAATAAAATATGAGAGAAGAGAGGGGTAGGAGCAAATTGCCGGGGGGTGCACACCAAACGGGGTAGGGAAATACAAAAATAGACATTATTTGTAGATTACAGATAAAAATAACTGATAAAAGATAATGAAATCTATTAATGAATATTTCTTTCTTATTTATTCCTCAGATAATATTTTAGTATACTTTGAAGTTATACATGCTCCTGGCCAGGGGCGTCTTTACAGTCTCCGGACATTTGATATATAAAAAAAATTCAAAATTTTGAGAGGGCTCTTCAAATTTTTTAGGGGGCTCGAGCCCTCCTAGTGATGCTACTGCTCCTGGCTAATATATAGAATACGGTTAGCAAGAACTAATTATTGTCACTAACTAATGAATATTTGTTATACCTGGCCTAAATAATTATGAGACCTGAAAGAATTTAATTAGAATTGTTTTAAGGTTACTAATGGTGGCTCATTATATTTGTTTAATTAATATCATGAGTTGTTAGAGCAAAATGGGTAAGTAAAAATATCGCGACCATAAGGCGGGGAAATTTTTTTTAGGGGATAGGGGTTATTTTCGGAAGGAGATTGATCCTAATAAATTTTCTGTCATGTAGACGCTACCTATATAATATTTTATTATTTGTCAACATGTTCCTTATAGTTAATTATTTTATATATCTGTCAATCAATAAAAAAATGGCTAATTGGCAATAGGACACTGAAAAACCTGATATAAAAATATCCCAATTAATTATTTCTAACATAGTAAAATATCCAACCTATTGAAAATTTCTATTAAACATTTTTTGTTAAAATGGGACTATTTCTTGTCTGAAGTGTTGCTAAATCGGCTAAATCCCAACAGTCAAAAAAATTTGCTACGCCTTGTGGCAAGAGTATATTTTTTAAAGATTGAGCTAATCTTTATTTAAACCTCGACCTAGACTATGATGATTTCGTTTAAAAAGGTTTAGTCTTTTTAGAGTTGGCTCAAAACCTGTTAAAATGGAGTTATTTATCACCACCTTGTTGGTGGTAAAACACACTTATAAAGTAAAAGCGACGGTGACTTATAAAAATTTATAAAAATGATGAAAATAAAACTTTTTGCTTCTCCATCTTCTATGTGTCTATAAAAAAATATGAAAAAGATTTTTGACTATGTAAAAATATTAATTTTTATCACAATAAAGGAGAAAGGAGACTCAAATTTAACACTTTCGAAATATATTAAAATTATTTATTGGAAAGGAGGGGGGGGGCTCAAACCCTCCTCAAAATTTGGAAGGGGGGCGGGTTAAGAATCAAAAATATTAGAAGGGGGCTTAGCTCCCCACTTACACCCTTGTTATAGAAATACTAAACTAAATTCGGAGTATCATATTTGACCTATAATTATTAATATTGCTCATTTGTTCTTATTCTTAAAATTAATCTAATATTTGTGCTTAAATTAACCCTAACCCACATCTGCATTAATAGTATAGCAATAATTTTAACGATTTCCTCCAATAGGTTATACATATAGGGAAAAAAAATATATTAAATAAATGGTGTACCGGCGATTAGCCTATAGTCTTTTTGCCTAATGAGCGCAGCGCGTCAATATGTGCCAACAAATCACAATAAGTAACAATTATATTAATATATAAGATAAAACAATTACATTAATACTTAAGATAAATAATATATATTTTCATTAAATAATAATTGAATAAACTTTATTTTTAATTGATGTAATATTTGTAAAATATTTATATATTTATATATAAAAATGTTAATTACGGTTATTATTAAAATTTTCTCTGCATCTTATTTATGTAAAATGTCAATGGATAACTTTCTTGTGCAAGATGGTAAAATTATCTAGTTCTATAATAAAATGAATGAAACTATTATTGAGATTCGAACCAGTGTAATTCGGTATATTAGTTTCATCCGTTGGGTTCAATTTGTATTTTCTATTTATAGTTGATGATCATAATCAGCTATCAAAATTTGAGCTCATGGATGCTTTAGTTAATAAACATTGAAGTCGGTAGCATTCACACATTAGCGCATTTTGGCCCTCATAGTGTTTGTTGTCATACATTTGTGCTTATTTTCGCTTCTTAAGAGAAAAAAATTTAGGCGAAATGTCAGGCCAAAAGTATTCCAACCTTAATATTAAAAAAACATCTACCTTGATAGCTTGCCCTGATTCTAGTGTTCAAATTAAGATAAAAACCAAAAAAATATATTTATCCAATATCCTAATAATATTTAAATAATGTTTTTGTTTAAAAAAAATAAAATGAGATATTTAAAAAAAAAGATAAGCTAGTCTGAGTTCCGAGGAAACTTAGAGAGTATCGGAATATACCAATTCAGGCTTATTGTCAATAAGAAAGGATCCACAATCCCCATTGATCTGAGAAAAAAAATTCCACATAAAATTGATAATAAATTATAGCCTATGGGACCTAAGGACACATTGGAGAAATAATTATTGGAGTGAAATTGAAATCTAAAAGTTCGTTCAGTGGCTTCACTAACCTTTACAATTTCAGGGGCTCTTCAAAATTTTTTGGGAGGTCGACCCCCCCCCCCCCCCACCATGAAGCTACAGATTATACTTTTCAATTATTGACTTTATAATCATGTCAAATTTAGGTTGGAGATAGGAAGTTATATTTCTATTGAATTATTAAAGAAATCTTTATTTTTAGCAATTTTTTTAAAAACTCATTTGAATATAATCATACGCTTAGAGAGCCTTGCATAGAGAAATCCTATCAGTGTCCGGCGGGACTCTAAACAATAAAAAATAATAAATCGTTAAACTTTAATTTTTACATTTTTTAAAATTAATCTCGAAACATATTTTTACAATTTTTCATATGTAAAATAATTCTAATTTTTTGTTTAATATATTCTTACTTTATTTAAACCCCCTATTTTAATGTTACGTTAATTATGCAAAAGCCCTTTCTAGCATAATTATGCCAAATTTTTTTACAAGGGTGCTAAAATATTTTAGTTAATATTTATTTGGGAATTATAATTTTCTATTGTATCTACCTCCTCCCTGAATCCACAAAGCAGTAATATAGTATTTAAGGTAGATTAAGGTAAATTAAAGTAGAGCTCTGAACGGGCTGTCAGAAGGTCAGGCTCGGACATAAAAGACTTTTTTTCGAGCTTGGGCCTGTAAGAGGCAGCCAAAACCGAAGCCCGAAAATTAAATAATAGAAATATTATCGATAATCATTTTGTTTCATCAAAATGTCATTCAGAATTACACATTTTTATCTGACATTTCATTTATTCATTTATGTAATTTATATTTCCCAAATTAACAATTTCCTATGATTGTGAATTATATTATGATTAGTTACCCTTTTATTTACATACATCATCTATCAGGTTTAAACAAAATATATATAATATTTTACATTTAGCCAACATAAAATCCAGAATACTATTATAACAGTTATAAAATATTTTCATTTGATAATTTTGATTTATTTAAGATCTATTAAATTAAATAGCCTCCAGGCGGGGGAAGTGGTAGAAAAAGCAGTCCCCTTCAAAAAAAATACTTTTTGGCCCCTAAACCTGGCTCCTCGAAAGAAATTTTGGCCCCCCAAAAAAAAATAATTATTTAAATAGAAACTTTAACACAAAGGTATTCCCTTATGATTCAGCAGAAGTCTCTGGTCTTTTATCTCAATGGATAATATAAATTACATTATATTGGGAATTATAATTTAAAGTAATAACAATAGATACACTTAAGTATCTACAGTCAGCAGGTACTAATAGAGTTGATGCTAATTTCGTATTAATACCACAATTATAATATATTAATAAAGGGATGATTCTTTTGATTTGATAAGAATTGGCTGAAAAACTTATGTCAATATTTAATCTCATCCCTCAAAAATCACTAAGGATACTTGTTGGATATATTGATTTTAAGTTTTCGTTTTATTTCATAGATATTTATTTTATACCTAATGGCAATAACAAAAAAGGTTTTATTTCTTAATTTAAAAAAATCAGTTTATATTATCGTATAATTTTATCGTTACAAATTTACAATTTTTTATTATTTTATCACTTAAGTTAAATTCAATTATAGACGAAGAACATTTTATTCTTCGTTTTGCGATTGATCATTATTATTTATTTTTGGATATATAAAGAACATTATTTTTGTTAAACTTCAGAGATTATATTACTCTTAAAGGGCCTATGATTATCGATTATAAAAATACAGAATATCTTAGACTACAAAACTAATACCAATTCAGCAGTACTTAAAACGACTGCAAATATTTAAGATATTTTAGGCTGTTGATATAACCGATTAACACTAACCTTTAAATTGTTTTTTTTTTATGTTTATATAAATTGATTTTTTTTTAATATAAATTGTGTAGATTGATTTTTTTTTATATATTAATATGAAAATTGTTATATAAGCCTGATTTTTTAGTTTGATAAGAAAAATGTAAAATTTTAAAATATATTATATAAAATTAAATTATTAATTTAAAATAAAATAAATAATCTCGTAACAATCATTTATTTTAGAAAACTTTATGGTGGCAGCGGTGGGATGTATACCATGTTTGTCTATATATGGTGGCAGTTCCGCTACATATTCGAGGAAATTGTAAATAAATAAATAAATATGAAACAGATTCCCAATAATAATGTTAATATAAATATTGAATTTCCTATATACTCAAGCAATAGCGATCTTTTTTTGAGTAGATTCGAAGACATCTTTAAGGACACTCAGATCTCGGACATCGAAAAAGCAGGTTCCTTTACAAAAAGACTACCAGATGAGGTATATATCAAGCTTAAATAGATATGTTCACCTACCGACTTCATCAATCCATCGATATTGATTGAAAAATTCAGGTTATTACACCCGAGGAAATTTACAAGTTCCAACTTATTATTATTTAACGCAGCTGTGCAAGATAAAATACGCTTTTTGGGACATGATATAGACAAACATGGTATGCATCCCAATGATAAGATAAAAGCTATTTCTAACATGCCGGAACTGAAAACAAAAGATGAATTGACAACTTTTTTGGGGATGGCGAGCTATTATCGAAAATTTTTATGTAATTTTGCGGACATAGCTGATCCTTTATACAAAATGGTTAATAAAGACAAATGGTTATAGGATAATACACATAAAGAAAGCTTCCACGACCTAAAAAATCTGATAAGTACTCCGCCTACGTTAAATTTTTATAATCCGGATATACCAATAGGCATTGCAACTGATGCTTGAAAGAAAGGTCTAGGCGCAGTCTTATTTCATATTGATGGTGATGGTAAAGAGAAACCCATTGCTTTCGCGTCAAGAACCTTATTGAAATCAGAGTTTAATTACACTAATATAGCGAGGGAAGCTTTATCTGTTATATACGCGGTAAAAAAGTTTCAAGAATATTTAATTGGTACGAGATTTACAATAATTACAGATCACAAGTTATTCGTTTATATATTTACGAAGGGACTTTAGGATAACTCATCCATATCAATGCGACTTCAAAAATGGAGTTTGGCTATGGGAGCTTATGACTTTACGATAATTCATAGACACGGGAAACGAAATGTAGTACCGGATTGTTTGTCAAGATTACCCCAAATGAACACAGAAGAAATGATACAAGAGATAGATGATAAAAAAATTGATAATTTTGGGATTTACCAATAAATTTTAAAAGAATAGTTCAAGAAACTAGTATTGATATCGAATTAATGGAGGTAATTAACAATATAAAGAATCATGAACAGATAAAGAATAAAATATATAAAGGAACTGAGCTTAATTAAAGATTTTCTTTTTAAAGAGAATAGGATCATTATACCGAAAAATATGAGAAAGGAGATATTACAGGAATTACACAAAGGGCATCTTGCTGCTGAGAAAACGAAATTGTTGGCGAGAGATTACTTGTGGTGGCCAGGTCTAAACGCTGAAACAGATCAGGAGGTGAGAAACTGTGATACGTGTAATAAACATGCACCTCTTGATGAAACGACACATGTGAAAACAAATGCAATACCTTTTACTGTAAATATTAGAAGAAATGATGATCCAAATTTAGGAGTACAAGAACAGAGTCTTGTTAGTCAAAGACCTAGCAGGAATATAATTTTGCCAAAAAAATTCGATAATTTTATAATGAAATAAAGCTAAAAATATATATATAATAAAATATTTTTCTTTTAAATAAACTTTCAATAGCAAAAGTTAATGATGACAATAAAACTATCAAGAAACGTTGACTACACGATAAGATTCACATGCAAGAAAAATCTAAGTGGAAATCATTTTTTTAAAGGGTGGAATGTTGATATGACCGATTAACACTAACCTTTAAATTGTTTTTTTTAATGTTAATTGATTTTTTTTTATATATTAATATGAAAATTGTTATATAAGCCTGATTTTTTAGTTTGATAAGAAAAATGTTAAATTTTAAAATATATTATATAAAATTAAATTATTAATTTAAAATAAAATAAATAATCTCGTAACAATCATTTATTTTAGAAAACTTTATAGGCAATAATTTTAATTTAATTGTGTAAAGGACTATAATGGAAGTTCTTTAAAAATTATCATTATGATATTATTGTAGATCGTTTTTTAGATAGATTTACACAAGACGATTATAATCTTCTATCATGTTTTAATAATGGCCCAATTAGAAAATCATTATTAAACTTAAATGTGGAAGCGTTATATCATGAAAAAGATTATTAGCTACATAAGTTAAAGAAACACATTATTTTATATATATCGTAAATATTATATATATAAAAAAATATCTTGCATTTAAAAAATTGTAAGCAGCCATCATCGTTGGGGTATCAACGGCTTCTTGTGAGGCCTCATTTCTACATTGATGAAAGATCGACATAAACAAAATCTAGTATTTTTAATAGCTTATGGAAAATAATAACACAGAATTTAGCATTTAATTCATTTATGTTAAAATTTACATCGAGTATTATTTTGTATTTATATTTACATTTATAAATTTTTATTAAAAATAGCAAAAAATTTTTATGAATGCCTAACTATTTGTTTATTTCAAAAAATATTGGCTCTTCTAAATAAGCAGTTTCCCTCCCCTAGCAAGAAATTCCTGGCTATCAGATTTTTATATTTATAGGATTTTCTATAAAATGGATCCAAATTTAAAAATAATTTTTGAAAAGATTAGAACTCAAAGATTTGAGACCAAAAAAAATACAAATTAAAAATCTGAAGTATGTAATAAATTCTTATTTATATTTAATAAACAGATTGAAAAATTCTAAATTCCTTTTAGTCAAATTTGGATTGGGTTCGTATAAAAAATTTGTGTTGTGCTCCCGTCGAGCTCGGACCACGAAAAAAAATTACTTTACAGGGCTCTAATTAAGGGTAGTGTCAATACACTCAGTTTTACATTATAAATCCTGTAATTTTCACTGAAGTACTTATCGTATGAAATGTTATTTATAACTGAAATTAATATAGTGTTTAATATTATTTTATTGTTTAATACCATTAATTTTTATTTAATATAATTTATTTATTTATATTTTTCTAACTTATTAAGGGCTTAGCAATTTCCTTAATATCTCACATTATATTCTTTTTATAGTGAGATTTGCAAACCCCAACTATTTAAATTCTCACCTTTTTCCATTTATTATAAACATATACATATATATGTCGTATTGGGATATAATATACATAGGGATTGGGAATCTCTCAATTTTATATCATTTACCGAGGGTGCTTTTTAAATTTGAAAAATCTAATTTGAGCGGAAATGTATTCTAGCATGTGTAGAATATCTAATCTATAAATTTTAGAAAATTTTTACATTAAAATTTTGTTTATTTTTAAATTTATATGAAAAATCTATATAAAAACGAATGTAAGTTAAGAACATAACACAAAATGTTTATAAAAAAAATATAATATATTTATTCAGGGAGCTAGTCAAATATTTCAAGGGGCTCAAGCCACTGTGCACCTCCCTCCACCCTAGAGAAGCTACTAGGGCTCCAAATTAACATTTATTAGTAAGGTGGTCATATACTTGTTCAAAAAAAGATTAAATTTCTTTCTGCTGGTTAGCAATTGGGTTAAATATTTGCCATGTCATTCCTATTTCACCTAACACAGTTTATCATCTTTCCATATACCAGCTATTTTTATAATGTGTTGAAGTTTTATTCCTCTTATGTGGTCAAGGTTTCTGATTTCTCGTTTGGAATTATTGAATATTTTAAATATTCGCTAAAATTTATTTTCTATAATTTTTCGCTGAAATTTCCTTTATATGTAGATGTCTAAATTGGGCTGAGTATTAACCCAAGCGCCCACCCACCGTTTAAAAAAAATATTCAGCTTATTCGCCCTCCAATGGTTTTTTTAACTCTAAAAAAAATTGCTTAAAAATTATTTGATTGGTTGATTTGTTTTTAATCTATTTTATTTGATTATATTTAAATTTACAAAATATACAATATTAAAAACAAAAATAATTTTTTAATAAATATACGCCAATTCTGCTCATTTCACCAGAAATTATTTCATATGCCATCCCGTCCATTGATTTAAAAATATTTTTAACCCATTTGCTCACGGAATGTATAATTTTTTAACTAGTCTATTGCAGATATTTTCCGTTTATTAAATATGACAAACTGCAAAGGGATAGTAAATTGGGAATCACTGTGGGATTCTAATATTTCTCTCATTTTTAGAGATTTTTTTAAAACTCAATTAAAATATAAGCGTTTACTTCCTAGCATCAATTTATATTAATTTCAAATTTACTTCTAAAATTTTATAGGATATATAAGCGAGAGCGGGAATCCCTGAAAATTAGTAAACTTTTTATTAGCGTTAAAAAAGGAAAATTATTTGTTTTTTCTAAAATAGAAATATTGCTTCAATTTAAAGAGATCGTTTTTAGAAAAATACAGCGTTAAACGCGTCTGCTTAATTTGTAATTTTTCAATTCTATCAAATTTTATACTAAAAAAGTAAAATTATATTTTAAAATTTGTATCCCATTATATAACCCATCCTCCTTTACAGCCTATAGCCTCCTAAAAAAACAATTTTAAACTTTAAATATATAAAGAGTTAATAAGTGTTTTACAGTAGTTTCCGAATAAACAGAATATGCTAAGATCACTAATAATGCCAAACACAAAAGTTTCATTATACAAATTTTTATTTAAAATATTTAAAAATTAATATGTAAAAAAATGTATTGTTTTAAAAAATTTAAAAAACACAAACGAACACGAATTATTAATTTTTTTATATTTATTTAAACGCATATGTTTCGCGAAAATTTATATATTTAGCAGAAAAATAAGATAAATAAGGAAACCCTTGAATGCAACTGCAAGGTTGAATCGTCTTCATTATTGTTGTAATTGAGATCTTAATTTTTTTTATAAGTTGGTTTAATTTTTTAGAAAACAAAATTTAAAAAAAGTAACCTTAGTTTTTAGTTTTCTCTATTTTTATCTAACATCTTGCAGCGTCATCATGATGTCATCTATCACCCAATTTTAACAATCAGGCGATTATGATATATAGCCATCAGCAGAGAGTGATTAATTTTATGATATATCTAGCCCATAGTGGGGTATAAAAAAATTTTAGCCCTTAAAACTGGCCTCTAAATTTGTATCTTATGGGGCCTTGCCTAATTTTTTATGTATAAATTTTATGGCCTTGCCCGAAATCTTTCATGTACGAATTTCACAGTTATTAGATATCGCATAGACCACATATAGTTTTACTAAATAACAACTAAATTTGCTAAACAACGACCAGTTATTTTGAAAATGCAATAAGACCAGAGTTGCCAGGTTAAAATTTTTAAATTGCGAGAGAAATTTAGAAAAAAATAATATTTTGCGGGAGAAAATCTTACCCCCCCCCCCACTTCTCCCCATTATAATTAATACTTTATATAGATATTAACAAGTCAGTAACATTTTGTAATATTTTTCAAAATAGTTCGAGAATATATGTTGGCTTATTTTTTCCAAGCGTGTGGAGGGGACTTATGGTTATTATGGGGAAATTATACCCATTTCTCCAATACTCTTAGACCGTATATTTTGGAGTATTCCGAAGATCGTATAAAATATAAAGCATAACAATTTCCTCAAACAAGATCAATATCTATCAGTGTTTTAATATATTTATCATATTACAATATTCATCAATTGATGGTTTTTGTTCCATGGTCATAATATTTATACATTAGTAAATAGAATTATTAAAATTAAATTTTGATTACTTTAAAATTTTTCATTTAAAAAGCCATTAATTAGGACAACATTTAAACAATTGAAAATGACATTTTTAACAATAGAGCTTATTATTAATTTGTAGCTATAAAGATTAACATAATGTAACAAAATTTTGCGAATCAATATTAAAAACCATAGCTAAATATGGCCAATTCATTTACAAAAAATTCTTTATTATTTGGACCGTTTTTATAATTCCAATTTAAAAAATATCTTTTTAGAGGTTCATGATATTTTAAAATTCTATCAATGGCGGTTATTGGTGTTAATCATCTGATAAGGACATGTCGTACTAATTTACACCATTCCATATCATAGTGGTGCCTGTGTTTGACATTAATTAATATAGGAATTAATTAATGATTGTTTCTTCATATTTTAAAATATTGAGGAGTTATGCAATGCTATGTTTTAAATAACTGGTTAATGATAATGAATATCTCTTGCTCAAAGTGAACTGTAATAAATAAAATAATTATCTTATAGAAATAAGTCAGATATAATTTATAATGTTATGTATTTAAATGAATATAATGATATTAAGATAAAAGAGATTTAACCTCAAATATAGTCAAGTCCAGATAAAATGCTACTATCCTAATTCCTAAAATTAAGTAACATAAACACATGGGAAAGAAATTGACAACGTTTAAATGTTTTTGAAAAAATTTTTAAATTTATTTAAAAAGATAAAAATGATCAAATACTGTTTCTCAAAATTATTATTTATAAATTAAAAAAGTTAGAATGATAAAAAATTTAAATGCAAGAGAAATTTTAAAATTGAAGAAGAAGGTTTGAAATTGCTGGAGATTTTCAATTGGGAAGTTTTGCGGAAGGAACTCAGCGTGTAAGCTAAAAAAAAATTGCGGGAGTCACCCGTTGATGGGGGAGGGGGGACTAGCAACCCTGAATAAAACCCAATTTTTATAGTATAAAGAGGAAAAAAAGTTATTGGTGAAATAAATTAATATTCCTAAAATTGGTTTCATGTCAGAATATAGGGAAACTTGCGCTAAAATTATTACCTTATTAATAGTTTTTAATTCCACATTTTGCCAAACACTAAAGGGAAACCGAGTTTTAAATAAAATGGAATACATGGATTGGACGTACGTTTAATAACATTAATGGCAAAATTTGTTGACTAAATTTATAACTGATTTAGTGAAACTGGGACAAGGCATAAATAAAATCTTTATTATTGATACTATAAAAATCTATTTCCAAAAGTATTTGCATTTAAATACCTAGAAATATCGTTACAGAAATAAGATTTTGGCCTGACTTTAAAATTTCGCGAGCGAATTTTCACTTATAATCAGCTTCATAATAACAAGGCATAATTATAGCCCTCTAGTTGTGGATACAACAGAGCACGCTAGGTTTTCCCCAAATTCATCAAACTGAATATTTAATATAGGGGGGAAAAATGAGAAGCCCGCAATTTGTGGGCAAGCCGCACAAATAGTAAATTCATTTTTTTTTAAATTATACATACGTCATCGGAAACTTAAAAAAGGAATATTCATAAAAATTTTCCAAGAATTAGGTGACATGAATAATTAACTAGGGGAGGCGGGGAGGGGGGCTGTAAAAAATATTTTTTTTTGATATGGGTATTAAATAAAAGGTAATTAAAATATTTTTTATCCTAATAATAATAATCACTCATAAACTGAAATTTATCAACCGAAATTTTTTTTTCATTACAGAGAGGGGGGGGGGGTCCATCAAAATGAATTCTATCTTTTCGAATTTTAATCTCGCGTCATCGAAAATCTTTGGGATTGAGAAGGAATATTTTATAAACGATTCATTCAATTATTTATAAATATAAAATAAAATCTAATAAATATAAGTTTAATCCTATTTTTAAAAATTTGATATTCATAGATCAATCAAACCCACACATATAAAAAATGATTATTATTTAAATGAATAACAAGCCCAAAAGTCAGATGTTTAAAACGTGTATAAGCGTAATAGTTCAAGGACTATTACTTAAACGTCCATAATGGTAATATAAAAAGATTAGGGCAAAACATAAGCCTATACCCGATAATTCAGCATATGTTTAATTACTTTATGGGGTAGGGGAACTGATTTTAATTTAACTATCAATGCTAAATAAGAAAATTCTGTTGATGCTAGCATTTGAATAAATTTAAAGTTTAAATAAATAATTAATAACTTCATAATCTAGTCCTTTAAAATATTCATTGTTACTTTATAATCTTGCTATTCCATGAAATTCCCACACCGGAAAAAAATTAAAAAGTTAGAATATTAATCCTTCTTTTTTTAAGAAAAAAGGGTTTTTTAAATCAGCTGTTTGAATTTTTTTAACTTGCCACTATTTCGGCTTAATTTGAATATTAACATATAATTTACCATGGCCTAAATAAAGCTCTAATGGCCATGAATAAAACTTCCACAGAAGGTATATATAAAAATAAACTTATAGGGTTATTGAATGTGTTGAAAGACCTAGAAATAATAATGAAATTGCAAGAAATATTAATTTCGAAATATTTTCCTTTTTCGAAGAAGAAGTAGAGGATACGTTGAAGGATTACTTGTCTCAATTTTTTAAAGCTAAGAGAAAAACGATAAATAATTTTAATGAATTCCCCGCCTTTAAATTATTATAAAGTACAATTCTGAAATCCCCTTATTTGCCCCTGTAGAGCTTATTTTTTAGTGTAGCTAATGGTGTAATAACGCCAAGCGTTTTTGTCTTACAAAAATTTTGTAAAACAATTTATTATTAAAAATTAATAATATAAATTTTTTATAAAAGAATTTTTTATTCACTATATTATATTGTATTTATATGTATCAAAATAAAACAATAATAATTTTAAACATTGCTAATAATGTATTGTGTTAAAATATGTCATTTAATTATATATTAAATGATATTTTAAAAAAAAATTTATTCATAAAGTTTTGAACGCGAACGCGTTCCTTTTTTTGAAGGTGAATGTTGAAAGCGAATATGTTCGATTTTTGTCAATGAAATTTCATGTTATAATGTTCCCTCATACCTAATCATTCAATTAATCGAAATAAAAATACAGTTAATTGAATCTTAAATACTAGTTTTCATATGTTTTATTTAATTAAATCAATTAGTGTACCTTGGTGTTTGATACAATGTTAAAATTAATAGTTAATATATAATTAAATTCTAAAGCGATAAGATAAAAAATCGTAAAATTAAATTATATCAAATTCCTTGTAATATGAATTGAATCAACAAATAGGTTTCCAAACGTACGTAAAAATACACTTCTAATAGGTGCAAGTATGATGGGAAAAAATTTGTAAAATAACATTCATTTTACCCTTAATTGGTAAAATGAAAAAGAAATTTCATTAGTGATAAAATGGGGGTAATTAAACAAATCTGGTATTTCTTAATAAAACTTAAATGAATATGACTAACCCATATCGGGATAGTTGTCGCCAGTGGCGTAGCCAGGATTGATCCATGGGAGGGGGGGGGGGGGTTAAAAAATTTTTTGGGGGCGCCCCTTAAACCATATTTTAAAAATTTGCCAGTATTTTGTGCTAGTGTCTAACCACTATAGTGGCCAGCATAAATGAAAAAAAATATTAGTAACAAAATTTTGGCCAAATTTATGATTATTACGCCACTGAAAGCATTATTCTGAAAATTTTATCAATGTTTAGTCTATTGTAAATTAATTCAATCCATTCGGTGTAGAAAGAAGAATAAAATCGCCCCCACCCCAAACCTCCCATTTTTTATGACACTCAATATTTCTTATTCTATGTTAAAAATAATTATTTTAATTAAATTTTTGCATATAACAAAATTTTGCAGAGAATTTCATCATAGATTTTATTTATTATTAAAATACCTTTAGTATAAATAACACCCCTTTATTTAACTACGTATTATTTTAATGATAACAAATGAGTATATTAATAAAACATTAATAATTCTTATTAGAGATCTGCAAAAGTAGGAAAATCGGGTTCGGGCCTAATATTTTTTAAAAAAATTCGGGTCGGATTGGAACCGGGCCTTGGAATTTTTTTTAAAATATAAATATATCAATTTTATGTTAAATTTTTTATGTAAAATAAGAATATTTGATTTTATTTATAAAAACTAGAGGCCATGAACATATATCTTTTATTTTGAGTAATTAAAAAATGAATTTCTATATTTAAATAAATTCTGGCCAGGCCGACAAAACTTTTTAAAATAAATTTCGGGTTCGGGCCGGCAAAACATTTTTAAAATAATTTCGGGGGGGGGGGGGGTTTGAAAAATTAGACCCGATGCAGATCACTAATTCTTATTGCAAATACAATATTTTTATTAAAAATAGTATAATATATATATTATGACTAAGAATTCATTATAATTACTTATTGAATATAAAAATTATATGTTATAATAATAAAGCAATTTTATGATTTGAATTTATAAAGAGAGGTGTATTTTTCTCTGAGATTTGACTAATTTATCGAGAATCAAATTTTTATCTAGAATATTCTTCTTATAAATATATAATATTACGAATCATTTAAACGGCTTTCACCGGTGCTATTTCTAAAATAGGGTTTTAACCTTTTCAAAATTGAAGAAGACCTTTCATTAGTGCAGGTGCTAATCGGTAAGGTAGCTAAAATAAAAAGCAATGTTTTGATATTAGGCAGAGAATCTAAAGTGCTATTACACATGGAAAGGGCCTGCAAGGCATTTTTTGGTCTCAAAGAGTACTCTATTCTGTCAAAATTTTTAAACCAAAATTCGACATCACAAAGTATACGATCCTAATAATTCATCAGAATAAAACTCTGAGACTTAATATCCTCTCGCGTTTCAAGTGTATTCAGACTCAACCGGCAAAAGAAAATGAAAGCTGTTTAGAATAAAATCGTGACTAATAAATATTTCCTTTAATTGAAATAAAAATGTATCAATGTAAAAATATTTATTTTATAAAAATCCTCAATCGTAGATGCATCAATATTTAAGCGATTGGACTATCTAGAAACTATTCTAGGTTTAAAATTTTTAATCAACGCTACTCTTAAAAGTAGCGCGCTATCCCTACCGCTATTTTATAAATGAGTAGCTGGCTATTAGCTACTTTTTACGCTTTTTTTAAAAAATATTTTTTACGTAACTTTATTTCCACAAATAAAATATTGGTATAAAAACATGACTATAATTTGTTACATATATATATATAATTTATTTATTATTGCACTTTAATAATAATAACATTTCGGTACTGTCATCCCCAAATCTAGAGCGATGATCAGAAAGTAAAAGCTTTGCCATACTAAATAATCGTTCAGCACTAGCCAGGCGCCTACGCAAGAATTTGGTTTGGGGGGGGGGGGATAATAAAATTTTTTAAGAAATATTATTGTTTTTTAAAAATATCAAGCATATTATTAGGACTAATAACTATTTCTAATACACAATTTTAAATTTATGTGAATTATAAAAAAATTATATGTAAAGAATCACTTAAATGACCCAAAATAAGAAATTTGAATTTTTTAAGCATTTACACAAAAAGTTTCTTAGGAATAATTGCATTAAAATCCAATCTTCGATGTGATTGAGCTAATTTTTCAATTATATCATCCTTGCTTGTCGTCAAATGCCTATGAATATTCAAAAGATCCAAACCTTTCAATCTACTTTCAGATGTTGTACTTCTTGGTATGTTTTTCAGAGACCTGCAGGCCCAGCCCCAGGGCTGGACAGTATTTTAATTTTTTTAAATATACCCGGGCCGGGCCCAAAATTTTTTTAAAAAAATTCCCAAGCCTGGCCTGAAATTTTTTTAAAAAAAGCCGAGTCGAGCCTAAAAATTTTTAAAAAAAAACCGGGCCGGGTCTGAAAATTTTTAAAAAAAAATCGGGCAAGGCCTGAAAATTTTTTAAAAAAAAACCAGGCCGGGCCGTAAAAAATCTTTAAAAAAATCCGGGCCATGCCCTGCAAATGGTATTTCTGCAGGCCTCTGTTATTCTTCTTAAAAAAGAGAATGTTCTCTCATTAGTTTACTAATGGGAAGAGTTTATAAACCCTTTTAATACATTGGGAATTTAATCTAAAATGTGTTTGAAATAATGCAGAGCATCCATAGCATTTTTTGGGACTATATCAACCATTGTTAATCTTATAAACAAAGTTATTCAGCTAGTAAGGCATGATAAGATACTTTAACATCTTCATAATAAAAATCTAACAAATATTTTTTTTTCTATCACCATCTGAAAAAGGTTGGGAAGGCTTTTGTGGAAGTAATATTTGCAGATTAGTAAGTGCTGCATGATCATTTATTTGGGTTATAAATGTATCTGTATTTAAGATATACTCTTCTACTGATCCTATATTAATGTTTTAACGATGAGCTTGCCTTGCTACAAGTCGAGGGAGACAAATATTAAACACGTATAGCTCAGCTTTTGACTCAACAATAAAATATGAAATTCTTCATCAACATAAGCCTTCATTTCCTTGAGTTCTGATAAAATGCTCTCCGCTATTCTCATCTTCTTAATCAAGTCAATGTCATGTTTTTGAAAACTAATATTTAAAATAGTTTTAAATAATACATTCTAATGAGAAATAAAATTTGGAATAAGCATTGAATCCAATAATTTTCTTGCTTCTGAGGAAATATTTCTTTAAGGCCATTGTGATATTTCAGTAATAGCAAATAATTGGCTCTTCTAACTCCTTAAAAGCTGGTACTGCTTGATGGCAGAGACTCTATCTCGTTGGACAAGGTTGCAATTTCTATTTCCCTGTTGGACAAGAAGTTTCAGAAATAATAATTATTTGACTAGAAATTTGAAAATGGTAGATAAATATTACGCCACTAAAAATTTGAAAATAATAAGTAAATATTACGCCGGAAAACTTGAAATCGAAATTAATTGATAAAATAACTTAGTAGATAAATGTGATAATAAATGTAATTAAATATATATTTAATATGAGATACGAATAAATATTAACAAATATAAATTAATATAAACAATAATTGAAAAATATATCCGGCATCTGCATTTTTTGGTCCCCCCCCCCGCTGCTTACGCCAATGGCACTAGCACTTGAGTGCAATGCAGTATTAAATTTAATAAACACACTTTTTATGTGAAAAAAATCATAAAAATATTTAAATGAGTATTTTAGCATTTAGAGATTCAATAATATTATTATTATTATTTATTTCAAAAAAAATCATCTATGGAAAGTCGCGGTTTCGATCTTGCTATAGTATTAGTATAGGTATGGCATTTATTAACGTTACCATCACCCTATCAAGTTGCCCTTTAGATTCAGTTAAATTATTGTATGGCCAATTTAACTTGAAACTACTATGAACGATAGCAGCTATTACATTATCATCATCATACAGATCTGGAAATCTAATTTATATAAAGCGATTGTATTTATAAAAAAAAGAAGAATACCTTTTTAATTTTCAAAATTTAAATTTAGATTCATTTATAAAAAAATATTAAAATAGCATTAAATTATGATAAATAAAGATTTTAAAAATATAATTATTATACACAAGTTAATTAATAATATATTAATTTTGAATTTTATATTAATACTATATATTAATATTATAGAAAGGATAATCTATATTTTTCTCATTTTCCAAAGAAATTTCGCTATCTTCAACAATCTCACACATTTTTAATAACTAGATTTATAATGCTAACTACATTTATAATGGATATTTTTAAATATAAATTTAAAATTAAATAAAATATAAAGGAACAAAATAATAATAATTGTACTCACTCTTTTATGCGAAAATCAATTGATAAAATGTCCATAAATGCCAATTATATATTAACAGATACAACAGTATCATTATTTTCAATGCCTCATGAATAAGCTTCTAGCGTTTACAGTGCAAAGTGACGGTATTTGGAGTTGACCTATGTTTGACAGAGGATACAGTGATAGGGTATTATCATATCACAATTAAGTCTAAGACCGATGGCGTAACGTTAGCTCATCATTGCTTAGGAGCTGGTCAAGGTTTCGCGATGGGAAAGCCTTGATAAATTAATACTCGCTGTCTGCGGAAATGGATAAGAGTAGAGAATGGTTAGCGGGTTGGCTCCTCGATTTAAGGTATGCAACGGAGTTGCCAACTAGAGGCGTATCCCAGTCCTTCTATAGTTCCGATGAGGGAGGATCGACTAATGAGAGAAACTTCCATAGATCAATTGCTGAAGAAGCAAGAGGTCAGGATGTTTTGTGAGTGTATGTATGATAGGCTCGCAAGACAGGCGAGAGGATATAAACGCATCGGAAAAGGAAAAGCGACCTTATGCCAATGACGCCGGATTTGGTTGGTAAGGTAGCCTGTAACCAAGATAGGTCTCCAAATTTAAGATTGAGTATATCTTCTGTGAAGCGCTTAATCTCGAGCTCATGCGCAGTGAGATTGATATCGTATTGAAATGTGACGATCGGAGTGTATATAAAATTATTGGGATTAGAAGGTAGTTCTTCTAAGGAAGAAAGCTTGGTAGGCTGGGAGGCGGAATAGTGTTCGCGCATGAGGGATATCTCTCGTAAAATATCGGTGAAGAACTTGAGGACTCGTCTTTCCCTACTGGATCCGAGATGTGTTAAAGCGTTCAATGGTGTATGATTGAACATAGGATCGTGGTTAAGGTCAATGATCTTAAGAGGAAAATATTCGCTCTTGTCTTGATTAATTCGCAAACTAAACTACTCTCGCTGGATTTTATATCTTTTCTCAATTTATTTTTCTTCTCATTTTTGATAATTCTTTTGTCTTTTTAAAAATCATTTATAAATTTTCCGTTATTCTTCACCTCTCTGCTCCATTTTTTTAAACAATTCTTTACTTTTTTTTCAGTATACATGATATATTTTGATCTTTTATGATTTTTTATCCTTATATTGTAATCTCTTACATATATTTCTAACTTTTTCAATCTCTTTAAGTCATTTTTAATCTTTATTATTTTTGATCTTTTCTCAAGTTTTTTTCTTCTCATTTTTGATAATTCTTTTCTAAATTATTGACAGACAATTTTTTTATATTAGAATTTTTTACATATCAAATTATTTAATTATAATTATGATATATATGTAATATAGTAAGAAACAAAAATTTATATTAATCATTAATAACTTCCCCTCTTCTACATTTTGTAAATTCATATTTCTAAAATAATTCTTTGCATTCTCTTTAGATATTTCTCTTTCTCCATGCTCTATAAAACTAATTAATTCCTCCTCGTTATTAGGATTTTGATTTCTGATAAAATCCTTCCATTGAAAAAAAACACATTTTCAATGGGATTAAAATAAGGATTGTAAGGTGACAAATATTTCAATGTATGCTCTCTTCTTTCTATCGATTCCCTAATTGTATGATTATAATGAAATGGAACATTATCCATCACAAAAATAATATTCATCATGTTCTTCTTCAAAATGATTTAATATTACATTTACAAAGTCGCTAAAGTATATAGCTTTGCAGGGGCCATCAAGAACTTCGAATCTGAATATTCCTGCAAATATGAGATCAGCAATGGTAGTATAATTCATTGTCTTTATTCCTTGAACATTTTTTAATATACTTTCTATTTAATTCTGAATATCTATATAACCACCTCATTGATATTGAAAACCCGCTCTCATCGATAAATATAAATTTTTTTTTCATATAGGCTACTTCAGCAAACCAATTCGCGATTTTTTGCGAATCTCGATAATTGATTCGGTATTTTCTCTAACTGAACGTAGTAATACTCTTTTAAAGCTATATCTAAATCCTGAGGGTCTTGATACCATATTTTTTGATATTTCCAAATCATATCTTTCTTTAATCATTTCACATAACCTTTTTAAGGATAAAGTACAATCCAAATTTATACAATTTAATATATATTCTTCCACTTCTTTATTTAATTTCTTGCATGCATGTGAACCTCCTTTGGACAAACTATATTTTATTCTATTTTTGAGATGTGAGTATTTAATATTTGTCACTGTCTTATAGCTTACTTTAAAACATAATGCTATATTTTTGATACTATCCTTTTTTTAACGCGTCAATTATTAGAGCTTTAGTTTTACTGTTAATATTTTTTCCCCTTGTTTTTATCATATCTTCATGAATATCGTAATTATAATTAAATAATTTGATATGTAAATGTAAAAAATTCTAATATAAAAAAATTGTCTGCCTAGTAAGAAAAAAAAATTTAAAAAAGATCAAAAAAATAAAGAATAAAAATGCCTTAAAGAAATTGAAAAAGTTAGAAATGTATGTAAAAGATTACAATATAAGGAAAAAAATCATAAAAGATCAAAATTTATCATGTATACTGAAAAAAAAGTAAAGAATTTGTTTAAAATGGAGCAGAGAGGTGAAGAAAAATAACAGAAAATTTAAATTATTTTTAAAAAGACAAAAGAATTAACAAAAATGAGAAGAAAAATAAATTGAGAAAAGATATAGTAAGAAAATTAAAGTAAAGAAATCGTAAAAAGTTAGAAATAAAATAAGAAGGAATAATAAAATAAATAAAAATTTAAGAAAAATTGACAAGTAAAAAAATTTAAAAAATAACGATTTCCTTTTTTTGATTGACACTTTTCCATTCCTTTTAAGAATTTTCCTTTTTTGATTGATACTTTTCCCTTTTTGTTTAGCACTTTTTCTTTTTTCATTGAACCTTTTCCTTTTTTGTTTGACAATTTTCATTTTTTGATCGAACCTTTTCCTTTTATGATTGCCACTTTTCTTTTTTTGATTGGGAATTTTATGATTGAAACTTTTCAAAAATCACATGATTAATGACAAAGAAAAGAAATTGTTATAACTATTTTCGTCAAAAAAAAAATAGAAGTTTGAAACTGGCGATTATTTTGTTTTGCAAACTCTAGGATTTTATTTATATAGTTTTTTGCGGAGTTCCGTGTTATACATAGTTTTGACTAATTTTTACAGTACGTGCTTTTTTTGTCTTCTTAATTGGTTTAGTAATTATATTTACATCCAGGGATGTGAACCCGCCTAAATTTTTACCCGGGTTCGGTTTAAGGTAAAAAATAGGTGGGTTCGGTTCGGGTTCGGTTTAGGGAAATATTTTTTGGTTCCGGGTTTCTCGGGTTTAACAATATTGAATTGATAATGAAAAAAATCATATTCACATCATAATTAAAAACTAGACATAAATTTGGTATAAAAAATAAACTTTTTATTTTATTTATAGGCAAAATATAGTTAAAAATACAAAGCAGTCATGTATCATTTAAAAAAATTTATTTAGACGTATTTCTTTAAATTAACAATATCCAATATAATAATTTTTACTTTGACTTATACAATTTTATTTTCCTCTAAGTAATAATCTTTGAGAATTAGTTAAAAATTAAAAATAAAGGCGTAATTTATTAACACACCAATAGGAATCTAGATAAATTAAAAAAATTTAAAAATGTTGTAAATGAATTAAGTTGTTCAAAATTTATTAATACTGCACTTAATTGGAATGAAAATATTATAAAATCTCAATTAAATTATTAATATTTGTATTTTACAAGTATCTTAATACATGATTTTAAACAATACACTGAACCCGATGGAACCCGGGTTCAATTAAGATTCACGGGTTCGGCTCGCGGTTTGAAAATTTTATAAACGGGGTTCAGGTTTGATTCGGGTTCAGATTTTTTCCTTAAAAACCCGGGGTTTCTTTTCCTGGTTCGGTTCGAATACCTGTTCATCGTTTATGATTTTTTGTGCCTTTTGTATTAATTTACATGATTTTTGCATACTTTAGAACTTTGCTCGCTTTTTGTCGTTTTGCATGGTTTAGTAATTCCCCTCTAAATTTAATGTTCAATTTAGAATCTATTACTAAATCAATTGATAAAATCATTTTATCTCTCAAAATCTGACTGAACCTATTTCTTTTCTACCTTTTATCAGACCACATCATTATTTTATTTTTACTCGTTTGTTATTCTTCAATTTCCTCGTATAT
The DNA here is from genome assembly GCF_954871325.1 of Gordionus sp. m RMFG-2023. NCBI lineage: Eukaryota > Metazoa > Nematomorpha > Gordioida > Chordodea > Parachordodidae > Gordionus > Gordionus sp. m RMFG-2023. The sequence goes on from NC_088776.1 coordinate 41,201,837, forward strand.
AATGATTTTTATTCACGATTTCTAAAATAACATTTTTTTAAAACAATATTCTCAATTCCAACAATCATTTATTTCGAATCATTCCCTAAAATTAACCTGTATTTTATTCCGGTATTATTCGTTAATTTTAAAATTAGCGTGCTACCGCTATTTTTCAAAAAAAGATAGCTTATGCTGTTGCTATTTTTAAAAAAAAATAAGTTTGCTAATAGCATTTCAAAAAGTATCTTCGTTATTTCATATAACATAATTCAAATTACTATTTTATATTTTAAAATATTCGATGTGTCAGTTGATAATTTTAGTGCTCTATATCGGAGAAAAAAAAAGTGCATAACAGATTTGGTATCCCCTATGACATAGAATAGATATAATTGCTTAAAATTACGGAATACAAAAATAAATATTAAAAAGATTTTTATTATAAATAAATAAAATTAAAGATTATGATAAATCACACCAAAATCTCATAATGAATATATAGAATGTGGCTAATGTAATGATATAGTTGCCTCTAAGGATTGTTCTCTCAATTACTAGATACCTGGGGTGTTGCATTAAGGGTTCTACAGACATGTCATTTTAGAAAATAAATTTTGCTGCATTGAATAATTATTTATCATTTTGCAAATTTGGTAGAGAAAAATTACAATGGAAGACTTAAAATTAAAAAGTAATTAGTGGAATTCACGAATGAATGCTTAATACTTACCTTAAAATTTAAATTTATATAAACAATAATTATAATAAAATTTTATCGTCTGCTTTTTAATTTAAATCTATAAGAAGTTATGAGTAAGTTTTAAAAATTAGTTTGTTTTATATTTATTGTTAATAATAGATAAATATTTCCAAAATTTTAATGAGCCAGCCATACCTAACGATTTCGATAAGACTCCATATGTACCTAATTATCAAAGGAAAATTATTGATGAAGCATTTACAAATCCGTTATTAAAGCAAAAACCAAATAAGCATATAAATAAGGGCAACTGTATTAAACACAAACAAAGCTCCATGATGGCAACATCTGATGACTTTTACGAAAAGTAAACTTGTGAGGTTCTTTTATTTGGTAGAAATCTGATTATTCAATTTCAATAGATTTTTAGACAAATGTATTTGATTTATATATATTATCTTTATCAACTATGTTGGATAAAAATTATTTGACCTGCAATTTCTCTTCAGGTTCCAATAATAAAATTATTACTTTTTATACAGCAAACGCTTAAAAACTATCAATAATCCAATTCTAAGTAGAAACACAAATAATATAGAAAGTAACCTTAGATTAATCACAACCAAAATTGAATTGATACCTCATTGGGAAACTTTTAGGATTAGGATACCATTTATATATATTCTTCTAGGTTTGACTTTATATTATATTTAAAATTAATTGTTATATGGTTAATTATCCGAGTTTTTATAATGCCGATTGAGCGGCTCAATGAGGCGCTTGATTTAATGAGGCCAGGCGCGTATGCAGGAATTTGGTCTGGGAAGGGGGGGGGAGATAATAAATTTTTTAAAGAAATATTATTGTTAATTAAAAATACTAAGCATAAATTTATTAGGACTAATAACTTTTCTAATACACAATTTTAAATTAATGTGAATTACAAAAAAATTATATAGATAAACAAGCATTGAAAAACTATAAAATAAATGTGAATTATAAAATATAAATTGAATATAACCACGATATGAATCACCTAAATGACTCAAAATTGAAATTTGAATTTTTTGAGCCTTTAAAATATATAAAGTATAAAAAATTTAAATGTTGGAAATATAAATTAATACACAAAAAGTTTCTTAGGAATAATTGTATTTTGTATGTTTTGAGCTAATTTTTCAATCATCTATCCTTGCTTGGCGTTAAATGTTTATGAATATTCAAAAGACCCAAATCATTCAATCTACTTTCCGAAGTTGTATTTCATAGGTATGTTTTTCAGAGACTTGCTGGCCCGGCCATCGAGCCGGACGTATTTTAATTTTTTTTAAACATGCCCGGGCCGGGCCCGAAATTTTTTTAAAAATGAAAATTTTTTCAAAAAAAATATCCGAGCCGAGCTGTATATTTTAAAACCAAATATTTGAAATCGCCATTATTAGCTATAAAAATCAAAAATAAATATAATTTATTTCAAAAAAATTCGGGCCGGGCCTGAAAATTTTATTTTCAAAAAAGCCAGGCAGGGCCTGAAAATTTTTTTAAAGAAAACCCGCGCCGAAAAAAATTTTTGAAAAAAATCTGGGCTGTGCACTGCATATGGTACCTCTGCAGAGCTCTGTTATTCTTCTTAAAAAAGAGAATGTTCTCTCATTAGTTTACTAATGGGAAGAGTTGCTAATATATATATAACCATTTTGATATATTGGGAATATAATGTAAAATATGTTTGAAATAATGCAAAGCATCCATAGCATTTTTTGGGACTGTATCAACTATAGTTAATCTTTTAGTCATAGTTATTCAGCTAATAAGGCATCATAAGATATTTTAACATCTTCATGATAAAAATCTAACAAATATTTATTTATTTTTTTCTATCACCATCTGAAAAAGGTCGGAAAGGCTTTTGTGGAAGTAATATCTGCGGATTTGTATTTGCTGCATGATGAATTAAAAACCATTCATTTATTTTGGTTATAAATGTATCTAAGAGAGGAGACATTTGTTTTATAATACTCTTCTACTGATCCTATATAAATGTTTTGACGATGAGCTTGCTTGCTGCAAGTCGAGGGGGACAAATATTAAACACGTATAGCTCGGCTTTTGACTCAACAATAACATAAAAATATGAAATTCTTCATCAACATTAGCACTAATTTCCTTGAGTTCTAATAAAATGCTCTCCGCTATTCTCATCTTCTTAATCAAGTCAATGTCATGTTTTTGAAAAGTATTACATAAAATAGTTGTATAATTAAATAATACATTCTAATGAGAAAAAATTTGAAATAAGTATTGAATCCAATAATTTTCTTGCTTCTGAGGAAATAGCCATTGTGATATTTCAGTAATAGCATTAATAATTGGCTCTTCTAACTCCATAAAAGCTGTTACTGCTTGATGGCGGAGACTCAATCTCGTTGGACATGCAATTTCTTTCTCCATGTTGGACAAGGAGTTTCAGAAATAATTATTATTTGACTATAAATTTAGATAAATAATACGCCACTAAAATTTAAAAATAATAGGTAAATTACGCCAAGGAAAACTTGAAATCGAAATTAATTGATAAAATAACTTAGTAGATGAGTGTGATAAATAAATGTAATTAAATATATAAATGAGATAGGAATAAATTAACAAATTTAAATTAATATTAACAATAATATTTTTGAAAAATATAATCCGGCATCTGCATTTTTTGGCTTTAAGGAAGGGGGAAGGATTTGCCCCCCCCGCTGCGTACGCGCCGGAATGAGGCGGCTCCTAAGCTAACTCAAGTATGGTTTGAATCAACTCCTGAGTTGACTCGATACTCAATTGAGATCTATTTTTGATTGAATTGGCTTGAACCTGTTTTTAATCTTGCCTGTGTTTTCTGAGTAGTTTTTTGATTATCTACTTAAACCGATTTTTGAATTTTAATTATTTATTTTTTTGGAAATATTTTCTTCATTTTGGCAAAATATTTTTTCATGGATAATATGGTATCACGACAATTCGGCGCGAAAAATTCGGCGCAGAAAACTCGGCGCATCGTCAATTCAGCGCGGCGACAACTCGGCGCGGCGACAACTCGGCACAACGTCAATTCGGCGCGGCGACAATTCGGCGCGGCGTCAATTAGGCGCGTATCTAATACAGTTGCAATTTATTATAAATTTATTAGTATAAAAAAAAGGATGAACAAATAGAAATGATTTTGAATGTTGGTCATATTAATTATTTCTTCGTATTTTTTTTTACAAAAATCTCAATTTTATTTACTAAATAATATCAATAAAAAAATTAACAACCAATATTTATACCGATTTCCTTGCTGGACCAATTTACCACGTTATAAGGTAGGGGAGACTGGGGTTAATTGAACCGATTTTTACAAAATTTAGCTCCTGATTTTTTTATATAATATAAAAAATAATATATGATTAGATACCTCCTAAAACTATACTCTGTAAAGGTACCTTATAAAAATTTTAAGAATATAATCATTTTTTTTAAATTTTACTTTTTGAAAAAGTAAAAATAATATCCAAACAGCCCCAATAGCGGGGTGGGGCAAATTCAAGGGGCTACTAAATCATTGGTTTTTTTAGCCATAATAAATTGAAATGCATTTTTATTTATTAATAATGATACGTATAGAATAATTTTATTGTTTTATTGTTAAAAATATCATAATACTTATAAATTGAAGCAAATTATATATAAAAATTGAAACTTAATTTAGGTTAATTTAATAAACATTTTGGACATAAAGGAGATATTATGATTTCTTAGCATAAATCCTAAATACCAATCATAAACAGCCATGAAATTGCCTTTGTGCGTTAATTCGTTTTTGATTATTTTATAATAGAAAAAATTAGTTAAACATAATATATATTTAAAATGATTAATAGAATTATTTTAAGGATTTTTAATAAATCTAAAAAATGAATAAGTCTTAATTTGAATTTTATTGGATCAACATTAGTGCTGTTAAACGTCCGATTTGGGTCGATTAAGATTTTAACCATAATAACATGTAAGATTAGAGATAGAAGTCCAAACTTTTCTTACATTTAGCGCAAAATCTCGCTTACATAATATTGTACTAATCAAAATAGGGGAGACTGGGGTTAGGTACCGGGGCTTGGCAAACCACTTAATCTCATCTTAAAATTAAATACACCAGAAGGTTAAATTTTATCATAATATAGTTTTTATTAGTTTACGTCTATAGACAAAAAATCTTTTGAAATAATTATTAAAAATTTTATTTAAGAAATAAAATATTGATGAAGTTTTTATAATTTGGGAAAGTTTTATGAGTATTTATTATATCCAGAAATTTAGAGTTAGCAGGGCTTGCTAAACCATACACGTCAATTATGGCAGTTAATAATGAAAAAAATACAAAATGTTTATTAAATTAACCAAAATTAAGTTTCAATTTTTATATATAACTTGCCTTAATTTACCCGCTATTGGGGCTTGTTGGACAAAATTGTTCTTTTACAAAAAGTAAAATTCAAAAAAAATGATTATATTCTTAAAATTTTTTAAAAAGAACCTTTATAGAGTATAGTTTTAGGTATCTAATCATATATTTTTTTTATATTATCTAAAAAACCAGGAGCTATAGCCAATTTTATAAAAATCGGTCCAATTAACCCCAGTCTCCCCTACCTTATAATGTGGTAAATTGGTCCAGCAAGGAAATCGGTATAAATATTGGTTGTTAATTTTTTTTATTGATATTACACATTTAGTAAATAAAATTGAGATTTTTGTAAAAAAAAATACGAAGAAATAATTAATATGACCAACATTTAAAATCATTTCTATTTTTCTTTTTTTTATACTAATAAATTTATAATAAATTGCAACTGTATTAGATACGCGCCGAATTGACGCCGCGCCGAATTGACGTTGCGCTGAATTGACGTTGCACCGAGTTGTCGCCGCGCTGAATTGACGTTGCGCCGAGTTGTCGCCGCGCTGAATTGACGATGCGCCGAATTGACGCCGCGCCGAGTTTTCTGCGCCGAATTGTCGTGCGCCGAATTTTCCGCGCCGAATTGACGTAAAACCGGATAATATTTGAAGTTTTTTTTTCATTATAATTTAATTTTTTTAATATTATAATGTTTTTCAGAAATTCAAAAAATTAATTAAAAATTATTTTCGAGATAAAAAAAGGGTGCCATTGCTTCGAACTTTTTTAAAAATTTATGTAGCACAATATAATAACACATATTAAATAAATACATATTAATATAAATTAGAGATCTGCCAGCCCTATTTTTTAAAAAAAAAAACCGGGTTAGGGCTGGGTCGGGTCTAATATTTTTAAAAAAAAATCGGGCCGGGTCGATTCGGGCTTTAAAATTTTTGCCAAATATATCTAAATTTATCAAATTTATGTTGAATTTTTTATGTAAAATAAAAATATTTTATTTTATTTATAGAATCTAGACGCCATATAACATATTTATTCTATTTTGAGTAATTATAAAAATGAATTTCTATATTTAAATAAATTCGGGCTGGGTCTGGCCGGGGAATTTTTTTTTAAAAAAATATTTCGGGTTAGGTTCGGATCGGGCCGGCAAAATTTTTTTAAAAAAATTTTGGGTTCGGGCCGGGCCTGAAAAATTAGGCCCGATGCAGATCACTAATATAAATACAAAGCAAATGTATAAAAAAACAAATTACAAATAATAATAAATATAAAAAATTATATAATATTAGTAAATCACATGCCATGTGTGATGAACTAAGGATGGAAAAGGGAGTATTTCGAAGAAACACTTGTAATTCCCTTTTAGGATTTCGAATTGAATTTTTTGATTGAGGGAAAGGGACTCGTTTTTAACCCCTGTCGATTTAAAAACTTTTGGGATTGGGAACCGGGGTTACCCAAAACACTAAAAATTAGAGGAACAAAAATATAAGAATTAATTTAAAGGGAACCTATATTTATTGCATTTTCTAATTTCTTGAAGTTACAAGAGATCAGAGTCTCTATTAACGGGAAATGAGGTATCACATGACACATCCTAGACAAGTCATGCCACCGAGCCAAGAATTTAAAGACATGACATCGTAAACAAAGTTTTTCAAATGCACATGGAAGCATAGGAACTAGAAAGCTCTTTAAATAACTGGAAATGGGGTGCTCGGATCCTTGTAGAACTAGAGTAAGCCAAGATTGTTTGGCCAAAGTTAAAAGTGGATCGTTCAACTCAATAAGAGAGGAAATAGAGTCATTAAAGGATATCCGAGAAGAAAGAAAACAAGCAATTGCCATTAAATTGAGGGATGAAAATTCAAGTCCACTCTTGTAAGCAGGCAAAGAAGCAAATAACCAATTAAAATCAGAAAACTTTAGGACTAAAAAGTTCCATTTTAATAAAGATGTGCAATAATTTAGGCAAGTAAAAACACTTTTTGGTGAGGAAAAAAACTGATGTTTGCTAAGATGAGGAAAATTCTTTAGCGAATTAAAAAGAGATTGAATCAAATTATCAAATAAATTTTGACAAAAGGAAGTTGAAAAGCCAATAGGAGAACCTAATAGGCAGAGTTCCTCGTGAGGAATGATTTTAAAATATGAAGGAGGGGTAAAATCCTTATTGTTGAGGGAAGATATTTCGCATTTATATCTATTTAATCATATAATTTAATGATTTGAAAAAAAATTCTATCACTGATTTCAACGATTTTGATTTCATTTTGATCGATGCACAACAAACTCTTTAGGTTATTTTCAAATATAAATATTTTTAGCAATTTAGATCTTTGGGTGATCTTAGGATAATAAAATCTTTATTTATCTAAATCTTTCGTGATTTTAATCTTTGGTGATTATAATCTTTGGTGAATAAACATTTGTGAGACCATTTTTATGATTATGCGAATAAAATAATTTAGTGGGATCTTACAGGTGTATTTTTAGTTTCTATTATATTATGATAATTTTTAAATGTTAATTTATAATTAGGTTAAATGTAGTGTTGCTAGTTACTTATATTTTTTGAAATGTAATTATAAAAGTAATTAGTAACTTTCGGGTTACCTTTTAAAATATGCCAAACAATATATATATCACTTCTTATTATTATGATTTCCCAAATTCGAAGTGATTATTAAATATAAAATTTCACTTGCATAAAATGCTCTTGTAGGACATTTGTTTATTCAGGTATTTATTCTTAGAGGAAAACAGAACATCTTTTTGAAAATAGTTATTTTAAAAGTTACAAAAGAAAATTATAAGCTCAAATTTTTATGAAAAATAAATATTATATTGTGTTAAAAACCCTTTAGTATAAATTAGAGGTGGGCGCGGGCCTAATTTTATATTTACGTCCGCCCGCTCACGGTGGCAATAAAAAAAATTAACGCCCAATCACGATTACCACTAAAAAAAATTTGACCCGACCCGCCCGCTCACAAAAAGCAATATTTTGATTCACGCCCGTCACGCCCGAAAATTCACGGCGTTTTTAAATTTTTCAAAACTATTGCTATAATTTTACACTTTTTTGAATTCATTCTATTTATTTCTCTAATTTCATAATTCATATTAATAACAAAAAATAAATACAATCTATAAATCGAAATTATTAAGAAAAAGAAGAATGTCCATCTTTTTTTATTTCAATTGTGTACGTTCCTTTAAGAGATTGGCTAGAGAAAATAACCTTTCACTAGAAGCCGAACTTGCAGCTGACAAAATTTTACTCGATAATTTTCTCAAAAAAGGAAATGAATATTCCTGCTTCCAAAACTTCAAAATATTTTCTTGTTATTTATCTTATATGAATCTTTTTTTAAGTTAATCCTCACAGCTTTCATCGGTGATGTTGATGCTTCATCAGAATCATCTAGAAATTCTCTAAATTTTTTATTTAGAATATACGGTCATTTATGAGTGTAGGATGAATTAGGAAAGTTATAAATGAAGTTGGTATTGACCATTTAAAATATAAAGTTTTTTATGAGTTTAGGATAAGTTAGGAAAGTTATAAATGAAAGTTGCCATAGACTTATGCATATCATCTAATTTTATATCATTTAGCATTTTTAAGATTGTTTTATATATATCATCCTTTTCTTCTTTTATTAAAAACTTAAGTCTTTTGAAATTCGGATCTAGAATTAAGCCTACCTTATGTAGTGGCTGCATTATAATCTTTTAAAAGAAATCTTGTTCTGTATTTTAAGGTTTTGATTATTATTGCATCACGTTCAGAAGGTTAACAAAATTTTACTAATTTTTGTTTCCATAGACAAACTTCATTAATTGTGGGACGAGAATCTGCTCTCAGATTATCCGAGCATTCTTTAAATATTGATAAAAATTTATTTAACTACTGTATGATGCTGATATTAATTGTGGCTAATCTTTTTAATTCTTGCTTGCTAAACAAGTACACCTGTATTTCAGAATATTATTTTAAGAAACTCCATATCATGATATATACAGAATTCCATCTTGTTATTCTCATTATTACATCTTGTTTAAGGGTGTGGTTTAGTTTGCTATTAGCTGTAGATTGTTTGAAATATTGTACTATTTTTTTTACACCATTTATATTTAAGGCTATTTCAGTTAAACAATTGTCAAAAAATATAATGCATAATATTATTTAGTATATGGCATATACATTCTAACGTTTCGTCCTTTGAATGCACTTATAAGATTTCCTCCGTTATCACTCACAACTATACATTTATTTAAGTAATTTTCTACTTCTGTATATTCTCCTAAAATTATATTGACTACACTTTTAATATTGACGTTTTTTTTTCATCTATTGTCCTTGTGGCCAAAACAAATGTTTTTTAATTTAAAATTCTAATGGTTAAAAACTTATATTTTTATAGTCATCCGTCTAAATATCAGTGATTATGGACAAGTAATTATTATTGATCATGCTTTTAATCTTAAATTTTATTTCATTATATATTTTTGGACCTAATTCATGAGAGTTTTCCGGTTCACAGCTTTTATATTTTGTTATTCAAAGTAATACCAACATTTATCTTTTGGCCTAGCTTGTAAAATTCTTCACTTTCTGATACATTTAAAGATTGAAGATCTTTACAAATAAAATATAACTGACTTTTCTGTAAAAAATTTACGCAAAATTTAGTATAAAGTCTCGGATAAAAAACACCTAAACATAAAAAGAAAATAGAACTAACGAAATGTTACCGGATGTTGTTTATAAAATGCGGAAGATTTTTAGTTTTCATAAATTATTCTTTTTTAAAGAAGAACTAAATTAAATAAGAAAATATATAATATAATTATAAAATAGCAAATTTATATTTATAAAAAAAAATTATAAAAATTAAAATTTCCGTGATTCACGGGAAATTTATGTTCACGCCCGATCACGCCCGGGGAAAATTTTGGAAAGGCCCGTCACGCCCAATCACGCCTTGGAATTTAAAATTGATTTACACTCACGCTGTGACCCACCGTGACACGATGGGTCACGCGTAATTATTTCACGGCCCGCGCCCACCTCTAGTATAAATTACATTCCTTTATTTAATCATGTATTTATTTTTATTGTTTAAAATAAATTTCAAAATGTAGATATTTTATTGTAATTTAACAATAAGAAAAAATTATTTTATAAAATAATTATATCAAGTATATAAAAAAAATATATAAAATATTTAATAAAATAAATTACAAAATGTAGAAATTTTATACAGATTATATTAAAAATTTATTGTAAATAACTATATTTGATGAACTAGGAGGGAAATGGGAGTATTTCAAAGAAACATTTGTAGTTCCCCTTTAGGATTTCAAATTAGATTTTTTGTTTAAGAGATAGGGACTCGTTTTTGACCCCTGTCCTTAATGAAATTCTTCTACCCAATTGATTTAAGAACTTTAGGAATTGGGGACCGGGATTTCCAAGGAAGCTAAAAATTAGGGGAATAAATATAAAAGAATTAGGGAGGAATCTATATTTATTAAACTTATTGGTTTCTTGTAGTTCCAAAGGGTCGGTATTTCCGTTAGCCGGAAAGGATTTAACACAAGAGACGTCCCAGACAAGTCTTTTGCTGCCGTGCCAAGACGTTAAAGACATGCCGTCGGGACGCTTACTGTCCGCTTTTAGGAGACCTAATGGCTCCAAACTATTGGGGAAACCGGCCGAAATCAAGGCTTTGCCGATTAACCTATTAAGGTTGTCCTCAGAAAACGGCCACTGACTTTGAGACACGAAAAACAATGTCTAGAGAAAGGATCAACCTGTTTGTGACAGGCAGCACAGGTGTCCACAGAAGGGATAAGGCAACCAAGCCTATGGCCAAAGGCAGTTTGAAACTCATCCTCTGTGAGTAACGTTTCCTTTTTACCACTCGGAATCGCGTCTAGCCATTAATGGCTGTTGAGTTTTTTTTGCGTTTCTGAGCAGTTGAAGGTTAATTAGATCGGGACACATACAAAGTTTTTCAAACGCGCATTGAAGCATAAGGACCAGGAAGCTCTTTAGATGACTGGAAACTGGCTGCTCGGAGCCTTGGATAACTAGAGTAAGCCACTCTTGTTAAGCTGAAGATAGAAGGGGATCGTCCAACTCGATAAGCGAGGAAATAGAATCGTTAAAGGATATTCGAGATGAAAGAAAGCACGCAATTGCCATTAGGAAGGGAAGTGAAAATCCAAGTCCACCCCGGTAAGCGGGTATAGAGGCGAGGGACCAATTGAAATCGGAAAAATTTAAGCCTAAAAGGGATTCGATAAAATGTTTAAATTTTAATTCGAAGACCTTAATGAGGGTATTGTACTGGAAAGCGGGGGAAGATTTAAATAATGTAAGAATTTCGGTAGAAAAAGACATTTTTTGGTGAGAGAAGAATTGATGCTTGGGGAGATGAGGAAGATTCTTGAGTGAATTGGAAAGAGACTGGATCAAATCGTCAAAAGTTTTTTGACAAAAGGAAGTTGAAAAGCCGATAGGGCAACCTAAAAGACCGAGTTCCTCGTGCGGAATGATTGTAAAATCTAAGGAGGGATAAAATCCTTATTGTTGAGGGAGGAAATTTCACACTTTTTCCTATTTAAGGAAAGACCAATTTTAGAAGCTTCCATTTCAACGTACTCTATGGCTGACATAACACTGGATAAAGAACCGCCAAAAGAGCCATCGTCGAGATACCATAAATTAAAGTCTAATTTGAAATCAGACTTTAAATTTTTGATCAAATCCTGAATCCCTATAGTAAAGAGCAAGGGACCTAGTGAATTACCTTGCTGAATCCCCTCTCCAGATGATATGGAAAATTCCCTGGATTTGAGTAACGAGGGGAATCCATAACAGGAATTAAGGAAATTTTAGTATTTTGGGAAATGATGTAAGAAAGATGGTAAGAATGCCCTCCTATGGATGGTGTTGAAGGCATTTCTGAAGTCTAACTTGCAGAAAACCTTATCGGCCTCAGTATTTATAAAAATACGCGCAACATGTGAGGCCACTTCACACCCACCTCTCACCCCAAATCCTAACTGTGAGGGAAATAATAGGGAACTGGCCTTAGGCCGGATCCTATTTACAATAGCCTTGGCGACTAAACGACGAAAGAATGACCCTATGGCTATGGGTCTAATGCCACCATCTGGTTTGGTTAAAGAAAAAGACGTGCGTCAAAAAGAATAGAACGAATACAAAGAGGAACTTCGCATAAGAGGATATTATTGCAAAGTTCAGTTAATAATTTTAGCAAAGGGTCAATAAAACCACTATCAGAGCCTTGAATTAAATCCACAAAAAAACCAGGTCTGAAACCGTCCAAACCCCCTGTCGTCCCTTTTTTAAAGGCCTTTAAGCACTTAAGTACTACATTACAGGTAAAAGGAATAGGGGAAGAGGCATGCGGGTGAATGTTAAAAGGGGATAGTGGATGTTTCTCGAGAAATTGTTGAAAGATAATAACGTTGATAAGTAAAATAGTATCATCGGAAGTCAATATTCGGGCAGCACCGCTAATATCTCCAAGATCTAATTTTCATCAGAGATCAATTTACAACTGAAAGAGTTGGGATTTAAAGAGTTAGATGGAGAAAATTCATCGATAATCATATTTCCAAGGACACTTTCTCCTTGATTGAGGCAGACAAGTTATTTATTCTATTCTTGGGCTTAACTAAAACTCGAAAGCAGAAACTAATTAAATCTAACCACAAGGGTATTGAGAAGAAATCTGAGTTTAAATTATTCATAAGAGACATAAGGAACCTTGAGATAGATTCTCGAGCCGCTATAGGGATCCTAGAAAGAACTGGGGGCTTATGCGAATTAAGGAATAAATCAACATAGCTTGAGGAACAAGCCGGACTGGGGTCATACGAGTGAGGAGTGTTAATAAAAGGATCTGGGCTGGAGAGGGGAAATTATCCAGAATTGGGGCAAGCGGGTGAACCATGTTTCCTAAACACGCCATTTAAATTAAGCGAAATTATTTTTAAGCATACTTGACAAGAGTTTATCATAAGATGGCTTTGAAAGGGGGAAAACAAAAAAAAAATATTAACGGATAATTTTGAATGGGAGAAAAAGAAACCAAAAAGATATTAACAAGGGAAATGGGGAAAAAAATCAAAATTGAAAAAAAAGAAAGATACATGAGCTACCTTATCAGAAGTATAATCGAGATTAGAGGGGTTGGTAAATTTAAAAAAAAAGAATAATTATAAAATAAGGCTAGATACATAAAGTATAAAAAGTATTAAGAACAAAAAAAAAGGTATAAACAAGAAAAATGGGGGAAAGAAAAAATTAAAAAAAAGAAAGATTCAATTCAAGAACTGTAAGAAGTATTATTATGAACAATCGAAATTAGGGGGGTTGGTAAATTTAAAATAATAAAAATTAGATGCGTAAACAAGGGGTATTATTAAGAACAAGAAAACAAGATTAAAGGGGGGGGGGGGTTAAAAATTTAAAAAAAATAATAATAAAATAAAGATTTAGTTGATGGAGTATAACAAATGATATTATTGCACAACATGAGAACAAAATAGTTAAGTGGGCGGGTAGGACATAAAATAAAGATTAAGTTAATGGAGTATAATTATAAATGATATTATTGGATAACATGGGAACAAAAGAATTAGTGGACGGGTAGGACGAAAAAAATGCAATAATAAAAAATGGAAGTAAACAAAGAAAAAATTTTTCGGGAAATATTAGGGTGTAGTGGGAAGATTTGGCAAATAAAATGGGACATTTATAAATGACTGTAATAAAAAATAGGAGGTTTAACGTTTAACTTCATAGGGAAATTTTTCAGGGTGTGGTGTTGTGGGGGGGGGGGGGGGGTTAGGAATAAAAGGAATATTCGTAAAGAAAAAAATTAACTTCGCCGGGAGAATTTTTAGTGTGGAGTGAGAAGTTAATAAAATGGATCATAAGATCATCAATAGAATTTAACTTCGTCGGGATTTTCAGGGTGTGGGGATAAGAAGAGGTTTGGCAAATAAAATGGAAAATTAAGTAATCGGATTGAACTTTGCCGGGAAAATTATTAGGGTGTGGAGACGTGGGAAGGTTTGGCAAATAAAAGAATAATCGAAAATAAAGGGAAAACAAGAAATACAAAAAAAAATTAAACTTTGTCGGGAGAATCTTTAGGGTGTGGTGATGTAAAAAGAATTCAAACTTAAGGGAATTTTTCCACGGCTGCCAAATAGGGAAATCTTAAGGTTGTCTTAGCACTATTCGTTACACAAATGAAGTTAAGCGCTTCTTCGATTTGATAATGAAAGTTTTGATAGGACGAGCCTCCCTCTAAAGGTGGAGAATTTACGAATTGAATTCAAAAAAAACGATGGTGCTTTCCGCGAATGTTGATATGTAGTAAATTTCTAAATCTTTTGTAGAATAATTCCTAATTCCAAAATTTGTTTGTATGAATAAACCACCATTTGCCGAGCAGTTTGGAAATTTTACAATAAATTTTAATGAAAAAAAATTAATTTTTTAGAAAAAAAAACAACATTTTGATTTTTTTTTTGAAAATATACTATTACAAAATATATTTTTACAAATTAAGTATATTTTCAATGCAGTTATTTCTTTATTATATTATTAAATTTTGATTAAAATTTGTAAAATTTCATATAATAAAAAAAATTATATTTAGAATTATTGGTTATATAAATTATTTTAAAGTAACTTGCAATGTATTTTGAAAATTAATTATAACATTAAACATTACTTTTGAAATAATGAAATTATTACCTTTATATGTATGGATTTTCAAAAGTAACCTTTAACACAACATTAATTAAGGATATCCTATATTAAATTTTCGATAAATTCAAATGTGATAAATCGTCATTTTGATAATATTTTTGTTTTTTTTTAAATTAAATAAGTTAAAATAATATTGCAATTAGATCAAATTATTCAATGAAGATATAAAAAAAAGATAACAATTGTCATTGTTGTTCTTTTTTAACTTAAATTTTTTGAAGAATATAGTTATTTGTAAACATGTAGATTAAAATTTCAGTGTAGATCATAGAAAAGTTACAATTATCATGATGGTTATTTTTGAACTTTTTTAAGCGAATGGGTGAAAACTTATTTTGTAATATTAAATTAAGATTTCAGTAAAAATTTACTACAGAAAAATCACTACTATTATAACAATCCTCGAACTTTTTCTAATTTATTTTAATCAAATTGATAAAAATATATATTGTATAAGATGTTATATTACTATTTCAATGAAACCATACCATAGAAAAATGATAACTGTCACATATTTTTATATTTTTAAACTCTGTATCCGCATAAGATTTTTGTTTTTCAGAAAATAGTCGGAATGTTTAGTCAAAGTGGCTACCTCATTTTCATGTTTACCATATTATTAGAAGGATGGGTATGCATCTGATTAAAAATTATCAAAAATAAATTTGAGCCGACTCAAAAAAAGACTCGCAACTAATATATAATTATAAAAACGAATAGATAAGAATACTCTTGAAGAATTCATCAGTGGATGAAGGATATTTTTGATGGCGATATCCTTTAAATAATTTGCTACGATACTCCTTTTCTCTTTTTATTTTTTTTAAATATATTACAACAAAAAAAAATACACGAATAATAAAGTAAATGATCTTTACAATTTTTTAAACATAATAAATATAATTAATCCGCTCGAAATTAATATATCTATTAAAATAAATCATTTTATCAAATATAATATATGTAAAAAAAATAGAAATACAACGAAAACACTAGAGTCGACTCCAAAAATTACTTAAATCAAATTAAAAATAAACTTCAATTAAAACTCGAGTCAGTTTAGGATAGACTCAAAAACTATTCGGGTTAGTTTGGGAGCCAGCTTCTCAAGCTGATCATTGGGTCGCTTAATTTTAAGTCAGATTTTACCACTCAAGACTCGACTTTGGATTAAGCTGACTCGGCAGAGCCATTTTAAAACTCTAATTATTTTTTTAAAAAAAAGGATATTTAGATATAAATCCCAAAAATTTTGATCAGCCATTAATTAGAACATTTATTGTTAAAGATAGAAGCGGGACAATAAATTGTGTATTCTATGAAATAGTTAATTAGTATCTTATTATACGCAACTATAAAAAATTTTCTTAAATAGGATAGAAAAATGATGAAATTAAATCGTGGACAAATTGTAAGGTATGTTTATTTATATATATTATCTGTATAACCTCATTTTAAAAAAAAGATGCACAGGAAGATGGAACCCATTGATTAAACTATTTCAATGCTATTCAGTTAGAATAGCCACTAAAGTTGAGTTTGATGAAGGTTTTAAGGAGATTGAATATTGCACGAGTATTCTAAATTCTCTTTCGGATCTTTAATTCTGATGTTTTTAAAATTATTTTTAGATAATTTTATAATAAAGAAAATTCTATTAAAGAATTTAATTTAATAATCTATATTATATTCAACATGTAACTGCTATTTGTTTTTTTTATCATATGGAAACATAATTAAAATATATTTTAAATAAATAATTTAAAAGTAAGTACTCTGTTTTGGGAAAAATATATATAGAATATTCGGTTGATTTCCAATATTTTTAATTAACAGATGTGGGCTGGCTTTAATTTCTTTTTTAAATTTGCTGTCTTTTCCCTTATAAAGATGATTTTTCTAAAAAAAATCACAATATAATTGCACCTGTTATAGACACTATTAAGAATATTTAAACATTTTTTTCCCTTCATTTTATTTCGAAAAATATTTTTTAGTTACCTTAACGCATTAACACGAATGTAGTATAACTCAAAAAGATATTTCCGTGAATGCATCTAAACGAACCATTAGGGTTTAGTCTTTATTTTAGGTTCTGTGGCCCTGTCTTTGCAATCGGTCTTTGGTTCAATTCTTATTGAACAGAGAGGAAAATAATATCTTTTCTTTCAATAATTATCAATCTTACATTTGTTTTTATGGATTATTATATGTACTCTTACATTTTAAAATCAGTACATCAACAGGTACATTAGATTTGATTATAGGAGTTGCTGGGGTTAGGATATAATTTGTTTAACTTGATAGAATATGATGAAAATAAAATATGTAATAATATCGTTAACTATGCAATGTGTTGGGGCTTGACAAACCACTTAATCTCATTTTAAAATTAAATACACCAGAAGGTTAAAATTTTATCCTAATATAGTTTTCATTAATTTACATCTATGGACAAAAAATATTTTGAAATAATTAATTATTAAAAATTTTATTTAAGAAATAAAATTTTGATGAAATTTAGATTTTTACATGACACAATTTTAATTTTTATTAAAATATATAATCATTTATATGTAAATTAAATTTTATTTACAAGTTTAAAAACTCTTCTATAATAATTTGGGTAAGTTTTATGAGTATTTATCATATCTAGATATTATTTCAATCATGATTTGTCAATTTAGAGCTAGCGGGGTTTGCTAAATCATACGCGTCAATTATGGCAGTTAATAATGAAAAAAATTTCAAAATCTTGAAAAATTTCATAGTTGTTTATAATTGGTATTTAGTATTTATGCTAAGAAATCTTAATCTCTTCTTGGAATTCATATTTTTTTATGTCCAAAATGTTTATTAATTAACCAAAATTAAGTTTCAATTTTTATATATAATTAGCTATAATTTATAAGATTTATGATATTTTGAACAATAAAATTATTCTATACGTATCATTATTAATAAATAAAAATGCATTTTAATTTATTATGGCCTAAAAAACTAATTATTTAGGAAGCCCCTTGAAGTTGTTTGCATTGCATCACCCCGCTATTGGGGCTTGTTGAACAAAATTTTCTATAAAAAATAAAATTAAAAAAAATTTTATAAGCACCTTTATAGAGTATAGTTTTAGGTATCTAACTATATTTTTATATTATCTATAAAAAACCAGGAGCTATAGTCAATTTTGTAAAAATCGATTCGACTAACTTTATGAATACATTTATATATCATATTCTACAATAAACATAATACTACTAATAGTTATTACGAGTATTGTTGAAACTTTTTGTCATTTTAAAATAATAAAAAAATGTTACTTATTACAATAACTAAAATATAGTTTATTTAATAAATGTTAAAAATATAATTCTAGATTAATTTGATTCTGAAATAATATTTATTTTGGGGCCTCTATAAGCCCCATCTTGCTTCCTTGTCTCTCCTACTATATTTTTCACCTGGGTTATAAAAAAGTAAATAAAAATCGGAACTGTTTTTTAATTGAATGAAAGAAAAACGAATTTCGTTTACAACATTTTTCATTTTAGAATATTTTTTAAAAATGAATGAATTTTATTGTAAATTAATTTTATGTTTAGGTTGGGTACCGCCGGGAATTATTATTTAAATTTCGAAATGGGTCGGAGCAGAAAAAAGCTTTCCCGCGGTTCGGGTGGAGAAAATTCATTTTTTGCAGGTCTCTATATTTTATATGCTAGTTTTTCCTTTTGCATATAAATAGGTTCCCGTTTATTCTTACTAGTTAAACATTTTGGAAATTCAAGTGACTTCAGTTACTCGTGAACAATTATTAAAGAAAAGAAATAGATTATATGATATAAACTATTATTCATGTGTGCTGACTCTTGGTTAATGACATATAATACCTAGACTGACGATGCATTCATAATAATGTATTTGAAAGCTTCGTTGAATGCAAATCAGCTGGACTCGCCATTTTGTAACCAATATAGAAATTAATCTCATGTTAAATACTATTAAATTGATAACTTGCTTCCTTATTATCTCGATGATCAGGCAATTCTTTAATAAAGTTAGCGTCAGGCATAGGAATAAATTGGCCTCTTGTTTAAAATTTTTAATAATGATATGAGTAACCAAAATGGCATCCCGAGCTGCTTTTCATTGTTGTACACTTTTAATGAATGCATCGTCAGTCTATTTATTATTGTATGTCATTGTCTTGCTTGACTCATTGGCTCAAAAAATGGAATATTTATTGGAGAATATTTTAATCAAATCTTATTGAATATATAATTATTCTAGAATAAAAAAATACATTCCAATTCTCTTACTCTTATAAGAGTAGAACACCCATAATCAGGCCCGTAAACCAATGAGGGGAAAATCCCCCCCCCCCGCCAGTCAAAATTTTGCAAATATTTGAATATCAATTTTACAACATATAATTTTTTAAAAATAGATTTTATTAAAGTTTTCTTTAATTGTGAGTATATTAACATTATTCAAAAATATTAATAAAATGGGATTTTTAATTAATGAGATAGAAATAAAATGGTAATTTATTTTATCATTATGATTATTTCTAGTTATTATGATTATCTTATCAAATTCAAAATTATTAGTGAGTTAGGAATTAATGAGTATTTTTTATTTTACTTCCATTTTGTAGAACAGAAGAAATAGAAATACAAAAGTTAAATAAGGCTGAGCATGTAAAAAATGAACAAATACAGATTGAATAAAAAATGGTAAAGTTAGGTAGCATATATTTTATGAAAATCAGGTTAGGCATTAGTTATAAATTTTTTATTAAATTAAAAGTATTTTATTTATAATTGAATATCGGCTAAATGGGTTAGGTCTCTTAAATATCCACAGACATTTGGTTCCAATGACAAACGAAATTCTTGATGAATTAACAAATTTCCCACGATAAAAAAATCTTTTGTATAATATTGTATTTGATAAAATGTTATAAAAACTTGTTTTTTAATTATTTTCTAGTCTATATTTTATACACACTACAATTAGTATTTTCAATAAAAAAAATTTATTCTACTTATATTGTATGAAAATTTCAGCTGAGGCAGTTTTTAAAGCAAATTTTATATAAAAAAAATGACACAAACTTTATTTCAATTTTTCATTTTAAAATTAATCTATTAAATTTTATATGCCTAACTTAAAATAATAAAAAATTGGTTATAATCTTTATTTCTTTTTTAAATATATTTTTAATTAAATATTTTTTATATTAAAAAAAGTATAAGCTTTACAAAATAATAATTTTATGTTTTTATACTGATTCTGCGGCATCAATAAAAGATTAAGGGAATGACAGAAACAAGAAATTTAAAATAAAGACGAGAAGTAATATATTATATTTACTGTTAAACCCATTTATTTATGCTCATTCTGGCCTCATTACTAGATCCTACCTCAACAATCATTTACCTAATTTTAATTGTTTCATGTTAATTGAAAATATCCATTAAAAATCTCTTCAACACTCAAATTGTCATCTTCCTAATTTAATATAATTGCTCTATATGGCTGACATCGAATACAATTCAATATTAATGAATAATATTTATTTAATTTGATACACATTGGTAGGATATAATATACTATTCGAAATAAAAAAACATTAGATTTAAAAAAAATCGTTGAGATCCATTTATATTATTAAATTTTCAATCTTGAATTCATTTATTGTAATTGATATTCTATTTATTGGATTTTCTATGGATGTCATTTTACATTTTACAGGACAAATTAAAAATATGATAAAAAATTTTTTTTTCTTCATTTTATATAAATAAAAATATGATTGAATAAATTTTGTTTAAATTGCAGATGCCTTGAAATAAAATGAAATAATCTTTCCCAGATCAAATAGAACTCGATTTTATCAAAAATATTGATTAACAAAATATTTTAGTTCACATACTCATTAAAAATTAAAATTAAAAGAAAAATGGGATAAAGATCTTTTACTTTGAAAAGTTAACTTTGATTAAATGAATAATCAAAAAAATTTAGAATTATAATTAAGTATAAAGAATAACTAAATTATACCCGCTTTTAAAGCTTATAAAAATAATCATAACTATTAGCTATAGTCATAAAAAACCCCTATGCCTAATAGCCATAGTCAATTTAAATAGCTACGACTATAACCATAATTAATTTCAAATTATTGTTAAAGCAAGGCTAATTTCTTGTAAGTTCCAATCCAAGATTTTCAACGGGAATTGTGTTGAGATTCGTGCCCCGAGCCTTGTTAAGCGAAGCCAAAGATGAATGATCTTTAAATTGTAGTAGAGGTAATCAATGGTACCTGAAAAAATTTATATGGCTCTTTGAATTTTTTAAAAAAAACTATTGAATAGAATTTTTTAAAACTGACTGGCTATTTAGAAGTAGTAATTTAAAGTGTTTATGGTTATTCGTCATAGTCAATTTTTATGACTACAGATATTTGGTTATATCTATTTTGTTGGCTAATAGTAGACTAATCTTAGACGTTTCCCCAGTAATGATATAAACTAAAGCATAAACGTATCCCGGATTTTCCTATAGGGAGGAAAGCACTGTTAGGTAGGTTTTTTCGGCTAATCTATTGAGGGATTTTGGTCTACTAATTGTAGACCTATATAATTTTGGGGTTTTACTTTTTTTATATAAAAATGCTTTTTTTCTAAAAATTTGAATTATAGTTGTTATTTTAAAAAATTATTAACTTTTAATTATTTTCTTTCAAGTGATATATTTATACATGGAGGAGGGGGGGGGTGGTAACGAGATTGTAAGGATAAAATTTATATTAGCTTTAAATAATATTTACGAGAACACGCAAATTTCCATTTCCCATCCCTTGCGTACTTTTCTCAACCGAAACTATATTTTGAGTTAAAATAATCAAATGAGTAGGGGTTAATAGCGTATAATTCGCCATTCTTTATTGGACAGGAATAAATTAAGATTGAGGCTAGAAACAAAATCTAAAAAAGCCCACATTTAGTAGAAATTGATTTTTATGTTGGAAAAATTAAATAATTGATGTTTTATAAAGTTAATAAACGGGGATGATATAAAACTTTTTAAAAATATTCAAATAAAAGAACTCTACTTAATCATCCTTAGCCAAAAGTCACATTTAAAAAAGATTAACTCCTTAATATCTATCTTATTATCACTTATATCTTTGTGTAAGCAAGTATCCCAGTATAAATTATTTTTAAGAGTAGCATAATTTTTGTTAAATTCGATTATAAAAAAAATATATGACTATCCTATTAATCTATCATTAAGCTAATAATAATCAAAAACATCAAAAAAGATTATAATATATTCAGTTATATCTATTTTAAAAATTTATAATTTTTTGGTTAATAAATCATCTTATTCTATAGTTGAATCCCAAATAAATTAAAAATATACCATGATAAAAAATTAATTTGTTTAATAAGCTCCAAATATATTTCTTTTTAAAAAATAATAATTTTGGTATTTATTTGCGTTTCAGTTATTATTCCTTTCAGCGAAAAATGGTAGAAATTTTCTTCACCTATAACTACATTTCTTCTTTAAAATAAATGATCATTTCTTATTCTGTTCGATATTGATCTCTTCTGTACTAGAATCAGATTGATCTATACGACAAACAGTCTGAACCGGCACAAAATAACCTTCGTATGAGCATTCGTCAGGAGTTATATCGTAATGATAATGACCGCCATATTTTATGTGTTCATAATCGAAAATTGAAGTTGGTTTAGGATCATCGGAGCTTAAAGAAGATGTTTTATTAAATCATTATTTATTTTTTTTAAATGACATTATCGCTACAAATACAATAATTAAAACGTTAAAATAGGGAAAGATAGAAACCAATATTGCAAATGATAAAATTCCTGGCCTAGGACAGGAAATTAAATTGCTAAAAGCGAGAAAACGTTATAAACAGGAATGGTTATATGCGCGGTTTGATAGTATGTGAATTAAATGAAGGAATTTAAATTTTAATGTTATCGATGTTTATATCTTACAAAAGAGAAGAAGCTATAAATTGAAATTCATTCTTCATTAAAAATCAATTATGTATTACCTTTTTTTAATGTCATACTCGGCAGGTGAGACGGCAAAAGGATCTAACGTTGTTTGGAAGCAATGAGCATGTTTTGTTCTCAAACCAAAATCCTATAAATTAATTAAGTTTTAGGATAAAAATTTAAGTTTTTTCCTCTTACAAAGATTTAAAGTCAATAAACAAATTAAGACCGTTATTGCAAAATCAAAGATTGATATAGGGATTTAAATATTACCTTGTAATCGATATTTACTAGGACTCCAAGGCAAGTGAGTGGTGCTGGTACGTGATAATATTTCAACCAACTCTTAACTTTTTCATCTGTGTCTAATGGGTCTGGACAAAAGTCAGGCTAAAAAATATAAATACAAAACTTGGTCTTTAAAGGATATATATTGGGAGGAGGGGGAAGACTATGTAGAATAATTATAATAGGAGTTATTTTGATAATTAGAATTAATTAAATTCTATTATTTTATATATTTTAACTGTAAAAAATGATTAGTGCAATATGATATAATCTATTAAAAACGTTCGTACCATAATGTGAATTCTGGCTGTTCCAGTCTTCAAAACAAATGCCCCTCCCAGGCCAATAAATTTGTCTTTAAAATCATCCTTTAAACATCCTCTGATCGCTTCCAAGAAATCAGTTTCCTTTCCCATTTTACTCTTAGAGACGGCTATCCTTATGGCCTATTATTAAAAAAAATGCATAATTTTTTTGGAAATGGATGAATATATTTTGAAAACTTAATGTATGAACCGATTAAGAGTTAAATATCATAAAACGATTATTAATGAAAATATAGGCTTCGAAAACAGCGACAATTTATAGCTTGTGAATTTCTAATTATAAGTGCAAGATATGATATAGATAATTTCTTTATGTTAATTATAAAATGTCAATAGGAAACGTATCGATGAAGAACCAGTGTCTTTAATGTAATCGACCCCAAACTATTAAAAATCAGGTGCGGATCTAATTCCGATTCCAAGAATCGTGCATCCCTAATAATTTATTGTTAAATTTTTAAATATGGAAAAGATTAAAATTAAATTGCACCTGTTTTAAGCAGAATGAATGTTAGGTCGACAAAAAAAAATTTGAAGGAACCAGGGTTTTATTACTTCAACAAATTAAATTTTTAATTTATATATTGAAAAGTTCCAAAATTTTTATAACTAAGAAATAAAATAAAATAAATTAATTTACCAAATTAACAAATTGCAAAAGGTTCAACTCGAGGTCACATCTGGAAAGTATTTATTATTATACATTTTTTCATAAAAAGAAAAAGAGGTAAGTAAAAAGAAAGTTAGGTTAATTAATATTACTAAATTTCATATAAAATAAATAATGATATTAATTATAAAATATTAATGAATATAAATAACGTATCCTTTTAGTACATTGCCTTAATGGTAGATTGTAAATTATAAAATTTATGGAAAATCGAAACGAAAACGCGAAAAAACTAACAATTGTGTGTTTGCAAATTTCTTGCCATGTCCACAGCTGGCGTATAATTGTTAGAATATTGAGGATTAGAGACTTGGTCAGCGTTAATAGAAACTATTTTATATAATTTAAAAAAAACTTAAAGTTAAAGATAGATTTTAATTATATTTTAGTTAATTTTAAAGGAAAAGGAACCATAGATAATATCTCGTGTTAATCATGTAAAAAAGTGAATGACTTATAAAAAAACAACCATCAGGATGTTAATTTTATAAGTCAGGTTCTTAAAGTATTAATTTAAAAATAAATTTGAAAAGACCTATTTATTTTATAATAATTTATATTTCAAATCATTTGTGTAAATTAACATATTTTATAATTGTCTCGAACTAAGCGAAATCATCACTATTTTGCATTTCGCAATAAGATGTAAATTTAAGGTTGATAAATATCGCATGTGTCCATTTTTTAAAAATTGCTAAAACGATTAAAAAATTTTAATCCCTTTTTTTTTAATATATCACGAGTTCAGAATTGAGGTGCACTCTCTGACATTTTAAAAAAATTATGAGGTTCGATTTTTTCCCCAAAAATTTTATAGGTCGGTCACGTATTATTGTATAATCATTAATTTGAGAAATTTGCTATGAACCTTTGAACGTAATATAATTTATATTCATTTTTCCGTAGATACTTTATATAAATTAAAAATGACTCAAAGGTTAACGGAAATTTGTCTGCAATTTATAAAAGAGGTATTCTAAACATGTCGGAATATATTTTGGTAAAATAAAATTTATAAATTAAAAAAAACGAGTTCAAAAAATGATTTAAAAGTTGAAAAAATAATACATTGCCGCTAACATATACATTATTTGGGGAGAGGGGTGTGGAGTTTGTAGAGGAGAATTTTTTTTATTAGATTAAAATATAAATTACGAAAAAATATGATTCCCCTTTGTAAATTTGCCAGTAAAGATAATTTTAAGCTAATTAAAAATTTTCGTAACTTCTTTCTCTCCCCAAAAA
This sequence comes from Gordionus sp. m RMFG-2023, assembly GCF_954871325.1. Classification (NCBI taxonomy): domain Eukaryota; kingdom Metazoa; phylum Nematomorpha; class Gordioida; order Chordodea; family Parachordodidae; genus Gordionus; species Gordionus sp. m RMFG-2023. Next base: position 41,227,372 of record NC_088776.1, read on the forward strand.
ATGAATAAAATATGTCCATTACATGATATCTTTTTTTTAAATAATAAAAGTTCATAATTTTGTAAAATGACTAAAATAGAAATTTTGAGAAAAAAAGTGTAAACCGATAATGATTTCTTCTAGTGTATTCCGGCTAAATCCTTTCAAAACAGGGGTCAAAATGGCAGAAAAAAATACCCTCAAAAGTTCCTCACCATTATGAAAACCCTGGATAAGCATATGATTGCGCCTATTTAAAAATGAATCGAATATTAGATTTGATTCGAATAATTTGAATCTAATTGAATACGAATAGTAAATTAATTGTTTTGTACGAATACGAATAAAGACTTATTCAAATAAAGCGAATAATTCGAATATTAAGAGAATTATTTTAATAACTCGTTTATTCGAAAAATAACTCTAAATAATGAATGCGCCGATCCACATATTTTTCTCCGATCCGATATTTATATTGATTTTATACCACCCCCTTTGAACCAAGTGTAATTAAAAAAGCCATATTTTCTATGTAAAGAATCGAATTATACATTTAATTTTATTTTAATATTTTTATTTCTACAATTAAGACTAATTTTTTGAAAAAAAAATATTATAAAGGATAAAAAATATATATATTTAATTATGTATCCATTTTATTTTGTATATATTTGTTGGAATGAATCAGAGACCTGCAGGCCCGGCCCTAAGCCCGGCCGTATTTTAAATTTTTAAAATATACCCGGGCCGGGCCAAAAAAATTTTTTTTTTAAAATAACCGGGCCGGGCCTGAATTTTTTTTTTTAAATACCAGGGCCAGGCCGGGCCGTTTTTTTTAAAAAATTTATACAACATGAATTATTATATTCGTCAATTAGATATTAATATAATGTTGGGTGAAAGTAAACACTAGCTAACACTCATGGTATCTATTAATAATATAATAATAGTTTTCCTGCCATGGAATAAATATGCAAATGATAATAGGTAAAAATACATTATTATATAATATATGTTATATTTTTTATTAATTAAAATATCAGTTTTATTTTTATTCTCAAAATATTATTTACACAAATTTTTTATAGTATCAATTTGTAATATACTAAATATTTGTTTAGAATAAAAAAAATAAACGGCTCGTTTTGAGCCGATTTTTAAATATGGCTAACACAGTATTTTATCCAGAAAAATATTACGCAAGCCTGAAAATTTTGTTCATAAAAGGAGCAAAGGTCTAGACATATAGTATCGAAATTTCGAGGCTTAGTCAATATTTTTCTGGCGAAAATATTGAGTTAGCCATTCTTAAAAATAGGCTCAAAACGAGCCCTTTAACAACATTAGCTAATATGCTTGCTTATTAAATGATAATACTCGCCGAAAAATATGATAAAATACCGAATAGGTGAATTTTTTGTATATACCAGGTCGAATATATTTTTTAAAAATATCCTTACCGGGCCTAAAATTTTAAGCCGTAAAAAATTTTTGAAAAAAAATCCGTGCAAATGATACTTCTGCAGGTCTCTGGTATGAATTATAAAATTGTGATAAAATTATAATATATTCGATTTTTTTAAAATAATGAGACTCTAGATTTTCTGGCAATAAACTTCTACTATGTGGATTTATCTATATACCCCGCCGTACTGAAAATAGACTCAGATGGGACACTTGTTGCAGGAGGCACCAAAATTTACATGCAAGTTTTGACAAAGTTAGATACTTTTCAGCATTAATTCTCCAATAGTCAAGTAAATCCACAGGGGATATAATATCAATATCATAAAATTAACATTTTTAAAATAGTGTTTCCAACAAACCCAACCTTTTGTTAGGTTTGAAAAATAATCAGATACAAACAAATGAATCAATCATAATCAAGCAATACTAGATAAAATATGAAAAATATGTTATTATACCGTCTAGATATAGATTCTTTGATTTCTTTCAAGTATGGCAGGTCATCTACATTACTATCAATTTCAATTATTTTATTTGTTACTAGTTTCTTTTTTGATTTTCAATTTAAATAAATAAAATTTAGAGGGTGCTGTGCATTTCCATTGTATTAAAAATAAATAAAAAATTATTTAAAATTTTTCAATTTTATAAAAATAAAAAGTAATCTTTTGAACTCATAATGATGTAAAATAAACTATATATAATGTTAGCATCAATGTGCTTTTTCCGGAAATGTGTTATTTTTTCAACTTTAAATCATTTATTGAGTAGTTTTAAAAATTCAAAATCTGATTTTACCGGAAATGTATGCTGTCATGTTTGGATACCTACCATATGGATTTAAGATAATTTATCCATGAGCATTTAAACTTAATATAATTTATATTAAATTTTCCATATATTCTTTATATAAATTATATATGAGTCAAAGGTTAACAGCTAAATTGTCTACAATTCATAAGATAGGTATTCCAAACATGATGGAATATTTCCGGTAAAATCATTTTAAATATAAAAAAAGCGTTCAAAAAAAAATTTAAAGTTGTAAAAATAACACACTGCCGGGAAAAACACATTGACGCTAACATATATAATATAAAGTAAAAAGATCGGATAGGCTGTTTACATATCGGTTCCATCCGATATTTTTAATATTGGTACCGATTCGATATTTAATATCGGCACAGCCCTAAATAATTATTAATATATTTTTAATTTAATCATTTGTCATTTCTATTGATAACCAATCAATCTCAGGTAATCTGATTAACTAGGTACATTTCAAATACTAGTAAAAGGTTTTTCTTATCCTGAATTCACAGTTAGCGCGAATTCGCGGCGAAGTATATAAAAATACACAAAAATACAGGATATTTGTATACTTCGCCAAATTTTTTTGCCCGGCTTGATCAAAATTTTTTTTTGTCCTGAAAAACCCGACCAGAAATAAAAATTATTTGTTCGCCTGGCCCGAATTTATTTAAATATAGAAAATTAAATATTTTTTTTTAGAAAAAATATTCTACAAATAAAAAATATTAGAGCCTTGTTTCATGCAAGAATTTTAAAATATAAAAATGTAATATATTTAAAAATTTAAGCCCGACCCGGATAGGTCCGAAATTATTTTTTAAAAATAGACCCGATCCGGGCTAGATTGCAGATCTCTAATATGAATAGTAAATTATTCGATTCGTTTAAATGAATAGAATAATTCGTGTTCGTTTTTGAAAAGGCCTACCTATGAGTGACAATTTTCTTTACCCCGTGAGGGAAAAATTAAAATTGAACAACTTGCTGAACTGCAAATAAAATATTTTTTTGTATTTTTATTCAATTATAAACAAAAAATTGTTAATTAAAAGTATAAATGCTATAAATTATTATAAGGCTTTTATAAATTATTATTAAATAATGAACTATAAAGTAATTGTTTTATGAAACATAATCATTATTATCAGAGATATATAAGCTACGCCCAGAACTTGGCCTGATCGAAAAATATTTTTAAATCCGAGCCAGGTTTAAAAATAAAAAGCAAACCCAGGCCGGGTCGATTTCTTAAAAATCAATATAAATTAGTCAGTTAAAAAATAATATAATACAGTGTTTAATATTCATTTACTGCATAATACCAAATTATCCAGAATAATAAAATTATAAAAATCTGGACCCTTAAATGATCAAAATGAATCTAGGGAGGGCCAATAAAAAAAACCCCAAGCCAGGCCTCATTTTTTTTAAATCAACTGGGTATAAAATTTTGATCTCTGGAGGATTCTGATTAATATCAATGTTAAATTCATAGACTAATAATCTACATAAACTAAGGCAGATTTTATGATTACGTGTTTTATAAAATATTGACATGATATTGCAAGTCGTTTACGCATTTTATAAGCATATGAAAGGAATAAACGGCTAAATAGGAGTATATATTTGTTTAAATTTAAAAATTCAAGTTTATTATGGTGAATTCTTTTATAATGCTTGCCCCTCCTTCTTTTGCATTGTTCAAAGATGGTAATCTTATTTACCCCTAAACCTGCAAGCAAATTATTCGTATTCGAATTTTATTACTAAGAATAAGAAAGAAAATAATTATTCAACAAATAATAGATTTCGTAATTCAATTGAATAACTATTCGTAAATATTCAAAATTATTTATTAATTTTCATATTTTCCTCGTGAAATTTAATATTTATATTCATGGAAAATATGTTCAATTTAATACTTTAAAAAAAGCGTGGAAATTTAACTTGATTTTATTATTTTAATATAAAATATGAATTGATATGTTATGCCTAAAGAAATAAATTTTACATTCAGATTCCATATAAATATTTTTTAGATATAAGTTTTTTATAGTCAATTTTCAAGAACATCCGATATTATAATCGGTGACAAAAAAAAATTAAATTGAAAAAACGCATCATACTTGCATTTAAATTCTAACGATTTAATTATTTTATTAGAAATTATAGGAGTAGTCAAGGGGGGAGGGGGGCAAGGGGAAATTCCCCCCTCCCTTTTAAGCTAATAATCCCCCTTAGTCCTCCCCTTCTACTCCCTGACCCCTAAATGAAAGAAAGAATGTAAAAGTTGATATTTTTTATAAAATTTATACATTTTTGGAAAAAAGCATTTATATATAAAAAAAGTGAACCAAAAATGTTTTTTAAGAAATGGAATATAAGCCAAAGATAGGTCTTAAGACAAAAGTGAAATGTATTATAATTATTAATAATAGATCCAAAAAAATTACTAAATAATATAATATATCAAATATAATTTTTAATAAAGTGATTAATTTTAATTAATTTATTTTAATAAAAGTAAAATATATATATAAAACTATTGATAAAATTAAATCATAATTTAAATAAAAAAATTAAAGCACACTACAAACAGTGGAATATTATATGTCGTAGATTTACAGTATATCTAATTATCAATTATTATATGACAATCAAAAAATTTTTACCAATAGAGCGAATTATATATTTTACAGAAAACTAAAAATATTGATTAGGGCATCAGAAAATATCTTTTAAAGACATTGTGAGATAAATAATATGAAAATTTTTTTTTAATATCATTTTATTTAAAATAAATAGATGGCGTTAAATAATTGAATGCAAATTATTGCTATATTTATTATTAAGAGCATTAATTAATAAATTTTGTTAAAATATTAACTATAATATATTCTCTAACTGTCAAATATGTCTGTAAAAGTGGAATTTTACCTAGTATTTTGCAACCAATTCTATATAATAGAGGAATATCAACTATATGTCTACTTACTTTTTATAAATAAATTTCTTATACTATTTGAAATAAATTTTTACCATGCTTTTATATTAATGTATATACAAGATTTATTATATTTTATATAAACTAATAAAAATATATTTCATATTTGTTCCAGGCTTAATTTTTTTATTAAAAATAACCTCCTCTCTTGTAAAAATATTTTATGACTATATATAGACTAAGGCAAACCGGCCGAAGGCAGGACAAAAGCGGGCCGAAGGCCCGCCCAAAATGGGGTCTGGGGATGTAACCCCCAGAAATTTTTTAATTATCCCCCCCCTTTTAGGAAAATCCTGGTTATGCCTATGTTAGAATTAGAATATTATTAGCTGAAGCCCAGACCATTTGGGACAATTCCGTTGTCCCAAACACTCCTCGACCCTCCTCCTGTTTACAGAGAGACTGGGAAAAATCGAGCCTTCATGACGACGATCTCACAGTCTTTCACCAATTAAACCAAGGATCGGGTTACGAGTTTCTGGAAACTATACCCTCCAACAACCTCGACTTATTGCTGACCGCTGACGAGCTAAGATTTGCCATTGGATTACGGCTCAATTGCGAAATTGTTCTACCGTACCAATGCAAACATTGCGAAACCAGCGTCGATCGCAAGGGCAGACATTGCCGCTTTTGCCGAGGCCATTTTCCACGGCACACCAATTGCAATGACATCATATTGCGCGCTCTCAAATCCGCAGGCATTCCATCAAGACTTGAACCGACCGGCATTTTTAGATCCGACGGAAAACGTCCTGATGGAATGTCCTTGATTCCTTGGTCAAGGGGCCAGCTACTAGTCTGGGACTTCACCTGCATTGACCCAAATGCACCATCCAACCACAACGTCGATGCCCTCGCTCTAGCAGAAACTTGTAAAACTATCAAATATAGTTCCATAGACCCCTCTTTCTTATTCATACCTATCGCCTGCTCTACTCTTACCACCTTCGGTAGCAAAGGTCTAAGTTTTTTTAAAGAATTAGGCAAACGGATTCGGGAAAAAACCGATCAGCCTAAAGAGTCCCTTTTTTTACGACAAAGACTTGCTACCGCCATCATTCGCTCTAACTACCTAAGTTTCATCTCTTCCATTGAATAATCTCCTATGTCTATGCTCTCTCTCTCCCTTCTCTTTCCTAGTTTCCATTCTTTTATCCCTTACCCTTTCGCAAATTATATTTTTATATTTTTTTACCTTTATTAATTTTACCATATAAAAAAATTTATTATTTGCTATAAATTTTTGATAACATATTATATCAGCAACTATTGAAATAAAGAGAGAATTTACCCTTAAAAAAAATTTTTTTTATCTATATATTAAAAAATTATCAATTCCGTTTTTGATACATGAAATTTTAATTGAACATTGAGCGGAATAGAATAATAATTTTATCATTCGAGGAATACAAAGTGTATCAGTCGTTTAAGAATAATGCATTATTCGATTTGATTTTTCCGCAGGCCTACCCATTCTCCAATAAAGGAGTGTCCTCCATTTCCAAAAAATTATAATAAAATTGTTTACGAATTTTTTTAATTAAGTAATATTTTACAAAAAATATATATGTATATTCTTTTTCATAAATATTCCATTCTAAAATAAAATGATTTCGTAGTATTTGTTTTATATATAACTTTATTTAAGAATTTTAATTATCTAAAGTGCATTAATTGAATTTTTTTTTCAAACTTGATTTCTAATAAAAATCATTAAGAAAATTAATAAATTGTCATTTTAACTAATGTAAGATTGATTATATTTGAAATTTAATTGCTTGATTACGAGAATAAAATTTTATGAATCCTATAAATTCAAATATTTATGTTGCTATAGTAAAAATACCCATATCTCAGTATCTGGTCTTGGTCATAAAATAATATAAATCTGGACTGGGCTTAAAAATTTTAAACCCAGTCCGATTTTTTAAAAATAAACTTAAATTATATCAATTAACTAGATTAAAAATAAAATGATGTATCATTTAACATTTATTCACCTCTCTTATTAAAAATTTACATTTGAAACTCTTTACAAAATAAAGCCCAAATTATATAAAATGACCAAATATTATAACTAAGGTCGTCTATATCCAAAAACCAGGCCTGGGCAGGTATAAAATAGATTTTTTTCAAAAAATTTAAGGCCAGGCTTACTAAAAATTTGCAGGTCTCTAATAATTTTCAATAGTACATTTTTGGCCTCAAACTTATTCAGTTTTTAAATCTAAAAAAATTTAATTATTTAAATTAGAGCCCTGTATAGAGAAGTCTGAGTTTTGCATTCGAAATAAGGCCAGAAGGACTCAATTTCTACGAGTAATTTTTTCTGACAATGGGCAAATAAAAAATAATTTTTTAAAATAAACCTGAACCTTTAGAATTTTAGCCCATATTCAAAGTGAAAAAAAATCTGAGATATTTTCTCTCAAAAACAGATATAATGAAAGTTTCAATGTTTTTTACAACCATTTAAATTTAAGGAAAATGAGTAACAAAAAATATACAACCTCAAATCTATTAAAAAATGATCTTTTAAAAATTCATTCTAAAAATATCCCATTCTATTGAATATAAATGAGAACTTCCAATCCAGTCCTCATAGGTTTTTTAAAGAGAAATTTTGAATATCTAATTTTATTTTTACATTTAAATCTAAAATATTGTGAATGTGAACAAATAATAACACCTCATCAGTGGCGTATCCAGGATTTTCCAATAGGGGAGAATAATTCGCGTTTATGGATATTTAAATAAGAAATAACGGTTATAAGCCAATATTTTTATTATTTTAAGTTAGGTATATTATATTTAATAAAAAAAAATTTTGAAGTATCATTTTTTTTTATAAAATTTGGTTTAAAAACTAGCCTCAGCTTAAATTCTCATACAATATAAGTAGATTAAAAATTTTTTATTGAAAATACTAATTGTACTGTGCATAAAATATTGACTAAAAAATAATTTAAAAAACAAGTTTTTATAACTTCTTTTCAAATACAATATTATATAAAAAATTTATTAAATACTATTATTATAATGTGATTTTGAATTTTCATGGGAAATTTGCCAATACATCAAGAATTTTGTTTGTCGTTAGAATCAAATCTCTCTGGATATTTAAGAGAGGTAACCCATTTAGCCAAGATTCGGAAGTAGTATTTCGTATAAGTTTTTAATTCAACCTTCTAAAGTTGCAAAAGGTCCTTTCATTTGTACATATTGTAATAGGCAAACATGCAATTATAAAACAACTTAAAATATTTGGAAATTGAGCCAAGGTTTCCTTATACCGATTGAGCGCATCAATAGCATGCTCAGGTAAAATAACCAAAAGTAGTAAATATTTGTACCACAATTCGAATTCACTGATTTAATTGATTTCAGTATCAATTTATCAATAGTGGCAGGAAACAAAGAAGGATTTTTAGGTAATAAAATTTGAAGATTGCTAAAGACTTGTTTTTTTTATCTAAAAACCATATTTTTTTGCAATAAAAAAGTATCCAAGTATGGGATGAAAATGGATATTTTATAATATTCTTCAGTTGAGTCAAAATTTATATTACATCTCAATAATTGTTTAGATGCTAGACGAGGTTTAATTAATTCATAAGATTAAGCTTTCGATTCAACATCTAGATAAATATTATGAGAATATTCATCTACATTCATTCTTATTGTATTTACCTGTTCATATACATTTTCCACCAAATCAATAATGAACCAAATCTAAATTTGGTTTTAGTAATTTTTTACAAGGTAGTGAACTATAGGGAATTAATTTATTAATGCAAATAGCAGCAAAGATAAACTGATTAAATGGTGGGGTGGGGGGTATTTTTATTAGCTTAAAAATATTTATGAAAACAGTCAAATTTGTGATGGGGGTGGGAAAATTTCCTCCTTTTCCTCCATTGGTTGCTCACCTACAGCTCACTATTTAAAAAAGAAATTGTTGATACAATCAACCATATAAAATTATTAATTAATATTTAATTGATCTAGTTTTAATTATTCATATTTTTATGTAAATGTTTTGAAAGTCATAGAAATTCATAATTTACTAATTAAATAAAAAATATTATTATAAACCTTTCCAGGCATACCCTTGGAAGCTAAAAAATTTCCTAAGATTCCAAATTGTGAACTTTTTAATGGCTCTACAATGAATTGAGGATCATTTTTCTTTTATCATTTAATTAATAGTTATAATGTTTTTTGATAATTTTAATACTTCTACATCCTTAAGATTTTTTGCTGTATATGATAAATTTTTTTCTATAACATTATTTTTGCCAAATTTTAAGTTGGTTATGAGCTAAAGGATAGATATATTAACCATATATTCACATTTATTGTACTTCACCATTAGTCCCCATTTCTTGAAAAGGTCCAGCACCTGCCCCTATATAAAATGCTTCTGACATATCAATAAGGGTGGATATTACTCTTAAATCATATGTTTTATCTAAATGTGGAGTAGGTGTTAAATAATGCTGCCCTCCTACATCCAACAATTTAGGATAACCACATATACCTAAAAAATTAAATTCCCTTATTAGTTCTAAATTATCATACCTTGACAGGCAAGATGAAAAGGAGGTTTAGTTAGATCAGGAACATTATTAACACTTACATCACAGGTTTGAAAATATGCACCCATATTCTTTTTAATGACTAATAAAAAAAGTTATTAAGTTATAAAAATAAATACCATCCGCTATGTCCATCATATTAATATTGGGCACCATTTCTTGTTTAACTTTCATATTTATATGTTATTGATTGATAAAACCACAAAAAGTGCCAAACCAAAAAAAGGTCGGTCAAAACATATGATTTTTTATTAAGCGTTCACTAGGAAAAGTTATTTTTGATGTGAAATAATTTTCTGCGCTTTTTTAAATTTTAGTACCTTTTACCTGAAAAAATTCAAATTATTATTTTTGAATTGATTATTTAAATTTTGAATGGGTTCGGTTTTTCCGGTACGAGTGATGAATATGGATATTATCTTCAAGGATGGATATAAACTGATAAGTGATTGTATTTGTACTTTGAATTTAATTTAATCATATATTTATTTCTTATTTTAGGTTTTAAATTATATTTCTAGAGTACCTTCCCCGTCCCTTTTTTAAAAATAAATAGGGCCGTAGGTTTTGGGTGTGGGCTGTTCTCTTGGACCTCCCTATCTGTTCCAGCCCACAGACGTTTAAATAATAGTTTATGAACTATTATGCGTACAAGTACGTGCGGCTTGCCCACAAACGTGTGAAGGGCTCCTCATATTTTACTTTATACCTAACTTAAATCTTCCAATTAGATGAAAATGAGGAAAACCTAGCGTAGCTCTGTTGTACTTACAACGTTAAGAGGGCGTATGCGCTTTATTCCGTATTCCGTATTTTTGATATAAAACCATAAATATTGTATCTATTCCAATGTTATATATATCATTGATCTATTCTATAAATTATTTAATATTTAAATCATTCATCATTGTCTTAAATAGAGATAATAAAATATTATTCCATTCCATGATATATTAACAATATGTGATATGAACTTAAAATATAAAGATGCCTTACTGCAGATACAGGTATAGCCAAGTTATTTGAGAGTAATAGAGGGGGGGGGGGGGGGAGATGGCAAAAGAAAGCAAAAGTTCATAGAAACTTTCGTAATCCCTATAAAAAAATTTTAAAATATTTTAGGATATAGATTTGCTTTTTTTTCTACAAATTTTTGATAGATTTTCCTTTTTTTTAATTGAAAAAAATAAAAACTAGCAAGGCCACTGGATACTAGGATTTTCCTAGAGCAACTTTTGTATGACTTAACCCTCTTAAATTTAATTATATTATCTATTTCTTAGGTCTTTTATCAGGTTATATTTTTTTAAATGATGGTATAATTCACTTCCCTTTTTAAAAAAGAATTCAATCGTAGTCATTAATTTCTAAATGTAATAATTTTCATTAAAAATGTTAATTTATAATAACATATCATATTTATTTTTGGGTAAGAAGAGAGCAGGGATAGTTAAAAGAAAGGAATTGTTTTTATTAGCCTAAAACGGGTTTTGCTAAAATTTGAAAATTTCCTAAGTAGTGGGTTTTCTCATGCTTTTTTACTAATATACTTATGATTGTAGTAAATATGTGGCATACAATTTTGATTCTAATATAATCCGGTCGTGTATTAAGAGGGCTATGAACCCTCCTAAAAAAGGGGTTCAGATTTGGGTTCTGGTTCAGTTTTTATTTTCAGTATAAAGACATTTTTTGGTGAAAATTATTTTGCTTGGAATCCTTTTTTTAATTATTAGAGTAGTGTTGTTAAAAAGCCTGATTCGGGTCGATTTTTAAAAACGGCCTGATTAAGATTATAACAAAAATAATATTATGCAAATCTGAAGATTTAACCAATAGATGGTATCTATTTACCAAATCTTGAGGTTTATATTATTTTGGTTAAAATCTTAAGCCGTTAATAAAAATTGACCCATGTAAAAATTTTAAAATTTTATTAGCATATTTTGTAACCTTTCTTTTATAATAGATAATAATATACATTTTAGAAATATTTATTTCTGTTTATTATTGAATTATTAAATTAAAGGTAATACCAAAGAAAAGAACATAATTGTAAGGCAAAATAGCTTTTAATTGCACTTTGCAATGCACTGTCAAAGTTAGGCATAAAAAATCAATATTTTATTTTAACATCTCGATTTTGGAAGATATTATGATAATTTCAATGGATAATTTACTTATATTCTTTATGGTGATAAATTTTTTTTATGGTAATGCCCAAATATAGTAAAATAAGGTTTATAAAAACTAATGTTTCTCTTATTTTTACTAAATTTTATAAGTCTTTTTATTCTTGAACATGAACCCTGAACGCGAGCCTAGTTCAAAGATATTTCACTGAACCCAATCACAAAAATAAAAAAATATTTTAAAAAAATATAGAACGTTGAACCCTAAATTTTAAAAAAGCATCCTGGTTTGGTTTAGGTTCAGTAAAATATTTGAGGTTCAGAGGGTTATGTTCTGTTTCAGGATTCGCTGGTTCGCAGCCCTGATTTAGAGTGTGCTGTAACTGTGGGGTAAACACTTTTATGGTTTTGGTCACTATATTTTATATTTAAATAGTAGGAACACTTAAGTATATTTTAGAGAAATAATAAAATAGCAAATTAGAAAATAAAAATTATTTATCAAAATATAGTTTACATTTTTTTTGAATTAGCAAAATTTTGTTAATTTAATTTTTTAGATTAAATATTATACTCTAACATTAACCTAAAATAAAAGATGTATCAATCGGGAGAGACACATCAAAAAGAATATAATCTTTTTTTGCTTGTAATCAGTGGCATAGCTACGGGGGTGGTTTTCGGGTTTGGACCCCTCCCAGAGCAAATTTTTTTTTTAGATTATACGTTCAAAAGACTTAAAAGTGATTTTATATCAATTTTATTACTATTGAAATTATTCTGGATAGTATTATTATAAAGTCTGAGAATAATCTACTAAATTATAATAACATATTATTGATGCATTTAAAAAATATATTTATTATATATTATCGAAGATATGGTTATGATTTGTAAGATAAACCCGGCCGAAGGCCCGTTAAAGGGGTCTGGGGGTGAAGCCCCCCCCCAGCTTTTATATGTATGGACCCCCTCTAAGGAAAATTCCTAGCTACGCCACTGCTTGTAATAAATGTTTTATAAATTCACATTAAATGTTATTAATATATTTATTAATAACAAATTGTGTCTTTATTGTTCTATGAGTATTGTGAACTACTTGACTTAGCATTTCGGTAAAAAATTCACCATTTTTAAAATGTTCTATAGAATAATGTTGAATATATTTTCAGATTCAAATCGGTTAAATAAAAAATGTCAGATAAGTGAGAAATTTTATATGCTACATTTATATGCCAATAACGCTATTTTATCTGGATAAATATTTGTGAATTTAGTTTTCCCTCTGCCATTTAGACTATATTAAAGTTTAAATAAATTTTTTTAAATCAGCAATCTATTAATAGTAATTAGCACAAAAAATTAAATTTTTTGTAAAATAATTTCTAACAACTAACGTCTTTTAACAAAAAGCTAATTCTTATATGATATCAATTGAATTATTATGACAATGTAAATAATAGATGATCAATTATATCATTATGAAATCATATTTGCAATAAAGCTTTCGCATTATGATGACATATAATAGACTCATTTGAGAATAGAGGGTCAAAATTGTATTTACTTGATAATGGGATTAGTAGTAAAAACAATTACAATTTTAAAAAGATATCATTAGTAAAAAGATAATTAGATTTTAACAATAATGGTATTAGTTTTAATTCTAAACCAGACATAACTTACTCTTGCAAGATACACTCTGAATAGATTATATAACTCCATGTAAAGATATTTATTAGTAAATGGACTTTACCTTTCTTTCTTTCCGTATTTCTATATTTATTATTTCTTCCCTTTCTTTCTATATTTCTTTCTTTCTTTGTAACTGTCAGAATTTTAAGTTACAGTGTAAATATCAGCTAGATATAAATAGACTTCTAAAACGTTATTATGGGCAGATATTTAGCAATAAATGCAAATAAAAATGAATTTTAATAATAATGATAATAGTTTTGACTCAAAATTTGATAAAACTTCATTCTTATGAGATTATACCACCCCTTATGCAGGGATTTAAATATTTTTATTTTATTAGAGAATTCAACAATTAATAGGTCACTGTCAACATCAGAAAATATATCACGATCTAACTAAAAAAATTTAACTTTTCAGTGCAAAATCTAAACTCTGAAAAATATGATTTCTGTCAGTATTGCCCCCTCATAACATCATTTAATATAAAAATTAATATTTTTAAAAAAATATTTACCACCAACTGTTAATTTTAATAGATATTTTTAAAGTATCAAGAAAATAATAAATATATATATGCAATTTGTAATTCTGGAAGTTCTAATTAAAATAATAATTATATTGAAACCCCACAAATAAATAGTTAATTTGATATACCAATAACACATTTTGTATTAGCTTACCAGTCGGAACTGCATATACCAAATATAACTGTCCATTATCTAATAAACTAATAAAAGTCACGAAATGGGGGCTGCTGCCATCTCATCAGAACCAGAAAATTATGTATCCTCAATCTGGGCTACCATCTCATTCTTAGCCACCCTCGAACCCTTGATTCTCTTTATATTGCCCTTAATACAAATAAGCAACCTGTAGCTATTCCCAACCTATTAGCTGATGTGCATACTATAATAAATGGGATAATTATACATATCAAGGATAATTCATAACTATTTATTTATTTATGATCAATCATAGATATAAAAATAGAATTATAATATAAAGCGGATATACAAATATGATAGAAGTTTCTACATTCTAATGATGTTAGGCAGTTAAACATTACCACCCAATATTATGTATATATATATATAATCATTATAAAACATATATAACGAATATACTAATTCATAATATATAACTATATATGTATAATTTTCACATTACTGCATTTCCCTTTCATTAATTGAAAGGAAACTTTTATCCCTTAGATGCATCAACAACTTAAAGTTTCTCCTAAAAATCTTTATCTTTGGTCTCTATTTACCTTTACCATGTGGTGTTCTCTTTTCTAACACCAACTCTTCTCCCCCCAATCAAAATTTTGTTCTCTCAAAAGAGTATCAATATCAGCTGCCTTTGTACAAATGATCTCACCAAGAGTATAAATATCGTTTTCCTTGTTGATTGATCTCCCACCGGAGCATCAATATCGACAGATTCCCCCCCCCTCCAAAGTACCCATATCTATTCCATTGTTTTCTTGATCTCCCACCGGTGTATCTAATATATCTCCCACCGGAGTAACGTTATAGAGTCTATTGTATGCTTGTTCTCCCACTGGAGTATCGTTAAAGAGGCCATTGTATGCTTGACTCCCACAGGAGTATCTATCTCGATGTATCTCCCACCGGACTATCATTATCGAGTTCATTGTAAATTGGTCGACATTGTGCTTGAACGGCCCATGAGGCCACCGATATCCTAGAGCTAGCCAAGAGATCAATCCTTATGGCCCACGAGGGCACTTTTACCCGAGCTGGCCAAGAGATCGCTATTATCCTTGGGTGGCTCATGAGATAATCTATATCCCTATATCGCACGAGAAAACATCATTAGTCTTTTATCCAAATACAACAACAACTAGCTCAATTAAACCCCATTCGTTTTTGCATAAGTCACGTGATTTGAGAGCCCAACATCCTTATATTATTATGTCTAATTTAGGCAGGTTTCTTTATCAATATACATTTTGCAAATATCTATATTACCATAGTTCAATAATTATAATCATGAACCCAATCTCCATATAATTGTCACTTTATTATTAATAACCATGTTTTCCCATATTCAGTAAAATTTTGAAAATATCAATTTGTTTCAAGGTCACGTTTTTAAACAATTTCCAAAAATCATCATATTTCCATAAGTAATATATTATACCATATTCTTATAAACAATTTTTCTCTGTCAGCAATTATAATAATTCATCACTTTGTTCATGTTAAATCAGATATAATTGTTCTATTTCATAATTATCTCAATATTATAATATCAGTTTTCATAGTTATAAATCATTCATATATTATTAATATTATTTTACTCCTGTCGCTATCTTACTACTTTGCTCACTTATATTCTCGATTCTTTATAATAAGGTGGACACAATTGAAATCTATGAAATTTTTATTTATCAATTTTTCAGCAAGTCAAAAATGTTATTTATAAGAAAAATAAAACAAATTTTATCCGATAATTTAATAAATCCCCGAATTATTTATATCAACTAAAAAATTAGATATTTTCACAATCTTAATAATCATATTATTTATTATTATTTAATTCGACTAATCAACAATTTGATGGTTGTCTTATAATTAAAAATATGTACGGCTGCCTTATAATTAAAAATAGGTTTAAAAACAACATAAGACTGAGGCATGCCACCCCTTTATGGGCAAGAGGCATTCACCGAATATATTATACATAATATATATTACGTATTTAAACGATAGAGTCGAATGTTATACACTATATATTACAATATATTTTAAATAATTAAACCGAGGGGGGTTTTTATAGTTCATATTTTTTGTATTTATAGTGGGCAGTATTTATATTATTGGAGTAATTGCTACAGTATCTTCCTTCGGCGTCAATGAAATAATTGTTGCGCTATCATAAATGGAGTAGGATGGAGAGGTCGAGGATTCGTATGTTGTTCGCAAACTCTCTGGCTAAACGGTTATGCGAAATTTGAATATTCTTTGGCATGGCCAATGAATTATCAATTTGGTTATTCATTCACTCCTTGAAGGGACGGTCACATTGCCCCCTCATATATCCCCCGGACTGACATTGTAACTTTTTTTTCACTATCGACTGTTTATTTCTGGAATTGTTGAATTCCCATGCCAATATTCTTTGGGATCACGGTCAATGGTATATAATATTTATTAAAATTTACAAACTGAGATGGGGTTTGATGGTAGAATGATATAAAGAACCGAATTTAATTAAAGTTTATTATACAAAAAATACATTATAAAAATAACGAATTTAATTTATTTAAATTTCTGCTTACAAAAAAAAATTATACAAGCACATACTTATTAATATTATTATTTATTTTATTTTATTTTTTTCATGGTGTTAATCCTTGTGTAAAAAAAACTTTACTTACCAACTATTTATTTTTTTTCCTAAATAATATTATAACTGATATTTACATGGAAGGCAATGGATCAAAATGGATTAAATCTATTTGAAATCTTTTTATTTAACTTATCTTTATCTCTCTGAAAACATTATATCTTTTTACAACTATATGTATATTATTATTTTAATAATATTTACATATTTACAATTTGTTTTAAGGTTACTTTAAGAAAAGTTATTTAAACGTTTTTACATATATAAAAAGAAAAGTACGATAAGTTTTTAAAGGTCATACAAATATATTTCACAAAAAGAAAAAGAAAGATTTAGTACGAAAAGGTCGTATGAATAATTTTAACATTCGAAATATATTTAACAATAACTTCATGTAATTGTAATGGTGCATGTGTAAAAAAATGGGAGGAAAAAAACTTTTTTTCTTCCGACGTCATTCAGTGAACCTGCCATTATTATTTTAAACCAATTATTATTACCCTTTTTCATTTTCACCATAATTCAAAATGTTAACTATCGAAACTAACATCTTTATTAATTACCCTCAGGATTATATCATAAATCAATTAATTTCCTCATTTTTTTTTGTACTACACAGTACATCTTTATTACTCAACAATAATGTAAACTACACATTTTTCTCCTAATCGAACATGATCGTTATGCCTAATAATGGTATTCAAACTTAGATTAGCTAGTACCTTGCCCTTAGCCACTTAATTTATTTTATTATCAAATAAACGTGGCCAAACCATTTAGCCCACAATAAATTTGACCCTTTGATCTAACTGGATTGATTATATAATTATTTTTTTTAATCTTAACAAATCCAGAAACCTTGGTTCTTCGACCAAGAAACAACTCCGAAGGAGTGATACATTCATAGTTATGAGAATTAAGATAATATATTGAGACATATAAGCCTCACTTCTTTTCTAGTTTTTCTGAGCCAATTTTTTACAAGCGCCACCATCCTCTAAGCTTGTCCATTCAAGCTGGATATGGTGGAGCAAAAATGTGTTAGTGTTTGGTCTGTGACTCGGCACAAAATTGTTTAAAATCATCCCTCATAAAGGCTGGCCCTTCATCGGAAACAATAATATCCGATAAACCGAACCTAGCCCATAATTTCCTTATTTTTTAATAACAATTTTTGTTGTATAACTATGTACTTCTTCATATTCTATCCACTTTTAATACGTATCAACTACTAAAAAGTATGATTTTTTATTCAAATCAAAGAGTTCGACGTGGATACGGTCCCACGGTTCTTTCGATTTGTGCCAATTCTGCCTACCTCTTTACGGGGCATAGCACGCTAATTAAAGAGAATACATCTCCTTGTAATTTTTTCAATATCATTACCCATCCCAGGCCTCTATACATATTCACGAGTCTAAGATTTTATTATATCCCGACCCTGATGTCCGGCATGTAATAAATTTACAATTTTATTAAGCAATTTAAAATGAATTATGGCCCTATGTCCCCTCATTATACAATCATCCACAACTGATAATTTTTTTTCAATTTTTTTATAAACTTTACAATTATTTCTCTATGGTTTTTTTCCCGTCAAGAATAATTTAGACTCATTTCTTTATTTTTTAAAGTATTGAACTTAAGATCCACCCAATTATTAGGGCCACCTCTTAACATATATGAAAGAGGACAAACCAATGAATTCTCTTTCTCCATTACTTTATTTTTATTTAACTCGAGATCTTCTTCACTCGATCCCAACCTGGATAAAATATCAGGCAAACAATTTTCTTTGCCTCGGCGATATCTCAATTCCACATTAAAACCTCTCACTAATAACAACCAGCGTTGTAATCGTGGAGACAACATCAATTCTTGATTATCCTTTTTGAACAAATGAATTAATGGTTTATGATAGGTATAAATTACAAACTTTTACCGATTAAATATTCACGGCATTTGGTATAACTAAAAATGACCGCTAATGCTTCTTGTTCAATAACGGAATATCGTGTTTCCACTTCTCGGAACTCGAAAAAAATATAAATGGTGTTTCCAAACCATCAATTAAATGTAGTAATGCATCTTCAACACTAGATGCATCAATGGCTAATATTATCTCTATATCGTTGTTAAACATACCAAAATCGACTCTTCCACAATTTTCCGCTTTAACATTTTAAATGCGATTTGTTGTTTATTGGCCCATTCAAAATGAACTCCCTTATGTAATAATTTATATAAAGGTATTGCAATCCTTGCAAAATCATCCAAAATCTATGATAATAATTTACCTTACCCAAAAACGACTGCACTTTTGCTTTATTTGCTGGTAGCTTCATATTAGACATATTTCTCAAATTTCAGAGATTTTACCTCCATCCTATTAATTTGATGTCCCAAATAGATAACTTCTGTTACCCCAAAAACACTTTTTTCACTTCTGGCCCTCAGATCTTTGTCACGAATTATTTTGAAAACTTCTTCCAAGCATTGATTATGTTGCGTCGATGTTACACCCGTTATCAACACATCATCCATATAATAGAAAACTCTTTCTAGGCTCTGAAAAGCGGATGCCATTGTACGCTGAAAAATTGGCGCTGACATACTTAACCAAAAGTTAACCTACAAAAGACAAATAATTCTTTAGGAGTCGTTATCATAAACAATTTATGAATTTCCTCCTTTAAAAGTAACTGTAAATATGCAGAAGATAAATCAACTTTAAAAATATTTTGCACCCTTTAAATTGACCAAAATTTTCTCAATTCTAGGCAATGGATATATTACTTCCACAACCCCTGGATTAAAAGTAACACGGAAATCGGCACATAGCTTCAACTTTCCATTAGATTTTTTAACTGGAACCAATGGTGTGGCCCATTCACTATATTCAATTCGACTAATAATTCCATCATTTACCCATTCGTCTAATCCGTCTTCTATTTCTTTTTTCCATTTAAAAAGAACTCGACATCCTAACGTTTCCTCAAAAATTATACAATATTTTTTAACTAAAATCTGTAAAGCATTAGTAACTTTATTTAACTCATTAATTTCAAAATTTACCATTTGATCTTTATCAATTTCCATATTTATTTTGGAGCTACTTGGCTCTATCTTTACTTTTTCCGGATATGATTAACGACAGGACTCTTTCCTTCGTTTAATAAATTAGACATTTCTCTTTCTCTAATTTTATTTCCGATGCTATCCGCAATTAATTTTTATTCAGAATAGCAACTAATTTGCTATCCATGTTAAGAAAAGCTCATATTACGAGGTCCGTTTTAGTAATCCAATCCCACCCCATAATTGTTTCTACATTTTTTTCTACCACTCATAAATCCAAACTTATGGTAGTATCGTTGAAAACAGTATCCCATTTGGTTTTACCCAAAATTTTAATTTCGGAGTCATCAAATTGTTTAACACACATACTTTCTACTTAAATAATGCTATGCGGCCTATATTTGTAAAAATTTCCTCTAGGCATTATAGAAATGCTAGCATATCAAACAATATGTCAAAGTGCACATGATCTACCCTCAATTTTAACCGAGGACAAGAACATTCTTCATTCAATCTTTCAATCATTAAAATTTTATAGGTTTTAATCGGCTGATTTATGTTTATTCTATCTGAAATATTAATTTCATTAGAATCTGAATTCATGCATAAATTCAACTCGGAATTTAGAGGCTTTTTAAAATCATTAATATATTTTTTAACAATACCCATAGGATATTTTTCCCATTTAAAATTATTATAACCCCTTTCAATCGGATTATAATGATATTTAATATTTTTCATTTTATCTCCATGATAATAAAAATTTCTATCATAATCACTCCTCTTATGAGAGTTATATTTGGGTTTACAAATATCATACACTGAACAACGGTTCCCTTTATTTATTATACCGTCAGGATTTTTTACATTCTATTTATTGAAAAATTTATTATTATAATTCACCAGTTTCTCGACCTTTATATGATTTTACCCGCAACCATATAGTCAGTTTACCTTATTTGACATTTCTGCACAATACATGGCCACATGTCCAAATTTCTTACATTTTAAACAAAAGCGTTAATCATCATTATCTGATTCTAACACTTCAAATTTATTCGTGGTAATACCTGAAATTTTCCTTACATTGGTATTCCCCAATAACGCCTTTCATAAAGGAAAACCAACACAAAAATTTTGTTCTCTTACGATGCATGTTTCAGCTTTATTCCCCCTATAACCACACAGGCTGCATATAATATTATTTAAAGTATTTCTTTTATAATTAAAATTTGTACCTAATTTTTTATCCCTTGGAAAACCATTTGTTTCATTAAGACCATTCTTGCCACATATTTGACAATTACATTAATTATTATTCATATTAATCAATTTACATACATCCTGGTATATAACCTTGATTATATCTTTCAATTCTTTTAAATCTTTTAGGATACCCACTGATCTAGCCAAACATTCTGGTTGGTCATCAATAATTACGCTAAATTTTTTAACCACTTTTAGTTCATCATTCTTGATTTCATTTTAAATTACTTTCCAATTCCATTATTTTGTTCAAGTAATTATCCGATGCAACGGAATCTTTATTCAATTCATTGGATACCTTTTTCAATACATCGGTATTACCATTTTCCACCTGTTCCTTCAGTTTCTAGAACACTATATTTAATTCAAGATTAATATTGTCCATATTACTAGCAGATACAGTTTCAGATTATTTTCTACATTTCTTTATCAAATGTTTACTAATTACGAAGGATACATAGAAAATGAAAAACAAAAAAGCTATAATTAAATTGTTGATTATATTAAATTTCTTATTAAGAACTTTATAATACAAAACTTTATGGAGTGAAACCTTGCTAAACATATCAGCCCTATTATTATAATTAAAATTAAAAACCATCCCATATTTCTTAAATTGCCTTACAAATTTTTTTAGTAGCACTGAGTTATGTTTAATTTTTATTGTAAATACATATATAAATTTTTTTTTTACCTTTGGGCTTTGGTAAACCAAAATGACCTGGGCTAAGAATCCTAGTCAATCCGGTACCAATATATTGCACCTTGATATCTTGCAACTTTGCTCACTAATATTTTCGATTAAGCTTTATAATAAAGGACACAATTCAAATCTATTAAACTTTTATTTATCAATTTTTCAGTAGTCAAAAATAATGCTTTTGCAAGGATGCTAACCCGGCAAAATTTTTGCTCGAGTTCGGTTTGGGTTCGGTTTAAGGTAAAATAAAAATAGGTGGGTTCGGTTCAGGGAAATATTTTTGAACCCGGGTTTGGTTCAGGGTTCAGCTTGGGTTTAAGAATTTTTGAATTGATAAAAATTCTATATTTAAATCATAATTAAAAAACTAGACATAAATTTGGTATAAAAAATAAATTTTTTATTTTATTTATAGGTAAAATATAGTTAAAAATACAAAACACAGTCATGTATCAATTTTAAAATTTAATGACATATTTCTTTAAATTAACAATTCCAATATAATAATTTTTACTTTGACTTGTTCACTTTTATTTACCTCTAATTAATAATCATTGAGATAAGTTGAAAATTAAAAATAAATGGCGCAAATGAATTTAATTGTTTAAAATTTATAACACTCCAATAGGAATCTGAGAATAAATTTAAAAAATTTTAAGGCGTATAAGTTGTTTAAAATTTATTAACACTTCACTTAATTGGAAATTTGAAAATATTATAAAATCTCAAGTAAATTATTAATATTTGTATTTACAATTAATACAAATATCTTAATATATAATTTTAAACAATACAATGAACCCGGTTGAACCCGGGTTCAAATAAAATTCACAAGTTTCGGTTCGGGGTTTTGAAAATTTTATAAACGGGATTCAAGTTCGGTTTCATATTTTTGCCCCAAATACCCAGGTTTTCTTCTCCGGTTCGGTTCGAATTCCTAGTTTTTTATAAGAAAAATACAATAAATTTTATCCTATAATTTAATAAATCCCCGAAAAAATTGGTATATATCAAATTTATATTTTGTTTATATTTCATTTGGATAGGTACTACCAAATTTATTTATAATATATGTTGCACTATAAGAATTGCAATCGAATTAGAATTGGTATAAAAATCAATGTTGGTTTTTTATTCAATAAGTTAATAATGTTCTCTGTTTTTACAATTCATAAATAAATATGTATATGTTAAATTTAAAAAAATAAACTTATTTCAAATCAATTGAACATAACTAATGTCCAATTAACACATCACAATTGAACAAAATACCATATAAAAATAACGCCTTAAACAGCAATAACTAAACATTAAAATATATATTGACAATCACCAAATAACATAACATGCACCACTTCAAAAAAAAAAAATTTAATAAAAAAAAATCTCTAAAATCCAATACCATTTGAATCTATATAATATATGACAGTGATAACATAATTTATGATGGGGAAGTTAATTGAAATTAATGATAGAGGAGAAAGATCGCTTGGCATGAGAGAGAAAATAATTGTATCTTGGAGGGAAATAAATATAATGGGAAAGGGATTATAATTTGTTGTTTCCTTATTTGGAATCCAATCATTAAAATGGGGAGGGGAATCAATATAATGGAAAAGGGAATTATTGCAGTAATTTATAATAATTTGTTGTTTCCTTATTTGGAATACAATCAATACATTATAATGGGGAGGGAGGGGAATAAATGTATCTTTATAATATTTTTGTGTCCTTAATTTTGGAATACAATCAATGAATGCATAATAATGGGGAAGGGACTAAGGAATTTGTTGTTTCCTTGTTTGGAATATAAACATTATAATGTGGAGGGGAATAAATATAATGGAAAGGGAATCATTGCAATAATTTATAATTTGGATGTATCTTTATAATATTGTTGTTTCTTTATTTTAGAATACAATCAATCAGTACATTATAATGGGGAAAGGAGAGATTAAATAAAGTTAATAATAGTCCAATAAAAACTACGCATAATTTATAATATTTTTTAAATATTCTTTAGAAAAACAAAATGTTAAACGACAATTCATTGTTAAATAATTAATATATAATTACCAAATTTATCAAAGATCTATAATCTGATTAATGTGGGCAATATCTGTCTTTATTTCCCACAAGACATTGCTGATTCTACCAATGTACCCACTTGCCACTCTAGATTTGAGCCCACTGTCACAAACACTGAGTTACCTAAAGTTAATTCTCTACAATTTATTCTTTTAATATCCGGGGTAGTCACTACCTTAAGTTATTACCTATCAAATTTGTATTTTGTTTATTTTTCATTTGGATAGGCGCTACCATTTATTTATTATATATATTTGATAAATCGTGATTTTTGGAAAGCATCTGTTGCCTAGAGCGTCCCTTACTAATCCTATGGTCATGGGTTCGATGATCATATTTTTTTTCTTAATCTAACTTGGTGATTCCGTCCTTGGGGGGATGATATAAATGAAGCCGAACTTGACCACGTGATTCCGTTATAATATATGTTAAATAATAAGGGTCTTATTATATTTAAATAATTTGGTTGGTATTTAGAAAATTGCCATACGTTGACTTGGTAGTATCCATCATTAACCGAAAAAATTACACCATCGAAAAAATTATATATTCTCACATAACATAATAATCATATTATTTATTATTATTATTTAATTCCGATTGACGGTTGCTTATAATCAAAAATATGTATCTCAGAAACTACATAAGACTGGGATAAATATAATTTCCAAATTAAGTTCATTATCAACCATAATATTATCATATTTCCAATTAGCCATAATTTATTTCATAAAAAATTCAGTAGATTCATATTGTTCAAAGAATTATTACATTTACAAAATAGTTTATACTTACATTTAGATCCATAACTACGCTAATATAAAATGCGATAATTTAACATATCACATAGGATAATTCATAACTCATTCATTTATTTATACAACCATGATCATTCATAGATTTAACGATAAAACCATAATATAAATCGGATATACAAACATAATAGAAGTTTCTACATCTTAATAATAACGAACTATGGTGGTGGAATGAAGAGGTACAAACCACTATACAGGACAAAAAAGCCCTTTATAAAATATAATACAAATTCAAAAACCCAGATGACAAGACAAGATACAAAAAATCTAAGAGAATAGCTACAAAGGCGGTGGCTAGAGTCAAATCTATGGCATACGATTACATGTATGAAGAACTACATACCAAAGAAGGGCAAAATAAAATATACAGATTAGCCAAACAGCGAGAAAAGAATTCTAGGGATATAAACGGAGCTCCGAAAGTAATCAAGAATAAAGATGGGAAATTGATAATAAAGGAAAAAGAAATAATGAATAGATGGAAAGAATATTTTCAGGAGCTTCTCAACTATATTCCCCATATGCTACATTTAGATGAACACTCCCCATGTCAAAACCTTATACCACCAATAATAGAACAAGAGATAATCATATGTCAAGCATATGAAAAAAACAAAGCTAGGGGTCCAGATGATATTCCAATAGAAAGCCTTAAAGCACTGGGAGATGATGGAATACATTTCCTCAGAAATGTATACAATAAAATACTTGGAAATGAAGAGGTTCCTCAAAAATGGAGGCAGAGCTATCTAGTTCTTATCTTCAAAAATAAAGGGGACCCATACAATTGTCAAAATTACAGGGGCATAAAACTAATGTCACACATATATATTTACTATAAAACATATCTAATTAAAGAATATAGTAATTCATAATGTTTAACTATATGTATAATTTTCACATTACTACACATAGTAGCCCAACAGTCTGTACCTCCACTGGCGCATATAGTTAAACGTTTGGACCAACCGACTCTACACCACATCTAGAAATATTTTAACAAAGCAAGAACCATTCGTCATATCCCAAATACTTAAGAGGGAGGCAAGACTTTAGATTGCCTTACACCTATCCCAAAATTTGATTTTATTGCTAAATATTCATCAGTAAACCTCAGGCTAAACTTCCTATCATTTTCTCTTAGGACCTTGCAAATCCACGATCCTGCTAACAAAAAATCACTTACACAGTAAATTAAGGATGTCACTATCTATCCCTTAATCACATTTCCACATCCTTTAAGAGCGATGACATGGATAAAAGTAGAATCATAAAAATAACAACAATTTTGCAGATATAGCAGATCCATTTTATAAAATAGTTAACAAAGATAAATGAACAAGGGAAAATATATATCAGAATTTGACGAATTGAAAATGTTAATAAGCTCACCTAATATTTTATAACCCACATTGGTATAGACGCCGATGCTTTGAGAAAATGGTTAGAAGCCGTTTTATTTCAAATCGCAGGTGATGGTAAGGACATTGCTTTTGTATCAAAAGCCTCACTTAGATCGGAAGTAAACTATATAAACATTGTAAAGCTCTTGCGTTTATACGATGAAAAATATTTAAGAATATCTTATAGGAACTAAATTTACAATTATAACAGATTACAAACCACCGCTTGTTTACATATTTACTAAGTGACTTAAAGACAATACAACTATATCAATGAGATCACAAAAATGGAATTTAGCTATGGGAGTACATGATTTTACGATAAATCACAGAGCAGGAAAACATAACATTGTACCTGTTTACTTATTAAGATTACCACAGATAAATACAGAGCACATGATACAAAACTTGGAATTTGAAACCATTGCTAACAAGTTATGGGACATACCAATAAATTTTGAAATGATAATGAAAGAAACTGCTAATGATAAAGAAATGTGGAGATTATAAATAATATTAAAAATGGGGAACCGTTAGAAAACAAAATTAGAAAAGCATGGAGAGAGAATTAAGTTTGATAAAAGATTGTTTTTTTCAAAAAAGCAAAATTATAATTCCATTCAAAGTGAGAACAGGAATGTTACATAAATTACATAGGGGATATTTAGGTGCTGAAAAAAATAATCTGTTAGCCAGATATTACATATGGTGGTCAGGTATTATTACAGACATTGATCAAGGAATAGGAATATTAAATAAATAGACATATGATCCACATAATATAGAAAATCCATGGGTAACTTTAACAAGACCCTTCGAGCGAATATACTTAAATTATCCACAACATTCACAGACTAATTATTAACAATTAATATTCTTATATCAAATTATATATTATTAAAAATGTTAGAACCACCATAACTTCAAAATCTTCAAAGAGTTAATGAAAATCATAAGTTTATTTGGCATACCAGAGAAAATAGTAACTTTTGTAAAGATCATGGCATAAAACATGTACGTCTGCGTATCTTCAATAGTCTGTAGTAAGAATGGTAAGAACTTTTAAAATGATTATGAAAAGAAATATGGAAAATAACAATATAGATTTAGATTTAGCATTATAATTTTTTTTATTTAATTATCGTTACACACCAAATGCTACCAAGTATTGTTCCGAGTAAATTGATGTTTTTGAAAACAAAATGGGATTTAATTAAGCCATTGTAGAACAAAGAGATTAAATTAAATAGAAAAATCGAAGGTGATAAAATATGGTATAAGACTTTAAAAGAAAATATGTGGAACAAAGGTTATTGTAAAAAGAAAGCAATTAAATAGTAATGAAAATAACTTAATAAGGTTTAGAACAGCTTAAAAAAAAGATCATTGCGTGACAATACAAATAGTGAAAATATTGAAACTAACACAAAAATGTTTGAATACCCAAATTAC
This sequence comes from Gordionus sp. m RMFG-2023, assembly GCF_954871325.1. NCBI lineage: Eukaryota > Metazoa > Nematomorpha > Gordioida > Chordodea > Parachordodidae > Gordionus > Gordionus sp. m RMFG-2023. The sequence continues at coordinate 41,255,240 of NC_088776.1, forward strand.
AAACCGATTACAATTTTTTTTCAGAGGGGGAGGAGATGATCAAAATCTAACTATTCAAGATCAAGTTTAAAATCAAACTACTCATGTTTAAGAAAACTTAGACCTATAGAAATAAAAATTTACCTTAACATTTTGAAAATTTATTATGGAATATAAAAGATGACTGATTATATTATCGTAAATACAAGAAAATCAAGGGACTAAAAATATAAAAAGCTATGATTGAATCGACGGAAATATTCAACGAATATCATAAAATTAAATAGTAGAATTGATATAAAGTAAAAGTAATAAAAAAAATAAACAATCATTATTTGTATTTATTACATTATTTAATCTGACGAGAACGAAAACTACAAAATGAATTACATGCTAGACAAAGGTGACTATGATGGCAAACAATTTGAGATTGATGATTGTTGTGATTGCATTATTTTGATTTGAACTTATTTAAAATAAAATCTTGTGTATATAAATTTGAATATTTACGGAAAATAGTTTTTTTTATATATAAAATTGAATAAGAGTTCATGTAAAATTTGAATAGGTAGATTGTAAATAATACCAATATTATATTATAGAAAGAAAAGATATTTGGTTTATATAAATTTCTGAATAATGATTTAAAGTTGATTTTAATCAGAAGAAATTTATTATGTTATAATCGGATGATGTTAATTTTATATAATAGACACAATTTATATAATTTAAGGGACTTTTTTAATTTTTTTTACTTTCACTTAAATTTTCGCATATAATTTTTAGTAATTTATACTTTTACTTTTTTATTTTTTAATTTTTTTGGTTATGTTTTCCCTTTATATTAATTTATATAATTAATTTTTGGTATTAATATTTAATAAAGGATTCAAAACTATAATTTTAGTATATATTTTTATTTCTATTATATATTTAGGTTCCTAATCCCCCAATCTAAAAACTACCATCTGTGACAATGATAATCTTACGACAACATAAACTTTCAATATGGTGGAATGTTATGTATTCAAATGAATTTTATTTTATATAACTTAACTTATCCGGTACCTTAACATATATGTATTCAAATCGTTTTCATTTTTGTTTTATATAACTTAACTTATCTAGTTTATTTTTACTTTCCGTATATTTTATATTTTTAATAATCAAATTATATATTATTATATTATTTTCATTTCTGTATATAAAGTAAAGTAAATAAATAGAGATTTTTAGTTTTTCCCGATAACAAAATTATTTTATGATGTTCTCAGTTAGTTTGTAAAATATTTATATTAGTTCTACTTTAAACATGAGCTTAATTTTTTAAAAACCCAAGACTAAGGAAATGGTTTTTGGATTAATCTAGATTCAACGCTTTTTAGCGTAATAAATAATCACAGAAAAAGAGTAATTATTCAACTATTAGAATTAATTTTTACTCACTATATCATGGTAATAAAAAATGAAAATGTTAATTATTTTAGTATGATGTATCTATAAAATGCATATCTAAAATAATCCCGTTTTTAAATAGAATCTTTAAATTTATTCCAGTTTTAAGAAAATCATATATATATTAATCCCAAGGAAAATAAAGTGGTCATTATAAAATATCTTTTGATCAATTCAATAATATCACCTATATATTTAAAAAATAATGAAATTGAATATACATCGCGCAAACATTTTAAGATTAGGGGTGCTTGGATCCGAAATCACACCCCGTAGTTATAGCACTGCAGGTATAATTATATTATTTGAAACATACACAATTATCAAGTTATATATTCTGGACATCGCTCAATACATTCCTTATAGGTCCTAAATCTGTTCCTATTTCCTGTACATCCCCCATGATTAAATATTTGGCATTTTCTATTATTTGAGTTGTAATACCAATCCGTGCGACATTGCCAATAACAACGACAACCATTTACTGGCAAATCACAAATACCTTGATTTCGATTTTTAAAAGAATAAATATTTTATGTAAAATCAATATTTCAAAACTCCTATCTGAGATCTGCAAAGCCTGGCCATGGTTGTCCAAATGCGCGGCTACAATATAACGGGACGGGCAATTCTACACGTAAAAAATTAACGAGGGGGGGGGGTTTGATTTATACATAAAAAATTGGGCTAGACCTCACAAATTACTGATTTTGAATATGATTAATATTATTTGAAATAAGAATAAATAACAACAATTAGCTTATTTCCTTACATTTTATTTTAAGAACTGCATAACTAAATTAAAAATCTTATAAAGAAAATTATTCCTTATTTTTAGAAATTATAGCTGGTCCGAAATTTCAATGGGCTAGCCTGGGGCACTAAAATTTTGAAATATTATATTAATTACAAATCAATATATTGATTTTTATTACTATTTGAAAATAAATTAAAATATGCTCATTTATTAGTGTTTTAAGAAGTGTCACAAATTCTATAAATAAATAGTAAATTTACAAAATGTAAAAAGTTATTTATGATATGATCCCATTCCAATTACACATAACGCAAATATCAAAATAAAATAGATTAATAAAACGGTTTTATAAAAATAGATAGCCATAGAATAGAGATATAAAAGCCATAATTGACATTGTGATAAAAATAAATATAGATTAGAAAGATGTTAAAGTTGGTGAAAAATTCTTACAAAAAAAATAGACCGTACGTTTCGTAAAATTTTAAAGGGCCACGTATGATTTTCGTCAAATTTTAAATACCTAGTGCTGACTTTCAATAAAATTAAATGGGTCGGGCCCAGAAATTAATTTTAAAAAAATTATCGGGCTCGGATAAATATTTAAATAACGGACCGGGACCAGGTCGAATAGTTAGTGCAAAAGATCTTAACGGGTCAAAAGGGACCTGGTTTTTTAAAGGTTCAGAAAATATTTATAGAGCTATGTATATTTATATTGGAATTCTGCTTAAAAAGTAATTATTACTAAACCTATAAAAACCTTTATTTAAATTGAACCTGAACTTAAAAAGGTTCGACCTACGAAATGCATAGATGTTCCAAGTCCGCCCCTAGTTGTTGATTTCTCAAAGTCAGATTGGACAAGGTCTATTTAAACTTTATTTAATAACAACACTTACAGTTTTTTTAAATATATTAATGAGGTAATAGTTATACACCTTTTAAAAATTTATTAGTGTAGTATATTTAATTAATCCTATTAACTAAATCTTAGGACTGAACTGGGTGGATCTATTTTTTTAGAATCTGGCAGAATTTCTTTAAAAATTTTCAATTCAAACCTTAAAAATTTTCTAGGTCGGCCTGCAAAAATAGGCTAATGGCCAGATATGGATTTGTTATAAGAAGAATTATGAAGGTTAGATTTGTAAGTAGTTAATTAATACTAATTATTAGTGTTAACGGCTCGTTTTGAGCCTATTTTTAAAAACGGCTAACTCATTATTTCATCCAGAATAATATTACCCAAGCCTGAATATTTTGCTTGTAGAAGGAACAGAGGTTTGGGTATCTATTAGCAAAATTTCGAGGCTTAGGCATATTTTTCTGGCTAAAAAATTGAGTTAGCCATTTTTAAAAATCGGCTCTAAACGAGCCGTTTAGCAACACTATTAATTATAAAAGAAAAGAAAACACCAGTTAAAATATGAACATCTGTAAATCAAGAACTGATAAATAAGATTTATTTTAATAATGTAACAATACCCATATGACAACTTACCAGTTACCTATATATAAATAGATTTCAAATGAAAAAAAAAGGAAAGCTTTTTTGTAATTAATGTGATATGTTAAAAAGATAAATATAAAGAAAATAAAAGAAAAGAAGTAAAAAGGATATATTTAAAATGTGAATAAATTTACTTTGTTGTTTAACTATATTTTTAAAATCCACAATATCACCCTTTATCCATATAGCAGCTAATAAAATAACCATCTGTAAAGCTAGAATTCATAGATTTAAAGAGTTTAAAGATAATATTGCGTAAGTTCTTTTACTTAAAATTGCTAAAAAAATCTTGCAGAGATATTTCATATAGATGCTTAATTTTTAAAGAATATTTTATTCGAAATATTAAAAGTTTATTAGTAAATCTCAATTAATAAAATTTCCTGGCAGAATGCTAGATTCTAAGAAAATGATTTTTATAAATTTAGTACGAATCGTGGCGCCAATATTTATGTCAAAGTTGTTATAAAAGGATGATCAATATTTGAAATTGCCTTTTCATCAATTTTACCGTCCTATATACATGAGTATCGCCCTGATACTTTCGTGTAAATAATTATCGTGATGTCGACCAAGCGACGCTTAATTCCTCACCAAACGATAATATAGCTGTAGTTTAACACTATAATTTTTTTTTAAAAAACTGAATTAAATTAGCAAATATATTATAATTTATAATTTTGAAATTGCGAATTTTTATTCATAAAAAACAATTTTAAAAATTACAATTCGCGACATGGAAAATTTATGTTCATGCCCAATCACCGGCAAAAATTTTGGGAAGGCCACTATGTCCAGTCACCACTAATAATTTGATTTATTCACACTCACACCTTGACCCATCGTGTCATGCGTAATTTCAGGGCCCGCGCCCCCTCTATCTTCATTCTCCTCCATAAAGTCAATTTTATTTATTTTTTTTACAAATATTTTAAAGTTTGGGGGAGAAAATAATTATCGGTAACGCAGTGTTCACTTGCCTTGAATGTAAAAATTATAACACTTTATGATATACTATTTCAATTTAAATAAAATTTGGATATTGGTATATTTCAGCTAAAAAATGTATTATAATACATTTGAAATCGTACCAAATAATAACCTAAGCAGAAAAATAATTTTGATAATTAATAGGTTTTTAAATTTAAATATATATTATTAATAAATATATCAGACAAATTTTAAAATTTGTAACTTGAATGTATTTGAATGAAAATAATATTTTATGTCATATGTGATGGTAGGCGCAATCTTCCTTTAACGCTATATGAAAAGATGATCGACGCTTGGATTATCTCATCCCATCTAATTGGGCATAGCTGATAGTTTTGCATAATCAATATGATTTATATCTCCCATAATCTTTCCCTTTATAGGCCTGAAAGCCATATTATAGTTTGGTGTAAAATGGTTTAAGGTTTTTTTCAGCCCCCTTTCAATGAGGAAAGGTTGAGCTCCATAGCCAAATAAGTTTTAATAAATTTTTAAAAATGTAAATTTTGTATTCCCTTTCTAAGATCAATTGTTATATGGTAAGCAGAAAATAATTCCCCGGAAAAAAAACCGGAAAAAAAATCCCCGAAAACCCCGGAAATATATTCCCCAGGAAAATAATTCCCCGGAAAATAATTCCCCGGAAAAAAATCCCCTAGAAAATAATTTCCCAGAAAAAAAATCCCAGGAAAAATATTCCCTGGAAGATAATTCCCCGGAAAAAAAATCCTTGGAAAATAATTACCCGGAAAAATATTTTCCTGGAAAAAAATTCCCCGGAAAATATTTCCCCGGAAATAAATTCCCCATTTTTTAGATTTTAAATTAAATATGGTTTGAATCCCGGACAAAAATAACATAATGGAAATTTTTTATGTTTAATACTATTGATTTTAAAAATTGTATCTGATTATAAATTTTCAAAAAAAGTATTGATCCTAATCACTGATTACAAAAGCTTATTTAATTCAAAGACTATCTCAAGTAATTCAACGCTACCAAAAAATACTATTTATTCTAAATCATATTTGTTTATTTTTATATATATAATAATTTTTAATATATTTAATTCATCAAAAAAAAACACAGGAGGGACTATAATCTTAAAATAGAAACCTTTTTTATTTGAAAGTTTCCTCCGGAAATGTTATTACATAATCCCAGTTAGTTCCTTGATATTATTATTATTTATAATGTTGAAAGGAAAGTTATGCTCAAGAATAAATAAATTTATATATTTGGGTGGTATATTCTTTGTAATTTTGAAACAAACGATTTTCATTTAGTTTTTTTATTAATTTTTATAAAATTTTCTTTTACTATTTTAAACATTTTTGATAATTTTAATAAATTTTTTATGCTTATTCTTCCGTTAAATAAGCATGCTAAAAATTTTCATGAGGGCTATTCCTACAATTATCATAAAACTACGAAAAATTTTAAAAGATACAAATGTACATTATATAATGCTGAAAAATGCCCAGTTATTTTGAAATATTACAATGAAAATGACTATACATTGGAAAATACGCCTCATATTCATTCTATAAATCCACATGAATATCAAATTGAAAATGCTATAAGCACGATGAAAAGAAAAGCCTCTGAAACAAATCAAAATACTTGCCAAATATACGCAAAAGAAATGTCTAAATTGTCTCCCGAATTCAGAAAAAGACTTCCGAATGAAGATAGTATCAAGAGAACACTTAGAAATCACAAAATAAAAAGGTTTCCTCCTATTTCACATTGGAAGAATTAAGCATTTCAGGTTAAATCATATTTATGTCTATAAATAACTTTTTAATTGAAAATATCTTTTAATATTAGAGGATTGGGCTACAACCGGATCTCCCACGAATGAGAGATTTCTTTTGTATGATAATGGCGAAGATATTAATGAACGAATAATTATATTTGCCACCGATTATATGCCTAAAATGTTAGCCGAAACGAAAACTTCTGGAATTTTAAATTGGCTCCTCATTTATTTTTGCAGCTATATGTAATTAGAATACCCTTTAAAACATATTACAGCGGCATATTTTTTGTTACAAAGAAAAATGTATACAATGTATGAAGAAATTTTTAAGATTTTACTCGAAAAAGCCCAAGAACGGAATTTAGTCATAGATCCGATAACAATTTATATGGATTTTGAAAGGCCGCAATCAATGCCATCGAAAATACTCTAGGTTTCTTTTTACGATTAAATTACATCTATATACTATCGAGATATGTTAGGACCTTGATTTTAAAATGTATTTTGGACCGTGGACCTTTAAAGTATTTTTTAATTCTATTTTCCTTTTTCTGTTGTTTTTAGGAATATTTTAAACGGTTTTTTTATGAGTGTAAGATGAACGCACCCACCTCTAGTAATTAATGAAAATTGATAAAGACATAAATATTAAATAAAACCTATATAATAATTTTAATCTAAATTTTTTCAACTTTTAGGTAGAGATATCATCATTCAAGGATGTTTTTATCATCTAACTCAATCCACTCATAGGAAGATTCAAAAATTGGGGTTAGAATCATCATATCGGAATGATCCAACGTTATGTTTATTTGCAGCTATGATCGATGGATTAGCATTCTTACCTATACACGATGTCAAACGAGGTAAGGAGTATTTAAAAACCATTGTATCGGATGAAAACAAAGAATTATTGATTTATTTTGATAAAAATTATGTGAATGGAGAATTGAGATATGGGAGAAACTCTCAAAGGCAAGTAGAACCATTGTTCCCACCTGAAATATGGAATGTGTTCAACGTTACGATTGCTGGGGAAAATCGAACAAACAATGTATGTGAAGGATGGAAAAATCGATTTCAGCATATTTTAGGCCACAAAAAATCTAAGATGTGGGAACTAATCGAAAAAATGAGGATGGAAAAGCCGTCGACATGGGGAAAATTGGCCAATGGAGTATTGGGACATACACTTCCAAAAAAAATCGTCGTTATGCAACGAAACAAAATATTTTAAAAAAATTTTTGTATTGATTTTTTAGAAGAGAGAAGGGACTTGCCTAATTTTCTCTCTTCAATTGGAGAACATATACGTTCTAGAATTGTTTCATTTGAATAATATAATTTATTATTCCATATATCATTTAATAAAATTATAATTTCTGTAAATTTTAAAAAAAATTCATAAGCAAAATAATAATTGTTAGATTAAAAAAATATAATACTCACTGCTGATAATCACCTCTGGATGTACTTTGATTAAAATGGTCAGCATTTTTCATTACTTTTGGCAGTATTTAATTAAAATTGGGCAGTAAAAAATATAATTTTGCAAGTTTTATATTGATTTTTTATTCAGTCAGTTAAATTCTTAAAGTAGGTAAATACTTCAGTAATATAATTTTTATCAAATAGAGGGGATCAGATTGAATTGCAAATTTCCTATTTCGCCACAGAATTTATAATTATATTATTTAATAGCTTATCCTTATAAAAACAAAAAAGAGCGCTTATTAAGAGTTAGTAAATTGTGAAAAGCCTCTTATCTCCAACTGATATTTAAATTTTTAATATATTTCTAAAAAAAATGATTAAAATTTGTGTAAAAATAATTTTTTTTTAAAAGTAAAAATTTGATTTTCAATAAATAAAGTTAATGAAAATGTGTAAGGTGAACTAGATTTATTTAACTTTCGTTTTATTATTTAAAACCACAAATCCTCGAAGGAATTTGCTTTAAAAAACATCTCTATTTAATTAAATAGTGCAGAGCAGATCCGGGTCAAAAAATGATATGAATTTATGCCGGGCCAAAATAAAAAATCAGAGCTGGTCATTATCATTACTTAACTTATAATAATATTTAGCTTAATATTACAGAGACTAGGTAATTTTTGAATTTATAAATCCAGGCCAAAATAAAAAATCTGAGCTGGCCATAATATTTTGCATAATATCAGAGAGAATAGGTATCCAATTCGTTTATTTTATAAATATTGCTTTGTTTAATTTTCACTAAACCTGGGTTCGGGATAAGTCCATAACATTATACATTATATTTATTAGTATTAATTAATAATTTAAGTTTTTATCAGGTTTAATATTAATCACAAGTACTATTTTATTTTGAAAATTTTTATTTGGAAAAATTTTACAGGAATTTTTGACGATTTTCTCAAAAAATATTTTAGGATTTTTTTCCGGGGATATTTTTTCCTTGTTAATTTTATAAAAATAATTTAATATTTTATAGGATTTAAAAAATGTGGAATTTTTTTACGATGAAATTTTTTCCGGGGAATTATTTTCTATATGAATTTTTTTCCGAGGAATTATTTTCCGGGGAATTTTTTCCCATGTAATTTTTTTCCTGGGGATTTTTTTTCCGGGGAGTATTGTTCCGGGGAATTTTTTTCCCGGGGATTTTTTTTCCAGGGAATTTATTTTCCGGGGATTTTTTTCCTGGATTTTTTTCCGGGGAATTGTTTTCCTAGATTCATTGTTATATATATCTTATGGCGGCAGCTAGGCCTTTAAGATTCATGAAATACGATTTAATTATATTTTTATATTAAAATATTATTTTTTAATTTTGGATATCAATATATGATATAATTATATTATATATTTTTAGCACATAAAAACATAATGCATATTATTACTCTTATTTTTATTTTAATGGGCCTACACATCTTAAACCACTCTATATACAATATGCAACAACAACTACTCCATCCATAATCCACAAAACTTTTTCAATAACGAAGGATATATAGTTGACAAACTATTAGCATTACTAAATTGATTCAGAGGATGCAGAATTTCCTTTCTCTCAAAAGGGATCAAAAATTAATTTCGGTTTTATTATTTCACAGTCAAATAATATACAAATCAAAAATCTGATACCTCTGATATCATTTGTCCTGTATAAAATATTTCAAAAAGGCTTGACCATGGGTTTTCAATTACTGAACTGCGAGTAATTTATTTATAATAATTTTTATTTAATATTTTTATATAAATATTTTGAACAAATCTTAAAATTGTTTTGGAATATTTAATTTAGAATTATATTACATTTTTGCAGTGTTTAATTTAGCATTTAAAATTTTTAGAGCATGGTAGAAATGTAGAGAGTGAGATTCAGGTTGAAGATAAAGGGCAAACATACAATTCATATATACAGGTAAAATAGTTCATAACCATTCCTTTTCTTATAACGATTAATATAAAACTAGCAATAGCCCGAAGGTTATGTTTTACACGGCCAACATACTTTACCAGAAATAGACACATTAACCTCTTGGAAAAAACGACTAGAACTTCCTAGTCCCAATTTAGCTAGGAAAGTACTTTGCATACCTGCTACCAGTAGACCTATAGAGAAAATATTTTATGGATTAATACTCAATGTCAAAAGAACCTCTTTATGCCCCACTAATCTACAAAATAATATATACTCACGGCAATTATAATTTTACTAAATTTGATTTCTAACAGTTATATTTCTCACTTTATATTTTGTTGCATTCCATATTTATATATAAATAAATTTGTTTTAATAAAATTCGATAAAATATTACCTGATTAAAAAGGCAATTCCCTAGACTATTTCAAAGAAGAAGAAATACATATAAACATATGGGGGTAAGACAGGAAATGATTTAAGAACTAAACTTTAATAGCAATGTTGGAACTAAAGTGCCCAAATAAATTCTAAATAATGTAATACATTGAATTATATTAAATCCATCTCTAAAAAAGGGTAAAAATATTTGCACGACTGACGTCGTCCATTTATTAGGCGGCGGCTAATTCAGTGGGGTGATGACGATCGATAAAAATATTTTTAAAACCGCCACCGATTAAGACCATGCCCACAGATCTAAACATTAAAACAAATAACAATAAAAAGGTGCTGGTTGTTGGAGATGAAAAGACACCACGTGGACGGCGGGATTCTCGACCTATAAAATATTTTATGAAATAGATATTAAGGACCCAATAATATTTTAAACATCAAATTTTCTTTGAAAATATTTATAACCCTCATAGAAACTTTTATAAATCACCGCCACTTCTGCATTATTTAAAGCATAGAGGGAAATTCCAAGTGGTGGAGATAAGTGGCTCCATTTTTGGTAGGTTTATGGTTGAATCTAGAAAGATTTTAGTTCTTCGATGTCCCATTACCAATAAAACATTTTTTATTGATTGACCGATATTTAAAAAATGTAAATCTTTAGGAACATGTTGACAATATTATTTAAATAATATGTAGGTGAATATTTTCAAATGTTGCTCGATTCAGAAATTAAACTTTAATTTAAAAATATACTATTAAAAAAACCCAAAACTAGTAAAATTAAAAAAGAGACGAATTTACAATTCCCCTAAAAAATATGTCCGGTATAATGGATAGCTTCGAAACGAGATTAAACTAATTTGAATTAATTTTAACAAAATTATTTTTAATTTGGAAATTCTTTCCAATATATTCTTTATTTAAAAACAAAATTGTTGGCGAGAAGGAAATAAAAAGAATCTGCCAGAAATTAAAATTAATTAAATACGAAACGATTGTTGAGCTTTGGCAAAATATTGATGAAGATATTCCTAATAAAAAATTTAAAAAACTTCTTACTATCATCTAGTAATTACGAGTGTGAAAGGGACTTTCATCTTATGATGACCGTGGTAGATAATTGAGCGAGTTTAGGTGTAAATAATTTGTGCATAATGTTCATCAATGTTAATCAACCATCGTTAGCAGAATGGATTCCAGATTCATATATCAAAAGGTTAAATGTTATTTTTAAAAGATACAATCCAAAGAAAAAGAAGAAATGAAAAATTTATGGAATTTTTTTAAATTAATATTTATATATTTCTTAAATTTTTAATTTGTTTTGATATCAATTGTAATAAATTAGCAAAGTAATTTTAAAAAAATATAATTAAGGAATTTATTCATATTAGTGATAAAAAAAATTCGATTTATACATATATCATATTTTTAATAATATCTATTAAAAATTGTAGCTCCCTAAATTTTTAAGATATACACCACTGGTTTAAAGTTTTTTATAATGTGATCAAATAGTTGTATTATTCTCTTTTGTAAGGTTGTCTGGATCTGGATGTGTTTCAATATCTCAATAGACTGGTATTTGAGATTAATCTTAGATAGAAGATAACCTTAAGTTGGCGCAAACAGCGGTTAACGAGCACCTGCATCTTCTTGATCTGGGAATTTGTTTAAGTCCCAAGTTTCGCTGCCATAAAGGTATAGGGAGATAATTAGCCTTAAATGTTTGTAGTCTTGATTTTTGCGAAATCTTTGCTGTTTATAATTTTTAATATTTATTGAATGTGACCTTGGCTTCGTTCTCGCCATTAATACCCCCCCCCCCCCATATTTCCTATTAGTATCCCAAGATATTTGAAGCTGGTACTATTTCTAGCACGTTGTTTTCAAAGGCTAGGTTATTGATTAATACCTCGGGGATGTCGTTGTGATCATTTTGTTGCTGATGCTTAAACCAGCTTTTTTTTATGGAAGCATAAGCAGATTAGGAAGTCTATTGTATTTGATTTAGTAATCATAACTAGTTCATCTGTATAGGAAATAATTCTTAGGTTGAGGCTGGCAGTTATTCTGCGAAGCACATCCAATAATTTTATGGTGCTAGTGGTTTTTTTAATAATTTTATTGATAATTAAATTGAAAATGATGGGAGAGTGCACGTAGTCCTGCTTGACACCCCTTTTAATTCTGAAGTAGGGTGATAGGAGCTGCCATAATTGAAGCTTAACAAAAGCATTATTATAATAATATTTGAGGATATTTATATTGTTTTGATCTATACCGTTTTCTCCAAAATATCCATGAGATAATCATACCTGATATTGTCGAAGACTTCCCTGAATTATATGAAGAATGTGAAGATGAATGGTAATTTGTATTTAAAGTATTTTAGGAGATAGACTTTTTAAGGATAAATTAACTCCATATTTTCACATAGTCTTTAGGTGCAGATATTCTATTGCAGATCCTTAGTGGAAGCAAGGATTTGCTCTTTTAAAAGCACCATAGAAACTTTCGAAACCTTGGAAGTGGGGTCAATAGCTCTGTAACAAAGGTTGAAGGGTGGGGTTTCTTAGGGAAGTTACAGATTGTCGATTTATTTCAGACGTCAGGGTCTTGCCGGTAACCTTATTCTATTAAAGGTATTTTCCCAAAGTTATATAATAATTGCCGAAAGCTTTAGTATATTACATCTATTCTTACACAACTGTTTTTCCAAATTTTTTTCTTCTCATGATAAAAATTTTTTATAGAAATGAAACGATTCACATTCAAAGGTGTGTTGGAAAATTTTAAATCTTCTTTATCACAACAACAAAAACCAATTAATGAAGTTGAGGAATTCTTAAAAAAGGAAAATTTTACCTTTTCCTATGTAAAAATTTTTTATATCCCTATAATAAATCTTTTTAAAATATATTAAAAAGTCCTTAAGATATTAATAATAATATATTTTATTATTATTAATGTTTAAATGAGTGATCTATATAACCTTAAAGTTTTCTCCTTATAAGACAATTTAATTTTGAATATTTTATAGTCTGTCTAGTTCACTTTCTTGAATTTTCATATAAAAATGTACTATTAAACCTCAAAAATATTTAAAACTCAGCAAATAATATAATATTGAATATAAATCATACAGGTGCATAGCAAGCAGTGGGGTTTCCCCCATCACAAATTTGCCTGTATTTGTAAATAACATTTTAGGCTGATAAGTAATTTCCCCCTACATCCTCCTCTCACTCTAGAATGTATACAATATATCACTATAAGAAAAATTTGAAAGAAAAATTATTAAAAGTTAATAACTTTTTAAAATAATGGCTAAAATTCAAAATTTTTAGTAAAAAGCTATACCCAAAATTATTTTTATAAAAATCTAATATAGCCAAGGGCCTACAATAAAATTTATGAGCAAAAAACCCATCAGCCATGCCACCCCCCCCTCCCCCCACCCTTAGCAAAATCCTGAATAAACCTATGATGGTATACATGATATTTTTTTCTTTTCTGAAAACTTTTTATTATGCAAGTTAGTTATACCAACCTTCCAGAGGCCATGTATTTTATTTTTAATCCATATCCAGCCTAACTCATGAAATAAAATATAATTTTATAAAATATGTAAAAATTAAGTTAAAAATAGGTATATATTATATTAAAGGATCAAGTATAAACCAAATTATCTAAATATTTATTCTTCTTGTTGTTTAACCTAGGTAAGACTAATGTACCTTCTTCACAAAAAAATCATAAATTATATTGTCACTAAAAGCTATGATTACCTATAGAAAGACTTATGTTAAATTTTGCAAGTTTTATACAATTTTATAAGTGGCTAACACAACATTTTAAAATATTAATTTAAATTTAGGATAATTTTAATTCCATATTATTTATGTCAAATTAAAATCCTATCATTTAATTTGTTTGCCCAAGTTCTTCCTGATAATTTAACCTTATCATATTTTTGAGTTTAATCCCCTATAATTGTGGTGTATGAAAATTTATATATAAAACCAAAGACTAAAATCTTTAGCATCATCTTTGGTTCTAATAAGAAAAAAATACACATTTGTTCTCAAAGTTTCAATATATGGGAACTTGTTCTTCTTTAGTCAGCCAGATCTTTGGGAAACTAAAAATTTTTTTCTACTTTTTAAAATTAGGTTTAATGCTATTTATTTTATTTTGTTTTTTTGTTGAAAACAGAATTCCCAAATTAGTATTATTTCTTTATTGATTTTTTTGATATTAATGTTAAGATTAAAAAAAAAATTTTTTAAATTAAAAAAAAATTCTAAGATCTTTTAAGGATAATAAATAGTAAAATAAAATTAGAATTGACAACTGACTTTTTAATGACATGTTTTAATAATCATATTAATTTTTATTTTAATATATTTTATATTATAAGTTAAACTTATAATAACTATAACATTATCAAAACTATTTTTAAAGTTGTTTTTTTTTCAATTTTTTAACTTGAATAAGTATTTTCAATAAATTTCAAATTATTTTTCAATTTTTCATAGATCATATCAATTATTTTTACATTAGATTATAATAATAAAATTAAAATTTTTTATCTTTATATAAGTAAAAATTGTTGATTGCTTACTATTTCTTCTTGATAATAATCTCTTTTTTGAGAAAATTCATCTTTTTTTATCAAATTTACATTGCACTTATATAACTCACTTATAAAATTTCTCAAGGGACCTTAAAACTTGAAAAGTGTGAGAAATAATATAACTGATCGAAATTTTGTAGATTATAAAATTTACAGAACCCAAATCAAAACTTGAGTGAAAGGAGAGAAAAAAAAAAGAAGGAAGTAAGAAAAAAAAGAGTGAACATGCTCAGAAAATAATTCCGGCAAAATCAAGTCTTTAAAATTTATTAATGTGCGCTATTTCTTGACACCCTTAATTCCAATATACGTCTTATATAACCACCCTGCCTCAAGGAAACGAGATCACTTTGAATTTCATGCGACACAATATTTTTGAAATTTAAACACACGAATAACTTAAATTTTTTAAAATAAGATTTTTAGACATTATGGTACAATTCTCTGTTTAATATATATAAAAAGCTTTAAAATGTTGATTTTCTTTTAACCATATTAGAATTATTATAAATAATAATTGGGTCATGATTCAATTTACAAACTTTTATAAAGTTAAAAATTTAATTATGTCACAGTTTGCTTGAATAACCCCAATTATTCTAGTAAATTACTTATTTGTTGAAATTCTTTGATGCTACTTTAATGCTCAGCTGTTTTAACTTATCTGCAAATCTGCTTTTATCCAAGGACAATGTTTTCATAACTCTTCATAAATCCCCTTATATTTCCGATATTATATAGGTATAGAAGACTTATTGAAAACCATTCAACAATACCATTATATTTTATTAAAATGTTATCATTTACACTATTTTCTCAGTTTTAGCATTTTGAATTTGTATTCACATTATAACTCAAAGTAGAAATGTGTGGCCCATCTATCCTACCCGGATCTTCCATATATTTGGAGCCAGCCTGTTCTATTAAGTATGTCAGTTCTTAACTGGTTCTTTTTTTTGGATTAACGTATTTATTTTAAATTGTTTGAAATTTAATGTGAAATTATTTCTTTACAATCACAATACAAGTTACAACATAATAAAATGTATTTTTTTAAAATAAATCCTCAGAATCACGATTTTCATTTTTTATATGTAAGCATATTATCTTCTTTTTGTAAAAAATTAAATGATTTTGTTTTTTTATGATTGATAAATCCCTGATATAATTTACATTATGTGTATAAAAGACTTAATTAATCAGAAGTAGTAGAACAATGTTTCACCGTTTTTCTGTCATAAAAATATTTGAACCCTTCATTTCAAAATCCTGTTTCATTTTATCCCCATCTTCTACATTCGAAGACTACCTGCTCTTTAAAAATAATGATAAAATATATGATTGGAATTCTTGCATAGCAAAAACTTATACGAAACCTTTTAACTACAATTTAGAGTCACCCTAGGTTGTAAAAACGGCTGCGACATAGTCCAACCACATAGCTGCCTGAATTGCAACTTATCAATCAATGCTAAGGGCAGATATGGGTTAAATTTTATTAAAATTCAGGGTTGTCAACATCGTTATTCGTCAATAAATAAACTTTTCAGCCTACTACTATAAAAGGCTCGAAATCCTCAATATCTTAGAATTTCATAACCTTCATCAAATGGCGGGTTAAAATCGGAATACCTCGCAACTATTTTATGGGTTATGAATAAATCTCCCACCTGTGACTATTTGCGTTACCATATTTCATACAAATGTTAACAGTATCACACTTAGACTACTCTAGCATAAACAAAAAAATTTAATATAAATAAATGCAAATGCCTTTGTTTGTTGAACTGTACTGGAAAAAATTAGAAGAGGGACTTAATCGATGTGGTAGATCTGATCTATTCCATTTTGTCTATTATAAACCATTTTAATTATTTGATTATTATGTTCAGTGTGATATTTATCTAATGGTTTATAGGAAAGTGAATCTTTTCTCGTGGATAGCATATTAAAATTGAGAGTAGATTAGATTTTTAAGGTATTTTTATTTAGATTTTTATCATGAAAGATAAAAATTTAGTGTTTCATCAGATGTCTGATTAAGGTATTAGAATAAAATTAAATTATTTATACTTGTTGCATTAAATTTGGTATTGTGTTGAACATATATTTTGAGTTTTTCTTATTGGGATTATAAGTAAAATGCTTTTTTTCCAAACTTTCCGTTTTCATATATTTCAAAATATAAAAAAGAAGAATCAAAAACTAAATTCCTCAAGTGGAATAAAATATACACAAAAATTTGATAAAAATTTATATGGATTGAATAATAAGGCCACTAAATATTAATAAGTCCATCCTAGGTCTAAAACCGATAGGACCGGACCCTTGATCTTCATTACTTTAAACCAGCCTGGACCGAGCTATATTTAAATTTTTCTTAAAATCTGGACCCATACCGAATCCTATTTTTAAAATTCTGAACTTGGACCCATGCCGAACTCTGCGAAAATTTCGCTAAATCAAAACCCTTGACTTCTATTGTGGAGAGGAATGGAGGTGACTCAAAATTATCATTGAAATAGGGAGTAGTTTGGATTTCCTTTTTTGCTAATTTTGATTTGATAGAAGTGGGGTAGGGGAGGGGGATAAATCGTTACTAAAATGGGTGGGTATAGAAGGCCCTTCTTAAATTAAATATAAGCATAGCCTATTCGTATCGCTAATGTGCCCGATTAATGAATCTATAAGATAAAACTATTTAATATAAATAAAATCAAAAAGTTTTCTCATTTTTATAATATTAATAAGTAAATTTAATCAATTAAATATTTTCTTTTGTTAAAAAAATCAATAATTTCCTATAATAACAAAAATTTAAAATGGTCTTCCTTATTTGCCCTCCCCCAGTCTTTCCTAACATTTTTCTACCCCTCCCCACTCCGCTTTGGCCGAATTTTAAAAAATAATATCCAGGCTAGTTGCCGTCTGTTTGAACTAATTTTAGATAAAAAAATATTTTATAACTAATTTTATACATAAAAATATAATAACTAATTTATATATTATTATTATTATTAAACTTGTAAAAGCTTATTTATTTTACATTCAAGTTTAAACGATGTTTTACAAGTAAGTGTCCAAAGGGTAATCCAGAATGTTTAACAGTGGAATAAAATATTTTTTTCCCTAACCATTTGAAAATCCTAATATAATGATTTTTTTGGTCTATAGACTCATAGCCTCACTCTGAAAAAGAAAACCAAGAGTGATTTTTTCGCCATTGTCTCGGTCTTCGGCGTTTTAAAAGCAAAATATAATTTGCTTTTATTGGTAAATCAAGGCTAAAAAATAAATTTAGCATAATTTTTTTGAAAAAATACATTATCGATAAATAAATTAAAGTTATGAATTTGCTTATAATTTTTTTTTAGATCGGCTCTGAGTTGGGAAAAAAAGTAAATAAAAGAATGAATAAAGGATAAAATTATAAAATATGTGCATAAAAAATTATATAATTATTTTAAAGGAAGAGAAAATTAACAATATATTTTGTGAATTTGCAAGGCGCGGCAAAACTGGGCCAAATTCGACTCTAGTTTTAAATTAGAATGCTCATTTTAACATGGCGTCCAAGATTTTTTAAAGGAAGGAAGCTTTTGGGTAGTTTTATTAAACATAAATTTTATTGAATATTTTTGTGCCCTTCATTTTGAAAACTTTTGGTTGGATTACATTTTTTAAAAAAATATTCTTTGTTTTCCATTTTTTTTTCTTAAAAATGTTAATTAATTATAGATTATTTTTTAAATAAATTTTTTTATGTTGATAATGACATATACTAGAGGTTTACAATGGGATGAATTTGGCCCTAAGACTCACTCGCCATTCTTTTTAATTAAATTATGGCCGGTCCTCCCATAGCTTTTAAAAAAATTACCCGCCATCCAATTTATTTAAAAAATTTGCTTAATCCGCTCTCTCGTCTAATGTTTAATAATTATTATATTGATTGGTTAAGCTCTTTATTAATTTAATTTTGATATATTTTTACATAAAATATGTAATATATGAAATAAAAAATATTTTTAATAAATATATGCCCGTTATGCTCATTTCAAATTTTTTTGAAATTCTCCCTCCTGCCCATTGATTTAGGTATACTCCCACCTATCCGCCTATGTTAAATATCGGTGACTCGCCCATTGTAGATCTCTACGATTAAATTTTTGGAAGAAAAGGAGGGAAGAAATTTTTATAGTTAAAGTGATGTTCACGAAAACAGGCAAATTTGCTCAGGGGGAAATTTCTCAATCCCCTCTTCCACCTTTACACCAAGCAATGCCTATTACCCAAAATACAATAATAAATATAAGAAAGTCTTATATTGAATTAAGCATAATTTATTCAAATGGTAAGTTTATTAAATAGTCTTATTAAATTTTAGCCGATGCTTTATGATTCTAGCAGAATTATAAAATTATATACTGTATAATATAGTATACTGACTGGGAAATCGAAGCAAAAAATGCCTTTTATTTTGGGTTATAATTTTAAAATATTTTTTGTTTTTTTATATTTTTTTTAAATTGCCCTCACTTCGATATATTATTAGCCCAAATATTTCAAGAATGGCGTGGCGACACGTCGTGCTTGGTTTAACTTTTTCTAAAAAATTAGCTAGACATCTTTAATGCCTTATTGAAGGTATAATACCTATTTAGTCCTACTTTATTTTATTTAAGGTTCTATTCAGATGATATATTGTCTTCTGCTCACGAGTTAAGAGTTAAGTTAATATTTTATAACTGGTGGCCATTTTTTTTATTTAATTTAGCGGGTCCCGATATTTAATCTCAATCCTGACTAATGCATAAAAAAGAAAGAAAATCAAAAGCATTTTTTTACTAATTAATTATTTTATTTTCTTACACTTTTCTGCAAATGTTTTTTTGTAATTAAAATTTTTTGATGGCTATATAGCCATTTAGTCCGGTATCACAAGACTGTGACGATACCCTGGTTTGCAAATTTAAATTAAATAAGAAAATCCTTTATATAGTGTTGTAAAGTTACGTAAATTAATCATTTTATTAAAATAATGATTACAAACTTAAGTTTTTTTAATAAAGTAACGAGTAATCGCATCACGTTACTTTCTTTTTATAGATTAATTATAAAACGTTTCATTTAAAAATATTTACCAAAAAATTTCAATTACGTCGCAGGGATCGAACCTGTGAATATGATTGTATATTTAAATTTTAAAAAAATATCTATCTCCTTACATTAATTCAGTCATACTATATACTTTTTTCCTGATAATTATAAATAATTATCGATATTTAGTAAATAATATATTTTTATCACCGTTTTGTTAGTATAATATTAAATTATACTTTTTAATTTTAAATATATCTTTTTTATTTTTTATCGATTTCAAAAATAATATAATATTTATGAATAAAATAGTATATTTGATTTTTTTATTATAAAAAGGCTTTATAGAAGAAAAAAAATTGAATGAAATACACGTAAGAAAGAGAACGGTATTAAATTATATTGATTTTTCCTTACCCTCCCTTCCCCCCCTCCCCGCTTTCATTTTTTTCAATGTATTATATTAAAATATAATTAAAAAATTCCTTTTACCTTCTACAGTTAAATTAGGTAAGAGGTAGAATATCCTCGGAAGAAGATGCGGGAACATTGTTTCACTCTTGGAATTGTAATTTATAATTGCGATTTTTTTTAAGACCAAAATTTAATTTCCTTAATAAAATTTATAATTAGAGAAACAATGTCAGAGGTTAGAATCCACTAAATAAAAGGCGAGTAAATTGTTCTTCCCTCTTTGGAAAGAGAGAAAAAGAAAGAAATTAATGAGGTTTTTTTTTAAAAAAAAAGGTGATATCTTAGATATTTAGATAAGAGTCTGGACGAAATATTTTTTAAAAAAATGAAATTTAGAAGATAATAAGTTATTCTACGAAAATCAGAAATTTAAAATATAAATATGTTATGGATATTTAACTTTCCCAAAATATTTTATTTACTTCAGCAAGAATAAAGTATAGCTCACAATGTTGTTAACAAGTTCATTTTTTTATAAAACCATAACGCGCTGCTTTTTTGAAGAAAAATAGCTTTTACATTAGCGTGTTATGTGGGCAGATCATAAGTACATGTACCGAAAAATATTATTTAAACGTCTTTAGGCTGGGTACAAGAGAAGGAGGCCAATACAACAGCCTACACATGAGAATTACAATTAATTTAACTACTTTAAGGGGGGTGGGGTGGATATGAAAGATGTTAAGTTAAATTTTAATAGGTAAGTCGTACTGAAAAAAAATGTGAATCGTCCTTTAAGTATTTGTATTTCAAATAAAATCGAGAAAATTGGAGGTATTTAAAGTATCTCTTGAATCCTAAATTGAAAAGTTTTTTGGTTATTTTTTTTGCTATTTTTTTTGCTATTTTTTTTGCTATTTTTTATGTAGTAAATTGTTTCTTATACATATTTAGTTCAATTACATTTAATCGTTTTATAAAACCATAAAGATTTATATCTACTATATTGTTTCCATTTGACGAAGTATATAAGTAATCGAATCGTGAACTAAATTGTGGTTGGAATTTCTTATAATGTGGACTAATATCGAAGTATGCTTTGAGATCATCCATAGATTAACGTTAGAGGCGATTCTTGAGTAAAGAAATACCGTTAATAATTATAAGGCAGTTATTTGTGATGGATTGTAGCCTCCTATTTTTCGTTTTATTTATTTTTCAGATGTCACCACCATGAAGTAATATGAGGATGATGGCAAAATTAAAGATCCGTAATCTAATGAATACCGAGATTTTTTCCATAGTTTTAGTTATTTATAAAATTCACCTCTTGCGCTGTATCCTGATTTTGATTTCCTCTTTTCAGCTGCCCTTGTGTCAAATGTTACCCTCAAACTTCACTTTGTTAACTATCTTCGCTCTTTTGAAACGGTAAAATTTTCAGTAGTAGATGGAGGGGAGGATTACCATTTGGTTAAGGTTTAATCTAGGCCAACCCTACGACTTAGGGATTTGAAATATAAAATTTTAATTAATATTTTCTTCATCAATATATTTGCTTAAAAATTTATATATATTGGAAATAAACATATTTCAAGAGTTTCATCGTTTTAACTGGAGTACTTTTCATAATTTTTTTATGTTGAACGACATATTTTTTTAAAAATAATTTTTGCATTTTCTTAAGGAAAATTTTAAGGGCCACAAAATGATATATAATTTACTTTAGACCAAAAATATTTTGAACATTTTGAGATTCGTTAGATAAGGAAAAGGCTCTATCGAACTATGAAGGCCCATAATTTGGGAATTTGCTGCATAAGTAGAAAATGTTATATTCAGCATCCTGGTTTTCCAAATTTTATTAAAAAGCTAAAATGAGGATACAATGAAGGCTCCATTTGAAAATATTCTGCATAAATATAATCAAGGACTGGAGCCTTATTTCTCAGTTTTTTAATTACTCCGGAAATTTCCGCAATTGAGAAGCCTGGGGGAATTGGAGTAGGATGCGAATTCACCCTGTGAAGTAGGTTATCGAAGATATGCATATATAGTTGTCTAACCAAACCGCTTAAAGGAAAAGTAACTTTTTAAAACTATAATTTACAGAAAAATTTTAATTTATGCGTCGTATACCTTGTTCTCCTTCATATCTTTGTCCATTTTGAAGTCAATCTTGGCTATGTAAGTTCATCTGTCGTTTCATCATAGTCTGAATTTTTTTTCAGAGAACTTGAAACCTTTATTTTATCTAACTTAGTTTATCTTTTGAAGCGTCTCGATTAACATTTATGTTGAAATTTCTATTCGAAAATTATATCACCAATTGACTTCTCCTTAGGTTTGTACTGTAGAAAACCCCATAGATTTTTTCATGACAATATTTGCTATTATTATTTTTATGTCTGATATGTTAAAAATTGTAATGGCTTTAACATCGCTGACCACAAAAAACTATTGAAGAATGATGGGAACGTTTTAAAGATGATTTGTCGGTATCATGCTTAAGCCTACCCAACAATAATAGCTATTCGAGGAAAGAAAGGATGTCAATAGAGTAGCTTCCAAAGATAAACCAACTTAAATTTGCTCTCTGGAAAATCATTCAAAGACTATTGCAAAACAACAAACAAATTTACACTGCCAGTGCCAAATATAAACAGTGATATAAAGGAGACCAGGATATACGACGCATACACAAAATTAAAATTTTTCTGTAAATCTTACAATTTTAAAAATCTTTCATTTCTTGGATTACAGTTAGTTAATTATAGATCAAGATGAACTAATAGCGGTATGAAGGCCATTATATGCATATCTTCTTCAAGGGTAGTTAATATTACACCTCAATCCCCTCCCCCATTCCACCTCATTTTCATTTTTTTCTCCAATTTTATTTATCTCATTAATTCTCTACGCATAAACTATAAACCATCTTTAAAGACTCATATAATTCTTCTTTTTTTAACATTATTTTTTATGAAATATATTAGGCTTTCAAGCGAGAGTTTTGGGGACTATGTTTATTGAACCAGTGAGAATAATAAACATTTTTACGATAATTTTATATATGTATTTTTTTTAATATGACAGTCAACTCTCCTTAAACAAGAACTTTTTTTAGAACAACAAAATATTATTTGTGAAAATTTATCCTCATAAAAATATTATGTATATTTTTCCTAAATTAAACACATTAAAAAAAGACAAAGGGGAAAGGGGAGGATTGTCATTTTTTGGATTAATTTTTTTAAACCTTTTTCTAAGAAATAAATTATGTTCAATTTTCATTCTAATTTATTTGTCTTCCATGATTTCTGAACTTTTAATCAGATATCACTAATGTCCGAAAATGTAACACCATTAACGTCGTTATTTATGTATATTATTTATTTATTGGATAGGGGGAGGGGTGGCAGAGTTGTTAAACGCTACTTTTAAAAGTAGCGCGCTACCGCTATCGTTATTTGTCAAAAAAGTAGCGCGCTATTAGCTACTATTTTTTAAAAGTAGCTTAAGCTACTTTTTATAAAAAAATTTAGAAACAAATTTGTTTTATTTTTTGCTATAAAGTTATTGTATAGTAAATATATAAAATTCAACATTTATAAATATTAAAATATAGTTAGTTTTGATTATAAAAAAATTTTGTAATAAAAATAAATATTTATGGTAATTAGTTGCAATTTATAAGTTTTTACCTTCTATTATATGACCAACTATCTGCCGTGGTACATATATATGATATCTTTGATAAGAGCATCTTTCATCACTTTAAAGTTATCTGCTATTTTATTTATTAGTGTCTGGCGACATAAAATTGTTGTACCAGGTTTTTAATTATCATGGTAAATGATGGATTATCAACCAAGGACATTGGCTGAACTGTATCAATTATAAAATCAACAATAACTTTATCAGCCAATTTCTGAGAAATATTGGCATTTGTATTATTAATTAATTTGGTTTAAATTGAATTAGTCTTTTTGGATGTAGAGTCGCCTATACCAAAATTATTTAGATGTTTCTCCATTTCCTTAAAACTATTGGCATGAACATTCTTATAAAATAAATACTATTAGAATGTGAAAATGACAAACCTTTAAGTGTTTCTTGAGGTTATAGCTACTGGATTGATATGAGGAAATATTTTTTTTACATTTTAATTTAAACAAATAAATTTGAAGCCAGTTTTGATTTTTATATTTATTTTAAAATAATTTTAAATCTAGGGAAATTTGTATTATAGATATTAAGAACATTTTCTTCCCTGGTATCTTCCATTTGATTAATATCATTGTCTGAATCACTTTCAACGATTTGAATATCCATAGGCGATGACATTTTATTATTAATACGTTATTTAGGTTTACAATACAAATGAAAATATAAATTACAAATTGAAAATATATTTCAATTTCAAAATTAAATAATAAATCATAAGAATTATAATTAATTATGATATTATATTTAAATTTTAATGTTTATACGCTACTTAGCTACTTTCAAAAAAGTAGCGCGATAAAAAATTAAATAATTACAAAAAAAGTAGCCGCTATTAGCTATTTAACAACTCTGGGGGAGGGTGTAATTCCTTTTTAACACTTTTTATGCAAAATAACTTGTAACAGTAACGTTTTATGCAAAGTAACTCGTAACAGTAACTTAATATTTTCTTAAAAAAATATTTTGCAGCTCTTGGGAAAAATAACCTTTTCCCTAGAGTATATATCTAAATACAAGAACCGAAACTTTACAGTGTTCTAAAAAAAATTAAAGACTGACCCAATTCCTGCTTAATCAACATTTTATATTCATTTTGGTAAATTTTATTTATTAAGACGATCTTTATTTTTCCTGTTCTTTATTGGATTATTAAAAATCATGTCGATTTTATTTAAGATGATATGCCTTGCCCTATAATGGAGTCGAATCTTTTAAATGCAATCATTTAAATATTTGATTTATTATTGCCAGAACTTTAGTAAAATATATTATATTTAACGAAAGCCGTAAACAAAATAATTCGCCCTTCAAGTAATTCACAGAAACAGACTGAATCTACTACATTATTTGATATCTAGTTTTTTTTCTTTCACAACGCAATTTGTTCTATTTAAATTTGTTTATTCAGCGGTTTCGATGCAATATTATACAATTGGAAATTGTAGATATTATTTTATATCTGCAGGCTATAAAATTTTTTTTTATTGTTAACTTAAATACATAGATGTGAAAAATAAAGCTTATAAAAAGGAAGAAAGAAGTGAATAAAAAAAACTTGATCATATTATATCCTACACCAAACATTAATTAATTAATGTATATTCTTTAATATGCTACTTTCGACAAAATATATTGTAACTAGTTAATAACCTGCAAGAATGATGGGGCTGGGGGGTAATTAGTTTGTGTATATAGTATTAAATATATTTTATAAAAATTTTAATATTTAGGCGAAAAAGAGGTAAATTTGTGAATCACACTTCGTAAGATATATTAAATTTCTGATTCATCTATCATCGAATAAGGGAAAAAGGTATGATGACCCGTCTTTCTTGAAGGGCAAAATGAAAATAAGAGTACCAGAGCTCCCGTTAGTCAGCATTGCTGATCCCGTCAAATATAACGGGGAATGAGAATTTTTTCCTTACTCTTATGATAGTTGTTATCTCTTATTTGAAAATAATATCCAATTTTTATTCTTTATAACACCCTCCCACCTTCAGGCCAGGTCTAATTCATTAAATTTAAGTCTAAATGCTATGTTTTGAGTCAAAATATATTTAAAGCTTTTACTTGCATATCAATATTATTTGTTAAAATATTACTGATGATCCATGCCTAATATTTAATATTGAAAAAATTCCCAAGCAAGGTCCAAGGCTATAATAATTTTGAAAAAATTTCCGCCATCCTAACCAAAGATCATAATAATTTTGGTAGTTGAGAACTGAACTAAAATATTTAAAAAAATCATAATGAATTTAAAAATACAATCAAAATCAGATTTTATGGGCCTTGGTTTATATGTTTTAGGTCAATGTGATCCATAGTTAATAATAAAAAAATTCCCAAGCGTCCAAGCTGCTAATATTTTGAAAAATTTTTCCCAAGCGTAGCTCAATATAATTTATAAAAATATTTTCCACCAGCCCGACCCTTTATAATTAAATTTTTTCTCAAACCTGGCCAACCGATAATAATTTTGAATTTGTTTTCCCAAGCCTGGACCTTCCAATAAAAAAAATAAAAAGATATATTTAAATTACTTTATCATTATATAGTTAGATATATAAGAAGAATTGTATTACAAAATTTAATATCTGACTGGAAAGAACGTTTGCCTATCGAACTTTAAGTCAGTGGTTCGAATCTCGATGATGTATAAAAAATATTTAAAAAAAAAGCTTTCTTTTTAAAAAAATAAATAATTTAACATTAGAGGTATATAGTCTCCTTCGATTTATTTAACATTAAGATGATAGGAAAGTTGATAGAAAAAATAAAAATTATTATAAAGATTATACGAAAACGTTAATTTCTTGATTACGGCGATTATATATTAGATTGTAATAACATTGATGGCTTTTTGAATTTTTTTTTAAAATATAATTTCATTAATAATTTATGAAATCTTTGTTTAACCTCAGTAACTATACAATTTATAATCAGCAATACTCGCACTTAGAGTATAGGGGGTATAAAAATTCAATTTTTTTTATTTATTTAAGCATATAACTAAAAAAACGTTTAATGTTTTTACCTCCATAAAGATTGTAGTGTACTAGTAATTCTCAATTTTAATGTGTTTCCTACGGCACTATATTATTCTTTCATTCCTAATTTTCGATCCTTTTATTATTCTACTTGCAAAGCATTCCAGAGTGCTGAGATTTTATAATATAATGAGAAAATAATAAATATGAAGGCAATGAATGTGCACCATTCAATCATATTTGATTTTTAAGTAACAGAATCGATGACATTAATATTTAAAATGAATATAAGTCTCAAAGTATATATATTTTTTTTATAATTTTATGGTTCCAACGAGAGGGCCTTTTTTAATTATTTCGAAAAAATTTTTATTTATAAAAGAGAAAAAAAAAATTCAATTTTTTAAAATTTGTTCGTTTATTATTTTTAAGTTCTTCTTCTTTTTGATAAAAAAATGTTGGAGTTTAGAGGAGTGAAAGAATATTCAATTAAAAAAATTGTAAAAATTAAATATTTAATTTGTTTAAAGTTCAAGAGGCAAAGGGCACAAATAAGTAAAAGAATTTTTTTTAAAAAATATTTTAGGAGAAAGATTGATAAAGTTTTGATGATGATTTAATATTTACTATGGATATATATTTTTTAATAAGAATGACATGCAACCATTTAGGTTCAAAATAGATCAATATTTCCTTCTATGGCTTATTTTATAAATGGAAAAAGTTGGTAGGGACACCAAAAAACATTGCTTGGTATTTGTAAGTTTGCATAGAGTTCTCTTTTGAATCTTCGACTATCGACGAAACATTTCGTAAGTATACTAGCTTCTATAATACAAATTAAACGACCTTGAATAAGAATTTTTTTTTAAAAAAAAAGGTTTTATTTTTAAAAAAATCGGATTTAATATTATTTATTATAAGTAAATGTTAACCGGTCATAATGTATAAAAAAAATTTTTTTGAATATCATTTCCATACAAATATGTAATTTTTATATAACAATTACAATATTTTTGTTAAATTCATTAATATTTAATTTGCATAAAATTTATTACAATGTTATTTTAAAAATCCCCTCAATATCCTTATTTAATTTACCTTATTTGGCTCAATATTTTACAGGGACCCGAACCGTTATTTATAACGGTTCAGTTTGGTTACGGTGATGGTTTAACAACACTACCCTATTTTAGTATTTTCCTACTTTGGGAATTTTGATGGGCTTCCCCTAGAAATCTTTTTTCTTTTCTCTTTTATAACATTTTCCACTCTTACTATATCATTATGAAGCAGGTTGCTTATATTGTATACTACAAAACAAAAGATCTATTTATAATGTTGACCCTTAAATTTATTGCCATAGGTGCTTAACCCGCGCACAAGGAATTATGAATATATGATTCATATTTTAATTTTATATTATTAATAATCATAGACTTCTATAATATCTATATTGGTAAATTAATTTTTTTTGTCAAAAAAAAATTTCATGATATTTAAAAAAAAATGGCATTCAATGATGAATTTGAATTGATTTGGTTGACATTGAAATGGTTTAGATTTACTGAAAAAAATATTTTGCTAAAATTGAAAATATATTTTCCCCCCGACAACTATTCTTTCTTGTCTGATGAAAAATATAAATTATTTTACTTCCACTGATAAGCATATCCAGGATTTTTTTTTGGGGGGGGGGCACTATCAGATGTATTTTTTTCCCATAAATTTTATAGGCCTTTGGCTATATTTGATTTTTATAAAAATAATTTTTGGTTTTCGCTTTTTTTATATTAAAATCCCTTTTTTAAAAAAATTTGAATTATAGTCGTTATTTTAAAAATTTATTAACTTTTACTAATTTTCTTTCAAATTCTTGATATATTGTATTCGTTGGATATGGTAGTATTATAGGGGGAAATTTTTAATTATATGAAAATGATATTTACGAGAACAGATAAAATTTGTGAGGGCCTCCCTTGGTTACGCGCCTGGCTTACTCAACCCTTCAATACTAAAAATAATAACGTAAATGCTCTAATGGGGTTTGATAAATCCCAATTTAAAATGAATATATCTTTATTTCTATTCATTACTTTGAAAGATAGTAGAAATAACCTTAAACAATAAAAAAATATTTATTTTAATTTATTAGGATTAGATAAAAAAAAAATGTTGAAGGTAATTATAACATAGAATATATTTTCTTTAAAAAAGTTAAAGTTTCACAGACTCTGATCAGTCACGAAATGATTATCACTGTTTAACGAAAATATATCAAATTTGGAATATAAAGTCCAAAATGAATTACTGAAAATTCTGGATCATAATAATTAACTTATTTTTAAGTAAAAATTATTCTTGCATTCCTAGGGTTCTATAAACCCCACTGGAATATTGAAATGTATAAAGGGTTATCTTTACAACATTGATAACATTTAGACTTATCTTGCTGTATGTCCTATGCTGTTTTTATTTTATTGTAAAGCGATATTGAATTAAGTGTTCTGAAAAAATTATTTTAGAAATTTAACAGAGTTGCATTTTAATACATTATCACATCGCAAAAATTTTAAAAGACTCACATACTGTAAGATAGGGTATAATCAGATATAATAATTCTAAGTGTAACTCAATTTTTATCAATTTTACATTTTTTTAAATAAATGTCAATGATATCAGGGGGCTAACATTATTTAAGAAATATGTATTTTAACATAAAAATTTTTTTTAATTATTTTGAGGGTAAGGCAGTTATTTCAAAGATAGGAGAGTATCATTTAGGATAAGCCCTAAAATCCTAAATACCTCTGAAATTCATTATAAATACATTTAAAGTTTATTCCAAAATGTTATATAAAAATAATTTTAAATGTGTATAGACGATAAAGCACGGTTTCCCGTATTCTGCCACATCTTTAGCCTATGATCCGGTTCAAAATTTATTAGCCATAGGCACTTCAAACGGTTGCGTACGCATGTAAGATTTTTTACAATTCTTTTCCTACCAATTAAATATAAAAATTTGAAGCCCATGCGCCTATTTTCTCAACCTTTTTAAAGGTTCACCCGATTTACTTCAATTCTTATTGGGCTTTATTTTTTTTTAATATACCTTTAAAATATACTGAATATTTTCTAGTTATTGTTTATAAAGCATTATTCATTTGTTTTTTAGCTATCTTTTCTCAAATCTTAAAGGCGTTTATTTTTTATTATTTAATTCGTTATCTCTTAAATTCTCAAGTTACTACCATTTTATAGAATTAGATCGATATATATATATATATTTAATCATTTTTGTTGCTCACTTTAATTGAAAAGAATATTCAACTCTCACGTTATATACTGAAACATAATATTTTTTTGTAAACAAAATTTTGATAAGGCGCAACACCTTTTTATTAGTTATTTATTAATTGACTACTTAGCTATAATTCTGTGCTAAATAATTGTTATTTTACTTTGGACCTACCTATTACATGAGTGATGCACTAGTACTAGCATTCCAAAATAGGGACCTCCCCATCCCAGTGTTATTTAAAATCTAAGACCACGAAGAGCAAAGGTTTAAAAGTAAGTTAAATACAGTTAGAATAACTTCGGGCTTAGCAGAATGACTTAATCTTTTAGTATGTTCTTGTGAAATATAACAATGACAATTAATATTGATAAATAATATTACATTCATTTATTATTTTTTATATAAACATAAAATACATTTTTTTATGTTTGCAGTTTGGGGAAACCCGGTGTTGATATCGATGTCAAACATGACCCTCCTGCCATTGTTCAACAACTAATATTTATAATCAATGAGGTATAATTTTATATGAAAACGTATGCATGTAACCAATAATATATTTAATTGTTAAAATTAGAACACGCTTTAAGCGAATTTAAGTGCCCTATAAATCACAAACATCATCCTCGGAAATAACGAAAAGGTCTAAATTTTAGGCATGGGCCGATTTACCTTGCATTTACAATTAGCACGAATTCTCTGCGAAGTGTACAAAATATGCTTTTTTTATATACTTCGCCGCGGATTTGCGCTAACTCTGAATGCAGGGTTAAACGGCTAAGGAGTTTTTAAACCAATATATAGTAACTATCTCTGATTACGAAAAATTACATATTATAATAAGTTATTCCCAATTTCGATTGTAAACTGTATCATAATCATGATAACTTATGCAATTAAAACCAAATGTTATTACATCAATATTATCTTATAAAAATAAATGTATGTGCATGGCATATGAAGACAAAGCGAATTTTATTATCAGAGTTGAGAAACGTAATAACTATTCTATCCACTTTTCCATGTAATTTAGGAGGCTCATGGGAAAAATCACCTGCCAGAACATGCCATTTTTTAATTAAAATTTATTTTCAGATATTTTCTTATCGAGAAAAGGTAAGATTTATAATTATAAGTAAATAAATATGTATATGCACCCTTTTATAAAAAAAAATAAAACTAAACTTTTTTTTCCAAACATTATTTATGTTAAAAAAAAAGCAGAAGACAAAAGATGTAGTAGGATTAATAAAAATATTGTTTATCAATTCTCTTGAATTATGGATATGTCTTTAGTTTAAAAAAAAACATTTTATCATTAAGTAGTATATAAATGAAACACAAAAAGTATTCCATTAAAAACATATTGTTAACCCAAACTTATAGTGGCCAGGATACTTAACATTTTATTTTTTAACTATTTTTTTTTTGAAAACAAGGTATATGGAGATTGGTTTACGGGTTAACAAAATAATTATTTGCCAATCCTCTAAAACATATGAGACCCGGGGTATCCTGAGTCGAAGGCCGGATTAGGTGGAAATGCCTCTTAACGATAAAATGAATATAATTAATAACAAACATATTAATAATAAGTTATATATAATTAATATATATCTTGCTAAGAATGTCTTAGACTGGAATGGTGCAAATGATTTATTATATTATATGATTTTTATGGTATGTTTTGTAAAAATAATAATACTTTCTTCTATATCCAACAATTTTTTAGAAAATTCAATAAAGTTTTGAGTATCAATTAATATATCTAAATTACCCTACTAATTTATTATTAAAGTATATAATTCTAAAATTATAATATAATTTGCCTATTTAATATATAATTTTAAATCGGTCCTATCTTAGAACATGAAGGATGAACTGGTACGGGACCGAATTCTGGGCATACTTTGCCTATTTTCTTCCTGTTTAATATTTTAAACATTATTCATAAATATTTTTAAAATGTATTCTTTTTTTTACTGAATTATAAGATTGGTTTGTATAATGCAATGCCACACCTAAAAAAAAGCCATGGTGCGCTCATTCTCTTCCCCATAGCCTAAGCCATTATTTATATATATTTTATAATTAGCTAATTATTTTTATATCTTCTTAAAAGTTATTAAATAACGATTATAATTTTAAGTGCAGAATTCAATCCAATTTACAAAAAAAGAAACTATTTAAAAAAATTAATTATAGGATAATGGATACGATTCCAAATTGTCATAATAAAAAAAATTTTTTAAAACTTTTATATATATTAAAAAATTTATTATAAGGAAAGATAGAACGAAACTAATTTATTTTTCCAATTTTGATCCTATTTCATAATAAATTTTAAAAAAATATCGAAATAATTATAGAATATAGTATATAGATTATATTTTAACCACACCAACGCATAATAATTATTATTGAGACATAATTGCTTACAAATTATTAGTATTACTTATTTTTTTTGGACATTGTACATATGAGTTATTTATTAAGTCCATTAACATCTCGAAAATTCTATTTTATCTTTTTTAGAGAAAAAAAAAATACATTTATATATTATTTTGTCACACCCCCCCCCCCCCTTTCCCCACTTCATTACAAACAAATCTTAGCCACTTTATTCAGCGAACCAATAAAAATTTTTAATATCGATAGCTAAAATATTTTATCCTTTTCTTTCAATTTATAAACTTTGAAATCAACATAAAACATTGATAATATATTTTTTATATGATCCTCATTCATAACCAATTTATGAGAAGGAAAAAAAATTAATTAAATATCACTCCAAGTTCCCATCAATTCATCCATAATATTATTTTTTTTAGATAATTTTAATGCTGATTGTTTTTCTCCCTCTCTCTCTAATATATCGGATGTTGTTAATATTAATATAAATTCTTTCATTACTCCCTGGGACCTTAATCTATTAATACTTAGGGTTGTGAACCAATATTAGAAACCCAAGATTAACAAAATATTATATTGGTGTTGGATCTAAAATATTGGTATTGATTTAAACAATATTTTCTATTTCTTGTATTGGTATTGGTTTAAATTCAAAACATTATTAATATAATAGAAGTAGTTATTTAAAAACCCGTAATTTGTAGTTTTAAATAAACACGAAAAAAAGATTATGAATTATTACTATTAAAAACAGGACTTTAAAAATTTTACTAAATCTATATTCTTTTTTTGAACTAGGAATTTATGAAGTGACATGAATATAAAATTTTTTAATTTAATAAATATTTTGTATTAACAAACCTAACCAAACTAATCAAATAAAAATAAACCCATTGATTTTGAAACTTTTTATTTTGAGTAAACTAAAATATCATAATTTCTTATTTGGCATAAATAACAAGACTGGCTTTAAATGACAAGATTATCTTGGTTCTAAATGGCAAGACTATTTTGGCTTTTAATGCTTATATAGATTTGACTATAAATGCCTAGACTGATTTCGCTCTAAATAACTCTACTGGTTTGGCTCTAAAGGCCTAGACTGATTTGATTCCAAATGCTTAAGCAATTTTGCTAAATGGCAAGACTATTTTTAGCTCTAAATGATAAGACTAAAATTTTATGCAAAAGATTGATAGAAATTTAATATAATGGAAAATAATTATTTATATCTTTAAGAAGGATTCTGCATCCGCATCCAACTTTTTAGGCATGGTCATTCTTAGTATGTTCATTTAGTGAACAACGTTGGCCAATTATAACATACCGTCCTTCTGAAAATGCCCTTTCAGAGGTAGCTGGAATTGTAAGATAATCTCTGAAATTTTCGATGGATATCTTTTTCGATTTCGTTTTCAATAGTCCAGTGGATTTGTATCATTAGAAATTGTGGCATCACCCATATACTTGCTTATTTCTACGCTATTAATACTATGACTATTTTACTTGTTATATTTTATCATAAAAAGACAATCTCTTGGATTTATTTTGTGCTTCATTTTCATGTTCAACTGAATTGAAATTATTATTTATTTTATATATATTATATTCTTCCGTTAGATATCTATGAGGATGTTTATACTAGTAATCTTCATCAGGCCTAATTTTCCTGCCTGGCCCGATCTCGAACAAATTTTTTTTATTTGTCCCTAAAAGCCCCACCCGAAATAAAAAATATCTGTCAGCCCAGTCCGAATTTATTTTAAAGATATAAAAATTATTTTTTTTTTATCGTATAAAAAATATTCTACATATAAAGAATATTAGCGCCTTGTTTCTTGATAGAATTTAAAAATATGTCAGTTTATTTAAAAAACTGTAATGATATCTTATTTAAAAATTTAAGCCTGACTCAGCCCAGCCCAAAAGTATTTAAAAAATATTACGGCCCGACCCAGCCCGAACCGAATGTTTTTTTAAAATAGATCCGGCCCAGCCCGTGATTTGCAGATCTCCAGTCTATGCTATTATCTTTTAACAAGTGGCTTGATATTTTAAAGCGTGGGTCAATCACTGTTGATATTATATACGCGGTTTATTAAAATTATAATATTATTGAAATTATAATATTTATCAAGTTTAGCTAAGGCAGTTATTGTAAAATAGTATTAGGACTATTATTACAACTCTGAAGATGTTCAAAATGCTTGAATATAAAGAAATAATGGTTGAAACTATTGAATCATGCAAATGATGTCATCTCTATATCGAAATTAAATGGGTCTATAAACTCGATAAATTTCTATATTATTGCAGGCTAAGGCACTAATATAATTTTCTTCATTTGTAATTTATAAATGATTAGTGTATGTTGTAAAATAGGGTTTGAGCAATATCGCCCTTTTTAGCATTTGGTATGTTGAATAC
The DNA here is from genome assembly GCF_954871325.1 of Gordionus sp. m RMFG-2023. Taxonomy (NCBI): domain Eukaryota; kingdom Metazoa; phylum Nematomorpha; class Gordioida; order Chordodea; family Parachordodidae; genus Gordionus; species Gordionus sp. m RMFG-2023. Next base: position 41,290,522 of record NC_088776.1, read on the forward strand.
CAATGTGTTAATTTCTCCAAAATTGAGGAAATTTTAAGGTTACATTTTTTTCAAGTAATATATTTTAGAGTTTATTTTTAGATATAGATAATTTAAATTTTTTTAAAGTTTCATTTATATAACATTGCAATAGCATTCACACACATTATTTAAATTAAAATGATCTTTTTATTTAAAATTTTTACAAATGCTAGATTATTACTTGCATTGTCTAATGTAAATGTAATACAAAAAAGTCCATTTCAAATTTTACTTCTTTTAATACAGAATTAAAAATACTATAAATATTATTAGAATTATGTGCTGATTTAAAAGGTATAAATCTAATAAATCATTATTTAATTTATAGTCATTATCAATATAATAAATTGTTATGCCCATAAAGGGTATTTTTTGGAGAGGACCATATGCCCATTGTGTAAAATTTAGTTGTAATGTTAAAAAGTAAAGATTTTAGATTATTTAACGAGCCATGATATTGTTTCTTTTTATTTTAGCGTTTTTCTAGAATAAAAAATAAATGAAGGGTTAAAATATGCTATTAAATTTTTAAATCTCCCCAACCATTGAAAAGGCTAAATTATTTTGAATAAAAAAGTATAATTAAATGATTTAGATTAGATTTATTATTTATATTATTAACTAAAAATGATTTTATTATGATAATTTTTTTAACTGCATTTTTTTATTTGTTTGTTCACATTTAATGTTGGGTGGATGGATTTAAGATGTGTCCATAAGGCCCCATTTATGGTAAATGCGTTATGTTAAAACGTTGCGTTATTTTACTCTATCGATATCACATCCAATCTTTCACAATGATAATTCAACTGATAATACTAAAATAGAGATAATTATTTTACATTATATTTTTATTGAATTCGCTATTATTTTTATAATCGTATCCCATATTTTTTATCATCGCATCCATATATATGTTTTTCAAATGTTATAGCATTATCATCATAACGCTCCATATTTATAAATTTACCTATTTATTGGCTTGGTTTTGTAAATAACGCACTGTTTGTACATCACGCGTTTACTATAAATGAAGCATAACCCTGTGGTTTCAAAATTGGGAAAATATTTTTTTGCATTATATATAGCCATCTTTTTATTATCACAACTCATAAGATTCTCATATTTTTACTGTATTTCATCTTTTATTAGATATAGATGATAGTTCTTGTTCATTATCGTTTCCAGTATCATCATCTATAAACACTATTTGATTTTCATTTATATTATCCTAAATGAATAGATAAAAATTGATATCATGTAAAAATTTTATCTACATAATAATCTACTAAATAACAATATTGATATCACACAGTACAATAAAGTAAGTATTTGCATTAAGGAAATATTGGATGTAATAAATTTAGACGGGAAATCTAAAAAAACTAAGAAATATACGATATATTATTCTACGATAAAAATCAAATAATTATTCTTAATCTGGCACAATATAGGTTTGCTTTCCTACTATCTTCTCCGTTGGTGAGTTTCAGATTTACCCAGGTTGGCAAATTTTTCCTTTAATTTTTCTTCTCCTTTTTTGACTTTTTGAGCATAAATATTTGTAAGATTCATTTTTCTCATATCCGCCGCTATCACCTTTATCCACGTCATCTTGGGTCTTCCTCTATGTCTTGATCCTCCTACTTCCATCAAGATGCATTTCTTTCTCAATCATCTTTTGTCTTACGTTCCACATGCCCAAACCATCTTAATTTATTTCTTCGCATTACCCCTCCAATCACTTCTATACCCATTCTTGCTCGCAATTCCTTGCTAGTTTTTTCTCTCTCAGAGATACACCACTCATCCATCTTATCATCCTCATCTCTGTTCTTTCTAAATTGGCTTCGTGGACCCCTTTCATTGCTGATGTTACAACGTCATAAACTAAGCAACTCCTCACACAGCTTACGTCAACTTTTCCCTTTAACTTTAGAGAAACGTTTTTATTTGTTAGAATAAACATCTCTCTGAACTTCTTACATGCCTGTCTGACCCTTGCAACAACAGCAGAATCTACACCACCATCTGCGTTTAACATATCATCCAAATAGCAAAACTTTTACACTTTTCCCAGGGTTAACCCATTGCCAATATTTAAACCACCATTTTCTACGTTATCAGTATTATGTACCACTTCTGTGCACACTCTACAAATAAAGGTCATTCTTTCTAACATCAGCCTTTTTCCCGCTAAATCTTTTATACACCCATTTCTGGCATCTGGTGCATTGAATTGAATTTCTAGCAACTCTTTTTCCATATACACCACAAGGCCAGTTGTCAGATTCCTCGATCTTCAGATTATCCTCACCAATCATCACCTTTGACTTTACTTCATACATTTTCAGGCCCTTTGCTTTCATAGCCATCTTCCATCTGCTAATTTTATCCCTCAATTCTTCCCCAATTCTTCCTCACTGTTTACCATTAATACAAAGTTATTTGCATATAGCTCCCAGGGAATCCTTCACACATCTCTCTAGTCACAATATCCATTATTAAAATAAATAATAATGCAGCACGGATTTTTGATGAAGTTCTTATGAAGGGTAGAAATTTACCTTTTGATTTTGAAAGTTCTAGATTGCAAACATTCAAATCCAAAAGGGAGAGGTATATATATTTTCATTGTTAAATATAATATTTTATTTTAGTTATAAAACCAATTTATGCTGCACTTGATTTAACATCAATAATTAAAGATTCAATGACGAATCGATGAAATTTTTAAATACCACTATTTACAATCACCATTTTTCCTTCCATATTTTTCAAACATTTAACACCTATCACATTCTACCTCTTTTTTGCCATCCTGACCACATTTCCCATTTCTTCTGCGCATTCCATTTTTTAGCAAACTCTTTCCTTTGTTCTTCATGCGCTATCGCTATTAACTTCTTTGCATTTCTTTTTGTCACCTTGTAAATATCGTTATCATTATTTTCTTTACTATTATACCATTCTTTGAAACACCTCCATTTCTCGTCCACAGCTTTCGCTACCTCCGTAATGTCATATTGAATTTATATCTAACACTCTCCTCCTTCAATTTCCAAACCTTCAGCCTTGGCTGAAACTTTCTTTTAGTGATCCTGGCTCAAGTGAGATCTCCTATAACTAGTCGGTGCTGATCAATACATTACTCTCCCGGTATCACTCGCATTTTTTACTATGCTCCTATCACATCTCTTTACTAACAAATAATCCACACTACCCGACTTGTAAGTTACCAGCTTCTCTGATTCTTCCTTAAACATTGTATTAAATCACTTAGCATCAAAATCCAAAATCTCTCCCCTTACGAATTTCTCATGCCGTAAATAAATCCTCCATGTACTCCCTCATAAACTTCACTACTCTCTCCCACACGTCCATTCAGATCACCAGCCAGGATAATCCCTCTTCATTGCCAGTCTCAATGTCACCTTCAATAAACTGTCCCAAAATGTATCTTTCTCTTATTCAATTCTTTCAACCTGAGGAACATATGCCGAAATAGTATTGCATAGCTTTCTACCAAAAATCATCTTGATAATCATTATCCTTCTTACTTCGATTACTTAGTCCACTCATTTCTCTATAACCAATATGCCAACACCAGCCTTACCATCATTACTTCCTTGTCAGAAAATGTATACTTTTCACTTGTCCTACCAATCATTTTTGCGCCATTACCTTTCCATCTGGTCTCTTATATGCAACACACATCTATATGCCGCAGTGCATCGATCACTTCTTCTCCTCCTCCCATCATGCTCCAAAGTTTACATGTCGCGACTCTTACTCTATCCCCCGTAAACTGGTTTCTCCACTTATTATCGGTCATATGACCGTCATATGTTTCATTTTCGCGAATCGTGGTTCCACCAGGTTTCCCATCCTTCTTTTTATCGCAGGCGGATGAGGAGGCCCACAGAGTACTTTGGATTGTACCCCGCCCATGCTTTGTTATAAAACTAGGAAATTTTGGAGCAAGGTTTTTACAATCGGATGCCCTTCCTGGCATACACCCCTTTAGGTTATTTTTACACCCAATCGAGGAGACGGTGATCCTATTCTGGACCCAGACCACAGGGAACCTTTTAAACCTTCATTAGCCGCCAAAGACCTAGCTACTTCCCCGCTACGATGAGGCTGATAGGATTTTGGGAAAGCTTTCCAACTTTACAAATTATATATATATAAAAATTTTGTTATAAATTTTACAGGGTTATTTAATATCCGCCTGTTCGGACGATATTCTCCATCTATGGGATCTCAAACAAAATATCCCCATTATAACGCACTCGCTAAAATTTCAACGCGAAAAGTATATTTTATTTTTTTTGAATATTTTATCATTCTTCCCTAAAAAAACGAACCAACTAATGAAAGAAAGATTTTATGAAATACATTTAATTTAAATATTCTTTAAAATCCTCATTAATTCAAAATCCACTTTATTATTAACAAGATTAATCAAACTAATGATTATATAACTTAAAACAAATAATCTATTCTGAATTATAAGTAGGGGAAAAAATTGATTAAATAACGTCATCCTATCCTATCCACCAGTTTTTCTATTAATAAAGAAAGTTGATATTATATAATATTTTTTGAGATATTAAATTAAAAGCTGCTAAAATAATTTTAAATAAACATAATTTTTTTAGAATAACATTCGTCCATCTGTCATTTCAAAGTAAATGGCTCTACGTAGGCACTTTAAAGGGAAACATACACGTAGTCAATATCGAAACCTTCAAGCTATCCGGCTACCTTATCAATTGGAACAAAACAATCGAACTGTAAAACATCTAAAATTCAAGAATAATTAGTAGAATATCATTATCATTAGTTTTAGCTAGTTCGATATTTGATAAGCTAAAAATGGGAGTGCATCAGTCAACTATGCAATATATTATTTTTTATATGGCGTGTTGTAAGATTAATAATCGAAATCTCGATAAGGCTATCGGATTATTTTGTTTTTTTATTTAATAAATATATATTTGATTTTAAATATTATCCGTCATCTTTTTTGTGATTTTGACATGAGATGAGCTTGGTTTATCATTTTTTTTGATAAGACAATATTACAAATACAACCAGGGACCCGGAATAAAGCCATATTTGCGTTCCTGTTCTGTTCCCGTTATGACCAAAAAAATATATTTCGTTTCATTCCAAGTTTCAGAACTTTCTGGAACGCGTTCACAAATATATATAATTTTATTTCTAATATATTATATATTATACCAAATTTTTATACTATATAGTATTGATTAAGATATTTTCTAAAATATTTTCATTTATATTTGTGCGGTGACCTTAATATAAATTTGAATATCGAAATACACCTCTTAACACTAACTTGGTGACAAAATATCTATTGAATAGTTTACACTATACAATATTAATTTTATGATAAAAATAAAATTATTTTAAATAAATAAAAAAAATCTTGTTATTATATTAATTCATAAAATCATATAATAATACTCAGAGACCCACAGAGGTACCATTTGCACGGCCCGGCCCGGATTCTTTTTTAAAAAATTTTTTAGGCCCGGTTCGGAATTTTTTAAATTATATTCGACCTGATATATACAAAAAATTTATCTATTCGGTATTTTATCATATTTTTCAGCGAGTATTATCATTTAATAAGCAAGCATATTATATATATTATCTTTTTTTATTCTAACAGATATTTAGTATATTATAAATTGATATTATAAAAAAATTTGTGTAAATAATATTTTGAGAATATAATATATTATATTGTATTTATAAAAAAATGGAACTAAATAAAATTTTGAGAATATACTATATTATATATTGCATTTATAAAAATAAAACTAATATTGAAAATGGAAGTAAATTATAAAATCATTATAACCATATCTAATTGACGATTATAATAACTCATGATGTATAAATTTTTAAAAAAATTTTACGGCCCGGCCCGGGTATTTAAAAAAAATTTTTCAGACCCGGGTATATTTTAAAAATTTAAAATACGGCCCGGCCCGTGTATTCGGGCCGGGCTTAGGGCAGGGCCTGCAGGTCTGATAATACTAAATAATGGGTAATAATATTGATATGAAACAAATTGGAATTAAGAAAATAAAAAAAGAATATTTATGAATGGGCCATTATATATAATTTTGTAATAAATTAAATTTCCAAAACTATTCCGTGAACGTTCCATGGATTTTCGTTCTATTCCACAATTTTCACCAAGTTCCGTTCCCAGAGCATATTGAGAACGTTCTGTTCCATGTCAAGAATAACAACTATTAATTGATCCCTTCCCCACCCTAGCATATTTCTGATATTATTTTTTTTAGATACTAAGGCCAAAACCAAAATTCGGTTTAAATATTCAAACAGGCCGGAAAAATTATAATTTCAATTTTTTCCTTTTTTTTGCAAAAAAAAAAAATTAAAAAAGTTTAAGCAAAAATCACCCCGGTGCTGTGATTCACGTGAGTGATAATCCGGTTGACCCAAATAAAGTAAACTAAAAAATATAAATTTTACAGAAATGTTATTTATAGTATATATTATGATATTTGCTTTTGTTTTTTAAAAAATTCCATGTGATATTATGAACCTAAAAACTTTATGCCGTTGGTAGAATAATTTAGGATGATCAATGAATGATAGGACTGAGACACGTAAGTCTAAAATTGCGGCACTTAAACGGATATCATTATTTATTTAAAATATCCTAAAGATTCCTTTTAGTCTTTTGCAGATATATTATTATCTCTCTATAATGCATAATTTATTTATCGCTTATTATTATTTTTTTATTACAAAAATGATAAAAAAATTTAGGAATAAATGTTATTTTTTAATTTAAAAAAACATACTATAAAAGATAAATATGGTAGAAATATCCATATTATATCAGTTTGCTTGATTATTTAAGAATTGGATTATAATTTTAAAGCTTTAGCTTGTATCTAAATTTACGATAAATTATGATTTTATATGGAAATAAAATTTGTAAAATCGATTTTTTATTGTTAATGATAAGCTGTAAAAAAAAATTTTTTAAAAATAAAAATATATTCTTGTAAATATTTGAAAAGTTTTTTTTTATAATATCACTTCTTATTGTTTGGGTATGCTAAAATAGAATGGCTGAATTAACTAGAGAGAGAAACGAAAGGAGACGCAGATCCCCATCTCCGCATACGTCAACCCCGCTGAGCCAAGGACGAGCGCCCCCCCCCCGCTGCCACTACAGTTCCAGCCGCACCCATTGTTCCGCTCACCCCTCTTGAAAAATACGAGAAAATGCGCAAAGTCTGGGCTGGACTCCAGCAAGACCTCGTGGAACCAAAATGCAAAGCTAGTATTAGGGACCGCCATGAAATAAAGCACATAGCCAATGTGCATTCTTAACGAAACTTCCGACCCTAGGCTTATGGACGAGATGACTAAACGGATAAGAGTATTAGCCCTCGCCATACACTGTAACTGGCAAACAGCGATAAATAACGATGCCTCGTACCAAGAAAAATTCCTCGGCGGAGAGGAAATCAAAGTTTTCCGTGAAAATCGGCCCTTTCGGGACAGGGGCTACGGCCCCTCCACATTCTACCTCCTCACTTCTACCGCTACCTTCTATACTATATCTTCCTTCTACTTCTCACGCAACCCTTCCGGGGGAGGTTGCTACGGACAACGGATCACTGGCCCCTCCGAGGGGAGCAGTTCAGCAGCCACCATGGCTAGCCTAAGTTAACGAATTTCTCAGGCTGCTGAGGCACAAACTGTTCTCACCGGACGATACGATTCGGACTCGGGCACTGACGTAGTGTCAGAAGACGATCAACCTCCCCCGTTGATACGTCCGACGGCTAGCGCTGCTGACGAATCGGACACGCCGTCCTTTTTGTCCGAGGATTCCGGGATACCTGAATGGTGGAACCCTAGTCCGCTCTCTGTTTCCCTACCCTCAAGCAGCTCGGGGAGTGACTCCGCTGAGTCTATCATCGCGGAATTAGATGATTCAATCTATAGTACGGATGATCCTGGTATGCCCCAGGTGGGTTCCGTTTCCGCTCCAGATCTACCCGGTATTCTCGCCGTCATCAATCGATCTGGAGGGCGCGGCATCTTCACAGACGAACAGCTTGAGGCCCTCCCCACGCTGAACATCAGCACCGCTCGGCTCTCCGTTGGACAGCTTATGTCTAACTTCACCAGGAGAGTGGCCACACGTGGATTCCAACCATGACTGGACCATCTCAAAATCAGCAATAATATTTTCCGTCATAATGGTCCAGTCAGAGTCCACAACAAATACCGCGACATCATTCGCCAGCTCGTAGCCGCCAATATAATCGAGCCATCATACAACCCCGCACAAATATGCTCGCACTGTATGTTATTCCCAAATCAGATGGATCACCCAGAGTCTTTAGAGACTTTTCTCAAGTATCCAAGAACTTTTTGCACTATCCATTCAGGCTCAAATCCATCCCCCTAATGTCCACAAAATTGGACCAAGCTAGATTTGCCTGTAAAATAGACATAAGATCGGCATTCTTTTCCATACCTTTGGCCGAAAGTGTCCGCCCCTTTTTCGGGGTCAGATTCGATAAGACGAATTACGCCTATAAAGTTCTTCCTATGGGAGCCTCATTTAGCCCGTATTGTTTACAATCAATTATTCTTGACGAAAGCTTTTTACAATGTTTATCTGGACGACATCCTAATCTACAGGGATAACGAGTTTGACGTCAAGTGGTCCACCAGATCACTTCGATGTACCCTCGAAGTATGGGGGCTCCAGATAGCCGCGGAGAAATCTGTTTTAGATCCTACTGACAAGATCACCTACTTAGGAGTTCCTATCGACCTGACAAATAAAACAATAACAGCTGATACGGCGTGTCCGATTCGTCAGCAGCGCTAGCCGTCGGACGTATCAACGGGGGAGGTTGATCATTGTCTTCTGACACTACGTCAGTGCCCGAGTCCGAATCGTATCGTCCGGTGAGAACAGTTTGTGCCTCAGCAGCCTGAGAAATTCGTTAACTTTGGCTAGCCATGGTGGCTGCTGAACAGCTCCCCTCGAAGGGGCTTGTGATCCGTTGCCCGTCGCAACCTCCTCCGGAAGGGTTGCGTGAGAAGTAGAAGGAAGAGATAGTATAGAAGGTAGCGGTAGAAGTGAGGAGGTAGAATGTGGAGGGGCCGTAGCCCCTGTCCCGAAAGGGCCGATTTTCACCGAACACTTTGATTTCCTCTCCGCCGAGGAATTTTTCTTGGTACGAGGCATCGTTATTTATCGCTGTCTGCCAGTTCCAGTGTATGGCGAGGGCTAATACTCTTATCCGTTTAGTCATCTCGTCCATAAGCCTAGGGTCGGAAGTTTCGTTAAAAATGCACATTGGCTATGTGCTTTATTTCATGGAGGTCCCTAACACTAGCTTTACATTTTGGTTCCACGAGGTCTTGCTGGAGTCCAGCCCAGACTTTGTGCATTTTCTCGTATTTTTCGAGAAGGGTGAGCGGAACAATGGGTGCGGCTGGAACTGTAGTGGCAGCGGGGGGGGTGGGGCGCTCCACCTTGGCCCAGTGGGGTTGACGTATGCGGAGATGGGGATCTGCGTCTCCTTTCGTTTCTCTCTCTAGTTAATTCAGCCATTTGGCTAGTGATTTATTACATCGTACATATTGTGGCTAAATGGCTCCATTTTTAAAAAACGGCTAACCCAATTTTTTTGATATATAATGTTTGCAAGTCTGAAGATATTGCTCATAAATGGCAGAAAGGGTTTGGACATTTAATAACAAAATCTCCAGGCTTTGCGTAATATTTTTTGTTAAAATATTGGGTGCCGTTTTTATAAAATCAAAATCGTTTAACAACATTACCTACGACCAAATACCAACAATTCAGCTTGCCAATTTTTTAAATATAATTTTCCCTTATTGATACTTTTATGATAACAAAATATATCTAAAATTTTAGCTTCTTAAATTCTTGAATTATGGGCCGCCAGAGTGAAATATTTTTACAAAGATTAAATATTTGAATTGCAAATTGATGTATATAAAGCGAAAATATTCATACTTAAAAATTAAAAACGTGAGGTTGAACTCGGAAATAATTATTTTGATTTTTTTATATTATAAGTGGGGTTAAGCAAAGCTTATTTTGTAAATTATTAGATTTGGCACTCAGCTAGTTTTTGTGTTATGACGATTACCCATATAAGCTTCGAAGCTAAATACTTCGAATTTGATAGGATTATGCGTTGCTATATAATGAATATTTGGACCAATAATTATTAAATAAAAATAAACGCTTATTGTTATAGATGTTTATGCTTAAATAAATAATTATCATACTACATACTTCACATATGGAATAGCTTACAAATTTTTAACAATTGTATTTTACAAGGCTTTTATAACCTTCCATATCTTAATTGTTTTTAACACATTCCTAGGTTTCATTTTTTAAAGTAAATTGTATTTATATGCTTAATAAGCTATGCTAACTTAAAGCTAATATTTTCACAACATCTTAAGAGCTATTCTGAAATAAAATTCGAAATTTTTCATAGGATAATAAAAATTATAATTTTTTTGTAAAATCGGGATTTCTAAAGAAAGATTTGCTAAATAAAATTATTTTAAAAAAAGTTAATAATAAGGAGAAAATTGTTGGGCATTAACATGAGGTTATTTTGCTCTAAAGACTTTAAAAGGATCAATAACTCAAATTATAAGGGATAAAACCCAATGATATTTTGCACATAATAACTTTAGGCTGTCATATCATAACCATGCTGAAATATCTACTTATTTAATTCAATATTGATTTTAAAAATCTTGGGAGATTTTTAATTTATAAATGAAAACGGTTTGCTCAGAACCACGATAAATGCCTAACTTTATAGGAAAAAATGACTACATGAGCTTATGACATACGTTTAAGTATAATACTTATCTAGCCTTTATACCATAAGCTTCTTTATTTGTCTCGTCTTTTTTACAAATATATATATAATCTTTTTTCTTTATATTAATCTGAACTTCCTCTTTCCTCTACCTTGTTTTCCTCTCCATTATTAACAGGGTTTACTTTTTGCGGGAATTTTATTTTCCGCTTTTCTCGTCTCAACCGTAGTCAAATTCTCGTTTGGATTACCGTTTAAATAATTTTACTTTCCTATATCAACGGAATATGCCCTCTTTTCTTAGTTCCAGGTTTACATTACAATCTAATTAAGTTTTTTTAAAAAAAATTTTCTATTATTATATAATCTATCATACTTCTTATTATTACTCTTATATAATGTAATGAGGTGTTCGCCCTTTATTAAAGAAGGTATTTTATCTGAGTAACCTGCAATATATCCTTATCTCCTTCCTCGGTTATATCTCTAATTTCAAAATCCTTCTCTATTATTATCTATTATTTATCAATTTAAATCTGTCATCAACTCTATGATATTTTTTAAGTGCTTAGACATCAATAACTCCTCAACCTTCTATTCCAATATAATTACAATCCATAATGATAAATATTAAGCATGCTTTAGATCATTTCCATTTCTTTTCTTTTACACATGTGCAATGCCCAACTTCATTTACAATAGATTAAAGCAGGATTTTTTTAGATGTTTAAATAATGTTATTTATTGATCTTGAAATATTGTGTGAAGAATTGTGATCTTTTTTATTCTACATATCATTACAATTACAATTTAATTATTCATGTTAAAATAAATTACATTTTTCTTTTTATTATTATTATGAATTACATTTTATTATCATCCTTTAAACCAAAAAAAAATGTTCCTTTTATATCTTTTTTAAACAATAAATAAATCATCAAATAACCAATTATATAGGAAATGTTCGTTTAAATTTGAATTTAAATTGATATCAAAAAAATATATCAATTGTCAAAATAAATTGATTTTAAAATAATGTTAATACGATAAAATAAAACGTTAATATAAAATAATCTTGATCACATATTTAACAGGACTGTATGAACAAAATCTTATTATAAATAATAAAATAACATGGCCAATTATAGTTAGTTTCTCAAAGGGAGGCATATATTTGAACATATCAATTTGAAGTTCATGCAATTCGGCCGACCATCTCAAAAATGAATGAAACTTGGCATGTTAGTTATTTATGTTGCAAATGTTAATAAAATCAAAATTTTAAATTGCTAGCTCAACCAGATCCAAAGATATACGCCTATCGAAAATCGCGAAGTGCGTGATTTTATTAAATCTTGTTATTTTAAAAAATACTTAAGATAGAGTTACATATTATGTATCATTTTATAGCCCTTAAAATTTTACATTGGAAAATATAAAAAAAACAATTAAAAAAATTTAAGTGTTTTTTATTTCCGGTATAAATAAAAAATTAACATTGTTAGGAAGGGATTTTTTTGGGTGTTAATATTCACTAAAAATGTTTATTACCTTTATATTAAACGATTTAAAAAAAATCTCAATAACCATTTTTGTTTTTTTAATTTTATAGATGGCGTTATAATAAATATTTTTTATAATATATAATTTTTAATAAAAATATGAATAGTGTTGTGATTAAAATTAAAAAATCAATTAAGTATAACCAAAAATGATGTCCTGGGGCAATATCTAAGCAGGCAGCCCATACAGATATTATTTTATTGCGTATCACGTCAATATCGCGAAACTTAATGCATTATCGCGAATATATCACCGAGAAAAGATATTATAGCGAATGCATTATCGCGAATGCATCATAGCGAAAACAATATCACGAATGCATTATCGCGAATGCATTACAGCGAATGTATGAACGCGAATGCATTATCGCGAAAACAGTATCGCGAATGCATTATCGCGAAAACAGTATCGCGAATGCATTACAGCAAATATATGACTGCGAATGCATTATCGCGAATGCATCATAACGAATGTATTAGAGCGAAGACATTATTGTGAATGCATTATGCGAATGTATTAGCGCGATTGCATTAGAGCGAATACAATACCGCGAAATTATTATCGCAAATGCATTACAGCATATTATCGCGAATGCAATATCTCGAATGCATTATCGCGAATGCATTACAGCGAATTCATTATCGCGAATGTAATATCATGAATTAATTATCACGTATGCAATACTGATTTATACTTGACAAATGATCGATATAATTACAAAGTATTAAAATTCTTTACTACTTATCCACTTACTTCTTAATAAATAGTTCATCTTTATTATGTTTTTATATTTTAAATATATTGGGAACAATAAATTTGTCACCTTTTGGAAATTCCTAGCTGATAATATTTTTCCCGATCTCTATTTTTCTAAAGAAATTCTTTAAACTCACTAATTATATTGTAACTCATTTAGCAAGTTGAGACCTTTTTCAAAAAAATAAGAAAACCAACCTAATTGACGTTTCTATATTTATTTAACGTAACGTTTTTAAATTTTTGTAACTCTAAAACACGTCACTTGCTATTTATGAAGTTTCTTATCCTCAATTTTTTTAATAATTAGATTAAATCGTTTTTTAAAAAATTTGAAATACTAATATTGGACAAAAAATAAGTTAAGACCCTCATTTATTTTTATTTATTTAAAAATAGGCTAGACATGTTCCCATTATAGTGATCTATAGCCGGACGCTCGCCTTTTTTTCAAATTTTTTTCGTAATTATAAATTATAATGGAAAACAAACACAAAGCATATTTTGAGATTCGTAAAATTATTAAAATAATAAAAATTTATGTAATTAATCTATCCTTGTTTTTCTTGCATGAACCTGACAATAAACGCCAATTTGATATTAAGGGCCATATTTTACCAATTTTTTTTTCAAGTTTGTATGATTCAAAAGGCCCATTGCCTATTATTTGATAGTTTTTCGATATATGGAACCCGTATCTTGAGGTTTCTTTAAAGCTGTTGAACTGGACTAATATTCCATTTTATTCTAGAAAATTCAGGAATTAAACTTCTTTCCAACTTTTCTTCTCATGGCATAATTTTATCATTATCAGATCTTCTCTTGATAAAATAATTAATTTACAAAATCATTTAATAATGAGATTTCATTTCTTTGATAATACCGAAATATTTTTAGAGAAATTTTTAGAGAAATTTTTAGAGAAATTTTTAGAGAAATTTTAGAGAAATTTAGAGAAATTTTAAAAAAGATGAGTGGGACACTCATCTTTTTTAAAATTTAAAATATTTTGAGATGATTAAAATACACAATAAAATAGATTTCATAAAAAGAACGATGACGCGTTTCAGAGTTATAAAGATTTAAAAAAGTAACGCTTTTTAGTCATTCGGTAAATAATCTAAATTTTTGATCTCATGATCAACTTTCTTCCAATAGTAGGGACTAGGACTATTTGGCTTTTTTGTCAAAATCATCATAAGCCTGAAAATAATTGTTGTATTTGAATTTATAAAATACTATGAGATAGCCCAACAAACATTTACCTAAAGTTATACATTAATAAATATTTTTCCCCAACAAGCCCCAAACCCGGGGCTTGTAGATTCCATTGGTTTATTAAGTACATAGATGATTATAATTATTATTCTTTTATTTTTTTGGACTATGTTTTATTAATATAATACATCATTTGCATCTAAATAATTCATATAAAAATGTCAAAATATGACATTTTATTAATTTTAAAAAATGTTTAAGTTTTTAATTATTTTTTAAATTTTTTTTCTAATTATAATAATTACCATATAAAATTAATTTAAAGCTATAATAGTAGCCAATGAATACTTATTATATCATATTTTTAAGCATAATTTAATTGATTCAGCTAGCCTTGATTCTAATAGCCTCTAGTTATTCATATGATTAACCCTATCCAACGCGAAAAAATCATGTTGATAATTTTTTCTTTCTATTATAGTAAAAAGTTTTTTTTATCTATAAATATAATATAATTTAAATTTTTCAAAAATATTTTTGAGCATAAAAGTTTTATTTATTTGTCAAGAGGGAAAAATTTGTTTAATTAATGTGCAATGTTTATTGACCCAAATTTTATTTATTAATAAATATATTTCTTATTTTATAGAAATATTTTAATCAAATTATTAAAATTTTATTTTATATATTTTTATATGATTATTCATAACTTAAATTCTCTAAATTAAATCTACATTTAAACAAAGATAAAAATGTCAAATAAAAATAATTTCGTTATTTATACAAAAAAATATATACATTATCGAAATATATAGCTATTAAT
This sequence comes from Gordionus sp. m RMFG-2023, assembly GCF_954871325.1. Taxonomy (NCBI): domain Eukaryota; kingdom Metazoa; phylum Nematomorpha; class Gordioida; order Chordodea; family Parachordodidae; genus Gordionus; species Gordionus sp. m RMFG-2023. Next base: position 41,305,825 of record NC_088776.1, read on the forward strand.
CGGTTTCGAAACTGGGAGCATAGTTATGTGGGATCTCAAGAATAAATGCGTAGATTGTAGATTCACTCATAATGTGGTAAGAAGTATCTTTTTTCTTTTTTTTTGTCTCCCCTTAAAATTCTACTATGTCTTTATTTTGTTACATTTTAAATTAATTTTTTAAAGCCCCTGAAAAGTGTATCATGGAATTACGAGGGAAAGGCATTTATGTCTAGCCACATAGATGGCAGTTTAGTTACTTGGTTCCTCAAAATTCCTGGAAATAAGCCTGCGTCTATCGTATTTCCTCACGGTTACACATTGTGTTGTCATACGTTTTATTTTATATTTTGATACATAGAATAATCACGAAAGAAAGAAAGAAAGATTTTAATGTATATTTAAACTTTAATTTTGCCTTTATTTATAGCCCGAAATTCTAACGAAAAATTGGAAAAATGCTATTCCATTGATAAAATTGACTGGAAGACATCTAAATCTGGGTATATAACTAAATTAATTTAATTATCCCTTAAATATTTAAGAATACCTGATAAGATATTCATTTTATAATTTTCAACCCAATGCACCCATACAGAGTTGTTAAAATAGTACTCTTATAGAACGCTTAAAATTTTATATCATAAAGATAAATATATAATTATTGAAAAAATTTACTTATAATTTATTAATTAATTTTAATATTATAATCTTTAAAAAAATCTTTAAATTTTATTTTAAAATTTATAAGAAATTAGCTTTATAAATCTAATTTATCAAATATAAAATATAAAATGCCACCAATAGAGATAGACATGGAAGAGATTTGAGATAGATGATAACTACGAAATTTCACAATAAAATGATATTCTGAAATTACCTTACCCAAAATTTGCAAAATATTTTGAACTTAATAAAAAAAAATAGGATTTAAATATAGATGCATAAAATAGCGAAGAACAATATAGTTCGATGAATCAAGGAAACCTAAAAAAACATCTAAAGATATTATTCATAAATTTAATAAAATTATTAACTACTGTTTTAAATTTAGAGTGTCCACACCTTTGAAAAATATCTATAATTTTAGTGTAATAGAAGAGGCTACATCCGATGAATGAAATTTAATACAAATTAAATTGATTTATCATACAACATCAGAACTAGGTGTTTCTCAAAAATTAGCTGATAAAGACATAATTAATTTTATAATTGGTACTTAAATTTTTTTTTTATGAAGTTGCTTAAAAAATTAGAAAAGCGGTAGCGATTATAAGCCTTATTTTTTTAAAAATGTGGCTTCGTTACTCTAGATGCTGAGCGCACCCTTTTGCCCCGTCCTATAAATTTCACTGTTTTATTTTAATTTTTACACTTTTAAGTATATTTTTCTAATTACTAAATTTATATAATATTCATACGATGTTTTGAATATCTATTTTTTTAAATATAAGCGAAAATTTGCTCTTATTTTCTGGCGGCTTGACTGAAAATATTCCCACAATAACCATAATGCATGGTAAATCAACGACCGTTTTGGAAATGGAACACAACATTATTGATTTTTTGTCCCTTTGCAAATCTCCTTATGCCATGGGTAATATTTATTTTTTAGGCTATTTAAACCTTTTTAAATCCCAAGGTCAGTAGTTAAATGATTAAATTAAAAGGAGACATGATTATTAGTTAATTATGAAAATGGCGGCGTTTATACACACGTAACTCTTTTTAACTAACCCTAACTCGCAGGTTTATGATAATATGAGTTCCTTTTTACCAAATGCTACTATGCCTCAAAAATATTAAAGAAACATGTAAAAAGTATGATGATTTGATATTAGTCAATCAAGCAGAGGCATAACTGGCATCCCGCGGCACGGGAGGGCCCAAGCTAATTTTTACATGGATCTCAAATTATGCGTAAGAGACACCATAAGAATTTTTTTTGCGTAGGGCACCAGAATTTGTCTTATGATAGTTAAAGAGAAAATATTTTTTGATCTACCTTTTATTATTCGAAAATTGGATTTGGATTATCTTTTTAAAATATCAGTTGTCATTTTAAATTAGTATGGAGTCTCATTTTTATATTACGTTTTTAAAATTTCCCCTTATTTTAAGCCCTTGCATTAATAATTAATTTTATACATCATTCGATTGTGTCTTATAAAATCTTTAGTATCCTCAATATTAAAATTATTATTCCGTGTCAAAGGCCTTTAAACCCCTAAGCCAGTAACGCTTAGTCCCCCCTCCCCAATTTCATTAACTAAACGATAAAACGGTTACTGATTGTGTATGTTGATTTAGAGGATATTCCCCAGCCCCTGAGCCCACCCCACCTTAAAATTTCAAACGCAATTATATCGTACCTCCCCCCAACCCTTCCATGTTAGAGAGCCTTGTCATGTATCGTCTTTCCGACTTCTTATTATGTTATATATTGACATTGAACTATTCTTATCTCATAAGGCTTGCCAATCACCACACATGGACGTGATAGAAAGAAAGAAAGAAAAATGTTTTAAAATGATTTCTTTATTTTTTATATAATGTGTAATGCGTGCTAATCTATGATAGAAAGCGAACCAACATCGATAGCCGTATTATTCCCCAACGATTTGGTCATAATAGATTTATCAACTCAGGGGTATAAATATTATTATTTTTTAAATGCATTTTCTAAATATTTTCTTTTCAAATTTTATTTGATCAATGCTCCTCTTGCGAAATTTACAAAATATTTTTCCTGAAAATATTATTTTGATGAATTATTCATCTCTTGATTATTATATTTAACTATACCTATGATCTAAATTTAGTATTTTATGCATGATAAAATACAGTCCTTAACATGATATATTTTTTAAACCATCTTCTTTTAATAATGGTTGAAATGTAGTTAAAATCCTATAATAATTAAGCTATTTATTTCAGGCGTTTTTTTATATTTAAAATTGAAAATAATTACTTGTATTAATAATCATTATTGCTATTTTAACCTGTTAAAATATAATAAAATAATTAGGCCTATCAAAAAATCATTATTTAAAGTTTAAAAAAATCTTTTATATGTTTGAATAATAGAATCGAAACAAAGTAGAAAATGAAATAAAGAATTAATATATTAACAATATCCAATTATTGGGAAAACTTATAAATATTTAGTAATTAATTTATTTTACTCAAGTTCAATCAACGAAATGTAGTTTTTTAAAAAAAATATTCTTATCACATATTGTGTTGGTTGGTAAGATTTTTTTAAAATCGAATTATGAACAATATTAAATTATTCAATTCATAAATGTATACTACATTATTTGATTCGTACGAATTCGAATGCTAAATTATTCAATTTGAAATAAATAAGATACAAATACCTCTTTATTCAATAATTTTTTTGTAGGCCTAGTTTAACCTTTATCAATCATATTCTTAGATATATAATATTATAATCCTAACAATTAATGGGAAAATATAATATTTTGCAATTGATCACCATTCTTTTCAAGTTTTATCTCATTATATTATTTATACAAATAGTTACCCCTGTTTCGAAAATCCCTTCGCTTTAGATTTACACGAGAGCCTTATAACGCTTGTTCAATATTATTCTGATTGCCCGGATCAACTTGTTCCATTGCTTTATTCCGTGGGAATGAGGCAAAAGAAAATTGGATTCAGTGATAAGGTTTTTTTTTAAAGATATGAATAGAGGGAAAAAATAGCCAGGTTACAATACAAGGCTACAATAGAACTTTTTTAATGTAAAGTTACAATGAAGAGAGTAGATGGCTGAAAAGAAAGAACCCAATTATTTTATTCAAATTTTTTAAAATGCGGTAGAAGTGGTAGATAAAGAAATGGGGGTTGACGATTTTGTTCTATTTGGGCAAATAAGATATCCAGAAGATTAAAATAAAAGATAACAAAGGGGGGAATAAATGTTTGATATTGAAATAATATTTTAAAAACATATTAAACAGAATTGGCCTTTAACCGGAGGGGAATGCGGCAAATTTTCTAGCAGCTATCCAGAACTTTTATTAACTGGGTAAGCCTAAGGGGTAAAATAAAGGGGCATGTGACTATCATTATTAAAATAGAATTACGCATATTTTATAAAAAAAATTAATTAAATTGAAAAAAATAATGTATAAGAGTCACGTTTCCTTTCATTTTACCTATCAAGTCTAACATGAATAATTTTGATAAATAAATTATTTCGATGGTTAATGATAGATACTGCCAAATAAACAGTAATTTTCTTAACATCTTAATTTGCTAAATACCGACCAAAATTTACTAAAATACAATAAGACCCACTTATTTTTTTAATATAATTAGACTGCAGAGGCACCATTTGCACTGCCCCGCTCGGCCCGGATTTGTTTTTTAAATTTTTTGCCCCAGGCCAGCTCGGGTTTTATATTTTCAGGCCTGGCTCGTATTAACGGAATCCCAAGGATGGAACTAACTACAAGTTGGCTTTAGGAAAAACCTAATCCTTACTGGATTCGAACTCAGAACCATCGGATTGGTAAGTGACGCTCTTATCGATTGAGTAACAGACGCCGAAAATCACAATTTTTAAATATATATTATAACCAAATTTGGCAGTATCTATCCAAATGAAACATAAACAAAATACCAATTTAAATAAACCTTATTTCGATATCTATTGTTATTTAAACATTTTTTTTATACATGGAACTTTTAGACACATCGACGGAACTATAAAATTTTGGGATGCCTCAGCAAGTATATATTAATATATAACATTTACAAGCTTGTTAACCGATCTTTTTAAAACGATCGAATCCCGATCACAATCTTTTCAAAAAAAGAGGATCAAAATCCAGGATCGACCTTTTTTTAAAAAAAAGATCGCGATCACGATCTTTTTTTCTATTTAAATTTCTGAAGGAAATTTCTGACCGATGCAAAATTAACTAATATATGTTATAAATTTATTGTAATTGAATAATAATATAATATAACCGATGCAAAATTAACTAATATAAAAATAAATTAAATATGGTAGAAATTTATTGTAATTGAATAATAAATATAACAATTATAATATATTTATTTATAATTAAAATTAGCTTTTAATAATAAAATTTTTTCTAAATTATCATCATTTAAACATCCGCGTCTTTCATTTAAAACATGTTTAGCTTTACTAAACATGTATTATATTCAATAAATATTTTTTTAAATTAATATAAGTATTAAAAATATTCATGGAATCATCATTTGAATAAAAATTTTATTTAACGGAACAAGCATTTTGTACAGTATTTTTCCCAAAAAAAGCATTAATGTCATCCATACATTCATTTGAGGTATCCGCATATGGTTGTTCCTGCATATTTTCCAAATGGGCAACTAATCTTTCTTTTACCATCATATTTTGTGGCAGATTAATATAAGGCCAATTAAGTTTAAATTTAGGGTGAATCATGGCTGCCAAAATGTTACTGTCTTGAAGGAAATCTATATTATGAAATGATAATTAATTTATTATTAAATAAGTGTTCATTTTATTCATATAAATCAAATCAAGTATCTGCAAAACTTAACCCTTTTAAATTTTACAGTCAAGTCTGGCACATCATCTGTATGGTATTTATTTATATTTGGGTCATATCATAAATATTGATTAAATGTAAACAATACTTAATATACTAAGAAATTAACATTGTAATTTATATACAACGAATATTACTCAAAATATTAACTTAAAATTCAAATAATCTAATAAATTTTTAATGTCTTCAAAGGCCCATTAATATTTTACTAGATATCAGAGGTTTAGTAGAACTGGCCTGTTAAAAATATTTTACTGAATTTGCCAGATCTTTGCAATTTTTTAATATATTTTGCAGATATCTGATAATATAAAATAATTGCATAAAAAAATATTACCTTTTATCAATACCTCTAAGAACACTATCTACAAGGGGCTGACAATACCACAGGCAGCTAAATTTCGTTAATTTATCTATTAATATCGATAGAACGGGAGTTAGATATCCCTGCTCCATATTATCCTCCCGTTCCAAGATTTTTAACGAGATCGCCAAAGGTGCAATAACCTATAAAATTTAAATTTATTTAGAGAATATCATTGTATTACTGTTGCATACTCTTTAACAAAAAAACATTCCTCTTGCCTAAACATTGCAAATTCAATTTGATCACATACTTGTTCTACTTCTGAAAACTTTTCAGAAAGCATCTTATCTATTAATTTCATGGATTGGTAATAAGAATTCCATCTTGTCTCGTTGGGAGCTATTAAATATCTTCCCAATTTCTCCAATAAAATATCCGCCATTTTTGACGACATATTTTGTTTATTAACTAAAGCAAAACATTTTGCAAAAGTGGATCTAGATATTCGTTTATAATTGAGATCACTATCTGCCATCTCCGCATCTGTTGTTGCAATAAGGTTAAGATTATGGCAACAAAGTTGATGTTTTGGTAGGCTGATAGTAGGAATAATTGGGTCATCAAAGGATAATATGTCATCCAAATTTATCAATTCCATATCCTAACTAATATCTTCTTCATTTTCTCCAAAAACTCTAGAAAAAATAAATTTATTTAAATATTTTTTGCTAAATATAAATATTACTTAAATGCCTTGACAAAGTTGGTTCCATTGTCAGTCACCATCTTCACCACCTTTTTATGAATTTTATAGAACTTGTGGATACCCATGATTTCGTTGGCCAAAACATCATATGTTTGCCTCCCAATTATCCTCCTCAGTGCCAAAGCGGCTGACCTTCTCTTGAGGGTTAACGGATCCAGCCAATGTGCAGTAAGTCCAATAAAAGCCCTAATAAAATAAACATTATAAAATTTATATAAATATAATATACCTTCGATGACCACTCCAACAATCAGCAATGGTGCATACATAAGAAACTTCAGACAAATCTCTTATAAGATTTGTCGTCATATAAGAGAAGGAAGTAGATATCCTGTTGCCCAGTGTTTGGCGATAAATAATTTTTGTCGCAGGAGAAAAAGTTTTAATCATTTTTTCAAATGAAGGATCATCAACCAGAGACAGTGGTTGGAAGGTGTCAATAATAAAATCCATGATAACCTTGTCTGCTGTTTTTTGCAATACAGCTGGAATATTTAGATTGTTAAAATTTAATTTAGATTGTCTGGATTTGCAACCAGAACCACTTTGGTTTTGCAGTGATATATTTTTTTGTGTAGAGAATTCGTTGATGTGTTTGGTAATCCCATTTTTAAATTCACTGTGCTTTTTCTTTATAAAAGATGAAAATAACTTCTCCTGAATCAAATTTCAATTTTAAAATTTTATATGGAAATTTAAAGTTAAAAAAAACAATGTACAGGCTGAATGTAAAACCTATATAAACAAAAAAATGATAAAGGGTTTAACACAAATTTTGTTAAACATATTAAAGTATATTATTAAATTTATATATGGTTAAAAAAGGTTCATATAGGTTATTTTAAATTTTAAGTTTACAATATTGTCTTTGTCTATCATTATTAAAAGTTGCCCAAGATGATATGGGCTAAAGATTTTGATAAAATATTTTCCTATATATGAATATAATTAGCCTTTTTGGCATTTAAGAACTATGGATTAAGGGTTCAACAAATTTTGTTAAACATATTAAAGTATGTTTTATTAGTAGCTAAAAGGGGGATCTTAAAAATTTAAGTTTACAATATTGTCTATCATTATTAAAAGTTGCCCAAGATGATATGGGCCGATTTTAATAAAGTATTTTCCTATTATGAATATAATGAGGCTTTTTGGCATTAAGAACTTATGGATTGAGTCAAATGATACAAAAAATACTTTCAATTCAAAATATATTATTAAAAAAAGCCCTAAAAATGTTGTCAAGAGGATTATATAATCAAGCTCAAACTGAAACTATAATACTAATTGATTAGATTTAATATATTATAATAAAGAAATAATAGAATAGATATTTATTTTTATTTTGGTGAAACATTGCTAAGTTCAATACAAATAACATTGAACTGGATGTTTTAATTATATTAAAGAAAGTCAAAATACATTATAAAGGCTTAATTATTAGTTATTACACTTCCATTTATTATAAATACTCTTCTTTTGAAAATTAAACTAATATAAAAGTAATATTAAAAAATAAATGCCTAATTATTATATATAAATAACAAAACCAAGATTAACTCTTCATCAAATATTTTATTAATTATACTGTATCTAATAATTCATTTTTTTTATAAAGAATCTGTATCTAGATTCCATTTCTGTAGGACCTGCTCAACTCAGGAATGTAATAAATTAAATTTAAACATGTTGACATTAAGATTATCAAATAAAAAAAATTTAAAAGAATTACTTGTAAATGTCTCTTTAAGTTCGAGGATGATATTTTGGAAGATGATATTATCTTCTTACAGAGACGGCATTTGGTGCTGATCATATTATAAGAGTTGCTTTCATCCATTTCATATAAAGTAAAATATTTACGTAATTTCAAAAATGGTAAAAGATTCTCATTCTCACTTATATCTGCTGTTACATCAATAGTAGAAGCAATAGAATCTTCTAAATCTATAATGGACATTTACATTTACCTATTAAAATAAATATTAATATATTATTATAAATTTATATTAAATAACTTGTAAGAGCTCTAAATCTCGTAAAATTTAGGAAATGAATAAATATATCTATAAAATAAATGGTGGAATGGAAGTTGATAATGAAAGTTGATAAAATATGAAGATAGATATTTTTTTAAAAAATTATATTTTAATTTAATTTTCAAAATTTTTATTTTATTTATTGCTTTTTAAATAAAAAATTAATTTTTAAAAAGATCGAGATCGAATTTTAAACAAAATGATCTCGATCCTCAATTTAGGTCAGAATCATAAATCTCGTAAAATTGACAAATTTGCGATCGCCAGGATCGTCGATCTTTTGATTCGATCTTTTAACAACTCTGAACATTTAACAGCGTTAGGTATATTACACAAAATTTGCACATATGTTTTGTATATAAATAAAATTATTCTTCAATCTCTAACTCACGAGAGCCAATAATTTGTTTAATAGTCTATCATATGGAAGCTTGTAAAATATTTCAAATGATTTAATAATAAATGAGATTTATCAAAACTCAAGGGTTTGGTCATATGTTTCAACATTTTTACAATAAATGATATAATCTGGCAGCCCTAATCGCTCTGAACCCTGAAATGCTAACATGTGTATATCTTACCGCAATGTGAAACAAGTAATAGTGTTAGAGATCTGTAAAAGTAGGCCCGGCCCGAAGCCTATTTTTTAAAAAAAATCGGGTTCGGTCTGGGTCGGGCCTAATATATTTAAAAAAATTAAGTTCGAGTCGGATCGGGCCTTGGGAATTTTTTTAAATATATCTAAATTTATCAATTTTATGTTGGATTATTTATGTAAAATAAAAATATTTGATTTTATTTATAGAAACTAGATGCCATATAACATATATCTTTTATTTTGATTAATTATAGATGCAGATCATTAATAAATGTATGCCAGATTAATATCCAGTGGCCTAGCCAGGATTTTCTCATGAGGTGGGGGGGGGGGTATAGCCCTCCAATTCTCCCATTTTTTATGAACACTCAATGGCTTATATCTCAGGCTATGTTAAAATTATTTTATATATTTGCATATAACAAATTTTAGAGAGTATTTCATTATAGATTTTATATATTATATAAAAATACTTTAGCATAAATTACATTCCTTATTATTTAAAATAAATTTCAAAATTTTGATATATTATACAGATTATAATATTAAAAATTTTATTGTATAAAAACTCTATTTAAAAACAAATGTAATTTAACAATTACATAAAATATAAGTAATTCTTATGCAAATAATGGTATTTAAAAAAATATGAAGATATTTTCAAAATATAAATAATAGACAGTACTTTGATTAAAAATAGTATTAATTGCATAAATTTTAAGAGTTAATGCAAAAATTAATAAATGTTATAACTAAAAATCCATTTTATGAAAAAATTTGATTATTATATATTAAATAATTTGAATTTTTAAATGTCTACTTTTCTCTGAGATTTTGCTAATTCATCTAGAATCAAATTTTTTTCTAGAATAATCTCCTTATAAATATTTAATAGGGCTAATTCATTTAAACGTTTTTCATCGGTGCTATATCTTAAATAGGTTTTAAACATTTTTAAAGTTGAAAAAAACCTTTCATTAGTGCAGGACAGGTACTAATTGGTGAGGTAGCTAAAATAATTAATAATGTTTTGATATTAGGCAGGATCTAAATGCAGTTACACATGGAAAGGGCCTGCAGAGCATTTTTGGTCTCAAGGAATATTCTATTCTTATACCAAAATCCGACATCACAAAGTAACTTATCATATGAGCCTCCTACTAAATCATTAGCGTAAAACTGAGATTTTCTTAATATCCTCTCGTGTTTCAAGTATAATCAACAGTTTAGACTCAACCAGCAAAATAAAATAAAAGCTTTTTAAAATAAAATTATGACCAATAAATTTTTACTTTAATTGAAATAAAAATATATCAATAAGGGGAATAAAAGTGTTTATATTATAAAAATCCTCAATTGTAGATGCATCAATATTTGAGCGATTGGATTGTCTAAGACTACTCTTAACCCTAACCCAAGTTCAAAAATTTTAATCCCAAACATTTTAGCAATCTCTTTTACTTTCTCATATTTCATGAAATTTTTCATTCACATTCTCTGATATTTGTTAAATATCAACAATATCCTTTGCTCTATTCATAATCTCCAATAAATCCTACATTTTGCTAAACTCATAAATTAAATAAAATATAAACATGAATTGATATTAAAAATTGTAGTTTAATAATAGCCTGTAAAAGATTCCCAGCATCTGCTGAATCTTTTTCCTTGCTTGATATATAAAATTCCAGTGCTGCAAATACAACATCGTATAATTTATTTAAAAACCACAATTTTATCCCGAATAAAATTTCATTTGCGGCATAAAATTTTGCTAATTGTTTCTTATAATCAAATACTATAGATCAATTATTATTTATAATAAATTAAAAACATAAAAATAGTTGTTTTTTTTAAAAAAACATTTCATTGCATGCCTACGCCACTGCTAATATCCTAATTTTAGTATATAATCCTCATTAAAAAATGCGCTCAACAAATTATTTGGCAATTTTCCACCTTTAAATCATTTATTCCGTTTTTTTAAATATAAAAAATCAAATTTTGTTGGAAATGGATTTAAGTAATGTGTAAAATTACATTTTCAAACTATTCTATAAGGTATTACATATATTGTCTGTTTACCATTTGCAGATTATATAATGTTTTAATTTGAGGATATAATATATATCAAAGACTGGCATGCCCGGATCAAATACACTCGGGTCGGGTCTAAAAAAAATTTTTCGAAACTCGGTCCGAACCGATTTAAAGTATTTAATATTCATTTATAGCTCATATTTTTAATTTCCCTTAGTAACAATTTGCAAAAATTTTGACTTTTCAGATCTAAGCTATATATTAGATATGATTATACATTTTAATTATGTAAGGATTAATTATATACACATTTTATCAATAGTCCTAAAATATATACTAAAAAAACGTTTCAGTGAACTTGCAAATCTTATACAGACTCAAGACCAACAAAATTTTTGAAAGAACCTCCACAGATGATTCATCCATCTCGGCGAACACTCAAGAAATTCTTACTAACTCGCTTACCGAAGACGGTAAAATCAACACTTCTCAACCAGTAGCAACGGCGTATAACGAGAAAGATGAAATTTTGCACAATAAAATGAAGAAAAAATTTAGCCTCCAAGTTGTAAGCTTAGAATTCGCTCTTCACGCGAAAATTTTGGTCGTTGCGTTGAAAAAAAAACGGTATTCTTTTGTAATACTCTACCATTTTGACAAACAGGAAATATTCCAAACAATACCAGTATGTAACATCTTATTCCTTATATAAAAAATAGTATCTTTTTATATAAAAAAGGCTATAAATTTTTTTGCTAAAGAGTGTTGTTATTCATATTTTAGTTTAAAATTTTATTAATTTATTGACTTATTTAATCTATAACATTATATACCATTTAAAAGACAGTTTTAAAATTTTTAATATTAGTCAGACACTATCAAATACGCGGAAAGTTTTGGGCATATATTTTTTTATATATTTTTCTATATTTATTTTGATACTATCAGAGGAATGCTGATATTAGCTAGTGGAGTCAGTATTATAGGATATTAGGGGGGGGGGGTGGATTTAGTATTTTTAAGATTCATGTGGGTGGTGAGGGCTAGAGTTTATACTACATATAAACAATTAATCTTGCTTAAAAACTTATAAAACTATCATTTTATATTCAAATTTGGCAAGGTAAATGTTTTCTAAATTTTTAATTTTAAGCAGAGTTTGAAATGCCTTTCAAAATAAAAAGGATCTCTAAAAAAAATTTTATGAATGCTCAATATGATTTTTGATAAAACTTTACCTAAAATTCTAAATCTTTTTTTTTAAAAAACTTTTGTAAGTCTGTGTATGCATAAAAAAATTTTCGTCATGAAATCCAATCTTTTAAAAAAATATTTGATCTTAAAAAACTTCAATTATGATCTTCAAAGATTTTTTGCTCAAAATTTTGGGCAAAAAAAATTATTTTTCAAACTCTGTTTTTAAGGGACTATAAAAGGGAATCAAAATACTCGGGCCGGGCTTAAATTTTATATTTAAAATACCTTTACCGAATATTTTTAGTCGCCACTATTATAATATAAAAATTAAAAATGAATAATAAAATACATTTAATTGTTGTGTCATATAATTAGACCTGTGCGCCGATGTCTCAATTGACACGTTATTTTTTTATTTTTTCATCGGCGTTCGACGGCGCGACATTTATTTAAAATTTTTTTTAATGAATTTAATTTATAATTCAATTTCTTTTTTAATGAATTTAATTTATAAATCAAAGTATTACATTTTTTTATAATTTATTTGGGCGCTCTTTTCTAACACATTGTTAACATAGTTTAATTCATTTCTTAAATTATTTCCTGTCTCACTCCAATTTAAATTTATGTATTTTCTCATTCTCAGAAATATACTATGACATTTTTACTTAGATCAGAGTCACATAAACAACACATATTAATGATATTCTATTGATTTTTATTATAACAAATTAAAATATATATTTGGAATGCAAGCAAAATATAAAGTATGAAATGTAATAAATCCGAATTCAGATTCAGCAAAATTATAATTGTCATAAATAAATAGTATTTTATTAAGATTTATGGGTCATAAAGAAGTCCTTTTTGCATTGAGTATTAATCCAGCAATGGAAAAAAATGTTTCGCTTACTGGTTGCAGGTATACAAAGAACCTTTTTAGCTAAATTAGCAAGCCTAGGAAGTTCCTGTCGCTTTTTCTTTCAAAAGGTTAATGTTCATCCTCTTGGGAGATTATTTTGGCTGAGCATAATATGACATTCTTGTTCTAGATTACTAATGTTATAATCGTTGCTTGGAAGGGAATGTATACGAGCTATTTTAACAATATAAGAACTTAATGCTTGCCGATTATCTTCATCTTGAATCTCATTTTGTGCATTCCTATCATGCTCTAAAAGTTTTAAATGTCTAATTAAAAATTGCAATGATGTCTTAAAATTCAAATTTAAATATTCTGAAACAATTGATTTTGAAATCTGGGATCGCTAATATCTAATGTTTAAAATATAATTTTATTAATAAAAATTAAAATAACTTGAATGGGAAACCTATGGTCAAGCATTTTTTAAATATTTTCTTTTAAGCAAAGAATATCTGAGCAATCAGATTTATTGCTTTGTAGGGTTTCTATTTTACTGCGAAATAATAAATCTAAGTTTATTGTCGATCCCTTTTAGGAGGAAAGAAATTCCACCAACTCTCGGGTATTTCATACTGCGTAAAGCTCATCAATCATATCCCATTCATTATTAAATAGGTTTAAAGATTGTTTTCCTATTTTATTTAGAACATTATTTATAGGAATTTTGTTACACTGCGAACACTTTCTAGCATAATTAATATGCTGTGCCAGCGGGTAGGGCAATTTAATTCTAAAGTTTTGTATTAATTAGATTGGTTGATGCAATACCATTTCTATTATCCTATTCATCAGAAATAGCAAAATGGTCATCAAAGTATGAATTAGAATCAACAATATGCAAGATATGACCTGTCTCGTAGATTGACTGCAGACATTTACGATGCTCATCCTCAATTTCACATTCCAAATCAGCTACTCGATATCTGAGGGCTGAAATAATTTCTCTAATTTTTTTACGGAGAAGATCATGTGGATTACGTTTATCCGAATTTTCTTCATCTTCCCAATTTTAAGCAAGTTCATAATAAATATAATCAGGCATTATTGTGCTTTTTTTTATTTTCATTCTTCAAAATAAGATTTCAAAATTACCCTCAGACATGACTTGATTTATGATTAGTAGAGATAGTTATTATTTCAGAATTGTATTTAAAACGTGAAAGTCTATAAAAATAATTAATATGTATTGTTTGTGTAAATAAAATACGATGTATGAATATTTATAAATGATATACACTATTCTATTATATATAGCAATAGAATACAATTTATGTTAATTTTATTAATGTTAATATTCAAATTTAAATAATAATATTCCTTACGTCTCTTTTGAATAATTTAAACTCATATTTCTCCTCAACACCCTTGTGGTTAGATCTAATTACTTTTTGCTTTCGAGTTTTAGTTAAGCCCAAGAATAGAATAAATAGCTTATCTGCCTCAATCAAGGAGAAAGTGTCCAATTTTGGCAATAATATTATTGATAAATTTTCTCCATCTAACTCTTTAAATCCTAACTCTCTCCGTTGTTAATTGATCTCTTAAAAATTAGATCTTAGAGATATTAACGGCGCTGCCCAAATATTGACTTCTAATGATACTATTTCCCCTACGTTACTATTTTTCAATAACTTCTCGAGAAACATCCACTTGCTTCCCCTTTTAACATTCACCCGCATGTCTCTTCCCCGATGAAGTACTTAAGTGTTTGAAGTCCTTTAAAAAAAGGGACGACAGGTAGGTTGGACGGTTTCAGACCTGTTTTTTTTTGTTGATTTAATTCAGTGCTCTGATAATGGTTTTATTTACCCTCTGCTGAAATCATTAACTGAACTTTGCACTAATATCCTCTTATGCGAAGTTACTCTTTGTATTCGTCCTATTCATTTTGGCACACGTCTTGTTTTTTTAACCAAACCGGATGGTGGCATTAGACCCATAGCCATAGGGTCATTCTTTCGTCGATTAATCGCCAAGGCTATTGTAAATAGGATCCGGCCTAAGGCCAGTTCCCTCCTATTTCCCTCACAGTTAGGATTTAGAGTGAAAGGTGGTTGCTAAATGGCCTCGCCTGTAACCCGTATTTTTATAAATACTGAGGCGGATAAGGTTTTCTGCAAGTTAGACTTCAGAAATGCCTTCAACAGCATCCATAAGAGCGCATACTTACCCTCTTTTCTACATCATCTTCCAAAATACTGGAATTTCCTTAATTCCTGTTGTGGATTTCCTTCGTTACTCAAATTCGTGGAATTTTTCATATCCTCTGAAGAGGGATTCAGCAAGGTGATCCACTAGGTCCCTTGCTCTTTACCTATAGGGATTCAGGATTTGATTAAAAATTTAAAGCCTGGTTTCAAATTAGTCCTTAATTTATGGTATCTCGACCATGGCTTTTTGGTGGGTCTTTACCCAATGTTTTGTCGGCCATCGAGTACGTTGAAATGGAAGC
Organism: Gordionus sp. m RMFG-2023; assembly: GCF_954871325.1. Lineage (NCBI taxonomy): Eukaryota > Metazoa > Nematomorpha > Gordioida > Chordodea > Parachordodidae > Gordionus > Gordionus sp. m RMFG-2023. Next base: position 41,321,722 of record NC_088776.1, read on the forward strand.
CTTGAAAATCGGTCTTTCCCTAAATAGAAAAAAGTGTGAAATTTCTTCTCTCAACAATAAGGATTTTATCCCTCCCCAAGATTTTATAATCATTCCGCACGAGAAACGCTGTCTAGGTTCCTATCGGTCTTTCAACTTCTGTCAAAATTTTTTTGACGATTTGATTTAATCCCTTTTCAATTCACTCACTCATTAAAAAATGTCTTTTCCTTCCTAATTCTTACACATATAAATCTTCCCCAGTTTGTATAATATTCTCCTTAAGGCCTTCGAATTAAAATTTAAACATTTTTTCTAATCCCTTTTAGTCTTGCCCGCTTACCTTTAAAATAATTTCGGGCCGGGTCGAGTCGGACCTTGGAAATTTTATTAAATATATCTAAATTTATCAATTTTATATTGAATTTTTTATTATGTCTTTTATTTTAAGTAATTATAAAAATTAATTTCTATATTTAAATATATTCGGGCCTGGCCGGGCCAGTAAATTTTTTTAAAATAAATTTTGTGTTCGGGCCGGACCGGCAAAACTTTTTAAAAAAATTCGGGTTAGGGCCGGGCTAGCTAAACTTTTTAAAAAATATTCGGGCCGGAATTAGGCCCGATGCAGATTACTACTTCCTGGTCCCTATGCTTCAATGCGCATTTGAAAAATTTGGTCTGTGTCCCGATCTAATTAACCTTCAACTGCTCAGAAATGCAAAAAAAAATTCTAACGGCCATGAATGGCTAGACGCGATTCCGAGTGGTAAAAAGGAAACGTTACTCACAGACGATGAGTTCCAAACTGCCATTGGCCATAGGCTTAGTTGCCTTATTCTGTGGATACCTATGCTGCCTGTTGTAAACAGATTGATCCCTTCTCTAGACATTGTTTTTCTTGTCTCAAAGTCAGTGGCCGTTTTCTGAGACACGTTAACCTTAATAGGTTAATCGGCAAAGCCATGATTTCGGCCGGTTTTCCCAATAGTTTGGAGCTGTTAGGTCTCCCAAATGCGGACGGTAAGCGTCCCGACGGCATATTTTCGACATCTTGGCACGGCTAAAAAAGACTTGTCTGAGATGTCTCGTGTGTTACCTCCTTTCCGGCTAACGGAAATACCGACCCCTTGGAACTCCAAGAAATCAATAAGTTTAATAAATATAGATCCCTCCGTAATTCTTTTATTTTTATTCCCCTAATTTTGAAACCCAGGTCCCCAATCCCTAAAGTTCTTAAATCAATTGGGTAGAAGAATTTCATTAAGGACAAGGGTCAAAAACTGTATTTCTTTAACAAAAAATCCAATTCGAAATCTTAAAGGGGAACTACAAGTATTTCTTTGAAACACTCCCTTTTCCCTCCTAGTTCAGCGCGCATGGTGTTCCTATTTTATAAAATTACAAAATAAAAATATATATTATTTTCCTTATTCTTCTTCTCCATTTTATGGCGATTTCCAGGTTTACCCGGGTAGGTCAGTTTTCCCTCTGATTTTTCTTTTCCATTTTTGACGGTCCTGAGCATCAATACTTGTAAGATTCATGCTTCTCATATCCGCCGCTATCACATTTGTCTACGTCATCTTGGGTCTTCCTCTAGGTCTTGATCCTCCTACTTCCATCATTGTGCATCTCTTTACCCAGTCATCTCTTGTCATACGTTCCACATGCCTAAACCATCTTAGTCTATTTCGTCGCATTACCATAACAATCATTTCTATACATAATCTTGCTCGCAATTCCTAGCTAGTATTTCTATCTCTCAGAGATACCCCACACATCCATCTAACCATCCTCATCTCTGTTCTTTCTAATTTGGCTTCGTGAGTCGCTTTCATTGCCCATGTTTCACCGCCATAAACTAAACAACTCCTCACACAGCTTACGTAAACTTTCCCCTTTAACTTCAGAGAAACTTTTTTATTTGTAAGAATAGACGACATCTCTCTGAACTTCTGCCAAGCTTGTCTGATCCTTGCAACAACGGCAGAATCTACACCACCATCTGCGTTTAGCATATCACCTAAATAACAAAACGTATTCACTTTTTCTAGGGTTAACCCATTGCCAATATCCAGACCACCATTTTTTAGGTTATCATTATTATGTATCCCTTTCATGCATGTTCTACAAATAAAGGTCATTCTTTCTAACATCAAACTGCCTTTTTTCCCGCTACATCTTTTATGTACCCATTTCTGGCATCTGGTGCATTGGATAGAATTTCTAGCAACTCCTTTCCCACATACACTACAAGGCCACTTACCGGATTCCTCCATCTTTAGATTTTCCCCACCAATCATCACCTTTGTTCTTGATGCAGTCATTTTCAGGCCCTTTGCTTCCATAGTCATCTTCCATTTACTAACTTTATCCCTCAATTCTCCCTCACTGTTTGCCATTAATACAAGGTCATCTGCATATAATATCTCCCATGCAAGTCCTTCACGCATTTCTCTAACCACCACATCCATTACTAAGATAAATAATAATGGACTCAGCACGGATCCTTGATGAAGTCCTACCTTCACCTCAAAGCTGTCACTATCACCATAATCCGTCCGTACTGCTGTTTGTGCTTCCAACATACATTGCCATCACTGCGGTAACCAACCATTCCTCCACACCTGATTTTCTCAAGGCCCATCTAGTAATCTCACGCGGCACCCTATTAAATGCTTTCTCCAAATCAACAAACGCATAATAGAGTTTCTTATCCTTCGCAAGATACTTCTCCTGAATTTGTCTCACCACAATAATTGCATCTGTCATGCCTTTTCCCGATGTAAAACCAAACTGCATTTCATCAATTTTAATTTGTTCCCTTAACCGCTTCTCTAACACTCTCTCAAATACTTTCATTGCATGTTCCAAGAGTTTAATAGCTCTGAAAGACCCTCAATCTAAAGGATCACCTTTCCCTTTGTATACTGGGATAATTATACTTCTTCGCCAGTCCTCAGGAATAGTACCTTCTGTGACAATTTGATTTGCTAAATTCATTAACCATTCAATCCCTAAATCATCAGAACCTTTAAACATCTCTGATACCACCATCGTTAAACCCGATGCCTTCCCTTTCTTCATCTTTTTCACTGCTCTCTTTATCTCGTCCTTGCCAAATTTACACCCTGGACCTTCTACCTTTGCACAACTAATATTATTATACCATTTATTTTCTTTATTCAAAAGTCCTTTCATGTAAATCTTCCAGGTGTTGTTAATACCACTACCATCAATAGCCATTTTTCCTTCCATATTTTTCAAACATTTTACACCTATCACATCCTGCCTCTTTTTTGACATCTGTTTTGCCATTCGAACCATATTTCCAATTCCATTTCTTTAGCAAACTCGTGTCTTTTTTCTTCTTCCTTCGCTATTAATTATTTCTTTTAGCCATCTTGTAAATATCATTATCACTATTTTCTTTGCTATTATGCCATATTTTGAAACACCTCCGTTTCTCTTCCACGGCTTTCGCTACCTCCGGGTTCCACCACCAAGTCTCCTTATGTCTAGGCGGCCCTTTTGTCCATCCACATACCTCATCAGTTGTCATTACTCAGGCTTTCTTCATGGCTTCCCACTTGTCATTCACCCCAGATGCTTGTGCCACCTCCGCCTCCCTAATCGCCAATGCCATATTGAATTGACGTCTAGCACTCTTTTCCTTCAATTTCCAAACCTTCAGCCTAGGGACAAACTTTCTTTTAGTGACCCTGGCACCTTTAAGAGTGAGATCTCCTACAACTAGTCGATGCTGATTTATACATTCCTCTCCCGGTATCACTTTCAAATTTTTTACTATACATCGATCAAATCTCCTTAATAACAAGTAATCCACTGTACTTTTGGTACTAACCGACTTATAAGTCACCAGCTTCTCTGATTCTTTCTTAAACATTGTATTACAGACAATCATATCCATAGCATCACTAAAATCTAAAATACTCTCTCCTTCTAAATTTCTCATGCCGTAACTGAACCCTCCATGTACTCCTTCATAACCCTCACTACTCGCTCCCACATGTCCATTCAGATCACCAGCCAGGATAATCTCCTCTTCATTTGCCAGTCTCGATGTCACCCCCAATAGACTGTCCCAAAATATATCTTTCTCTTCTTCACTTCTTCCAACCTGAGGAACATATGCGGAGATAATATTATATAGCTTTCTACCAAAAATCATCTTGATAACCATTATCTGGTTGTCTAGCCTTCTTACTTCGACTACTTTGTCTACCAATTTCTCCGCAACCAATACCCCAACTCCAGCCTTACCATCATTACCTCCTTGCCAAAAGAATTTATACTTTTCGCTAGTCTTGCCAATCATTCTAGTCCCATTTCCTTTCCATCTAGTCTCCTGTATGCAGCACACTTCTAGATGTCTTCTGTGCAATACATCGACGACTTCTCCCGCTCTTCCCGTCATACTCCCAACATTCTATGTCGCGACCCTAACTCGATCACCCGTAAACTGGTTTCTCTACTTTTTATCAGGTCGTTTATGGCCGTCATAAGTTTCATTTTCATGAATAGTTGTTCCACCAGGTTTCCCATCCTTCTTTTTGTCGTAGGCGGATGAGGAGGCCCACTGGGTACTTTGGGCTATACCCCACCCATGCTTTGTTGTAACCATAGGGAAATTTTGTAGCAAGGTTTTTACAATCGGATGCCCTTCCTGACATCAACCTCTTTAAATGGTTTTTACACCCCGTCGAGGAGACGGTGATCCTATTCTAGACCCAGATCACAGGGAACCTTTTAGACCTCCATTAGCCGCCAAAAGACGTTGCCACTCCCCCGCCACGATGAGGCTGAAGGTAGGATTTTGGGAGATAATAATTGTTTCCTATGAATATTTGAATGTAATATTATTATAATATAGTTTTATACATTTTTAAGTAGTTTGAAAAAAATAATAAAGATAGTATTTTAAAAAAAATAATAATAATTTAATGTATAAATATAATTAAACAGCATTCTAAAAATTATGCAGGCCGCGCCGCCGCCATAAAAAAATTAACGGCGAGATGGCTCACGCCGATTCTCTCAATCGGCGGCTGTTCCGGCGTGAATACAATTGCCGGCGTGAGCTTGCGGCGCACAGCTCTACATATAATAATAAATCATATTTATTCCTTTTCATATTTCCTATTTCCATTTTAAAACCCTTTTATCGATCGTAAGAAAATACCTAAGTTTATAAAATATAGGCAAAATATTTTTTACTAATTATAATAATTTCGAGGTGAAATTATACTACACCTAATTATTTCACAACTTTTTTGGTATTAAACGAAAAATAATCTTCATCTATCATTTCAAAATAAAGAAGATAGTTTTAAAAGTTATTAGATATTATATGATTTTGATTTCATATTTGCTGAAATACGAACCGTAAAATGCCGAATGTATATTTTTTAGTATCCAAACCTAATATATTTTTTTAATAACGCGAGCTGTTAAAAGTTTTTTATGCCGGGCCGTAAATTTTTTTTAAAGATAAACCAGGGCTATCCAAACATTTATTTTAAAAATATCCAAACAGGCCTTAAAATTTAAAATTTGGGTTGGCTGAATTTTATATCAATTCTGACCGGACCGAGCCTTACAAACTCCTGTAGGCCACTTGCTTTGCATGGTAAAATGCTTTTGTAAGGCGATTAAAAATATTTCTCAAGATTTTTTTTATTCTAAATAATATTAGATAGGGAATTCGTAGGAGACCCGGAGCGCAAAATAAAGTTTTTTAGTTTAAATAAATCCTCTTCAAACTTTTTTAATTAATTCATAAATCGCATAATTTATTTCATGATTTCTTTTTGAAACAGGTATTAAATATAAAGGATCCAAATCAAATTATCAAACATAACAACGATAATCAATACTCGAATAATCAGGGTACTGCAAACGAAACCACTCACAATCAAACTAAAATTATAGTAATTTCTATTTCCCAATATGGAACCCCCATTTATGACATCCACTTTTATATCTTCATTATTTGGCTAAATTGGGTTCCAGAAATGGTATAATTTACAAAGATTTATACGTTATAATGCTTCCCTCGTTTTTGCATTTATAATTTATGGTCCTTGCGGATTATACTGTTTGTACTACATGTACATTTTATTTTTTATATTTAAGAATTATAAATATTGGTTTATATTAAAAATCAATTCATCTATTGTTATGAAATAAATAAAAAATATCATTACTTTTCTAAATAATATTCATTATTTTTTTGATTTGATGTCTGTCTATTACTAAGAAATTGTCTTTATAATCAGCTGATTTTATCTGAATTCTTGGATCCTTTTTATATTAATATAACATTACCCATATCATTTATATTTATTTACCCTAAGAAAATTTCAATTTCCTACCTATTCATGAACATTTCTGATATTTTAAATAAAATTTAACTCAATATTTTTCTGAAATTACTCGTTTCATTGTGTATTAATTAAATAACCTGGCGCGTTAAAAGCAAAATAATACTAATTTATATCTCAGACTTGTGAATAATTTGAGAAGATATTTTATATTTGAGAACAGTTTTTTTAGCACGGCTGGCAAATTTTTTTATCTTTGAAGCATCCTTTAAAAAATGTTATATATATTCTTCTCCAATAAAATCACTATAAACAAAATTTTTTTATTTTCATTAAGGTTAAACCCGGTTTCGTCAAGCAATTATCCGGGTTTCAAGCCGATTTGGTACTTAATTTTACACCCTCATCTCCACCCTATAATAATAGTAATATTCCTTCGAGTAGCAACTATCAAAGCTCTGCACCCTGTGATGCTTCGGAGAATTTGAATTATCAGAACGTGACGTGCCTCAAAATCCAGCCCTTATATGGATTGTTAGTTGATTTTTTTAAAAAAGGAATTGATTAATTATTAATAGACCCCATCCTGTCCTGAAATTTGATTGTTCTGGGTCGGGTCTTATTTAGAAATCTCAATTTTTGGAACCATTCGTCTGACGGGGACGGACAAAAGTAGTGGCTTTTTATCCGACCTACTGGGTCTGCAAAATTGTTATGATATATAACTCTAATTAATTAATAATTGATAGTTCAAAATTCGCTAAGTTAAATTTGAAGGTTATCAATATAATCTTAATAATTTTCCTTTATGTTTTTTTTTCAGGGGGCCATTTTTGGGGGAAATAAGTAAAAATGTATTATAATAATAACTAACAAATAAATCAACAAATAGTTATATGTTATTAGTAATATAAGCATATTTTTTATTTTACAATGTTTTTATAAAATCAATACTTTTATACCTCATTCCATATTTTTATCAGAAATATTAATGAATTTCTATAATGATTTATAAATATATATACCAAACCTTAAAATGATTCATGGAAATAGAATACACCCTATATCTTATTTTGTTTTTTAAACTATGTTAAGATTAGTTGTTGGAACCACCCAAGGTCTGTGCATAGTCGACTATATCAACAAAACCTTGTTGATCAATATGAATACTCAAGATCTTTACGGTTTGTAGTTTATATATATTCTCTTTTATCAACACAATGTAAATATCAGAGTTGTTAACCCTACTTTTAAAAGTAGCGCGCTATTAGCTACTATTTTTAAAAGTAGCTGGCTACTTTCTTTTTGTAAAGAAAAATTTAGAAATAAATTTGTTTTATATTTTGCTTATAATGTAATAGTATAGTATATAATACATAAAATCAGCATTTAATTTAAATATAGTTAAGTTTTGATTAGGCCTACAAAAAACGAATCGTCTATTCGTATTCGTACGAATAATAAAATCCTTATTCGTTTCGATTCGTCGAATATTCGATTCGATTCGAAAATTTTTCTAAAGCATATAAAATATTTTGCAAAAAATTTTTTACAGATGTTTAAAGATGACACTTTTAAGGATTCTCTAAACTAATTGTCATTACAATATAAAAATTTATAGAAAATAAACAAAATAAAACCCAATGATTTCATATAACGTTATCCAAACAAATTGACCAAAATATCCAATTTTTAGAATCAGAATTGCTTATAAAAAAATATTTAATGAAGGTAATTATGACAAAATAAAATTTTTAAAATTATAATCTATTTAAAATATCTACATTTTAAATATTTGCATATAAAATATAACAAAATTTTAGAAAGTATTTCATTATAGATTTTATTTATTAAAAATACTTTAGTAGCATAAATTTCCTTTATTTAATCATGTATTTATTTTTATTATTAATATCATTTTATTAGTTAGAGGTGAAGGTGATTATGACAAAATAAAATTTTTAAAATTATAATCTATTTAAAATATCTACATTTTAAATATTTGCATATAAAATATAACAAAATTTTAGAAAGTATTTCATTATGATTTTATTTAATATATAAAAATACTTTAGTAGCATAAATTTCCTTTATTTAATTATTAATATAATTTTTAGAGGTGATTATGACAATGTAATAGGGGATGAAGATATTATAATGCACTATCTGAATTAGATTGTCTTTAAAATTTGCCAAAAATAAGGTTACTAAATGGGAAAAGGATTTTCCTAATCAAATAATAAGAACTAGTCAAAAAAATTAGTTATTTATCTGTCAGGAGCTCGAGAATATGGGAAAGAGGCACATTCTATAAAAATGTTTTGACTTGTTCAATAACATCAAAAATGATTAAAGAGAAACAATCAAAATAAAATAATTATATTTTACTTTGAAGCTTTCCCTTTTCTTCCATTAAACTTTTTCAGCAAATATAACTTGTTATGATTTGATATTTGATAATAGGAAATAAAATAAAACGAAATGATATACACTAGGAAAATTTAATTACTTCTTTTTATTTTACTTGCAATAAAATATTTGCGAATAATTACGAATATTTATATATAAATAATTTCGAATAATTTTCCTCATTATTCATATTCGATTATTTTTAATTTTTGGAAGGCAATTACGCCAGGCCTTAAAGGAAGGGGAAACTATTTTATTTAATAAAAATATCTATTTATGATATTATTTATTTTGTTGCATTTTATTAATAAAATCATTTCTATACATACTATCATTCCCAAGTCTAGAGCGACGATCAGAAAATATAAGTTTCCTATAACTAAATAATCCCTCAACACTAGCACTTGAGGGCAAGGCAGTCTTTAATTTTATATTTTTTTTTTAATATAAAAAAATTATCAAAAATACTCATTTGAGTATCTTTAGATTTAAAAAACGCGTCGAAAGGATTTTCTATTATATTAGTATCCTTTATTTCAAAAAAAATAACAGTGAAAGTTGTTTTTGTGGTTGTAACTAGGGCATCTTTGTTTGGTATGAGACTATTCAGCTCTACTGTGTCCCTATCACATTGATCTTTAGCATCATCGGAATTATATAGCCAGTTAAGTTTAAATTGGGATGTAAATTTTATTTGCAAGTACATCATATGTCTGGTATCCTATTATCCTTTTGAGGCTAATGCTACAGATCTTCTTTTTAAACTCTTAGGGTCTAGCCAATGACTGTGATTTTCAAATAAGCTCTAAAAATATTAATATCAGATTAATTTATAAATATAAATAAGTTTTTACCTTCTGTTATGTGTGTACAAATATCTGCCGTGGTACATATATAGGATATCTCTCACAACTCTGCTATTAGAGCATCTTTCATCACTTCAAAGTTATCTACTAAATCATTAGTGTCTGGTGACATAATATAGGGGATAGAGTTTTAATCATCATGATAAATGATGGATTATCAACCAGACATTGGCTGTGTTGTATAAAATTGACAATGACTTCAGCCAATATCTGAGAAATATTGGCATGTATTATTAATCAATCTAGCTTGAATTGAATTGATTTTTTTGGATGTAGTCTCCTCTATATTAAAATTATTACGATGTTTTTTTTATCTCTTTAAAACTGTTGATATGAACATTCTTATAAAAATAAATACTATTAGAATTAAAAATGACAATTACCTTTAGGTGTTTTTTGAGTATAGCTACTAGATTTATTTGAGGATATTTTTTTACAGATAGAACAAATAAATTTGTAGCCGGCTTTTGTTTTTACATTAATTTGAAAATATTTTAAAATCTTGGAAATGGAAAATGTGTATTATTGTTATCAAGAACATTTTCTTCCAGGGTACCTTCCATTTCATTAATATCATAATTGTCTGACTCACTTACATCGATTTGGATATCCATTTACGATAACATTTTAAATAATTTACATTAGTTTATTTAGGTTATAATACAAATTGAAAATAAAATTCAATTTCAAAATTAAATAATAAATCATAAAAATTATAATTAAATATGATATTATATTTAAATTTTCATGTTTGTAGTTTTAATAATTGGAAAAAAAGTAGCTCGCTATTAGCTATCACTACCAAAAAAGATAGCATGCTACAATAGCGCGTTACTAACAACTGGTAAATCTGATATCTTCCGAACTACGCCGATTTTGATTCCTTAAAAACATTTTTGTTCGTTTCCCATAAGAAAAGGAAAAAAATAAGAATGAAAGAAAGAGATCAATTTACTTACAACTGGTCTAGAAGATTTTTTGTTTAAGATTAATTATTTACTTAATATAATAATTATTATTTTCTTTGAATATATGTTTTAGGGTCAAGTGATCCTTTTGTCAGATCCACACCCAACAAAACGTTTCCTCTGTTTCGCAATAAAAACATTGTTGACAATGAAACACACCCAGATCGGTGTAAATCACCTTCCATAGAAGTTTCCGTATATTCAAAAAACATAATTTTTTAAATATAATTTTTGACTTATATACAGAGCTTAAATTTTAAGCCTATTTCTATTTTTTTAAAAATACACATCCTGTCATTATCATTGATGAATTTCCATATTACATTAATGATATATTTTTATTTTGAGATACTTCATTAGATGATACCATTTAAATACATTGATACTGAAAAAAACACGAATAAAATAGCTCATTTTAGAAGTGCTATATTCTGATTTTATAACTAAAAAGAATTTTTCGATTTCAATCTTATTTTACGAATAAGAATAATATATTATTCGTATAAAATTATATTATAATATTGGTAAATAATAATGTTGCATTTGGAAATTATTCATAAAAAATTATATTCCTAATGGAAAAACGTGGAACTTTTTACTTTTATTTCCTACTTCAGCATGTTGCAAAACGTGATAAATCATAGCTATAATCGTAATAAATCATAGCTGTAATAATACTTCACCAATTTATTTATTATGGATTTGGATATAAGGCGCAAAATTTGGATAATATTTCCAGTGGAATTTATTCTATAATATCATAATTATTTTTAAGTTGATTTTAGTTATTATATTAATTTTTCTATAAATTTATAATGTTTTTTTTTTAATTTTGGAAGAGAAATATCAAATTATCGAATTATGATTTTATTATCTATACGAATAATAAATTATTGGTGCCAGCTACTAATAATATATTATTATTTATTAATGGAGCGAGCTATATACATGATATTTGAAATGGAGAGATCGGGGCTAAAGGACAACTATTTTACTCTTTTGCTATTAAATGTTATTCTTTAGCTACAAAATAAAATATATCTCTATAGTTTTTAGGATTAACCTAACTTTAATCAATAATAGTAAAATAATTATTTTACCATATTACCGGAGTAAAACTTCTCAGATCCGGAGTACATAAAATATGACAAAATTCAAATGTTTTATTAAACTTTTTTAAAAAAATTGTTCTCTTATCTCATCCCGTCAGTTGCTAGGCATATTATACAGGAACAAGTATCACCTTTCCTCTGCTACTTTACCACAAGTCCTCTAAGTTAATTAAATAACTATAGAAGCCTTGGACAACTTTTTGATATAGACATCATTTCAGAACATACTCAAAAGTTATGAGAAACTACCTTTTTACTCTATTCCCTTTTGGCCCCGATCTCCCTTACTAGCCAATTTAAGCTTAACTAACACCCGGTAAAAAATACATTGTAGTAAAATAAATAATTTTGATCCTAATCAAAGTATATATTTAATTTAATATATTTTTTTTATTAAGTCATAATAATATTATTATGAATGCGTTGCATGCTCTCATAATTTTATCTAATTTTTTTATAGAAAGTATTTTTTAGTCTTAGTATTCTCAACTCTCACATAAAGAAATGTTTTTATTCAAAGGTTCAATACGAATAATAAAAAAAACAAATTATATTTATAATTAATCAAAATATCTCACAATTTTTAGATAATTCTGTTTATTTTTCCCTGCTTTATATTATAAGTTAATTCCAAACCCTTCTCTCTCCTTTACGACATCTTGTAGCATTAGAATATTATACGCTCATCATGATCATAAAACTCTCGGAATACTGCAAAAAAATAACATGAAAGATAGCTTCACGAAGTATTCTCATCCGAAACATTCTCTGTTGACCACCACACTTGAATACCCTTTCATATTCAAGGATAAAAACACGAGTGATAAAGTTAATAGGAAAAGACGTTCCACATTCGCTTGGATATTTCCCACGGGTCCAGGAATGACCGAAGAAAAAGGAATGGGTAAAATCGATTCAAAATTTTCCACGAAGTTTGACAAAAGTATTAGTAGCTACTTCACCAATCTGTCTAAAAGCAAAAGAAATAATGAAGTCGAATTAGGAAATGGGCCAGAACCTAACATAGATTATAGTTATAGTAAATGATTCCATATTTAATTCCGGGGACTTGAATTGTTTAAATATTATAGGAATTTTTAAAGCATAAAGCAGCAATTTTCTGAAATTTTACAGAAATATCTGCTATTTAAAAATTATGAAACGTGGCTTAATTGTATGCGTGGATCATTTTATATATATAAATACTGTGGAAATTGCGGAATAATTATTTTTGAATATGGGTGCTGTTGCATGTTAAATTTATATTTCATTTATTTGAATATCTAATTAGATATTACATATTAAATTATGTAAAATGCCAATATTATTAATTATTTTATTAAAACAACTCTAAAACATTATGGCTTTAATAACATTTACTTCTTGTACATTTTAAACCACTAATAATTTTGGGTTTAAAAAAATGAATTAGACCTCTTAAAAAAATTACTTTCTAAAGACTATAAATATAATATATCCTTAAAACTTTCTATTACCCAATTTAAATATCATCCTACCTTGTACAATACAATATTTAAAAAAATATATAAATGCCTTCAAACATAGAACTCTACGCCATTACACAGCAACGTTCCTTCTCACGTGACTCAACCACCCCCCTTACCCCCACCACCTTATACATCATCTCACCCGCCCAATATTAATACTCATAACACAACTACCACCTCCAGTGTAAATAATGCAATTGCATCGACTTCTTCTTCCCAAAATACAAATGCGCCGTCTACTACATTTGTGAATCCCCATTTTACTTCCCTGGCCAAATCCCGGATCCAAAAGGCTCACAGCTTCATATCTTTCAGTACGTTTTCTCCTTCTGCTAATAGCTCACCGCCCCTTTTTTTCCTTCCCTCATCTAATGCTAGCAGCAGCAACATCTCAAATTCCACGAACACATCAACCCTGCTAAATAACTTTGGATTTAATAACTCGGAGAAAAACACTCTTCCCGGCGGTTTTAGGGCCGGATATTGTAGTGCTGCCGATGGTTAGTTTAAAGATATTAGGAAATAATTGGATAGAAAACATTTTATTCATTGTAAATTCGTGGTCAACATCATAAATGGCATATCGTTTGATCGTTTTAGTCCTTAATTGATATATTATTGCTTCTTTGTCTAGTATATTACATCGCACGCTTTTCTCAATAGTCATTAAGGAATTCACGAAAGGCTAATCACATTTAAATACCAATTTATACTAATATTGACTTGTTTTACCACTATCATTTTGTATAAATATTATATATGTACTTACGCTTTGTCTTTGTAGCAACTTCCCAATTTTTTTACCAAATGCTTAGCTCTAAGTTTTACATGATTTAAAAAAATTTACAGTATATAACGTGTTCTCGCTTTTAATCTCTTTTACACTTCATGTCCCTTACTGTTATAAGCAGATACTACATTATTATGCAAAAAAATTATACATAATAATATTCTACATCTTGTATAATGTTTTCTAGGGCTTTCCCGATCCACATGTTCTTCACCGATCCGATCCGATATTACTAAAAAACCGATCCAATTTCAATACCGATTCGATATTTATATTAATTTTTTTTTTGTATCAATGTCATAAAAATATCAATATTTTCAATTTTAATAAAAACAAACTAACTTTCACGAATGATTAAGTGTATTTTATTTTTTTATTCTCTAAAGTTAATAATCTCATTTAAAATATTTGCAAAGTTTATGGATGAATGTATTGTTGTTAAAAAATCATCAAAATTTTAACCAAAATATTATTACTTAAGCCTCGATATTTCGCTAATATAAGTCCAAAACTTTCTGCTATCTGTGGGCAAAATCAATAAACTTGAGTAATTTACTTTTGACCAAAATCTTGAGTCAACCGTTTTTAAAATTGGCCGAATCGAGCCGTTTAGCAACACTATCTGAAAGTGACTCGTTAGATATTTTTAAAATCCTTTTCTTGTTGCAAATAATATAACAAAAAATAGTGTAAAGTAAGCAATTTTTTGAAACATCACAACAATATGAATTTTTTTTAATTATATGATTATATTTACTATCATAAAATAACTAAAAACAATAAAAAAATATCGGATCGGTTCTTTAAAAAAAATCGGCCCGATCCTATATTTTTTGAAACGCTAAATATCAGTGCCGATCCAATGTTTAATATCGGCACAGCCCTAATATTTTCTATATATCAGAGGCTTGCATGCCCGGACAAATTTTTTTTTGAAATAAACCCTAGTCTGGTTTTAAAATATTTTTTTATACAAAAATTAAAAGATATCAATTAATCTGAAAAATTATATAATAGAACGTTTACGTTTTATATTTATTTATTAGTCATATTTTCAATTTCTGAAACAATTTACAAAATACATCCAAAATAATAACGAAGTTTTAAAAAATTCTGGGTCATGCCATAAAACAATTTTTAAAAATTATGCAGGGAAAAAAATTTTCAAGAAATAGAATTCGGATAAAAATTTAAGTCCGGCTCCGGCCTAGAATTTTGATTTCTGCGGGTCTCTACTATCTATAAATAACATTTTCTAAACTTGATGTTGATGTAATATCAATCTGCGAAGTATAATGTTAAGCTTAACTTGTGTCATGTTCTTCGAGCTCATAAATGATGCTTTACGTTTATAAGGTTTAAGGTCTAATGTCTACCATAAGTCGTGTCCTAATATTATGTATTAAGAAAACTACAATGAATGAAACTTCCCATAAACACTCACCAAGGGCTGTTACGTTTTTACTTAAAGAGGTGGTCAACATTTATAACATTTAAAAAAAATAAAAATATTTATGATTAAGAATTAAGAAAGCGAGCTATTGGGATCGAAGATGATTACTTATCGATGTTTCGATATATATTTTATACTTATTTTCGTTGTAGTATTTTACAAACACTTTTATTATAAACCTGGCCATTTATATTTTATATTTCATGCCACGCTTAATATAAATATTTATGATGGCTTTGCATGCGGAGGGATGGCTTTCTAATTTTATTTTTTAATTGCATGAAGACTTGCTGCATGCTTATATACATTTTTTTTTATCAATATATACTTTTTAGCCAGCTTGCTGTCCCAAATTAACCAGCTGTTTAGGTAAAAAAAAATTAGAAGCAAATTATGCATTTTTTAATATTAAATTCTTATTAATTTGAATATTTAAAAAAAATCTAATCTAATTAATCAGTTAACTTTGTCTTATGTAAGATATATCGTTGAAATCAGAGGTGCAACAATATCAAGTATCGACTGATACCGATAATTTTTATACTTATTGCTAATGAACGTTACCTCATTTTTTATGCGTCCATTTATTTTGAGAAACACACTAAGAAAGGAAGCTTCCTTGTTGATATTATTAAAAAATTAATTTTTATTAGAAAAATATACTATACTTGTCTTAAAGTTTCATATATTAATTAATTATAATTTATAAATATAACATTTATAATTGAGTAAATAATTTTTTATATAATATGTCTTATATAAATTTTTCAATTTTTATTATTAATTGATATAATTATTCATTCTTCTTCTTATTCTCCGTTTTATGGCGATTTCCAGGTTTACCCGGGTAGGCCAGTTTTCCCTCTAATTTTTCTTTTCCATTTTTGACGGTCCTAAGCATCAATACTTGTAAGATTCATGTTTCTCATATCCGCCGCTATCACATTTGTCCACGTCATCTTGGGTCTTCCTCTAGGTCTTGATCCTCCTACTTCCATCATTGTGCATCTCTTTACCCAGTCATCTCTTGTCATACGTTCCACATGCCTAAACCATCTTAGTCTATTTCGTCGCATTACCATAACAATCATTTCTATACATAATCTTGCTCGCAATTCCTAGCTAGTATTTCTATCTCTCAGAGATACCCCACACATCCATCTAACCATCCTCATCTCTGTTCTTTCTAATTTGGCTTCGTGAGTCGCTTTCATTGCCCATGTTTCACCGCCATAAACTAAACAACTCCTCACACAGCTTACGTAAACTTTCCCCTTTAACTTCAGAGAAACTTTTTTATTTGTAAGAATAGACGACATCTCTCTGAACTTCTGCCAAGCTTGTCTGATCCTTGCAACAACGGCAGAATCTACACCACCATCTGCGTTTAGCATATCACCTAAATAACAAAACGTTTTCACTTTTTCTAGGGTTAACCCATTGCCAATATCCAGATTACCATTTTTTAGGTTATCATTATTATGTATCCCTTTCATGCATGTTCTACAAATAAAGGTCATTCTTTCTAACATCAAACTGCCTTTTTTCCCGCTACATCTTTTATGTACCCATTTCTGGCATCTGGTGCATTGGATAGAATTTCTAGCAACTACTTTCCCACATACACCGCAAGGCCAATTACCGGATTCTTCCATCTTTAGATTTTCCCCACCAAACATCACCTTTGTTTTTTATGCATTCATTTTCAGGCCCTTTGCTTCCATAGTCATCTTCCATTTACTAACTTTATCCCTCAATTCTCCCTCACTGTTTGCCATTAATACAAGGTCATCTGCATATAATATCTCCCAGGGAAGTCCTTCACGCATTTCTCTAGCCACCACATACATTACTAAGATAAATAATAATGGACTCAGCACGGATCCTTGATGAAGTCCTACCTTCACCTCAAAGCTGTCACTATCACCATAATCCGTCCGTACTGCTGTTTGTGCTTCAACACATTGCCATCACTGCGGTAACCAACCATTCCTCCACACCTGATTTTCTCAAGGCCCATCTTGTAATCTCACGCGGCACCCTATCAAATGCTTTCTCCAAATCAACAAACGCATAATAGAGTTTCTTTTCCTTCGCAAGATACTTCTCCTGTATTTGTCTCACCACAAAAATTGCATCTGTCGTGCCTTTTCCCGATGTAAAACCAAACTGCATTTCATCAATTTTAATTTGTTCCCTTAACCGCTTCTCTAACACTCTCTCAAATACTTTCATTGCATGTTCCAAGAGTTTAATAGCTCTGTAAGACCCGCAATCTAAAGGATCACCTTTCCCCTTGTATACTGGGATAATTATACTTCTTCGCCAGTCCTCGGGAATAGTACCTTCTGTGACAATCTGATTTGCTAAATTCATTAACCATTCAATCCCTAAATCATCAGAACCTTTAAACATCTCTGATACCACCATCGTTAAACCCGATGCCTTCCCTTTCTTCATCTTTTTCACTGCTCTTTTTATCTTGTCCTTGCCAAATTTACACCCTGGACCTTCTACCTTTGCACAACTAATATTATTATTCCATTCATTTTCTTCATTCAAAAGTCCTTTCATGTAAATCTTCCAGGTGTTCTTAATACCACTACTATCAATCGTCATTTTTCCATCCATATTTTTTAAACACTTTACACCTATCACATCCTGCCTCTTTTTTGACATCTGTGATATAATTATTCATTGAAATAAATTATTATGTAACAAAAAATTTAGACTCTGCTTGATTTTTATTTTTATAACGTTGTAGGTCTGTGTTAATTTCGAAATTATTTAAAACAATAAAAAAAAATTTTAGTATCGGTTGTATCAAGTCGATACTTAGCCTTGATATCGGCCAAAAATGGCATTGGCGCATTTCTGGTTGAAATGCATAAATACATTTCATCGGTCTTTTATTGCATTCTTGCTTAGTCTATGTTCATAATTTTAAATTATATAAAAAGCAAATCAAACAAAAAACAGCAACCCGAACATTATCAACGCATCAGGCCCTAGTATCCCGTCTTCTAATACTCATAGTACAACATCTTCTCAGACTTCTTCTATTGCCACTGCTCCTCAACCTACGACTAATTACAACAATTTTAAAGAATTTGATGTGACTATATTATCTAACGCCCACAATGCTAATTTTTACATGGCCCCCGGACCAAATAACCAAATACCGGTAAATAATTTGCAATCCCCTTCCACCAGCCCTAAATCGATTCTGCCAAATTTCAACCCCAATAACAATCTTCACGAATATTCGAACTATACCAATAATAATTCTGTGTTCGAACGGGTAACCGCCCTCTCATTTTATAATGGCAGTGTAGTGAATAATCTTGTGAACGATTGCAGCGGAGCTGTTGAAGAAAATGTGATATCTTTAGATAGCGGTTGTAGCGGTGGCAATGAAAATTGTAAGGAGGTAGTTAAAGAAGGGAAGGAGAATACCAAAGACTCCGGTAAGGAAGAAGTTGGGAGTGGAGCGGAAAATATAGAAGGCGGAACTGGGGCAGGGAATTCAAACAATTTAGGACCACTGTGGTTATGGATGGGTAAGTGGTTTTTTTTACATTTATGAAAAAGTTGGCTCTGTTTGACTGGCGCTTAAAAAATTATATTATGCTACAAAAATATATCTAACAATTTTATAATAATATTGTCAAAATTAATTTTGCATTATATTAAAAACTGATTCTCATAATTTATGATATTTCTTGAAAAATAAATAGGCACTTCTTTTGGATCGGTGTTAGTTCTGACATTTTCTCCCATTTTACCAAGCGCGCAAAAACCAGTC
Source organism: Gordionus sp. m RMFG-2023 (assembly GCF_954871325.1). Lineage (NCBI taxonomy): Eukaryota > Metazoa > Nematomorpha > Gordioida > Chordodea > Parachordodidae > Gordionus > Gordionus sp. m RMFG-2023. Next base: position 41,340,959 of record NC_088776.1, read on the forward strand.
GTTATATCTCCCACAGGTTATTTTTTTCTTATTACAAGAAATCTTTTAATTATATTTATCTATGGATGTTATTAATGAAGCCACTCACTAAATTTAGTTGTTCTGATTTAAACTCAGCTTTAAAAAAACTAAATATTTTCTTGTTAATGGAGCATCGAAGCTGGGGCTTACAAATGAGAGGTCACCATTTAGACGTTCTATAATTCATCTTGATTGAAAATGATCACAATAATTTTAAAAGGAAGAAAGAAAAAAGTAAAAAAAGGACCTAAATATATATTTCGACTATCATGTTTTAAATTGTTATTTTATATTGCTTAAATAATAATGACTGATATTTTATACTATAATATTAAAAAAGTTTCCTTGCTACAAACACATATTTTCTTTTTGAAAAATCTTCAACCACAGGCACAATATTCAGACTAAAGGGTCAAATACTGAACATTTATTTCGTTGGTAGTCTTTCAACTTTAAATAACCAAAGTTTTGATAATCCACTTTCAGCATCATCGATTCAGACCCCTACTGGCGTAAATAAATTTTCGCCTCCCATCATTTCCAAAAAAGAGATCGGGGTAGCTAAAAACGTTTATAAAAAACGAGGAGGTTCTTGTTTGTCTAACGCCTCATCTGGTAAATTTTATTCAAAATAATTATATGATTTATTTTTTCTTGAGCTAAGAAAGCGCTCTCCCTAATTGGCATATATCCTCCTAATTAATATTATATAAATAAATATTTTAATGCAGCCGATTCCATATCCCATTCAATTCCATCCCAACCATCAACTTCTCAACCAACTGATTCCATAACTCCTCTAACAAACCCTTATCCAAATACATCATCTATTCCAACAAATACTCAAACTCCCCCACCTAGCAGTATGGATAGCAGGAATATTAATGGTTTTTAATTCGCTCTATTAATTATATATATTTGAAACTTTAAAAAATAATATATGTTGAACTTTAAGAAAAGATTGGGAAAAATTAGTAGAATTAGTTTTGAACAAGACCTAATTCAGAGTTATATATTTTATCTTTTTACTCAGAAAATGTTTCTATTAGTGTTATAGAATGCAATCATCCCTATTTTTAAAACCATACATATTTTTATATAAAAAAGTAAATTTTTGCACTATCTCTTATATTTTGATACATCAATCTTGTAAAATTTATAGCAAGGCACAGAACGATAATGAGTTTTATAGTAATGCGAATTGTTAATTTCTTTCTCGACTTTTCGTTAAGATGAAAAAAACCCGTTTTTTTCTGAAAAAAAAAACAAACGTTGCCTTTTTAATTTTTTTTTATTATATGAAAAATATAATGTACCAATATTTTATTGCCTAATTTTTAATATCAGAATCATCTTAAATATAATCTATCAATTAGTATTGTTAAACGGTTCGATTTGAGCAGATTTTTAAAAATGACTAACTCAATATTTTAGCCAGAAAAATATTGCCTATACCTTGAGATTTCACTAATAGATGCCAAAACCTTTGTGCCATCTATGACTAAAATCAGGCTTGCGTAATATTTTCCTATATAAAATATTGAGCTAGTCGTCTTTAAAAACCGGCTCAAATCGAGCCGTTTAACAACACTACCAATATTTTGATTTTTCATTATCACAAGCATTTTAAAACTCCCTTATTCTGTTAAATTGAGTTTATTTTTTTTTAAAAAAGTTATTTTTAAGTTATTTTTTTTTATGAGAAATTTAATTTTTAAGCGTTTTGAAATTTCATTAACGTGATATTTAATTGTTTTTTTTACATCCTTAACGTTTCATTATCAAATTCAATGATTATTTCCACATTATACTATACTTTACAAAATATAGAGCCCCTTTTCGAGACCTGTCCACTAGAGTCAGACTAAACCGACTTTTAGTGATGTAAAAATCATCGTTCCATTTGAGCCGATTTTTAAAAACGGCTATCTCAATATTTTAGCCAGAATAATATTGCCTAAGCCTAGATATTTCGCTTAATAGGTGCCCAAAACTTTGTGTCATCTATGAGCAAAATCTTCAGGCAGTAATATTTTTGGTATAAAATACTGAGTTAGCCGTTTTTAAAAATCGGCTCAAATGGAGAGATTTTGCAACACTCCAGGCTTGAATCAGTTTATCTTTCTGACAGGTCTAAACTAGGACGGACTTCTTAAAAAACAAAATTATAGGTGCAAGTCTCATAAAAATCTAAATATCTCTCAAAATAAAGAACAAAGAAAAAAACACAATGAATCAATGTGTTGTTATAATTAGTATTATTTTATTTTTGTTTATGATTAGATTTTCATTTAAAATATAATTAAATTTAAAAAAACTCAGATCAAAATACAAACAATCAAGAAAATTTTGGGAAGAATTTCAATAAAGATTTTGCTGTGCTTATATCTGAATGTCAGGCCTGCTCCGTTTCACTAAGGGCTCAATCATACATGTCAGTTATCTACAAGGTCAAAATGGCTAATGAACATAGGAAGATATTGGTAGCGCGAGTTGTCGAATTTAAAGGTAAAAAAAACCTTTAAATTTTGATTCGAAGTGAATGTAGTAAATAATATAGTTGATATGACACCTAGATTTTTATGAAATTTTTGGAAATATGTACCATTCAAATTATGAATCCTGGTCCACCTAAAAAATATCTTAATAGTTTTTATTTGTAGTAACTAATGCTAATACATGGAATCATTCTTGAGTTATTTAAATGATTTATATTTTGAATATTTTTCCCAAAAATTAAACTAGCTAAACCTTACATAAGAATGATTTCCGTGAACAGGAAAAATTCCACTATTTTTTTAGATAATATATTATACCTCGCCCTCTGAATGTTATAGTTGAAAACAGAAAGGAGTATAATGAATGATTCAATATGATATCCTTTTTTAAAATTAATATGGTTATTAGATCAAGAATGTATGACTTGCTATGCTTCAAATGGCAATATCTTAATATACAGCGTTCCCAGTTTTCGGATCCTGATTGATATATTCCTCGTTTCGCCGCTTAACTTGAGGTAGTTTCGTTTTATACTTTAAATATGACGCCTATTTATACAGTTGAAGCGTTTTATGATTTGTTAGAGCCTATCTGCTTTACATTCCTTCCTTTAGTTTGTAATATATTTGGCCAAGCAATTATAAGAATAGTTGGGATCGACTAATAAAATTATAACCATGACTTTCAAATTGTTTTTTTACCGATTAATTGAAATATTATAATTATATTTTATAGATTGCCATCTCAAGATGCCGATCGAATATCTGAGTAAGCGTAACTAATTAAAATTAGCATTTTTTATAACTGACTCACCCTTAACAAATAATTCAAATAGAAAGAAAGAAAGAAAGAAAAAAGAATGTATTTAACCGACTTACTACCGAAAAAAATCATCATATAATGGTCATCCTTAACACCTTTTCTATATAGGATTTATTAAATTTCTTTTATTTAGCTTCAAAAGATGCATTTGCTTCAGCAACAATGGAAATGGGCTCTACTTATGTTCCCCAAGCGAAATACAAAAATTTACTTATTCTACTGATATGTGGTGAGTTTCAGAATTAATTTTCAATCAATTAATTTTCAATCTTTCATAATAACATCACTGGGGACGGGAAAAGGGTATTCAGCACGCCCTAATATAATTTTACTAAATCGACTGCGTTTTTCTAAAGCATGCCTAAAATATAATAAATAAAATTTTACTTGAATAAATTAGAAATGATAATTCAATTAATTGTTACCTAAATTTTAATAATTGTAGAAATAAAATAAGAGTTATTAGATCGGACTTTATAATAGAGCGATTCCATCAGAACACAAACAATTTTTCTTTTCAAAAATATAATAAAAATTACTATTTTAATTATATTATCCTTGTTTTTGGGAAGAACTTGTCCTATTTCCTATTTTTATAGGTTGGATATTTTTTTTAAAATATCATAATGTAATAGAAGTGTTCTTTTGATATAATAATAACTACAATAAAAAAATTAATTAGACAACTTTTTTGTACCCAATATAAAATTACTTGCTAATAACCCGTCAAGAATGACGGGGTTGAGGGGTAATAGTTTGTGTATATGGTACTAAATATGCTTTATATTAAAATTTAGGAGAAAAAGAGGAGATAAAATTGTTGCAATGTAACCCGTGAGCATTAAGGGTATTAGAAATATCAAATTTTAAATTTGTGATAGGAATTATATTGGGTAAAATTAAAAATAGAGATGCTTCAAAATTTTTTAATTTTAAATATGGGCTAGACATTGGTCTCAAAATATTGTTTTGCAGACACAGCTAGGCCTGATCTAAAAACCACGTCCCATGCAACTTTCCCAAAATTTTGCCATTTATTTCTATTGTAATTTAATAATAATGTCTTAAATTTAATTTTATATTTAGAATAAAATTTAAATTGATAGAAATCATATTGAATAAAATTTAAAAAAGAGATGCTTGGAAATTTTTTAAATTTAAATATTGGGTAGACATTAGCCTGAAAATTTTTTTTGCAGACATAGCCAGGCCTGATCAAAAAACCAAGTCCCATGCAACTTTCATAAAATTTTGCCATTTATTTCCATTGTAATTTAATAACAATATCTTAAATTTAATTTTATATTAGAATAAATTAAAATTTGTGATAGAAATCATATTGGGTAAAATTTAAAATAGATATTTGAAAATTTTTTAATTTTAAATATGGACCAGACATTGGCCTGAAATTTTTTTACTCAAACCTGGCCAACCCATAATAATTTTGTAATTTTTTCCCAAGCCTGGAGATAGGTAAATCTCTGAAAACCATATTGGTGGGAAAATTTTCTCAAGCTCACTAAACACCATAATAATTTTGTTAGTTGAGAACTGAAATAAAATATATAGAAGTCATAATTCATTTTAATATAAAATCAGAATATGAAAGTTGCATGGGCTTGGTTTTTTAGTCAGGCCTGGCGATTTCTGCAAAAAAAAAATTTCAGGCCAATGTCTAGCCCATATTTAAAATTAAAAAATTTTCAAGCATTTGTATTTTATATTTTACCCATTATGATTTCTATCACAAATCTAAATTTTATTCTAAATATAAAATTAAATTTAAGACATTTTTATTAAATTACAATAAAAATAAATGGCAAAATTTTATGAAAGTTGCATGGGACTTGGTTTTTTGATACAGCCTGGCTATGTCTGCAAAAAAAAATTTTCAGGCCAATGTATAACCCATATTTAAAATTCAAAAATCTTAAAGCATCTCTATTTTAAATATTATCCAATTTAAATTTTGATATTTCTAATACATGCTCACGGTATACATTGCAACAATTTTACCTCTTTTTCTCCTAAATTTTAATATTTATATAAAATTTATTAATAAAGTATATTTATTAGTATCATGCACACAAACTAAATAATTACCCTTCAACTAGTATGGAAATAAACGGCAAAATTTTAAAAATCTCAGCTATTAATTAATATATATATATAATTAATATTTTAAATTTAATTATATTCAAGTTGGTGCATGCTTAAATCATACGCCTTTGAAACGGGAGGTTTGTGAAAAAAATTACATTACACTATGTAGTCTCCTTAAATTTTAAATACAGTAGATACGAAAACGATCATGTTTTGATTATGGAGATTATATCTATTAGATGAATATTTAAAAGGTTCCTCATTTTTTATATAGAATTATGTATAAATCAAATTTTGACAAACAAAATATAAGGTATTAAGATGATAACAATTTTGCTTTTTATCTGCAAGAATTGATGATATTTTTCAACCTTAAAACTCAATGATGTGTTAGATAAATAATGACATGTGATTCTTGACATTTCGATGAAATCAAAATAAAATTTCATTGAAAAAAATATCAATTTATTTCAAAAATATATATAAATAACTCAATATATTTATTTTTCATAAAAATCAGGGCTTAGTAAATTTTATTAACAATAGACTATTTTTCAAAGTTGATGTCCAAAAGATGTGCTTTTCCCCAAATAGGCTTCCCTCTATACCTATTTCTACATGAGCGCCTGACATAAATGCGACATTATATTTAATAAACAGTAATTTTAAACTTAACAAATCATCATATAAAATTAATAAATGATGTATATAAATATTAAACATATTTTAAAAGCGAAACTTGAAAAGTAGTTATTTTTCTCTTATATTTCCAACTATTTAGAGAAACTTAGTTTTTCTGTAGTAACCAATTGTAGTAATTTTTTATTATAAAACTATTAGTTATATATAAATGCAAAATTAAATAAATTTTGATAATCTGGAAGTAATCAGTTGACAAATAATATATCACACTTCAATAATATTCGGCTGCTAATGTCAAAAATGTTTGACCACTTTAAATCTTTTCATGTTTTTAAATGATATTATCTGCTTTTTTATTTCAGCCATATACTTAAATAGAATATTTTTCAACATTTCCAATATAATTTATAATCTCCAGAAATACAACATCTGATGTAATATGACTTCTTATTGTTCAACATCATATGAAAAGTATATCTGGAAGAAAAATTTCTAAAGCTTTAAATATTAGTTATCCAACTGTCATAGACATCATAGAAAATTAATTATAATATAAAGGTAACTAAAAATTGTCCCAAATTAGCCGCAATGAATAGAATGTTAAAAAAAATTTTACTGGTTCATCAGCATTTCAATTTGATAAAAATTTAATACTTAGTTCAAATATTTCTATAAATCTAAAATTGATTCAATAGACTATTATTTCCATAAAATAAAATAATTTGATTAAATTTTTATTAATCAGAAGCTTTCCATCCTCATTGTCTTCAAAGGATAATTAAATTTCCATAAAATATGATGATGTGGAGCTATATAAGATGAAAAGGTTCAGGAATGCTACTTTGTAAGTGAAACCTTCAATGTCATGCATCAATCAATTTTAGCTTAATTGGTTTAATTGATACTTAAACAATACTTTAAATTAAACGTTTGTTTAAAGATTAATTTAAAAGTTGGGTCAGAGGATATACGTTGGTTTAGGTTGGTCCAAAGTATACTTATATTTCAGCAGGTCATCTCCACCAAATGGTTATGAGATAACAACATTATCAATTACGATCTTTAATTTATATCTTTTCTGATAAAATTAGCAATATTTTAAGTTATGTTAAAAAATAAAAAAAGTGTCGAACCGAACCGCGAAACCGAAATGAACAGTTATAAGAATATTTTAAAAGGAGATAACATATCCGTTATAAACACTGTATAGCGAGTTCATAACGATTTTTAAAATTTCATTTATTTTAAATAAATGGCATAGTTTAATTTTTTTAAATTGTGCAAATTTATATGTGGTTATATTCAGGCGCATATGCAGGGGTGGGGGGCAGGAGGCAAATCCCCCCCCCCCCCATACAAGCTAAAAAATGCAGATGCCGGATATATTTTTCAAAATATTGTTTATATTTTATAATATTTATTACTATCTCTTTCTTTTTAAATATCTATTTAATTACATTTATTTATCACATTCATTTTCTAAGTTATTTTATCAATTAATTTCGATTTCAAGTTTTCCTTGGCGTTATATTTATCTATTATTTTCAAATTTGTAATGGCGTAATATTTATCTATCATTTTCAATTTCTAGTCATATAATAATAATGGACATAGGAAATTTTTTTAAACATTTGATGATGATGAAAACCCTACTCATCCTACAAAAAAAGCAAAAAGTTACAAATAATTTTATAACATTTTATAGAGCCTAGAAGAAAGACATATACTTCTTAAAAAGGTAATAAAAATACCTATGATAAATATTTTATTTAATAATAGATATGTATTCCACCCCTCAATTTTCAATATCTACAAACCTTATGTGTTAATCGAAAGTTAAAATTTTAAAACAGCTATTTTACTAATTTGCTAGCATACTCTATCCGAGATAATGGAGCTTATTGCAAGATATGTGTCCTGTTTGGCTCAAGATATGCTGGAAGAAATTTAGTTAAGCTGAACAGTTTTAAGACTCCATTCAACAAGTACAAAGATGGAGCAATCTTTGATAATCATCAAAAAATAAATTATCACAAAAGCTGTTTCTTCAAATTAATTCAAAGTGGGGATATGATTCCCATTTCATCACATATTGACAAAAATAGGATTAAAATAGCAAAAGAAAGAGATGTAAGATCAAACTTACTATTGAGGTCATTTTATATTGTGGAGTAGGCTAGCATTACGTGGCCATTTGGATTTGGGAAGCTTGAATTTCAATAATAATAATAATGAAGGTAATTTTCATGATTAGCTGAATGCCAACTATGGTATAAAAGATTAACTATGGTTGATATGGTCTCAAAAAATGCAATGGATGCTTTGCATCTTTTCAAACATCTTTTAGATTATTCCAATGTATTAAAATTATTATACATATTAGCAACTCTTCCCATTAGTACTGCAACTAATGAGAGAACATTCTTTAAGAAAGTAGATGGCCCTTGAATATTCATAGGCATTTGACGCCAAGCACGGATGAGATGAATGAAAAATTAGCTCAATCCCAACGAAGATTGGATTTTACATTTTAAATATATAATATGCATCTAATATTTTTTGTGCAATTTCATTTTTACATGAATACTTTATAAGTTATTACATACAAAATTCAATTATTCCTAAGAAACTGGCAAAAATTTTATCAAAGTTTATTTTAATTGAGTTTGGTTTATTATGGTCTTCAATTTTATTAATTTTCAAAAAAAATTTGGAGTTTTATAGGTTCAAAAAATTAAATTTCTTTATTGGATCATTTATTTTATAGTGATTCATATGCTGGTTATTTTCACTTAATATTTTATAATTCACATTTATTTTAAGTTTTTCATATGCAGCTTGTTATATCCGTCTAATATTTTTTTAATTCACATTTATTTTATAGTTTTTCATATGCGGCCTGTTATATCCGTCTAATATTTTTTTAATTCACATTTATTTTATAGTTTTTTATATGCAGGTTTATATATTTAATTTTTTATAATTCACATTAATTTAAAATTGTGTATTAGAAATAGTTATTAGTCCTAATAAATATGCTTGATATTTTAAAATAACAATAATTTTATCTTAAAAAATTTAATTATCCCCCCCCCTTCCCCACATCAAATTCCTGAATACGCGCCTGGTTTATATTATGTTTATATTGCTTAATTTTTTTATTTCTTGTATCGTGTTTTATAATAAAATTAAGTTTTTAAAATATTTTTGTTTGGTTTATATATAGAAGATAAATATTTTTATCATTTTGGGTTATTGCTTGAACTTAAAAATATTCAAAACTTAAAATATCTTAACAAACCGATATGAATCTCTTAACCTAGAGGAATCGATATAAATTTGTTCAAAATAATTGAAATGGAACTAACTTGTTTTAAAATTTAAAACTAAAAACTGGAATGGAACTGAACCGTTATAATTACCCGTTCGACACCTAGTGTTGTTAAAACGTCGCGACCCCGACCCAAAGTTCGGGTCGTTTTTTGACTCCGACTCAAAGTTTGGGTCGTTTTTTCGACTTCGACTCAGAATTTGTATCGTTTTTTTTTGACCTCGACCCGAGTTCAAGCTAAAAAAAAGGCCTCGACCCAAAATATGGGTCCTTTTTTTCGACTCCGACTCAAAGTTTGGGTCGTTTTTTAGACTAAGACTTGAAGTTTGGGCGTTTTTTCGACTCAGACTTGAAGTTTGGGTTGTTTTTTCAACTCAGACCTGAAGTTAGGTCGTTTTTTCGACTCACATTCAAACATCGGGTCGTTTTTCACGACTCCAACTTATTTGAATTTTTTTAAAGCAAGTGATTAAAAATAGATATTGTAAAATGTTAAATTAAAATTTCAGTGAAGATGTACCATAGGAAAGTGACAATTGTCATAATCGTTATTTTTGAACTTTTTCAATTTTTTTTAGACAAATGAGTAAAAATATATTTTGCAAACATGTTAAATTAAAATTTCATTGAAGATGTACCATAGAAAGTGACAAATGTCATAATCGTTATTTTTGATTTTTTTAAGGCAAATGTGTAAAAATATATTTTGTAAACATGTTAAATTAAATTTCATTGAAGATATACCATAGGAAAGTGACAATTGTCATAATCGTCATTTTTGAACTTTTTTCAATTTTTTTAAGGCAAATGGGTAAAAATATAATTTGCAAACATGTTAAATTAAAATTTCATTGAAGATGTACCATAAGAAAGTGACAATTGTCATAATCGTTATTTTTGAACTTATTTGAATTTTTTTAAAGCAAATGGGTAAAAATAAGATTAAAAAAATTAAGAGTGTATTAATGACGTTGGGCTGTATATATTTATTTAATATCAATAATATCTCATTGGTTTTCATATTTTGTTATAAACATATCAGGGTTGGCAAGTTGGCCAATTGACCAAAGGAGTATTTGACCTGGTCAAATACGGTCAATTAAAGCATCTTTATCAATATAATTTCCAATTTATATTAAATTAAATACAATTATGGCATCGTTGATAAAATGCAAGGAGTAAATACACATATGTGAGAAAGCTCTGAAAGCAGCTGTTAAAGATGTTAGATAGTTGTCTGAAAGATTTGGAAGAAATTTGGGCGAAAAATTTAAAATTTTAAACTATTCTTTAATATTTAGCTATCTTATTGTTGTAAATACAAAGGGATAAATATATTTTAGCTTACGCAGAAAAAACGAGATACTTAATTTGGAAAAACATTCAATCATGACATGATTTTATAATTTCTCCATCTAAGGAAAAAAAATTAAAGATATGATGAAAAAGAAAAAACAATCCAAATACATGTGCTTACACTGCTGATTATTTATTGGATCCCCAATATAAGGGGATCATCTTACTAATAGTTAGTTTGATAAAGCAAGTGATATAATACAAGAATTAGGCATTTTATAAGGTCATGATAATCAAAATATTTTAAGCGATATCATAAATTTCAGAAGTAAAAGCGACGGTATGTTTTTTTGCCAAAATATGTGGAAAGCAGCATCGTTCACAAAAAATAATCAGATTTCGGCCTCTCACCTTGAATTCAGTGAAATGTATAATATACTAACATTTCCTAGTTTTACTTCTTTTTAAGAAATAAATTTGTCGGTTTGGGGTAATATTCATACGAATAAAAGAAAACGATTGGAAATCTCGACAACCAGAAAATTGGTAAGAGTATAACATAACCTAAGATTGATTAAAAATATTAAGGAAGAATAATATTAAATATAAATCAGAACAAGAGTCTGCCATGGAGAACGAAACTTTAATTATATAATTTTAAAAAATATAATTTAATAATACACAGATTCATTTTTTTACTATTAAATATAAAATAAAGTTATTATCTTAAAAAACATTTATTTAAATTTGACCGGTCAAATATCTGTCAATTGACCTAATAATATTTGACCGGTCAAAGCACAACCGTGAAATATATAATATAAATATCTTCTAAATTCGCAAACCTCAAAACACAATAATTAATCGCTTATTTTTTCTTGCTTGATTATTTTAGGGTTCTATTGGTAGAAATTATGGTAATCTAAAATCTTGTATACCACTAACCTTATAATATGCAATATTTTTATTGACAATCCATTATTTCAAATAAATTCGAATTTTATTTTAAAAATTGAAAGTAAAAATTTGAAGGACATGACAAGCAAAATATTTCGACTAAAGGAAACTCCCGAACCACCAAGATCCAGTTTCTTTAGCACTCTATTTAATTCACCCAGAACAACGGCTTTGGATAGAGAAGAATTATGTACATAAAAAAATATATATATAACTCATAATACCCTCCCCCCCTTCTCTCTTTATTCTATTCTTATTTAATAAGCTAAAATTTTACAATCTCCTTGAATGATAATATTTTGTCTCGGTATTCTTAATTGTTCCGACTTATTAATTACTTAAAAATGGTATAGAAATTTCGGGTCTATATTTATTGAGATGAATAAAATAAGTTAAAGGGATAATTTTTTAAAAAATATAAACTTAAGGGTAATTCAAAAAAAAGGAAAGGGTTTAATTTATAATATTAATAAGGTTAATAATTTCAATATCACTTTTAAAGCAATTGAAAAAATAGTGTTAACTATTTTCCTTTTTTTTAAATTGGATGTATGTTGATGAATTGAATTGGTACCGCTCAATTTTGTTATTAATATATTTAAGGTTTCTTATTAAATTTAAACAACAATCTCAAAAAAGTACAACGCCCATTTATATAAAGAAAGATAGAAATCTTATTTGCTTATTAATTTTTTGCTCGTTCATCTGTATAATATTATGATAAAATAACTTTGAAATCTAAAACTCATCAATAAAATTATACATTCTCAAAGTTGGAGAAGCAAGTGGGAAAGCTAGAACGGCAGCCGTATTACTTCAAGATGCTAATCAAAATGTCCAGGCGGTTGCGTCGGGACCCGTACACAGAGCGAGACAAGTTTTATCTTTTTTCATTTACTTAAACGGTAGGATATAAAATTAGACAAAGAAAACCTAGAAAAAGAAATTAATGCATCAATTTTAAAAATAAAACATTAAAGGCTGTCAGTGAAAGGGGTGAGAAATTATATGATTTGGATGAAAAAACGGCTCAAATGCTCCTTCAATCCGAAAATTATTCTAAAAATGCTCATAATATCTTATTAAAATACAAAGAGAAAAAATGGTATCAGTTTTAAGAACAATTCTTTTAAATATGAAACCCAACTTTAAAAAATTTTATAATTTCGACAACTCATTATAAATGCAAAAATCATATATATTTTTTATTTAATACAAATTTTATAAAAACGATTTTGAAAGATGGCGTTTTTTTGTTGATGATTATTATGGAATGCGCCCGTATTACATACTACATTATAATAACCTGCTTATAACATTTCTGTGGAGATCAAATGAGATTTCTGTGACCAAAAATATAAATGCTAAAGATGCGAGAATTTTGTGAATGAATTATAGGTTATGTCCTAGTATCACGTCGTCAAAATTTGAATTTTTAAATGATTGGATGTCCCAAGTTAAAAGATATTTAAAAAAAATGGTTAAGTTATTAATTTAAAAATGTAAATATATACTTAGGGTTTTAGAAAATTCAGGGTAAGCTTCATAGGCTCGAGTTTTTAGCAAATTTAAAAAGCTTAAATCTATTTATAGAACATTATTTTTTAATTTTGAATGTTCCAGCTCGTATTTTAGCATTAAATATAAAAAATGGCACCATGAATAAAATTTAAATATTTGATAAAAACAACCCCTACGATATATTATATATAGGACTCTGCTATTATGTATTAATATTATATTGATGTTTAGTAAAATAATTTATATAATTATATTAAAAATTATAATATAAATTACTATTTTATTATTTTAACGGCCTCTATAATGTTATTCCGCTAAATATATTTTTTTAGAATATTTAATAAATTTATATAAATAAAACAAAATCCATGTTAACTAAATTTAATACGTGCAATAAATTAATGAGTGAGACTAATAATTGTATTGGATAGCGATTTATATATTTATTATCTAGTTTATACTATTTATTGGCAATTTGACAACCAGCATTCCCCATAAAAATAAATTCTTTTTTTTAAAAAAACTTGTTTTTACTTTTATTAATATATGATTAATTTTATTGTAATTTAATGTTACAAATAACAAAAATATTATATTAAGTGCAAGAGCTAAAGAAAGAAGTGTATTTATAGATAATATTGATTTGTGGACCATCTCACCTAAATATTAAGTAGCGAATATAATATATTATTCATGTGATAAAAAAAAATTTAATTGATATTTTTTTAAACTCTTTTTATTTTATTACTATTACATTTAACACTCTAATTCAAATATTTAATGAATTAATAATAAATTTTAGAAAATATATGTTTGGCTTTATTTCCAATTAACCTCATCCTCATTCAAAAATCCATATTTTAATATAATCATCAGTGTCATTACTCGTTAGGATGGAAAATACATGCTTAACACGCCTACATTTTCTTTTAACATAAAATATTTCCCGTAAAATTAGAACGCCTACTTTTGTTTAACTATATAATTTGTATTTAAACAAATATTCTATGGATTTAATTTACACAATTTAGAAAGTAAATATTATACTTTCCTTTATATTCTGAGCAAAAAAAAATCCCATTTTTCATTGTTAATTTAAAAATTGTAATAATCCAAGATATAATAAGGTCTATAGACTTTACAAGACTATGACTGAATGGCTTCTTTTGTTTTAAATTTTAATTTAGCTTTAATTCATTAGAATGGTCATAAAAACCCGAATTATTTCCTATCTCTAATATAATTCCAGGTTAACCCTCTACTCAATTCTTCTCTAAAAAAATGACGTTATTTCTTTAAAGTGGATTCGATTTACTTCAACCATTAATGCGCATTCACCTTTGTCCCAAGTAAAATGAAGGCAATCACACTTAGCCTTATATTGTAAATAAATAAATTCCCAACTTGTCTTTCAGAATAATATAATATACAAGATATATTTTTTTTAAAACAGTATATTATGTTTTTACTCATAATTGTTTTAAAATTTGGAGTAGATGGGAGATGGCCATATTATGATTATTTTTTTCATAAAGACTCATTCATGTTTATGAAAAATTTGCTAAATTTATTTTTTGTAATAAACACTCATCTTAAGAATTTCAAATAATAAAATCCATGAGGATTTCTCTCCTAAGGAAATAATTTAAAGGCTCAAAAATGATTTTTTTTTCTTCTCCCCATTAGTTTAAAAATATATTTTTAAATTTAAATTTTTATTGAAAATAGAATAATTCTTTTGTTTTTATATTTTTCAAATAAGACATTTACAGGGTTTGCCCTTGTTTTCAAACACAAATTCTTAATAACAGAAAATACGTAAAACAACATATTTTGCATTCAATTCTAACATAAAAAAATGTCATTACACCTATGGTTATTAAAAAACACGTTTCGGGTTGATTTTGAAAAACGACCCGATTAAGATTTTAACCAAACTAATATTATTTATGCCTGGAGATTTTCCTTAGCAGAAAGGCTTGAATCTCTATTTGCCAATCTCGAGGCGTACACGAAATTATTTTGTCTAAATCTTAATCGGGTCGTTTTTAAAAATCGACCCGATTCAGGCTTTTTAACAACCCTTTAATTACCCCTATTTCATAATTCTTTCGAAAAAATTCCTATTTAAAACTATATATTTTTAACACTAAACTTATAATATTTAATAAAAATTAGCTAAATATCTATAAAATTATTTTAAAAATTTCTAAATAAATTCGTTTGCTATAATATTATGCATAATTTTAGGTATTCAGCTAATTTTTATTGATAATTTTAGTGTAAAATATTATATATTTTTTTAATAAAAATGGCTCGAGCCATCTCAAAATTTCGAATCTTTTTTAAAACAAAATATAATTTTATATTAGCAAAAAAAAAGTAGGTAATTTTGGATAATACTAGCTACAAAAAAAAGAAATTTTAGATGTTTGATAAAAATAAAAAAAGGTTATTTTGAAAATTTGAGCCCCACCCTTTCGCGCCCATGGATAACTTTTGGAATCATAATTTTTCAATAGTATTTTTTATGCATTAAAAATAACCACTGATAACTTTTGAAATCATATTTTTAATATTTGCTGTTTCGTATTTTATCAATAACTCGCTTTGTATCATATGTTATTATATCATATTATAGTTATAAAAAATGAATTTTTTCATATCATTTTCGCGCCAAAATTTTAACTCATATTTCTGGTTATCAAATCTTGCTAAAAATATAGGTAATAATTTTATTATTAATATATATATGAATATTAATATTTTTATTTAAAAATTATCATCTTTTTAATCATTTTAGGTGCTAGAAATTGAGCATAATGCCATTTGGCATCAATGGTCATTTCTTATGCACCAAAATATTAATTTATCAATAAATGGAAATTTTAGGCAAATTATTTAGGATATTAAGTTTTAGGGTTATGAAAACTAGATGGGGGGGGGGGATTAAATTTTTGTAATTATTACCTGTATTAATTATATAAGATCTATAAGTAGGTTTTCTTGGATATAAAGAGGTTCTAATAAATATTTTTTTATAAATAACATGTAATATGAGATGCTGTTTATATCAATATGCATTTAGATATGACTACACTTATCCCCGAAGGTGATATATCTGAGTCTGATATAGAGAGCTCAGACATAGAAGATAATTATTATCCTTTGCTGGGAGATGATTTGCCGACATCATCTTCTATTACGAATGAACTAGGTCTTCAATTGGAGGATATAGTAGAAGATACAACTATAACTAAAATAAAAGATAACCCGATTTGGTCTAAGAAAGACATTGGACAAATTAATTCAGAATTTATCCCTATTTTGGAAATTCCTGAACATGATTCAACTCCTCTAACATATTTTCGTAAATTTTTGGACCACCAGATAATTAGTAATTTCGTATCGGAAGCAAATATTTATTCATTCCAATGTTGTGATAAATCTATAAATACAGATAGCGATGAAATTGAAAGATTTTTGCCCTATGTGGCTCTTCTGGATTTATGTATGATTTTGAAATATACCAGGGAAAGTCCACTAATACTATAAAATCATATTTAGGTATCAGTGGAGATATCGTACTTTGCCTGACTGAAATAATACCATCAAATAATACCAATTATTTATGATTCTTAAAAAAAAGGAATATTTGGTGTCCGGAACGGTGAGGTCTAATCGATTATCAGGATGCGCACTTAAAAATGATGAGGCTTTAAAAAAGGAATGAAGAGGCGCTGTAGATTATAAAAGTGAAAAAAACGGTATTATTATCTGCAAATGGCAGGACAACAAAGCTGTTATTACAATATCTAATTTTATAGGTGTTTTACCTACGACCAAAATTAAACGATGGTCTGTATCGGACAAAACCTTTATAAATGTAGAAATGCCCGCTATAATTAAAAACTATAATGAGGGAATGGGTGGAGTAGATCTTCACGATATGCTGGTGGAGTTATATAGGACAGATATTAAATGGAAAAGATATTATATGCGAATGGTTTTCCATTTATTGGATTCTTGTGTAAATGCATGGCTCCTTTATAGACGCCATATGAAAGCAAATAATATCAAATTTATGACATTATTGGTATTTAAATCTCAAATAGCAAAAGGGCTGATGCTAGCAGGAAAGGTTAATAACAAGAAGACTGGAAGATTTTCCAGTATAGTTGTAAAGAGATCCCATATCGGATATAAGATATGACCAAGTAGGTCATTTCCTAAAGCCCGTAACAATTAAACAAAGGTGCAAGTACTGCGTAGATGCATATTCAAGAATTATGTGTTAAAAGTGTAATATTTATTTCTGTTTAAATAATAAACGAAATTGTTATTTGTCATTTCATATGAAATAAAATATTTTTTTAAATGAACTTGCATTTTGCCTATTGATGACATTTGGAATCATTGAATATTTTTTGACAGAAATACTCAAAATAAGTTTTTTTGATAAAAATGTGTTATTTGTGTCTATAATAAGTATCTCTTAAAAAAAAAAATTTTTCATCGAGGGAAAAAAAGTCGGGCGCGAAAGGGTTAATGATGCCCCTGTTAAGTAGCAGGTTTGCAGATAGTATATATTCATCTTTATAATGATCATATATAATCAAGTTATAAATTGTAAACAATATTTTAACTACCTCTTATCTATTTAAGCAGGATTGGATTAATAAGTGGCTAATAAAACTTAAAATTATTTAAAGCAATTTTTTTAAGTTCTCATATTATAATTTATCGAGTGAGATATCCTAAATGTCCTAAAATCGAAGTAGCCGTAGCAACAGATTTCATAACATGTATCATATTTTAAAATAACACTAACCATACAAAATATATATAAACGCTTATCTGAAAATTTCTGCAATTCAGATTTATAACAAGATTTGTCAAATTCGTTATTTCCTTAATAAGGCTATTAATTTCGCTGAGTTATAAAAAGAGTTCCATCTTGTTATAACAGGTTTAATCAATCTTTCCATTTTTTCCTTAAATATGGCTGCACAGTTTCGAATGCCCATATTGAGGAAATATTTGAGTTGGGATACAATTTTACAAAGTGTAGACTTTGTTCCTTTAATTTTTTTATTGGTATAAAAAATATTCCATATTGGGGGCAGGGAACGTTAAATCATCTTCATCTAAAGAAAAATGTACAATTGACATAGTATTCTTAATAAATTATAATATTAAAGAATAAAAATATCAATTAATATGATTGATTCAAAATTAATTAGATGAACAATTTTGACTATTTACAACGAATATTTAAAATAAAGATGAAGGAATTTGGTATTTGATTTGACTTAAAAACATGGCTTTTAAAAAATAAATAAGAGTCGTTGCTAAAAAATGAAACGAGTTACCGTTACTCATTACCTATAAAAGGTAACGAATGGCGCGCCATTTCTTAAAAAAAGGAAACAAAGTTACATTACAGCACTAATTAAAATGCTATTTAGTCCAAGAAATTTTGATATAAAGAATTAATTATCGATATAGAAATATCATAGTAACTTTAGTAAAAGTAAATCTAAACTTTTAATCCTAAAACATTTCATCATAATTTGAAATCTAACAATAATTTTTATAATTTAGTATCAAAAACAAAGATGAAATTCGCCCATTTATAAATCTTAATATTTTTTATGGTTGGGTTAATAAATAAAATAATTAGCCTCCTTAGTACAAAACCAGACGTTTCCTAACTGCCTAATTAAAATAAATAAACTACTTATTAACATTTCTAAAGAAACAATTAAATATTTTTTTAAATATTCTCTTCTGTCAAATCATATCGTAGAAAGAATAAATTTTAGATATGAATGGTTTAACTGTTAAGGTTCCATTTGCATCCCTGCCTTAAATTTCATTTTAACAACAATTTAAGCAAACTTCTAAAAGTTAAAGCCTACTTATATTCCAACCTGAATAATTATAAATTAATAAATGATAATCAAGTAGTAAAGGGTCAAAGGAATTAGTATCTCTGCAAGTATCATTTTTTTTAAATATAATAAATGATATAGGGTGTTAAGATGGAACTGATGGAGGTATGAAAACAAGGGAGAATGTTACATGTGTAGTTTTAGTGGGTTGACTGAAATAAGATCAAATGAAGTAAAAATGTAGATGGAAATTGAATACAATAACCAATATGAGTTACATTATAAGAATAATTTTTAGAAGATGCAACCGTTATATAATGAATTCGATAGAATTATGCATATTTCACTTATTCATTTTTTTGTAAATGCACCGACATCTTTAAAACCAAAAAATTTAATTCAGTGATGACGTGATAAACTCATTAATGATAATAATAGTATATGTAATTTCCTTTTTTCAAATATAATTTCATATTGTAATTAGCAAAAATAGCTCTTATGCATGATAATTTTATAAAGATTTATAAATAATTTTCTTTAGAAATTTAAATATACAATTATTTTCACGATCCAGAATATAACTTTACATCAATATATTATTAAATATTAATAATATATATTAAATAATTCTAATATCGTGAAAAAGGTGGCTGATGATATGTCTTCATCATACTAGCCCCTCTTTTGAATCTCGGAACCTGAGGTGAGTGATAAGATGAATTATATTCATTGCTAGGTGGTATAAATCGATGCTTAGATTGTTTATAATGATACCTTGGCTCATATACGGAATCATTTATATCTTTGGCATAGCATGCTCGCTTATCATGGTTGTGAGAACTCTCTGGCTTCGAGGAAGCGCGCATAGTTTTGTCTAAATTAGGGATAGCTGCTTCAGTATCCTCGTAATAAGGTGAAGAAGAATGGTAAACACTTTTAGAAATGCTGTGACTCCTATCTCTATTGCCAAATTTTGAAGGAGATTGGTAACCCATTCCTTTATTAAAATAGGAGGACGTGGAGGGTTTGCTATAAAAATTTTTTTAAATATTTAAATAATAGTACTCATTAAAGATCTGCAAAAGTAGGGTGAAGTCCTAATATTTTTTAAAAAATTGGAGCGGACTGGGCATAAATTTTGAAATATAATATATTTCTTTTCATATTTTAAAATTTTTACAAGAAACAAGGCACCAATATTTTTTTTTACAATTAGAAAATATTAAATTTTATTCTTTCTAAAAATTCCTACATTTTTTTTATAAATTCTTTCTACAATCTTTTATATTCAATTAATTAATTAATAAAATATACAGTTCAACATTTAAAAAAAAAATTATAGAAGTAAAATATGGAATAATTATGAAGATATGTTTGATGATAAAGATCAAAAACTCGATTATGTTCGATGGAAAAGAAAAACTATTTATGGTAATTCTCATTTAAGATACCACAATGTAACTCGAATGCAGATTCGTCTATTCCTGAAATAATTAAATAAAATTAGTAAAAAAAAATTTTTTTTAATTTATCTTAAATATTTATTTCTATATTTAAAAAACTCAGGCTGGAGGACAAATAATTGTTTTTTATTTCGGGTAGGGCTTTTTTCGGGACTAATAAAATAATCAACGATTCGGGTTGGGCATATTTTTTAAAAAAATTCGGGCCGGGTTTGAAAAATTAGGCTCGATTTAAATGACTAACTCTCATTGAAATTTTTTTCACTCCCCTCCCCAAATTTATTATCTTTACTCCTGCGAGTGGGTGAAATATATCAACTATTAATAAACCTTTCTTCCACCGATTCTTGAGGATCATCTTCAACCTTTTTATACCTAAGAGGTGGTGAAACTTCGTTGCTTAACATTCTTTCCCTCCTATGATTGACCCTCTGCAAGTAATTCATATTACTATTATTGGCAGCTTCATTAAAAATTATTTTATCGGTTTTGTGGCCTTCTGAGGTGTCTTGCTTCATCGTATTTTCGGTAGAGGTGTGAGAAGATGCAGGGTTATCGGAAATATTTTTTGAGTTATTGATATTGTCTGAGTCTTCCGGTGCGTAAAGACGTCTAAAATTTTGTTTGAATTGACGGGTGTGGCGAAGAAGGTGCTCCCTGACCTTTATTGTAAAAAATCAAGATAAATATATGTAAAATTGATATTTAACTTATTTTCGTCAGTGTTCTTTTTTGGAAACGTAGCAATTTTCTTTTTCCAAAATATAGAAACCTTTTTGAAAAACAACCTTTCTAAGAAGACTCTGTGTCTAAAAAAGCTGGTCCGATCAAAAAAAGGAAAATGGCTATTTTGTATATTAAATATTCTGAAAAGTTATTTCTATAAATTTTGGTTATTTTTAATTTTCCTTCTTTTTTTCCCTAACTTTTCTCACTTTATTTGATTTTTAGTTCTTCTCTATTTTTAATTTTTAATCGAGATTTTTACGTTTAATTTACACCATAAAAAGATTCTTACTCTATGTGTAGGCAAGACTATACCACCTTTAGTGACAGCGGGCTTAGTATTCCCCTCATCTCCTGGCCCGGCAATTAACTTAGGCGCATATGTTCGGGCTTTTTTCTTTAGAGAGGAAGAGGTAGCCGGTTTAATTCCGCATTCGTAAAAATCATAGGTAAATGTGTCTATATTTGAAAATTTGGTAGTTTTCGTAGTACCTAGTTGTACCGGTTTTTCATACCGATTATATTTAAAGCAAGGAGAGTTGGTCCTTGGCATTACAGAAATATTATGTCTACGTATTATAGGAGAATAGGGTGAGGATGAGCTTTTATTTCAAAAAAAAGAATAAAATAAATGTTAAATACTAAATATATCTTGTAATGATTATTTGGATTTTTTTAAAATTATATTTACATATTATTAAAATTTCTTATCGTTGTTTTATAATCTGAATACCCAACCCCCAATCAGAGATGGGCAAGTTAATCTAAAATTAACGGTTACAGTTAGCACTTGAGGGAAAAAATATAACAGTTATGTTACAGGTGGAAAATGGTAATTAAGATACCTATAAAAATGTAAACTAATTGAATAAAAATAATTTGGCAAAAATTGTAATAAAAGTGATTAACGGTGGATATTTAAATTTTACTATAAAGAGAAACAAGTTTATTAAAAATATTTTATTGCGCAACGAAGGATATAATGTAATACAACAACAATGAAATACAATTTCAGAATTTTATGAAAATGACTATAATGTTCATTAATCGTTTCCGATTTGGCTATTAATCCAATTTGAAAAGGTGGAAAAATGTTAATCTTTTATAATTTATTACATATGCAAATTATTATTTCAACATCATTTGAACTTTTAATAGGCTTAGATTGTGAAAATGATTTTAGAAGGTAGGTTTAGAAATATCACATGGCTCATTAATATATTTCGTAGCCCCTCACTCGTAGATGGCAATCCCAAAGGTAATTCGTAGAATTAATGAGAGATAGTAGCTACTCGTTAGGAATGCTTTACTAACAACATCTAGATAAAGCCAAAAGATCATATCAATTATATTATCAAAACTATTAACGTAATATAGATATAATTAGTTGATTTAATTAAAGATTTTTATATTCTAATCTCAAAGGCTATTAAATTATATATCATTGCGATTGTTGTGCAGAACAAAGTTTCAGATTTAATAATATCATATCTTCTTCGTCGTTAGTTTATAGCCATTTTATTTATATCCAAAATTGATTCAAAATATTTAATTATAAAATTAAATTCACTGATCGCTTTGCCCTATAGAAAAGAAATAAATCATCGCTTTATTTTAATTATAAAAAGTGCAACATTACGATGAATTCTGACCATAGTTGGCTGATGGCAGGCTCAATATTCAGGCGCATGCAAAAGAAAATCCGTTAACATTAGGACATTTCAATTTATATAAGTTTCTTCCAAATTCAAGCGGCTATTTTTTTATGAAAAACCACGAGGCAAAGTGATAGTTTTCAGCTAAAAACTTGGTTTAACCGATTTTTTAGTCGACTAAAAATTGGCTTAAATGGCTAAAAATATAGTAATTACTCAACTATATGACCACTTTTTTATTGTTCTATCAAGTCCAAGCCGACCCGATTTTTATTTACTTTATTAGTCCAAGCTCAGTTTCAGATCGATTTATAAAATTTGACGTTAAATTGTTTATTTTCATCATAAAATATAGAAAATAATTAATTTTTCAAATTCTATAAATTAATTATAAGAAAAAGATTAAAATTGATAAATAGATAAATCAAGCTTCTAATTAAATTTATCAAAATTATATCATTACAGGAACGTAATAACGTAACGCAACAAGCTAATTGTAATTGATTACCCATCCCTGTAGATAATGTATCATGTATATAAAATGATAATATAATAATTTGTTCTATAATCAAATTTATAAAATTTTTCATAATTTTGTGACTTAAAATTAAAATTGTATATACCTTTTAATATTAAATAAACATAACTTTTCATTATTTTAAAATTTTGTAATATAGTGTGGTAGGCGTAACTTTTAAAAAAGTAACGCGTAATTCGTTACCTTCCGAAAAGTAACGAAAACATGGTAATACTTGTTGTCTTCCCGTTCTTTGATTTTCTTGTAGTATGTTCGTTTTTCTTGATTTGTAAAATCAAAAAAATAATAATAAAAATCAATAAAATAAACGATTGAAATAATACATTCAATGTTAAAGGAAAATATTACCGGGCCAAATCTTTTTATCCATTTGACGATCCATGTCTGTTATTCCGTAAATGTTATGAATATCTTGTATGGTGCTATGTTTATCTCGAACAAATGCGTTTTTAATTCTGATTGCCCCACTGAAAGGTGATTCCAAGTTAGGGTCATTGTTTAGGGAGATGATATTTTGATAGTAATTGAAACAATTGTTATCTTCTGAACAATAACAGCCGCCCAGTAAATAATGGTAAGCGTGGTTTCTAAGCATAGGGGAGGGGAGTTAAAATATATTAAAAATTTGATATAAAATAGATATATTAGGTTATAATCGAGAAATATAATTTATATTCCTATTTCTAGGATCTGAATCAACGTTATTAGATTATTTATACTCAGAGTTGTTTAAATTTGTTAATTTTCTCGGATTTAAGATCCTGACCTTAAATTGTGGATCGTGACCGAGATCATTTTTTTAAATATTCGATCCCGATCCTTTTAAAAATTATTTTTTTTACATAAAAAGCAATAAATAAAATAAAAATTTTGAAAATTAAGTTTAAATATTATTTTAAAATAATATCTATCTACATCATATTTTATCAATCACCATTCCACCAGATTTTATATTTCAACAATTTCCCAAATTTTTTGAAAGAACAAGTTATATTTATTTATTAATTATATTATAATATAAATTCTAGGTTTTAATGATGTCCTCCATTATAGATTTAGAAGATGATACATCTACTTCTATTGATGTGACAGCAGATATAAGTGAGAATGAGAATCTTTTGCCATTTCATAATTGACGTAAGTATTTTACTTTAGGTGAAACGGATGGAAGTAACCAGAGTTGGGCAGGTCCTCCGGAAAAAGAATCCAGATACAGATTCTTTTTAAAAAAATGAATCTTAGAGACAGATACTAGTATCTTTTTCAAAATATCAACAATATACAAGATAAAAGATACTTGTATCTTTTACTAAATTAGAATATCTTAAATACAAGATACTTTTAAATTATCATTACTAATTAAATTAGAATAGTTTATAAAATACAGTTTTTATTATTTATTTGTGAAGAACATAGCATACACATATAAGAATGAATATTTGCAATAATTAATAAAATATTTATTGATGAATTAATCATAATAACTAGGGATTAATAATATTAATTTTTGCCCATTAATAGCTTAAACAGGGAAGGGAGAGTAGTATATTTAATGGGAGTTAAAAATGTGCAAATAAGAAAAAAAATTAAATCAAATGATTTATTAGAATTTGCAGGTTATTTTCTGTGTTGTTTTAAATATAGCTTATATTCGGAGTTTATGGATAAATGGCATCTTTAAAAAAATATACTAGTTTTATTTTATTCATTATCTTTAATAAATATTTATCATTACTTGTTTGTGATATTTATGTATTTTTGACTTATTAATTCTTGCATTTGTAATATCATATATAGTATATAAATATCATTTAAATCTTTTTTCATATTTTTTTTATATATTTCTTGCAAAATTATTAATTATATATAAAAAATATGAAAATAGTGTACATCATTATATTATTTAATTGTTAATTACATAGCAATTTTCTTTAATGCATTTTAAATTAATTAAATTTCGTAAATAAATGCTGTAAAATTTTATTTATATCATAAATAAATAAAAGTAACTAATAAAGTTAAATTCTACCTTATTATAATTATTTTATTAAGAGCCTTTTAAAATTATCTAACATCATATATCAATTGTAGCTTAAATATTTCCTTTAATAAGAACTTGCTAAAATAATTAAATATAAAATATATTAGGGATGTGCCGATATTTTTTATCGGATCGGGCCGATATTTCACCCATTTTAAAATATCTGTTATAGGTCAATATTATAAAATTTGATCCGATATAAAAATGGCATCTTTAACAAAAATAAAATGTTATAAAATGAAAAAAAATAGTTACATCTAAAATCATTTATTTTTATAAATAAAATCGAAATCCATTTTTATGTATATTTTTTTAGTAATAATAATTAATTAATAAACATTCTATCATATTGTTATTTTTTTGCGCAATCTGTTTATAAAAGTGTGCGATAATCACTACAGAATCTGTTTTTAGTGAAGCTGGTGATATTGACAGTTACTATCGCCGCAAGCTGACCTCTGATAAATCGGGAATATTGCTATTTCTAAAAAGAAATCTTCCCTATATTAATGTTAAATATTATTTTAAATATTTATTTCAAATTTCATATAATTGTTTATTACTTAATATGTATATAGATTAATGTTATTACTTATTATATAAAAGTGATTTTACAATATAAATATTTTATATACTTTTAGAATTGTAATTGAATTGAATATAAACAAACAATAACTGATCATTATAAATATATTTATATGACATAAGTTATGGTATAGTTAAATTATAGATGTTATACTAATAAAAAGTATATTAAAAATTAAAACCATTGTTATCTTTACAGAATACAAAATTAGATATGATATCGGATCGGTAATCGACGGATATCAATTTCGGATCGGATCGATTTCTAAAAAGTAATATCGCTACACCCCTAAAAAATATATATCCAAAATGATTTTAATTTGATAATCAACTATCTTCTATAAAAAAATTTAATAACAATTATCTAAGAAGGACTTAGTATTATAGGTATTATTCTGTTAATAATTATAAAATAAAAATGTATATTATACTTTAATATGTTTAACAAAGTTTGTGAGGAGTATGTTCAATCTTTAATAACTTTTTTACTTGTGTAATTTTAATATTCGGCTTTCACCCTGTCCTTTTTCACATGAATTACTATATAAAATTTTCCATCTAGAATTTCAAGATTCAGATTTGACTCAGGAGAACCTATCTCCATAATTTCATCTTCACTACTATAAATGTTAAACATTCTACTAATTAAAAAATATTACATATAAAATATAACTTTTGCTTATTTAGTTTTGGTGTTGCTATTTTTAATCTTTCTATCTTTGTGATCTGTAAAATTTCCAACTAATTTTGGTTATCAATATATTTAAAATGCAGGAAAAAATAAAGAAAATAATACAAGATTTCACGAAGAAAATAAAGTAACATTGTGTGATATGTAAATGTTTTAAACATGAATATTAAAAAGAATCTGTATCTGTATCTTTTTAAAGAAAATGAAAAAGATACAAGATTCTTTTCAAAATAAAGGATCTTAGATACAGATACTAGTATCTTATTAAAAATGTCAATAAGATACTGAGTACAAGATACAAAAAGATCTTGTATCTTGTATTTTAGATACAAGTATTCGCGGTACTGCTCAACTCTGGAAGTAACCATACAATGATCTATGCAAAATGCTATTTGTGCAAAAACAAAATATCTTCTTCAAAGATTAGCAGTTCAAACCTAAAGAGGCATTTAGAAGTAATTCTTTTAAAAATACAATTTTTATTATTTATGAAGATCATAACAATATACATATAATAAAAATTATAGATTTCCTTCACTATATGATGACAGTAATATATTGGCATCAATAATTCACCCAAAATTTATGCTCAATTGGCCTTTTATTAATCTGCCACCAAATTTATTGCTAAAAGAAAGGTTAATTGCCCATTTAGAAAATATACAGGGTCAACCATATGCAGTACCTTTTTTGGGAAAAACTCGTCACAAAATGCTCTTTCCATTAATAATTTTTTTTATTCTAAAGATGATTCAGTGAATATTTTTAATAATTATGTTAATTAAAAAAAACATTTATTGAATATAACACACCTTTACCATCAAGCACTCCTGTGGAGCGCTTGTTTAGTAAAACTAAACATGTACTTAATAAAAAACGTGGTTGTTTAAATGATAATAATTTAGAAAAAATTTTATTATTAAAGGCTAATTTAATTATAAATAAATATATTCTAATTGTTATACTTATATTATATTATTCAATTACAATAAATTTATATCATATTTATTTATTTTTTATATTAGTTAATTTTGCATAGATCAGAAATTTAAATAAGAAATCGTGATCGTGATCCTTTTTTTAATAAAAGGTCGATCCTGGATTTCGATCCTCTTTTTTCCAAAAGATGGTGATTCGATCTTTTTAAAAGGATCGATTAACAAGCCTGTTTATACTGCAGTTTAATTAATTGTATAAAAAATTAATTGATTAACTATGCTTAGAGAAAAAAGGACAAATAAATAGTTATAAAAAAAATTAAAATAAAGAGTCAAAAATTATCCATCCCAATCCTTTAAGATAGAATGACCTAACCCAAATAAGATTAAATTAGATATTAAATAAAAATTCACATGATGGATGTATTATCGAATTTCTGGTCTTCGCTATGAAAATCTAAAATGATTTGTAAATAAATAGTTGTAATAAAGTTCAATAGAAAATAGCATTAATAAAAAATATTTGCTCACCACTTTGAATCGTTCCCTAGATATTTTTGGAGAAAAATGTATTATTTATATTAATATTAGGTTATTTATATAAAATAAAATTTATAAATTTTCTACCTTGTCTTTGTCCGAAATTGGAAATGTGGATCCAGCATCTTAGCATTTTTTAGAAATAATATTTTAAAGATTTATAAATTAAAATATGTAGAAGTAATATTAGATCATAACGGTATGCAAATTAATGTTCAATTTTATGGTATTCAAAATAACAGTACGATAAACACGTTTATTTTATTAGATATAATTTTATATTTCAAATTTTATTTTCATTTATAGATATTCAATGGGAATCCACTCCACATTTTATATTAAAAAACCAACAAAAAATTAATTATAAATATGTTTTTAAACGTAATAAAATTTAGTTTCAACTCTTTTGGCCTACTGTTTTACTTAATATAGATTATTATTTAATTAACCAATCATCATACGCCATTATTTTTATCATGATAATTAAAAATATTTTCTTTAAAAATTGTTTGAAAAAAATAAGATTGTATAAAAAATGGCGTTTATGACTTTTGCAATGTGTATTTAAAATAATAAATTAGGGGACTTAGAAAATAGCGAGAGCACCAAAAATTATTTTGGTTTTGTATTTGAAAATATTTTTGTTATGTGATTTTTTGGTTGTATAAAAAACTTTAAAAAAAACACATGTTGTTTTTTCTTGTTTTTTAAAAAAATATTATTACAATATTTAATTATTTTATCGCAAATCAAAATAATTTAAATAAAATTTTAAAATACAATAAATTACAATATAAATAATAGATAATCAAGCATTCATGAACATTCTTTCATTGAATGTAAATTGGTTGTATTAAATTTTGGAACAAGATGGTATGAAGTCGTGTATGCCAGTGTTGATAAAGTAAATAGCGCGCTACTTTAAAAAAAATATAGCGATAGCGGTAGCTCACTATACTTTCGATTTTATATAATAAATACACAAAAATTATTAAAATATACTTCTAAAATCACAATCTTTTTATTTAATTTAATTTGATTTTGAAATTTATAAAAATCTAAAATGTAAACCTAGTTTTCAAAATAATTTAAAATGTCGACGATAGAGATTGATATTGAAGATAATATTGCTACAGATCATATCGACAAACTAATTTCCTTGGAAAATAATGAAAATATGAAATTTCCTTTTCCTGAAATCGCAATATTTTAATCTTGGTAAAAAAAATTAACACAGGGTATAAATTTCATTGTAAGATGTACCGGAAGGTTTTATCATCAAACAAGAGTAGCAGCATCAAACAAATTTGGTTCCCATTAAATAAAGGAAAAAAAATTGGGAATCTCGCTTATATCTCCTAGAAATTATTTCAAGTTAATTTGATATAAATATTAATAGATACTAGGAGTAAACACTTTGTATTTATGTTAAATTTTTTTTAAAAATGGGTAAAAATGAGGGAAATATCATCAATATTCCGTAATGTTCTTATTTCTAGGAACAATGATAATATTTCCTCCATTTTTAGCTATTTTTTAAACTCAATTTAAATACAAGTGTTCTCCCTAGCATCTCTTAATATTATTTTCAATATTACTTTTAAAATTTTCTAGGAGATATAAGCGAGATTCCCAATTTTTAGGGATTTTTATTTTGCGATTTAGGATATGTACCCCACTTAAAATATAATTTGAATCAAAGCTGCATCTATAATAGTTTGAGCTAGATATGTTTAAGTGAAAGTTGATTTTCCAGCCCAGTCCAAACCTAGTATGTTTCAACTAGCCATAAAAATTAAAAATTATAATAAATAATTAATATTAACATTTCATTTTATTATCAGACTCATAATGATAATATTTTATAAATTATTATCTGGATGTTAAACATGTTTAAAATTAATGACTCATCTATTTATAAATTTTATCAAAACATGCCAATAAATAATTATTTAAATCCTTCACATTTTAACCAATTTTGAAAGTAATTGGTTCAATAGATAAAAAGTTAAAAGGCGGTGGCCTAGCCAGTTGGCAAACATGGCCATCCACTTTTCCCCTACATAATTTTTATTCTAGCTATTACTATTATAATTTTAGACTGACCTTAGCCAGATCAAAAACGTCACCTACTTATAGATGTTTTTTTTGAAATAAATAATAATACTATTGAAAATGCTATGAATATTTTTGATGATTTTTAATATGTAAACTTAATTTAATACTGCATTGAGTGTTAGTGTTGAACGATTATATAACTATAGCTTATACTTTCTGATCGTTGCTCTAGACTTGAGGATGACAGTATGGAAATGTTATAATTATTGAGATGCAATAAAAAAAATATTATATATATATATTTGAAATTTTGTCCTATTTTTCATTTGTGAAAATAGAGATACGTAAAAATATTTAAAAAAAAATTCTAAAGACGCGCTACTTTTTTGTAAATGGTAACGATAGCACGCTATTTCTTTGTAAAGTAGCGGTGGTGATAATGCGCTACTTAAAAAAAAATAGCTTTTAACAACGCTGGTGTATACCCATGATGTAGATGTTAAAAGTTTTCTGCTCGAGCATTTATCATTCTATAAATTTTATATTATTATTCTTTAGTATGCTGCTACTTGAAGAAAGAATGTGTTTTAAGTAAAATTTACATTCATAAATTCCATTTGTATCGCGGCCAATTTTAATTTAAAGAGTAAAAAAATAATAACAAAATTTTAGTTATAAAAGTAATTGTTATTTTAAAAATAATTTGTATTGTTTATTGGTGGCGGAAGATAGGTTTATTTTAAAAAATTGAAGGAAATATATATTAGGAGTATTTTTTTCAAAATTATTAGAATTTTTTCTGGATTATTATCTCCGGCGATTCAAAAATAAATTTTTAAAAAGGTTTTATTGTTCCCTCCATGTAAGTAGCATTGTTTTTTTCATATTTTTTTATTTTTTCTGTTTTTAAGTGTTTTTCTCATTGTTTTATGTTGAATAAATATGTTGTTTTTGTTTTTTTTCCATCCGTACCCCTTACTTACCCCCTTTACCTGATTTTCATCTTTCTGTCAATATTTAATTTTATCATACGCCCCACCTCCCTACATTTCCCTTCCACAAATTCATCCACCCTAGCCTCTTTTATTCCCTCTTTTATCGAAAAACCATTAAATAAGAATATTATTTTGTGTGTTTGATGAATTAGTACTTATATGTTGTATTATTTTTGAAGTTAAATTAAACATTTGCTATTTTGGGCATTTGTAGGTTGGGGAAATGGAAGAAGGATATTAGATTACTATAGAATTCTCTATTGTAGTATAATTTTTATATTGAAGAAAATTTCAGGTGAAAATTTTTATATAGCAAAAATTTATTAAATTATAATGTTGTTTGATCAAGAACATTGCCAGATAGAATAAATTGAATTATTAATACAAAATACTTATAGGTTGTTTATTTATATTAATTGTCAGATAATACCATAAACTGCATAACGGCAACATAAATAAAAATGATATTTTTTCTAGAACATTTGGTATAGACTGTTACGACATCCTATAATCAAAATTTTGGAATAATATTTCTTTTTTTATCAATTTGTAACCAAGGAGAAGGACTTTATTACAACCACCACCCCCCCCCCTCTTAAAACCATAAAATTGATTACAAAGTTCTTAATCTGAACTTTTCTAAAATTGTTCTTTCTTTTCAAATTAAATTATATCTAAATTTAAAAATATTTTGTCTAAATGTCTTCGTTTTTCGCTAAAAGACATGGTATTTTTTTAAATCGCTCTCCTGTAAAATTAATCATAGTGAAATTAAAAAAAACATAAAAAGATAGAGCTTTTTTAGCCTATCCTTTCGGAAATTGTTACTTTTCCAAAAACATAAAAATTCATTATTTCCGGGACAAAGTTATGCTCTATTTTGTCGTAAATTTTTCTGGAACACGGAGAATTCGGAACCTATCAATTTTAAATAAATTGAGAAGATTTATAAATTTTAAAGGTCAGTGTCTTTCTTTCTTTTTGAACATTTACGTTTAGCCGTACTTTTTTAATAAAAAAACGTAATGAACCCTTGTTTAAAATGAAGTTGCTTTTTTTATAAGTATCGTCGATTAAAAATCTTAATTGTTATAAAAAAAAATTGGTTTTTGTAAATTATATTATCGTCTGCCTTTTCATTAATTTTTTAAAAAATCGTGGCCTGAGTATTATACTATTGTCCACTTTTTGAAAAAATGATTTTTTTCGCAAAATAAATTAAGGTCATCAGAACTATCGATCCAAAATCTAGATTTCCAGGGATGCCTAAGATTAAATTGTATTATGTGCTATTTAGTGTTTTATAATTATATTATTCTATCTCCATCCAACTAATAGGCTTGATAAAAATAACCATATGATCATTTTGTCACCAATTAAATTGGCTTAATATGTTTAGGATTATATTATGCTATATCCTTTAAAAATATGCTCCATTGGTAATTTTTATTCTTTTTGAGGTTTATATTGTGCTATTTCCATTAAAAAAAAATTTTTTTGAGGATAATATTGTATCAGAGTTGTTAAACCCTACTTTTAATAGTAGCGCGCTACTGCTATTGCTACCCATCAAAAAAATAGCGCGCAATTAGCGACTAGTTCAGAATTGTTAAAGTATCTAGATATATAAATGTGGTATCTGTATCTTGATATTATTTTAGAGGTATCTGTATCTGTTTTAAGATACATTGTGATATACTTTTATTTAACGCGTTTTTATATTATAAATAAAAATACTTGAATGCAAAATTTATTTTATTTCCAGGGTAACTTTTATTTCATTAATATCATAATTGTATGGCTCACTTACATTGATTTGGATATCCATTTGCGATGACATTTCAAATAATTTACGCCAAATGTTTAGGTATAATACAAATTGAGAATGAAAATTTCAATTTCAAAATTAAATAAATTATAATTAATTACGATATTATATTAAATTTTCATGTTTATAGCTACATTCATTATATTTTTAAAAGGTAGTTAAGTAGCCAAAAAAATAAATAACTGGAAAATAAGTAGCTCGCTATTAGCTATAGCTATCTAAAAAGATAGCTCTACTTCGCACTTTTAACAACTCTGTATTGTATTATATTCCTTTTAAATAATTTTTCATTAAAAATGACCCAAGTAATTGAAGAAGAAAAGATAGATCTCTAGTATTAAACAATGAAGGAGAGTATTATGAAGATGATGTTTGATTTATATAAAGACAAATGCAGAGTAGAAAATATCGAACCTGTTTCAGAACATGCTTATAGGTCAATATTTAATTATTATTTTAATCTAGGATTTTATCAAACAAAATATGATAGATGTGATCTACGTGAGGAGTTTAAAATTAAACAGTCCGATATTGAATTTTTATTCAAATATAACAAGCATGTAAATAATAAGAATTCCTCACGGGAGCAACGAAATTCCGATCGAGTGAATACCGACAAAGAGGTCGTTGTTGTTTGTTTTGACCTAGAAAAGGCTCTTGCCCTTCCAAACTTAAAAATATCCTCATTTATTTACAAGCGTAAATTTAGCACTTACAATCTCACAGCCCATTGTAACATCAATAAAAAGGCATATTGTGCTATATGTGGTGATAGGATCTCAAGGCGGAGTTCAAATGATATTGCTCCACCTTTAATAAAATTTTTAAATCCAGTTTTAGAAGATTTACCTCACTTAAAAGAAATTATTTTGTGGTCGGATTCATGTATTCTGCAAAATAGTAATTCAATCATGTCCTTTAGTTTAATCCATTTTTGAAGCACCCTTTAATTAAAAGCATAACACAATACTCGGAAACAGGTAATTTATTTTATTATTTCAAATAAAATTTTATTATATAGATCCTTTCTAAAACTGAGATTTACAGCTCCTTGAGCACGTATTTTACCAATTTTGAATAGATCCAATCCATTTAAGGTATACCACCTAAATAATCATGAAGATTTTTTGAATATCAAAAAAGTTCCGAATGTTTTAACCTAAAGATCCCATATGCATCTATTAAACAAATTATATAGTCAAGGACTCTATGACCTTATTTTATAAAACTAATCATAAAGACGATATGTTTTTAAGCCAGTCCATAATTGGCTCTAAATCTATAAAACCAAAAAAAGCTAATATTATGATGAGTCAGATAATTCCGGTTTAATTCGAAGTATCACGACTAGTAAAAATTTCTTGATAAACAAGTAAAAGGTCGAAGACTTCAAGTCAGCTAAATTTTTTCCCAGAATTTGATAAAATATATATATATCTTTAATAGGATAAATAATTTTAAAAAGATTTTTACATTTTAAATTTTTTCAAACATTATACTATATTTATATCAGACCTGCCGGGCGTATTTTAATTTTTTTTAAATTTACCTAGGCCGGGTCTGGCCTGAAAATTTTTAAAAAAAAAACACGGGTCGGGCCGAAAAAATTTTTTAAAAAAATCAGGGCCGGGCCGAATAAATTTTTTTTAAAAAAATCCGGGACGAGCTGGACCGTACAAAAGGTAACTCTGCAGGTCACTGATTTATATATCATATAATTTATAAAATCGATAAATAAAAATTTGAGAAATATTAAAATTTATGATAAATTTAAGAAAAAATGCTAATTTTACATGAATATAGAACAATAAAACATATTTGATTTTTATACATTTTTATTATATCTCCAGGAATAAAAAACATTTACGAATTTTTTGCAATTGAAATTTAAAAATTTTATTTCCGTTTTTCAATGTGATCTTTAAAATAAAAAAAAATACTAAATTTATAGCTCTTACCGTTTTGAAAATAGGAGAACCCTTTTTTAAAAACGCTCTCCTGTATAGTTGGGAAATATGGAGATAGAATAATATAATATTCAGGCAACGAGATGTTATTTTTTTAATATTTTAAAAAATATTGACCAATGCATAAAATGAAAGTTATCGAAAAAAGCAAACTAGTTTGTGTCTTTTTTAAAATGGTTTCTAACTCCAAGCGGTAATTTGGCCAATTTGCAAGACCATTTGAAATACATTATGTGCGTTTGAAACGCTCAATTTGTGTGCGCACTATAATGCTGCAATACATCTCAGAGGTAAAATAATATTTTTCACACTTAAAATTCGCTCTCGTAAATTTATTTAAAATTGAGAGATTCGAGTCTTCAAGTGAGGATTCAGAACAAGTAGTTTTTCAAGAAAACATGAAATATATAAGTCAAGTTTGGAGTTAATTTTTCTAAAAAATTTAAATTAGGATATCTAATATATATATAATCCAGTAAATATTTTAAAAAAATTGATCTCTTTAAAAATAGGGTTGATTTTAAATCTGTCAAATAAAACAAGTCTTTAGTCGTAATGTTGTTTGAAATTACAAAAATTTAACGCCTCATTTATAGTAAACACGATTTGTTCAAGCGGGTGCGGTATTTAACGTTGCATTATTTACAAAATCAGGCCAATAAATAGATATAATTTATCAATATGGAGCAAAACGACGAAAGAGCTATGATAAAATTTTTTTAAAATATGCTGCGACGTATATTTCAAAAATTATTATCAATTTGAAGAATCAGCTGTAATTTCGATAGCGTTAAATACCGCACCGCTTGAACAAATCGAGTTTAATAAACGAGGTTGAAATTATAAAAATGTATATCCATGTTTAAAATATTTTACCATGTTCGTCCATAATTTCTGGGAGTTCTGATGAAGAAATGCTGATTTGGTCCTCGAGGGAGGAAAGATCACTAGTATGAACCGAACTGACGCTTATATCCTCATTATCTATCTTGATGGTAGATGTTAATTCTAAAAAAATATTTTTAAAAAAAATTTTAAAAAAGACGTGTAAATTAAAATCTTAAAAATAACTCTTAAAGCGATTTTTTTTTAAGAAACCCAATATATAATAACTTATAAAAAAACTACTTCCTTTCACTCTTAGATTTAATTTTAAAGCAAAAATGTAAACTTTTAATGCCGTCATTCAACAATTCATCTAGATCCTCGACAACAACCTCATGTTTTGTATGAACCCGGAGTTTTGTATTTTCATTACCGCTAATTTTAATATCTTTTGAGAACAGTTAATATTTTGAATATATAGTAGTGCTGTAAAGTTACGTCGATGAAACTAACGTTTTTACTAACAGCGTTACTTTTTTGAGTAGTGTTGTAAAACGGCTCAATTTGAGCCGATTTTTGAAAACGGCTAACTCAATATTTTAGCCAGAATGTTTAAGCCTCAAGATTTCGTTAATAGATGTTCGAGCCTTTGTGCCACTTATGAGCAAAATCTTCAGGCTTGCGTAATATTATTCTGGATAAAATATTGAGTTAGCCATTTTTAAAAATCGGTTCAAATCGAGCCGTTTAACAACATTATTTTTGAGGAAAATAAATGTTATTCGTTACTCGTTTCATATGAATAAGTAATATTTCTTATAAATAGTTATGGCCAAGTTTTAATTCAGATTTTTGTATTAAAATGGCCCGATGGGTCGATTTTTAAAAACGACCCGATTAAGATTTTAGTCAAAATAATATTATATAAGCCTCGAGGTCCAAGCCTATCTGCCATCTATGAGTAAAATCTCCAGGCTTACATTATATTATTTTGACTAAAATCTTAATGGGAGTTTTTAAAAAATCGACCCAAATCGGATCGTTTAACAGCATTAATTCAGATCAACCAGTTGAATTTAATACAGTCAAGATTGTTAATCTAATTAATAAATTTATTTTATAAAGAATATATGCCATAGTACTTATTCTTCAGAAGATGATTTAACTTTGCCCTAATAAGAAAATTAAGGGAACTAAGTCTACATTTTGTAAGTGGTGACTAATTCAAATATTTCAAATCCAATGTCCAGAAGCTCAAATCTAAAACATATCAAGGTAAAAATATGAATTTAAAATTCTGATAAAGATGAAAAAAAATTTGATGAGGAACTGATTGAAGTCTTGTGAGAAGAGTAATAAATTTTTTGAAAATAAACTTCTTAAAATACTTTTAATAAACCCACCCTCCTATTAAATTTACAACCAAATATAATACAACCTTCCAATCCTCTGCGCCAGTTGAACGTATCTTTAGCACAGCGAAAAATATGTTAAGCACTAAGCCCTTTTGTTTATCTCATCATTGAAAAATTTTTATTAAAAATAAATAAAAAATTATTACAAAAAGAACTTATCTCATAATATATTATTTTTGCATAATTTTATTTTCATTATCTATGGGTAAAAAAATAAATAAAATAAAAATTTAAATATAATATTTTGCATTTTATTTAAATAACGAGTAACGCGCTACTTTTCTTTAAATAGCGAATAACGCGTTCATTTATCCCACCATGGGTTCAATCCGAAAATTGTAACGATTTTTTATTTTCGGGATAGATCGGATCGAATTTTTTTTTAAAATTAGCCGGATTTGTAAATATATTTTACATTTTTAAATTTAACCGCCAGCCAAAACCCTAACCCTATTAACCCTAACCCTAGTATATATGTCAGCGGCATAGATCCGAACTGAAACGAATATCGTATAGGGATAGGTTTATGTTCGGATAAAAATAACGGTTCAAGGTTCAGGTTAGGTTAGTTAAAAATAAAAATATCGGATCGGTTCGAACCTCTGAAAACAGGTTTGAACACTTTTGTATACACATCTACATTCAAATTATATTTTATTTGCGATATTTTGATTTTATTGAGTTCTTCCTACAACGGGAGGGGGGGTTGAAGCAACTGCTTCTTAAAATTTAAATGTTAGCTAATATTTTACTAACATTTCCTAGTTTTGATAAGAGTATACCATAACCTAAGATTGATTAAAAATATTAAAGAAAATAATGATATTGAATATGAATCGGAACAAGACTCTGCTATGGAGCGAAACAACTATGGAATGAATTAAAAAAATATTATGAAATTTAATATTATATAGATTCATTATAATATTATATATATACAAAATAAAGTTAATAATGGCATAAAAAACATTTATTTGAATTTGACCATGACCTTATTTGACCATATTTGACCGGTCAAATGCACAACCCTGCATCTGGATACAAAATGAAATGCCAAAAACTCAAATAAGTCTAACAAGGAGGAGTGATGAATGCAGATGAATGCTCGAAGATCCGATTAATCTATATTTGTATAATATTTCGTCCTACAATTAATCAAATCATGAATGTTTTAACAATCATAAGATTTTCTGTGAATAAAAAGCTTATAACGAATGTGCAATATTTTTATTCAAAGAATTATGAAATATAAGGTATTTTTGGCCTTGAAGAAAGTATTACAATTAGAAAATGTATTAAGTGACAAATTACGACATAAATTGTCTTGATCTGCTCGTATTTGCAAAGATTTAAGAGTAAGGGTAATGAAATAATATAATTTATAATAGTGAGGAGTCTAATAAACGTTAAGATGTTATAAAAAACAGGCTGAGGAAAAATATGGATACGATTAATTGGAGGCATTTTTAATGCCCGTTGAAAAAGAATTGTTGATGCAAATAAAACTAGAATATGTGTTTATTTGAGCTAAAGTTGAGAATAAATGCAAGATTTATTAGCTTAAAAATTATACAATATTCGTTTAATTCATTATTTAAATTCTATTTGAGAAACTATATTTGCAATATACCTGATTTTATATGTTTACAATAAGTCTTATATACTCGGTGTAGTATGGTATGTTGTATGTAGATTTAGAGCACAATAAGTAATAATTTTATATGCAATTAATATTATATTATATGTGAAATATATATTTTATTATATGCACAATTGCAATAAGTATGACTTTATATGTGCAATTCTTAAAATAAAATATGGAACTCTTTTCATATGAGTCTTTTTTAAATAAAAATGTGATATCAGTAATATTGTGCTTAACGCATCGTTTAAGAATTTTCCTCCAAAAATATAAGAAATAATAAAAAACATATATAATATAAACAAGCCATTAAAGGCGTAGAATCACCAGTCCGCCCCTGATTCGAATTTTTAAACGATAGAAAGACTTCAAAAAAATATTAAAACGATTTTACTTTATAAATAAATGATTAATATTTATATACTTTTAGATTGATGAATATAAAGATACACTAGCTGATAGCCCGTCAAGAATGCCGAGGAATCAGAATTTCCTCTTTTATTTGCTGATAAATAAATCAGAAATTTCCCCTTGGATGAGTCAGAAATTTTTCTATCTTATGAGTTGTGATTCAGAAATTAACCTTTATTTTGATGAGGGGTTATTCTAAAATTTTTCATTATTTTTATAAAATATTTTAATGAGGTATATATTTAGTACCATTATTTTACGTGCACAATAAGAAATTGTATTTGTAATTTATATAACCTAAAAAAATATATACTTGATAGATAAGTTTTGCATAACTTATTTTTGATTTAATATTGCTCCAAAAAACCCTTATCTAAGAATATTTTTTTTAGTTTATAAATTACAAATACAAATGAATAAAAATTTAGTGAAAGATTTTTTATTGTGTACATAAATTAAAAGTATTAAATATATACTTCATTAACATATTTTATAAAAATAATGGAAAATTTTAGAATAACTTAGTATCAAAATAAAAATACCCTCATGATAAAAAAAATTCTGATTCATCCATCATCAAATAACAGGGACATTTATTATCCATCCATCATTGAATATAGGAGTAAAATCTGATTACCCATCATTCTTGATGGGCCATCAGCTAGTATAATGTATTATATATTTATAAAAATAAATTGATTTAAAATGTGTAGCCATTTATCCAGGATTAGGGCTCTAAGCCCAGCCTGGGTATTTTTTAAAAAAAATATTTTAAGGCCTAGCTTGGATATGTTTTTAAAATAAATATGGCCCGCCCTGTTTATCCAAGCTTAGAGCTAGGCCTCGAGGTCTCTGATATATAGCTGCAAAACATATATGAAATTATATTCATCATTTATAAATATTAAATTTATTTCCTTTAAATCTGTTTAATATATAAGTAATATATATTAAAGATCTGCAATGCCCAGTCCAATAGTTGTTTAGGTGTTGAACAATATATTTGAGATTAGACCTTGTATTAAAAAAAATTAAAAATCAGGCTGGGCAGCCTTAGTGAATAATTGAATGTGGCCTGAAATATAAAAATTAGATACTAAGAAATTAATGTTATATACACAAAAAATATAAAACCTTTATCTTTGACATCTTTTTTTCTTGTATTTTGATCCTCATTCT
This sequence comes from Gordionus sp. m RMFG-2023, assembly GCF_954871325.1. Lineage (NCBI taxonomy): Eukaryota > Metazoa > Nematomorpha > Gordioida > Chordodea > Parachordodidae > Gordionus > Gordionus sp. m RMFG-2023. The sequence continues at coordinate 41,381,542 of NC_088776.1, forward strand.
CATTAACTAAAGAATTTGATTTTATAAAGGAATCTCTATCTGGTATAACAACTTTCTCTGATTGATCAACATTCATATCACCTAATAGTAAACTCATTTGATCATTCAATGAACCCATATCTAAGTTTATATTGTTGAGGTCAAGTTCACCACTATTTAACAATTGTGCTAATTTATTCTTTATTTTATCTAATGCTGCTAAAGCAGAATTATCTGTTGAATTGTTTAAAATGGTTATATCATTTGCTATGTTATTGCTTTCACTTATGAAAGAATCAAAAGGAGATTTATTGGTGTTCATTAGATAATTGTCATCATAAGAAGGTTGAGGAGGCAAGGGAGGAGGGGGAACAAATTCTTTAGGGGGCAAAGGTGGCAATGGGGGAAGTGATGAATCCATAGAGGTTATTTCTTTTGGTTCATTAACACTAGTAGAAAGAGTATTGGTAACTGCAAATGTGTATATGGATTAAAATAAATATGTGAAGTTTTAGTGGTGTAAAAACATTTATCCAAAAATATTAAATATTTTTTTCAAAAAATGATAAAATTATGCATTGTGAAGCCAAAAAACTATAGGTATAAACCTTATATGCATTAAAAATATAGTAAAATCATATATTATACCTGGATTGAGATAGAATTCTTTATCTGAAATATGATGTTCATTAATAAAAAACTTTTCTAAAAATTTCAAGATATTTAGACTCAATCTTGATTGCATATCAATGTTAATAGTGTGATTTACAACAAAATTAACACTATCATTCAATATTTTAGACCTATAATTTGAACTATTTACCAAACATAATATTAAAATATAACTGTAAGACTTCAGTCCTTAATTTGCTTCTAAGATCATTTTTATTTAATGAATAACTCCATCTAATATTTGATAAAAATTTTGAAACAGATTCCTCTACATGATGTTTTAAATTGTAAAAAAATGGCTGGAATAAAATTTTAGATATATATTGTTTAATCATTATTTTATGTGAAATAATTATGTAAACTACCTTTGTATCCAATTCATTTAAAGCCTCATGACGAAATTCGTCAAATAGACCCCTTGATTTGAATTGTTCGACAATAACTTGTATCTTGTCATCTTCTTCTTTTGAATCAGCTTCGATCATAATGAATTTTAATTTAACTAGCTTCGATCATAAAAATTTTAACTAGCTAAAGCAAAGTGAGATATTGCCAATCATTCATTTCATTAAATTAAAATATAAATGACACCTAACAACTGTTAATCAGCGATATGCCAAATTATATTTTAATTTTGAAATATAACACCTAGCTATTCGACTTTCCTTATATCCCTCCCCCACTCAACCCATACTTATGCTTCCTAATATTATTTTTATGTTATGATTGTTCAATTTTTATTAATCAATATGTTGTAATATGCAATCAAATGATTCCTTTATAAAAATAAAAATGTTTTACGAAAGTTTATTTTCTATGATAATAATAATAAAAGAAAAAAATATATATGTATAGATTGTTTATAGAATTTTTATTCGTTAATTTTTTGGTGAAGAAATTTTTTTTACTTATAGTTTATTTTAATTTTTCTTTTTATTTTGTTACTTTTCTCTTTATGATAAATTAATACATTTTACTTTATAATTCATTATATATAAATATGTTTGATTATGTAATAGAGTTATAGGGTCTTTCAAACTCCGTATTAAGTTTCTTACTGCTGATCAACCATCTCTTTTGCAGTATAAATTATATTGTTAAAATAAGAACTCGTTTTGGTCGAGTATGTAAGATAATAATTAAAATGTTAAATTTTGTATAAGATACATTTTAAAACACTACTAAAACGACAAATATGTAAAGGGATAATTAAAATGTTTTATTTTATATAGAATATATTTTAAATAATGGAGGCAAATATATTTTTATTAAAATAGAATTAATACACTCATCCTTTTTAAAGTATATAATAATATCACAACAATATATTTGATTAGATATCAGATAAAGTTAAAATACAAAAATTATATAATTCATAATTCCTAGCGGAGATAATATATATATTAAGATGTATAAAGGAGCAGGCAGATTTTGTCTTTGCTTGTGTAAAATGCTCATATACCTATTTATATAAGTTTATGTTTAAGCTGAGTCTTAGATGTTAATTATTGTTTTTATTCAGAAAAGTTACCTGAATACCAATATGGGAGGGGGGGGGGGAGGTATTGTTCGATTTTGACATTATTGAATGTCATCTTTAAATTACTCTTAAGGGTGTACTTTTTCCTATTAACTCTAAAAATCACATTTCAAAACAGCTATTTCGAATTTTGAAAAGGAAAAGGATGAATAAGGACAATTTTATTTTATAAAAAAAATATTTATATGAATAATCTATTTGGACGGATCCTGTTTCTATAAACTTATTTATTCTTAAAGATTAAAATTTATGCCTTGCATTTACGGTTGTTGGAGCCAGTTTAGGACATTTTTATTTCATAAAGTTGATTTTGGTATTCCTTTTTCGGAAATTAATTTCTTCTTACCAAAATATTAAGAGCTAAAAGATATTTTTTTATTTTTAACAATACAATTCTTTTTAAATTGTCTATTGTTTTTAAAAAATAGGTAAATATTTATTAAAATAAATTGCTATCAAAATTTTTCAATTTTAAATAATTTTGATTTATTAGAATTTTTCTTATAAATTGCTTTTCCAACCCTTATTTTTTGAATCACAAATTACAAATGACATTATATGATTTTTATAATCAAACAATCTTTGACTTGGTTCCCAAATGTTTATTTTATTAAGGTAATATTTACCCCAAAAATATTTTTCGAATTATGCATGATTTTTTTTGTTTTTTAAAAAAGAAACAACCTGCAATTTATTCCAAATCTATATATTTTTTAATGTATAATTTTTTTAATGTATTAAAAATAGTATTCATTTTCAATGTAGTACCATAATAGTATTAATTTTATTGAGATATTTTTAAAAAATTAAAGGGGAAACAATATAAGTTTCTATACTCTCTGTTACTGAAAGAAGTTTTAATTATGAATATTTATTGTAAACCTAGCAAATAGTTCAATATTAACATCGAAATATTTCTCCTTTTAAAATTCAACCCATACTTTTTGATCCTTTACTACACAAGTGGAAAAAAATCCCTTAACTACAAAGATGGGGTCTATTTTATCCCAAATTTTGATTAGCTATATCTCAGAACATATTAAAATTTGAGATCTACAATTTTGAATATATATTAAAATATTATTGAAAATAATAAATACAAAATCTTATATTAATAGTTACTTCTAAAAAAAGTTATGCAAATTTTACTAAAGTTGCTGAAATAAAAATTTTTTCCTGAGACCTTCCTTTAATTATATTATCACTAAAAAAAATTTAAAAAATGCAAATTATATTATATATTTTATTAAATCAATGTTGAATATAGATAATTATATAAATTTTATAAAAAGATATCAAATATTAAAAAAAATATTAATCATCAAATAACATGTAAATTTTTATACTAACATTCACGACAAAATGTATGCATATGATCTTTACAAATGAATTTTGAACAATTTAAACAAATAAATGTTGTTTTTACGTCCTTCACTCTAGGACAATCATAACATCTTCCCTTTTTATTTGATGGAATATGTTTTTCATCAGTTTTGAGAACATCCCCAATGTTGTTACGTAATAATCTACATATACTAGGGTTCTTAGATCTGCTGATCATATATGGTGTTATTAGTTCCATTGCTAATAATTTTATAAATTTTTATATTCGATAAATTATTAGCTTTATAAACTATCAGTACATTTATTATTGATATATTTACTATAGTATAAAAAAGGTCAATGGCATCTATTGGATTTCCTGGATATATAATATATGGAGGATAGTTGATCAACTGTATCACCTCCAGTTTTTGTTAAATTATAAAAATTTATAATTTCTGGTTTTTTAAACTCACCAGTTGATGCATCAATTTTGTTATCGTAATGTAGTGTGTAGAAAGCAACACTATATTCTTATACTTTTTGGTATGTATAAAACTAACAGTTCTATTTTCTCTAAATGCAAATAAATTAAATTTATATTTTTTCAATTTTATATAAGGGTTGCCAGATGTCACGATTTAGCCGTGATTCTCACGATTTCATACCTAATTTTTTACTTACCCACATTTTCTCACACTTCACGCTTTTCTCACGTTTTTTGAGTAAATTAAAATAATCACACTTAGTCTCACACTTTTTCTCACGTTTTTAAATTTTTTCAATATATTTTTAAATTTTTTTAAAATATCTAAAAAAATTGTAGTATTTGTTAATAATCCATCTAACCAATCATATTCATTGATCAATTACCCACAACAGAAATTCAATTTTTAGAAAGTTTATCAAGTATAATTATAATATGAATTTAAATAACTATACATTTCTTTAATGGATTTTATAAATCTTATATTGAAACTCGTAAAATTTTAAATGAATTAAATTAAGGGTAAATATAATAAAAGATCTAAAAAACAATCATCCGTTTTCAATACTAACGAATGCATGGAATAAAGGTAATAATGATCGGGGATTTCTTAAAAATTTTGAGACTATGGCCATTAATTATATAAATATTTTTTAAATATATAATTCTTTTTATAATAAAAAGAAAAACTTCACCCTTCGCCTTCTATTTTATTTGAAATGCACAGACGATTTTGAAATTTATTTTATTTATATATTACTTCTTTTCTACCACCCCTTCCCTCCCTGCCTTGTTGAAAGAAAAAAACAAAAAAATAATATTTACCTCGTTTTATTTAACTTTTTTTTCCTTTCAAAAAAATAATTACATTATATATTTAAAGTACTTACCATCTTTTATATATGCATTGCATCTTATATAAAAATTACACAAAACAAAATCCTTAATTTTTGGTATTTATTTATTTATTTTTAAAAATAGTACTAATTTTCTTCTAAAAGTTTATTCTACAAATAAAACCACTCTTAGCAAATAGATTATTTCGGCATGTTAAACCTTAATTTTTTATGTAAGCCTTAAGATTGTGGTAGATGGCACAAAAGTTTGGACATTTATCAGCGAAATGTCGAGGTTTAGGTAATAATAATAGTTAAAATAATTCCCCGAACCAAAGTTAAATTTTTTTCTTTAAAATATATTTAGTATTTTTCTTTATTAAATTTAGCCCTTTTTGAAATCGAGCAGTTTAGCACTTATATTTATATAAAATTCTCAAAAACATGATTTAAAAAAACAAATTTATCTTTCATCAAAGGAAAGGTGGGACTATGAAGACCTCAGTCATTTTAAAAATTTCAGTACTTAAAACAAGTATTTGTGTGGTAAAACTAATTTTGATTTTTTTCAGTACTTCAAGAGTTTCGGTAACAATTTTATTTTGTGCTTCAATTATTCGTCATTTTTTCATTAGTATTTAAAATGATTTTATTTATTTAAATAATACATGATATAATATACACAAATACCATTTTTATATAAATATAGTAAAAATCAAAATATAACGTTATTTAATAAACTTTTATTAAGTTTAATTAATAAAATATCATTTAATATAGATTTCTCTAATCTTGTTCGTAACGGTGTAAGGATCAATCCCAGAGCACTGACTGATCTTTCAACAGATACTTGAGAGCAAGGAGTAGCTAGAACTACTCGCGAGAGGGCATATAATTCCGGATCCTGAAATTTTTTTATTGCCAATATTGCAAAATATTTTGATCAGATGGCAATTTTTGACCATATATTAAACCATTAATTTTGGTGTTGATATCAATACTTTCAATATTTTGGTATATTGGAGCAGTTTTAAAATTTCGAGGCATAGTCAGGGTTGCCAGATATTCTTCACTTGAAAACGTGAGTTTTTATTTTAGAATAATTAATGGGGAACTTCGCCCCCCCATCTCCACCAATTTGCGGGCCTGGCCCGTTTTTAACCGGCCTTCGGCCGGGGTAATTGATGTAGCATACTCATCTAAGTTATTATGTTATATTTAATGTAACAAGATTTTAAAAACAATGAAAATTTTTTATTGATTTTCTAATAACAATTATGATATATAATTTTCTCATTAAATATAGCATAATATTAATTATTATATTTTATGGATGATTTTAAAAGAGGCAATAAAGATTTCCCATCGGCACTGTAGAGATAGGCTGAAAACTCTTTGCATAATTAGTTATATTTTGTTTAACTATAAATTCAGCTTCCAATGATGACGTTCTTTTCGCCAAGCAGTAATCATTAGACTGAATATTCTCTCTGATGAAGCATTTGGATGTGGAATAGAAAATATAAAATTGCATATTTTCTCTATCAATGGTGAGTTTTTATTAAAGAAAATCCATCCATTTTTCTTGGGTATTCATGTGATTGTGTTTTGATAATTTTTCTTCATAATAAGAATAAAATTGTGAATATTCCTCAAAGATAATTTCTGTATCTATGTTTGGTATTTTATAATTACTAATAATTTTTTTGTAATTATTCTAATTCTGGACATTATTTTAATGTCATAGGGATAAGATATTTCCATATATTATCTATAATATCATAACGTTTTTCTACATACTATAATATTTTTTATAAATATCTTTGATTCATTTTTGAAATTTATTGCCTTTTCTACATCATTATTATGTTGTAAAATATTTTTAGAAATGCTCCTGTAAAAATTTTGTTGAATTTTTAAATTTAATGAATTCTTTAGTTTTAGGATAAGATCATGTATATATATTGCTAATACATCTTCAGTTTGCAATTGTAAATTTATGTTATTGACTAAAGTGCCAACGTTAAGGACAACACCTAAATATGCCTCTGCAAAATCATCTCCAAAAATTATTTTCAAAATTGGTGGGGTTGCTGATAATGATAAAAAATATTCTTTAAGGAGTTGAAAATACTTAAGTATCCGCTTAATCGCTGGGATTAGTGTAAGCCAACGTGTTGGAACATGGCGAAATAAATCTGACCATTTTAAGTTGCACCATTCTACCAATTCTTTTAAAATTGTAACTCTTTTTGTCGAGTTGCTAAATTCATTATAGCATTTAATTACTATATTCTCAATATCATATTTAAGAAAAATTATGGCCTTTTTTAAACGAATTGTGAAGAATGTGGCATATACAATCCATTGGTATAATATTATTACTATGGCTTTTCAATTCTGTCCAAATACTTTAATTTTTCCCAAATTTTACAGATGCGTTATCTGCACAATAGGCCGATTTCAAGTTCAGCAAATTTTAAATTTTCTAGCAAGCATCTAGATATGTCTTTAGGGGTTTCACTGTCAGACGAAAAATTTTTAAGTAATTAAACATTTATTCCATTTTTTTTGTTGAAGTATCTAAGGTATTACCTTTATTCTATGCATCCATTAGTATTGAAAACGGATGATGTTTTTTAGATCTTTTATAATATTTGCCCTTAATTTATTTCATTTAAAATTTTACGAGTTTTAATATAAGATTTATAAAATCCATAAAAGAAATGTATAGTTATTTACATATTATAATTATACTTGATAAACTTTTTAAAAATTGAATTTCTGTTGTGGGTAATTGATCAATGAATATGATTGGTTAGTTGGACTATTAACAAATACTACAATTTTTTTAAATATGTTAAAATAAAATTAATTTAAAATTTTATATTTGTTTTTAAAAATATTTAAAAATTTTAAAATATTTTAAAGAAATTTAAAAACGTGAGAAAAAGTGTGAGACTAAGTGTGATTATTTTAATTTACTCAAAAAACGTGAGAAAAGCGTGAAGTGTGAGAAAACGTGGGTAAGTAAAAAATTAGGTATGAAATCGTGAGAATCACGGCTAAATCGTGACATCTGGCAACCCTGGGCATAGTCAATATATATCTGGCGAAAATATTGAATTAGCCATTTTTAAAAACGGCTCAAAACGAGCCGTTTAACAACATTAGCTAATATGCTTATTAAATGATAATACTCGCCGAAAAATATGATAAAATACCGAATAGGTAAATTTTTGTATATGTAAGGTCGAATATAATTTTAAAAAATTCCGAGCAGGGCCCAAAAAAATTTTTTGAAAAAAAATCCGGGCCGGGCCATGCAAATGGTACTTCTGCAGGTGTCTGATATATATTAAAAAATATTAAGACTACTATAATAAAAAATTATATATATGAAATATTAAAACTTATTAAGTGCAATAATTGACGTTTATGGTTTATGCCCCATATAAATTAACAAATCATGATTGAAATAATATGTAGCTAGATATAATAAATACTCATAACTTTCCTAAATTATAGAAGAGTGTTTAAACTTTGCTATAAAATTTAATTTATATATAAAATCAGAGGGAATACTACATAATTCTTGCAAGAAGGCAATGAATGTACTATCTGTGAATGTCGAAATAATTGTGATGAAATGTTTTAACGAATTTAGTTCAATTAAAAGAGTTAATGAATTAAAATAGTTGGTGAAGTGGTCTGACTTGGAATGGTGTGAGTTGTTGCGATATGTACCTATCAGGTGGTTATCATTAATACCTGTCAATGTAGAATTAAAATTTTACAAACCCTTAAAAAAATATTTCTTAAATAAAAATTTTAAAAGCTCTCCTAAAATTTTGAAAAATTTTTTCGAGTATGAAATGGCAGAAGCATATTTGGAATTAGTTTCACATGTTGGAAATCTACTTCATGCAGTTAATATTCAGTTGCAATCAGAATATTCTTTATTAATAAAAATTCACAAAATCATGCTACAGCTCTGTTCATCTCTACAATTAAAATTGATAATAAATTTTATGGCGCAATTGATATAAATATTCTATTAAAATGTTCAAATAATACTCTAATACATTTTTAAATGAAGCAGATATTTTTATTAAGACAATTTTAGAATATTTACAATCAAAATTTGATTTTAATAAATCTATTTACAAATGTATAAATATTATGACCTTGGAACAGAAACTGTCAATTGATAGTTTTTGTAATTTAATAAATATATTAAAAATACCGAAAGACATTGATGTCTTGTTTTAGGAGATTGTAATTCTCTCTATTTTTTATGATTGGCCAAAATACTTAAAGGATGGTCTAAAAGCAGAGGAGAAATGGTTAAAAATTTTTAGTAATAACGATGATCCCCATGCTTGGAAAAATATGCGAGTATGCCTTCTCCTTACCTCATTCTAATGCCTCATCCGAGCGCATTTTTACCCTGATGAGGACTGCCTGGAAAAAGGTGAGAAATCGGATTGATTAAACAACATTAGAGGCCGAGCTAATGGTTAAACAAATATATAATATGTCATGCCAGGAATTTTATAAATATCTCAATAACGACGGTAAACATTTAGTTCTATTATTTAAATCTCAAATAAAATATAATTAAGTTTTAGCAATGGCACCTAAAATTTATTGTCAATTTTTAACTGTAAAGATGAACACATCTGCAGCATAATTTTGTGAATCTTTGTTAGGATTCTTCTGATTGCAACTACACATTAACAGCATGTAGCAGATTTCCTACATGTGAATCATTCCTAAATATACTCTGCCATTCATTATTAAAAAAAATTTCAAAATGTTAAAATAGCTTTTATAATCTATATTTAAGAAATATTTTTTATAGGTTTATAAAATTTTAAAATTCTATCGATGACGGGTATTAGGAACATATCGCAACCAAAATTGTTGATCTATTCTGTAAATACATTCTGTTTTTACAAAATTCACTGAGGCATTATCAGATCAGAAAGTTGACATGCAATTTATTGATAATCTCGAATCTGCTATATTTACCATTATGGTTAGCTATGTCTTTAGATTTTTCACTATTTGAGGGGAAAAAATTTAATAGTTTTATTGAAACGACCTTAATTTTTTTGAAATAGCGGAGGATCAAGGGAAATATCTTAAATATTTCACTTATTAGATGCATCTGTTAGAATTGCATATGTATGCCCATCTTTCAAATCGTCAAAAATTGACCTCCTGAATCTAGATCCTAAAACATTGATGATAGCCTTGCTCATTTTTGTTCTACAAGTATAGTTTTCATTTATATTAGAGTCGTTAAATATTATGGGAAAAATATTCTACCAACATTGTGATGATAGGTATATCTGTGAATGTTGTACTACAAGATAAGTGATTACAATTGTCGCAACTGTAGTTGCATCTGTATTATTTCTTATTTTTGAGTACATAATTATGTATTTAAACGTGTTAAGTGATAATTAAGCCTATAATGTTATACTTATACACACACACGGTAGATTTCCAATTGCTTTGTTTTTGCGGGATATTCGCATAAAATATATTTTTAATTGTAAAATTTAAATCGTTTTTTTTAATAAAATTTTATCTTGTTTACATTCTTTTATATTTAAAAAAAATCGTTGGTTTTTTTTTATAAATTATTATATTTTAATAAATCAAGATTTTATTTTAAAAAATAGTTACCGACTTTGTATTTATATAAACTAATTATTAAAAATAATAGGCGGGTAATTAAGTCAATTCAAAATCCAGGCCGGTCCGCAAAAATATTTTTTTTAGCAATTTTTATATTTCTACCGCAATTTTCATATTTCTACCACAATTTTCATATTTCTCCTGCATAATACCAAATTTCTCCCGCAATTTGAAAATTTTGACCTGGCAACCCTGACCACCCGGGCCCTTTTTTTGTCGAAGGGTTCACATCCCTGCTTTTGATTAGCTATCGATTATACCCTATATTAGAAATATCTAATTTCATAAGGCCAAAAAAAATAACATTGAAAAAATAAATAACAATAAAATTAAAAATAAAACGAAACGAAACGAAACACGCTTAAAACGCTTTTTAAAATAAGATTATTCTTTATCACGATTAAAACGTGATAATACAGTATTATCATTCATTAACTTGAAACCCTAATTTTTTAGTTATCCCTTTAAAACCCGTGATGATCCCGGATAGTTATGATCCATTTAAAAATTAGGTTAATGATGCTTACTACCTTAAGGTACTTCCTATCAAATTTGAATTTTGTTCATTTTTCATTTGGATAGACACTACCAAATATATTTATAATATATATTTGAAAAATCGTGATTTTTGGAAAGCCTCTATGGCCTAGTAGGCAAGAGCTTGGCTTACTGATCCCATGCTCCAGGGTTCGAACCGGGAATGATCATGTTTTTTTTCTTATTCTAACTTGGTGGTTCCATCCTTGGGGGGATGATATATAGAAGGCCGGACTCGACCACGTGATTCCGTATTAATATAATAAATAATAAGGGTCTTATTACATTTTAATAAATTTTGGTCGGTATTTAGCAAATTAGATTGGTATTTAAAATATTTCCATACATTCACTTTGTAGTAAGCATCATTAACCTAAAAATTACGACATATATATTGTTAAATTTAATTTTTTTTATAATAATCCATTTTGGACATCATTTGTATATGTTTATGTATATATTGTTAATTTATATTTTTTTATAATAATAAATATTATATATAATTTAAATAAAAATATTTAAAAAATAATATCAAAGAATTAAGATGTTTTGAAAATAGTATGGGTTCTTGTTTCAAACTGTTTTTTTATGGAATTTGATAGCATTCGTGTTTTAATAATATTTGACTTTAAATATGTAACTACAATAGTTTTTATATTACGATTAGTTTTTAAAAAAATTCAGTTTTGGACACTTTAGAAAAATTACAAATTATAATTGATACTATGAATAACTTTGAACTTGTGTTGTTAAAGTATCGCGGTGATTTTCTAATATTACTTCGTTATATTCAATTTTATATAATACACACAAAAATTATTAAAATATATTTAATTCTAAAATCTTAACCTTTTAAGTTTTAAATTAATATTTAGAAATCTATATAATCTAATTTGGTACAGATAATATACAAATTTATTTCATAGTACAATGATATATAATTTCCTTTTCCTGATATCGCATAAATTTTAATCTCGATAAAAAAAATACAAGGTATAATTTCATACAGGTAGGTTTTATCATCACAACTAGTAGCTTCAACGAGCAAATATTTAAATCATAATATTAATGAGTAGCCCAATCCTTAATCTTTAAATAAAATGTGAATCAAACTTTAAGTATAATAGTTTTTAAGATATATTGGTTTATGGGATAGTTGATTGTCTGGCCTAATCTCTTGCCATAAGATATTAAGAATTATATTATAAATTAAAAATTACAAAAAATGTATTAACATCTCATTATATCATCAGACAATAAGAACAATTATTTACCGCTCTAAAATTGAGGATGACAACATGAATATATTAAGATGCAATTTTAAAAAAATTATTTTATTAGTTGTGGAAATAGAGATACTTAAAAAATATTTTAAAAAATTTTAAAGTGGTTAATAGGATGCTAATTTTTTGAAAAAATAGCGGAAACCGTTATAAAAACACGCTTTGAAATCCTAATTTTAAATAAAATCAGTTTTCCGAAAATAAAGAAGTATTTATGAGATTGTTTGCCCCATGAATCTTTTTCTACGATTTACATTGAAAATTAATATAACATGTTTTATAAATAAGATTTTTACAAATAGGCTGCGCAAGGTTAATTGTTTACTTTTTCGTATTTTTATTTAAATTAAACAAATTAAATTAACCTTGCGTAGGTTGGAGGATACCTCTCTGTTTTCTTCGACACATTACACACCACGCTTGCAATTAAATTAATCTTAATTAATTAATTAGTTAATTCTTAAAATTTCGTTTAAAAGTTTAAATAAAAACCCTAAAACGGGATCCACAACAAAAAAGAAAATGGCCGAAAATACCTCTAAAGGAGACATTTAGGAAGTTTGTACCATAGTTCACGATAAATTCAACCAAACTAAGTGTGACATCACCAACATCAACTCTAAATTAGATGCTACCACCAAGAAAATCTCAGAATTAATAGCGTTATTTATGGCACAAAGAGAAAAAGATGATAACAAAAGATTGGGATTATCAATATCTCCGTCGCTACCCGAAATAAGGAACAACCCACAAGAAAATCCCTTCACATTCGGAAGCAATATTCAATCTACGAGCCGGGATATAAAATCGTTCTTTATTCCCCAAGAATTACCTGTAGACCTTTCCAAAGATTAGACAGAATTCATCTTAACGGAAGAGGAGATTCGAACGCTAAACATTCAAGCGGAAACCGATAAGCGACAGCTCATTAAAACAGCTAAGCACTTCCTGAACTCTATTTGTCTGGCGGAATCAATGCCTAACTTCCAGCTCAAAGGAAGAGACGTCTACGAATTCCCAGCACTCAAATGCTATGTCAAAGAAATAAATATGAATTCTTCACTGGATATCTTAGAGCAATCGCATCCAAGGCGTTATATGCAAAATCGGTAGCCTGGGGCTGGGACAAGATCAAATATGAATCCCAAAACTCAATCTGCAGATTTGTAGGAGGAGCCCCCACCCCAGAACCGTAGCCATTTCAAGTTAACTCTGCTTACAGAGGTGGCCGCAAATAGGGAACCGCCACAAAAGGAAAACCCGGTACCACCGACAATGATGAGCCAACAATCATCGCTGTCAACAACAGGAGTGGAATCAAACGGGGCACCAAGCCAAACCGTAAATGATTATGTCCTAACCCTCCCGCCGTCAGCACAACAACTTGGCATTTCAGAGGCCCTAGCACTCTGGGCGAATACCTGTATTTCGGCACTGGACAAAGAACACATCCGTCAGTGGATCCGAGATGTTAGGGGTCAGAATTATTCGCCAAGAGGGGTGCCAGAGAAGGAGCCGTCCGAGGGAGATGACATTGATGAAGATGACCCAGACACCTCGCTCTACCCATCACCGAGCAGTTCGAGCACGAAGGAGAACCTATTATCCTAGCCAACGTATTTATGGATAGGATCTCCCAGTCTTGCCTCCGTCATCACCGACGGTCGACAGTGCAACCATGGGACGCTTTCATAGACTGCTCAGGTTGATGGGAATAGACACCACAGACGGGACAACTTTATATCTGAGAGCATCACTTGATCTAGCGTCATTCATCATTAGACCTCATCCTCTCCACTTGCCATTTACAAAGAAAATCGCCTCAAGGGGTTTTTGCCTAAAGTTTGATAATCAAGCCATCGCTGATCACGGAGGATATTTTTGTAACAGATTCATAAGACTGGCGGGGAGATATGAACCAATTATTGACCAATTAGTCAACGCTGGAGTTATCGAGCAAACGGATACAACCTTCTGCTCACCCCTGTTCCTAATTCCCAAACAGGACGGAACCCTGAGGGTGATCTCCGACTTTTCTAACTTATCAAAAAACTTCATAAAATACCCGTTTAGACTTAAAACCATTCCAATGATCGCACCCATGTTAGCTAGTGCAAGGAAAGCGACGAAGATCGACCTAAAATCCGCGTTTTATTCTATCCCACTTGCGCAATCAAGGCCCAGATTTTTCGGCTACGCAACTGTAGGTAACAAATATCGTTATAAGATACTCCCGATGGGCGCCGGTTTCTCACCATACGCCTTACAGAATATCGTCCTGGATCAGGAGAGCCAACTATTCGGTCTACCTTGATGACGTAATTGTATTTCATGCCAATGAAGCAATAGTCTTCGAAGACAAGATGGCACTCCTAGATATGGCATCAGCATGGGGACTAACTGTAAACGTCACAAAATCAATCACGATCCCATCCGGAAAAAATCAGATACTTAGGCATAGATATGGATTTCGAAAACAAGACGGCCACGGTAGATCCAGAAAACAGGAAGAGACTCCGTTTCTGCCAATTGATACTCTACAAACATACCTTACAAGCTATGGCTTTCGAAAAGGATATAGCGCTGGAGGTGTTGGGCATCCTCAACCACTATACCTATTCCATAACCGGCCTATGTAGAGTTTTCGCACCATACTATCAAACTATGTTAGATACAGAGGGCATGCCGCCCATCGACTACATTAGAGCGTACCCCAAGGCCGTTGCGGCCATCACGGCGCTTATGAAACCTTTCCCGTTCACTTTCCCGATTAATACCATCAACCACGTCGACGCTTCGAATACACATTTAGGCATAGCGGAAGGACTGAAGGACAAAACCTCATTCACATTTGATGAAGCAAAGCTATCCTTGGGCATCCCAGAGTATTCAGGCACGCACATTAACCAAAATGAGACTAGCAATCTAGGTTGGCTGCAAATACGGAATGAATAAATATGGAATCGTGCCATCAATTGTTACCGATAGCCAAGTGACCTATACAATCACCAAAAAAGGTGGGTCCAGATCGCCTGTAGTGAATCACTTCTAACCAAGATCATGCTATCAATAGGATTCGCAAATTACGTCCATCTAGCGCGAAACTTAACCTGGATTGCTTCGGAAGATAACCTTGCGGACGAGCCGAGTTGGCAGTGGATTCTGGATGAGCAAGCGCACAACACCTTACACGACATCGACGTGGAGGGTCTGCCCCCCCCCCCCCCGATCATAATACTAATGAACAACATTATTTTGTTAAAACCTTTTATTATATAAATAAATAAAGATTATTGTACACAATAACTTTTGACGATAGTCAACTATAGGCCGATAGACCTACTGGAAACGGTCATCATGATAATGATAACCTATCTGTTCCAGCTTTACCTCCTAGGGAGAAAAACAGAGACTAGGGTATCCACCATAAGAAATAAAGTCCCATGCCTATAAATAGGCTGCGCAAGGTTAATTGTTTACTTTTTCGTATTTTTATTTAAATTAAACAAATTAAATTAACCTTGCGTAGGCTAGAGGATACCTCTCTGTTTTCTCCCAAGATGGAATATCAGTTCGCACATGGCAAATCCTGCGGATTGCCATCACATTTTAAAATGATAATTATACTATAGTGAATTATAAAATAAGATCTGACATTTATATTAATTGATACATATATTATAACTATGTTAATAAATGGAAATAAAGAATGGCCTGGCATGGCCTCAGGGTCCTCCAGTACCTTGTGTACTCGAGGGCCCTGCAAATAATCATGACTTTTGCCACTTTTCTATTTAAATTTTGATTAACTTGTTTATAGTTTATATTTTAACCATTTTCTTCAAAATATTCCAATAAATTACTAACATAGCTATTATCATTTTTTCATGGTTCTTCATCACTGAAATATTGATTTAACATGTTTACAACAGTGTATATATTTATCTATTTGCTTCAATTAAATTCAAAAAAGTGTAATAATAATAATGATTATGAATTTGTCAGATTTATATGGGGCATCTTCACTGAAATTTTAATTTAACATGTTTACAATATCTATTTTTTACCCATTTGCCTAAAAAAATTCAAAAAATAACGATTATGACAATTGTCACTTTCCTATTATCTTCATTGAAATTTTAACTTAACATGTTTATAATATAATTTTTACCCATTTACCTTAAAAAAATTCAAAAATGACAATTGTCACTCCTATGGTACATCTTCACTGAATTTTCAATTTAACATGTTTACAAATTATATTTTTACCCATTTGCCTTAAAAAAGTTCAAAAATGACGATTATGACAAATGTCACTTTCCTATGGTACATCTTCACTGAAATTTTAATTTAACATTTTACAATATCTATTTTTACCCATTTGCTTAAAAAAAATCAAATAAGTTGAAGTCGTAAATAACGACCCGATGTTTGAATTTGAGTCGAAAAAACAACCCAAACTTTGAGTCGTAGTCGAGAAAAACGACCCATATTTTGGATCGAAGTCATTTTTACGGCTTAAACTCGGGTCGAAGTCGAAAAAAACGACCCACTCTGAGTCGGAGTAGAAAAAACGATTCAAACTTTGAGTCGGAGTCGGAAAAACGACCCGTACTTTGGGTCGGGGTGGACTTTGGGCGTTTTAACACTAGTTGCATTGATGAGAAAAAATATTGTCCCAGTTTTTCAATATGTTTAAGGTTATTTCTATAAGTTAATTTGAAAATTCTATCCAAAAACAAAATCAAAACATATTTTTAAATTTTGTGACATTTTTAAAACTTTATTAGGCCCTTTTAACGTTTTATAGAGAATTATATGACATAATGTGAGTTACACATGTAGCATCATTAGACGTTTCTTAATTTAATTAAAAATAGTAGAGTTAATCATGTGAATTCAGGTGCAATTAAAAATTTCCTTATAAATTTCAATTTTAAAGTGGATTATTCTATCATTCAATACAGTAAAACCTCGCTATAATGAACTCACCTGGGGGAATAAATTTTTTATTCTCTAAAGAATATTCGTTATCTGTATTATTTAGATTACATTATATGGTACCAATTTGATTAACTATAATGTAAATTTACTAGAAGTTTTACTATATAAAATAAAATTATAAGTATGAAGCATGGTAGGGTAAATATCTATATTAAAAATTTATTTAATGTTAATAGGATGATATATAATTGACATAAATGCCTTGTTAAAAAATTTAACTATGTCTTAAATGTTCGAAACTAAATATAGCCAGGTGAATAAAATTTTGCGTGATAATCAAGTGAATAAAATAAAGAATGTTTAAATTTTGATTATAACTAGTAGACATTTAAAAAAAACAAACATTGTTAATATATAATATATCACATATTACATTTTAACCAATGGTAAGTTTTTAAAAAAATATTTCGTTCCAAATAATATAAAATACAAAAAAAATTGATTATACTAAATTAACTCAAATTTAATATAAAAAACATATAAATCTATTATAATTAATAAGAAATTAGAAGCAAAAAAATATGAAATCTCAAAATTCATATCCAATAGCTAAATACTTATGGGTTTGAGATATTTATCTAATCAAACAATATTGTTCAATAGTCATTCAAATTATATAGGAAATTTTCAATACAAAAAACCATACAATTTTTAATAAATATATTTTATATAAAAGATTGGTTTTAAATATAGAAAATACATATGAAATATTTGTATTTTTTGACGAATCCGATTCAAAAATATTTCAAACACCATGTATATCCCCCATAGATATGAGATTGTAAAAAAAATATGTATAAGTAATTAATTATTAAAATTTGATATATATATTATCTAAAACGAATAAGATAAAAAATTTGAATAAATACGATTATAACAACGGATTTCAGAATTAACAACGCGTGTATAAAAATCTAAAAAAATGATGTTTCAATTTTCTAAATTTTAAATCTATGATACATTTCAATAATATATTATTATACAACAAAGGGCCGCGAAAAGAGTATAATATAATGATGGAGAATATATTTAAAAATAACTAAATTAATAAAATCTCAAGAAAATATTATAACTAGATGATGCTTGATAAGTATTTGCGAGGGTAATATTACAAAATTTAATATATTAAATTAAAACATAGTATATTAAATATATAATATACTATTTTAGGAGATATATAATTTTGTTAAATTTTTTTATAATAATCATAGGCCCTATGCTAGGAACATAATATAAATATATTAAAATATTTACTATATCATGAGATAGTACTAATTAACAAGGTAACTCAAATACTGTTTTAAAAAAATCGTTGTTATATTTATAATCGTATAATATTTTAAATTGTGTAACATTTTTGATAAATGACACATAAAATACTATGATACCCAAATTTTTTCTCTAATTCGAATTTTGTTAAAAATAAATAAACAATAAATTGTAAAAATTAAGCACAAACAATTTTTATAAAATGGGATTATTTTTTAGCGTAATTAGATTGACCAATATTGGTTTCTAGGAAATCAGGAATATCTTGATGTGTTTGCAAAAGAGTCTTATGCAAATTTTTAAAGACGTTCCTATTTTTTTCGTTGACAAATGTAGTCGAGTTTCCTGTAAATTTTCAGACATTTGAATTACAAAAATTAATATTTCCAATCATTTTAATATATATCATATGGTGAAGGTATTAAAGTAGGACTACAGTCAAAGTTTTAAAAGTAAGACCGATGTACCAAACTTAGAAACTGTATAATAGAGTATAAAAACCTATATTTTATTAAATATAATTAGTGCCTGCATGGGATGTACGCCCTGAGCCTCGGGCATCGAAGACTATTCGTCCCGGGACAAGGCTGTAAGAAGTAAATCAGCCCAAAAATTAAATATTATAAATATGCTCAATAATTATTTTATTTTGGCGAAAAGTTAATCAGAATCACATGTTATTTTTAATTTTACACATGTCCTTCATTCATTTACGTAATTTCCACTTCCAAATTAATAATAGCCTATTTATGGGGGGAGGGTGGGGGCGGGTAAATATACTTTTATTAAAGGCATTTTTAATTTTTACTAAGATATTAAACTCAGATTCATAAATTATTTTAATCGAGTCAGGCTGGAACAAAATATTTATGATTGGGCAGTAAATTTTTTTAGTTGGGTTCGAACCGCGAAAAAATTATTTTGCAGGGCTCTAGACATAATATAGTAGTTTGGATCAGTTGAATGTAAAATTATGATAGAAATTAAAATTGTAAACCAGTATTTCCAACTCTTCCAGTTCTACCTATCCTATGTATATATTCGTCTATATCGTTAGGCATGTCGTAATTTATAACTAGCTTGACGTTAGGAATATCTAAGCCTCTAGAGGCAACCTTGAGAAAATAAATTACCAAAATATTATATTTTGAATCGAATTAGATTCAGCATAAAAATTTATTTAATTTGGGTAATATTCTATTGATATGATTGATCATTATATATTAAGATGATTTTACAAAGGATACTTAAATTTAATGTTAATTCGAAAAGTAAAAAATAACATTGAGTTAACAGATGTTTTATAAAATTGGTATGTTTTACTCATAAAAATTCAATAAATTAGCAAGAATTAATATAAATTTCGGGATCAACAAATGGAAAGTAATTGCACTAAGGGAGACCAGAGCAAAGCGATCGACGGGTTAACAATGTTAACGCAAATAACGTATTAACCTTTGAGCATAAAAACCTTATATTTGGTGTGAAGATGTGTTTTTATATTTAATTTCTTACATCAATCAATCTTTATAAAAACTTTCCTGGTTTGATATATTTCGCTAAAAAACCGTTCTTACCCCAAAATTAAAAAAATCACTTTGTTTATTTTGCTCCTAGCAAAAGAAATTATGATTCAGAATTTAAAATTTTTTATAGATCTTCCTTAAAGCTATGATATAAAATAAATTTTATAGGAAGTTTAGCTCAATTTAAAAGTCCACAATAACAATGTGTACAATATATATAATCTTGGAAAGTTGTTATGGAAAAAGCGATTAAAATATTCGGCTTGATTTAAGTTGTAAAAAGATAATTTTCAAATATAAACGTATACACCATATAAAATGATACTTTTGAGCAAAAAGGAACAAAGAAATGGTCAGAGGAGAATGACTAAAATGATTGATGTGTCTAAAATAGGCAGACTCAAAACGTACTATTTTAAATACATTTTTTCATTCCTGTATTGTATTGATTAGTTGTTGCTAAAAGTGATGAATAGATGTCTATTTAATTAAACAATATAAATATGTTCAATTTTATTTTAACCACTTTACCTTGGATATGGGGCAAAATGGCATACTTCACATAATTTATCAGAGCTCTTAAAGAATTATAGGTAGAGAGCTACCGTTTTTTTGTAGATGTGGAATTTGACTACAAATAAATCTATAATTTGTTCTGTTTTTTTTATGTTTCAAAATTTATGGTAAAAATGCAAAATACAAATCGTTTTACCCAGGTCTCCCCTTAGTTAATATCGTATCAGAGCAATTCCATTGCAAATCGATAAATTATTCGGACAACTATTTTAAAAAGGGAGAAACTTGGATGAAAGTTAAACGGATTGTATATTTTATACAAATCCGGATTTTAATGTCTTAGCTCAAATATATTCCGAGTTCTAAGTATTCAAAGTTCGATGTGAGCCTTTTCCTCTTTTAACGATTCTCAAAATACTCAAAAAAATTTTGGATTTTAAACCATGAAACTTATGAAATATGTTTATTGCCAATATATTTAAATAAAGTAAAAAAAATAAGATCAAAATTTAATAGTTTTTACAATTTTAGTAATAAATCGATAAAATAATTATAATATATTTTCTTTATAATGGGGTATAAAAAACGGATTTAATAAATATTCTAGTGTATTTATAATGATAGAAATATTTATGATTATTTATAATATAAAATTCTTACTTTATTTATATACATTATATTATAATCATCTTTTTCAATAACGCCCTCTATAATTAGTTTATTTATTCCTATATTTATAAAAAAATTCAATTCTTATTTTCTTCATTTTACTTTAATATTTAAATATATTGATAATAGACATATTTGATGGTTTCGTCATTTCAAACTGTTGTGATAATTAGAATGGTATTATTTTTGTTTGAAGTTAATTAAATAGTTTTGTTTATATAAATTTGAATATTTACGGAAAATAGTTTTTTTTTATACATAAAGTTGAATATTTAGAGTCCATGTAAAATTTGAATATCGAGATTATGTAAATTTTAGTAGTATAAATATAGAGATAAAAAATGTAAATATTAAGTATAATTTTTAGTTTGACTTTCTATTTTTACGTTTTAGTTTATTTATTTGTTATTTTAGATTTTAATTATATTTAATAAATTGTCATCTTCAATTCGTGTTCATATTAAATATTCAACTTCTAACAATGGTGCCGAAACCGTATGTACTATGATGGACCTAAACATTCAGTCTAATTAACGAAGAAAAGAAATTCTAAATAAAGGGGGAGGGGGATGCATTAAATGACCATCGAAGACGCAAAATGAGATGAATGAAACAATGGTATCAATATCCAGGCAAATGGTCGTAGTTCGAAAAAGTATAGAATTAGTCGTTTTAGTCAAAGAGATCGTTATAGATAAAAGCAATTCGTCACAAGAGATCGTTTTAACTAAAAGAAATTCGTTACAATTTTTATTAAAGATATAGGTTTAACTGTTATTTAAGTTGATAATATTTAGCAAAATATTAGTTTGTTGATTAACCAAAATCTTCATAAAAAGAAACGGCTTTCATCATTAAAATATTCATGCCGCAATAGAGCTCATTTAGAGATCGGATTTTTATTTTGGATCAAAAGATACAAGAAATTGCTATCATATAAGAGATCTTTATTACAAGGAATGGTTATGGTTACAAGAAATTGGTACCCTTAGGATCGTGACAAGAGTCAGTATCGTTACAAAAGAGCCTTATCGTTATAGGAGATCTTTATCGTAGA
Source organism: Gordionus sp. m RMFG-2023 (assembly GCF_954871325.1). Lineage (NCBI taxonomy): Eukaryota > Metazoa > Nematomorpha > Gordioida > Chordodea > Parachordodidae > Gordionus > Gordionus sp. m RMFG-2023. The sequence goes on from NC_088776.1 coordinate 41,403,949, forward strand.
CATTATGGGACAAAAGAGATGCCTTAGCAAAAGATGGGGATAACTCAATGTTCAAGCTGTAATTGGACACGAACGGTTGTTAGAAACTAAGAATACTAGGCAAAGAGAGCCGTAGTTATAAATTAAAATACATTAAAGATTGAATAGATTTGGTGGAAATGCAAGACTAAGTCGAAATCGAAAGAAAGTTAGTCATTCGCAGAAGGGTGGATCCAACTTTAGTGGAAGGGTGTTGTGATAATTAGAATGGTATTATTTTTGTTTGCAGTTAATTAAATAGTTTTGTTTATATATTGAATATTTACGGAAAATAGTTTTTTTGTATATAAAGTTGATATTTAGAGTTCATGTAAAATTTGAATATGTATACCAGATTATGTAAATTTTAGTAGTATAAATATAGAAATAAAAAATGTAATATTAAGAAGAAAAAAAGAAAGGAAAACCTTTTTTTTATAATTTTTAGTTTGACTTTGATTTTATATTTTTACGTTATAGTTTATTTATGTATTTTAGATTTTGATTATATTTAATAAATTAAATTGACATCTTAAAAAAAAAGAAAAACCTTTTTTTATAATTTTTAGTTTGACTTTTTATATTTGTTTGATTTTATATTTTTTACGTTTTAGTTTATTTATGTTATTTTAGATTTTGATTATATTTAATAAATTGGCATCTACATTCATGTTCATATTAAATATTCAACTTCTAATACAAACATCCTTTGTAATTGATTTTTTTTATTCCTAAAATAAAATTATAGAAAACTAAATAAAATTTAAATTCTTATTTTTTTGTTGTTTATTCTTTTTGTTTGACTTGTGAAAATACCTTTTTATAATAATTTTTCTTAAAATATAATTTATAAATAAAATAATATATTATAATTCCATTTATTAATACATTATATTAATAATTTGAATATAATATATTATTTTTTTAAAAATAAAATTTAATGGTAACAATGGTCCGTAGCACAACAGGTACTTCAGCAGGCTTCACAATAGCCGAAGGAGTTCATCAAAAGTCGGCTCTCAGCCCACTTCTCTTCATTACAGTAATAGATGTATTAGCACAGTCTATACCTCAAACAGTCCCGTGGAATATGATATTTGCAGATGATATTGTGATACTTGCCGAATCTAAGGATGAAATGAAAGAAAGGTTAGTGAATTGGATAAATATCCTAGAAACGCACGGATTAAAAGTAAATAGAGAAAAGACGGAGTATATGGTGATAGGAGGAGATGAAACGGAGAGTATTGATATAAATGATTGGCAGATATCCGCAATTAAAAGCTGCAAATATTTGGGCTCCACTATACAAACAAACGGCACAATAGAAAAAGAGATAAAAAATAAGATTAATCAAGGGTGGTTAAAGTGGAGATCTTTATCTGGAGTGCTATTTGACAAAAGAATCCTACACAAATTAAAGGGAAAAATCTACAGTTCCATAGTACAACCAACTATTCTATATAGTTCGGAAACATCAGACGAGAGAAGTCTACAAACTATGGAGATGAGAATGCTGAGGATGATTGCTGGGGTAACAAGAAAGGATAAGGTGCGCAGTATAAGAATACTAAATAGTTTAAAGGTAGTGCCCATTAAGACTAAGTTAATGGTAAACAGACTTAGGTGGTATGGGCACACAATGAGAAGGCCTATGAACTACATAGGAAATAAAGTTGAAAGTTTGGAAGTGATGGGCAAACGTAAAAGAGGAAGGCAATGGGGCCATAAAGTTAGAGCCAATATAAAGAAGTATAAAATAGGTAAAAGAGATTGTATGAATAACATAAAGTGGAGAGAGATGTTGAAGGAGCTTACCACCAGAAAAGGTGAAAGCTAAAGAGAAAAAAAAATATATGGTATCTATAAAGTTATAAAGTATAAAGATGAACTTATAAAATAAATCATTTATATAATATGGGATAAACTTTTAATATTTAAAAATTTATGCAAAACCAATTAAATTAAAATTGATCCTAAATTTTATAAATTTGTCTGAAAAATACAATTTGAGCAGAAATAGTCTTTAAAAAAAATTTAAATGACTATATTAATATTTTTACTTAAATAAGTATATTGGTAATAAACATATTCAGTGAGTTTCATACTTTTCTATTAGATCCTTCTCAAAATAATTTTTAACAGAAACGACACTTATGATATTATTATAATAATTTTTGCAATTTTGAAGAAGAATTTTAGGGACTACAAAATGAAATATAATTTGTTACTTTAGACCAAAATAATTTTAAGTAATATGATATTCGTTAAAAGAGGAAAAGGGTCTCATAAACTTTGAAGGTCAATAACTCAAGATATATTTGCGCTAGAGCATTAAAATTATGATTTGCATAAAATATACAATCAATTTAACTTTCATCTATTTTAAAAACGTCGTTCGATAATCACGTTATTTTGTTCGATTTGTCATAGAATCACCCACCAATTAATGTTGTTATATGAGCCAAGTTTTACGATTAAGTAGTAAAAATTAGCTCGGACTAATAAAAATTCCAGGCTTAAGCCGACTAGATGAGTTGGTTCAAGTTTAATTTTGAGCCGAAATATATTTATTAATTATTAAAATATTTAAAACTTCTTTCTTTACTTTTCATTATTTTTTAATATCGTTCGTTAACTCGAATTTTTATATTTTCGTGTAAATCCATTAAACTATTAAGAGATTTTAATGTTTTTTGACATAATTCAATTTCTCTTTAGTAATTTTTTTTGCCATTTTAAATCATTCTGTCAAATATTCATTGATTTATATAATTTTTCTTGCGTATTGTTAAAAGTAAAATATTGTTCAAATAAAATTAGCCAAAATAAAGTATTAGGCTAGAGTGGTAGATTTTTTAATAATATTTATACAATATATGAATCTGTGTGGTAGAGTTTTTTAATTTATTTAATTTTAGTTAAAAATAAGCAAGAGTAACCTAAGAGTTTTAGAGCAGATTTAACCAACCTACTCATGTTGCCCATCAAACTAGATTGATTCTGAATCCATTTTTCCACTCAAAACTTGATAGTCGTACACTAATTCGGCATAATATTTTTTAAATGTTTCCATCACAATTAAATAAATTTCGGATCAAAATTAAACTCAAACCAACTAAAGGGACTCGAGCAAGTCGACTCATGTTGCTCAATAAGCTGGCCCATGTCTGAGTTAATTTTTTACTCAAAATCTAGCTGATTTCATGGGATAGTTTAGCCGTTTAACAACACTAGTACCAATATATAAACTTGATACCATCAATTCATTTTCTTAATCTAGTATAAATAAAAAGACCTTGTAATAACCTTATAATAACTATTTAAAATTGATTATAAAAATATTAAGCGAGCCTGTAAATTTTGCTCATAGATGGCATAATGGTTTGACGTCCATTAACGAAATATCGAGGCTTACGTAATATTATTTTGCCTAATATTTTAATTGCAAATTGGTGAAATAAAGCAGTTTAACAAAACTAATTTATTTAAATGATTAATTTAATTATATCAATTTATTTAAACCCCTAAGCAAACATACATCATAGAAAAAGAATATTATCGTTAGGATACTCTTCCTTTATGATTAATATCGATAAGCCTCGATGATTCCAATAAACTATATGTATTTAAATATGACCCCTCTTATGAAATCTATTATATTATCTCCCCTCTTTTCAATTATTTTTTGTAAATTAGTTTGTAATAGGGGTTACAGAAGTAGCAAGTAAAATGGCAATCCTTCCAGTTTTAAAAGCAGTGAGCGATTGTTCTCGTTTATCCTGGCAATGATCACCGTGTATGCTCATGGCCTGATAACCTTGAGCTCTCAAGTAATTTTCGAGGGAGTCTACACATTTTTTGCGCTCCAGGAAAATAAGGATAGAAGCAGTTTCCAGATCTTTTTATTTATTTATTTATTAAGATAAGTATGCGATTAGCATATTGTTAATATGATTAAGAGAAACAGCCTTATTAAATTTGATTCTATTACCCTTACTTTCTTTAAGGTTGCATTAATTATTAGCTCTATAATACCTTCCATATTGAGTAAGTTCATGAGAGTTCTTTTTTTCTCGTTATCCTCGACCCATAGCAACTTTTGTGTTATATCTTCAGTAGTAGCTCCGATTTTGCCAACAGTCAAAAACAAATAATCTTTCAAAAAATCTTGAGCCATAGCCTGGAATAATTTATTATATATTATACTATATTTATATCTGATAAAATTGATATCACCCCAACCCCAGACTTTATAAGGTAGGGATCATTCCGTTAGCTACCATTTAAAAAAAAATGTTAAACCTAGCAATTTTAAAATCTTTAAGGATTTACAAATACAATGATTTATTTTTATATTTATTTGTATTTTGTTTAATTTATCATTGGTTCCCTTTTTTAAAAAATTCTGATATTACTTTTATAATACGCTTCATCGATTTTTAATCATATACAACCTTAGAATTTATCATATTTAAAATAATCGAAATGGTGATGAAACAAAAAAAATTTAGGGCTGGAATATCCAAATAATAAGGTTAATATTTTTATATAAAATAATTAAGAATTTCCAACTTATAAAAAGAAACCTGAATTTCTTTAGGAAAAGTGGCAGAGAAAAGCATAGTTTGTCGAGCGCCTATCATAGGTAGATCGTAATTCTCTATAACATCTCGTATTTGGGGCTCGAATCCCATGTCCAACATTTTATCAGCTTCATCCAGAACTAAAAACCTTTTATTTATTTTTTAACAAACAAAATATTAGTCTATTTATCACTAGTGCGCCTAAAGTATATTCAAATCAAAGATATTCGTTAAAATATTCCAATCGAATTTTATCATTCAACCGTCGTCATTATATGTATTTAGATAATTTTATTTTGATATTTACGATTTTTTTCTATTTAGTAAATTTTAGGACCTGCTTGGGTATATTTAAAAAAATAAAAATATTAGGATCGGGCCTGCAGGTTTCTGAATTTTATATAAATTTGTATATCATATTATTATTTAAATAGTAAATTATGGAAAATTTTACTCTTGGCAGTAAAGTATTAGGTTTGATATTGGTGTATCTCTAACTATTTAAAAATTTTTTTCAAAAGCCAGAAACAGCAAATTACTTAAAAATAATTTATATAACTAACTCATCATTTTCAAGTAAATTTTTTATTATACAAAATAATGCTTAAAATATTTTTATTGGACTATAAATTATTTTCCAAATAGTTCTAAAAGGTGTGCTTGTTTAATACTAATTGTAAGATATAATATTTTTAAGGTAGCTTATTTTATTTCACATGATATGTTCCGTATTTATTAATGATAAAAGTTTTTAACCCTTTCGTGCCAGACTTGTTTTCCCTCGATGAAAAAATTTTTTTTTTAAGAGTTATTTATTATAGACACAAATAACACATTTTCATCAAAAAAACTTATTTCCAGTATTTCTATCAAAAGATATTCAATGATTCCAATTGTTATCAATGGGCAAAATGCAAGTTCATTTAAAAAATATTTTATTTCATATGAAATGACAAATAACAATTTCGTTTATTATTTAAACATAAATAGATATTACATTTTTTGCAAATAATTCTTGAATAGGCTTCTACGCAATACTTGCACCTTTGCTTAATACTTACGGGCATTGGGAAATGACCTACTTGGTCATATCTTATATCCGATATGGGGGCAATGTTGATAGCTTTTCTTCTTTTAACATCTATGCTGGAAGGTCTGCCGGTTTTCTTTGTATTATCCTTTCCTGCAAGCATCAACCCTTTTGCTATCTGCGATTTAAATACCAGTAAAGGCATAAATTTTATATTATTTAATGCTTTCATATGGCGTCTATATAGGAGCCAGGCATTTACCACACAAGAATCCAATAATTTACCACACAAGAATCCAATAAATGGAAAACCATTCGCATATAATATCGTTTCCATTTAATATCTGTCCGATATAACTCCACCAGCATATCGTGAAGATCTACTCCACCCATACCCTCATTATAGTTTTTAATTATTGAGGGCATTTCTACATTTATAAAGACTTTATCCGAAACAGACCATCGCTTAACTTTGGTTGTAGGTAAAACACCAAGTTAGATATAGTAGTAACGGCTTTGTTGTCCTGCCACTTGCAGATAATAATACCATTCTTTTCGCTTTTGTAATCTATGGCGCCTCTTCCTTCTTTTTTTAAAGCCTTATCATTTTTAAGTGTGCACCCTGATAAGCGATTTGATCTTATCGTTCCAGATACCAAATATCCCTTTTTTTAAGCATCAAATATAATTGATATGAGGAGAAAAAATTATCCATATATAATTTGTGGTTTATGTTTGGAGGTATAATTTCCGATAGCCGAAGAACGATATCCCCACTGATACCCAAACATGATTTTATGATGTTTGTTGACTTTCCCTGGTATATTTCAAAATCATACATGTACCCGGAAGAGCCACATAAAGCAAACACTTTTATCCCCCATTTATGGGGCTTCGATTTGATATATTGTCGTAATATTGATCGTCCCTTGAAGGGAATTATGAATTCATCGATGGCTAACTTCTCTTCAAGTTTAATTTTTTTGAAATTTTGTTTTAATTGGAATATGAAGGGTTGAATTTTGAATAATTTGTTGTATCCTTTGTCTTCCCTAGCTACCATATCCTTGTTATTATTGACATGGAAAAATTTCCGGATCAAAAGGAAACGGTTGCGGGACATAGTTTCCGCTATTTGTGGAATAGATGTTTCAACAGACCAATATTGTCGTATAGAAGGCATCTTAACTATACTAGTATATAAATGTATCCCAATAAATTTTTCAATTTCATCACTATCTGTATTTATAGATTTACCGGAACATTGGAATGAATAAATATTTGTTTCCGATACAAAATTACTGATTATCTGATTGTCAAAAAATTTACGAAAATATGTTAGTGGAGTTGAATCCTCTTCAGGAATTTCTAATATAGGGATATATTCTGTATTCATATTTCCTATGTCTTTCTTAGACCACATGGGGTTATCTTTTATTTTAATTATAGAAGTATCTTCTATTATATCCTCCACATCAAGGCCTAGTTGATTTGTTATATAAGATGAAGTCGGCAAATCATCTGCCAGCAAAGAATAATATATTGTCTTCTTCGTCTGAGCCCTCTATATCAGCCTCAGATATATCACCCTCGGGGATAAGTGTAGTATATCTAAATGCATATTGATATAAAAAGCATTTCATATTACATTTTATTTATATAAAATATTTATTAGAACCTCTCCCAATATCCAAGAAAACCCACTAATAGATATTAGATAATCAATATAGGTAACTATTAACAAAATCTAATCTAATTACCCCCCCCCCTTCCGTTTCCATAATTTTAAATCTAAATATCCTAAATAATTTGCCAAAAATTTCCATTTATTGATAAAAAATATTTTAGTGCATAAGAAATGACCAATGATGCCAAATGGCATTATGTTCAATTTCCAACACACAAAATGATTAAAAAGATGATAATTTTTAAATAAAAATATTAATATATATATATATTAATAATAAAATTATTACTTATATTTTTAGCAAGATTTGATAACCAGAAATATGAATTAAAATTTTGGCGCGAAATTGGTAAGAAAAAATTGATTTTTTATAACTATAATATGATATAATAACATATGTAACAAAGCGAGTTATTGATAAAATACGAAACAGCAAATATTCAAAATTAAAAATATGATTTCAAAAGTTATCAGTGGTTATTTTTAATGCATAAAAAATACTATTGAAAAATTATGATTCCAAAAGTTATCCATGGGCGCGAAAGGGTTAAACTTATTCAAATATTGTTAAAAATTATATTATTATAAATGAAATAATATTCGAATAGATGGAATTTTTACACTATTCATAAAAATAAAGTACTATTTTTCTCTATATTATGGAAATTACTATTCCAGCCTGTTGCCCTAAAAATATTATTAATTAAAAAGTTTTATTATTCAGAAAAAAACTCTAAATATCTTGAAAAAAAGTGATCCTAATAAATGGTCAAAAAATTTCATCAGTTTTACAATTTTCTTAAGAAAAAAAAAAGTTATATTAAAAAGTGTAGATAATTTCTAGTAGAATTTGTAGAAATAATATGCTAATATTTTCTGTCATTTATAATTTAAAAAAATAAGTCTTTTTTGAATTATTGAATGTATTCTGATGGTATTCAACCCGATAATGTGTATAAAATCAGCTATTCATTTTTAATATCAAAATACTCGCAAAGCGCAAGTGAAAGTACTCTTCTGCCAGTCGTTGCCACATTTCCGTTCATTCCCATTTGTCCGTTTTGGGCTGGGTTATATCCGTTAGCACCATAACCGCTAGCCCCATAATTATTGTTATTATAATTGGCAGTAAAATCTCTTGTATCCCTTCTCTCTAGGATATCCCTAAGTCTTCCTGGGGTAGCCACTAATATATGGCAACCTCCTCCAGACCGTAAATTACTAATTTGGGCCCATGGTTTTGTTCCTCCATAGACTACTTTACATTTGATCCGGGTTTTGAGAGTAAGTTTAAGACATTCAGAGTGAATCTGCAAAGCCAACTCCCGGGTAGGGGATAAAATCAAAGCGTGTGGTGTGACAAATGGTGGATCTGGCTCCGATAACGATTTCTAGGAAGATAAACAATTAAATGAAAAAGAAATCAAATTACCAAAATTATTTAAAGCCCAAATTTGGATCTTTTAGAATGTCAATAAATGAAAAAATAGAATTCATTTTAGAAAGGTTATTTGAGATCTATACTTGCAGGTTTTTTGGCCAGATTTGGATCATAGTTCATCCCAGATAAAAATCATAAACCCTGTTCAGTTCAAGGTGTGTTCAGCAAAATATAAGTTCGATTAAGTTTGGGTTCAGAAACTACAATTCTTTTTAAGTCACTCAAATTTTTAAATGTTAATTAAAAATTTTAAGCTGCCTATTTTTTACAAATCTGTTTTTTATTTAAAATATATTTTAATTTTTATTGAACTAATATAAAAAATTAGCAACAAAAAGATAAATCTATGGTAGAGCCCTGCATTGAACTTATTTTTTAAGGTCCAACTGAGATATAAAACAGAACCCTATTAGTCTGACAAACTCTAATTAGAACCATATAATAATCAAGCCAAGGGAAAAGATATAAGGTAAATATTAGTGGCAGAGAAAGAGGAAAAATGGAAACCGATTAAGAAGTTGAACTAAATGTTTTCAATAGTGACTGACTTCATTTTCTATTAAAAAGTGAGCTTATCAGATACATTTTTTTAAAAATGTTTGAAATTAAAGAAAGTTTTTTATATTTAATCATAAAATCTAATTTTATTTTTTAAATTTTATGGCAAAAATAGAAAGAAAATAAAAAATAATTCTTTTTAAAAGGGGTAAGGAGAATAACCAAAAAAGCATTTTAATATTCAAGATTAGGTTTATAATTTTTTCACCAAAATAAGAAATATGGTAATATAATAGACAACAATTTATTTATGAAAATTTAGAGGAGGATATTAGGTGTTACCTAAGATAATAATAATATTAAATTAAAAAACAATTAAATTTTTATTTTAAATACTATCATTAAATCGCTGAATAACATACCCTTGCTTTGTTGGCAACGTAGAAAGGAATTTCCATAATTTTGTTGATAATAGGAATCAAGAATGCGGCCGTTTTCCCGGAACCTGATCATCATTGAATAGTTTGTTTTTAAAAAAATTCGCTAAAATTAAAACCATGTGCATATAAATTCTTAAAACACAATAATATAATATGACTGACTAACTAAAATTACCCCCCTTCCCCAGGAAAGAAATATTTTGAGCCTTTTATCGATAATCGTTTATCGAGGTTACAAGATCTAAAATATTTTGTAAGGATGGATGAAAAACAATTATGAATGAAAATCTCGAAAAAGATGCAAGAAGATTCCAAGAATCATGTTAAAACAAAATATTTTTTTGAAATTGTTATATGTCAATAAGGGTCATTCCACATCAAATAAATCACTTTACAACCCGGCCATCTCAGATTTTGCTAAAATTTGGTATATAAGTTAATGAAGTGTTGCATTGGCGAACTAAAATATTAGCCCCTTAACTCTACTAGAACCAGAGATATAGTCTCAAGGTAGCTCTGTTTGATCATTTTTCGAAAATGATTTTTTAAAATAGGGATAACTTTAATATTGGATGCGCTATATATATCTATCATTGCTCATTTTATAGCACTAAGTAAAATCTTCGATGTATTTTAAAAAAAATTAATTTATAATTTATAAATTTTTTAAAATTGCGGTCAAAAATTTATAATTAATTATTTTTTTAATGTTAGTTTTTAGATATTTAGAGTGGTAAAAAAAGGTAAAGTAGGATAAATGCTTAAAAAAAATACAACTAGATGGCGTTAATAATTTCAAAAGATTTTTTAAAATATAAGTCTTTATATTCCATAATATAAATTGTTGAATAAAATCCTATTTTGGCACAAAAATACAATTTCCGCTATATGGCGCAAGTAATTTTAAAAAATAGCTAATTATGATTTAAATTAATTATTGATTTTTCGATTCATTTTACCAATAAATTTATCAATTCCAGTTGCCAATCTTTACAGAAATTTATCGCTTTTTAAAATTATTTATAATATTTAAATATCATATGTAAAAATTCTTTTAATATAAAAAACATTAATCAAAGAAGGGATTACGCAAAGTCGCTGGATGATGGAATTTGCCAAAATCAATATTGGCGATTATTATTGTTGAATGCCACCGCTACAACTTAAAATGAAGTCTTAAATTACAGCATAGAAATAGAAAATGATATTCCAATTAATAACGATGACGCACAACCCCTACAACTTTCTTAGAGTTCTTAAATTGAACGATATTAGATATTGGACAATCTCTAATTAAAAAAAAGAGATTAAAAGAAAAGGGATATCTTAAGCAAAAGCTTGCGAGAATTTCAAAGGGTATAGGCGATATTCTTCAACCAGCGATGGAGATAAATAATAGCAACAATTTGATAATTTAATATGAAAAATAGTTATCTATTCTTATCTAAAACCGATATTATCTCCGAATTGGAGCTTACAAAAAATTAAAAAAGAACTTAACACTATATTTTATGATATGTATTGAATTGTTGTTTTGTATTTTTTGTAAAATGTTTATTTTCATTATTATATATTATTTATCATAATGTGGCGCAGTCGATAAAAAGTTTAACAGATTCAAACTTGTGTTACAAAGATTGGTACGATTTATATAGAATTTAAAAACACACAACCAAGGTTAACATCAAGAAAAATCCCTGTTATTAAGAACAATAGGATGTGATACTTATAAAATATTGGTACATTTATGTGCACCAGATAGTCCAGGAAATAAAGAGATATTAGAAATATATAACATTTTACTCAAATTTTTTCATCCTACTCCTAATATAATTGTAGAAAGATATAGTTTTTATCAATATAATCAAAAAAATGAGGAAAGATTAAGACTATATACAAAATCTTCGAAAATTAGCAACGACTTGTGAATTGGGGAATATTTAAATACTGCATTAAGAGGTAAATTTATATTTGGAATAAATAATCCTAAAATTTTACAAAGATTATTATCTGAAGATGATATAGACATAAATAAAGCTATTCAAATAGCTACTGCAGTAGAAACAGCTATAAAAAATACAAAATGATGAAACTAAAATCGATCAGTTAGAAGAGGAACATAATGATAATATAAATAAAATTCAAAAAGTTAATAATGATAATGATAAACAATCCAAATCATATAATAATTATAATACGAGCTACAAAAAACCAAATCCCTGCCACTCCTGCGGCGGAAACCATAGAAGGGAAAATTGTATCTTCAGGAATGCCACTTGTTATAAATGACACAAAATTGGGCACATTGCTCGAGTCTGTAGAAAAGAAATAGTGAATTTTATTAATAATAAAACAAACGAATATAATTCAGAATTTTGGATGGATGTTAAAATAAACAACAGCGATATCAGAATTGAATTAGATACTGGAGCTGGAGTATACATAATTAACGAAATAGATTGGAAAAATAACTTAATTGTCCTGGATTAACAAATTGCATGCTAAAACTTAAAAGCTATAGGGGTCATTCCATGACAAATCAACCACGATTCGGCCGACCCTCTTCGATTTTTTTAAAATTTGGTAAGCAAAGAAAGGTCGATGTAACTAAGAAATAGCCAAAATTTTAGCCTCCTAACATTTATATTTTTGAAGATATTAGGGTTCAAAGTGTCAAAAATGACGTATTTTTACCATTATCTGCCTTCATTCAATTAAGCATATCTTAAAAACTACATAATTGTAAATAACAAATTTAATATCAAAATTACGTACAAAGATTCTACTTTTAGATAAAAAAAAATTTTTATTTTTTTTCCCAATTTCCGGTCATTTTATTTAATATATAAGGACTAAAAACGATTTTTTGGAAATAATACGACCTTCAATTTTTTTAAAAAATTTAGTAGACATTATTAAACTCTTCCTTTATATTTATAAAAAAAAATTGGTCTGGGACGCGGCCATCTTCATTCTCAAAATCGATAAAAATGTTTAGAAAAGTGTATAAATATTTTCCCGAAAGGGGGCGTCTTTGTATAAAATTATATATTAATCAGTTTTTAATGGTTTTTCTTGGACTATTTGATATAATTTAAAGGATTATTCATCTTGTAAGTGAAAATAACAATAAATGGGGCTTTCATTCAATTATAGAAATTGTCTATCGATAAAAGAAATTCAATTTATTACTTTATTATAAAATTTTTTGCCCATATAACATATACTTAATGAATATTAATAAAATATATTCAACCAAGTTTATAGTTCTTGAATATATGAATCAGAATCTTGTTCATTTCATAGACGCCAAAAATAATATCAAAATTTTCTCTACTCAATTTTTTAAAATAATTTGAAATTTTTAAAATATTACAAATATTAATTTATTATTATTATGAAATTATATACAAAATAAAAGTATTATCATAAAATTACCCAAAACAATATAAATATTGGATCGGATTTTCTAAAATCGGCATAGTCTTTCTAAATTAGAATAACAATAAATAAGTGTTTCAATCAATAAAATAAATAAAAATTTTAAAATTGATTAACCCTTTCGCGCACAGCGAGATCATTTGTCATTAAAATTTTTAATCAATTAATTTTTATATTTAAAGAAACTAATGGTTGGTACTTAGAGATATTAATTTATAAAACAATATTTATTATTTCATATTTTATCATTAACCTGTCAAAATCATTATTTTATTATGTCAAAATGATTATTTTATTATATCAAAGTACAAGTATTTTTTGTTTATGGGAAATATTTCAAGCGCGAAAGGGTTTTATTCATTCAATAACACATACTCACTATATTAATTCATTTTTTAATAAATTTCTTGGTATTTTGATTTCTATCAACACCTAACCCCAAGCCTGGAAAAACTATAGACGAATATACAGTTAAAATTGTACAAGAATTTTATTGTATGGACGAAATAAGCAGAATCATACCAGACAAGAAAGATTGCGTTTCGATTTTGACCAAAGACGGAAAAAAGAATACCATAAGAGATTAATTTTAGATAATTTGAAAAAAATTTATATATTTTTTAAAGAAATGAGGCCTGATGTTAAAATTGGTTTTTCGAAATTCGCAAGCATTCGCCCAAAAATTGTATACTCGTTGAAGGTAGTGGTACACATGTATGTGATTGCAGCTACCACCAAAATTTAAATTAATGATCATTGGATCAAATTTAACCAATGATATGTTGCCCTTTAAAACATACAAACATATTTTACACTTAATAATTTGTAATTCGCCTCAACCATCCATTAATATGGGCAAATGTGATAATTGTCCAGGGTCAACACATTTACGCGATCAAATAGAAATATTGTTTCGTTCTAAGGACATCGAATTTATAACATACAAACAATGGCTATCCGTAGATAGAACCACCCTTGAAACAATAACCAAACCAGTAGGTGAATTTATTAATGCCTTTTTAAAATAAATGGAATCTTTATCATTTTTTTATTTCAACGCAACAATCGTTGTATCAAAACAATCTAAAATTGAACTTAGACGAAGACCAATATTTAATTTTGTGATTTTTAAGAAAACTATAGCTTTATACTTTAGGATGAAGTACAAAATTATCATTGGAATAGGGCTCAATCCACTGTTCACCCTTTTGTTATATATTATAAAGATAATTTTGCCAATATTTGTTGCCTAAATTATGTAATGATATCCGAATCTTTGCAACACAATACAATAGCAGTACATAATTTTAAAAAAACATTGCTAAATTTTTTAATTAATAAAATTTTTTATTTTTCGGTGGATCCGCTGCACAGTACAAAAACGTAAAATTTTATTAATATTTGCCATCATGAGATGGATTTCGGGGTACAGGCGAAATGGAATTTTTCTGCTACAGCATACGGGAAAAGTGTTTGTGATGGGATTGGTGGCACTAGTGTTGTTAAACGGCTCGTTTTGAGCCGATTTTTAAAAACGGCTAACTCATTATTCCATCCAGAAAAATATTATGCAAACCTGAAGGTTTTGCTCATAGATGCAACAAAGTTCTATACATATATAAACGAAATCTCGAGGCTTAGGCATAATTTTTCTGGCTAATATATTGAGTTAGCCGTTTTAAAAAATCGGCTCAAAACGAGCCGTTTAACAACACTAGGTGGCACTGTTAAAAGATTAGCCGCTAGAGCTAGTTTACAAGGCCTTACTCAAAGTACATATCATATGAATTGTACGAGTTAGCTAAAGAAAATATTAATGTCATATATTTTGAATAGATGACCAAAATAAATTATGATTACGAAGATCTATTACTCAGGGAAAGATTTTCAAAAACTAGATCTATACCTGGAACACACAAAATACACCTTGATTCCAACAGATCTACATAATTTAAAAGTAAAATATATTCCAATTTAATAGAAAGTACTTTGGAATAGTTATCATATAATGATGAAAGTATAATTATTGAAGAAATATCATGATACCTAACTTATTTTTATGATTCTAATTGGTGGTTAGCTTTGTTTTAGTGAAAAATCAAAAGCAGGAAGAAATATATATAAAGTTTCTACACCCATCCGGACCTTCAAATTCCTTTACATTTCCAAGATAGACGATACTCTTTGCTTGCCCAAATGTCATATCTTAACATTAGTTTCACTGTTAAATGCTACTGGCCGTAGTTATACTATACATTGTCGTCACAAGAAAGTAAATGCGCTACCGAAAAATTAGAATCTTTTAAAAGTAAGTTTAAATTTAAATTATAGTAATTTTTTTAATATTTAGGGCGCCATATATGAAATGCACAAGATTCTGATTCATATATTCAAGAACTCGAAACTTAATTAAACATATTTTATTAATATTTATTAAATATATGTTATATGGGCAAAAATTTTTATAATAAATTATAAATAAAGTAATAAATTGAATTTCTGTTATCGTTAGACAATTTCTATAATTGAATGAAAGCCCCATTTATTGTTATTTTCACTTACAAGATGAATAATCCTTTAAATTATATCAAATAGTCCAAGAAAAACCATTAAAAACTGATTAATATATAATTTTATACAAAGACGCCCCCTTTCGGGAAAATATTTATACACTTTTCTAAACATTTTTATCGATTTTGAGAATGAAGATGGCCGCGTCTCAGACCAATTTTTTTTTATAAATATAAAGGAAGAGTTTAATAATGTCTACTAAATTTTTTAAAAAAATTGAAGGTCGTATTATTTCCAAAAAATCGTTTTTAGTCCTTATATATTAAATAAAATGACCGGAAATTGGGAAAAAAAATAAAAAAATTTTTTTATCTAAAAGTAGAATCTTTGTACGTAATTTTGATATTAAATTTGTTATTTACAATTATGTAGTTTTTAAGATATGCTTAATTGAATGAAGGCAGATAATGGTAAAAATACGTCATTTTTGACACTTTGAACCCTAATATCTTCAAAAATATAAATGTTAGGAGGCTAAAATTTTGGCTATTTCTTAGTTACATCGACCTTTCTTTGCTTACCAAATTTTAAAAAAATCGAAGGGGGTCGGCCGAAAATCTCATTTTTTTGCTCATTTGACGTGGAATGACCCATAGAGGAACCAATATACCACTATTAGGTCAGACTGTAGTAAAAGTACAATATAAAGGACGAACATTAGAACTACCTCTCATAATAACAAAAGGATATACCAAAAATCTCATTGGAAGAAACTGGATAATTAAATTTCCCAAAATGACTGAAATACCTGAATGGACCATACAAATAAATAACATTAATATACAAAATGAATTTCCTCAATTATTTACCAAAGAATTGGTCTGATTGAAAGAATTTAAGGCACAAATATATATGAAAAACGAGAAACCAATTTTCTGTAAATCACATCCCGTACCATACACACTAAAAGATAAGATAAAGTTGAAGAAGATTTAGACAGATTGCTAAAAATAGGAGTAATAGAAAAAATTAATCATTCACTTTATGCATCACATAGTAATTTTTCAAAAGAAAGATAAAACATTACGAATTTGCGGGGATTTTAAAAGAACTATAAACCAAAATATTAATATTGATTCATATCCAATGCCAGATTTATCCAGTTTGGGAAAAGAAGAGGAATTTTCAATATTGGATCTCTCAGATGCCTATTTTCAAATTAAAGTGGGGGAAGAGTCTCAAAAATCTTGTAAACAATATGCATAGAGGATTATTTAAATATATAAGACTACCTTTTGGTATATAATCTTCTCCAGCCATATTTCAAGGATCCATTATGAATTTATTAAAAGGTTCTGAAGGAGTAGCTTGTTATTTAGATGATATTATAATAACCGGGAAAAATAGAGAGAAGCTCTTGTCATCATATTTGGGGTTACAAAATTCAAAGAATTTATATATGGAAAAAAGTTCATATTACATAGAGACCACAAAGTCATTAAAGAGTTTATTTCATCCAAGATATACTAACAACATCTACTTCCAGAATAAAAAGATAAGCTTTATTATTAGTAAGTTACCAATATGAAGAATTCAAAAGTAGTTGACAACTAGCCAATGCTGACATGCTATCTCGATTACCTAAAGGGAACCCCAATATAAAAAGAAGAAACACTAGATCAAATACAGCTGGGAGAATGAACACCTTTAATTGCAAGCGAAATTGAAAGAGAAATAATAGATGATGTACTCTCTAAAGTATATAGGTATACAAAAGAAGGATGGCCAATAAACTATAATGCATGTTTAAAGGAGTATAGCCAAAAGAGAGAGGAAATTACAACAGAGAGAGGTTGTTTATTGTGGATAGGGATGTATCGATATTTTTTAACGGATCGGACCGATATTTCAACCATTTTAAAATATCAGTTATCGGCCAATATTATAAAATTTCCTGATCCGATATAAAATGGCGTTTTTAACAAAAAAAAGTTATATCTAAAATCATTTATTTTTAAAAAAAAATCGAAATCTATTTTTATGTATATTTTTTTAATAATAATAATTAATTAATAAACATTCTGTCATATTGTTATTTTTTTTGCGCATTTTGTTTATCGAATCTCTTTTTAGTGAAGCTGGTTATATTGAAAGTTACCATCGTCTCAGGCTGACCTCTAATAAATGAAAAATTTTGGTATTTCTAAAAAGAAATCTCCGATATATTAATGTTAAATATTATTTTATTTATTTTAAATTTCATAATATATTTGTTTATTACTTATTATGTATATAGATTAATGTTATTACTTATTATATAAAAGTGATTTAATAATAAAAATATTTTATATACTTAAAGAATTGCAATCGAATTGAATATAAACTATAACTGTTCATTATAATATATTTAAATGACATAAGTTATGGTATAAAAATATTAATTTTGGATTCTTATAAAATAAAAATAATTAAGTTAAAATAATCAAACAATGTCATAAACTATTTTAATTGTAATGTATTAAAATTAAAATAAATTTGGCAAATTTTAAATTGATAATTTAATTATGTGATAAAATAGTTGATGAATATAATAAAATTGGTATATATTCAATCAATAGCTTCTTCTGGGGTACATTTTTATAAATCATGATTTTTGCCAACTTTATAGCAAATGCAATAGAAACCCTAGATGCAGCTATCCTCGTGTTGCGAAAATGGAATTTCTATAAGCATCTTTAAAAATTTCACGAAGAGTGCTTATAGGTTATACTAAGTGGTGATTAACAGGATAAAATCATGATTTGAAATAAAAGAGTAATATTTATAGTGTCCTCAATTTTTGTGGAATAGTTGTTACTTATTATTACTCGATGCAGTAGATATGTTTATATATGGGTGATTCCATATTAAATCGACTAAGACCAACCTTAGTGCATGGGCAATGTATATGTTGTTAAATTTAAAAGCTCGATCCTAAATAGATATGGAATTGTGGGCTCTCAAAGTTCAAAGATGTGGGAACTTACTTTGCAATCTTAAAATCAGTTTTGTAGTTCTAAAATTTGTGGTGGGTGCATGATATTATTCTAAAAAAATAGTAGGGGGCATTTTTGTTTTTCCAAGAATTTGAGGAAACTTTTTATTTTTATAGTTTATATCAAAGCATTATATATAAAATACATTATATATCTATTTGAATGAGCAACCCATTAAATTTTGTACTTTTGCTAGAATTTGTTAGATTTTTAAAATGTGTATTCATATCTAAAAGTTGATTTGCAAAGGCATGTTATACCAGATTTCACTAACACCATCGCTAACAAAAGAAATACAATTTTTTCGAAAATATTTTAGAAAACCCAGCAGATTTAAGAAAATCTAGTATGGTATGAACAATCCTCTCTGCACTTTTTAATTTCAATTCAATCAGGTCTAGAAATATATGAATAGGATAGTGGATCCAAAAACAATTTTACATAAATAACAAAGGTTTAGTTTCTTTGATATGTTGTAGATTCATCTACCAGGATAGCGATAAGAATTGCAAATTGATAATCTTATTTACAATTTTAATCTGCATTCAAATGCTTTAAATTAATAAAATAGCATTACCTATAATGAAAATATGTGATATATCTTAAACTATTGTGCTCTTGTAATGATAACATTTTAAAATCTAAAATAAGGCAAGATGCTTTTGTAAGATAATATGTGGTATTAAATATTATCTTGCTTGATTAATAAAAAAAATTAACCATTTTTAATGCAATCTCTGGCAATATTTATTTTTGTTTGGACAAATAGCCCTTTTCAGCAGCTTTAGGTTCATCTAAATTGGTATTTTTCCATATTTTAAATGCAAACATCATAATATGTGTTCTGCAATCAGGGTTAACAAGTAAATGGATAGTCAAAATGGACACAATGGCATTCCCATATAGGACCCATTCCCGACTATTAAATAGTAATCATCATCTAAATCCAAGTTGAGCAGGGGCAAAAAATAAAAACTGGGCTGATTCAAGTTAAATATATATTTTGTTAATTTGGAGCAAAAAGCAGGCCTCTGTACATAAAAATATGTTTTTAATTTTTGTTACTATCTTTTTGGTCTATGGGTATTATTACAGAACTCTTACAAGCAATTTTTTGGAATATTCAAAAACATAATTATAAACCAAAAAATGTTTGTAATACCAATGCTAATTTTAAAATATTCAAAAATATAAATAACAAACCAAAAAATTGTTAAAAAAAACCAATGAAAATTTTTGGAATATTCAAAAACATAAATTACAAACAAAAAATGTTTAAAAACCAATAAATAAAAATTCCAATTTTTTGTTTCATTACATATTTGTTGGTTTCTTCTGTATTCCATATCTTGAATAAAAAATAAAGGACTTCAAGGATAGATATCGGCTTTTTGAAGTAATTGGGTGAGGGTGAAATATTCCATAAGGACCAAAATACTGAATGCAAAAATAAGCTTATTATATGCATTGTGGTCAAAAAAAGCTATACCGAAGATATAATTTGCTCAAATTAAAAGTGGATATAAATATAGGTATGCAATTGGCAGGTTTTAACCTAAAGCCTACCTATTAATCTAAAAAATTTGTTTAACCCATCCACTGTCTCCATTTTTCTAAAATATTTGGTTTGTTTGCCTCTTTATTCTAATATATTTTTACTTAAACTTACAAAATATGCAATACTATGTTATGAAATTTTTTTGATAAATATAAGATTGTTCTGTTCATTTCCAGAAAATATTTTAAATTCACCTGCCTACTATTTAAAAATAATTTTAACCCTCTCACATGTGATCAAACTATGGATAGGCAGGTTAAAAATTTCACCTATTGTATACTTATAATATAGACTCCTATTTTAATTAGAAACAACCCCCTGGCGCATATCTGTTTTAGGTGCGATCAGCCAATTATAAATTGTTATTTTGATGAAATAAATTGATATATGTAGAGTCCCCTCTCACATGTTAAATTTTAAAGGCACCCTTAAGTGATCTATATTTCACTAGGGAGTGAGGGGATTCTGAAAATTATTATTAAATCTGTTTCAGATTAAAATCTAGGAAAATGTGCTAATCAGGGCTCAGATTTTAGTCTTAAGTTATTGACTAATTTTTATGACTGAGCCAATTGTGCTATAGAAAAAATATGATTTAACTTCTTAGTATTGTGATATGATCATATCTTAAAAATCTAATTTTAACAAACAAATTTTTAAAAAATAAAGGAAATATATACTATTGTAATTTTTTTTAACAAATTTTTTAAAATATAACCTGTCTGGGCACAAGCCATCAGATCCCTACTCTCCAATATTATACTGATGGCATATTTTTGAACAGGAGTCAAATCTTCATAAGAACAACTGCATATATTTTCTAGTATAACTGGATTCAAATTTGAAGATTCCCACTATAGATAACAAATAATGTAGTTAATATATGATTAAATAAAATAATTATACATTTTCAATAGGACTTGGACAATTATCACCAAATGTTTTAATAGGAATGTTATTATACTTTTCAAAATTTATTCCCTTGTTGGTAGATATTGTAGAATTATTTTCTGTATTAGAATCCTTGATACTTGTATTATATTGATCAATCCAATCTGAAAAACTTTTCAATTCTCTTGATTCTTTTAAATACCCCAAGATATTTTGTCCTTTTCCAATATTTGTAGAATTATTATGTGCTTGTTTATAATTACCATTATATTTATTGACAGAATTCTGAAAATTAGTATAATTGTTATTTATACTTTGATTTTTTATGTAATTTGGTTTATTAAAACTATAAGTATTGTTAAAATTATTTTGTTGATTATCGTAGGCTACATTTGGATATAAATTAGTTTTATTGAAGGTTACATCATTAGTATCATTTTGCTTTTGATAGCAATTCAAGACATATTTATTATATTCAAGCATGTTTTTTTCCAAGTCATTTAAAGGTTTTTCAAGATTATTATTAGGCAAAGATGGAGCTCCATTATGATTATAATAAAAAGGATATTGATAATTTTTATTATAATTATTACTATACCACATATTATTATTTTGTGGATAGGGTTGATTCAAATTTAAATCATTCATAGAATTGATAATATCATAAGGTTTATATATATTTTGATAATTTTTATTATACTGAGGCCGGGGATTGTTATTAAATTGAATATTTGTATAATTTGGAGTTCTATACCTGTAATCATGAAATATTATTATTCAATAAATAAAATTACCCTTTATTTATATTTTCATTATTGTAGTAATTCGGTTTATCTATGAATATAATTAATAACAAATAAAAATTTTAAGATGTTACTCCATCTTTTATCATTATAATTAAGGCTAGTATTATTTGTATCAAAACCGTTCTTTTCATAAACCTTTGTACCTCTTTGCCAGTTTTGACTATTAATCTAAAATTAATAATATAAAAAATGGATATTCATGATCTAAATTACCTTATTTTCATTCATTATATATACGATAATCTCTTTGAGGGGACTAGTTCACAAGAAAAAAAAATTAAACACCAAAAGACGCAATAGACATTTTTTTTAAATTTTATTATTTTTGATAGTTTTGAAAATTAATTAAATAGCAGAATGTAAATAAATTAAAAAAAATTTCATTAATTTATAATAAATTTTATCTTTAAATCAAGTGCATACTTGTTTAACATAGTCACGGTACTATTTTAGAAGGTATTAGATTAGGTCCTTAGTTTATAATAGTGTTATAAAATTTTAAATAGTAACAAACGCGTATACTAATCATACTCATAAAAAAGAATAAGACACTACTCTAAGAACAAGTGAAAATGTTACAGCAACTAGTTTGTTAATCTAATTTTAGAACTTGAATTAAATTATTAACCTACTCATTTATAATGAATGCATTATCACAGTATATGGTTTGGCATGAATATGAGCTTACTGATAAAATGCCTACGTCCTTGTAAATTATATTTAAAGGGATAGCATATTATTTTCAGAAATTTTTTTGGAAAATAATGTCTATGATTGTGTGTAAAATATAGATTTGGTCGATCATTAACAATATCATTCTATTAAAATACGTCTATAATAGAAGTACTAATTTATAAAACAATACATTTGCCTTATTTTATTTAAAAATTTAATAGATAACCCCCCATTAAAATTATCCTATCCCCTATAAATGCTGACCCCCTCCTCCCTCAAAAAAATGGGATGCAAACTTTCCTATCCCCACCCCTCCACTAGTTCTTGTAGATATCGTGTATATATACTTGGAAATTAATTAATTAAAAACTTATATACATAAGAGTTAGATGTAAAGCCATTTTGTGGTTTGCACTTCCCTAATTGTCTTTATTTATCAATATATAGCAATTTTTTAAGCAACACCCAATTTTTAATATGCAGTAAAATTCAATGTTTATAATAGTTTGCAAAAATTAGTGTTTTGCGAATTGGTTTTTTTTTATCTATTTTGAATGGGATAAAGACTTAAAAATTTTGTTATATAATATATGAAAAATCGTATTTTCGGAAAGCGTCTGTTTGAGAATAAAGATCATTTCTGAAGCCAGCTTGATAGTTCTTTCTTAGGGATGATGATATATAGTTGATCGGAGTGGACTGCTTGACTCCAGCTTAACGATAAATATTGCTGGGTCAACATATTGTATTCCTTTATAATAATATTATAAAATATTACTGAGTGATAAATATATTAACATAATAATTGATTATATTTAAAGGCTAAAATTTTAAAGAGCTAGTATTTATATTCTTCGTGAGAAAAGAATTACTTACAAAATAAATCATTCAATTAATTAAACAATCTAACAAGATATATATAAGTCGTATATATTTTGATAAATGTGTATATTAAATAATAGCTAATAGCCCGTCAAGAATGACGGTAAATGAAATTATTTTCCTTTATTCGATGCGATGAATCAGAATATATCCGTTTATTGAGATTGATAAATCAAAAATTGAGCCTATCTTATGAGATGTATATCAGAAATTTATCTTTCTTTACAAAATTATGATTTTATAAATATGTTAATGAAATATATGGTGAATTCCATGACATATAAAAAAACACGATTTCAACCTAGACCCCCTCAGATTTTTTAATATAGTTTTCATAAATTATAACTGAGAAAAATTAAAATTTTAGCCAAGCAGCGGCTGGGATACGGGCCTCTAAAGGTCGAAAAAATGATACATTTAAGGTAATATTCTCTCCCTTTCATTTTAATCATCTTTGGATATAATTAAGGTAGAAGCGTCATTTAAATTTTTTATATAACATAATGGCAAGCCTTTAAGATTATATAATGTTAAATATTGTTTAACAAAATTTAAGTCAAAAACCGGAAATGGTCATATAATCAAATCAGCATTTTCTTTCTCGCGATTTTTTTTAAATATTGATAAAGGTTAATGAATAAATAAGCGAATTTTCAAGTTGGACTTAACTGAAGTTTAGAAGATATAGCATTTTAATCATTAATCTATTGCAATTATTATTGATAAATATTTGATATATTGATGAAAAATTGTAATGTAAATCAAAAGCTATCGAATATTTTATGTTATATTTAATTTTAAAAGAATAGTTATTTTGGATTTTCCAAAAATAAATTTTTGGGCGGTAGGGGGAATTTGGTTAAGTTATTGATGAATTGAATTCTCCTTATAAAAATAATTAAAAAATCAAAATCATATTATAATTTAATAAAGATAAAATTTAATTTTATTCATGTGATATTACAAAAAAAATGGCTCTGTTAATTCCAAATTCAAGTTCATGATAGATTATGAATTTCATTAATGTATTGATTACTGCATGACAGAAAAAAAACATTTTTGATATATTTTGATTTTAAGAAAATCAATCATTTAAGTTTGTCTTAAATCTGTAAATTTATTGAAGCTAACTTTTATAACAATATGAGTTTCTTTAAAATTATTATATAATTCCATAATTATAGCATAAATTATCTTCTTTAATTGATTCTCTCTTTCGGTTTTTGTCAGGCATCATTCCCTTCTTTTAATTGGAATATTGAAATTTTTGAATAATATCTATAAAATAGTCTCGAATATCACTTCCAGCCTTTATAATATTTGGATTGGATAAAACACCCTTTTCTTTGATCTTTTTCTATCCTTGCCATGGATCCAGTTATAGAAAATTCTTCTTGTTTTTAAGGTCCAAAAATATAATAAAGCCGTCAATATTTGAATTTTTCATTTCGAGAATGTGTTGTTTCAAATTTATTTTTCTATTGCTTAATGATTTCACATTCATCGTTAATATTAAAATTATTAAATATAGCCAGGCCGAGCCGAATATTTTAAATCGCCATTATTATCTATAAAAATTGGGAGCGAAAAATATTTTGAAAAAAAAATTCGAGCCGGATATACCGGGCCTAAAAATATAAAGGATGGGCCGGGTGGAAAATATTTTAAATAAAAATTTGAGCCGGTGTAGGATTGTGAAATCAATACCCATTGTAGTTTCAATTTATTGATATTATCATTGTAGATTCAATACCGTTGTGATATTTTGTTATTCTAGAATCAATACCGCATTGATTTTTAAGAGATGTTTTCATCGCTTTTGTAAACCGTATTAATTTTAGATGACATTGATTTTATAATCCTACACCGGGCTAAGTTTATGGTACCTCTACAGGTCCCTGATTTAAATACACCAGATATTTAAAAGATTTAACTTAAATATATTAAAATTATGATTTATCAAATATTTATTGCGATATTTTAGTTGACAAATGATTAAAATGCCAATTACAATTTTGCAAATTCATTATTTCGTTCTATATAAATATATATAAAAAATTTTAGAGATAAAATGCCTATTTGATTTTATGACCATTTTCGGGTTTTATCATTTAAATTTTTTTAACAATATACTAACGTTAATGGCTTATCATTATGCTATACAAAAAAATAAGGACGCTCTAGCTCAATTATATCTAAAGATATTTAAAATTAAAGGGAGATAATTTTACCCATAATGCCCCATTTTTTCGACTTTTAGAGGCCCATATCTCAGCCGCTGCTTGGAGACAAATTTTATTTTTTCCTTAGTTATAATATATGCAAACTATAGTAAAAATTTTAGAAACATCTGAGTGGACCGAGTTGAAACCCATTTTGATTTGTCATTGAATTCAATTCATCACATATTTAGTACGTTCAACATGAACGAATAATTGGAACATATGGGTGTATAATTTTTCATTATATCATTTTTATAATATCTGAAAAATTATATTCATAAGCACGTTAAAAATTATTTTACAACTTTTTATTTGTAACACATATTTTTCAAAAACAATGATATCCATTACAGATATTTTATAACTTTTGAATATTAAATAGAATGATTCTTTAGGCAATAACTAAACCTTACTGCAAATCATTACAATTTTAATACTGACACCCTATAACTTAATGCGATACCGAACACTGCAGCTAATGCATTGTGTAAAGAAAACTTTTCAAGACTGAATCTTATTCTAAAAATATTTAAGCGCTCTATAATGCAAGATAGGATACGTAATTTATCGATTTTATCAAATGAAATTGTTAAGAGCAGGGGCTGGCAAATTACGATGGGTACAAAAGCTGGGGTCGGCATTGTCTGGACATCTGACTCACCGTGGACAGGCCCATTTATTATTCCTTTATAAGACTTTCTAAAATTCTATTTTTGGACGGAACAAGGCAAACCAACGTTTATTTCAATTTCATTGGAATAATAAATTATTTGCTATGGGAAGAAATAACAACTATAAATGTACCATTTTATATGGAGTTATATAATATTAAATAAAAACTAAATATCTGAAATAGAGGTTTATAACGGGTGTGTTTTAAAATCTTCCATGGGTGGGCGGGTTAAAAATTTAAATTTTGGGCGGGTAATATTTTTAAAACAAAAGGAGGGCGGATAGTAAAGGAAATATCTTTCGAGCAAAATGAGTAGTTATAAATTTACAAAAAATATATATAAATTAAATAAATAGATAAACCAATATAATTATTTTTAAAACATACCCATTGCAGACTTCTAAGAGTGGATTCATTATTTTCCTTTTGTCATATCTAAAATGCATAAAATTCATTATTTATCATTACCGTATTTAAGTTTTTGTGAATAATCCTAAAATTTGGAGGAATAAAATATTCAAATTTTATCTCTATTTTAAAAAAAATTTAAAATCCCTGCAAACTCAGTACTGGGAGGTTCTAATATATCACTCGAGTCACACATTCCCATAGACAATATGCTGTCCGACAAGGTGCAAAATTCACAACAAATATAAAAATTAAAGCCCAAATTACCCCAACTCAACAAGAGGCTATAATAAAATATTTGTATTACGAATCAAATAATATAAACGGTTATTAAAATACAATATCGTCATATAAATTCATAATAATCGATACATCCGCTGAATTACCTGTAAATTCTTTTTTGGCCCAAGGTTGCCTTGAAATTTTCAATTGAAAAATATAAATTAAACGCACTTTTATCAAGTATAATTAAAGAAAAATCACTAAGTGTTTTGATCTAATCCCAGGAAATTTTTAATTATTCTATTTTATTTTTTAGAATTAATTTATAAATAACCCAATCCCGGCTTTAATTTCAACTTGAGCCCGTATCAAAATTGTTAATTTCTAGGCCAGTGCCGGACTGGGCAAACTTGCATGGTTCTACCTATCATTACTAAAAATATAATTAAATAAACACCTGTCATATTTAATTTTAGCTAACTCATATTCTTTTTTTTTATTAGTTCTCTGTCATTTTTGACGGAAAAACCTGGTAGTTATAAACTTATTTCATTTCACACTGGTTTTAAAAATAAAAACGAATATTTTATTCAACAAAAATGTGTTCTATTTAATATATTACATGTTATATTCGTTGATAAAATTAGTTTATAATATTTCTATCGTATTTTAAATAATCATGATGATTTGTGTGGTAATTTTGACCATTCGGTTCGCCAAAGTTCGGTATAAATGGTACTTGGTTGCTATAATAAAACATAATTTTTATAGGTTTAAAAATAATATATACATAATATATTAAAACTAAACCTTTCAGGTTGTAAATTGCTGTTAAAAGGGAATCCTTTGTATATTAGAGGTTTAGGAAAATTATTATCGGGATAAGGATAACTATAATGATTGATGTTAGAAGGCAAAGGAACATCATTACCACTATATTGATTTACTGATTCGATTGGCCATTGGTTCATAGTAACGAAATTACGACGACTAGGCAAGGGCGCATGGTATTTATTTCGATTATTATAATCCTCGTAAATATTATTATTAGCATAAGGTGCAGCAATATTCAAATTGTTTCGCAACCTTTCATTTGATGAACAATGGTGTGGCATGTTAAAAGATTGCTGTAAAATTTCATATCTATTCGTTTCACTGTTAAAGCTAGAATTTGATTCCAAATAAAACCCATCGCGTTGTTCTGAATAATTAGTTTTAAGGCCGATGTTTCTGGGGCAGCTCTGGTCAGGCTTGAGTGTCTTATTAAAACTGGAGGTGTTCCTAAATTTTTCGCTATGTCCTTCTAGACGTTTTAAATTATTACGGTGATCAGATCTCGATTGATTATAATAAGAATTCGAAGATAAATCCCTATAATCCTTATTATTTTGGCGATCGCTCGTTATATTACATTTAGAATTGAAGGATAATTCATGTAATTTGTTGTTCCCGCAAGAATGGTAATCGTGCACCTCATGTTTCTTCGAGGAAGCACTTAGGCCATTGCGTTTATTGGAAATAATTAAAGAAGCCTTTATTACAACATCGTTAACGAATTTTTTGGAATTAGCCTGAGAGTCTATTGATATGCGTCGATCGCGATTTAAATTTTTCTTTAAATCGAGAGATTTGACATAATTTGCATTTTGTTTTTGATTTATCTCATCACTTTCTATTATAATTTTTCCTTGTTGGTCGTGATTGGGTAGAGGGTTTTGGCTTGGTAAGCAATGTTGAATATTGCTATCAAGATCTATTGGAGTAACCCTATTAATAAATTTAAGCACGCCATCCTTTTTAGAATGTTCATAAGGTTTGAGAGACTCGTTAATATTTTTAACGCGATATTTGACCCTGCTAATATTTTGATTTGAGCTTTCTTCTAAAACGAGAGGTCTAATATTGCTTTTATTCACATCATTTGCCTCGACTATCGTATTTAATGGAGATTTAAAATGTTCTTCAGTATTTTCACATTTTCGATTCTTATTCCAATGCCTAATATGATCATTATTACGATTTATAGCGTCATCATCAATTTTCTTGATGGCTTCAAAGGTGATAGGAACAAAACTTAGCGATTGGGAATTCTTATCGTTGTCTGATATATTCTTTTTGCCAGCCATGCAATTATCATCACTTATTTTAGAAGTCGGAAAATTTTTAGACTTTTTAACTAATGACATATCAAGAATGGATTCTTTCCTAGGAACTCTGCTTGAGCGATCAATCTTTTTTATCATTGGTTCGTCAGATTTAAGCATATGATCCTTTTTCGAATATTTAGAAGGTTTGCTTGTCTCAATATTCTTAACGGGGCATGCATCGACTATCTCGATAGCTGTATCTTCTGAAGTAACAAGACTTAGCGCTGCGGAGTTCTTATCGTTTTCTGATTTAATTTTACGAGATAATTTTTTTTGGTGATTATCATTTGGAAAATATTTAGACTTTTTGTTACCAAAACTGTCAAGGATGGGTTCGTTACCGGGAACTGGGCTCGTATCATCGCTCATTTTAATCATTGGTTCGTGAGTATTTTTTAAATTTGCTTTCCTAAAAATTTCATAGGATCTATGTTTTTCGTCCGAATTGATAATATTATTAATCCCATCATTTTGATTACGCTTCTTCTTTTTAGATGGCCTTATAGTTCCAATGTCCGTATGATCCCCATCTAGCCTATTTGATTTCTTGTTTTTCCGCTTTTTCTCTTTCAGAGTCATCTGACTTAATTGTTTATTCTCCTGCTCATTCAAATCCATCGATTGGATCGTTGTAGCCGCCGCTATATTTATCTCGTTGACGTATGCTTCTTGGACCAATTCCTTCAGGTGTTGTCTGAATTTGTCGACAGGTGATGCTGATTTATCATTAGAAGAAAAATTTGACGACTTTTGTAATTGGCTAATTTCTCTTTTTTCTATCTTCTTAGGTATTTCTAGATCTGCTAAGCAATTTTTTTTCTTTTTAATTTTTTTCAATTTTTCCGGATATATCTCCTCTATCGGATTTTTTTCGGTATCATACATATTAATATTTGATAAAGGTTTATCTTCGTTTGTCAATGCCGTTTTATTCTGGCGCTTCCTTGATTTCAAAGATTCAGAATTATCTGAAGTTTTTAGTTTTTTGTTTTTCTGGTGTATATTTCTGTTAATAATTAAAATTTCAATTTTTCAATATTCGTTATTAACAATTAATAGTGACACTTAATATGCAAATTATATGATTTTATTTCCTTTTAATTATTTTCCTAAGTTTTATGAAGTCTTAAAAGCTTTTAGAGAATGTTAAGAAAATTATGCAAGCAAAAAAATATATAAATCAAATTCATTTATCTAAAAACTAAAAAAATATTTGTTAATATAAATTATCTTCGATTAAAATTAAGATATGTTACCTTATTTGTGTAATTTCTTCGTCATTGCTTTTTGAATCAAGAATAGTACAATCGTCTGGTAAATTAGAAATGTTTTTATTTATAAGACTTTTCTTCTGCTTTTTTCTAGGATTGATAGAGATGAATTGGTCTAAAAAAGATACATATTATTATAAATTAATTTTTTTAATATAAAATGTAAATCATTTTTACTTTTCTGATTTGTATAAAATAATAAGTGTTTTATAAATAAATGTTTGGGGGAAACCTAAATAGCCGTGCTAGTGCATAATAGATGGTAAGTCGCAGATGGTATGCAGTGAGAGAAGGGAGAATGGCAGGGAACAAATTACCGCAAAGCCAAAAAATTCAAAAATATTAACGTTTTATGATTATTAATTTATATTTTATAAAAATCTACCTCTTATAGAATATATATTCCAATTTCATTACATTCACAGCAGAAATAAATATACTACTAATTTATTCTATGAATTTTATCAATTTCAAATTTTACTTGGTGTTTTTTATTTATAAAATTTCCCACCAAATCATGAAACTTTTTAACTGCATAACTAAAATTTAATTGAGACTATAAGAATAGCTGAAAGTCTTATATTGAAACTTAAGGAAATTATGACAAATTTAGATGACGAATTTCATAAATTACATGTCATTGTTTGAAAAATAGAGCTCTCTGAATTTAGTCAACTTCGACTCGCAGCAAAGAAAGCCCATCGTTCCGATATTAATATAAAGTCGGTCAAAGAATACTCTATAATAGATCACTTTTTCACCCTCTTGGATACTTTTATAACATAAATTAATGAAAGTTTCTTAATCAATCAGACAGCACCTACAATTCTGAAAATATATTATTACCATAGAATCCTTCCATATCTATTTCATATTGATAGAGAAAAAATTAAATATTTGACAGATTTATATTGTAAGGATGTTAAGGTACCTCATGATACATTACTAGCTGAATGCTAACTTTGGTATAAATGGTTAAATATGGTTGATAATGTTCTAAAAAATTCTATAGCTTGCTTAATTTCAAACACATTTTAGACTATTTTCTAATATATTAAACTTATTATTAGGGCTGTGCCGATATTAAATATCGGATCGAATCGACACCAATATTTAGCGTTTTCCAAAAATATCGGATCGAGCTGACAGCTCTAAAACCCGATTCGATTTTTTTACTTTTCTTTTTTATGTTATTTTATGTTATGTGTATTTATTTTACATTATTATAATATTTTTTAAATAATTTTTTTTTAAACAATGCAAATGCAC
Source organism: Gordionus sp. m RMFG-2023 (assembly GCF_954871325.1). NCBI lineage: Eukaryota > Metazoa > Nematomorpha > Gordioida > Chordodea > Parachordodidae > Gordionus > Gordionus sp. m RMFG-2023. Next base: position 41,435,660 of record NC_088776.1, read on the forward strand.
AACACCCATTAAATTTAATTTATTTTTGATCTTTTTAAATAATAACGTCAATTTTATTATTTATACTTTAAATAAAAGAATCTTTTTAAATATGGTATCTGAATTATGGAAATATTTTACAAAAGACAAAGATAATTTTGCAAAATGCGTTATCTGAGAAATCATCTGAGTCTGCCTTCAGTACGGCAGGGGATATAGATAGTCATATCGTAGAAGCTTATTGCCAGAAATCTAGAGGCTCTCATATTTATTTTAAAAAATCTAATATATTATAATTTTATAATTCATACCAACATAAAATGGATATATTATTAAATATATATTTTTTTAATTAGTCTTAATTGTAGAAATAAAAAAATTAAATTAAATGCATAATTCGATTTTTTGCATAAAAAATATTGATTTTTTAATTACATTTGGTTCAATGGGGGATGGTGAAAAATCAGCATAAATATCGGATCAGTATAGGATCGGTTTTGAAGCAATATCAGAAAATATCGGATCAGATCAGGGAAAAATATGTGGATCGGCACAGCCCTAATTATTATATTATATTTTGGCAATTCCACCCATTAGTACTTCTACCAATGAATAAACATTTTCTTTTTAACAAGAATAAAAACATATCTAAGAAATAGTGTTGTTAAATGACTCGAATTGAGCCTATTTTTGGCTAACTCAATATTCTAGCCAAAATAATATTGCCCAAGCCTCGAGATTTTGCTGATGTTCAAACCTTTGTGTCTAAGAGCAAATTCTTCAGACTTGCGTAATATTTTTTTGGATAAAATATAGAGCTGAACTTTTTTAAAATCGGCACAAATAACAACACTACTGAGAAGCATTACCTCTAAAAACAGATTGAATGGGTAAGCCCTTATTAATATATATAAAGTTGACATCAAGTGATAAAACTTTTAAAAAAACTCAATCTCAACGAAGATTGGATTTCATTATAAATTTATGTTTATTAATTATATTTTTTCACTTTTATTAAAACACGTTATATGTTTTTCATTTGCAATAATTCTTAAGAATTTAATCTATATTAGACCTGTGCCCTGCAGGAAATTTTATTCACGCCGAAAAAGTCACTGATTGAGATGAGCGGCATACCAGGCTCGCCGCCGATTTTTTTTATGTCGACGACTCGTCGTATAGAATTTTTAAAATGCTATTTAATTATATTAATATCAGAGACCTTCAGGCCCGGCCCTAAGCCGGGCCCGGGTACCAGGGCCGGGCCGTATTTTAAATTTTAAAAATATACCCGGGCCGGGCCGGTGTAACGTGCTAGAATCACTCATGTATTAAAATTACTCTTTTTAGCCTATTTTAATGAGTAATTTTAATACTTATTCTTCTATTATAATGTATTTACATTTCTGAGTAAGTTTTTACCAGTGCTAATAGAAGAAATGAACTTATTAAAACAGTTCACAGTGGCTGTGATATTAATATCGAAGCAGTTTCACTATTAACAAGACTTATAAAAAATTGGCTGATAGGTAAAATGTATTTATTGTCATAATTAATATTATATTTTAGCTTCTGGTGGCCAAATATGAAAGATAATGTAGTCAAATTTATTAATTCCTGTGACACTTGTCAATGATGTAATACAAGATTTGATAAAACTACCAAAGAGTTACAATCAATTCCTGTAATATCAAAGGTAATAAAATTTATTATATAAAAATTATGATTTTTAAATTTTTTATAGTTTTAGTCATTTTAACTGTATATAATGTTTTTTAATATATTTTTTACTTATAGTCTTATTAATGATATGACAATATTATATATATATGTGACACTTGTTTTTATAAGTTATGTTATTTTCACATATTGAACCATTTAAATTTTAAGTTAGTTTATTATATCTTCTATCCAGGCGCGTAACCAATGAGGGGGGGGGGGGAATTCCCACCCCCATCGCAAATTTGACAGTTTTCATAAATATCATTTTAAGCTAATAAAAATTTTACCCCCCCCCCCAATCAAAATTTTACAAATATTAGAATATCAATTTTCCAACATATTATTCAAAAATATTAATAAAATGGAAAAATATTTAGTCAAAGAGATTGAAATCAAATGATAATTTATTTTATTGTTATATATATTTATTCTATTAATTCAAAATTATTAGTGAGTTAGAATTAATAAGTATTTTTAATAATATTTTAATTATTAATATATATCTATAATTTTTTAAATATTTTTCATTTTTACTTCCATTTTGTAGAACAGAAGAAATAGAAATATAAAAGTTAAATAAGGCTGAGCATGAAAAAAAGTAATGTGTCGTCAGAAGCGATATCATTAATGAATTCAATTGATCAATCAGAGTTTGTCATTGCTGCTAGTTGCATCAATAAATTATTTTTAGCTAACTACTTTGTAGAAATTTACAAAAACCAAATTTAGATTTTGGTTCAGGTTATTGATTTGGCGGAAAATATATATGAACAGGTAGATACCATCAGTAGCCCCTACAACGGGGGGGGGGGGGTCCGAAGCAACTGCTTCAGTAAATTTGAGTGGGGATACTTTTTATTAAAAAAAATAAAAAATTTAAAACTTTTTTTTTAAATTTTCTTTATTATTTAATTCTTTTACTGTTTTGTTACATCCATCATGATCAAGTTATTTCTGGTTTATAAATGTAATAATAAGACCCCCCCCCCCAACTTAATATTTAATTTAATCTATATTGACGGAAATTTTTCTAATTTTTTTTAAGCATAATATGAATAGATAGTAGTATTCATATTTTAATTTAAATATCTTATCTTCCCTCCCTCTCTTTTCTTAGGAATCAAATGATCCCATCAATATTGTTGGAAAAAGAATTGACAAATTTATAATTGATAAATATCTAGAATTAGGAGCTCTTCAACCTACACATTATTTATTCCCCAAAGATATTAATAATAGAAACAGATCCTTTAATGAAAGCTTTTATGAAAAAACTAATATTGACAATAGCAAAATTGCTAGAAATTGGATTACTTATAGTATTAAAATGAATAAAGTTTTTTGCTTAACATGTCTCTTATTTGGAGGTCCACACACAAATTCAAAATGGACATGTGAAGGTCTAGATAAATAGCAGAATATTAATCGTGATATTATTCTGCATGAATCTTCACAGGCACATATGATGGCCGATTATGGAAGGCTTTCTCACAATAAAAATTAGATATTAAAATTTTTAACACCCCAGAAAGAATGTGTAGATACTAACCGTTCTATCATAAGAATTATAATAAGATGTTTAGATTATTTAATATCTCGTAACCAAGCCTTCTGGGGGAACAGGCAACAAGAAGACAATATGATGGCCCTTATTAAGCTTATTGCAGATTCCTGTACTAAAAATGTATATACAACAAAATGAAGAAAGAAAAAGGGATAAAAAAAATAAGGGATTAAAAACGAAATTATATTCAAATCTATTATCATATAATAACATAAATATTCTCATTGAAACCATGAGAAATATGGTTATAAAAAAAATTCAAAATGAGATTATATTTAACGGGTGCTTTTCAATCATAGTTGATTCGAAATCAGAAGCAATAGCTTTGATAGTAAGATATGTTGAAAATAGTGAGACGCCGAAGCCTGTTGAAAGACTGATTGACATATATTGTACGGGAAATACCACAGGCTCGATATTAAGCATAATATAATATCCAAACTCGGCTCGATGAATTTACCCCTTGAATTTCTAGTGGGGCAAAGTTATGATGGCGCCTCAAACATGAGTGGAAGAATCAATGGTGTGCAGGCCTTGATGAGAGCAGAGGCGCCAAAGGCAGCTTTTATTTGGTGTTATTGTCATCGATTAAATTTAATCATTGTTCAATTATGCCAATCAATTAAAGAACTTCGAAATGTTCTAGGAATACTAGATGAATTGAGGGCAGCTTTAACAAATTTAAAGGATTCTGAAGATTCTGCCACTTCCATTATGGCAGTTTTTAGAATAGAAAAATTTGATTTTATCTTATCACTTTGTGTTTTGGATAAAATATTGTTGATAACAAGTTTGGCTTGTACAGGGTTTGCAATAAATCAAATTCAATGGCAAAAGATTGCTTGATTAATTTGAGAAGTATAATATAAATTATTGTCTTAATTATTTTTTAATCTAATAGATAATAACACTAAATTTTTGGATGTTATTTCAAAGCAAGATTTTATGAAGGAGAGAAATCTACCTTTTGATTTTGAAAGTTCTAGACTTCAAACATTACATTCCAAAAAGGAGAGGTATATATACTTTCATCATTAAATATAGAAATTTTTTTTAACTTTAAAATAGGTGTGTTATATGCTGCACTTCCTAAAACCTCATGTACTGCCGAAAGAGTCATGAGTAAAATTAAATTAATTAAAACAAGACTTCGTAGTACCATGAAAGATTCATTTTACCATGAAAGATTCATTTCTCAATAATTTAACCATATTATCAATGGAAAAAAATTAATTTAAACAATTAAATTTTGATGAAATTATAAATTCGCTTTCTCTTCCCCTAATTTATCTAAATTATTAATTTAAAAATAATATTTATAAAGTATATTTTTTTGCATATTTATATTATATATTAAAAATTGATGCAATAAAAATTATTTTTGGAATTTATGGGTGTCATAAAATAATTATCATTTTTTCGAGGAGGGAGGGAGGAAGGGGGGGGGGGGTACTTTTCAGGGGGGTATTCTGCTTCATTCGCTCAGAAAGTGTAGGGGCCACTGGATACAATAAGAATGAATGTAGTATCTATTAAATAATAAAATTATAGTTTTCCGGCCATTAAATACATTATTAAATAATATATGTTATATTTTTTATTAATTAAAATATCATTTTTATTTTTTTTATAAATACATAGTATATTCTCAAAATATTATTTACTCAAATTTTTTAAAGTATCAATTTGTAATATACTAAATATCTGTTTAGAATTAAAAAAAAATAAAATATGTATGTGTTGTTAAACGGCTCGTTTTGAGCCGATTTTTAAAAACGGCTAACTCAGTTTTTTATCCAGAAAAATATTATGCAAGCCTGAAAATTTTGCTCATAGAAGGAGCAAAGGTCTAGACATATAGTATCGAAATTTCGAGGCTTAGTCAATATTTTTCTGGCGAAAATATTGAGTTAGCCGTTTTTAAAAATCGGCTCAAAACGAGCCTTTTAACAACATTAACTAATATACTTGCAATGATAATACTCGCCAAAAAATATGATAAAATATGAAATAATGAATTTTTTGTTATACCAGGTCGAATATAATTTTAAAAAATTCCGAGCCGGGCCTAAAAAAAAATTTTTTTAAAAAAAAATATCCAGGCTGGGCCGGGCCCCAAAATTTTTTTTTAAATATCCGGGCCGGGCCTAAAATTTCTAAACCCGGGCCGGGCCGAAAATTTTTTAATCTGGGCCGAGCAGGGCCGTACAAATGGTACCTCTGCAGGTCTCTGATTTATATATTAAATTAATATTTTAAATTTGAATATTAAAATTATGAATTATATTGTATTGATATAAAATAAATACAAAATCTAATCGGGCTAAATTGTGTTGCTGTTTAGAATTAATGCAATTTTATTCTTTAAAAAAATAAATAATTGATTTTCAAAAAGTTGGATTTTAAATAATATGATTATTAGAAAATAAATTCTCTAAAAATAGAAAGATAATTAATTCCTCGTCAGAATTGCCTGATAAGACAATCATTAGTCAGAGCGCACTAGAATATGTTTATTCATCTATAAAGGTGCATGTTTTAAATCGAAAATTTTGTTCTATCACTTTTGATTTATGGACAGATCATTTCAAGGATTAAAATTATATCACGTTTAGTCTTCATCATCTAAATAAAAATAAATTTATATTTTACCCTGGCAACTAGAAACGTGACGCAAAAGCATACTGGTGAAACCATATTATCTGAAATCAATAGTATAGAAGAGGAATTCTATTTAAGAAACAAAATAATACAGATGGTAACTAATGCTGAGGCAAATGTCAAAAGAAGCGTCAGATTGAGGGATAATGAACATTATTTATGCTTAGGTATGGATTTTATAATTTAGTTATAGTTGATGGCATAAAAAAAGCTGCCAGAATTAACATTTTGATTTAAAAAATTAGAGAAATAATCTCAAATATCGAGTAAATGATTTGAAATGTGAAATTGAGGTTGAGCATCGTATATGCCTGCAATGAATTTATGAGGCAGGCTAAATATTGAGTATTGATGATTCTGATCCATACCTTGATGAACATTTTGAAACTTTAAAATTAAATTGCCATACCCGCTGGCATAGCATAATAATTATGCTAAAAATTATAAGTAGTGTTAACAAGATTCCTGTAATAATGTTCTATTTAAAAGAGGAAAGCAATTATTAATACGTTTAAATAACGAATGGGATATAATTGACAAACTTTACACATTATAAATCCATTCATAGATTCGGTGGAATTTCTTTCTCTCAAAAGGGATCAAAAATAAATTTGGAGTTATATTTCGCAGAAATAGAAGCACATATAAAAATCTGATTGTTCAGATATCATCTGCCTAAAAGAAAATATGCAAAAAATGCTTGACCATAGGTTTCTAATTACCGAACTTCAAGTATTTTATATCACATTTTTATTAATAAAATTATATTTTAAACATTCGATATTAGCGACACTACTTGATCGAGTTTGAAAATATTAAAATTGTTTGAGAATAAATTCGAATTCTACAACATCATTGCAATTTTTAATTAGACATTTAAAACTTTGAGTGAGATTCAAGTTGAATATAATGAGCAAACATCCAGTTCATATATAGCTAAAATATCTGGTAAAAATTACCTTTCAAGCAACGATAATAACAACATTAGCAGTCTAGAACATGAATGTCATTTTGCTCAGTAAGCATAGTATATCAGAAGAAGATGCATTAAGATTTTGGGAAAAGGCGACTGAACTTCCTAGACTTCCTAATTTAGTTAGGAAGGTTCTTTGTATACCTGCAACCGGTACATCCAGCTAAAGAATTCTATCTATCGCTGGATTAATGCTCAGTGCAAAAAGAACTTCTTTATGTTCCATAATTCTTGATAAAATGCTATTAATTCATGGCAATTATAATTTTACTAAATCTGATTTCTAATTATTATATATCTTACTTTATATTTTGCTTGCATTCCAAACTTATATATTAATTTGTTTTAATAAAAATCAATGGAATTTTAAATGTAATTCTGATCTGAGTAAAAATGCTATTCCTTACCCTTTTTCTGAGAAAGAGAGAATACATACATTTAAATAGGAGTGAGACAATAAATAATTAAAGAAATGAATTAAACTATATTAACAATGAGTTAAAAATACGAGCGCTTAAGAATTATAAAAAATGTAATACATTGAATTATAAATTCATTTTAGAAATATTTAAATAGCTCGCCGTGGCCGCCGGCCAACGCCATTAATAAAATTTAAAAAGAACGACACCGTCAATTGAGAGGCACAGGTCTAATTTATATATCCATTACAAGTTGTTTTTAAGATATTTATTTTATAGTGATTTATATGATTATATAAATTAAATATTTTATCACTAATTAATATTTGAATTTATGTATCTGAAATTGCCAATATTTTATAGTCACACACACTAGCCTTAATAAATTTCTGAAACTTAAGATATTCTTAAATAACTCCTAGAATAATTCTAAATTTTTTTTAATTATCCCCCTCCTCATAGCGAATTTCTGTCTACGCGACTGTGTCAGTGTTGTGACGGTATGCAAATTTGCTTTGGTTGTCTAGCTTACTAATAATGGGTTTCCCATTTGACTTTTATAATATTTTCACATTTATGTTGTTTTTATGCAAATTTTTGATTCAGTCAGAGATAGATAAGTTCATAAATCCTAAGACACAGTTCATCGGAAAGCTGGTAAAAATTTGGAGGGCGTTAAATTTTCATACCCTATTATACCCATATTCGGGGTATGTCTTTAAAGTAAAAAAACCACTAGTCGATAGAATAGCATAAGTAAAACAAGTAAGTAAATAAGAAGATCAAATACTTTCTGCCTAGATGAATTGGTAAAAGCACAACCCCTAGACTAATTATAAAATTGTAGTTTTTTTGTATTATAACGTCAATTTATTTATTGTGGGGGGGGGGGGGGGGTAAGTAATAATATTCAGCTTTGATTTGGTCAATTAAAATGTGTAGTCGTATTATATTTTTTTAAAACATGGAAGTTATTTATGTTTTTTTAATATTCATTCATTTCAATTGTAATGCATCTTTTTATATTAAGTGTAATTAATTTATTTTCAACTGTAAATTATTTTTGATTACCGTTCAAGTCGGGAAATTAATATTAAGTGGGTCGGATATGGTTTGATTTTTATCATAATTTTGAATTTAATCAGTGATACCGTTAAATCAAGGTTCGTATATTATTTAACAATTTTAGATTATTTCTTTTGATTTCTACAATTTCATGTTTGGAAGTCGGAAAAATACTTTTCTTCTTACCAGTCGGGTCGTAAAAAATTTGTCTCTTCAGGTCTCCAATGTAAATACTATTATAAAGTTCTTTAAGCAATGCTTTAAATTATTTTATTCGCGTGTGAAATTGAAATTTGCTTATTTACAATTTTGAGTTAGAGTAAGGATCCGAAACAATATTTATGTGCTGCTTTTCCGCCCTGAACAAAAAATATATTTATTAATTTTTATCAAATATTATATATTTATATTTGTAATTTGTGTTTTGTCAAAGACATAATAATACACCTAGACTTGACAATTCATTCTATTAAAATGCATTTTGTAATTGAATAAAAATCAGCTAGTGGCAACTCTATTCTGGTTTATTTATAAAATTTTAATAATTATTTATATGGAAAGCCGAATCAGCGTGTCACCATGTGATTCGTGTTGATGATACACAGTTAAATGAATAAATAATGAGTCTAGTTACTGCTACATGTCATTGATTGTGGTTTTATGTGTGTAACAAAATTGTCCAATAAAATTTTATCAAATAAAATGAAGTTTATAAAAAAAATTTAAAAAAATAAAATAAATTTTGCATTTTCTTTTATAAATTTTTTTTTCCTATTAACTTTATTTATTCAAATATACTTAACAATTAAAGACTATACATATATATATACTATAAAAACGATATAAAATACAAAATTATGTTAAAGGAGGGGGATTTGTAGCGGACAGTAACGTGAATATTTTATTTAAAATACTAAATACGAATACTTTTTATATTTGTATTTATATGATAATTTTAAAAATTTAGTATTTGTATAATATATACTAATAAATAAAATGTATTTTGTATTTATTACGATTTCGCGACGAATACAATATACTTTTTATTTTTTATTATAAAATGTAAATCCAAATTTAATTATTATATTAAATAGTTGTGGCCAAACTTAGCGAAAAATTAACATCTTCCATTTTAAAATTGTATTTCTAAGAAGTATTACCGAAAGTGAAAACCAAGTTTTTTTTTAAAGATGATAAGGATTTAATAATTGAAGAAAAGGAGTGTCTATATTACCCAGAATTTAAACTTAGGGCCAAGTATATAAAAATACAGCATATTTTGTATACTTAACAGCGAATTCGTGCTAACTGTGAATGCAGGGTTAGGGCTATTATGTTTATAAGATAATTTTGTGGAGATTATGTGATAACTTCAATATCTTTTAAATGGAATTTGACAATTACTATGGATTTTTTTCAAAATATCATCAAAAATTAATAATATAATGAAAGCTAAATGTAATACCTACAAAAATAAAACCAAATTCATAAATGGAGCTTCATTCTCCAGAAATTTATCATGTGCTCTGTAAAACAGGGTATTAATTATATTTGCAATTATTATATAATTTATGTGATATGCTGCTGCAATAATAAATATATTATATATGATTACCTATTACAGCAGATATTCGATAATTTTAGAAAATGGATAATAATAAATACATTAGTCAAAAAAATTGATAGCGAGATACCAAAAAAATCGACTTGAAAAAATATTTTTTATAAAATTTATTTGTGCAAAAAGTTTTCATCAGAGTATTTGTATTTATATACTTTTTTTGAAAATATTTTATAGATATTTAATATTTATATATATTTTTTTTAACGTATTTGTATTTATATTGGAATACAATTTTTTGAAAATTTTCCCAACCCTGGTTGTAGTTTTAGAATATTCTGGAATAACTAGTTCCCATTCTATAATTCTGTTAAGTTTTTTCTTTTCTATTCCCTCTCAACCTGAGTTCTAGAAATTAAAATCGTGATATATCGTATCGGCTAAAAGAATTTATCGGGATCCACAGGTAACTTTGCTCTAAATTCATTAGTGCCTAATTTTCCACCTAATTTCATTTTTTGCCATTGAAGGGATGATATTTACTTTTGTTTTCATGTTAAATTATTTAATATATTTACATGATTAATATAAATACAACTTAGATAAATTTATATATAAAAGCTTTTTATCTAATCGAGAAGTAGATCAATTTCCAACTTTGCCACTTTCGCGTTATATATTTTATCATACCTTACACCAACTTAATTTAAATAAATCCATTATTTTAGTCTGGAATTTCCATAATATAACAATATACCAAAAATACCATATACAATACTAGCCTATACTGCAACATATATTATAACTTTAATAAATGAAAAATAAACCTTTTAAAATATCAGGAGGTCCATTTCCAATATCAGTGGCTCTTGAGGAACCGAGAGAACGTTCCTTGAGTTTTATGCTTTTCGTCACGATAGGAATGTATCTTTCCTTCAATTTTATAATCGTTTTTACAAATCCAATTTCTTTATATTCGGGTACATATGGTCTAAGATTTCTATACCTATATTTTTAGAGAGAGGGGTCATAAAATTTTTATAATAAATAACGTATTAAGCAATCAAAGAGATATTAATCAATGTTTAATCCAAACATAGGATCTGCTAGATCATTGCATGGCAATATCCAAGTTCATAAATTGATCCATGCTGAATCTATCGATCCAAGATGAGGCACTAGAAATTGTTACATTTTAAAAACTCATATATAAATAAAATTTTCTTTATTAATAATTATAAAATTTAACTAAAATTACAATATTTAATTAAATTTTAAATCTTGCAAAAACATTTAACTCTATCAATTTTTAGAAATATTTTTATCATTGCTAAAAAAAATTGTATACTTTCTTATCATTTCAGTGATAGTGAAGTTAGATCCCAATTTTTTATTGATCTCTTTAGTCAAGGTATCCCAATCAACATCTCTATGAACTTTTATCTTTCTAACTTTGTTAATTTTTTTTCTTTCCTTTTCACGATCTATATATTCACTCTGCGGCTCTTTATCTTTAATCAATCGATTCAAATAAAGTACTAGCTCTTTTCGAGCTTTTAAAGTTGTCTTGTAGTCGACTTGGTATAATATTTTCTTAGATCTATCTATGACATCAGATTTATATAACGAAGATGTATTATTGTTATTGTGGGTAGGGATATGTGGTAGAAAGCGGTTAGGCATCCTTGTAAGCGTGACTGATTCAACCGTTGTTCCATTAATGTCACCTTCGATGGATTCGACTATATAGTTATTTGCTGGAAATAAAGGCAAATAAATCATACTGAAGGCTCAACCCTGCATTCACCGCGAATTCGCAGAGACTTCGCCACGAATTCGCGCTAAATGTGAATACTGGGTAATTTATATACATGGTTAGATAAAGCAAACATATTTTAGTATATTTGCTTTTTTGAAATTTTAAAAATTATTATAATATATTACATTTCTGATGAAATATTTTCAAGTTTATAATATCCCGTCGTGTAAGATTCGACGCGATGGGTAAAGAATCATCGAAATCTGGAAGAACGATATTTTTGAGAGCGAGAACGATAGCGCGAAAATCTAGTTGGTCATGATTAGGAACATACTTTTTAATAAGATCGGTGTATCTAAAATGAATGGTTATTTTTTATAAATTACGTTTTACACAATATATACTTGTATACATTAATTTAACTATATTAAAGAAATTCTCGTTAATAATTTATATAATACTTATAGGGGTGAACGGAGCTATATGGTGTGTTTGGGGTGGGGAGTAACCGCCGGCAATTAAAAAAGGATAATATCTCTGATAAAAAATGTATAAAGTCCGATAAAAAAGGAAAATGGTTAATCAAAAATGGAAAGTGTCCAAGAAAAGAAAAGTCCCAAAGGTTTAATCAAAAAGGAAAATTTTTAAGCAAAAAAATGAAAATTGTTTTTATTTGTATATTAAATAAAAATTCTATTGTCATTAAACTTATTCCTAAAATATCATTTTTTTTAAAAAAAATATTTTTATTTTCTCAGCCATCTTTTCTCAATTCTCTATTCCAACCATTCTTCTTCCCGAATTTCCTTTTAACCATCTAATAGCTCATATCTGAATCTAATAAGATATGTGTTTTTCAATGGGAAGATTATGTCAGAATTCCAAATTCTAATAATGAAGTAGAATTGATGAATTATTAATCATGATCTGTTATAGTGATGCTAAAAGCTCGATTTTTAAAAACGGCCAATCCAATATTTCTAAAAAAATAAGCAAACTTCAAGATTCGTTAATAGATGATCAACCCATTTTACTATCTATAAGCAAATTTCCAGGCTTGCGTAATATTTTAAGCTAAAATATAGTGTAAGCCGTTTTTAAAAATTGAGCCGTTTAACAACACTAACCTATTAGATTTGGCAAGTTATTAATAAAGATGATTAAAGTTTGATAACAAACCATTTTTAATATATCTTAACCCCACCTAGCCCATATCTCGCAAATCCTTAATTAACGCTAACCCATATCTCTCTAATCTTTAACCATATATTTGTTTAACTTATTTCCCCAATTAAAAAATTCCCATCAGTTGCAGATTCCTTGAGTTGGGTTATTATCGGATGTAATTAAAAATAACAAAAAATATGATAGATTACAGGGAAAATAAGGAAATTATTTTAAAGACAAAAAAAAGAATAATAAAAAACGGTAAGGAAAAAATTAAGAAAATATGACATTAATTGATTAAATTAAAATGACAATAATTTAAAAAGATCCCAAAAATCTCGAAAAAAAATAATCAAAATTCAAAGAAGAATGACATTTAGGATTATCATTTTTTTTAAATATATAAAAAATAAGGATAATTTTCCTTGTATGATAAAACCTTTTCCTTTTTTGATCGAAACTGCTCACCACCATTCTATTTTTTACTCTATTATTTCATATAACATAATTTTATTAAACGGGTTAGATGTAGCGTAAAATTTTACCAAGATAGATAAAAGATTGGTGTTAAGTAGTGTTGTTAATCGGCTCGTTTTGAGATTTTTCAAAAAGGCTAACTCAATATTTTAGCCAGGAAAATATTGCCTAGGCCTCGAGATTTCGAGAATATATGTCTAAACTTTTGTTCCTTCTATGAGCAAAATCTTCAGGCTTGCGCAATATTTTTCTGAATGAAATATTGAGTTAGCCGTTTTTAATAATCGGCTCAAAACGAGCCGTTAACAACACTAGTGTTAAGGTATAAAATCAAGCACGTTCCATTGACACTTCCACTTGGCTTTCGGGTTTAAAAGATAAGAAAGGTATCGGTGAAAGTATAGTAATGTTTATATACTTTAAGGATTGTGGATTACAAAAACAACCATATAATTAAATAATAAACTAATTTAGATATAATTTTATCCTTCCTTAAGTTTGTCAAATCACACCATATAAACATTTTTATAAATTATTTGGGTTGCTTATTTATTTTGTGTAATATTCGTTATAAACAATTAATTTATCCTCAGAAAATTATATTCACTAAAACGTATTTTTCATAATATAATTTAAAAAAGTACCCTCAAATAGAAAGAGGCATGAGAGTGAGTTCTAAAAATGCTTGATTTGGGATATACCAACATCAGAAAGCTACTAATCATGATTTTTAAATTAAAAGTATTAATGAATGAAGAAATTTACCTTAGCATTTTAAATTGGGCTAATGGTTCAGGACACCCCATTGGGAAATAACATTAGCTAAAATTAAAATTATAAAGCCACCAGTACTTTAGTAGTCAAAAATAAAATTTTAAATTTGGTTTAACAGTTTTATTTGTATCAGGAACTTTCAAAAAGTATTCGTTTTCGAAGATATTGAATTACTTTCTTTACGAATAACTGATATCGACGTTAAAAATATATTTAAGTGCTCTTTTAGTCCATTCTCGTAAAATTGTTTTGATATTATTCTTTAAAAATATGAACATCCCCATCTAAGTTACCTCGCGATATAATAATACAATCACTTATAATGAATTGTTATTTTTCGTTTATTATGCCCAGAGTTGTTAAGGAGCGGCGCTCCTGTAGCGCCGCTACATTTTTCCAAAAACACCTAAAATGAGGAGCGGGAGCTAGCTCTTTTTAGGGCTAAAATAGAGGAGCGCCGCCGCTCCACCCTCCTTTAAATTTAAGGTATAAATTAAATTATTTTTTAAATATTAATAATATTTGTTAATTAAAATTCGATAAAAATGAAATTTTATTTTATTTAAATTTATCCATTATTAAATGTTGAGCCGAGTTTTATATTGGTTTTTCTTCTAATCATTTTAAATATTAAACATCAAGTTTTTCATTTTATACTGAAAATTTTTTGGAAAATCTTTTAAGTCATATTAATATTCACTTGATAGATATATAATAAAAAATAGTTTTCGATATTATGGATTTAGAGATCATAGAAGAAGAAATCGAATTGTCATTTCCATCATGCAAAAAATATTTTAAACTTCTAAAAGATGTTTTTCCAAATGATCAAACAAATTTAATGGCAAAATGCCTTTTGTGTTTAAGTAAAAATATTTCATTTTCAAAAGTGAGCAGCTCTAATCTAAAAAAGTATATAAAAGTAAAAAATCTTTCTTTCAAATTCGAAATGATAACTATATTTTTTTTATTTTGGAATAATTTTTTTTTAAATGGTTATAATTATTTTTGGGAAATTCATTATAGTTGAGCTTGGGTTATTAGATATGATGCTATTTTAAATATATTAAAATATTTATTACTTGTTCAACCTCCTTTTTTATACCTGAATGAAAAAATATCTAATACCCCGCTTCCCTCTAGTGCTCCTGTGGAGCGTTTATTTAGTATTGCAAAACAGGTTTTAGGGATTGTGGCGTGGATGTTTGTTAGATTCTTATTTAGAAATTTGTTACTTTTAAAGGCTAATAAAAGATTATAAATATTTTGATAGATCATTTAATATAAATAAAACTTTTTGAAAAAAAAAATATGATTTTGTTTCGTGTACCTTCTAAAAAATGAAAATTATAGGAGCGGTTATGGAGTGACACTCCATTACTTGGAGAGGGAGCTAGCTCCTTTTAAAAATGTAGAAGCGGGAGCGGAAACTAACTCCTTTTGAGAAGGTAAGAGCGGGAGCGGGAGTTAGCTACTTTAAAAAGGAGCGTTAACAACTCTGATTATACCATTGATTTTGCATAAATAAAAATGAAAAAGAAAATAGGGACCATTATTTTCTTATATCCTTCACGAATAAAAGATTCCTTTTCTTAAAAATTTGTAAATTGAATGATAAATTTTGTTATATGGATTTAATAAAAATTCTTTCTTAAAAAATTAAATGATAAATTTTATGTAATAACAAAAAAAGAAAAAGAACGAATCACTATCTTGATGTTTCCAACAAATTTCCACCGTGACCGTGAATCGGCCCCGCACCGTCTCCTAAAATAAAATAAAAGCTGCACTTATTCTACTGTGCAAAGAAATATTTTCTTTCTTTTTCAAATTAATTTAGAATTAAATCCGCACTCAAATTGCAATGCGGCGCTAACCGCCACGGTCATAAAATATGAGGCTTAGTTGCCTAATAAAGAAAGGTTCAACTAAGAGGCCTTTTTATTGAAATCAACTCCCGCCAATCCTGGGGTGAAATTATTGTCATCTTTAGTACTGGTGTGTGAATCTTTTTTGTAGATTTTAGTACGATGACAAAAATTGAAGCAAAACCAGGTCCCCAACCCATATATTAGGATATCCCAGACCGTCAATCCCTACCCCCCCCCACCTAGGTTCTAACAGCTCATTGTTAAGGCACTGAATAACAGAATCGATATAGATTCCCATTAACATTTGCTAAGTATAATTTATAATTGAATTATCATTTCAATATATGCAGTGATCGTCTGCCGTTTGGTTCTAATTCCAAGACACGTGCATCTCTAATTTGCATAGGTCCACTATTAATTATCAATGCAGTAATAATTTTACCAACGTCTTTTATAACATCTTATCTAACTACGAAAATGAATGAAAAAAGCGGCTCTGTAAAAATTGTCAGTTTTTTTATAAGATAAGTTTGATTTCAAAGCAATAATCTTGAGTTAAAAAAACTATCCAACACTTCTTCGTAATGAATATGAATTCTTAAAGTACAAGCGATTATAATTAAATATATTTAAGAGTTTTTTACATTTTTTTTGAACGGTATAGCCGTGAAAAGAGAATTTGATCCATTACGTCCCAGGCTATTTTATTCTTGTTGTATTCCCCTTCTTGTGGGTCGTACATGGAAACGACACAATTTAATAAGGTTATAAGTCTATGTTGGCATCTCAATTTAGAGTCTTTTAAATTAGTTGATTTATTCTGGTGGGAAGATTTTATAAACTTAGAATCTTGAGTTTTTAGAACTGAAATTGTATTCATTTTTGCATTTATAGGCAACATTGTATCCGGTATAGAACTACTTTTGGGATAAATTTGTATTATTGTGTCATTTGTTTCATTAGCGATTTTAGGATGGAAAATATCACAATTTTTAGAAATGTTTCTCTTCTTCGTTTTCAACTTATTTATGGTTTGATTGGCCATGTTTCCCAAGATTTTATCGTTGGTAGTATTGGAGAGAGGATCTATTATAATGCTAGGATCTAGGGTAATTTCTCCTTTTATAACTTCAGTATATTTGCTATTTTTTTTCTTAACCTTAACTGGTGGTCGATAATTAGTTTCAAAATCGATGGATTTCACAAAAGTTATATCACTGCTCTTACCAATTTGAGTATTTACATTAGCCTCTTTTATCTGTTTGCCTTTCATGGAAACTGTCATTGTGTTGTGCTTGATAGTGCTAGCTTGGTTTAATGCAGATGAATTATGTGCATCACAATTATTCATAGTGCCCAAATCATTTGTGCCATTAAGAAACTCTATTAATTCTTTGGTTTTGACTTTCAACAATTTTTTATTCTTCCTATAACCCTCTTGTACATTACTTGTAGAATACTTTTGATCAATATTTGGTAGTATTAGGTCTGAATCTAAGGTCCCTGTATTGCATCCTTTTTCTTTAATAGGTGTGGACATGAGATTGTTGAGCTGAACTCCTTTGGGGAATTTTGTATACTTTTTAGATTTTTCCGCAGTGTTCATTGAATCTTTATCACATTCCTTTTGATCATGTATGAAGTGTGAGGCAGAGTTATAAACATAATCAATGAATTTGAATTTGATGGTAGTGTGCCTATAAAATATGATTAATTTTAATATTGTTATTAAATTATGACAAATATAATCTAGTAATATTATTGCAAATTTTTCATTATCAAAATCATTTTATAACTTGCTCATTTTAATTAAATTGCATTTATTTAAAAAACTAACTTTTTTATTTTTTCAGAATTAAATTTACGATACTTTTCCTCCCATTTTTTACATTAAAAAAACAGTTTTTTTTAAACATCGTACTTATAATATATATGACATAAGTTTACCAAAATGTAATTAATTCCTTCTCATTTTTGAATAACGAGAAATGATTTGACAAAATCCAATTATATATAGGTTGCCAATCAATATTTATATGATGCAGTGTTTGTGTGAAAATTGATATGCTCATATTATCTCGTAGAAGCATCAAATTTATATCCAAAATAGTGGTTATATATTTATATATTATTTCTATAAGAGTTTTTTCTACATGTATATTACAACTATTCTGATCATGAATTCCCAGAACATAATTAATATTTGTGGATAAATTATTATGAACTAGGGATTGACTGTTAACCTTAGCTATCTCTTCTTGTATTAAATTTATTATTGTTTTTAAAATAAATATAGGTCTTTTTAATGTTTCGCTTAATGTTTGATAAATAGCAAATTTATCTTCATCATCATTTGCACAAGTATTTGGTTCATTTTTAATTAAGATTTGATATTCCTTCCACGAATTTATAATTTCAGCCAAAGTAAACTGTCCAGTTAACTTAAAAGAATTGGCATATGCTTTGCGTTTCATTCTATAATAAACACAATTAAGTCTTCTGGGAATGCCATTACCTAATATATAATCAATAAGAAGTAATATTTTTTATATTTAACCAAGTCTTTCATATAATTTTGATAATTTTACAAAACTTAAAAAGATTCTCCTTAATTCAATCACTGATTCTTCAAATTTCATGCATATATTTTTGTCCTCCATATTATTATGAGTTTTAGATATATCTTCATTATAACTAAGTATGTCACTTGTGATATTATAATTTTTTGGTGACCTGAGCAGTAAAACTTCATATTTAGTAGACTGAAAATCAAAATTTTGTTCCTTTAAATAATTTTCCCAATTTTGCAATAAAATATGCTCTTCCCAATAGGCCCAGGAAGATTTTTTACTAGAGGTCATTGGTAAGTAAAGTAGATCGCTAACTAAAGATAAATTTGCTAAATATAAGATTAGTATTAATGAATACTTGACGATTTATAAGATAAAGGAGAAGTTGAGTGTAAATTCTGATCTAAATTTATGTAAAAATTTTAGAAATAAGGAATCAATTGTTTATAAATAAACTTTTAGCACTTAGAAATCTGATGAAATCCATCATTTTCTGTCTACTTTTATTGCTTGATATTTCATTTAATCTTTTCACAAAATCTTGCGTGAAAATTGAATTCATTGTTGTACTTTAATATATAAAAAACACCTTTAAAGCAAAATCTATAATAATTTTTAATCACTTTTCCATGGTTTCCAGTTACGCTGAATATAGAGTACAGCGTTATATTCAAGAGTTGCGTACGCTATCCAAATTACAGCTGATTCTTCTTATCGTTAATATTTTTCAAAATAAAATAAATTTTTTATATTATATTTGAAACATAATATACCTATTTAATTCATTCTCATTTTTATAATAGTTTTGCGCATGACTTATATTTTTTAAATTTTATCATAGCCTTATCATGATAACATTGCATTTACAGTTAGCGCCAATTCGCGGTAAATTATATATTATTAAACAAAAATAGGGGTGATAATGTCCTACGCCATACGCTTATTAGCAAGAAAAAAATGCTCTTGCTCATATGCCATAACTTTGGAAAATAACATCAGGTGTACCGTAAATTGACTGTTAAATTTTGACCGCTGTCATTGCACCACGGAGAGTCATTTTACAACAGTTGTAGACGCTGTAAAATATTTTAAACTTAACTCAAGTTAAAAAAAAAATAGAAAATAATAGCAGTATTCATTTTTACTCAATGACATTATATGTCATTGGTAATACCATGGTTATATTTATAATAATTATTTTACCCTCTAGTTCTTAATATCAAGAGTCCATTATTTATTTTAATTTTATATTTAATTAGCTACTGATACAATTTTATTAATCAAACATTCTTTTTTATCAAAAGTATTTTTATTTTCTTAATTAATAATATTTACATTAATTATAATAATATAGTCATACCTTATAAAATAAGTTTAAGCTCTTTGCTTGTAATATGCAGGTTAGCAATATAAGCAATATTTATTCAAGTTTATTATCAATCTTATTTACTTTATGCAATATATATCTAAACTGTGTCATTGTTTCAGTGACGAGGCGTCAAGTTTACTACTAGGGAAGCAATCAAAAAAAATTTTTGTTTTATTTATTAGTCAAACCATAAAAAATTAAGATTTATAAATAAGCGGAATTCGTCTTTGTTTTTGAGTAAAATGATCAAGTACTGAATTATAAAAGTTACTACTAGATTTTAAATTTTTCAATAATTTTTTTTCAATAGAAATCAAAGCTAGATTCGATAATCGATTTTGACTCATTCTGTTTCTACAATAAGATTTGATTATTTTTAAAGATGAAAACCCCCGTTCTGCACTTGCTGTTGTTGCAGCCAAAGTTAAAATGAATTTGCATAGTTTAAAAAACTCTTTAAAACTTTTCATCAAATCGGTATTAATTAAAAATTCAAGTATTTCATAAACATTTTTTCTCTTTCTAAATTCATCGTCACGAAACACTACCTTTAATTCGGTTTCCAGATTGTGTAAGTCGAAAAATTGAGAATAAGTGTCATTTAAATTGTCTAATAAATATTTTGGGAAATTTTGATTAAATATTTGAAATTTACTAATATCTAACAATTCGACGAATTTGATATTTTTTAATGTATCAAACCGAAAATCAATTTCATTGATTATAGTATCTATTATTTTAATTATCAAATTTTTATAAAATTCTCTTGTATTAGGCAATCCGGATCTTTTACGTTTTTTATCTAAATTGTCTTCAATATTTTCCTTTACATTTAAATTTCTCCAAAAAACATCAAAGTTTTCTATGTTAGATTTAACTGAATTTCTGAAATCGTTAATACTTTTAAGACAATATGATACATCGTTAATTTTAGTTTGAAGTATATCAAATAATAAATCGGATTCTAGAAAAACTTCTTGAAAAAAATATAACAAAATTAGAAAATTTGCATCATTTAATATATTTAAATAACCACGAGATGTTATTAGAACATCATTATCCCAAACAATATCAGATTCTTCATCAATCATACTTTCAAAAAAAACGACTAGATTCTTCAAATAATTGAAAACTGTTTGAACCAGCCGATCATTGTATTCCCATCTTGTTGGGGCTACTCGTGGTAATCTTTTTTTAACATATTTATCAAATTCTGCTGTACGCTTAGATGATGTACTAAAAAAACTGGCTAAACCAGATAAAGTTGCAAAAAAAACCTTACATTCTTTAATTTTGCTGCAAGATTTTGATAATATAAGATTTAACTTGTGGGCAAAACAATGAATATAAAGTGCAGAAGGATTGACGTCTCTAATTTTTGCTTGCAGTCCATGTGAATCACCTGATATAACAGCTGCGCCATCGTAACTTTGACCTATCAATTTTTTCATAATTTTCTTATCATTCAAAAATTTAATGACAAATTTTGATAAAGAATTAGCATCACAATGCATTGTAACATCAAAGAATTCAATAAATCTTTCATATAATGTCCCGTTATTTAAAACATATCGAAGAACTACAGCCAGTTGGGATTTATTATTTATATCAATTGTTTCATCTAATATTATTGTTATTTTTTCCTTTGGGAATAATAAGCATGACCAACAATATAGAGAATTAGAAAATTCACATCCAGTGAGCCATTCATATTTATCATATTTATCGATAGAAAAATTACGAATGCAAGATTTTATTTCTTTTTTTAAATTTCTTAAAATTGGCTTTGGTCTTCCTTTTTCAATAATTAATTTTTTGGTATCAAAATTTCTTGAGCTAAATGATAATATTAATAAATTTTCAATAATACAATTACAATTATTAAACATTAATTTAAAGAAAAAAAAATTTTTTTTAAAAAAGTAAGAAAAAAAATTTAATATAAAAAATTTATTTTTCTTTTATAAAAGAATAAGCAATTTTTTATTTGCTTCCCCAATGCTTATTTTTTAATCGTAAAATTAAACAATATCATAACATGATTTTCTATTTATTTATTGAAAAAATAAGCAATATTAGATTTGCTTCCCTCTTGTATATTTTTTTCGTAATAAAAAAATTACACCAAGAAAATATCGTATGAATTATGATTTATTAGTATATTTATTATAGGAAAATAAGCAATATTAAATTTGCTTCCATCATTTTTTAACATAGTAAATATAATAGTAAATTTTTTTACGTAGTAAAAATAATAGTAAATTTTTGAACGCAGTAAAAATAATAGTAAATTTTTTAACGTCAATTTTTTTACGTAGTAAAAATAATAGTAAATTTTTGAACGTAGTAAAAATAATAGTAAATTTTTTATCGTAGTAAAATATTATAAATCTTTTTAACGTTATAAAAAATATATTAATTATTTTAAGGAAGTAATTTTATTTTTTTTTTAGCATAGTATAAAGATTATATTAAGTTTATCTAAAAATTTTGTAAAAAAAATTACAAGGGAAGCAATGCTTCCCTTGCTTCACGCTTCGTCCCTGCATTGTTACTAGACACTTTTTAAGAACATCTTTCTAGTTTCAAATTTAACTAGGTTTAAAACAAATTTTTAAAATTTTCATTTTTTCCTCGTGGAATAATATATTGACCGGCCAATTTATTACTATATCCGGAGTAAAATATAATGGTGGTTACAATTTATTACTAGATACATTTTTTAGATTTTTCTGGTATCAAAAACTTTTAACTAGGCTTATTTTTAAAATATTATTACATAATTTTTCCTCGTGGAATAAAATATAATGGCAGCGCCAATTTATTACTAGAACTTAATATTTTAGAACGACTTTCTGATATCAAAACCTCTAAACCTGTGACCCAGCAAGCCGCTAATGGAAGCTACACATCGGAACAACCAGATGGGTCAGTTTATGAGAGCCATTGGGTCTCGTCAGTTCAAATCTATCACTAAATGTGTTGGCTCGGGTTTAAGATCGTTTTTTCGGCAAACTTGGCTGGGTTTTGGCCATGCCAACCTGACCCATCTATTTAACAACACTAAGCGTAATTTTGAAATCAGCGCAAATTCGAATATCGTCATTGCTTTTGCGCATATTTGCGTTTGGCGTTGACTCCTGAACCCTAGTTATAGTCGAATTGATCTAGGATCATTCTCGCAATTACTCGTTGGTCGGGTCTAATTTCATTTCAATTGTTTAGCGAAGTATAAATTATAGCCTATGAGTTGGAAACAGTTTTGATACAGCTTAATCCTTTAAATGTATTGGCAAGGCAAAATCATGTTGATGTCTTATCTTATAGAAAATTGATTGATGTTTTCTAGCCAATTCTTAAATTCTAGAATCTGCTGCTTTACTACATTTTTTTTTGTCAATAGCGAGATTTGATTTAGATTGATGCAACATCCTCACCCGAATTCAGCACTTATTGGAACTTGTTGAAGCATTCCTAAATTGAACACTACTATCAATGGTAGTCTAAAAAGAGGTGCCCCATTAGTGAGCCACAGGTAGAATCTTTGTCCGTATCTAGACGATAACCAGGGGCGTCGCTAGCCTTTACAATCACGGTTAACAGTGTCTACATGAGCGGGAGGGGGGGGGGGTAGGAACAGTTTGCATCTAATATCTAAAAGGGGGTGGGGGGTAAGTATAAGTTGGGGAGGGGGGTAGGATAAAATTATTTAGAATACTATCTATTACATTTTTAATTTATGGATAAAATTTGCTATAATAATTTATAATACAATTATAGACATATTATAATATTATTAGATTGCTAAATATCAACCAATACAATCTTAATATATTCGTTTCGTCCCGTAGTCTCGAATTATGATTAACTTTATACGTTTTGTCGCTTTACGAAAATGTAAAAAAAGGTGTGAAAGTTAGTATTAAAACTTAATATTCATTATTTCTTAATACTTTGACTTAATATTAGCTAAAATTGGATATTTTTTAACTTATAATGTCCTCTTACTTTTATAGGACCAATATTTTCACATTTATTTACATGATATATCAGATTTTTGTCTGGTTATATAAATACAGAAGTAGTCAAATTATAGTTTTGTTTCTCTTAATTTGAAATTTTCTCTTTAAACATGTTTCAATTTACATAGTAACTTAATTAATCTAGGTCCCTTCTTAATTAAAGATACTCTTTATCCCCTAAACATTTATGACATTAAATTTTATAGTTGAAATTTAATATTGGTAAAATGCTTTAATAAGCTTTCAATGGTTTTTGATTATACATTAGCTGTATTTATTCATTTTTGCTCTTAATGTCTGTATACCTTAACATAACTAATAAATTATATTTACTTTTATTATATTAACTTTAGTTAGATTTTTAAACTTGTAACATTATATACAGATGATTTTTTGTATATAGTTAAATTCAACATTTGTTAAATTTTAGTATTTTAGCTAGTTGTAAGGTTCTTAAATTTTACATAAGCTATATCTGGGTATTCTAGTTTAACAACTTTCAACTTAAAATATAAATAATTCATTTGTATTATTACTTTCAATGATATTATTTGATTTACATTATCATGTCTGTATTAGTATAATCAATTTTCCTTATATTTTATATATTAATCTATTTATATATAATATTATATTATATGCATCGATCGGTTTTAACACCATATACATATCTTCATATATAAATATTTTTATTTATTTAGGTTATATATAAGGTCAATCTTAAAATCTTTAGGTCCCCCTAAATTAGGTCGATAAACTTGAACCTTATATAGCGAATAAGTGTTAATTTTTATCCATATTTATCCCAGATATTTTATTTAGTGGTTTTAATGCTCTAATACTTCTATGGAAGCATGACTTTAATCCTTTCTCAGGTATTTAATACGAACAAACTCCAGTTAATATACAGTACTTTTTCATTTATTACTTTAAATCGGTAGTAGTTTTGGTTTATTTCTCTCGTGGGGCGATTACTCTCTATGTAACTAGCTAATAGTATATTCAGTCTTTCTAATTTTAGTTTCTCCGTGTTGTGTATTCAGTGGCGTAGCTACGGGGGTGGTTTTCGGGTTTGGACCCCTCCCAGAGCAAATTTTTTTTAGATTATACGTTCAAAAGACTTAAAAGTGACTTTGTATCAAATAAATACCATTAATATTTATATTTTTCTGGTTTTGATGTTTGTGAAAGGATATTATATTACTACTGAATTTATTATGGGTAGTATTATTATAAAGTCATTGAGAATAATCTACTAAATTATAATAACATTATTCATGCATTTAAAAATATTTATATATATTGTCGAAGATGTTGTTATGATTTTTAAGATAAACCCGGCCGAAGGCAGAGCAAAAGGGCCAACCCAGGATTTAATATGTATGGACCCCCTCTAAGGAAAATTCCTAGCTACGCCACTGTGTGTATTAATTCTATAGAGTTATTAGTTTCTTTCCTGATGTCTGTTTTTTTCTTTACGTTAATTAATATTATACCTTTCTAGCCAAAGATAAAAAATAAATTTACAAATTAAATAAATTCCTTAAATTGCCTATGTTAATTGTAATTATTTTTTCTTTTCTCTTTCAGGCGCCGTTTTGATTTCGTTTTGATTTTGATTGATTTATATTTCTCTGTTTATGTAAAATATTTTTTTGTTCATGAAATATTTTTATAATCATTTTTCTTCATTTATTTTCCTTTGTCTTAGTTTTTTTGGGAAAAACTTTTAATATTAGTTTTAATATTATGAATTGGCAGTTTTATAATATTTTTGGTTTATTTTAAAGTTTTCTGCGTTTGAGAAATCCCACTTAGTGTCCTGCCCCTTGTTATTATGTTTCTCTTACTCATGAAAAATGTAATGAATAGTTTTGTTATTAAAAATGTAATAAATAGTTTTGTTATTGAATTATAAACCTTAAAAACAAATTTTTCCTGTAAATTTAAATTCAAATAGGCAATTTTTAAGTGTTCATTACCTTCTTTTGTTTATTATATTATTATTTGTTTCTGTTCTTTTAATGCGTCAATACACTTTTTGGATTCAAGCCAGTACACCTCTATGGAGATAAACCTATCATAGATATAATTTTTCTAACATTAGTTTAATAAATTTTTTGGATATCTTTTGATATTATTAGTCGGTACTAAATTTATTCTCTTAATTTTATCTTTCTGGGAAGTTTCTCTATTATAAAAACTCAACTATTATGAAATATTATACACCTTCATTTGTATTTGGCAATAAAAATTGGTAACATGATTAGGATAAATGGAAGTAAAATGCTTAACGTTAACTTTTTAATTTTGGATTTGTTTTCCCTTTAATCCTGTAGTCTCAGAATTTGTATTCAAACTTAAGTTCATTTTTTTTAACTGTTCTTTTACCCCCCTTCACTGGGCTCTTTTGAAACTGGCGACCACCTCATAATAATAATATCCATAAAATTGTGTTGTCTAGTGTTGTATATTGGGTTAGTACCATTATAAATTATCTTAGAAGGTCTCTTTTTAAATTAATGTTATATTACATCTTATGCGGCTCCTCTTATCTCCACACTAATATCTCCCAAATTACATTTTGGATTTTACTTATACTTATTTCCGACGTTTTTATTCTCTTTATTGGTTTCATTCATTGGTTCTCTAGTATAAGTTCACAGGTAAGCTACAAATAGCGTCTCTCAACATAAATGATATGAAAAACAAACTGGCCGTTCTCGGATGTTAGCAGCTGAGAAAATCGACATTATTGGCATTCAGGAAACCCACTCTCCAAGGGTAAACACGGCTATTTTTAATGACTATAAAATTTTCTGTTCGGCACCACCTTGAATAGTTGGTCCGGTCGTTCCTTATAAATAAACGTATGCAGAATTACACAATCAAATTCGTACCAGTATCAGAAAGATGCGGACTTTTATATTTGAACACAAATTTCAGGCCCACAATAATCATAAATTTCTATGTCCCTCCCAATAGGAATGAGAGATCAAGTTTCGTTGATTCTATGATAAACACGATACACTCCCTACTGGGAAGATATAATATAATTATCTTAGATTTTAACATGAAAATCGGCAAAGTGGATGAATATGCAAATAGTAATGTTATTGGGCATGCTACAATACTACAACGAAATTGCGAACATAGTAAGAAACTCCTAGATTTCTGTAGAAACAATAATTTCAAGATCGAGAATACTTTCTTTAGCCACCGTGAAAGTAACACTTACACCTTTGTATCGGCAAAAATCTTAAATTGACTTTTTCATTTCGAACGTTCACCGGTGGTTTGATGATGTAAAAGCACTAACAAATATTAACATATCAGATCATAGAATGCTCAGGGCAAACATTACAGTTAAAAACCTATGGAGTTATCACTGTGGAAGTAGACAAACTTCAATCGGTCCTAATACTTATCTTTAGCGCACAAATATAACACGCAAACCCAATAAAGTACAAACACCAGAAGATGCAAGACTCTTCGATCAAATGCTAATCAGGAAAGTAGCTAATTTTGTAAATATAAATAGACAGGAAAATGTAGAAGCATGTTGGAAACTTTTTAAAAGCGATCTTACAGAATCATACAACGTTTTGCCAAACACAACTCCTTTCTCTAGGAAAGAATGGATGGCTAATGACACTCTAGAGAAAATAAATTTGTTAAGAAGTGAGAATGGCTCGAATAGCGACCTATGGAAGGATATACAGAAACTACTACGCAGAGATAGACGAATATATATCGCGAGGAAAGCCTTTGACATTGACAGATATGAGAAAACAGGATATATGACGCATATAAAGAATTAAAATATTTCTGTAAACCTGATAGCTTAAAGAAACTCCCCTCCATTGCCTTAGGGAATGGGAAAGTGATCATAGATCAAGATGAACAAATAGCTGTATGGCTTGACTATTACATGACAGTCTTCGATTCAATGAAAACAACCCCACCAGCTAGCTTAAATATAATCCCTGTCTCACCCCCATCTGGCTTTTCTATAGATGATATCGCTAATATAATAAAAAAATTACGTAGAAACAAATCTCCGGGGCCTAATGACATAACAGCTGAGTATCTGAAAATTGCACCTAGGAATGTGTCTTCCTTCCTTTTGACCCTTTTTAACAAAATATGGAAATGTGGGAAAACTCCGGAGGAATGGAATAAATCGTTTTTATGCAATTTCCCCAAAATTGAAAACCCACGGAAATTCATAGATTACCGCGCCGTCGCTCTGACATCATGTGTATCTAAAATATTTATGACGTTATTAAAAAACAAAATTGTGCAATCGACGCCCCATCTTTTCCCCAAATACATTTGTGCTTATAGGCCGAACAAAAATATATTAGAACCAATATTAGCCTTGAAAATAATTATGCAGAAATGTTATAATTACAAAATATCCTACTATTACACTTTCACTGATTTTAGCAGAGCTTTTGATAATGTTAATCAGGGAGCTCTATGGGATACGCTGGCTGAACGCGGAATAGAACCCCAAATAATCCTCATCTTAAAAAACCACTTATCAAAATTAGTGGCGTATTTTAGAATAAACGATAAAATATCTCCTTGCTTTAGAATTAAAAAAGGAGTAAAACAGGGGTGTATTCTATCACCATCCTATTCAACATGATAATTAATAAAGTTATAAGAGAAGCACTAGGGGCAGCTGATCTAAGATCTGATAAGTCCATATCCTTTGTTAACAGAATAATATCATATGCTGACGACATTGTTGTAATCTCCAAGAGCATAGATGAAACCAAAAATTTCTTATACTTACTAGAGACCCTAAGTCAAAGAGTTGGACTTGAAATAAATTTCAAAAAAACTGTTATTCTCCCCTCCCCAAATGCTCCACCAATAGACAAACTTACTTTTGGAGGAAAAATAATTAAGGTTGTAGATAAAATTAGATACTTGGGTATAACACTAGACAACAAGTGTAGTGGTAAAGAGGAAATGACGATAAGAATACAAAAAGCGAGGGGTACCTTCTACAAGTATATGAAAATTTGGAAAACAAAAGAGATCTGTTTTTACCAGACTGAAGTTATTCAACTCGACAATTGTCCCGGTTCTATTATATGGAGGGGAAATTTGGGAAGCAAATAAGACAGAAATGAGACGATTACAATCATTTATAAATAATTGTCTACGTACAATTAATGGCATTTTCTATCCAAGAGTCGTATCAAACCAAAATCTCTGGAAAAAATCTAATCACACGCCAATTAATATCAGTGTAAAAAAACGCCATATCCAGTTTCTAGCCCACATAATAAGGAACTCCGACCACAATTTAGCTCATCATAGCATGGTTGTACACACATAAAGGAAAACAATATACAAAATATAAATCCTTATGGTACTATAAAACCATAAAAGATATAATGGATTTAAATATCAATATGAAACAATTCATAAAACTTAATAATAAATCTTAGCTTTATTTTTTCAATATCCGAAACGCCGTAATCGAACATCCTATATGCATAGTATAGACTTTGGCCATTTTGTTGCATATTATTATAATGTTAGCGCTAAATTTATATTAATGTTTAATATCTATGATATTTTATTAATTTATTTTACTAAAAATGTAATATTACTTAATTAATTTATATTATTTATTTATATATAATAATTAATATTATTTACATAATTAATATAATTTATTTAATATTATTGATATATTTAATATAATTATTTTATTAAATGGATTGGCTTGAACCATTATAATGTCTATTATATGAATATACTTGAATTTATCGTCATTTTATCTTTTGAATAAATATATATTTTTATCAA
Source organism: Gordionus sp. m RMFG-2023 (assembly GCF_954871325.1). NCBI lineage: Eukaryota > Metazoa > Nematomorpha > Gordioida > Chordodea > Parachordodidae > Gordionus > Gordionus sp. m RMFG-2023. The sequence goes on from NC_088776.1 coordinate 41,465,445, forward strand.
AAAAAAATAAATAAAAGATCCATCAAAAAACTTTTCTGCATCAAAAAAAGTTACCTCAAATCAAAACGTATTTTGAAGTTCTTTGCTCACATATTATATCTAAAGGTTCCCTATCAACTATTATTCAACTTTTTTCTGGAAGTATTCTTTAATTTTCCTTAATAAAAATTTGTATTAAAATTGTAAAATTTTTAAATTAAAAACGATCCCTTAAAGTAATTAAATTATATTGTAGTTTTTGGGTATAGGCTCTTTCTTTTCCCAATCCTTTTAAATTAAAGCCTATAGAGGTTTAAGCAACATTTTTCGAAATGTTGTGCCTACAAGTACGTGCGACTTGCCCACAAACGTGTGGTGGGCTCCTCATATTTTTACTTTTATACCCAAATTAAATGTTCCAATTAGATGGAAATGAGGAAAACCTAGCGTAGCTCTGTTGAATCTTAAACGCTAGAGGGAAAAAGCGCTATATATCACGTAATACCATTTTTCAATAATCAACCCAGCATAATACTTTCAGTTTATATAAATAGGAAGTATAAAGGTAACCAATTTTTTTTAAACTAATAATTAAATATGACATGCAGATATTTTATGCTATTTCTAATTACATAATTATATTTATATAGTAGAATTTTTTTTTATTTCTTGTTAATTTATTTGTTTTGAACTATATATTATAATTTGTTATATTATTAAGGTAACAGATTAAATCATGGGGAAATTTTCATATATTATTTTTTTTTTATTTATTTTTTTTAATATTTTTTTTTTATTTATTATTTTTTTTAAATTTAAAAAAAATCTTAAGTATATTTAAGAATTTAGAAAAAAAGAATATATTTAAGAATTTAGAAAAAAAGAGTATATTTAAGAATTTAGAAAAAAAGAGTATATTTAAGAATTTAGAAAAAAAGAGTATATTTAAGAATTTAGAAAAAAAAGTATATTTAAGAATTTAATAAAAATAGTTATACTAAATAATTAATCAATTTATTTGAATAAACATAACATATATACAATGATAATATAGATATATATATTTTTAAGGAAAAACAAAAATAGTTCTATGTTATCCATAAAGAGGTAAAATGTTAAATTTAAAAAAACAAAAAATTTCCTTCAAAATCCACACGATATTTATTTATCAAAAAAAAAATCTAAAAATATGCCAATTGAAAGAAAAAGGTAACATTCAGAAATTTCTACCAAAATCCAGACAATCTAAAAAAAATCAATAAAAAATTTTAAAAAAAATAAATAAAAAAATAATAATATATGAAAATTTCCCCATGATTTAATCTGTTACCATTATTAAATATGTCACAAATATGTAATTAACCTTATTGGATAAAACAGGATCATATATTATTAATTTAAAATCATCAAAAATTTAATAATATGGTGATTTACAAATTAATACTATATTATCACCTCTAAGAAATAATTTAGATAGATGTCGTCTCCTATATAATATATTTGTATTACATCCACCTTTATAAATTTTATTTTTTGGTTGTGATATATTTAATGCACTAATCATGTTGGTCATATTTGAGTTAAAATTGCAATGAGATAATTTTTGAACATATTCTATATCTTGTGAATTTAATTTATGGCTATTTAATTGTGTATTTTTTCTTATATTTTTGATTGGTATTATATAAAACTCATCAACATCACATAATACAATATTCCAATGCTTATCAAATGCTTCCAAATATCCATCACAATATCCTCTTATATAAGTGTGACTTCGTGTTAATATTCGCATGCGCTTAGGTGAAATATCCTTAGAATTTTCATATGAATTAAGATCATTTCTATACATGTTACTAATATATTTTTTATAACTTTTCATTAGCAAATCATTCAAATAATCAAGTGGACCACCTGAGTTTTGTGCCATCAGAGTTAAAACATTTTTTACCTTTAATTGTTTGGTTGTTTCTAGTGGATAAGATCCAGTTTCAGATATTTTATATTTATTTTTCAATATTCTATCAAAGTTTCTAGATTCTTGATCAGTTGAATTAGGTTGCCAATCTTTTATTTTATTATGTTTTATTAATTTTTTATGATCATTCATAAAGTTTTTAATAACTTCATTTGAAAAAGATTTAGTTGATATCTTTGAAGTTTTGTTTAATTTTTGAACACAAATATCATATATCCATTTTAATAAAGGATCATTAAATAAAGATTTTAAATAATGTATATCAATTAAATTTACAAGTTCCATACCATTTGATTTGTAATTAAAAATAGCTTTTTTTCTAGACAAAAGAAAGTCTGTTAAAGGTGGTAACTTATAATCCTTTCTAGCTTTGCACATTCTTTCTAGCAAATGAGTGTGTGAGAATCGATGTTAATCGATTCGGATGGAAATAGCGGCATAGAAAATGTATTTAAATCTTGTAATATATTAAGTTTGCTATACAACGTTTTAAGTAAAAAAATATTTTAATGAAAACATGATAAATTTAATATGGTTTATTCCTTTCTCTCTTTTAACATAATAAAATATTTAGTAAACATAAATCATTCTGCACTAATATTTATTATTTTAAATTAATTTTTAATTATTATAATTTGAATTAAATTCACTTTTATTTTACCATAAATTTTTTTGTTGATTTATTTTTCAAAGTCATGAATCCAAATAATGCACATAAAAAACTAAAGTAAGTACTATTGATTCTTAGGCGAATTTTTTATTCATCTCAAATTCTTAAAATTTTACATATTTTCTGCTTGATGAATTTAAAAATTCAGGGTTGGCAGATTGGTTGACCGGTTAAAATCAATTGAATGGTGGAATATTTGACAAATACTCTACATGAATAAGTCATTTTACAGGATGGTGATGAAAGTATTTCAAATGTAGGGGGGGGGGAAGATCACCCCATACTCCATTATTTTTCCTGTCAAATTTTTTACAACATTTTTTATAAAATTATATTTTAATTAAATCAATTTTTATATTCGATATACATTGTTAGATGCCAAGCAATAAAATATATAAAGTAAAATGCTTGCATACAGGCTGTACTTTCAAGAAAATTAGAAAAGACAAAATTAATTTACATTACAAAAAAAGACACCTAAAATGTACACATGAAACCTGTATTGAAATGCAGGCTATTGGAAATGATTTAGACATGGTGAATAAATTAATTCAACATACCAAAAATAAATTCCAAAGATTAAGGGGTAAATTATTATCTATATGTTTAACTATATTTTTTAATTAAGCAAATGGTGATATTATTTTCTCTAAATTACATAAAGATGTTGAATCCTTTATGGACGATAATAATATTATAACAGATATTTATAATATAAAATCATTATTTAAGCTGGATCAAACAGAGTTTGATAATTTTATTGAACAACAAAAAGAGAAGTTAAAAAAAGATTATTTTAAAAATAATCTTTAATTTTTTAGATATAAAAATGAAAATTTTTACCCAGTAATTAATATGATCATTAAACACTTAAATGAAAGATTTGATTATCAATCATTAAATTTTTTAAATCAGATTTCTATTTTCACTCCTGCTGGATTAGTAGAGAATGAAATTATAAAAATTTCCCAAATATCTTAAAGAGTTTCTTTATATGGTTTTGATGCAGAGAAGATTGTTGATGAATTTTCTAATTTCAGACCACTATACTTAAATTCCTCATCAATTATTTATAGTAATGATCTAATGAATATAAGAAAATATTATGCCTTATATGTTGAAAGTAAATAATTATATTATAACTTAAATTTAATATATTTATAGATGAAAACGTAAAATATACTAAAACTACCAATATAAAAAGATGGCTCAACTATTCATTTATTCTACCATATCGATTACTAATAAAATTGAGTTCCTTTCCTTCTTTAAAAAAATTATATAAACATCTTATAACTCTACCAACTACCTCAAGCTCTGCTTATGAATAAAGTTAAAATTGTTAAAACGCATATAAGAAATAAAATTTCTGATGCTTTTTTAGAAAATTTATTATTAATATCAAGTGAAATTGATATACTTGATACATTTAAAACGATTTGCCTAACTTTGATCGTAGAGTCATTTGATCGTAAATTTTGTCCATTTTTTTCTGATTGGTCTATTTAATCGCGGTAAATTAAAATCATTTATAACCCTAACCCTAAACCTAACCTATAAATTAAAAAAATCGTCCATTTTGACAAAATGGACCATTTTACGATTAAAATAATACGATCAAAGGAGGCCCTCCCATTTAAAACGGAAGATAAAACAGATTTTTCACTAACCTCAAAAAGAATCTAATCTTTTAATCGCCTAATCCATATTTTTTATATTAAACAAAAAAATTTAAAAATTTGTCATTATAATTTACTTTTTTTTATATTTTAATAAATTTATTTAAGACTATTAATATATTTTGTTTACTAGTCCTTTATTAGTTATTATAATTTACTTTTTTTTATATTTGATTAAATTTATAAAATTAAGACTATTAATAAATTTTGATATACTAGTCCCTTATTAATCATTTATACATAGCCTTTTGCTGCACATTTATTTATGTCATTATAAATATGTACAATATTAAAAAATATTATGTAACAATTATAATATATATTTTTTTAAATTTCGATCTATTTTATACCAATAATTATTCTTCATAATTCCCTGTTTTCGAAATATTACTATTTCTATAAATGTTGATTCAAGTATATTATAAGAAACATATGGCAATCGTTTAATAAAACTAGTATATTTATATTTAATTATAAAACAACATCACCGCCGAAGGCGGCGTAATTTTTTTAGGATGGTAGATATATATTTTTCAGGGGGGTTTGCATCCAGTGAATATCCTGTCATATAGACGCTGTCGGTTAATGATGCTTACTACCTTATGGTACTACCTATCAAATTTGAATTTTGTGTATTTTTCATTTAGATAGGCACTACCAAATATATTTATAATATATATTTGAAAAATCGTAATTTTTGGAAAGCGGTAGACGCTGTCGGTTAATGATGCTTACTACCTTATGGTACTACCTATCAAATTTGAATTTTGTTTATTTTTCATTTGGATAGGCACTACCAAATATATTTATAATATACTAGTAGAAAGCCCGTCAAAAATGACGGGGAATGAGATTTTATTCATTTTTTACGATAGATGTCATGCCAGGTTCAAGCTCACAATATTAGGAAGCATCCAAGATCTTATAATTTTAAAAAATTTTATCAAGCCCAGCTCAACCCTTGATAATTTGTAAAAGATATTCCCAAGTCAGGTGCAAGCTAATATTAATTTTGCGCAAATCCTTGTTGACATTTTAATTTTTGATGGAAAAAGCGACAAAATAAATCTGGGCGGTCGTCTGGAGAGGAAATAATTAATGTATAATTTTATATCATTTAGGGTTGTAGATGAAAGTGATGACGGATTAATAAAGCAGTGTACAAAACACATTACGTCCTGATAAAGATGATATACCTATGCCTTGGGATACTGGTAAAAGAAGAACGCAAAACGATATTTCTGTCAATGTCAGCATTGGTATCCCCCTCTAAAATAGAATCATGAACGACAATGTTAATTCAACCATAAAACGGTCGTAAGTATTGTTATAAAGGCTACGACAGAACTACTGCATATATTTCCATTAATAAATTTTATGAAATTGGCCGTACTGTACATTCAAGTTTGAACACGCAAAACGATATTTCTGTCAATGTCAGCTTTGGTATCCCCTTCTAAAATAGAATCATGAACGACAATGTTAACTCAACCATAAAACGGTCGTAAGTATTGTTTTAAAGGCCACGACAGAACTATTGTATATTTTTCCATTAATAAAATTGATGAAATTGGCCGTACTGTACATTCAAGTTTGAACATTCCTCTAAATATTCATGAAAGTATCTCAGAGAATCGGATAAAGTAATATTTATATTAACTCCTAGTGAAGTGAATGAAAGTACAGAAGTAAATGTTTATATTTGTTAAAAAATAGGCGGAAGCATAGGGATTGTGGTAGTGGTGATAGTATAATTTGGAGAACTGGGTAAAAATAAAATATACATAGATATAAAACATAAGATAAAAAAAACAAAATAAACCTCCAGATGAGTTCATTTCAAGCGTAGTTCTTTATTATTTTGTCTACCAGTAACTCTAGAACGGGTAAGGTGTTTGTTTAATCGTCATTATTTTCTTTGCTTATCTTTAATAATAGATTCATCATGTTTTGTATCAATGTGAGGGATTAGGGTTAGCCTCAGTGGCGTAGCTACGGGGATGGTTTTCGGGTTTGGACCCCTCCCAGTACTAAATCTTTTTTCTAGATTATACGTTCAAAAGACTTAAAGGTGACTTTATATTAAATAAATGCCATTAATATTTATATTTTTCTGGTTTTGATGTTTGTGAAAGGATATTATATTACTATTGAAATTATTCTGGATAGTGTTATTATAAAGTCATTGAGAATGATCTACTAAATTATAATAACATATTATTGATAAATTTAAAAAATGTATTTATTATATATTATAGAAGATATGGCTATGATTTGTAAGATTAAATCGGCCGAAGGCCGGGGAAAATGGCCGAAGGCTCGTTAATGGGGGTCTGGGGAGCGAAGCCACCCAGGATTTTATATGTATGGACCCCCTCTAAGAAAAATTCCTAGCTACGCCACTGGATAGCCTAGACAAATAAAGAAATCAAGCAAAATTATAAATAAACTATTGTTGAAATTAAACAAACATTAAAATAATGTAGTAAATGGGTCAATATTAGATGCATATTTCTAGTAGTTGGAGGGCTATCATCAAAAAAAATTTTTGGGGGACTTATCAAGCTTATTATGATATTCTAAAAGTTAAAAAATAACATGATGAATATAATGTTATTAAGATTAAGGTTAATTAATTGTAAGGTAATTAAAAAATAAGATTAAAAAAGGGGGGGAAAAGAAGGTATAAATTATTTTTTTATAAAAACAATAAAAATTAAATTAAAGGAATTGATAAGGTTTTGAGAAATAGTGGTTAATAGATAATAGAGATAGAAAGAAAAGAATGAGATAATAAATATGAGTGAAAAATAAATTCATTAAGGGAGGGGAAAAAAATAAAGAAAGAGTTATTTATAAGGATTGGAGATTATAAATAGGTTAGGATAAGAATATTTAAATATTTGAATGTACTTGGTTATCTTCTTAATTATTGGTTATGAAAGAAAAATATGAGTATAAAAAATTGTAATGTAAGTACTGACAAAAATTGTGAGTATGTTCAAAATAAATATACAAGTTGAGTATCTTGTAGAGATTTCATTAATGTGTAATTGATAATATGAGATGAAAATTGATAAGGTAATCTAAAAAATAAAGAAAGGATTAAGTGAAATAAAAAGTTTCATTCATATTTACAAAGTTAAGGGAATATTGTTTTTATCAATTCAAAGGCGATTTTTCAAATCTCTCAATCCATGTTAGGTATGTGTACAACCATCAATTCTAGAAATTCCATTCATCTGTTTGTAAAAATAAATAAATAAAATCCACAAATAAAAAAAATAAAAATAAATACGTAGCGATGACATGACGTAGCGATGACATGACGTAGCGATGACATGACGTCACGATGACGTAGTGAAGACATCGGAAAATTATAATATAGATATCTACTCATTTGGATTTGGACCTTGAAAATAATTTTAGGAAGAGACATGATAATTAAAATTAAATATCAGAATATAGTTGATTAGTTATTTTGAACTCGGCTAATTACAATATTAAATTTGTTAATTTTCAATTAATAAATGATTATATTAATTTAATTAAGGTTATATAATAATTTAAATAATAAAAGTCAATTAAGCTTCAACTGTTAATGCTAAATAAATATTTAGTGAGTGATATTTATATATTTTTAACACAGAATTTGATTGCAAGCTGACAGAGTAAACATATAATTTATATGTATAATCTAATCTAATAATTAAAATAGTATTCATTTAATAAAAATTTAGATAGTTTTATTAATTTTTAAATAATAAAATTAAATCTATATATTACTCAATTGAATTATAAAAGAAATCGTTCAGGGGCAATTAAAAAAAATTATTTTTAGTTAGGATATTAAGGAGCAAAAAAAAAAAATTTTGCTTCAGGGGGCTATTCAAATTTTTCTGTGGGCTCGAGCCCCTGCACGCTTCCTCCTAGCGACGCCACTGCCTTATGTGGTTTTTAAAAACCATTATCAATCGAGGCATATGTATGAAATTAATTAACCTTTTTTATCACTTGTAATTATTTACGCAAAATTTTTTTATATCAGCAATCATACTGTAATAAATAGATTTTGTATTAAAAAATATTATTTTTAGAAATTAATTATATTGTTTTAATTATTTATATGCTAGTTTATTTTGTATGCAAAATATTATAAATGACAAAATAATTCAGAATAATTGTCTAGAGTTAACGTATTTTAAAAATGTATAATATATTTATATAAAAACCGGCCAAAGGCCGAAATTGAGGGGTATGGGGGCGTAGCCCCCCAGAATTTTTTTTTAACTGAGCCCCTGAGATTGTAAAGGCTAGCGACGCCCCGGAAATTAAACAAATAATAAAATAATGTAAACCAATAGATGGGTCAATATTAGATGCATATTTCTAGTAGTTGGAGGGATATCATCAAAAAAAATTGGGGGGTACTTATCAAGCCTATTATGATATTCTAAAGGTATTTTATGCATTTGTTCATTATTAATGGCTGATATATCAAAATTTGAACAATTATAAAGAGGAAATAAGATAAGGATAGTTTTCTAAAGTAAAAAAATAAATAATTCAAGTTAATTTTATAAGGTAGGATTAAAATAAAATACCATTCAGAGAGACCAATTGGCAAACATAAAAAAAAATTAGGATCCTTGTGAATAGGTATAGAATAATTTAAATAATATATAAATAGTAATATATATTTTTTTTGAAATAAATATAAAATCCTAAAAATAGAAAACTCTGTTTAGTATTTTTTATTGAAAGAATAAATATACGGAATATTTAGCAGGGATAATAGAGCAATGGTGGATCCGACAATATGGTAAGCTTTTAAAAAAGTAGGATCCTTAAAAATTGTTATATTAATTTAGTTAAATATTAAAATTAATGTACTTTGTATATTTTTCAGTTAGTTAGACAAAATATTCATCAGAGATAAAAGGGCATATTGTACGGCCCGACAAAATGGATAGCTTTAAAAATACATAGGATGCTTAAATAATATAAATTTGTTTAAATTATAAAATAACATCATACTAAGTAAATTCTAACAATTTATTTTTTATAATGCTTAATGATTTTTATACTTTTTTTGTACTATGATCAAGGTTATATTTATATTTTGATTTTATAAATTTTTAAAATGCTTTTATAAAAAAATACTATTTAAAAATAAATTAAGACTGTTGGCATTTTATTGAGTAAATGTATAAAATATTAATGAAGATATGAATAATTTGTAATATTTTGTAACATATATTTAATGTATTACTTTGATATCCAACACTCATGAATATTGTAATATAATGTTATAATGAAAATATTATGTACATTTATAATTATTTTCACTAATAGCAGCTTCTTCAGTAATAATGCTTAACGATTTTTATACATTTTTTGTACTATTGGAAAAAATTTCCAAGCATCCAAGATCTTAATAATTTAAAAAAATTTCTCAAGCCCACCACAATCCCTAATAATTTTGGAAACCAAGCCAATATTAATTTTGAGAAATATTTTTTAAGCCCAGTCCAACCCATAATAATTTTGATAAAATTTTCCCAAGCCTGGAGATATTAAATTTATAATTAATGAATGGGAAATCTGATTTACCGATTAATCTATGAGTTATTACTGCTCTGCGGCGGCAATATTACAAACGTACATGAAAATATAATATTATAAAAAAAGACTGTTAAAATATAAAATGGAAAATACACAAAGAATCATGACAAAATCAGATCTGCCCTAATATTATTATAAGAAATAACAAATATTACTACGTATTATTGGAGATAACTCCAAAAATTAAGTTATGGAGGAAAAATCTCTGATGTATAAATTAAATTGAATTTTTATATAAAATATTAATAATTTGTAATATTTTGTTGATAGATATATTTAATGTATTACTTTGACATCCAATATAAAATTTTGTATTGATAAATTATAACATATATTTAAGGTTTTAATATGGCATCCTACAGTTGCATAGAAAACCTTAGTTATAGGATCATCTGTTTGTATAGAAAAAACAAATAAAATTATAAGTTGTAATATTTTGTAAAATGTAAATAGATATATTTAATGTAATAATTTGATATCTAATACTTGCATAGGTTGTAAAATTTTGTGATAATAAATTATATTTAAGCTTTAAATATGGCATCCTACAGTTGCATAGAAAACTTAAGTTATGGATCATCTTTTTGTATAGAAAAAAATATAAATAAATAAAATCAACAAATAAAAAATATATAAATAAATACGTACCGATGACATGATGTAGCGATGACATGACGTAGAAATGACATGACGTAGCGATGACATGACGTAGCGATGACATGACGTAGCGATGACATGACGTAGCGATGACATGACGTAGCGATGACATGACGTCACGATGACGTAGTGAGGACATCGGAAAATTATAATATAGATATTTGAAAAATCGTAATTTTTAGAAAGCCTCTATGGTCTAGTAGGCAAGAGGTTCGCTTACTGATCCAATGGTCACGGGTTTGAATCCCGGGAATGGTCATATTTTTATTCTTAATCTAACTTGGTGTTCCATCCTTGGGGAAGTGATATATAGGAGGCCGGACGACCACGTGATTCCGTATTAATATATTAAATAATAAGGGTCTTATTACATTTTAATAAATTTTGGTCGGATGGAAATATTCTAAATACCAACCTAATTTGCTAAATACCGACCAAAATTTATTAAAATGTAATAAGACCCTTATTATTTAATATATTAATACAGAATCACGTGGTCGAGTCCGGCCTCCTATATATTAACCCCCAAGGATGAAACCACTAAGTTATAAGAAACCGGGACCATGGGATGAGTAAGCCAAGCTCTTGCCTACTAGGACATAGAGGCTTTCCAAAAATCACGATTTTTCAAATATATATTATAAATATATTTGGTAGTGCTTATCCAAATGAAAAATAAACAAAATTCAAATTTGATAGGTAGTAACTGTGTAAGCATCATTAACATAATTAAAATAGTATTCATTTAATAAAAATATTATAAATATATTTGGTAGTGCCTATCCAAATGAAAAATAAAAAAAATTCAAATTTGATAGGTAGTAACTGTAAGCATCATTAACATAATTAAAATAGTATTCATTTAATAAAAATTTAGATAGTCTTATTAATTTTTATATAATAAAATTAAATCTATATATTACTCAATAGAATTATAAAAGAATTTTTTAGGGAGCAATTAAAAAATTTATTTTTAGTTCAAGGGGATATTAAGGAGTCATTAAAAAAAATTTGCTTCAGGAGGCTATTCATATTTTTCAGGGGGCTCGAGCCCCTGCCCGCCTTCCCCCTAGCGACGCCACAAACGTTAACTGGGTATCGCCTTTAAAATCTCACGCATGGTCACCATATGCGGTCAATGGGCAGGTTGGCTTAATTTTTGGTGGTTACTTGTCCATTTATCAACTCCTGCGCACCAGTGTCAAATTCTATATTTTTGAGGGAAATTTGCTTCCAGTAAATATTCTGTCACGAAGAAGCTGCCCATATCGCGAGAAAGTAAAATATTTGAACCAGCTGCTCTGCAGGATTGTCATGATTAGCCATAGGAATATCAATGTTATTATCACGTTGTGCCGTATAAGTCCGAATAGAAAGCAAAACTCCGAGTATAATAATTTTATTGAATTTCCCACACAAAAAATGAATAATTTTATTTCAAAATTTACTATTACAACCAAAAAAAAATATATTAAAAACAAAAATAAAATAGTTAATAATAATTTTTATAATATTTCGCTTCCCTTTTATAGGGAAGCGCATAAAATACAATCTCATTATGATTTAACAAAACTTAATTTCGATATCTAAAAATAAAATAAAACAAAATATTAAAATACGGTCTAATAATGAACCTGCACAATTTTATTTATTAATGTTCACGCAATAAATATCATCAAATATGTCACTCATTTATGACATTTCCCCCCTTTATCGGACCTCGTTGGCCCCAACAACTGCCTATACTCATCTTCTCCTACCCGTAACACTGGCGTGTCCGACGCCATTCGTTGATCTGATTGTATTGCTCTGTTATCGGAAGATGCGGACGTTGGCTCCGACTCCTTCCAGGTTCGCCCTCCCATAGTATCAAACCGTTCCTTGGGACACCACCGGCGGATATGTCCCGCCATTCCACAACCATAACATATCACCCTGTCTCTTTCTTCACGTACCGTTTCCCTTGAGTGCTCTGATGGTGCTGGTCTTTTACCCTCCATTGATCTCGTGCCTTCCTGGGCTAAAGCCCTCCATTCACTAGCAAGCGGTTCCATATCCGCACTAATTATCGTATTTCGCATCAAATGAGTACCCAGGTCTACATATCTATATCACATAATCATTTACCTTCTCATATTACTATTTTTATTTTTTTCTTTGCTTTCCCCCTTTTCTTCCCTCCCCTTTCCTCATCACTCTCCTTGCATATATATATATATAACGACTTACTTATTAACAATCGGCATACCGAATAAAATGATATTTTCCTCTACCGAATAAAATTATGAATTTTATGTTTTCTTCTTCTCTTACTTATTCAAAATTTTCCTATTCTCAACACTCTCTTACTCGTAAATCATTTCCTTTATATTTCAATACCCCATCTTCCTAACTCTATTTTTTTTTTCTCTTTCTCTCTCTATTTTCGTTAACAGAAAAACTTTTATTTATTATATTTTTTATCATTTAACCTTAACTCCTACTATTTTTCTCTTAAGAAAAATTAAAAACAACAAACAACCATTACTCTCTTTATTAACATATTATTATTATTATTATTATTTTTTCCTTTTAATTTACTCTTCCCTGCCAACAAAATACAACATTTATATAAAAAACAATTAAAACCTACAACATTATATAAAAAACATTATAATACAAATCACTCAACCCTAACCCCGTTATATAATTCTTTATTTTTTTATTACATTACTTTTTGTTTCTTTTTTTTAAATTAATTTTTATTTTTCTCAATACTTCTCTTTATTACATCATCCCATCCACCTATTCCCATTATTCATACCCATTCTATTCCTGCCTCCGCCCCTCCGTTTACCACAAGAACCTTCAACTATTTTCGCTTCAATATTATTCCGCCGCTTATTCCTTCTTCGTTACCGGTTTATTCCACCAAATATATTTCGAAAATTTATTTTACTTAATATACACTTTCAAAACCCTTTTCCCTTTACATTATTTTATTTAACCTAAACTTCCAAAAAATATTTTTTTTTTTAATAATTTTATTTCTCCTTAATTTATTTAATTCAACATTTTTTAAACATTTCTCTAATATTTATTTCAGCTCCACCAAATTTCACAAAAAAAAACAATTCAAAAAAAACAATTTTCCTTTTACTATTTTACTCTGATACATTATAATTTTTCTTTACAATTTGACTCGATCATACTTTGACTTATATTCCCACCTTATATATATATATACCCCTCTTTATATCATACTTCCCCTTTCCCTTCCGCCTTCCGGAACGACCACCTACACCACCCCCGTGACCTTGACCTATATATATTTTTTTAACTTCGGACCTCTCGTTGACCTCTTGCCCCTGTCACTTTCGCCCCGCTTCCGTTCCTCTGCGTATCTGATCTTCATGTCTTACACCAACCTTACCATCCTGAAAACGGACCCGACTTAACTTTTTTCCCACCCTTTCCATCACAACTCCGGCTCGCCATTTCTCCTTTTCACCATATACCCTCGCCCACACCGACTGTCCCACCATAAACTTTGCTAGTCCCTCCTCCTCCCGTTCTCTCCTCGGACCCTCAGACTCTGGCCTCAGAGCATCTAACCCAATCCTCGTTCTGCGCCCTAAAAACTTCTCTGCTGGAGACAAATCCTCTCCCCTCCTACTATTATTATAATACATCACCGACGTCCATACTTCTCCCTTCCCATACTTTGCCTTTCGTAACCAATCTTTCACCAACCCCACCATCCGCTCTGCCTGCCCATTGGAGCTTGGGTGGTATGGAGGAGATAAAATATGCCGTATCCTATTTTCTTTGCAAAATTTCGCAAACTCTGCACTACTAAACGCTGGTCCACCGTCGGACACGATTGATTTAGCCACTCCAAACTTTGCCCACAAATTCTTCAATTTTCTGACCACTACTTGCGTTGTCAACCCTCTTACAACTTCAAACTCCACCCATTTAGAAAATGCATCAACCACTAGAAAATAATCCTTTTTTTCGTACTCGAAGAAATCGACATGAACCCTCTCCCATGGCTCCGTTGTTTTCGGCCAAGTCCCTTCTCTATCTCTTGCTGGCATCCTGGCCCAAGTATTGCATACTACACATTGTCTTGCTAGTTCCTCAATCTCCACATTCATCCTCGGCCACCATACATATTCTCGTCCCCATTGTTTCATACGCTCCATTCCCTGATGACCTGCATGCAACATTGTTAAAACCATTCCTCTCAACTTCCCAGGTATCACTGCCCTATTTCCCCGGACTACACATTCGTCCATCACCGTCAATTCTCCTCCAACATTTTTATAAGCTCTATCTCCTTCTTTCCACGGCTTCCGGCCCATTATACATTCTTTTATTCGACTCAAATCCCTATCTTTTTGCGTCTCTTTCCGAATCTCCTCCCACGTTACCGGACCTCCCTTCAACATTCTCGATACCACCATGACCATCGCTACCTCCTTCTTACACATCTCCTCCGTACTACCTTCTTCCACATCCTCCCCTGCTCCGCATCTCGACATTATGTCCGGCAAATAATTTTCTCGGCCTCTACGATATCTCATCTCCATGTCAAAACTACCCACCATCAATAACCACCTCTGCAACCTCGGCGACATCATCAACTCCTTGTTATCCTTCCGGAATAAATGAATCAACGGCTTATGATCCGTATAGACTACAAAACGACGCCCAATCAAATACTCCCGACACTTTGTCAATCCGAAAATTACAGCTAATGCCTCTTGCTCAATTACCGAATATCTCGTCTCCGCGGCCCTAAAAATTCTAGAAAAAAATAACACCGGTCTCTCCAGCTCTTCTATACGATGCAATAACGCTCCTCCTACTCCCCTTTGAGACGCATCTACCGCCAATATCACCTCCAGTTCATTATTAAAACACACTAAGACGGGCTCTTTTCCAATCCGGCACTTCAACTCCTCAAACGCCTCCTCCTGTTCATCTCCCCAATCAAATCTCTCTCCCTTTTTCAACAACTGGTACAAAGGTGCCGCTATCTCCGCAAAATTCTCTACAAACCTGTGATAATAGTTAACCATTCCCAGAAAAGACTGTATTTCCGACTTGCATTTCGGCCTCAACATGTTTGCAATACCCACCATATTCTTATCCAACGGTCTAACCTCTACTCCCTTAATCCGATGACCCAAATAAACAACCTCCATCACTCCAAACACGCTTTTCTCTCTACTAGCACGCAATCCCTTCTCCTTGATTCTCCAAAATACCTCCTCTAGCCTCCTATTATGCTCCTCCTGCGTAATACCTGTTATCAAGACATCGTCCATATAATAAAATACTCCCTCCAAACCCTGAAAAACGGCCGCCATTGTCCTCTGAAATATGGGTGCCGAAACACTCAACCCAAACGGCAATCTCTTAAACGCAAATAGTCCCTTGGGCGTAGTTATGGTCAGCAACTTCTGCATCTCCTTCCTTACCTTCAACTGCAAATACGCATTAGAAAAATCCACCTTCGAAAAATATAAACTCCCCTTCAAATTCGCCAATATCTCCTCTATCCTCGGTAACGGATATTTTACTTCCACTACCCACGGATTCAATGTTACTCGGAAATCTGCACATAATCTCAACTTCCCATTAGCCTTTTTCACCGGTACTAAAGGTGTCGCCCACTCGCTATATTCGACCGGACATACAATATCTTCCTTTACCCATCTATCCAACTCTTGCTCTACCTCTCGCCTCCATTCAAAAGGTACACGACGTACAGCACAATACTTCGGCACACATCCCTCCTTCATCCGAATCTCCACCTCATAACCCTTCAAACAACCCAACTCTTCCTCAAATATTTCTCCATACCTCTCCACTAACTTCTCCACCTCCTTTTGGACATCCTTTATTCCCTCTCCACACCCCCACAAATTTTTCGCAACTCTTTGTTCTACAAAATTCTCTCCCTTCTTCTCACTAACCAGCGGCCTCAATACTCCATATCTACTGTCTTGGACATTTCCTATTTCTCCATCTACATAAATCGGACCTCTCCCCAACATATATTCTCTCGCATTCTCTTCGCTTTCCCCCCAAAACATGGATCTTCCATCGTCTACTTCAATATTATCTCGGCCCTCCATCCATTCCAAATTTCCTCTCGACATTCTCTCCTCCTCATTCACTCGGACCATATTTATCAAGTCTTCCCGAATATCTTCTTCGATCGCCACAAAGACTCCCCATCGCGCAAATACTCCCCAAAATCCATACTTCGGCCCTACATTTGTAATCCAATCCCATCCCATCACCGGCTCAACGTCTCGGTTAATTATCCATAAGTCCAACATTTTACATCCTTCTCTTCCTACCTCCCCAATATGCACTCTTCCCATCATCTCCATCTCCGATCCATCAAACTGCCTCACTTGCATAACGTCTCTAATTATATTACTACCCGGCCAAAGTCTTCTAAAATCCTCATATCCCATCACCGAAATAGCTGCTCCGGTATCAAATAACATAGATACCATCTTCCCGTTGATATCGAACCATACCCTTGGACTCGGCAGATACATTAACTCCCTTTGAACCTCCTGCTGCAACATTTTAACTCTCAACTCTTTCTTGCCTCCTCCTAACGCCACGGTCATTATTTTACTCTCCTTCCCATCATATAGTCAATCTTTATTACAATCTCTGGCCCAATGTCCCCTTTCTCGGCACTTGAAACACGTCATCTCCTCTCCAATATCCTTTCCTTCTTTTCCAGCTATCTCCGTCATACTCCTCATATTCACGACCCCCGACGACTCTCCTCTCTGTGGAAAACCTGCCCTTGTTTCCACCTTTCCCACTCGGCAATCCTTTAACACATGTCCAAATCTTCCACAACCCGTGCAACGTATTCTCTCTGCTCTGCCCAGACAATATGTCGAAATATGTCCCATCTCCCCACACGCAAAACATTTGACATCTCTACAATTCACCGCAATATGACCCATCTCCCCACATTTATAACATCTACCATTCCGACCTCTCTGTCCCCCACTGTTGAATGGCCTTGGCATATCTTGACGTCCACGGTATACATCCAAATGTCTGTCATCTATCCTCTCGTTCTTTAACCGGTCAATTTCTTCATTATTGACCCAACCCTTCATTATTTCTTGAACCGGTAACCACGTCACTCTCCCCAATCTATCATCCTCTCCATTATGCCCCTCTACCAACAACGATTGCCCACGAATCCTAATACTCCTTTCTCTTCGCATTCTCCTTCCAAAATATAAACTACACAACCATATCATCAACACTACCACCGCTCCCAATACATTATATTGCAACTCCACATATTTTGTAATTTTAAAACCCTTCATTAAAATATTTACGTATTTAAATTTTTCCTAATTTATTTCTCTAACAACACTAAATTATATAAAATATTCACAGAAAATTAATAATTAATTTCACCAAAAATATCTTAACTACTTGTAATGTCAGACAATAAGATAAAATCAATAAGGTAAAAACTCCAATAATACACATATACATTTATCAATTTCAAAAAAAATATCAATACCTTCCGCTAATCTTTAATCTCTTACGTGTATTGACGTCTTTTGAAAAAAAAAATCGGCAGCACTTTCGTGTAACTTGCTTTCTAATAAACTTTTTTGGAATTTCTTCTAATAGATTTATATAGACAAAAATTTGGGCAGCACTTCCGTGTACTCTACTTTTTTAGTAAATTTTCGATTTTCGTCTAATAGATTTATATAAGCAAAAATTTGGGCAGCACTTCCGTGTACTTTACCTTTTTAGTAAATTTTCGATTTTCGTCTAATAGATTTATATAGGCAAAAATTTGGGCAGCACTTCCGTGTACTTTACGTCTTTTGAAAATTTTCACTCGACGGTCACCTCTTTTGACGGTACTTGTTCTTGACGGTCTTTCAACCCCAAACGGTCCCTTATTACACACGGTACTTGTCCTTGACGGTTCTTGTTCTTGACGGTACTTGCTCTTGACGGTATTTGCTCTTGACGGTACTTGCTCTTGACGGTACTTGTTCTTGACGGTACTTGCTCTTGACGTTTCTTCAAATTGACGGTCTTATCCACCACAACGCTCCACAAAAATATTTTCCCAAAAATAATTTATAAAAATAATTGTTTTTACTTTAGTTTTTGGTCACGGCACCAACTATGACCGGTACTTATGAATATTAGAATGATGATCCAATAATAGAATAAATTTTATTCACCAAACAAGAAAAATAATTTTATAATCAAAAAACAAATAGTAATAATAATTTTATAATATTTCGCTTCCCTTTTATAGGGAAGCGCATAAAATACAATCTCATTATGATTTAACAAAACTTAATTTCGATATCTAAAAATAAAATAAAACAAAATATTAAAATACGGTCTAATGATGAACCTGCACAATTTTATTTATTAATGTTCGCGCAATAAATATCATCAAATATGTCACTCATTTATGACAGTTATCATTATCAAGTATTTATTGCATTCCAGATATGGCACATGATCCTACTTTTTAAAAGTGTTTTGAAATCTTTTCTGAGAATTAATAAATTTAACTTCTAGTTTCTTTCTCTTATCCCACCTGAATCAATTTTTTTACCTTTTACCATTTTGCGAATTCTTTATAGACTATGAAATAGAAAAGTATATGATACATCCTAACAATCCAGTTAGCTAAAAAATTATTTTTTTATAAATAAAGTTTATCATTTTTTGAGGTTGAGTGTGATATAAAATATTTTAAAATAAATCTAATAGTTGAATTTATTAATTAAAATAACGACTTAGTGGTTCCACTAGCTTTTACAATATTTAAGGCTCAATTTATTTCCCTTTTCTTTTTATAGGAATATATTTAAAATTTTCGATAATATATTTTTAATATATTATTAAAATAGTGTTCTAAATCATTTTTTTTATTTATAAAAATTTATTATTTCTTTTAAGATAATAGAAATTGACAATGACGAGAAATAGATAATATTCTTCAATAAAATTTTGTTTAAAATTTATAAATTTGTATAATTTTTATGAAAAATATATTAAATAATATTAGTCATTTGGTGGCATTGTTATTTTTCTAATTTTATTTTCGTTTTTTTCCGTTTATTCAGTTTTTTGGTCATGTTTTTTTTTCATTTTGTTTTTTTTTTGCTTTATTGGTTTTTTTTATTTTGTTGTTTTTTCGTTTTTATTTTAATTTTTACCAAACTTTAAAAAATAAATACTAGAAGATTTCGGACATGTTTCATAATTTTATTAATTTGCAAAAATCTAATTTTGAGCCTTTTTTTCAATATATTTAGGACACAGCCTTAGGTAATATTTTTAAGAATTACAATTTTTAAGGTAATTGTTTTAAAATCACTTTTCTATAAATATAAAATAGTGATCGGCATGGGCCTGATTTAAACAAAATTTATTTCCATTTTTCCCGAAAAGTCGGACCCTAAGTAAATATAAAAACTATTTGTATGTCCTATACGATTTCATCCATATATAGAAATTAGTATTTAACATAGTTTTACATTTTTACACTGAAGGTCAATCTAAAAATACAAATAAAAATATCAACGCCTTGTTTCTTGTAAATATTAAAAATGTATCAATTATAATTTATTTTAAGCTCGACCCAGCCTAAATTTTCTATAAACCCATTAGACTTGACCCAGTCCGAACCAATTATTTTTTATAAACAAGAGAATAGACCAATCTCGAAGCCGATTTTTGTAGATCTCTAATTTACCAAAAAGTCTATGTATTAATTCAAGACTCATGTAAACATTTTTTCTAATAATTTAAAGACAAACTAATTATAAAACCAGAAATCATTATAAGACATATGTATAGAATTAAAAAATATCTTAATTCGTGATATATAAATTCTATATTACATTATATATATATGTAATATTCTTCATGTTATGATATTTTATATAAAAATATAAAGCCCTAATAGTTATGTATTAAAATTTTAAGTTGTTTCTTTATTTTATATAACAACTTATTTGGTTTATTTGGACTTTCTATTTATTTTCTATTTTTTAGTAATATTCAAATAATTTATTATTTTTATTTTATATATAATCAATGTTTTTGGAAAGAAATAAACATACATATAATATTTTCGCTTAATATTGATCTTCCTCAATTAGTTTTTGATTAGTTTATAATGAATATAACTCCCATATTAGTTAATAATGCTTTTCCGAACAATAATAAGATATAATTTTAAAAAATATATTTATAAAAAAATAATAAAATATATTTCTAATTCTATAAATCTAAATAATAAAAGAATGTTTGTTTTTTTTAAAAATATATTATAGTTTTTAATAAAAATTATTTTTAATCAAGTTTTTTTTAAAGATTATTTATAAGAGAAAACTAGGAAATTTAAATTACTAACCAATAAATGAAATTTTTACTTACAACAATATTAGATTAGAAATGTTAAATCTTATTTCAATTGGCAGCCCTCAAAGTTTTTTTTAACTTTGGTAGTCCACTCCCTCTTTTACACTGGCCCATTGCTGACGCAGATTATACTTGCTCGCAGTGTCTATCAATTTTTAAGCATTTCTATAGCCAGGAATTTTTTTGGTGTCTTATTTTTCCATCAAAGGCTATTAGAAACACATTTAAAGACCATGTTTAGGGCCTAAATTTTTGGGGGTAACCCAGCACCCCATAATTCTCCCTCCTACCATGCCTCCACATGAAAAGATATCTACTGGATGCAAACCTCTTTCAAAAATCTATATCAACTAGCCCTCCAAAAAAAAAAATTTCCCCCCGGCTAACGATATTTTAAAGTAATTTTTTAGAACATGAATTCATAAAAAAACCATATCATTTACAATGAATGCCCTATTATAGTATATTGTTTGGCATGAATATGAGTTTGCTGATAGAATCTTTTAAATTACATTTGAAAGGATAGCAGAAAACAGAAATTATTTTAATTGGAAATTGGATTTGGTCAATGTTTAGAAATATATAAGGTCTATATTAAAGGTATTAATTATTCCAACAATATATTTTCCTTTATTTTACTTATGAATGTAATTGATAACTAGCCTACCCACTAGCTATGGAGCTGCTTCTAATCCATAACTTCAAATAATTATTTTTTTTTTGTATGGTATTCACGATTGTTCCATTTTCAATTAAAATTTTATAAAAAAAATGACGTTTCTCTAAAGTGCTCATTATATTTTCCCTAATGTTTCTGATACTGACGGATTTGTTTAATGATTTGAGGTGTCTCATGAAAGATATATGTCATCCTATTTTCTATAAAGTAATAGAGTCACTTTTTAATTTTTTTTATAAAATCAATATATGGTATAATATATAGGCCTGAATTCTAAAATATTTCTATCAAATGAATTAATTTTTTTTCCTTTTTTTTCTGCATTTCATAATATTAATAATGATTAGATAAAATAAATTGATATGAACTCTCATAACGGAGAGAAGGCCTACACTAAAGAATTTAAACTTAAAATCAGCCACCTCTCACCCTTATAGTAATTAAATTATATTTTAGTTCTCGAATATAAGCCTTTGTTTTGCCCAGCTCTTCTTTATTAAACAACAGTTCTCGGACTGTTGTGCGTACAAGTACGTGCGGCTTGCCCATAAATGTGTAAAGGGCTCCTCATTTTCTCCCCCTAATTAAATATCCAGTTTGATGGACTTGAGGAAAACCTAGCGTATTACGTATTAAATATGCCTCTAATGATTAATTGAAAATTAAATTTGTAATTAATTCATAAGACTGAAATAAAGTATTTAGACATCAATATTATTTTTCACAATGATTATTATATATTTGCATGGGTTTTGAAACAAGGAAATTTAATGAAATAAAATTATATCTTAATTTAATATATATGTTTTTGGGTGTATT
Organism: Gordionus sp. m RMFG-2023; assembly: GCF_954871325.1. Taxonomy (NCBI): domain Eukaryota; kingdom Metazoa; phylum Nematomorpha; class Gordioida; order Chordodea; family Parachordodidae; genus Gordionus; species Gordionus sp. m RMFG-2023. The sequence continues at coordinate 41,487,986 of NC_088776.1, forward strand.
AGATTCATTCTTTTAAATATTATATGAAAACTCATTGATTAATTTATATGAAAATTTTTTTTTATTAAATTATATCAATAAATAGGAATATCATATAACAGAACATATTTTATTCATTTACTGCTCATATTTTTAATTTAATTTTGATACAATTTACAAAATATTGATCCCTACATGGATTTATCTGACTCATATAATCAAATTTATACATTTTTTCAGACTTCAATTTGGACCCTGATCTTTAAATTTATTTAGGACCTGATTTTGACAAAATTTTAATTTAAATTATTTTCCTAAAATTTTTATGAATATTATTTTTAAGAATACGTGATACTTGATAAAAGCGTTTTCGCCCTCTGGTTGTGGATACAACAGAGCTATGATAGGTTTTCCTCAAAAATCCATCAAATTGGATAGTTAATTAGGAGAGGTGGGGGATAAAATGAGTAGCCCTTCACACGTTTTGGGCAAGCCGCCCTTACTTGTAAGCTCAACAGTCCGAGAATTTTTGTTCAAACGTCTATAGGCTAATAACAAAAAGAATTGGGCAAAGCAAAAGCCCTGCAAAAATAATTTAGTTACTTTAAGGGTGAGTGGTGGCTGATTTTTAACATCTTTATTGTAAGCCTTAGTGATTACTATCAATAATTGAGAATATGTTCATATCAATTGAATTTCGAATTATACTCATAAAAAAATAAAAAATTAAATTATAAGCTTACCGCTAATTGTTGAAATAGAGTGCGAAAATTCCAGTGAATAGATAAAAAGTAGTCAGTGATGAATTAAGGACTACCCAGCCGCAAACCCACACATCCTGTTTCACGAAGATTTTTTTTAGGTTCCGGAAAAACAAAGCTCTGCAAAGTGATAGATATATAGCGAAAAAGTCTTTGATTAAAGATATGAAAGACAACAGGATCTATGTATGAAAGACAACAGGATCTATGACGCAGATTTAGGAAACTGCTCTCTATAGTTTTTGAAAATGGAAAATTAATTATATACCAAGATGAACAAATGGCATTATAAATACAAACCTCGCCCCACTTTCGATTGGTTTCTCCATGAGTGGTATAACAAAAATAGTCAAAAAGGTAAGGAAAAACAAAGCTCCGGGACTGAATAATATCACAGCAGAATATTTAAAAATTGCACCTATGACAATATCTCCCTACCTATTTGCCCTCTTTCAATAAAATATGGGAGAGAGGAACTACTGCTGGATAATATCACAGCAGAATATTTAAAAATTGCACCTATGACAATATCTCCCTACCTATTTGCCCTCATTCAATAAAATATGGGAGAGAGGAACTACTGCCCTGGAATGGAACAAATCCTACCTATGCAACTTTCCTAAAAAAACAAAGACCACAGAAATTTAAGGATTACTGAGCTATAGCCTTCACATCCTGTGTCATAAAGATTTTTATGGTTCTCTCAAAAAAACCAAAAACATTTCATCTACACCTCATCTTTCCTCCAAAAACAAAAAATATACTGGAGCCAAAATTAGCTCAGAAAAAATAATCATACAGAAAAACAAGTAAAAAGACACCCTCCTATTTCACATTTGTAGATTTTAATAGAACCTTTGATAATATTAACCATGCAGCTTCGTTGCCAGAGTATGGGATAGACCCCAACATTATTCAGATCTTGAAAACCACATACATACTGTTTGCATACTTCGAAATCAATGATAAAGAATATCCCCTTCCTTCAGTGTAAATAAAGAAGTAAAACAAGGCTAAACACTATCGCTGCTCCTAATTAATATCATAAAAATAAAAATAAAAGAGAAGCACTGGGAACGGCATTTAGTATATGTAGGATCAAATGAGACGTTATGTTTTTAAAAGTAGAATAATATTCAACGCAGATGACGTTGTTGTAATGTCCAAGAAAATAGTTAAAGACCTTGAGTCAGTTAACTAGCAATAAACTTCAACAAGACAGTTTTTCTATCTATTTTCCCCAAAACGTGTCACCTCTTCAAAAACTTACAGTTGGAGATAACGAAAAAATGTAGTGGCCTAAAGGTCCTCAGGGGTCACGCTTGATAATAGAAGTAGTTCCAAAGAAGAAAAGAAGAATTAAAAATACAAAAGGCGAGAGGAGCTTTATATGAAAGTACGGAAGACAAGAAAGATTTCGGTATTTTCCAACTGAGGACACAACAATAATTCCTATACCAAACGCAAAAATAGCTGACTTCAAACAATAAATGCCTCGTAAACAAAAAGAAGATATCTTCTACCCCAGAAACATTACGAACACAAATCTTTGGAAAGACAAAAACATTCCCAAAATAAGCCTAACATTAAAAAGGGCCGAACATAAATCCTAGCCCACATAAGGAACACAAATTACAAATTATTACTCAATGCCATGAACATAGCTTTACTCTTAAAGGGAAGCAGTATACGAAATACAACTACACCCATGACTAGTGTTGTTAAACGGCTCGTTTTGAGCCGATTTTTGAAAACGGCTAACTCAATATTTCATCCAGAATAGTATTAGGCAAGCCTTGAATATTATATTTGTAGAAGGAACAAAGGTTTGGACATCTATTAGCCAAATCTCGAGGCTTAAGCAATATTTTTCTGGCTAAAATATTGATTTAGCTGTTTTAAAAATCGGCTCAAAACGAGACGTTTAACAACACTACCCATGACATTGTATATGTATTTAATTACATTAAAAAGCATGGGACGGACTAATTTTAATTTTAAAGTACAGAAAATCAATGATAAGTTAAAAGTGAAAAGAAAAGCTAATGTCAGAGAAGAATGTAATTCAAAAAAAGTGAAATACAAAAGTCCGGAAGTAAAGTGAAAAATAATAAATAACTTGAATCCAGGAAAAGATTATGTGAGATTTAGGTAATATGATTTAATTTTTAGTAATTTCTTTATAGACTTTTTGTTTTTATTCAGCTTCAGGAACTGTTTTATATTTAGGTTTAAATCCATTATGTCTTTCAAAGCTTGATAGAACCATTCTTATACTTCCAATATGTTTTCCCATTACCAATTAATGGCATCAATAACGAGACTATTATTATTATGGTTTCTCAAAATATGGGCAAAGAAAGCAAGGCGCTTCTTTTTTAAGGACACATGAACTTGGGTATGGCTAGACCTCTTCTAAAGGTTTTCATTCGAAATAATATTAGGGTAGAATATTTCATCGATAAAATGATTCCTTATTACTACTTATAATTTTTCTGATTTTTTAAAAATATTGTAATTCTTTAACAGTATTATAAAATTAATTTAAAGTGGATTCATATTAAGTTAAATATTTATGTAGCAGTCTCTCTAACAGGGCCGTAGCCACGGGGGGGGGCACCGGGGGGGCCCGGCCCCCCAAAAAAATTTTTGGCCACCAAACCTGGCCCCCAGAAAAAATCTTTGGCCCCCAAAAGTGGCCCCCAAAAATTTTTCTGGCCTCCCCAAATTTGAAAATTTTTTTTAGAATTGATTATTTTTATATTTTTAATATAAATTTTGAATATTTATTCAAAAATATTCGAAAAACATGTCTATTTAGAATTGATTATTTTTATATTTTTAAAATAAATTTTGAATATTTATTCTACAAACATGTCTAGTTTGTAAATTTTTTTCTATCCTGTTTTATTTTTATTTTTACCCAATATTAAATTATCATTCATTCATTTTTTTTTGTTGTGTATAACATTCTCTATAAGTATCACATTTATATTATAATATATAACCAGTTATTTTATTTTACAACGTTTATTTTAAAATTATGAAGAAACAATCAGTTATTAACTCTTATTTTAAGTTAAAGTTAAACAAATGTCAAGCAACATCACCTCTACAAACTTCTAGTAATACTACATCAGAAATTTCAGAAACTGATTCTTCTCATAGTTAGTATAAATTTATATTATTATTTCATGATTTATATGATATTGATAGGGCAATACCTATATATTATTATTTCATATATATTTATTTTATATAAGATAAGAGACAGACATTTATTATTAATATTATCATTTTTGTATAATAATTTTAATTATTAAAATAAATATATTCACTCATATTTCAAGATATGAATGAAGCTAATAATCTAGAAAATGATCCTCACTACACTCAGGAGGAGGAAGATGGTAAATAGTTTAAAATTTAACCCAAATTTTTCTATTATATTTTTGACAATATCAATAGTAGTAGGAGATTATGGTGTTTCATTATTACATTTTGATTTTAAAACAAATAAAGACGAAGAAGAGACTCAATCATCTTCATCTAGCAGCTCAGTCTCTCATTGTCAAGAGGCAACTAGTAATTGATTTATAAATATAAAAATATTATATTTTTTTGTTAATCTTTAAAGATATAACGTTTATGACCTTTTTCTAGTTTTTAATACTGAATATCTATAATTTTACTGATCAACTTTACTGATAATCTTCATCAGGGTTGGGCACTACAGTATAGCAAATACTTGTATCTTAAATACAAGATAAATTTTGTGTTTGTTCATTTTCAGCAGGCCCTTCCTTCGCCCATCCTGATGACCATTATTATTTATGACCCTTTCCCTTATTACAATTTATTAATTATAATATTTTTAGTGTCAAAAAAGTCCTCTAATGGTTCAATTCAAATCCCAGGTGATTTTGGCCAGAATAAACCAAATCAAATCAAATTAAACAATTACGTGAAAAAAGATATCCATGGAAGGCAAAGATCATTTCAAAAATCATGGTATAGAGGCCGAGACTGGTTGGAGTATAATGTAGAAGCTGACGCTGCCTTTTGTTTTCCATGTAGGAAATACTTGTGTAATCCAAGTGATGAATTTGGACAAACGGGATTCAGAAATTGGAAAAATGCGTTAGCTGCCAAGAAGGGACTGCTAAAACACGAGAGCTCAAAAGCTCATTTAAATTCAATTACAATATTGTATGATAAAAATCAAAATATAAACAAAGGTACAGAAATAACTAAAATGTTGGGAGGTGATCAAATTAATCGTAATCAATATTATATTAAATCAATATTTGATTTGATGCTATTTCTTAGCATACAAGAGCTACCTTTCCGTGGGACTGGTTCAACAAATATTACGGATGCTGCAAAAGATGAGAACATAATTTATTCTTCTGGGCTATTTATAGCAATATTTTCCTACACCATCCAAAAAGACCCTGAATTAAATAAAATTATGAAATTTATACCCCAAAATGCCCAGTATACATCACCACAGATTCAAAACGAAGTAATATTCATTATGGCAAATATGGTGCTTAAACATATTTCAGACAAATATAATAAAAGCGAGATGCCCTTTTTTTGTCTTAAGGCTGATGAGACAAAAGATGCTTCAGGTTGTGAAAACCTGAGCATAATAATTCGTTATATTTTTTCTGGAGAAATCCAAGAAAATATAATAGGAATCATTAATTTAGAGTGTCTTTCTGCTGAAAGCATTACAGATTGCATTTTAAAGCAACTTAATGATCTAAATATTAATTCAGCTAATATAATAAGCCAGGCATATGATGGTGCAAACGTTATGTCTGGCCGAAATGGAGGAGTGCAAACACTTCTTCAAAAAAAAATTAATAAAAATGTTCCTTTTATACATTGCTACAACCACAAGTTGCATCTTGTGGTTCAAAATTGGTATAATAATATTGTTATTATTTCTAATTTTTTTAATTTATCAAATGCATTGTATAATTTTTTCAGGCGTTTTAACGTATCCTGTAAATATACAGGCCACACCCTTAAGAGACTTTTAGACCAGAGGTGGCCTGGTCATTTGGAAACATCTCGCATTATTTATGAGAATTTTGAGGCTATTGGTGAAGTATTATTTTACTTTTCTAATAGAACTCTTAATTCAGAGGTTTCAATTCATGATTCAGTGGAAGCCTCTGGTCTTTTATCTCAATGTATTAATATAAATTACATTATATTAGCCATCATAATTTATGAGATATTAATTACAATAGATCCACTAAATAAGTATCTACAATCACTAGGTACTAATCTAGTGGATGCTAAAAATTGTATTGATTCTACTATCAATATATTAAAAAATAAAAGAAGTGATAATTCTTTTGCTTTGATTATGATTAAGGCTGAAAAACTTCTATCAAAATTTAATCTTACTCCACAAAAATCATCACGGGTACGTAAAACGCCTAAAATATTCCAAGATTTTTTAGTTGATAGCAAACTAGAATTCGATTGTGAAAAAGACTCCAATTGGTTCTTTAAAAAGGATATATTATGAAATTATAGATAACTTTGTGGATCGTTTTTTAGACCGATTTACAGAAGATGATTTTAATCTTTTTTCATCTTTTAATACATTGGTCCCCCCTTGACCCTGATTATTTTTTATCAGATAAAATGGCCCCATTAAAATCCCTGTTAAACTTAAATATGGAAACACTGCATCATGAAATGAAGATAGCAAAAGGATTGCTAGCTTCGGAAGCTAAAGAAAATCATAATTTTGAAAATATCTTGCATATTATGTATAAAACAAAATATAATCATGCATTTAAAGAATTATATAAATGCTACTCAGCAGCGATAATCATTGGGATATCAACGGCTTCTTGTGAGGCCTCGTTCTCTACATTAAAGTATTAATGGCGTATGAAAAAAGAATAACGCAGAATTTATCTTTTAGTTCATTTATATTAAAATTTAAAAATAAAAATCGCCGTATTCTATTATAGTAATATTTTGTTTTGTATATGCATATTATAGTATTATTTTGTTTTGTATATTCATATTATAGTATTATTTTGTTACTAAATTTTTAATAAAAATAGGAAAAAATTTATATGAATGCGTAATTATTTGTTTGATTTTAAAAAAATAGTGCCCCCCCCCCCCCAAGTAAGCACTTGGCCCCCCTAAGTGAAAATTTCTGGCTACGGCCCTGCTCTCTAAAGACCAGAATTGGGCAGTACCGCGAATACTTGTATAGAATATACAAGATCCTTTTGTATTTTGTACTCAGTATCTTGTGCTCAGTATCTTTTTGACAATTTTAATAAGATACTAGTATCTGTATCTAAGATCCTTTATTCTAAAAAAAATCTTGTATCTTTTAATTTTCATTTTCTTGAAAAGATACAGATTCATTTTAATATTCATGTTTAAAATTTTACTTATCATAGGATATATCTTACTTTCTTCTAGAATCTTGTATTAATTTCCTTATTTTTTTCCCCCACATTCTAAATATAATGACAATCAAAATTAGCTGGAAAATTTACACCTCCCTTTAAGGTAAATAGATAAAAAATAACAACACTAAAACGAAATTAGATAAATTATATATAAATGCGATAGAATATCATTATCAATTTTATATATTATTTTTTAATTTGTAGGATGATTAACACTCATGGTAATGAAGAAGAGGGTAGTGAAATTTAAATTATGGAAATAAGTTCTCGTGAATCAAATCCCAATCTTAAAATTTTATATGGAAATTTTTAAAAAATAAAAGTTAAAAAAGACAATGTACAGTCTAGATGTAAAACCTGTATAACCAAAAAATGATAAACACAAAATTTTTTAAACATATTAAAGTATGTATATTATTTATGTGTAGTTAAATGGGGCATAGGTTATCTTAAATTCAAGTTTACAATATTGTCTACCTTTATTAAAAGTTGCCCATGATGGTATGGGAAAAAGATTTTAAGAATTCCTATGATTTGAATATAATGTGGCTTTTTTGATATCAATATCACATCCATATTTTAAGAACTTATGGATTGAGTAGGATGTTAAAAAAAAAATACTTTCAAAATATATTAATAAAAGAAGCCTTAAATGTAGTACCAGAGTATATAATTAACAGGGGCGTCGCTAACCTTTACAATCTCAGGGTGCTCAAATAAAACTTTTTTATGGAGGCTTCGCCCCCATAACCCTCAAATTTGCGGGGTTTTCCGTTTTTGTCCGGCCTTTGGCCGGATTTAATATAAATATATAATATTTTTGAGATTTGCTAACTTTGAACAATTATTCTAAATTTCATATTTTGTCATTTATCATATTATGCATACAAAATAAACTAACATATAAATAATTAAAACAATACAAGACATTTCTAAATATAATATTTTTTAATACAAAATCTATTTATTACAATAAAATATTTTCGATTGTTGATATAAAAATTTTACTTCTAAAGAAGTACGAGTGATAAAAAAGGTTAATTAATTCATACATATGCCTCAATTGATAATGGTTTTTAAAAACCACATAAGGCAATAATTTACATTGACAAAAGGTCATGAAACTAATATAACTCTCTGTTACCATTTTACACAATGTTTTATAGAATTGACCAATAAGGAAAAATTTATAGACCTAACCAAATTAACAATTATTACCCAAATCATAAAACTATATGATGGTTAGAGCTTACTTTTAGATGACATTATGGAATCTAGATAATTAATAGAGATAATTATTGTGAGATTATATTTCTAAAAGATATTCTTCCATTTTTAATGATATATAAACGACCAGTTGACCATTATTGCTTATCTAAAATATGCAATTATATGCTCTCAGCAGCTTTAGTAATAATCTTAAATTACATAGTCACACAAATAATAGATGCTGGTTAATTTGTAGTCGTAGCCATGAAACCCCAATGTTAACTTGTTGAATATGTTGATCGATGTTATTTTATTATTTATTTTGGCAATTGATTTATTTTTTTATGTATCAATTTATATTTAAATTTAATCGGTGAAAATTTTATATTAACATTTTTTTATACATCAATTTGTATTAGTTATTTTTTTTATTATTGTTTAAAAAAAAAGATATATAAAGAGATAAAAAAAAATGTAATTGAGGCTGAAAAATAAATATGTAATATATCATATAATAAAATTTAAATTATGATTTAAAATAAAATGATAATCAATGAAATATGTGTAATAATTATCTATGATAAAAGTGGAAATAATACAATTCCAACATGGTGACCAAGACGAGTCTCGAACTAGCGACTAAAATGATAATCAGTGAAAAATGTGTAATAATTTTCTATGATAAAAGTGGAAATAAAACAATTCCAACGTGGAGGCCAATCTACGTCTGAACTCTGCGTAAGTATTATCTCAAAATTTGATATTGATTTTGCAATGTACATTTATTCTATTTCACGCCTTTAATTATAATTCTCTTACGATAGATGCTTTGAACAATTCCACATATATGACTGAATTTGTCAAGCTGGATTTCCCAAAATTTAGTAGCGATGACAGCGCCTACATAGGGAAATCGCAGAATTTTTTCAACACCAGCAAGATCTCCAACAAAAGGCCGCTTTATTTCTCCGAAGTCTTCCTGATAACAAATTCAATAATATTGGAGCAATTTGCACTGAGGCAGACCTCCAGGACCCAATCACTCTGCTTGGCAAATCATCGAAGACCGAGAACGCTAAACTATTATTATTTTATGCTGCAACTCAAGGCAAGGACGAGACATTCTCGGCTTGGGTCACGCGCGTAGCACGTCTCAATAAAGAATGTAATTTCAATGGCATTCAGAGAATTATTGAGAAAGTGAGAGTATCTTCGTATTCCAAAGATGTCAGGAATGCGGTCAAGAGCTCTATGACCATAGAAGACATTTACAATCTAGGTCTAAAGGAAGACACCGCACCCAAGTGGCATCAAGGGCGAGATGAAATTGTTACATTTTCGCCTGGTGTTGTACAAGAGGTTAATCACATGGGCAGAGTAAAAAATAGTTATGTAACAACAAAACCCATTCAGGACTCTCACGCACATGGTAAATCTCTTATCAAGCAACCCCAGTTTATTAATGACAATCGCCCCGCATAGCATTTCGATGAACGTTACGATTTACGCTGCGACTATTGCCGTGACAAACGATTTGATGAACGTTACGATATACGCTACGACAACGACCGCGACAAACGATTCAACGGACGGCACAGCAACTTCCACGACAATCGTTTTGATCAAAGTTACGATAATTGTCACTATAACCGCAACCGTTTCGATAATCGCAACGATAACTACTACGACTATCGATACAACAATAGCGGGTACAACGTCCATAGCAATCACCACGACTCTCATTGTGACCAACATCAAAGCCCTGATCGACGGGATGACTGCTATAGAGGTGATAACCGAACCAACTATCCCCGTCGTGGTCAGCACAGATACAACTTTCAAAATATTAATGGTTTTCTAAAATATTCGTCGAGGCCCAACCAGTAGAAAAATGACAATAATACTTACAATAGATCTTCTGATTACAAAGATCGTGATTGTCAATTGAATACGTACCATGCTATGAACATCGAAGTAATCGATGATAACGACGACTCAAACACAGGCCTTAAAGAATATAATCTGCAGAATTTGGAAGTGTACAATATGGGGGTCAAGGATACCACATATGACGCATACAACGTGACAGTGAGCATGAACAACATACCCACGTTGATGCAAGTTGACACCGGTACCAGGTACAGTATACTACCGAAGCTGACAGCTAAGACTGTAGGTATAACCGCGATACGTAAGACGAAAATGAGACTCACTGGTTATGACGGCAGCGCTATCAAGATATTAGGTCTTGCCAATGTGAACGTTAAGTATGAAGGAAACTCACATACACTGGAGGCCATATTAGTGGATTGTGATAAGATCCCCTTCCTAGGACGTATGTGGCTCCACACCTTCAACAACATTTTAAAAAAGTTCTTAGTGGGTAATGTAGAGAATGATCTCGAGAAGATAATCTCGACAACAAAAAAAGACCTCGAATCAACTTACTCCTACAAACCCAAAATGGTCAGACAAGAGAAAGTTCACTTGAAGCCCGATGCTGTGCCTAAGATCATATCTTCAAGGAGAATTCCGTGCGCCAAGATCATACCTTCAAGGAGAATTCAGTGCGCCAAGATCGATGCAACGACTCAGAAATTGGATTGCTGGCTGAAACACGACAAGATAAACCTTGCTCGAAAGGAATCTAGATGTCCGATGCCATGCACAAGCGACCCGGTTTGGAAATTAGCTAGGGGTTGTCTTTACTCTACCAAGCCATCATTCGGTTTGAAAAGAAGACTGCACCATGAACATGGGTGGCGTATTGCGTGGTGATCATGAATGTTAATGACGTTACCACTCAACCCAAGGAAATCATAAGCCGAATTTCTTTGGAGGGTGGAATGTTGAATATGTTGAATATGTTGATCGATGTTATTTTATTATTTATTTTGGCATTTGATTTATTTTTTTATATATCAAGTTGAATTTAAATTTAATCGGTGAAAATTTTATATTAACATTTTTTTTTATACATCAATTTGTATTAGTTATTTTTTTTATTATTGTTTAAAAAAAAAGATATATAAAGAGATAAAAAAAATGTAATTGAGGTTGAAAATTAAATATGTAATATATCATATAATAAAATTTAAATTATGATTTAAAATAAAATGCTAATCAATGAAAAATGTGTAATAATTATCTATGATAAAAGTGGAAATAATACAATTCCAACATAACTCATATCAGAATTTATATGTTAGATAAATTGATAAAACAAAAACACTAAAAATAAATAGAAGAAATTTTGCAAATATATTGAAGCCTTGAGTTATTTACATGGCAAGGATGCCATATTAAAAATGAAACATTTTGTAACTATAAAATAAGGACCAGAGTGATATGATGAAAGCAATTATGATTATATACTATTGTCCCACCACCTCAAGTTGGTATATTATATCTTAAATTAATAGTAGTTTGTAATAATATCAAAATACTCGTGGTGAATTCCATATCAAATCAACAAAGGTTTCAACCCGACCCCTTTCAATTTTTCTTAAATTTTGTATACTGGTAGTATATACTATAACTAAGAAAAAATGAAATTTTACCTTCCAACACTGTTTACCCGCTAAGATATGGCCGTTTAAAGCGCGGAAAAATAGTACATTTTTGATAAAATGCTCTTCATTTATTTTCAAATATCTCGAGAAATAATTAGGTTAGAAAAATAATTTAAATTTTATTTTGTAGCTTAATAAAAGTTCTTTAAAATGACATAAAAATAAATACGATAGACATTTGATTAATATCAAAAACCTGATGTGTAAAACCGGTTATGGCCATAGAAAAAAAAGGTATTTTTTTTTCAATTTTTTTCTGTAGATAGATATCACATTGCTTTATATTTGTGCAAAATCCTAGACTGGGATGAACATGGGTTTAAGAGTTATCACTCTTTATATGGCTAAAATTGAACAAATTTAGCATTAATATCATCATATTTTAATTTAATAAATAGTTATGAAATAATGTTAATTTAAAAATTATGTCTAAATGACAGGCCCTTACTTTTTTTTTTATCTTTATCAAAATTTTTGAGAAATGGCTGGAATAATGAGTTTTGTTTAACAGTTAAGTCAAATTTTGTCTTGAAGTTACTTGACAAAATAATTCTAAACATATTTATAACCTTATTTGCCCCATGCATTACATATAATACAATCAAAAATTTATAATTAAAATTTATCATATATTATAATCATCCAAAGAATTTTAATAAATTATGACTTTTATTTTCGTCTAGGGGAATAAAAGTTTGGAACTTTGTGTTCCAGAAATTCTCTTTGCTCTCAAAAATCTGTTTTCAGGATGACTTTCTATGTTCATATATTTGTTATTGCTCACAAATATATAATTTACCCCATAGATATTATTTCTTGCGTAGTTAAATAAATCTATTGTTGTCAATATGTGATGTTCATATGGGCGTTGCAAGCTTGCTTGAGCTGTTAACCGTTTAGTAACGGCCCCCAAAATGTCGCATGGACTTTTATCTTGTGCGGTTTCAAAAAATGTCACTCAGCCTTTATCCCAAAATCATTTTCATGATTGTAGAGATTCATTAAATCTTTTATTTTTATATTGGTTACTGCTCCATCAGAAAAATAATAAATTTTACACTCAATTAAATCTTTCCTTCAAGAATACGATCAATTTTTAAAATAAATAAAATGCACATGCGCTGTGCTTTAAACAATCTGATATAATGACTAAATTTACATGTTTGATTATGTTGTCCTCACGGTAATAAATTATAAAAGAGTGCATAGTGGCTTGATTATTGGTCTGATTAAATCCTTGTGCATGGTTATGCACTACAAATACATAGTTTCTCAAAAGTCTGCAATAACTAAGAATTCGCCAACATTTAAAATGAATTTTAAAAAGTTTCGAATTAATGATTATCGTGAAGCTATAAATAAATGAGGAATTAAATTGTTTAATTATTCAATTAAATAATCTACAAATTAGTCAGCGGATTTTGATCAACTGCTATCCATTGTTTGAATGTTTTATAATTTATAGAACTCTCGTCAAATAATATATTAAGCCTTTTTTTTAATTTTGAATATATGGGGGAAAATTTATTGTTGAATTTCAATTTTGGTAGATTATTTTATGCTAAATAAAATATTTAAAATTATTTTGTTAGGTAATTTCGAGTCAAATTTAACTAAAGTTTTAAACAGCTCATTATCCCAGCAAGTAAGGGCCTATCATTTAGATAATAATTTTTAAATTAACATTATTTCATAACTATTCATTAAATAAAAATATGATGATATTAATGTTAAATTTGTTCAATTTTAGCCATATAAAGAGTGATAACTCTTAAACCCATGTTTATCCCAGTCTAGGATTTTGTACAAATATAAAGCAGTGTGATATCTATCTACAGAAAAAAAAATTCTATGGCCATTTCCGGGTTTACACATCCGGTTTTCGATATTAATCAGATGTCTATCATATTTATTTTTATGTCATATTAAAGAAGCTACAAAATAAAATTTAAATTATTTTTCTAACGTAATTATTTCTCGAGATATTTGAAAATAAATGAGGTGCATTTTGTCAAAAATGTACCATTTTTCCGCGCTTTAAACGGCCTTATCCTAGCGGGAAAACAGTGTTGGAAGGTAAAATTTTAATTTTTTCTTAGTTATAGTATATACTACCAGTATACAAAATTTAAGAAAAATTGAAGGGGGTCGGGTTGAAAATCGACCTTTTTTTGTTGATTTGATATGGAATTCACCATTCGTATTAAATATTTAACTCAAAACTGTTTTTCAAAGAAGAAAAAAATAGCTTTCCTCATATAAAAAAAGAGAAGAAAAGATATATAATTTATTACAACTATTGTGAGATGAATAATAAGATGTTTATTTTTAATAATATTTTTAAATAGATGGCGTTAAAGAATTGAAAGCAAATTGTTATTTATATTTATTATCAAAAGCTTTTAATAGTAATTAAAATATTAATTGCAATATATTATATAACTGTCAAATACGTCTGAAGTGGCATTTTATCTAATATTTGATAATCAATTATATATAATAAAGGATTATAAACTATATGTCTACTTACTTTTTATAAACAAATCTCTTGTACTTATTTGGAACTTGAAAATATTTTTAGGAAGAGGCTAATTAAATTTAAAAATGAATAATATAGTTGATTAGTGATTTTGAACTCGGCTAATTACTACATTAAATTTGTTAATTTTCAATTAATAAATTATTATATTTATTTACTTAGGGTTATATAACAATTTAAATAATAAAATTCAATTAAGCTTCAACTGTTAATGCTAAATTAATATTTAGTGAGTGATATTGATATTCTATTTTTACACAGAATTTGATTGTGCTGACATAGTGAAAATATAATTAATATATATTAATCTAATCTAATAATTAAAATAGTATTTATTTAATAAAAATTTAGATAGTCTTATTAATTTTTAAATAATAAAATTATATCTATATATTACTTAATAGAATTATAAAAGAAATCGTTCAGATGGCAATCAAAAAAAATAATTTTTAGATCGAGGGGATATTAAGGAGCCATTAAAAAAATATTTTGCTTCAGGGGGCTATTCAAATTTTTCAGAGGGCACGAGCCACTTATCCCCCCCCCCCAACCCTCCCACCTAGGGACGCCACTGATAATTAAGCTCAAACTATAACACCAATAGATTTAACATCTAATAGAGAAAATGATAATTATCCTTTGGTAAGCAAATGTTGCTGAGTTCAATAATACAAATAACATTGAACATTAGGTTTTATATTATATTAAAGAAAGTCGAAATACATTATAAATGCTTAATTATTACCCTTCCATTATGAAAATTATTTATAAATTTTATATAGCAATATTTTCATCAGCACCAACTGAGAAGTTATTTAGTTTTGCCACAAGGTTAAGTAAGCCGAAACGGCAAAGGTCTAATGATAAATTATTGAAAAAATTGATTATCTTATAAAATAATAATCTATTTTAAATACTCTTTTGCAAATTAATATTTCAATTCCCATTAAAAATACTAGTCTCCCTTCCATATCTATTATAAGAATGGGCTAATTACTATTATTAAAATGCCTGATTATTATAATTAACTAATCATTAAATATTTTATTAATAATAATAAATATTCATTATTATTATATGCGTAAGTTATGTTCTTCACAAATAAATAATAAATCTGTATTTTATAAACTATTCTAATTTAATTGGTAATGATAATTTAAAAGTATCTTGTAATACTTAATTAGGCAGAAGATACAAGTATCTTTTATCTTGTATCTTTTTAATATTTGAAAAAGATACTAGTATCTGTATCTAAGATTCATTTTTTCACAAAGAATCTGTATCTGTATCTAAATTCTTTTTCCGGAGGACTGCCCAACTCTGCTAAAGACGCACATTATATTTACTCTAATGTTACAGATATTGACTGATTTATTTAATGATAATAGGCGTCTCACAAATGATAAAGTGTCATCCTATTTTCTATTAGGTAGTATAGTCACTTTTTAAAATTTTTTATGAATTCATCAAAAAATCTATATATGGTATAATATATATGCCTATAATGATTATTTAATTTGAAATTAATTCATAAGACTGAAATAAAGTATTTATACATCAATATTATTTTTCACATTAATTTATATATATTTGTATGGTTTTTAAAATAAGGATATTTTTTAATGAATTTAAATTATATCTTAATATAATATAATGTTTATGGATGTTCTAGATTTATTCTTTTCACTGAATTTTGATTGGATATTTTTTTTAAACATATGAAAATGTAAACTCAATGATTAATTTACCAAAAAACTATATTTATTAATCAGTTAGAATATCATATAATAGAACATTTTATATTCATTTACTTCTCATTTTTTTAAATTTACTTTTGATACAATTTACAAAATATTAGATCACTGCATGGATTTATCTGAGTCATACAATCAAATTTATATATTTTTTCATACTTGATTTGGACCTTGATGTTGAAATTTATTTAGGACCAGATTGTCATTGACAAAATTTTCTATTATTTATTTTCCTAAAATTTTTATGAATATTATTTTAAGAATAGGGATAAAATGATTCTTTATTACTACTCATAATTTTTCTGATTTTTTGAAAAAATTGTAATTCTTTAACAGTATTATAAAATTAATCTAGAGTGGATTCATAGCTATTTCTAAAATAAAATATTAGACTGGACTCACTGCTTATCAGTCAGTTTTGATTGACTAATATTGTCAGATCATTCACCTTCATTAGCAATAGATACTTCAGTAGGTTTCTGATAAATATGCTTGCAAAATATAAAAATTGTAAATTTTGGTTAATAAAATATACACTTTCCTTTTTTAAAAATTAATTTCATATTAAATTTTAAATACCAGGCATTTATGGCCAGATCCAAATATGAAAAATCTGGACCTGGTTCAGTCTGAACAATAAATCTATCCGGTATTGGCAAAGTCTGGCCCATTTTACAAGTTGTCTGGCTTGGCCTATTATTTTAATATTTGTCCATCCTGTCTAAGACCAATTTTTTCTTCTAGTTTTCTAGCCCATTAAAATTGTATGAAAAGTCAAGCTTGGCCCATGAATTTTTTTTTGTAAATATTTTGTAGCCATCAAATTTTTAATATCTATATCCAGGGTTCGTCACATTATTCTATAAAAGTAAGAGTTACTGTTATTCAAAGAAAAAATAGAATGGGTAGATTCAGTGGTGTAGCTACGGGAGGGGTTTCGGGTTTGGACCCCTCCCAGAGCAAATTTTTTTTTTTAGATTATACGCTCAAAAGACTCAAAAGTGACTTTATATCAAATAAATACCATGAATATTTATATTTTTCTGGTTTTTATGTTTGTGGAAGGATATTATATTACTATTGAAATTATTCTGGATTGTATTATTATAAAGTCAGTGAGAATAATCTATTAAAATATAATAACATATTATTGATGCATTTAAAAAATGTATTTATTAAATATGATTTTTAAGATAAACCTGGCCAAAGGCCTGGCAAAAGGGCCGGGAGAAATTCACAACATGATAGCTTTTTTAAATTTAATGGCAGATTCTGAATCTGCTCAAAATTGTCTATTATATACTACCCAAAATCATATTAAGTGGGATAAAAAAAAAAATTTTGAAAGTATACTTTTTTTGCTTTTTTTATTTAAAAAAAGCGGGATTAAAAAAAATGAGAAAATAATTTTTGAAGGCAAAGTTTTTAGCAGAGGTAACAAGAGTAATCTACCCAGTGGCGTAGTTATAAATTTTCCTTAGAGGGGGTCCATACATATAAAATCCTGAGGGGCTTTGCCCCTCTTATCTGACTATCATATAAAATTTAACGCTATTTATTTCATTGGTAAATTAAAAATTATATATAAAACATAAATTATATAATTTTAAATAAATAGCAGGGAATTTAATTCAATATATTGAAAATATCTTAATTTGTTATTGATTTTTTATTTAAATTATCAAAACTATCTGCCTATGATTTTAATTTATAATATCACAGTATTCATCTTAGGACATTTTATAATGGATATTCTTGTATTCTTAGGGTGCATTCACAGTAGAAAACGACAGCGACACGACATTAAACCACAGAGCAACTGATGTGTTGTAAGTGACATACATTCATATAGTAGTTGCGACAAGCATATTTTTATTTTAAAAAAAAAATGTAAATATGAAACTATCTAATTTAAATGACTTCAAAATAATTGCTGATCAATTTGAGAAGTCTTGGAACTTTCCAAATTGTTTTGGAGCCATTGATGGCAAGCATATTGAGATTAAAGATCCTTCTAAATCTGGGAGCATATATTACAATTATAAATAATATTTCTCTATGATATTACAAGCATTATTAGATGGTAAAGATAGATTTATGGTAATTTTTGTAGGCAGTTATGGCAGTGTCAGATTGAGGTGTGTACTCAAATTCTTTGTTATCAAAAATGATTGAGAATGGAGACATAGATATTCCACCACCTAAAAATTTATCAAATTCATATATAATTCTGCCATGTGTTTTTATTGCAGATGATGCCTACCCATTAAAATATTATATTATGAAACTTTATAAAGGTAAGTTAATGCTACCAATAGTGAAACAATTATAAAAACTTGTTCACTGTTACACAACTTGGTGAGTGATAAAGAAAACAGATCTCTACCCCAAGGATACTCAAGATCCTTAACAAAATAATTATTTATGGAATCCTCAATCTATAAAAAATCCCTCAAAGGTTTCTAAAGATAGAGATGCCTTTTCTGAATATTTTAAATTATCATGGCAATTATAACTTTATAATTTAATAAATTTTAAAAATATTATTCTATTTTTGTCATGTTATATAATTGATTTATAATTATTTAATAAAAAGAAAGTATATTTGTTGTGTTATTTTTAGTGTTGTTAAAAGTTACTTTGAAATATAACTAGTTACAGTTACTAGTTACATTGGTAAAAATATAACTAGTTACAGTTACTAGATACAGTTATATTTCAAAAGTAACTAGTTAATAATAAGTTACTTTATACATCATTCATAAACGCATTATTTATTTACAACGCATTTATTTAATATAAAAAAATTAGGATATAATAATTATAATCAATTATTTTTAAAAATATACAATTTATTTATATAAAAAAATAATTAAACCCGAAAAAAATTATCGGAAAATAGAATATATTTATTAGGGACCTGCAGACCCGGCTCGGACAGGCCGGGACGTATTTTAATTTTTTTTTAAAAATACTCAGGCCGGGCCTATTTTTCTCAAAAAAAATATCCGGGCCAGGTTGTATATTTTAAAACCAAATTTGAAATCGCCATTATTAGTAAATCAAAAATAAATAAAATATATTTTAAAAAAATTCGGACCAGGCCTGAAAATTTTTCTTATTAGTAAGTAATGATTACTAATTTAGTAGTTTATTCAAAAATTATTAAATTCTAAAATAATCTAAGTCTTTGTCATTCCTTATACTAAGTTCTATGCTCTAATTTCACAGGATACTCTGTCAGTCACTAGTCACAAGATACTTTGTCAGCCACTAGTCAAAGATACTCTAATTTAAAAAAAATACATTTATATGAAATTCTATAAATATTACCAGCAACTTGATGGCAAAAAATATGGAATATATTGTGCTAAATAGGTAAAAAAATCAATATTAAAACATAGGTTTATTAATTGAATTTGGTTACAAAATTATAAAACCCAGCAATGTAACAATTTAAGAAAAGAAAATCTATTTGGACGGGAAATTATATTATTGTTGCATATCCGTGAACACAATCAAACATTTAAACAAAAAATTTATTTTAAAATTAATTTATCACACCCTTGAATCGGACTGCCCACCTGAAAATTTTATTAGTGGACAAAACTAGCTTTAACTATTAAATATTTTTTATTCATTCTTAAAATTTTACATGCCTGTTCATCAACAATTTTCTCGTCCCTTGAAATATTATTAGACCTGAGGTTCATTATAAAAATACTCTCAATTATATTTTAAATATCAAATTCTCTTCACTCTTCAGTATGCAAGTTGCCCTTTCAACAAAGCTAGGTGGTGTAGGTATCCATTCCCCCATATCCTTATGCATTTAAGCCTTTTTATCCTCAGTTGCTAAATTTCCTTACACACTTGGAGACTTGGATACTATCGAATCCACATCATATGGCAGCATTAAACCTCTGGAGCAGATTCTCCAAGCCGCTCATATCCAAAAATCTAAATTTAAGACAAGAGACTGGAATTTACCATTGATATAGCATTGCGTTGAATACTTATACTTACACTTCAAAGCTGTTC
The DNA here is from genome assembly GCF_954871325.1 of Gordionus sp. m RMFG-2023. Taxonomy (NCBI): domain Eukaryota; kingdom Metazoa; phylum Nematomorpha; class Gordioida; order Chordodea; family Parachordodidae; genus Gordionus; species Gordionus sp. m RMFG-2023. The sequence goes on from NC_088776.1 coordinate 41,508,302, forward strand.
AAAGAAAATCTCCATCGCTCTATCTCCCCTTAAACCCAACCCCGAGTATACAGAATGTCAACATGGATCAAATAATTCCAGTCTCAGCCATATGTCACCTTGGCTACGAATGGTTAGAAACTATACCTAGTTCTAATTTAGGCTTGTTTATTAACCAACGAAGATCTTATAATAGCTATAGGTCTTTGTTTTGTGAAATAGTAACCCCGACATCATGTGTCCCTTGTGAAACTCATATCGATAGCCAGACATCCCCCCCCCCGGTCTTTTTTCAAAAGGCAAAATATACAGGCACTTAGCCATCAATTCGATCATCAATAGAATCTTGAAATCCGCAAATATTACTTTTACACTGAAACCCTCTGGCTTTAGCTATGATGGAATGACGCTAGTCTCTTGGAACCAAGGTATACCCCTCGCTTGGGATTATACATGTGTAGATCGTTTTGCCAGATCTTTTTATACTCTATCACGAAAGCTGTAAATACAAAACAAATAAATATAGCCACCTTAATGATATTTTGTTTGGGCTTCTACCTACGACAAAGAATATAAATCAAAATTTGTCGATCCAATTGTATATCTATACATGGGTCATTAAGCCCTGCCGACCAAACTTAAATACATTATTTTATATAGAATATAGATATAATATTATAATTTTAATAAATAGTTATTCTATTTAAAATTAACATATTAAAAATAAAATTAATTACTGAAATATATTATTTAGATTTATACACATACATTTTAAAAAGTAATTCGTTACTTTTGACAGTTACATATTAAAAAATTTAACTAGTTAAAGTTACTAGTTACAATTTTTAAAATATAACTAGTTACAGTTATTTTTTAGCAAAAATGTAACTAGTTACTTTATGAGTCTTAAAGAAAGTATATTTGTTGTAATATGTGTCTTCAATTTGAGATTAAATTTTGTTTAAAATAATAGAAAAGCTCTCTAAAGAAATAATAACAATGCAATATAATATTTTTTTTGTTATTCTTGATCACTTTATAATTAAATAATATATCAAAAATGATTTTTAATAAGTTTTTTCTTTCCCCTTTCTGATCTTTTTGCAAAGGTTTGCTCAAGCATAACATGGATCCAAGATAGGGGTGTACCGATACCACTTTTTGGAGGCCGATCCGATATTCACGTTATTAAATTGATATCGGCCGATTACAGATCCGATGTCATATCTAATTTTTTATTCTGTAAAGATACCAATGGTTTTAATTTTTTAATATACTTTTTATAAGTATAACATCTATAATTTAACTATACCATAACTTATGTCATTTAAATATATTATAATGATCAGTTATATTTTATATACAATTCAATTGCAATTATATAAGTATATAAAATATTTTTATTGTTAAATCACTTTTATATCATTAATCTATATACATAATAAGTAATAAACAAATATATTATCAAATTTGAAATAAATAATAAAAATAATATTTAACATTAATATATCGAAGATTTCTTTTTAGAAATACCTAAATTCCCAATTTATCAGAGATCAGCCTGCGGCGATGGTAACTGTCAATATCACCAGCTTCACTAAAACAGATTTTTAAGAGATTATCGCACTTTTATAAACAGAATGCGCAAAAAAATAACAATATGAATGTTTATTAATTAATTATTATTATTAAAAAAATATACATAAAAATGGATTTCGATTTTATTTATAAAAATAGATGGTTTCAGATATAACTATTTTTTTTAATTTTATAACATTTTATTTTTGTTAAAGACGCCATTTTATATCGGATCGGAAAATTTTTATAATATTGGCCGATGACCGATATTTTAAAATGGGTGAAATATCGGCCCGATCCGATCGGATAAAAAATATCGGTGCATCCCTAATCCAAGAGTTTGTTAATAATCTTCTTATATTTTTTTATTTCAAGAATTTTATAACATTTTATTTTTGTTAAAGACGCCATTTTATATCGGATCGGAAAATTTTATAATATTGGCCGATAACCGATATTTTAAAATGGGTGAAATATCGGCCCGATCCGATCGGATAAAAATATCGGTGCATCCCTAATCCAAGAGTTTGTTAATAATCTTCTTATATTTTTTTATTTCAAGAATTTTATAACATTTTATTTTTGTTAAAGACGCCATTTTATATCGGATCGGAAAATTTTATAATATTGGCCGATAACCGATATTTTAAAATGGGTGAAATATCGGCCTTATCCGATCAGATAAAAAATATCGGTACATCCCTAATCCAAGAGTTTGTTGATAATCTTCTTTCTCATATTTTTTTATTCCAAGAATTTTATAACATTTTATTTTTGTTAAAGACGCTATTTTATATCGGATCGGATTATAATATTGACCGATAACCGATATTTTAAAATGGATGAAATATCGGCCCGATCCAATTTGATTAAAATATCGGTACATCCCTAATCTAAGAGTTTGTTCATAATCTTCTTTCTTAAATTTTTTTTATTTCAAGAATTTGTTCAAATAAATCTAGTTTAAAATAATAAATATTTCTACAAATGCAAATTACCTTGATCAATATCCCTCTTTTTAATTAATTTTTTTGCAAGATACATATGATCCTATACTAGTCGATGGTGATGCTAAATATATATAATATTATTTATATAAAATATAATACAATCATTCCTTAAAATTGTGGATTCACGTTTACTAGTCTCCATGCATGGGATTTCAACAGCTTTGTAATAATAAAATCTTAACAAAAATTAGTTTATTTACCATCTTCATGATAATTTTCATTTCCACTCATCTGCTCAAACATTGTTCTAGCAATATTTGCTTCCTCGATATTAGATATAACAGGATTTATTTTTTTTCAAGTTTGTATATTGTTTCCCTGGTTGTATGGTTGGAATTAGAAAGACCAAGTTATTTATTTATATTCTAAAAAAAATATATATATAACATTATTTAAATAGCATTTCAAATGTAGTTTGTCGCTTTGAAAATAACAAAATGTTTTGTAATTTGATTTCTATGTTTAATGCGATCAAATGTGGCGGGAATGTCGTGTCGCGTCGCAAAAGCTCACTATGAATAGTCATTGGTAATTACACATATTTGTATTTTGTCGTGTCGCTGTCGCTCTCTACTTTGAATGCACCTTTAGTTACCTTTAGCCAGTTAAATTTTTGCGAAAAAATAACGAATTAATTAGGTTTTATTAGTTACGTATTTTGACATTTAATAGTTAGTTTTAAAATATGTTATAATATTATATATATTATTTATTATCTTTTATAATGATGATTTTCCAAATTTGAAAGGATTATTTATTAAATATAATGTATATGTTAACGTCAATGTGTTTTTTCCGGCAATGTGTTATTTTTTCAACTTGAAATCATTTTTTGAGCGCGTTTTTTAAAATTTAAAAATCTTATTTTACCCGAAATACATTCCATCATGTTTGGAATTCCTATCTTATGAATTATAGAGAATTTTGCTGTTAACCTTTGAGTCATTTATAATTTATATAAGAAATTTATGGAAAGTTTAATATAAATTTTATTAAGTTTCTAAAGTTATGATTTAAAGTTAAAAAAATAACAAATTGCCGGAAAAAACACATTGATGCTAACATACATATTTTAAAGTTGAAAAAATAACAAATTGCCGGAAAAAACACATTGATGCTAACAAACATATATATTAAAGCGCCCCTTGATAACGTTTATTTAATCTAAGGAAGCTTCTTTTAGAGTTAAAGTCAAATAAAAATCTATTAAGCTCAAAAAAATAAATATTATATTGTTATTTGTAAAAATTTTAATGATATAAAAAAACTTACTTTAAAAATGATGGGTTATATAAATTATTTATTAAGTAACTTACAATGTTAATAGTTACTAGTACTTCTAAAATTTAAACCTTGAACTAGTCACCTTTTAATAACAATGGTATTTTTTATATTTATAAAGATAGCCGCCAACATAAATGAATTGATAAAAAATGACATGCAACTCAAATAAAAATGGCTGAATATATTTGAAGCGACAATACAATATAAATAATAATGGTCACCAATATATTAAAATGATATAAAGATATTTCATATATATAAAAACTTGACCTTAAATATATTTAACAAATCTTATAACGCAGCATTCTTCTAGTAATGGGTATTCCCCTCATATAGCTGCATATCCATTGTGAACCGAATACCTTACAAAATGAATAAGGTATTCAATATTCATCTCCTTAACGATACACCGTTCAAAATTCCGAAATGAATTATAAAGGTAGTATAAAAAAATTTAAAATGTCGGCCTTTAATTTTTTTAGACCTAATATTTAATTGCACATATTATAACTATTTTCACGAAATATACTTTAATGTCCCATCCTATATTAATATTTCTAAGGCTAAAGATTAAAAGAAATCGGACCGAAATATACAAATGTTTGATAAAATGCATGCAATGTAAAAGAAATCTTAAATTGCCACGTAGGATTAATCTACATTCGAAATAAATCAATAGTATTTTTCATCACGTGTTTTTTTTGTCTGGCTTACTCCTCTGTAATCGTCAAAATTATATCAAATCTTTTTTTATTATGTAAAAAATGTGGTGATTGAAAATTGATTGTTATAGTTACAATTGATATTAAAATGCATTATTTGAAATTTAGGGCAAAACGCAAACGCATCAATTTGGATTTTTATTTTGATATTTTGTTTTGTTTATTTTATCTACCAAAGCCAAGATTTTGATATTAATTTTAGGAAATGTCATATTGATTTTACATCAACAAAAAAAATGATATTAAAAAAATAAAATAAATTTAAAACGATTATGTCGTTTTTAATTATACAAAGCTTTCCCTTTTTAAAATATGAAATGAACCGATCCGAACCTTTAGAAATGGCATTTTCTTGTTTTCATTTTAAATTAATTTCAAAAAATAAAATCTAAAAATTTAATTTCATTTTATTGAAAAATGGTTTCAAAACAAATTAACGAATAAAATTATTTTTTGTCATAATATTATAAAATGTAATATACAGGCGCGTAGTCATTTGGGAGGGAAGGGAGTAAAAGAAAATCCCCCCCCCCAGCCTTAGCAAGAATTTTTGAAAAAAATAAAAGGTTTTTATGAATTGTGATTTGCAAAGTATTATATTATTCTATTTTAAATTTTATTTAAATATTTCTTCCGTGTATATATTAATATCTTATACCAAGAAAATTTAAAGTATACATTCTTATATTTTTCACTGATAGCTATAAGAAAATTTTATCAACTAAAAAACTTGAAAGTATATAATTTAATATAAAAAATATATAACCCAAACACAATAATAATTTTAGAAAATGTAATATAATTTGCACCTAGACAAGCAAATTGGTCCAACATTAACATGAACTTAATTGAGGATTACTATAAGATAACCATTTTTATTCCACTTTTGGATACATTTTTTGGCCCATATAAATGAATAATGTGTGATTCATCAAATAGCTCCATCCATATACAAATACGATTACTTGGAAATCCTTCAAAGGTTATACTAAATTAAAAAATAAATTATTTAGCTCAATTTAATTTAGAGGATATAAATGTACCTGGAGGTCAATTAATTTCAGAATTTATATCTTGGTGGGAAAGATTAATTTTATTAGGTACATGGTAGCATTGCATACTTTAAAATATATTTTGGAGTTTTTCCAAATATATTCTACTGTTTATATTATCAACAATTACAAGTACAAATCAGAAGACCATTTCTTCATTACGGAGAATAAAAACTTATCTCAAGTACATCAGCAAATCGATTGAATGGATTAGCTCTACATAAAATACATAGAGATTTAGTCCTCAACACAGAACAACCTAGAAAAACTGGCGCAATCACCCAGAAGATTAAGTTTCCGATTATGAACTATAATTTTATTAACTTTTTAAATTATATATATGATGTTTAATTCTATATTTTTTTGTGATTTAAATTACACATCGGTTTATATAGCTATTTAATATTCCTCTTAAATATTTTGTAATTGTATCTTCCAATATTTTATTATCTGTGTTCGAAATTGTCATTTTTTAAAATATGATTAGTTCTAATAAACTTTATATTAGTTCTAATAATTTTTTAATTTTCCATAAAAAAATAATTTCAATATAAAAAGGTTATCCTCCCCCCTCCCCCTTATAGGAAATTTCTGGTTACGTTTCTGGTATATAAAATCAGGCAGAAGGGTACCACAAAAATCTTGAACCCTCCCCGCATAAAAAACAAAAAATATGATGTTATCCCTATTCATAATTTGTGCCCCTATATCTGGTAAATTTGGCTTAGGCTCTTATGTCCAGGGGGTGACGGATCATATTACTTTTTTAAAATTTGTCAAACTAAGACAATCTATATTATTATTATAATAGTATTTCCCCTTAATAAACATGAATATATTTAAAATTAAATGGCTATTATTATTTTTTATTACTTTTACACATCATTTTAAATATTAATAACAAGTGTTGTTTTTTTATAAATTTATTATTATATGCGATAAAATGATTATATTTTGATTGGCAGCTGTAGCTAGACTCTTGACTGATGAAGTAAGGCTAACTAATTGATCGGGATTCTATTTCAGATTGACCAGGTTTTTTCTGAAACCAACCCCTTGAACAAGGCAATGTTTAAAGAAAGGGTCGTCAGATATCCACTAGGGTTAATATTTTATATTAAAAAAATGGTTGAAATTTTGTTTTAAAAAAATGCTATTCGGTGTCTGGAACTATCCAATAATGTTACCCTTTAACCAGAAGTTGGTTTCAGAAAAAATTTAATACAGTACAAATCAAACCCTGGTTCCCTCTGGGTACATCTGTCATTCATAATATAATTTTTTTGAATATAATAATTTTACGAAGAACAACACATTACATCGCGAATGTGCACGTTTTTTTAATAAAAATTGATGTAAAAACAGTACATACCTGCTGGACATTATATATAGACTAATATTTTTATACAATTCAAACTTGATTTATATATTTTTATTCAAAAGATAAATCCACCTTAATTGAGTCATCTAAAAAAGTATTTTACATTAAGATACGATGGTGTAAGATGGATAGAAGGAAAAGAGTGAAATACAGAAGGGGATTAAAATTAATTACTACATACGTAGGTTATGCATTTTTGAGTTATGTTTCATTGATAACATGAATTCATTTTATTGTTTATTATGTAGCCTTAATTTTGGCATGACAATGACACGCCTAGTAAGTAATTGACGACTAGTATTTAACATTGCAAAAAATTATTCACACATACATCACAGATGATATATTTGATTTAAATAAAATGGGAAAATTATTTGTCAAATTTGAGATCCTCCTTCTTATGATTATCTTTTAGCCTTTCTAATCTGAGCCACATTTGATTGCTAAATTTCTTATTTATTTAAGATGGACACTAAATAAATTAAACAAAATTGTTCTCTTCTATTATATTCACATCCTCCCTTCACAAAATGACCATTAGTCAAATTTGAGATCCTTACTCTTATGATTATCTTTTAGCCTTTCTAATCTGAACCACATTTGATTGCTAAATTTCTTATTTATTTAAGATGGACACTAAATAAATTAAACAAAATTGTTCTCTTCTATTATATTCACATCCTCCCTTCACAAAATGACCATTAGTCAAATTTGAGATCCTTACTCTTATGATTATCTTTTAGCCTTTCTAATCTGAACCACATTTGATTGCTAAATTTGATATTTATTTAAGATGGACACTAAATAAATTAAACAAAATTGTTCTCTTCTATTATATTCATATCCTCCCTCCACAATCTCCATAAAACATGATCGTTTTCTTATCTTTCTAATCCATTTAAAATTTAAGGAGACTATATAGTGTAATGTTAATTTTTTGCTCTTTACGAGAGTCGAACCACAACCCTCCCGTTTCAAAGGATAAAATTTAAAAAATTGATTATATATATATATTAATTAATAGCTGATATTTTTAAAATTTTGCCTTTATTATCATATTAAATTGGATTAATTAGCTAATATTTTTATAATTTTGCCTTTATTACCATATTGCCTAATTTTTTGTGACATAATAATTTTGAAAATTTTTTCCCAAGCCAAGATAGGTAAATCTCTAAAAACCATATCTATTTTTTATACTTTTCAAGGGCATTTATTGTTTTCATTATTTATGGGCTAGATAGATTAATGATAGGTATTGCCTTTAGGTAGTAACTATCAAATTTGTATTTTTAATTTAGATAGTTTACGAAATTTATTTATAATATATATTTAAAAAATCGTTAATTTTGCAAAGCGTCTGTGGCCTAATCAGCAAGAGCCTCGCTTACCAATCCGATGGTTATGGGTTCGAATCCCAGCAAGCAAAGATCATATTTTTTTTCTTAATCCAATTTGGTGGTTCCGTCCTTGGTGGATGATATATAGGAGGCCGGACTCGACCACGTGATTCCTTTATAATATATGTTAAATAGGGTCTTATTATATTTTAATAAATTTTGGTCGGTATTTAGCAAATTAGGTTGGTATTTAGAAAATCCCTATGCGTTGAGTAGTATCTGTCTGAAATTTTTTTTGCAGACATAACCAGGCCTCAAAAAACCAAGTCCCTTGCAATTTTCAAAAAATTTTGCCATTTATTTCTATTGTAATTTAACAACCTGCAGGTCTAATAAATATAGTATAATATATATAAAGCAAATGTTCGTTTTCAAAAATCAAGCTACACTTAATTTAAGTGTAAACTATAAAAAATTTTTTAAATTATATGGTTGATAAAGTATTTTATTTGAGTACCGAATTATCATTTATACATCAAAATTTTAAGCCAAAAATATTTAAACGCAATATACATAATAATTTAATAATATCTAACTATCGATTTTTAACCGAATAACTACTATTTTCCTACTTTCTACCTTTCTTTTTTGTCGTTATATAAGAACATAAACAATATCCTAAACCGGAAATTAAATTTTATATAATTTAAGTCTTATTGATTTACAAATTAATTTCATTTTTTGAAAATATATTTGGTAAATATGTGCGGAGCCCATTAAACTGACCGAGAATAGCTTGGGATTATTGTTATTTCAATTAGATACCAAGTTAAAAGAATGTAAAAAATAAAAAAATATTGAAAAAAAATATGGTTATCTTTTAAGCATTAATATTTCTGAACCTTTGAATTTCATAATTCGAGTTTATTTGAAAATGACCTTTTATAATGCTTGATTTTTAAAATAAAAATTAATATTAACATCATCACTTTTAAATACAAAATTTAACATTAAATTTAAATCGTAGTTATTAGTTGAATTTATTAAAACCTAAATTTTATCATTTAAAAAAAATTACTACATTTAGACTCATCATTTCTTCGAATTACCAAATTTACTGTTAACTTCACAAAAAGATTTTTGCGATTACTTGAACTGCTCAAAAAAAGGTTCAGAATATTTAATTTAGACAAAAAACGCTGATAGTCGTAATATAGCAAATATTATAAATATCAATCCATAGTTTAAAATAGATAAATAAGTTAAAGTGAAGAAGAATGGGTTGCATGCCCACTAAAATAAGCTCTAATTGTAATGATCATCTATCACCATCTCCCCGATTGGGAAATAATAATGATGGATCCTATCCGGAATACGTAGACACCACTCGCCTATCGGCTCACGAAGATTCACCCCAACCTCAACACAACGCTCTGACCTCGGGTTCTAAGAACGGCCAAAATAGGTATAAACTACACAAATATGGGTTAAATAATAGATCGAACAGTAAGAAAATGGAAAATGATCGAAGTGGTAATGAGTTGGCCAGACTCAGTCAGGGTGACAACAGACTGCCACCAAAACCAATGGATGTTTCTAAACTTATACCTAATTTTAAATCTTCTACTACGGAAGATATCGATTATAGCCTTGTCCCGGATAGCAAACGGTTAACTGAACGCCGGGGCACCAATAACGCCGAAACTCAGACAACCCTTTCCCCTCATCCACTAAAGGTATGCCATATTTTGCTTTCGTTTAATATTTAACACTATGCTTAAAAAGTTTTCATTGATTTTGGATTAGTTAAGAAAAAGGATTATGTGGAATGTTGAATGGGCTAATTGTTTTGATATAATTTTTTTATTTATTTTACATTATCTTTAAAAATTTTGTATGTAATACTATATGATATCGTTTCTTGATATTTCTTCTCGTTCAATTAATTTACTTTTAAAATTTAAAAAAAAATAATATGAGAACTTTTGATATTTCGATATTTATTCTTTACTGTTCTAATTAAGCTAACCTATATTTTATTCATGTTTTAACATTGTTTGCGATCATTCTATAATTTATAAGTTTTTCTAAAGAATTATCAATGAATGACTATATTAGAGACATGTAGTCTGACCCACCAGTCGGGCTTTAAAATCATTCTTTTAGCCTAGGCTGACTGTATAAAATTACAAACCCTAACCGGGCTATAAAGACGTAACATTTTTGCAGGCATCTGAATATTATTATTATATTAAAATTTTAGGTTATATTCATTGACTTGGAAGCATTGCATATTTAAAAAAATCCAAATAATGATTAATATTGGTAAGATTTATCTTACCCTATGTCCAAATCTGTTTTTTTTTCTAAATATGTAAAGAAGGAGATATTATAACAAGTGGTTCTCTTTTTCTGTGATATTGGAAAACCATATGATTTAAAAAATAATTTATATAGGGTTTTGAGCCTACCTACATAAAATAAAAAAATATTATATGCTAATTAAAATTATTCTTGATTAAAATATAAACTTTCATTTTGTTTGTTTCTTTCTAATCCCTTTATATATGCAGATTTTTTTCCCCAAATCATTGGAGGAAAATAATTTTCCTTCCAGTTGTATCCAGAACTTTTCAAATCTATGGTTTATAATCTTCTCCGTTAAAAACCACGGACTAGAACGTTTTGAAATATCTTAAACTGGAAGATTAAAGTTTTTTTTGTTATTCATATTTTTTAATGGATACGCGAATTTTTATTTCTTTAAGCTAATCTTGATTGAAATTAATAATTTTATTTCTCATTTTATTTTACAAATACATACACCCAAAACTAATGCCTAGAAAAACGATGATCATTGGCATTTAGGACCTATGGTTATCAAGGAGCGCCAAATGAATGTAAAAAAACAAATAAATTATTTTAATAAATTTATATCACATAATTTATATATAGTTTTTATAATATTCGGCCGACCCGGCCTGGGTATTTAAAAATTTTTTTTACCCAGCCTGGCCTGGGTCTATTAAAAAAATTTAAATACGACCTGCTAAGGCCGAGCCTTCATCTGGTATATATCTCTAGACTTATTCCACAAGATTTGCATGCCTTAAATTAACGGCATCACCGATAGCGTAAATTATAATTTAGGTGTGCTCAAAAAAACATTTTGCTTAAATAAAATATAGTCAGATTAAATTTTAAACTGTTAAAGCCCCTCCTCTGTAACGCCACTGTTCAGTATCGATTTATCTAGGATTTTAAGAGTAATTTTAAGAAAAACTTCCCCTCTTCCAGTATTATTTATTGAGTATACATTCTGACGTAAGCGTATTGGGAATTCTATCTAAATAAATATTATCATCCTATTTTTCCATGTTATGGAACTCTCCTCGTTTCGAGCACATCGGCCACCGGGCATGTTTCGTAATTACTTAAAAATTCATATCATGTTAAAACATCATTCAGATTGATTTTATTTGGTTTATGTACGATGTATGACTCACATTTTCTTGATTGTAATTTGGGTAAGGGAATCGTATGATGTACTATTTATTTCACGAGGTACGCTTCTATTTTTTTTATTTGAAATTAAATTGAGCTGAATGAAGATAAGAAGCTAAAAAAATATTTGTTCTACCTACTTTTTCCATAAGCAGTAAGCTAAATTTTTTAACTGATAAATTCCAGCCTACTCAATTTCCACACTTTATAAATATACCAGATATTATATAATTTTTTTAAAACTCATTATATTTCTCCCACTTAAAAAAATCATGAAAGAAATATATTTAAAAATCTGTCGTTCGTCGTTCCTCAAATTTCTATATTTTTTTATTTTTACATATTTCGTATTTAAAAAAAATGAAATTATGTCATAAAATATAAAAAAATTAAATGAGACAGATTAAAAGCATTAGTATTTAATTTATAAATGATAGATAATGACAACGACGTATTCAAAATGAATTATATTATAATTAACTTGAGAAATGATACCAATGAGTAAGTAGTAGGTTGACTCTAAAATCTTAGTGAGTACGGAATTTATATATATCTGAAGAATCGATGGAGTCTCTTTTTTATGTTAATTTATCATAAAAGGAATCCTGAAAATAAAAACTATAGTTTTCAGAAAAATCGAATATAACTGAAAATTCTCCCGATCTAAAATCAATTGCATTTCTCTTTAATGATTAAAATTGATTTTTTAGTTCGAGGAATCCTGGGCAAAATTTAAATGTTTTAAAATCGCAATCAGGATGAGCTTGTTGATACCTTATATATTATAAAAGTTTAAATTTTTTTTAAATATTTATAATTTACTTAAATTCCCCCCCCCCCTCCCCGCCTTTCATATACACATTTTAAATCTTTACATTCTTTTAACTATTAATCTATACAATATGATGGATTTTGACTTGTATATTACTTTACAAATTACTGGTTTAAAATATTTAAAAATTTTTGCATTTATTTTCAGCCTCAGCTTAACTTATCTATGTTCCACTCAACTTGAAATTTTTCAAAACAATCTTATATTTATAAGAATATAAAATTTGAAAGAAAGAAAAATATCGATTGGTTTTCTGGTAACCTTTCTTTTTTATTTTCCGGTTTTTGTTATTTAAAGTTATTTTAAGCCCTATTGAACGATATGTCATTCTATTGGCTGTATAATGAAATTTAAATTATCAACCTAATTATATCCAGTCAGAGATGAGTTAAATTATAGTCAATTTTTTTCTTTGAAAGGCCAATTTATCAGCCCTTGGTTGGAGCGGCAAATATCTTAGTTTTATTTTTAGTTATGATATACTGCCTTTAAAAAAATTGGGAAAAATCTGAAGGGCTGATTGAAATTAAGTTTATTTTATGTAATTTGATTTGAAATTCTTACGAAATTAATAAATTTTAACACCTGACTATTTTTGAGCTAGATAAATTATCTACAACAGTCTAATTACTCTTTTAGAATTTAGTTTTCATATATATTTTTTTCTCATTTATCTGTTTACACTTTTCGATTACTGTATAAATTTGTAAAGTTCTGAGAAAGTTATTGTTTTTTTATAATTTGATTAACAAAGCTGAGTTATTAAAAATGTAAATTAATTTTAACACCTGACTATTTTCGAGCTAGATAAATTATCTACAACAGTCTAATTACTCTTTTAGAATTTAGTTTTCATATATATTTTTTTTTCTCATTTATCTGTTTACACTTTTCGATTACTGTATAAATTTGTAAAGTTTTGAGAAAGTTATTGTTTTTTTATAATTTGATTAACAAAGCTGAGTTATTAAAAATGTAAATTTATATTAAATACGGTACTTATCATAAGATTTCTACTTCTATGAATGGGGAAAGCATCACTTGGTCGGGGCAAAATCATGCTTTAATCAGATGGACATTTGTATTTAAAAAGGAAAATCTATTAATATATAGAATTGATGATATATAGAATAGATGCCCGGAAGCTAACGGGCATATTTTTTTGGGCCGGGTAACTTGTGTAAAATATTTTACGCGGTTCGGAATCTCGATTTTTTTTTTAGCTTACAGTATTAGGCAACTTTATGTTTCATAAATAAATTGGCTGAACCCGATAACTTATACAAAGATATTTTACGAGCCTGACCGGACAACTGATATAAAATTATTTAACCGGCAGGGCCGAAAAATTTTTCAAAAATATTAATGCCGAACCGCGTCGACCTCTAAAATATAGTAAGTCATATTTTATCTTATCCTAGCTATTTAAAAAATGATTGCTACCTACCTATTTTAATCAGATACTCCTAGTATTTTCTAAGGAGGATTCGCAGAGCGATGGGTTTTGGTGGGCAGCTCAAAGGCCCGGGTTTAAATGCGATCTAGTATCCAGCTCGGAGACTGCCGTCGAGCTATATTTGAACAAGAACCACGATTTGATTATCATTGACAGGCGAAAAGACAAGAAAAATCTTGCGAGGAAGAAATCATCAACAGATAATTTCCACACGGCAATCAACTATAATAAGGATACCTTATTGGAATTAAAAAAGAGGAACGAAGATAATGAAATGGCCCATTTTGACCCCGATACTCTTTGTCGGTATGTTTTTTTACCAGCTTTTCTAAAATCCTACCTCGACATGAAATGTTAACAATACTAGACTGATAATCGATGCAGGAACCAATTGAAATCAGCTGGTCGCCATCTTTATTACTGTTGATAATATAGATCATGTGAAAACCATCATTTTTGGGTTGTAATATAGATTTCAATACCTCTACTTTTCATAAGCGATAATGTATTGGGGTGAAACTGTCCTAACTTGTTGGATAAAATTGTACCTTAATATATTGCTTATTAGAAGTTAATAAGCTTTTTTTTGAAAGTAGTCTTAAATCAATGTATAAAAAATTAGCTATATACTTTAAGTAATTTACTTGCAACAATCTTATATTTGATTTATAATATCGTCCTTAATTAGGATAGTGATCAGCTTATTTAATTAGTCCCATTTAAAATTTATGTTTCCGCTATAGCATTATGTTATAAATTCTCATGGAATTCACTACAACAACCAAAAATCCGGCCTCTGTGATTTCTCTTAAGATATGGGTTAGGATTAATTTTATATTTTAAAAAACTGACCATTTAAATGAAGGTCGATATTTTTAAAGATGTATTAACAGGAAGTTTAGCACTTTTCTTTTTTAATTATTTTTTTGATAGGTTGTAAAAAAAATATAGAATATTTAAAAAAAATTAAAGCAACGAGAATATAATATAATTTTATTTTTAAATAGTCTTATATTTAATAAAATATAGGTATTTGACGTTTAAGAAATTGAGTTTTTATAAAAAAATTAAAGCTATAAATATACAATCAGTTATAAATTATACATTGTATTTTAAATATATTATATTATACGCCTATTACTTTAAAATATGGAAATTAAAAGCATACGATATTCTTAATTAGTAAACCTCGAAATATCCAAATTTTTAAAAAAGGCATAATTTTGTAAGGTAAGATTTTTGGGCTGCATTCTTTTAGCATTATGCGCTACACTTAAAGCTAGACCTCTCTGACATGGCCTTAGCCTTATAATGTTTAAAGTAGATGGCGATTTATATATTTTTTTAAAATCTTGTAAAATTGAAGTAAAGCTGGGAATCTATGTATATATATTAATTCTTTAATTATTTTTTACTATAAAAAACAGATCTCTGAGAGCCACTAAATGCAACGATTCTACCATCATTATGGCTATCATTAGAACTAAGTAATTTTTTTAAGACATCGTACTTAACCTTTGATTCAATTTTTTGATAAAATGACCAATATTGTTTTAAAAAACTGACGCCGCCTGTAAAAAAAAAGAATAGATCTGCTCTGCATTGCAAGGCCTCTTTTTTTGTTTTAATTTTTTTTCTAATTATTATTTTTTTTTTATAGTCAAGAATGGGTATCGGAAACATTTTTAGCTCAAGACTTACTGAAAGCCGGATTTAATAAGGTTTGATCATCATTTTCATTGATACTGTAAAACTTCTATTTATATTATATACTACAATTATGACACATTTGATGTTTAGTTCTCAAAGGGATTACTTTCACCTGTATAACATATCTAGGAAAATCAAACTAGAGTTTGGAACCTTGACTCAAGGTGCTGGTTCTGAATATTTTTAAATGATTCTGATTCCGGTTCTGAGAGTTTACCAGGTTCCCCTGCACTTTAACAGTTTTGGTTTCTGGAAATTCTAAGAAAATAATTTATGCTTTAGTTTCTAAATTTTTCCCAGTTATAAAACACTTTTGTTTAGGGTTGTGTAAAAATTATGATTTTATATATACCATATTTTATAATAAAAATAATTATAGAATATATTCCGTAAAGGGAAGTAACCCCTGAGGCAAAGTTATTAATGAAACATGCATTCATTTTATTAACTAACATCTGTGTTCTTATAAAATATGTTAGATTATCAATATTTCTACTAAAAATTATTTTATATCTTATCAGTATTTGATATTTGCCCAATTATGATAATTTAATACATTCTGAGGGTATAATTTATAATCCAAAAATTAAATTTTAATAGATTATTTTAATTAAATCAATTTTTTTACGTTAACTAGAATTGATATTTATAAACCTCTTTTGAATTATTCTTAATGTCAAATAAAATACAGAATAAATGCTTATTAAAAGCAGAAATACTTAAAATATCTCCTTAAATTTTAACAATATTAAAATTTTCAAAATATTTTAAGATTTTACTCAACATAATATCATTTATAATAAAATTTAGTAATTAATTAAAACTTATATATAAATATAGTAACATAATGTATAATAAAATGCTTCTATTTAAAAACGAAAATTCATTATGTTAATGCAAACAAAAGAGAGAATTGATCTAAATGAAGATGTTTCTTTAAAAAAATCATTTATTTAAATTATGATTTATATCAATTAAATTTAATCATGCCAACCTTACTGTTGTGTAAAATAATCTTATTTTAGGGTTTTCTACCTTTTGAATATTCAAAAAATAAATGCTATGGCCATCTTCCTTTCATGATCACATAAATTATTTATTCTTTTATTCATTCATTATGAAAGATTCGAAGTGTCTATTTTTCTTTGAATATACAAAACATTTTATTTTTCAAATTATCCTACCTATTTTGCTTTCTTTAACCGATTTACATCACTTTCTGTAAAGACTTTTTATTTTCCCAATGACATATTTAAGAATGCATAATTTAATTCAAAATCGATCATTTCACCATTGGCGATTTTCAGGACTGGATATTCAAGAAAAGATATTAAAGGGACAATTTTGTTTGTCTACCGGAAAAATTCAAGATTGATCTGAAAAATCATATATTTTAATTATTTACAAGTGTGAAGTCTTATCCTTGACTTAGAAAGAAACATTGTACCGTTCAGACCATTATATTTTGATAAAATTTGTTATGAACCAACAAAAAAATTTAGTATTTCGTTGAAAACACCGATGTTAATGCGTGCCAAAACGAACTCATGATGATCGAAAATGAATCCTTCTTGCTGAGGTGTAAATTAAATTCCACCAAATCCTTATTTTCAGCTCTCGATCACATAAACGATGCTATCGATATATGCACCATGGATAAAGAAATTCAAGTTACATATATAATTTATTTTTAAGTTAGAGATATAATGAAATCACTGATTATTTATATTTTAAAATGGTTTAGGAGAAGTCGGTTTTTAGATTTTTTTAACAAAAGTGAATATTTGTTTATTGATAATTCCTTCTTCAAAAAATTTGAAATGTATCACATTTTCATCCATTATTATATGATTATACTTAACCTACACCATCTATTAAATATATTAAATCAAAAACAACGTTATATGATGTCAGCATTCGGTTAATGATTATTTTTTTTAGGATAAATAAAATTTATTAATAGTAGTCATTTTAATAAATCTGTTAAATCATTTTTATTCTTATTTCCCGGATTTGATCTTTTATGTACTCATCTTTATTTTGTTATCTTATATGTAATACTGAAAACCTTACCTATTTGCCATAAATTTCTTTGAGACCTTTCAAAAAGTTGGCATAATACACCTTGTAAAGGTTCAAATTTAAAAGCAAAGATTAGATAAAGATCGCTTTAAAAAAATTTTTTGCGTAACTTATTAATTTTGTTAATTTATATAGTATGTTAACAAAGCTTTTGAGAAGATGAGCGAATATTCTTCGGATGAACTGGTGAATTGCAGCACCAAAATATATTTACCACCCGGAAAACTGGATTCCGTCGAGATGGCTAACAAATTTTTGATTAAGGGAAAAGTATATGAAAACCTATTTATTATATTTATAGATATATAAGTTAGAGATCTGAGGCCCGGCCCGAAATTTAAATTTTTTTTATTGTCATAGCCCGAACTAAAATTATTTTCAAAAATAGGATCACCTAAAAGCAAAGTAAATTTGGACTTCAGGGAGGAGAGGGAGGGCCGGGCCTTGCAGATCTCCAATATAAGTTACTCCTAAAAAAGGTCAGAAATAGAATCAGTTTTGCTATTAATTTTCATGTTAAATTAATCGACCTAAATGGTCCCTATATATAGGTGCTATTTTAATTTTATAGAGGTGATCGTCATATTCTAGGTTTGCTTTATTATATTAAAAAATCGATAATTTGGTAAAATAACAGGACAGGCCACTAATATTATTTTAATCATAAAATTTGCCAAAGTTAGCCATTTCATATCCAGTCGTATTCCATAAAGGGTTTGCAAAAGTCATGATTTTTTTAAATAAAACATTTAAAAAAATTAATTTAGTTGATTAATTCCGATTTATATAATTTTTTAAAATATAAGAATAAAATAAAAATATATAGATGAAAATAACTCTAAAACAAAGTTATTGACATTCGTTTTATTACATTAAGCACCCAGTATCGGTTTGGCATCTGAATTAATCTTAGTATCAATAAAATATTGAATCAATATTAATTAGAGGACAAAATAGTACTAGATATATTTATATCTCCCTATATTTTAACAATATTAATAATTTTTATTAAGAATTTATTATGCCAAAAAAAGATATTCTGAATTAACACAACATAAAATTATCTATAAAAATAAAATTTGGCGATTAATAAATAAAATGTCTTAAGAAGGAAAGAAATAATCTTTATCTTTTAAACAAAAAAATAAGAAAATTGATTTAAATCATGATTTTTATTCAAACAATTATTTTATTTAAATCGTGATTATTATATACTAGGCCTATGAAATGATAATCACATGTCGCTTCTTTTTACCAATTTATTTTAAATGTACAACCTGTTTATTATAATGTATTTCAAAAGACCTTTATAAGTAGATTGAACCAAAATCAAAACCCTTAAAAGTAGGAAGACCTTATAAACGGGGTTTAAAAATATTTCGGGATTGAATTGTTTTTAAAAATAAGGTAATTTATATACATTTTTATATTAAAAGAAAGAAATAAAACTGCTTTTAATCCTTTTATACAACATTTTTCCCGCGAACAAAAAAAATTTTTCTCCCTAAAACTTAGTTAAACACGACGCAAATAACACATTTTTCAACGTTTTTTATTAAAGAAGGTGTGTGTATATATAATATATATAGATTTATGAAATGTTGTCATTTGTCATTATTGGGATATTCATATGTAAAAAAATATACAATTTATTTTGAATGATAAGAAATAAAATAATTGCGATTTTTATTTAAACATAAAGATATTTTACATTTTATACTTCAAATCTGGAATAACCATTTGCGCAGTTTTTGCATCTTTGCCTACTAGCCGCCGATGGTCAATGCCCTGTTTTATCAAATCTAATATTTGTGATTGGATGAAAACTATTCAATTTTCTTCTTTTATTAAATCTTCTAAGTAGGCCTGCCTTATTTTTATCAGTTTACTTTCCAACCATCATCAATCCTTTAGCTATCTGAGCTTTAAATACTAAAAGTGATGTATGCTTACTATTTTCTTGTTTCATGAGGCGTCTATAGAGCAACCATGAATTCCCTACACAGGAATCTAATAAATGAAAATTTTATGTCAGTTCTGTTGAGTTCAATCAACATATCATGGAGATCCACCCCACCCATATCACCATTATAGTCTTGAATTATGGCTGGAATTTTGACATTGGGAAAAGATTTATAAGATGCCGACCATCTTCTTGTTCGTGATTTGGAATTTATACCCATAAATGATGATATGGTGATAACCGGTTTTTTATCAAACCATTCCCAAATTATATTATTATTAGGATCCACCGAATAATCAAGGGATCCTCTTCCTTTTTTCTAGAATTTTGTCATCAACCAGATAGCATCCTGATAATCGATTCTAAACTGCTAAATTATACGACGAAAAAAAGTTATCCATATAAATTTTATGATTTTATATGGGGGAACAGTTTCTAATAATCAAATAACGATATCTCCGCTAATTCCCATCAAAGTTTTTTATATTTATGAATTTTCCTAAATATATCTCGAAATCAATGTATTTCAGATGATCCACAAAGCGAAAATGTTAATCATGCGGTTTTGAGCGAATACATTGCTTAAATTCACATCGCCCTTTCGTCGAACTAATAAATGGTTTTAGCTTGAAAAGTTTATCGTAATTAGGCTGACTCCTAAGGATTATATTATTATTTTTCTCAATTCCAAGAATCTATTTCTTGTCATGCATTGAGAAACTTGAGGAATCACTGTCTCTAGATCCCAATATTGCCTTATTGATGGCAATTTAACAATGCCTTTGTAAAGGTGACCAATTAATTTTTCAATTTCATTAGTATTTATATATTTGTTGATTTTTCAGACAATTGAAATGGATATATATTAATTTGCTTTGCTAAATTGTTAATAAAATCATCTTCTATAAATTTTTTAAAATATTCGAAAGGCGAAATTTCTTTATCGGGGAGAGGGAAAAATTCTTGTTTAAATTCAGTATTATATTTATATAAATCCTTATTTCGCCAAAGGGTTTTCTTATTATTTGGGATACTATCTATCATAATCTTCAAGTTCTAACCCAATATCTGATAAAATATCATATTTAGATAAACTATTATGACATTTTCAAAATCCTCATCTTTCTCAATATCTACATCAAATATATCTCCCTCTGGTATAATATATGTTAAAGTCATCTAAAAAATATGCATAGAAAAAAAATTTCCACTTTCTTAACTTTTTGCAAATATTATGGCTTGCTGGGAAATAATCTATATTTAATTCTTTACATATTTTCAATATTTAATAAAAAAAAATTATGAAAAAAATTGCTTTAGAAAATCCCAATGTTACTACATTTCCTTTAAAAAATCATATAAATAAGAGTTATTATTTTTTTTTACTAAACATGAAATACTACTGATAATATAATATACCTTTGATTCATAAATATTTATATGGATTGTATCGATTTATATGTGTAAAAATTTTTTACGCGTAAAATACCTAATTCTAAACTTGTATTTTACGTGATACGTGATAGAGCGCATACGCCTTCTCATCTTTGTAGATACAATAGAGCTACGTTAGGTTTTTCTCATTTCCATCTAATTGGATTTATATTAAATTTAGGGAGAAAAGATGAGAAGCCCTTAACACGTTTGTGGGCAAGCCGTACGTACTTGTACCCACAATAGTCCGAGAACTATTGTTTAAACATCTGTGGGCTGGTTCAGATAGGAAGGATCAGAAAGACAGCCCCCACCCATACCTACAACCCTATTGTATTTGAAGTGAAAGGGACAGGGGAAATGCTTTCTAGAAATTAACATTTAAAGAGTCTAAGTACAAAAATAAGATAAATAAATAAGAAAATTGATTTTGATATAATAAAATAATAATTTTGACAGGTTAATGATACGAAGTAATAGGTTTTATAAATTAATGTGTCTAAGTAACAACCATTAGCTTTTTAAATATAAAAATAAATTGATTAAAATTTTGATGACAAATGGTCTCGCTGAGCACGAAAGGGTGGGATTCTATAATTCATAACACTAGAAACCAAAAAATCGATATAAAATTTATAAATTTTTGTCATTTTTTTTTGTTGCTCTGCCATAAAGGTTTGGGAAGGAAATTCCATGATTGAAACAAAGAGTGGTGAAAGCGTCTGGCATCATTGCACAAGCGTGCCGATTATGGGCAATAAAGGGTTTTAATTGTTATTACTATATCTTTTTATAAACCTACTCTATATGTTAAAATCTTTTTACATTGAGTAAATTTGAAAAGTATCTATATTATACCAACTCTTAAAAGCCTCTAATCCAATAAAGGTATAATCTATTGTATATTTTCAAAAAGAGTGGCCCATTATTGTTTAACATGTTTTCATTTTTATATAGAATAGAATAATCAAAAATATTCTTTTAGCTAATTAATTAACTAATCATAATTTGGATTTTTTTTTAAAAACTTAAAAAAAATAATAACACTAGATATTTATTATTTGGCCTATTTTGTAGCAAGCATTTAACATTATTTAGTTAAAACTTTCATATATTTTTTTTTGAAATTTAAAATTTTTTGATTTTGTTTCCATCCCTAACCTACTCACTCAGACCTATTTCTTCATTTTTATTCACTCTGATCTCACACTCTAATATCGTTATAACCTTTTATAAAAGCCTAGCTGATAGCCCCATTAATTTAAAACGTAGCTTCAGCTACATTTTCGAACATTTGTACTAGTTTAAATTATTTTCTTTTATTGTGAGGTGAAAGATAACTTTAATATCTTAAAATATAATATAATACAATTTAAAAAAAAATAAAACAAGATAATATTTTTTAATAAGAACCTTATAACCTATAAATATAATTTTATATCTAATATATTAATCCTAAGTAAGTAAAATATATATCGTTTCCTGATTACACTTTTGGTTAGAATTCAGTTAAGGGCCTAAATCTTATTTACTTTCCGAAAATTTTAAATATGTTATGTAATTAAATAAGCTCTAACTCATTTAGGCTCTATGTTTTAGTTATTATAGGGTCCTATTTGTTTAACGAATCATAATAATTATTTTTATCACATGATAATCAAAAATATTTTTAAAATTAAAAATTGTCCGTTTTTTTAAATTTAAAATTCAAACTACAATAATGAAGACTAGAAAAAAAGATAAAGCTTGTGTGTTTTACCAGTTATAGTCCCTAAGATAATGAAAACTAAATTCTTATAAGTAAAGAAAGATAAAAAAATGACCTTTACCATCTTTTTACAAATTAACCATTTTTAAAAATAATATCAAATTTAGTGATATTAGGACATAGAGCTTGTTAAGGTTTTGCATAACCACCAGAGCTGTGAAAAGATACTTATTAAATAGATCTACTAGATACAGACATATCGCCTAAAAACTATTTATATACAGATCCATTTTTACAGACGTATCTAGATAAAGATACATTTTTACTCTAGATAAATAAATTTTTATTATACTATGTAAGTAGTGCATAATGCTTAATTTAAGATTCTAATGTTAAAATTAAAATTTCGAAGTCTAAAAATTTATTGAGCTGATATTACATCTATATAAAAATATATAATTAAAATAATGACTGTTAAATTTTAATGATTTATATATAATTAAATAATTATAAATAATTGTTAGATTTTAATAATTCACATACAAAATATATAATTAAATAATCATAAATAATTATTAGATTTAAATAACAAAATATTTTCATAATTATTATTATTTTGGACTCTAAACTCTTTCTGCCGAGGTTCTTGAAGGTAGAATAGTCATATTTAATGAATAACAACTTTATATTAATATAATCATTAACCCTGTATAATTAAATAATCATAAATAATTATTAGATTTAAATAACAAAATATTTTCATAATTATTATTATTTTGGACTCTAAACTCTTTCTGCCGAGGTTCTTGAAGGTAGAATAGTCATATTTAATGAATAACAACTTTATATTAATATAATCATTAACCCTGTATTGCATGTACTATGTTAGAATAATTTTTTTTGGAAAACTAGATTTTTTATTTCTCTCAATACTATTGATAATCTCATGGCTCACTTTTTTAAAAAAAATTCTAAATTTCTTAGAAGATAACGGTATGTGGATCAAAATACACATTATGCAATTAAGAATACAAATTTCAATTTTTTCCACAATAATTTTTATTGCACTCTAAATTATAAATATATATTAGTTTATTTAAATACAACAAATATTAAATGTTTAAACATTTTAATTTTCATGAAAATCTATAAAACAATTATTTTTGGGCGTAAAACATCACCGCATTTTTTGCAAGATACTGTTGTTTCCCGACACTCATTTTCTTAAAGATATAATATTTTTGTATCTAGAACAAGAGAGTGGATATCAATATAATCAATTAATCTTTAGATACTGTATATACTTTAACATCTCTGGTAACCACAACAATTTAAATGTTCATATTATTTTTATGCCTTATGAGGTTGTCTTATTATTATTTTGATATTTTATACCATTAATTAATGATTTTATTTTAATTTCGATTATCTGAATATAATTTAAATTTAAAACAATTATATATTTAGATGTAATATAAAAGGAATTATTTTTATAGAAATAATTTAAAATATTCTTGATTTTAATGAAAAAGAATTTAGTTAAGTACTCTTCCCTTTTACATGAAGTGCGTGCCAAATTTTTAAAGCTATGTTCACGCATCTATTACATTAGTTACATAACAATAAAACACCGAGCATCGAATATTTTTAAAATCCACTTGCATAAAACGCGCAATTCCTATTTTTGCCATGGTTGGCCTTGATTATTTTGTGGTGTTTCCAATGTATAAGATGATTCGGCTTGTTAAGTACCCTTGAGATAATAAAGTATTATTCGTATTCCATTCTTTGAACGAATTGATATTTATAATTATACCAATCGAAATGGAAATAGTAAATTATTTACGAGTAATTCATCATTCGATTCGTATTCGTTTTTGAATAGGCCTTGCCTTGAGATTATGTCACGTCGTTTATCATATTTTATATGTATTCTTTAATGATATTGTAATTTTTTTTTATGGAATTAACTTTATTATAAATAATAATCTTTCAAGAAAATTATATTATGTGTCTTTTCGATGTTGTGAGAATATATATATTAAAATAGGTTTCTATTTGCTATTGACTTTTTACACGATATCAGCTAAATTTTCTAATATTTGGAAACGCAAAACAATCATATCCTGCGTTAGCCAAGTTAGCTAGGAGATATTTCGTATCACTACCATCCGCTGCAAAAATATTTAAGTATCGTATCGGCCAAATCTGGAATCATATAGCCTTATTTTTATGCAAAAAATTTGATTTTCGGGTTTGCCACTGTAGCTTTGAAATTTGGCACACATTCCCTACAAAAAGGCATATTATAAGACGTATTTACAATCATGTTTAATAAATGTTATTTGAGAACAGAAAAAAAATTAAAGAATATTATTACAAATATAAATGTTCATGAGTTGAAACTATGGTCTAAAGGTAGCCATTTGATGATTATTCATTTATGATAATCTTTTAGAAGAAGAATATTCAATTTGACTAAGAGGGTTTAAGAATAATCATGGATTGAAAATATCATTTTCCCAAGATCTTTATTTTGAATATATGCACGTGAAATGAGTGCATTAACTTCTTACACTAATATAATATATTGATTATTTATATATATATTTTTTAAAGGGAATTGGTGCAAATTGTTAATGCTAGAACTCTACTCAACGAAGAGGGACTGAGAACTCATGCTATCAGCTCGCCTAACATAAAAAATCGTAAGTAACTTTAAATCTAATATATAATAATATAATTCGGTTATAACGTTTCTCGAGGGCAACCATAAATTTAACATGCTAAAAAATGGGAGACATTAAAATTTAGAAATATTTGTAAATTATTACTGTTTCCAAAGCGAGAAAATCTTATAAACGGGTTTTCCACA
Source organism: Gordionus sp. m RMFG-2023 (assembly GCF_954871325.1). Lineage (NCBI taxonomy): Eukaryota > Metazoa > Nematomorpha > Gordioida > Chordodea > Parachordodidae > Gordionus > Gordionus sp. m RMFG-2023. The sequence goes on from NC_088776.1 coordinate 41,534,212, forward strand.
ATACTTAGTTTTAATGTTATATCGGAGGTGTAAATTGTCTTAACTTAAGTATTTCATTTTTTAAAATATCACATAAAGGAAATTTTATATTATAGGGCTTAGTTGAAACGGCCCTTGGAATTTTATATCAGGCTTTTCCGTTCGGTCTGTAATTATTTTTAGCCGGCCTGTAAAATATATTTTATACAAGTTGCCCAGCCCGTAATAGTTTTTTATGAAGGAAAACCATAAATTTGCCTAATTATCAGCTTTAAGAACATTTTCAAAACTCGGCCTGGCTCGCCTTGTAAAATTATTTTGAACAATTTGTCCGATGGGCCCAAATTTTTTTTTACCCGGCCTGTGGGCTCAAGGCCTTTCGCCGACCTCTACTATGTATATCTAAATTTTCAATTTTTTTTTACGTTTTAGCTGATAGCCTTTTCTATCCTAGAAGAGGAAGCTTGATCTCTTTACCAAAAAATATTGAATTAATATCTACCACTTTGCGTAATCACTGTATGAATATCAATATTACTATATATTTATTATTAAATTTCTTAAAATTTAACACTTTAATTTTCCTTTTAACTTTCCTTGGTTTCTGAGTATGTTTGAAATTTTATTATAACATTTTTATTATTTTATTTTGTTAATGTAAACATAATTTAAGCCGAACCTATCAACATTAGAAGGCCATCTTTAGCCCGAATTCATTCTATGACAATTGAAGCGCCTATTACAAGGGTATCATTTTTACGGCAATATATTTTTTTATGAACAATACAAGATGGGAAATTTTAGTACTATTTAAAGTAATCGACTATATTATTTTTATGAAGAAACTGTAAACGATTTGAAAGATGTAACTAGTTATACCTTTGGAATATAACGACAAAATAAATAGTTACTTTTCAAATTATTTTTATTATCTCAATAAATATATTTAAATATTTACATTAATAATGAAACTTTAGAAAATTTTATAAAATCGATTAATATTATAATGTCCCGATTACATCACGCGCTCCAGTACAACCTTTATTAGGATGGGGGAGCTTATTTTTGGAGAAAAGCTAGCACACGTTAGATACCAATTTTGAATTTAATTTTAATGTTAAGGTTAAATAAAAGTTTATTAAGATCATATTTATATGAAAAATAAATGCTATTATTTTTATTTAAATTATATTTTCATTTAAATCACTTTAATTAAAAATTTTAAATTGCAAAATTATTTTGTATAATAAAAAAAATCTATATTAAAAATGATGAGATTTATAAAATAACTTGCAATGTAGTGTTGTTAAGTCGGCCTACCCGGGTAAACCTGGAAATCGCCATAAAACGGAGAAGAAGAAGAAGAAGTGTTGTTAAGCCACTCGATTTGAGGTGATTTTTAAAAACGGCCAACTCATGTTTTATCCAGAAATATATTAGTCTGAAGATTTTTGTCATAGGCACAAATGTTTGAACATTGGTAATGAAATCTTGAGGCTTAGGCGATATTTTTATGGCTAAAATATTAAGTTAGCCATTTAAAAATCGGCTAAAATCGAACCGTTTAGCAACAACCGGTTATTTTTCAAAAGTAACTTTAACACCCACTAGAAAATTTATATTATTTTAAGTATTTATAAAATGATTTAATTATATTGACAAAGGTCAATCCTTCTAAATAAACTTCGTAATCTCCTTACCTTGCTTTACATTTTCTTAGCTGAGAATTATATTTTATTTTTTTTAATAAAATGAGTTTTTTTAATGTTCAATTCTAAATTGTTCTATGTGAATGTGAACTATAAAAATGTGAAAAAATAATACCAATTTTTTATTTGGAAAGAAAGAAATTATTTTCTACCACGAAAAAAAATTAAAAAACATAAGGATACGATCCAATTAACTTTCAAAGAATTCTCTTTTTAAACTCTAACTTTTTTTAAAAAAACCCTTTAATCTAACATTATACCTCTAATAACCCCCCCCCCCCCCCCCCATCCTAAAAAAATATAATTCATTTTTTTGTTATAAACTAAAAGGTTATTAACATCCTAACAACCGCTCAACAGAGCAGTCCACTTACAGTTTCTCAGGCCCTTGACCGAGTCCTGGATATTTTACATTCTTCGGAGCTTTATTCGTTAGGCCGGGAACAGCTATTTTCCCATCATCTGTCCTCAAACAGCAATATACAAAACAGTTTGCTTAAAACCGAACAAAGTTTGCCCGACAACGGTAAAAACGAGAAATTCGCTAGGAGAGATTATAATACCAGTGATGTATCAAGGGAAGAGGACGAGAAGTTAGCGGTAGACCTTGTAGGCAACTTGGCTGGGATCAATTTGGTTTTTCCACATGAATATTTTCTCCCCATAGTTAAGATTTAGATTTTATTGGGAAAGTTTTTCCTATTAGACGCTACCCGGGTATTTAAAAAATTTTTTTTAGGACAATCCCGGGTATCTTTATAAAAATTAAAATACGACCCGGCCCGTGTACAAGGGCAGGGCTTCGGGCCGGGTCTGCAGGTCTCTGATTTAGATAATAATGCAGTGGAACCTCATGAGTTGAGCACTAAAACTTGATTATTTTTGGTCAACATAAAGAGTTGATTAATTTATAGTAGGGCTGTGCCGATCAACATATTTTACACCGATCCGGTATTGGTTCAAAACCTATCCGATACCGATTCAATATTTATACTGATTTTTCACCACCCCATGAACCAAACGTAATTAAGAAATCAATATTTTTTATGCAAAAAATGAATTATGCATTTAATATAATTTTTTATTTCTACAATTAAGACTATAATTAAAAAAAATATTACAATAGATAAAAAAATATATTAATAATGTAAAATAAATATACATAACATAAAATAAAATAACAAAAATAAAGAAAAGTAAAAAGATCGGATTGGTTTTTACAGGTATCGGACCTATCCGATATTTTTTGAAAACGCTAAATATCGGTGCATATTCGATCCGATATTTAATATCGGCACAGCCCTAATTTATAGAGAATTTTGATAAACATTTTTAATAAGATTTTGGGAGGGAGGACCAATCTAAAGCCATTCAATCCAAGATAAGGAGGCAGTCCCTCTTAAGAGCTTATCCCTTTGAAGGTTTATCAGTCTATGATATTATGTTATTTATTTCAAGGAGCCCAGACTGTCAAAGACCGGTATGATGAGAAAATATTCTGCCATACGTAAAAAATAAATACATACCACAAATTAATATTTATGATTGCAAACTTTTGATGACATTTACGCATTTATTTATGAGAAATACGTTTTTTAAATAAGAAATAGACAAAAAAATAACGTATGAATCAATGAATTTAGATCCTGAATAAAAGGAAAGTCAGATTTATTTGAGAAATCGACTTAGACTCTTCTTCGGATAGAATTTCAGATAACCATTAATAATTTTCCCGCAGGCTCTTATGGTATATACGGCGGCAATAAATAATATCCCTTCCTTCTGAATTTACTATTAGTAATTGCTCAAAAATCATTTCATACTAGCCTTGTAATAATAGTAATTTGTAGACTCTTTGCCCCAATTTAAATTTTAAACCTTATTTTCTAGTTTAATTTAAAAAAATATATAAATGTATCACCGCTAATTAAATGAGTTTAGATTTGTAAAAAAACAACAATAATGATAGGTTATTACAAAACTTCTGATAAAAAAAATTCTCTCTCGGTAATAGTCTTATATTACTGCTAAATATTCAGAATTCAATTAATTTTTTTAGGGCGTAATCTTGCCATGGGCATCATTCTTCCTGTGTGATTCGAAACTGGGTAATATGGCCCATTTTCATTATGTTTAATTACTATAATAATTAAAAGGTTTAAATGATTCATTGATAAATTTTTGGGGAAAAATGTTATTTGTTACTTTTTTTGTAGAGTAACTCGTAACGCGTTATTCTTTCGAGTAAATTTAATAATGTGCAATATATTTATTTTAAATTTTATGGAATAATCAATTTGATTAATTTCAGCTTAGTTTTCAGATCAAATATCTAAAGTAATGCTCCTTCCTTTGTAATTTTAATATTTACTACCTCATTTTTTTAAGAAATTTAACCCAGGATCGAGGTTTATTAAATTAACAAAGAATCTTATATTCAAATTGTAAAATTTAAAATGAATGTAATTTTTTGTAAAGTAACCTTAATATTTCTAACTAACACTAAAAATTTCTTGTAAGTGTTGAAACCTTTTTTAAAACTATACTTATTTTAAAAAAACTATATTTAATAATTAAATAAGAAATTGCAAAAGGTAAAAACTTTATTTAAACTAAAAAAAATATATTCACCCTTATCATAGAAATAGAACTATTATACCTTTCTAAAATCACTTGACAAAAATAATTTAATGTCGCGCAGTATATAAAATAAATAAGATAATATCTAAAATTAGAATCGCGCCACTTTTATATTATAATAAATATTTTAAAAATACAATGCCACTACACTACAAATAATACGAACTTAATATGCTGCAACAGTAACTAAAAAAGTAATTTTTACATACTTTTTAGCACATGTAAATGATAATACCTAGTTACTCTGTTGCATTTCTACGACACCAAACTAATAGATCAGCTTGGCCCGTGAAGATTTTTGATTTGAAAAGTTTTTCGGTCCTTATGGTCTATAAAATATTTTTATAGAGGTTACGGGTTCGGCCCATAATAATCTTTTTGAAAGAAAAAGGCATAAACTGGTTTAATTCTAAGAAAAATATACGAAAATCCGGCTTGGCTCAAAAATATTTTGGACAAGTTGTCCGGCTCGAAAAATATTTTGCCCAGCCCGAAAATTTTTTGGGTCAGGCTTCCTCCCGTGCCATGCAAATCTCAATATAAAGTAAATTAATTTAAAATGATTGAATGACAAAATTGATTATAAAATTTTTTACAATATAAATTTTTTTTTCTCTAGCGAATAACAATTACGAACTTCGAGAAGTTCACCCTTGGCTTGAAATACCCGATGATATTCAGAATTTGATCATGAAAGATAATCTTTGGGATTTTCCTATATTTCAATTGGAAAGATTGTCCCACAAAAAGTTAAATATTTAATTGATAATCTTCTTTAAAAGAACATTTTAAGGACCACCGTTGAGTTTCATAATTATTTATATTTCGAAAAACTAATTAAATATTTTTCATATGCTAGTTTTTTTTCTTTTTTTACTTGTAAAAATTTAAAACCAAGATTAAAGTCACATTTCAAAGGTCTATGAATTATTTTTCAGAATATTGTTGTCTAAAATTTTCAATGTTTTTTATGATTGACTTCTGCCTTCTTATCAGGTTTTATTTATACATTACAAAGTATTACCCTAGAAAATTTAAAAATAAAAGCAGGATTTTTCGTTTTAACTTAGGATGAGGATATTCCAATTAATACTTAATTAAAAAATAATATATAACCACGAATACAAATTGGAAATACATATAGACCGCTTTACTACCTGGCCATCAGAATTTTTGAAAGGTTTGGTCTAGATTCTTACCTTAAATGTTCTAACGAAGTTCTTCATGCCTGGCTACAGATGATAGAAAGTTATTACAAACAATCCAACTCATATCATAATTCAACCCACGCCGCTGATGTATTGCAAGGAACGGCTTATTTCTTACAAAATCCACTCATCAAAGTCACAATTTTTACTTATTAATCTTACATGAAATGATAAAATGAAAATGTATGAATAGCTTTTGAGATGAAAAGAAAGAGGAGTTAGATAGATTGCTTTTCTTTGAATTAGAATAACTAAATTAGAATAACTACTAACAATATTTATTAATGCCCAATTTTATAATGCATGCATATTTCATGTCTTTATTAATCAATAAAGTTATATAATAAAAAAAATTTGAAGCGCTTTATATGTTTTTTTTATCCGAATTTCCCTATTAAATTTATATCTCTACATAACGATTCAGTTCTAGCCATAATTTATCTTACCCACACAGCAGATGCCTTTTTGCCAAATCCATTGAATTCATCTAGAAATTGGGCTATTTTTAAAAATATTGAGGTGAAAATAAAATGAAAGAATGAGGTTTAAAGTAAGAATGCCTATGGAACAGAGACATGCTTATAAATTAAGAATCGTGAAAATACTTGTATTGAATTCTTACCGGGAAAAATATCTTTGCCACTTCCCTCTACCAATATTTAATATTATTTAAAATTTTAATTTTGATGGAGTAAAAGGAATTGGCGGATGGGCAAAAAATAGAAAATATAGCATAACGACTATCGAAATGACTGCGCAAACGATTGAATATTTTTTCCCTTAATATCATCAATTTTATGCCTTATATTATATTTTAAAGGAAGTTTTAGAGGAACACGAAGTTATGGGCGCCCTAATAGCAGCTGTGATTCACGACTTGGATCATCCTGGTAGAAATTCTGCTTTCCTATGCAATTCACACAGTGAACTCTCTATCCTTTACAATGACATGTAAAATAAAATTTTCTCATTTTTATATTAATGAAAACCACTCAAGGATGTTTCTTTTTTGACCTCATTTTTAATTGTTTTCTCCTTTATGAATCTATTCCTCCCAAAATGCTAAATGTTCTATTATTGACTTATTGACTCTTGTTTGTTAATATAAATTTCACACCAACCAAAACATATATACCCTTATGGTCATCTTATGGAGGTTTCATTGAACCAAAATTTGTTGATTTTTGAGGTTTCCCTTGAATTAGAGATGCAAAATCAAATTTTATTATATAATGATATCAAAAATAATAGGTCCGTTTTAGAAAGCCATCACGTGGCTTTAGCCTTTAAGCTCACCCTGGCAAATGACCAGTGCAATATCTTCAAAAATCTCAATAAGTAAATTTTTTAAAGATTTTCTACTTTGTTTTTTCTTGCCTATACCATTGGCCGATACACATTATTATGCAATTTTTTCCTGCAAAATATATTTATAAATAAAAATTGCAATCTTAGCCATTTTTATTTTGTATTTACTAATAAAAATTTCCTTTCATGCTTCCCTTTTTTTCAAATTTACATTTAATTTTTCATTTGACTTTCTAAAGAAAATGAACCTTCCAATAATAAAAAGTGAAAAAGAAATCTCACCTTAATATTCTTTAATTTAATCATTAACAGACCACGATATTTAAACAAATATTCAGCGAAGGACATTTAAAATTCAAGAAAAAAAAAGCTCTCTCTTGATTATATTAAGTTATTGTGTGTATATTTTTTGGTGATTTTTATTATATAACCATCGGTTGTATAGGCTCGATACCCCGGGAATATAGGGGTAATTCGGCAAAATAAAATGGCATCGGTGCATATCTGTTTTTGTCTTCGATATCTATAATAACCCTGCATTTATAGTTAGCACAAATTCGCGGTGTAGTATGCTAAAATACAGAATATTTTATATACGTTGCTGCGAATTCGCACTAACTATGAATGTAGGGTAATTTTTACTCATAATTAGTTTTGTTAAACCGCTCATTTTGAGACGATTTTTTAAAACGGCTAACTCAATATTTTAGCCAGAAAAATATTGCCTAAGCCTCGAGATTTCGATATTGTTCTTCTATGAGCAAAATCTTCAGGTTTGCTTGATATTTTTCTGGAAGAAATATTGAATTAGCCGTTAGCCGTTTTTAAAAATCGGCTCAAAACGAGCCGTTAATAACACTACTCTTGATATATATTACGAATTCCATGCCAAATTACCTAAACTTACCAGGCCTTCACATTTTTTACCAAACATTTTGAGGTTACTAAGAAGTTGAATATACAAATAAGTTGTAAAATTATAATGTTGACTCAATTATATGTCAGCCCCTGTTTAAAATGAAGAGCTAAAATTTATTATTTAGTTATACTAAATACTAGAGATAGGCGCTTAATATGAAAGAAAAAATTATACATTCGAAATTTTTTAACGAAATTTCTCTTTTGCTTGGTTCGTAAATCTCTTGTATAAAATACTACTCTTAGGAAAACTTCGAAAAGGGGTTGGGAATCGAGTTTTTAGGGGATTTGGTATGCAAATCATCATATATAATATGTTAAATAAATGTTGTTCGTGTACGAAACAAATAATCAAATCATCAAAAATTTGGTAAAAATATTTTGAGATGAAATTAAAAAAAATTTTTAGAGTGGTTATTTCGCCAAATAATAGTGGTGTGTTGTTAAGTAGTGACCCGATTTAGCCGATTAAATTATGGTCAAAATAACATTATGCAAGCCTCGAGATTTTATTAATAGATGCCCAAACATTTTTGCCAATGAGCGAAATCTCCAAGTTTGCCATTTTTTGGATACTTTAAAATTATTAAATATTATAATTATACAAACCAATAATTGAGAAAGAAGACTGGCCATCAATATAAAATATTAAATTGTATTATTCTATTATATATTTTCCTAAATATTTATATATAATCAGTGACGAATTTAAGGCTATAAGGACCGTTATAATAGACATGGTCTTAGCCACGGAAATGGCCAAGCATTTCGAGATCCTCTCCAAATTCCTAACTTTCCTCGACAAATGTCACTGTCTCACCAAGCTTAAGAAAAAAGAAAACAATCATTTGAGTAAAAAAAATTTATCCTTCAGTCAACTCTCTGCATCTGAGACTAGGAGAAGTTCTGTCGATAATAACGTCGATCCGGCTACTTTGCTCCTTCAACGTATATAGCGCTTAACTTTTTAGTCTTTCGACACAGTTATTTTATGCACTAGGAATTTTGATCGGTCACGGTTTATCAAAGTTGTAAATGATTTTTACATTTAAAGATAAATTATTTCTAAATGAGCAATATTTGTTTTAGAAGTTTTATTTTCGGTCAATGATTTAAATAATTATTATTTTGCATCATATATTATAGATCTAATTTTTTAAATGCCAATAAAACGAAATTCTATAACATAGCTAGGGCGCGCAAAGGCATATTCAGCAACACGCCTTAATTTAATTGTAGCGCACTCCTTAAAGTTTTTGTGAATCTATATCGAATCTCTACTTTTAACACGGTCTGATTGATAAGAGAAAACACTTTTTATCAATCTGTCTAACTCAACATTTTTTCTTATCTCGATGTATAATATATAGGAGAAGGCAATATCAAAGCTTTCAATATGGATACAGCCGACCTATCGAAAAGCAAACAGGAAAATTTAGCCAACGACCAAAATCTCAAAATTTTTCCATCCTTTCTTTCATCATCTTCGAAAGCCAATGATGATAATCATAATACAAATTATGCTAATCAAGGTATGACCATAAACTTTTCACCCCAAGATGACGAGTATTTAAACCTGCCACAACCAGCTGACAGAAGAAGTTCGTTAAATACTAGTAACACTAAACGGAACTATTGGAGAGAAGTAGTGATCGAGCTATTGGTAGGTTCCGATTCTGATATCGATAATGACGGTAATAATATTTTGGTTGAGACTACTTCGACTAAATGCTCTTTTTAAAATACATATATTGGGACGATTAAAAATGATTAGTAGTTACCTAAATCTTTTCCCGAAAATAAACATTTCCAAAATTTATTAATGTATATTAAATTTTTATTAGTGTCTTATAAAGATACTTATAATAGGCATATAAGTTATCAATTTCATTTCACTGATGGGGTACATTACATTTAATTAAATTATTTTAAGCACACAATTTTATTTAAATAAATATGAGTCTAACCTACATTTAATGTTCGATGAATTAAAAAAAATAAATAGTTAAAGAGATTTTTGTACTTGACTTTTTCAATATAAATTTGTAACTTAGGCTTATTTTTTTTAAATAAAGCTTGATGTTCTCGCTAGCTTTCATTTAGGTTTAAAAGAAAGAAAATTATTATGCTCCATAGAGGTGGTCTAACTCATATTAAAAAATTTGTTAATATTAGCTAAGTCATTAGTAGTGAGTCCAGAAGACGCTCAAAAGAACAGACGTCTTATATTAAATATGCTCATAAAATGTGGCGACGTTTCTAACCCATGTAGGCCTTTGGACATTTGTAAAGAATGGTCTAAGCGAATCGCAGAGGAATATTTTGAGCAGGTTTTTAATTTTGATTTATTTTGGTACGTTATCAATGCTCAATCACCCATATTTTACTTCGTTTAAATTTTAAAATACAAAAAAATGTATTTATATACATTATTTTAAAAAAATGTTTTTTTTACAACTTAATCGATAACATGTTAATTATATATAAACTAACAAGTAACCCGTTATGAATGACGGGTGAATCAGAATTCTCTTTTTTATTTGATGACGGGTGATTCAGAAATTCCTTTATTTTATGAATGTATATATATTTTGATGAGAGATCATTCAGAAATTTTCCCTTATTTTGATAAAGTATGTTAGCAAAGTATATATTTAGTACTTACCAGATCAATAAAATTTATTATTTGCATTTATGTTATTTTACATTTTGAAAATATAATCATGAAATAAAATATAGTTGGCCAAAATTATTGACTTCGGGTATTCTACCTATCTTAAACTATTTGAATCATATAAAAAATTTTAACGTTTTCGATTTGTTTTCGTTAAGCCATTTTATTCAAGAGAATGATAGTAATTAATTAGTTCAATTCTACATCTATTTATTTTATTTCTATTAGCTAGGAAATATTCTTCTAAAATCTTCCTATCTATTAATTTTTATTTTAAAATGATGCAGGCTCTTATCAAAGAAATTTCACTTAGGAACCTAAGGATATAGGGAGGGAGAGGTTTGCATTTTTTTCAAATAAAATCTATATATTGTATCTATATTAAGTTAAAAAGAATCATACTAATAGTTTAAGTTATATCATTATCATATCAATTTTAGAATATGAATTAAAGCATATGCCTAGGCTTAGATTTTGCTAAAGGAAGGGGGGAAGGGGGAGAGGGGTAGAAACCTTTTATAGGCCTGAATTTTTTAATCAAAGTCCGGCCCAGACCCACTAAAAAATTTATAGACCCGGCCCATACTATATATTAAAAAAAATCCCAAGCCATAATAAGTTTCAAAATTTTTTACCAAGCCCATATCCAAAAATTTAATTTGCTCTATTGTATTGAATGAAAACAAACAAAATTTCAGTGTATTTAAGCAATCATTTTGTTTGCAATATTGAAGTTTATTATTATTAGAAGAAAAAAATTGATAATTTTTTTAAGCTAGCAATTGTTTTAAATATGCTTATATTTAAATGAAAAGATTTTAGGCTTAAGTCCATTTAAAAGATTTTCAAAAACTCAGGATGGCTAGAAAATATGATATTAAGCCTAGGTCTCGGGGGGGGGGCACTATTGGGTGGGGTTTTCTCCCATAAATTTAGTCCACTTATTGTAGACCTTTGGCTATATTCGATTTTTATATAAATAATGTTGGGTTTTCACTTTTTTAAATATAAAAATGCTTTTTTCTTAAAATTTTGATTTATAGTCATTTTTTTTAAAAGTGTTTTTTTGAAATTTCAAATTCTTCTTTATTATAATATATCACAGGGGCCCGCCCCGAGTGAGAATGAGAACCGTTATGCCAGAACGAACCTTTATAATTTTTGAACCGGTTTAATACCGTTTTTGTTTTATATATATAAATTATAACTTAGACCATAATAATTAATATCTTGCACTTTACTTTTTACTGGGAAGTTTTTATACTGGTAATTTTTTTTAATTTTACAGTTTATCTAATATTTATTTTATTAATAAGTGTAAATCGAATAATATTGCATAATATAGATAAATAAATATTTTTTTTATAACCTGACTATAATGCATGATGGAAATAAAAAAATGAAAAAGGGTAAAGGTTCATGATAGAAGGCCAGAATATCCAGCTTCATAATGGGGAGTTTGAGAAATTTATTGTATACTATCCGAAATACCAAATCAAATAAATTCAGATGATAAAATAGAAAAATTCTTGCTTTCTCAAGAAAATGTCTCAAGATGTGATGGGGCTTGAAATTGTAAATAACAATTAGAGTGATAGTTTTCTTAATCAATTTATATAATGCTGAAAGAGTCCGGAAAGATACTTACTTAATGTTATGGGAGTCAAAAATAATATGTACTGAGTTATTTCAGCTAGCTTTATTCAGGCTTCCATCAACACAAGTTTCATTTAAAAGAGCATTCTCGGGATAATAATTTATTCTATTATCACAGCGTAAGCGTACAAATATAAATTCTGTACTTTTGGAACATATTAATTATATGTTCAAATCATATATTCATTATAAATCTCAAATATTTATTATAATTTGTAATTTGTATAATAACTAGTCATTTACGTTTTTGTGTCTTTCTGTTTTTTATTTTAATTTTTTTAATACAAATAAATTTTTTAAAACCTGATAAAACTATAATAATAAATCTTAACCGAACCGGAACCTTTATAATTGTTTGCTCCTGGACTGTAATCGAATCGGACCTTTATACAACGGTTCAGGCCCCTGATATATTGTATACATTGGAGGTGGGGTGTAGGAGAATTTTTTTGTCAGCTTAAAATGATATTTACGAGAATAGTGTAATTTTTCCTTGTTCTCTCCTGGCTATGTCTATGAATAAGGAATATATTTCGCATTAAATGACCTTTTTTATATGCTCATTTGTAAATAAATAACTTTCAATTGTTTTTTTTAAATCTTCTGAATAAATTTTTTTTTTAAAAATAAACCTTTATTTTTTTAGACCGACGAAGAGAAAAGGTTAAATTTACCTGTCGTTATGCCAACTTTTGACAGGCACACTTGCAATATTCCTCAATCTCAAATATCATTCAACGATTATTTTGTTTTCGGGATGTACGAAGCCTTTGATTGTAAGTTCCTTTTAACTTAATTGTTTTTTTACTGACAAAATTTCAATCAATAATTATAGGGGTGAAAGGGGAATATATAATTTTTTTTAAAAGAAAATTTTTTTTTCTAAATTAATTTAATTTTTTTATATTTTCAAATAGAGAAATCTGTAAACTGAATGCAATTTCAGTAGATAAGAAATTAAATTTTAATATTATAAGATCATGCGCATCGCATATTTTCAATTAAAAAAGATTTTTTATGATAGAAAAATTTAATATTTAAAAAAATATCTATTTTAAAAAAATATCAACAGCATTTTGTAGCATTTCAGAACTTATGGAAAATTCTAAATACAATTACAGATACTGGAAATTAATGGCGGACGATATTAAACAAAAAAGGTTAAGCGCTGCTCAGGTCTTTTCAGATATATCCATCCCAATTACTACAATCAATAATTCAAAATAGTAGGAAAAAAATCAAATTCACTACAATGTGTTATCGAAACACATAGTTTGGGAGTTTCATATTTTTCAACATGAATTCCCAAAATTTGTCGACACCTTTCACTTTTTCAAAAATATTTATAACAAATTTTTAGATTTTTTTTGGCGTTTATTAGCTACATAAAATAATATTAAACCAAAAAAGATTTATTGTAATGAATATCGTATATTTATAAATTAATATTTAAAGTTAAACAATAGACTTAAAATTGTACCTCCTCTTATCAACATTTGATTTGATTTTTTTAAATACAAATATTCAAATTTTGAAAAATAATCCGTCCACTTGAGATTATGCTAGTCTAAATAGGGAATTTTTCAAGTTGATTCAATCGATTAAATATAATAAATGAGTAACAATTTGACGTAATATATTTTTTTTAAAGCTGAAAAATTTAATATTATATTTTAACTTAAATAAATTATTTAATTATAGAGTTAATAATTTTTTAAAATAGAGAAATATATAGGAAATTTTTTATTATTAATTGATTTTCATATTTATTTTGTGTAACTTATTTATCATCATATCTGAATAGCCACTGCCTTAATAATAAATATAAATTTTATGAAATTTATTGTATTAATATTAGAAATATAAAATGTATATAAATCGCATATTTATTAAATAATTGTATTTTATTATTCATAGATTTGTATTTATAATAATAAACTAAATAAATTAAATATAATTCAACCTATTAAGCACAATAAAAATTAATTACATTAATGATTTATTATATCATAAGTGAAAATATGTTAAAGATTACAATAGAGTGTTCAAAACAAATATGTTTTATATTTTTAACCCAAAATTTTTTTAGTTACAATTTTTTTATCTATTTGATTAACGAATGACAACGCTACAGAACCTACGTCAACTAAGTTTGAAATTATAACCTAAAAGTAAAACTTATATTCATAATTTTTAAAACTTTAGCCTCTATTTTCATGGTCGGAAGAAAAATTAGCGCAGGTAAAAAGAATCCTAATCAAAACAACGATTTTAATGACGGACTGAACAAAGTATGCTGCTACATATCTGATATTTTTAAAATAGGAAGTTAAAACTGTGATCTTAAGTAAACTTAGGTCCTCCAAAGTTTGTCTATATCATAATTAAAGTTATTAAGATATACATAAATTAAAGTTAATAAAGTAGCCCACTACTTTTTTCATATTTGTAATCGTTAACATTAATATTCAAAAGTTGATAGTGTTAGCTTACGCGCTATTATTAATTTTTTGAAAGTAGCAAATTTTTACCTAAATATTATATAGTTGCCATTATTATCCAAAAATTAGACCCAAGTTTTTAATCAAGATAGATTAGCAATTAGTCTAATCTATACCTGTATATCAATTATTCTATGCATTTTGATACAATATTTACATTTTTTAATTAGATAATATTTTTTTCTCCATACTAGATTAATACTAGTTATTCTCAATCTGATTTAAGTAATAAAAACTACTTGATTCCCTTCTCTGAAGTTAATTCAACTGTTAAATTAATTAATTTTATCTTTTTTGAAGGTTCTTTTTTATTTACCTTATAAAAAATTATTTACCTTATAAAAAATGTTAAATGAAATTTTTTTAAATATTTTCCAAATTACTTTTTTTAGATAACATTATTAAAATTTTTAAGCTAACAACAACTACGTCAAAATTACATTTGGTAAAAAAAAATTTGAAAATTTTGAGGTGGCTCCTCAAATTTTTCAAGGTCGGGCCCCTGCACCTCTCCCCCTAGTGACGCTACTGATTTATTCATACCAATAATAGCTAAAAGGCCAAGTGTTGGCCTTACGCCCTAATCTTCTTCCAGGGTCTAGTTTATTACAGCTAAAATCTATCATTCAAACGAAAGTTTTTACTTTCCTAAATAATTGCAACTTGATTTCGATAACACATTTTATGTCACACCACCTCTTAATATTTTTAACAGTCTCTTATTCCATCGTTCTACTTAATCAATCTTTCCTAAAAACCGAGCTCACAAAAAAGATATCTCATAGTCCTTTTTAATAACTGAATATTTAGACAAAATTTATAATTTTAAAAAATCTTTTAATTATACGTTGTAAATAGACAATTATTATAATTGTATATATTATATCTAAATAATATGTCAAACTGAATAAAATATAATATTTAATAAGAAATTATATCGAGAATATATTTTTTTATTTATATATATTTCCTTAAGAGTTTATCTGTGATTTAATTTGATTCAATTATAAAAATTATAACCCAAAAAAAGATAATAATATAATCATAATATTATTATGTAGTACCGATCTTCATTTAGATATAAAATGCAAATTTAATACCAATTACATATCAATTAAATAAACTGGCCAAAGATTAAAAAATATAGATTTCTTAGCCCATTTATCTGTATCTAGCTAGCAGTGACGAGGCGTCAAGTTTACTACTAGGGAAGCTATCAAAAAAATTTTTTATTTTATTTATTAGTCAGACCATAAAAAATTAAGATTTTATAAATAAGCGGAATTCGTCTTTGTTTTTGAGTAAAATGATCCAGTACTGAATTATAAAAGTTATTACTAGATTTTAAATTTTTCAATAATTTTTTTTCAATAGAAATCAAAGCTAGATTTGATAATCGATTTTGACTCATTCTGTTTCTACAATAAGATTTGATTATTTTTAAAGATGAAAACCCCCGTTCTGCACTTGCTGTTGTTGCAGCCAAAGTTAAAATGAATTTGCATAATTTAAAAAACTCTTTAAAACTTTTCATCAAATCGGTATTAATTAAAAATTCAAGTATTTCATAAACATTTTTTCTCTTTCTAAATTCATCGTCACGAAACACTACCTTTAATTCGGTTTCCAGATTGTGTAAGTCGAAAAATTGAGAATAAGTGTCATTTAAATTGTCTAATAAATATTTTGGGAAATTTTGATTAAATATTTGAAATTTACTAATATCTAACAATTCGACGAATTTGATATTTTTTAATGTATCAAACCGAAAATCAATTTCATTGGTTATAGTATCTATTATTTTAATTATCAAATTTTTATAAAATTCTCTTGTATAAGGCAATCCGGATCTTTTACGTTTTTTATCTAAATTGTCTTCAATATTTTCCTTTACATTTAAATTTCTCCAAAAAACATCAAAGTTTTCTATGTTAGATTTAACTGAATACTTTTAAGACAATATGATACATCATTAATTTAAGTTTGAAGTATATCAAATAATAAATCGGATTCTAGAAAAACTTCTTGAAAAAAATATAACAAAATTAGAAAATTTGCATCATTTAATATATTTAAATAACCACGAGATGTTATTAGAACATCATTATCCCAAACAATATCAGATTCTTCATCAATCATACTTTCAAAAAAAACGACTAGATCCTTCAAATAATTGAAAACTGTTTGAACCAGCCGATCATTGTATTCCCATCTTGTTGGGGCTACTCGTGGTAATCTTTTTTTAACATATTTATCAAATTCTGCTGTACGCTTAGATGATGTACTAAAAAAACTGGCTAAACCAGATAAAGTTGCAAAAAAAACCTTGCATCCTTTAATTTTGCTGCAAGATTTTGATAATATAAGATTTAACTTGTGGGCAAAACAATGAATATAAAGTGCAGAAAGATTGACGTCTCTAATTTTTGCTTGCAGTCCATGTGAATCACCTGACATAACAGCTGCGCCATCGTAACTTTGACCTATCAATTTTTTGATAATTTTCTTATCATTCAAAAATTTAATGACAAATTTTGATAAAGAATTAGCATCACGATGCATTGTAACATCAAAGAATTCAAGAAATCTTTCATATAATGTCCCGTTATTTAAAACATATCGAAGAACTACAGCCAGTTGGGATTTATTATTTATATCAATTGTTTCATCTAATATTGTTATAAATTCCGTTTCTTCCAATTCATCTAATATTTTTTGGTGTAAGACATATGAAATGGAATTAATTAAATCATTTTGGATATCACTTGATAGTCCAATAAAATTTGTACTATTTTCTAAATGATGTTTTAATAGCAAATTTTCTTCCGTGAGCAAATAAATTAATTCAATATAATTTCCTCTATTTACTGAATTAGGTGATTCATCATCACCATGGAATGCGAGCTGCTGAACTCCAAGAAAACATATAGAATTGATTAAAATTTTCAATATTTCTCTATTTGATTTAACTTTCGAATTATGCTGTTCGATTGATATTTTGCGCATCGAATCTATCATATTTTCAATACGAATTTCGTCAAATGTTTTTAAATGAATCATCGACTGCAAATGAGCTGTTGATTCTTCATGTCGTTTAACTGCCTTTGAAAAATTATTCATATCCGAAAATCCTCTATCATTCCAAACATATTTTTCCTTTGGGAATAATAAGCATGACCAACAATATAGAGAATTAGAAAATTCACATCCAGTGAGCCATTCATATTTATCGATAGAAAAATTACGAATGCAAGATTTTATTTCTTTTTTTAAATTTCTTAAAATTGGCTTTGGTCTTCCTTTTTCAATAATTAATTTTTTGGTATCAAAATTTCTTGAGCTAAATGATAATATTAATAAATTATCAATAATACAATTACAATTATTAAACATTAATTTAAAGAAAAAAAATTTTTATAAAAAAAAATTTAATATAAAAAATTTATTTTTCTTTTATAAAAGAATAAGAAATTTTTTATTTGCTTCCCCAATGCTTATTTTTTAATCGTAAAATTAAACAATATCATAACATGATTTTCTATTTATTTATTGAAAAAATAAGCAATATTAGATTTGCTTCCCTCTTGTATATTTTTTTTAACGTAATAAAAAAATTACACCAAAAAAATATCGTATGAATCATGATTTATTGGTATATTTATTATAGGAAAATAAGCAATATTAAATTTGCTTCCATCATTTTTTAACATAGTTAATATAATAGTAAATTTTTTTACGTAGTAAAAATAATAGTAAATTTTTGAACGTAGTAAAAATAATAGTAAATTTTTTAACGTAAATTTTTTATCGTAGTAAAATATTATAAATCTTTTTAACGTTATAAAAAATATATTAATTATTTTAAGGAAGTAATTTTTTTTTTTAGCATAGTATAAAGATTATATTAAGTTTATCTAAGAATTTTGTAAAAAAAAATTTCATGGACGCTTCGTCCCTGCTAGCTAGATATATATATGTAAAGTATCTTTTAACAACTATATACGAATAATGTGATACCAAAAGAAAATGGTCAGGTTGAAACAAGAATGATTTCGTTTACGATGACCTTTTTTTTCATCAAAGCATAATAATATAAATATTATCCACATAAAAGAAATTTTTAAAACCTCATTTCTTTCCAGGGCTAGTTTTGAGCTTAGTAAGGCTAAACAAAACTCACCGATGTCCGTTCTTCTCTAGACTTGAAGATGATAATTTTTGAAGGTTTTTTTTTATCTAAGGATTAACGAGCTACTAATAAAAAATGTTAGCAATTTATTAGCGCTCTACTTTGAAAAATATTTAGCTATAGCGCTCTACTTTGAAAAATATATAGCTATAGCGTGTTACCTTAAAAAATAGCTAACTATGTTTAAAAGTCTTTAACAACACTCATTAATTTAAAATACTTTGGAAAAATATTTAAGAAAGAATTTTAAGTCAAAAATAAACATAAAATTAATAACCTTGTAAATCGAAAGCTATGGCTATAATTAGGAGAATAAAAAGCACCATTCGACTTTTATTAAGTAGTAGGAGTTGGCTTGAATGTTAAATTTCAAATGAAAAGGGTGGAAGGAATCCAACAATAAAGATTCGCTGGTTATCGGGAGAATAAATAGAACCAAGAAGCAAAACAAATAAGATTTTTACTTGTTTGGATGTAACCCTAATAATATAGGGTTGTTCTATTTTTATCAACACAAAATTATACCCGAACGCGCTCTTATTTTCTATATGTTTAATAGTATTTATAACATTAATTAAAGGCTACCATTAATACCAATGGAGGTCCTGTAACAAATTATCCTTGAATTTTCTAAAATAAATAAAGTGGCTTTAAAAACTGGAATTTTATTTTTACAAATTTAATATAGATGTTCCAATTAAAAAAAATACTTAACTATTATATGGAAATCATTAATAAATAATATATTTTTAAAAACTATAAGCCTTTATGAACTAATTGAAGATTCAGCTGTTCTCAATCTTCGTAACTAAATTGTAATTAAGAAAGCACAAGAACATGAAATACCTAAGCGTAATTTATAAGGTACAATTAGTGTGCACCACAAACAACAGCATTATTAATAATAGTCTCCAAATTGAACAATAGTCGGTGACAATCCAAGATATCGAGTTTTCAATTAGAGTTAACACGGGAACCCTCATAACCGGACCAAATCTAATCATCATAGGCTATCTTTAAACTTTTCAAGTATCGGAATCCAAAATCAACTTTAATAAACCCGGATCCTTTTGTTCCAAACTACGTTATCAACATTCATAAAGTGGAAAAAATATTCTTAACAGGTCAATCTCGTTTTTTTTATAGTCGGAGGTTATGTTTCCCAGATTTGATCCTGTGCCAGAGGTTTAAAACAAATTCAAAAAATTTATGCACTAAATAAACCCTTTAAAGGGAATCGCACAAAAATTTGAACAATATTAATTAATTGTATACTTCTCTTGGAAACGCTTAGAGTTCCTGAAATTTTTCAAAAGAGTTCTGTTCTCAGTTTCTACAAATTTGTAATTTTTTACTCAGATTCTTAAAAATTATGATTTGGGGAGAAAAAATATAACTTAGACAGATAAAAAAGATTCAATCATGATCATTTTCATATTGATAATTTTAATTTATTGTTTTCGATAATTATTTTTATTTGCTGAAGATTATATATAACTAAGTTGTATCATGAATTTTCTTTTATCAATAAACAGTAGATGAATCCCAATGTTCCATTTTAAATAACAAACACGATAAAACTATATTAATAATAGAACTAAATGAATAATAAATTGAAATGTAATATTTGCTTAGTATTATAACTAAAAAAAAATTACAGTAAAACCCCGATTTAACATTGTCATAAATTTATAATTTAGAGTTCCTGATTCCAGAATCTTATGATTAGCATATTCATGCATATAAAAATTAAAACGAAATAGAAGATTGGGGCGAAAATGGAACATGGGGCACATCTGAACGCTTCATTTCATTTGAAAAATATCAAAGTTCAGAAAATGAAATTATAAATAATTATCACATAAGTGTATGGCAAGATATTAAATCTCTATATAAGAATCTTATAGTTATATATTGCATTGTATATCAATATATGTGCTTTCTTTAACCCTATTTTTCTAAAATATTGTAATATTACAATTTCTAGTTTAATATCAAATGATTGCTTAAGCTCTCCTCTATCAGTTAACATCAAATAATTATTATTACCTTTCATAATAAGTGAACATGAACAGTAAAGGCACTTTAGAAATGGGCACATTTGATTATTTATATCTATTTTGATTTTCCCCGTTATATGTGCAATTTCTCTTCAAATTTAACATAGTACGATATTATAATTGAAATAATGATACTAATGAAGATGCTACCTATTTCTTTTATGATAAAGCTTTATATATATAAATATATGATTATATTAAATCTGTTATCAATAAATTTGATATTATTTTCATTTATGAAACATATTTATAGCAAAATCATGTTGTAATTTAAAATTTAATCATTCATTTTAAATGTTCTAATGCACCCTGGATTATGTTTTAACCAATCCTGAAAGTTGATTATTTTAGTCATTGAACAGGTTTTATAAACATTTTTACATAAATCGGTTTTAATAAAGTTTATTTTTAGCAATATTCAAGCTTGTTTATTTTTATTTCCCGTTTTTTTAAAAAAAATAAGTTTTCGGTATTTAAGGTTTATTGCTTCTGTTATCTTGAGAAACGTCAAAACGGGGTTTTACTGTAATTAACAAAAAATAATCTTTTTACCTAAAAATTCAATAATAAATTAGAAGAAAAAATTTAATTTAAGACAAAAGTTTCTGAGATAAATCGTAAAGTTTTGTTTATTTTTTTTTAGGGTTAAACATTTTTTCCAAATAACAATATTTGATTCCTATCCGAGGCTATAAAATACAAGAAAGATGCAATTTCAGCTGATCTGTGAGCTTTTGAATTAAACCTATCCTGTTCAGAAATGTCTGTTATATTATCAAGGGATGATAGGCCTTGATATAACTTTGCTTCAATCAAAGTTCTCATAACCAATTTGTTCTGTAATATTTCTATGCTCGATGAATGAAGATAACTTCTGACTGTCCCAGTTTCATTTATAAATACGTCATCCATTATTTCTTGGCTAATTTGTAAAATAAAAATAATATAATGTTTCTGTTTGTTTAAAAAATTAAGAAAAATTGAAAAAATATCTTAAATCATAGTTTAGCCAATCTTAGTAGGATATGAGGCGTGACTGTTAAGGACCCATTTTGACACTCACTAAATAGTGTCATAAATAAATAATCTGCCTATTTACTTTCACTGCTTATTAATCTAGAGCACAGATAAAAAAAATAAAGGGTCAAATATCATTTTGAATATAATTTTACAAGTGAAAAAATCGAGCATTCAATTTATACATTAATCTAATGCATTGTCAGATAATATTTTCAATAATATTCTTTAATTATAATTAGCAACATGGAACAGAAACTTGAGTAAATTTATGGAACGGGAACAGAACCGGAATATGTATTCCGGAACCATCCCCGGTCCTGGAACATTCCTAAAAATATATATAAATTTTTTATTTATTTCTAGAATTAAAAAAATAAAAATTTTAAATCCACCTAAAAGCATAATAAGTAATCATTAATCATAAACTATACAATACTAGCAATGTTATAAAAATTGGCAAACAAGTAGTAAATTAAAAAGAGGGAAAACATTTTTATCAAATTTATAAAATTCGTTTTTTTCTATAAAATTCATTTTTTTCGATAAAATTCATTTTTTCTATAATAAGTAATTCGGATAAATCATCTGAAGAGAATATGATGAATTAGAACTGTTTCTAAGGTTCACTGATAAAAAAGAAAAACATAGCATACAAAAGGGATGATATTCTATCAACCATAAAATATTTTCGAGCGGTTCTAGATAAATTTGCTAGAATATTTGGAATCCAATAAAATAAAAAATCCTATCGTATGAATTGACCCAAATCGTATTAGAAACTCCCATGTAGACAGGTAAGTGTTGAACGTTGTCGACACTCAAATTTATACTAACACCATAAATAACCAATATAATGATAATATTTAAAAAAATATATTATTGCTTCGATGTAATAAAGATTAATTAAAATGTGTAGATTTAAAAAAATATATTTTATATTTTTCTCGGAACGTTCCAGAACATTCCAAAATCTGGACCGGAATGGAAACAAAAGATGCCCCTGTTTCGGGTTCCTGATTATAAAGTGTAGTAGTAAAATAACTTTTATAGATAATATAATTCTTTACTCATTTAGACAATTCAAGCTTGTATTTTTTAAGGCTTGGCTTAAGTCAATGGTAAATTTGGTGTTAAGATTAATGTTTGGCGCATTTATTAAAATGTTGTCATTTCTGTTATTATGGTTGTTTCTTGGCTTTTTATTTTGCATGATATTAATTAAAATTTCAGGGTGGACTCTCAAATTCTCGATGATAGTATTCAAAGTTATAGATGTTACAATCGAGTCATTGCTTGTATAAGGTATTAAAACGTACATAATAAAATGCAATTTTTTATTGCCCAGTGATAGCTTAAAAATGTTGGCGCCTAAGGTGTTTTCTATCCAAGAATTTATAGCTAGGGTTTGTTCTATGTGTAATCTTAAATGGGAAAGTTTTTTCGCCTTTAATGTGAGTTTTACCTTGTTTTTGGAACCTAATTTATTTTATTATTTATTCATATTTAATTAAATTATTTATTTTTTTACCTTGTGAAGGAATTAAACCTGATAAAGAAATTTGTCTCCAATCATGGACATTTGATCTAAATTTATTTTCTTCTTCCTTGTTGGGACAACAATTTATGGAACTAATATAAATATAATGTCTTATAAAAAAAGCATATAACAATTTTTTTGAAGAGAAATTATAATTTTTAATCAGTATTCCGATTTTGAAATTTTGTAATAAAATCAAGATTTTTATTTTTTTTTGAAACAATTGTGTCTATTAAAAATAAATATTGTAAACTTAAATGAAGTCCTTAGACCTTGGAAATCATTCACAATAAATCCCTAAGAAATCATTTTAGATTTAACGCTATGTTAAATTAAGATTCAAAATATTTTAAGGTAAATTGTTGTAGTTTTTAGTCTATTAACGATCCTTATTTCAATAAATCTAATTAACTTGTTATTCGAAGAGTATTTCCAATCCAGTGTCATATTTAAACCTGTTTTTGCTAACAATACAATGTCGTCGCTATTATTCGATAATTGCCAAAACGTAGGTTTATGGATCAATTCACTTTCCTTGATCTTCCTTACTTTCTTGACAAAACTTTTGGTCAAGTTTGTATCATTATCATAGATAAATATAAAATTTTCAGCTTGTAATGGATTTGGACTACGATCTGTATAAAATTTATTTTTTCTAGATTTCTTCTTAAGTCTATAATTTATAACGTTTTGGCTTGATTTCATTATTCGTTTCTTTTTTGACCCCATATTATTAATATACGAATTTATCATTGCTAGGCATGTATTATTATCTTTTAAGCCACTTCTCAATATTTGCAAAGTTTGTAATATAAGGATAGGAGAAAAAACATGATTTTTACCTTCTTTATTAATTAGTGAATTAAATTTAGCCGTAAGAATGGCCAAATTGTAGGGATCCTTATTGTGTTTTTTTGCTTCTATTATGGTAATTGAATTTACTAAAGCTATATTTTTTTAAAATACAAAATAAATATTAGCATCACAAACTATCTAATTTATATTATTGGTTGATAAGGTGATAAAGGAAAATAATTATATTTTTAATTTAATAATAATTGAAACACCCTTATTTGTTATAAAAAAATGTTAAGGTGAATATTTGTATTTATCTATTTGGGCACATTCCAAATTAACCAAGTTTCGGTATATATTTTTTATTATGGATCAAGTTATTATATTTTATAAATTTCTTACAGAATATAACAATTAACAGGAATGAAAATTGTTTTTTATGTGTACCCATTCAAATAAAATATATACTATTTTATTTTTAAATTTTGAAAAAAAAATTTTTAAATATTTTTTTTAAAAATAATTTGGAAAATAAATTTATTTATAAAAATAATTTAAAAACTTGAATAAATAAAACAATTTTAGGTCAATCTTAAATATTTTTAATAATTTTTTGAATAATTTCAATATTTTTAAGATGTTTAAATTCAGGTTAAATACAGATAGGGTGTAAATTAATAAAAATTTTATCTGAAAAAATTGTTGGAAATTAAAATAACTTATATATTAATATTAAATACCTTTAAAGAATATTATAAAGAATCTATTTTTATTCAAACGATAAAAAATAAACTATTTACGGATTTTAAGGATAAAAAGACCGTTTTTCGGGAAAAAACAAACGAAAAAAACAAGGTATAACAGCCAGGCCACAAAGGAGAGCGAATATTTAAAGGAAATAACTTAAAAAATTTAAAAATTAAAAATGCGATAGATAAGAATTAATGTATTAGTAGCCAATATTTATTTTATTGCTATAATTAATAACGAACAAGCATTCATGAACATTTCTTTCATTGAAATATAAATGGGTTGTATTAAATTTTGTGAACAAGATGGTAGGGGGTCTGTGCATGGTCTTGATGTTAGAAGTAAATGCCATTTTCTGCTCGAGCATTTATTATTCTTCAGTTTGTATTATGATATTTTAGTATACTGCTACTTGAAGAAAAAATGTTTTGAGCAAAATTTATATTCATAAATTCAAATATTTACCCTTTTTTCCAGCAATAAAAAGTTAGTTGTCTATGTTAGCGGTGCGTTGTTTTTTCAATTTTAAATCATTTTTTAAAATTTCTACCCAGAATTTCAGACAATTTTGATTTGAACTTTGAAGTTTTTTCATAAATTTTTTATAGAATTATAAATGACTCAAAGGTAAACGGCAAAATTTTCTACAATTCATAAGATAGGTATTCTAAGCACGCTGGAATACATTTTCTGTAAAATTTTTTAAATTTAAAAAAAAAACAAGCTCAAAAGATGATTTATAGTTGAAAAAGTAACACATTGTCGAAAAAAACACATTGCTGCTAACATATATGTCGTAAATTTTAAAGGGATTAGAACTATAAGGGATCATCACGGGTTATAAAGGGATCCCTTTAAGAATTCAATTTTTTAAAGGATAAAGAACTATAAGGTATTATCACGTTTGAACCATGATATAGAATAATCTTATTAAAACGCGTTTACGTGCGTTTTGTTTTATTTTTTAAAAATTAATTGTTATTTATTTATTTTCAATGTATTTTTTTGGCCTTATCAATCGATAGCTAAAGATTTATTCAACTGGAGGTCAATCTCTCACCCTAAATGGGCGAGTCTAGGTCTGGGGGGTCAGGAATATTTTCATCAAAATAAAAAATCGATATGGGTATCAAATAATAGCTAATTTTAATATCTTTTGAGAAAGTCTTCATTTTTTGTCTTGATGGGAATGACTTGGTCTGGGGTGGATGGAGGGTGGGGGGGGGGTGTAAAAAATAATATTTTTTGATATGGGTATCAAATAAAAGGTAATTAAAATATTTTTTATTGTAATATAATAATCATTCATAGAGAGCGGGTCTAGGTCTTGGGAGGTCAGGAATATTTTTATTAACACAAAATATAGATATGGGTATCAAATAAGAGCTAATTTAAATATCTTTATATTGAAAGTATTCATTCTGGATGTTGTTGGATAAGACTAGGTCTGGGGGGGGGGGGTGGATAGAGGGGGGGAATAATTCTTTTTGATATGGGTATCAAATAAAAGGTAATTAATGTATTTAATCCCTCATACCGGGGAGGGGGGGGGTCAGGAATATTTTTTATTAACACAAAATATCTATAAGGGTATCAAATAAAAGCTAGTTTAAATATCCCTTGATTGTAATAATTATACTCTAAGTAGGCGGGAGCTTACGTGGTCAGGAATATTTATATAAACACAAAATATAGATATAGGAATCAAATAAAAGGTATTTTAAATATCTTTTGACTGAAAATATTTATTGTCTTAAAGGGTTGGACTTGATCTGGGAATGGGGGGGGGGGTGAAAATAAAAATTTATATGGGTATTCAAATAAATAGTAATTAAAATTTTTTTGATTATATTAATTTTATCAGGCTAAGCTGGCATCTTAAGATGTAATTAATATTATTATAACGTAAAACATAAACATAGCTATTAAATAAAAGTTAAATACAAAATATTTAGACTTCAATATTAAATATCATTATAAGCAGGGTTAAATATAGTCATTGCTTTTTAAAAACTCATTGCAACCTAATGATAAAATTATTTGCAAGCAACTTAATATAATTTGTAATATTTTTAAATCTCAAAATTTCGGCTATATTTGAAACCATCGATTCACAAATTTTAAAATGACATTATAAATTTTTCTTATTGCAGTTATAAATTATTACACTTCTTTATAAGCAAATCATCTCTATTATTATATTTTTTTTCAAGCCTTATATTCAACACATATTTTATTGATTTTGATAATTGAAATTTAAAATATAATTTTGAACAATTATTTATTATTTACAAATAATATTTAAGTGACATTTTGTGGAACAATTAATGCCATTTTTAAAACATTTCCATCTCTTATTGTTGCAACTTTTTTGGAAATTGCATTAATATACAATTACCATAGATGCACATCTTGATGCTGTTATTATGGAAATGGTTTTATTAGGAATGGTCAAATTGATAAATTTTATTGATTTATGAATGTTCGTTTTTAAAAATGGGGGATCAATTTTTCCCAAATTAATTCTAACCCATAATTTCTCGCCCTCCATTTGGATAATTTCAGATTATATTTTTGAGGCATAGATTTGATCTATCATTTTTATTTATTGGGATCAGTACGTGATCCCCAATGGAAAATTTTATTTTTTAATTCTATTTTGTAAACATTATCTTGCTTATTTCGAACTATTAAATATGCAATATACGATGGCAGTCTAGCTAAAATATTTTCAATGCTATTGCCTATTGAGTTTGTTTGTACTATTTTTATCTTTCCATAATATTGTGTTGCCAATTTTATATTTCGTTCTCTCCGAAAGAATATATTCAATATTATAAAATGATTCGTAGGAATTTCCCCTTTTTATTTTATGAGTAATAACTATACTCTTCGGTTATCAGTACTATTATTTCTATAAAGAAGATATAAATTATTGCAAATTGGATTAGAATCTGTGGTGAAATCTGGTTTAAGATAAAAAAAATATAAAAATAAAAAGTTAAATTAGTAGGCTAGAGTTAGTAAAATATTTATTAATTTTATTACTTTCATCAGAAATGGATTAATTTCTCGCCATTATATGATGAGCTTGGTATATAATTTTGAATTAAACCTTATAATTTTCATTTTAAAATATTTATTATCATTTATTTTTTACTCTTTTCATAGAGATTAGAATCGATCAATAAGTTATCATTGAACGGTGAGCACGGTGTAACATTATGAATTAAACCTTTAAAAAATTTAGGAGTTAAAATTATGTTATAATTCTAGCATATTTTATTATTACTGATTTTATCAGGATCATATTCTATCAATGAATGAGTGAATACTATTATTTTAGTAGAAAAATATTTTAATAAGCTTCTATTTTATAGTCATATCAATATTTTGTGTTGATAAAAAATTTCCTGGCCCTCCAAGACCTAGAACCCATTTAGAGTATAATTATTACAATCAAGGGTATTTATAGCTTTTATTTGATACCTTTATCGAAATTTTGTGTTAATAAAAATATTCCTGACCACCCCCACCCCCCAAGATCTAAACTCCCCGGTATGAGGGATTATTATTATTACAATAAAAAATATTTTAATTACCTTTTATTTATTACCCATATCAAAAAAAATATTCCCCCCCCCCCTCTATCCACCCACCATACCAAGTCATACCCATCAAGACAAAAAATGAATACTCTCAATCTAAATATTTAAATTAACTCTTATTTGATACCCATATCGATATTTTGTGTTGATAAAAATATTCATGACCCCCCAAGACCTAGACCTGCCCTCTATGATTAATTATTATTATTATAATAAAAAAATATTTAAATTACCTTTTATTTGATACCCATATCAGAAAAATTATTTTTGTGCCCCTCCCCATCCACCCTCCAGACCAAGTCATACCCATTAAGACAAAAAAGGAATATAATAAATATATTTAAATTGTTTTTATTTGATACTCATATCGATATTTTGTGTTGATAAATATTTTCCTGACACACCCCAAGACCTAGACCCGCCCTCTATGAATGATTATTATATTATAATAAAAAAATATTTTAATTACCTTTTAAAATTTTTACCCCCCCCCCCCCCATCCCCTCTTCAGACCAAGTCATACCCATCAAGACAAAAAATGAAGACTTTCAGTCAAAAGATATTAATATTAGCTATTATTTGATACCCATATCGATATTTTATTTTGATAAAAATATTCTTAACCCCACAGACCTAGACGCGCCCATTAAGGGGGAGAGATTGACCTCCAGTTTAGATCTTTTGATTAGCCATCGATTGATATCCAATATTAGACATATCTTATTTCATAAGGCCAAAAAAACAACATTGAAAATAAATAAATAACAATTTAAAAAAATAAAACAATACGAGCGTAAAACGCGTTTTAAATTAATATTCTTCTATATCATGATTTAAACTTGATAATTCCGTATAGTTCTTTATCCTTTAAAAAATTGAATTCTTAAAGGGATCCGTTTAAAGCCGGTGATGATCCCGGATAGTTCTGATCCCTTTAAAAATTACGACATATACATGATGAGATGTATCGTGGTATATTTTAATTCAAAGAATAAAAATATTAAGAGAATATTAAACTGATATATTTTTTATTTTAAAAAATATTTAATAAAATTTTAATTATAAAAATAATTGCTAATTTTAAAAAATAATTTTCATTGTTTATTGAACATTCTCACCCAACCTTTACCTAAATATTTTATAATATTTTTGTTAGTTTCAAAAATTAAAATTTATTAAAATATTTTTAAATATGAAAATAATAACCAGGAGTTCGGTTTTTCCGGGAGGATGGAGGTTTCTCGAACTATTGCGCATACAAGTACGTGCGGCTTGTCAACAAACGTGTGGAGGGCTCCTGATATTTTTACTTTTATACCCTAATTAAATTAGATCCAATTAGATGGAAATGAGGAAAATGTTGAACTTTCAACGCTAGAGGGCAAAAGCGCTATATTTCACATATCACATAAATAATAACCAGATAATAAAAAAATTTCATTTCCTCGATGTTTGTGGTATTGTTTTTTTTTTCGTTTTTTTTAAAAAATTCTATATTTTCTTTAATTTTTTCTGTTTTTTAGATAAAAAACGTTTTTTTTATTTTGCCATATCTAATTATAATGTTAATTAAAAACTCTTGAAAATAGAAAACTAAAATAATTAAAATGAGCTGACGGTGTTACACGTAAGCATGCCTAGAATATCTTTTATATATGTATGTTTTTAAGCATACTTTTTTATCAAGCCAAATTGGAAGCTTAAACCATGTTATTACTAATTCAATTGCTTGAGTTTTGGTACAATTTTCTTTATCTTTGATAAAAATGGTTCTCGTTTTTTTTCTAATCATTTAAATAGTTTTTTTTTAAAGTCATATAATAATAGGTATAAAATGTTGATTAATGAATATATGTGCATATTTTATATCCATTTTAGCCCTTCTATTAAATTATTGCCTAATTGATTTCAAAAGAAAAGTACGATATTTAGCCGACCTCTTTAAGTTTTATTTTTTTTGGTAATACAAAGTAATGTTCATATAAACTAACTACATTTAGGCCAAACTTTTGACTCATAGTTTTTTTTTAATTTGGGTGATAGCAATAGAACATTTAATTAATTATTACTGATTAAAAATTACCCGCTTAATAATAAATTTTTGTAATAATTTTTCTTCAAAATTTAATGAAATTTAATAATTAAAAAATTATTGAAAGGAAATATAATAATAGCAGTGAATTTTCACGCGTGTTCGTGTTTATATGAAATATAATTTTTGTAGTTGCCTGAAGAAAAATAAATGAGTTAATAAATAAAAACGATCATTTTAAATATTAAAATAGTTTAAGTAATCTTAACAAAAGTTCAAGCTGGTGATTATCTGATTCCCATCTATCTAAATCACTATATTTTAAATTAATCCATAATTTTTATTCATTTTTAGGTCCGTCTCAACACAATATTTAATTTTTATTTTAGACCCAGCCTAAAACTTTTTTGCAATATATAAATTAAATAAGGTTAAATAAAATTAACTAATTAATTTGTCCCAGAAGAAGGGAAGGTGTACATTATTTTTTATTTTATTATTTAAAGCAATAAAATAAATTGTGTATATCTTTTAATTATTACTAATACTAATCAAAACACCAAACAACAAATAAATATGTATAGATATAATTAATTTTACTAAACCAATTCAATTTTTACACCTTTCTATAGAAAATAACTGTCTTTATACAATGGTTACCTCATTTATAATAATAATTTGTATTAGAATACCAGATAAATGATTGTATGTATAGTATAACTAAGAAAAAAACCTTAATATATTTAGGCGTAATTGAACTTTGAATCGCAAATAAAACCCATATTTAAGATTCAGCCTAAGGCGTAACCTTATTTTATTTTGCTTATTATAACTGATTTTTGTTTGTTGACTGGTAAAACTGATTGATGAATTAGTGAGTAAAAATTAGGAATCAATATTGGCACCATTACTTCTATAATTTTCCTTCTAACATCATTTCAATTTTGGCATTTTTTTTGCCCAATAATGTTTTTTTCTTTAAACTATCTAGAATCTACCAAACGGATTAAAGAAATAGGCACATTATTTATATAAACTTTCTAGTTAATGCTTCAAAATGTTTGACTCATGTCGTGCTTAAGGTATAATATGGAAGTTTTTATTTGACTTATAATTCGGTTACTTTTTTAGTGGCTAGCGAAATTGAAGAATTAATAAGTAGGGCACTAATATTAACGCAATCCCGTTCTGGCATGATGCTAATTTTGACAATTTTTTGAAATTATTTTCAATAATTTTTTCCATCTTTAAATCATTTACTAACCAGAATAAAACAAAAGGTATTTAAAAATTACCACTTATTAGTAATATAAATGTCAGAATTAGTGTTTCCAGACATGGCTCATTTCATTTAAACATGACTTAACAGTTTTCATTTTGTTTATAACTCGGTTTCATTTTTGTGATTTTCAAAATTGATTGAGGAAGTCAGATACTAAGTATTAGCTAAACGGATATTTAGTTTTCTCATATTTTCCATTTAAGATATTTTTGGCAATTTTTTCTCTTTTGCTAATAACTTTATTTCTTTATGAAATGGATTAAAATAATGTACAATTACGCACTAAACATTGATTAAATTTTCAGCTTTCAATCGATTTTTAAAGGGTGGTTAGCCAAATTCTTGTTAATAATAATTTTATTCTTTATACTGTCTATCTATACTATTAGGTTAAAGCACTCATATGAACTAATAAAGCATGAATGTTGGCATAGATTTTAGATTAGTGCTTTCACTCAGTTAATTTTAACAGAGTTGATATATAGATTATATCTATTTTAAAAAGAAAAATAACCGCATTAGAACTATAGGTCTGCATTGGGCAGGTTTTTGGACCAAAACCCCACACACCCAATGTTTTAAAAGATTTTTAACCCACCCGCCCAGCCCGCCCATAATTTTCAAAAAATATATACCCGCCCACCCCGCCCATTTGTCTAAAATTTTTTACCCGCCCACCCTTTAACCCAAGCCCGCTTATAAAATTTAATTATGGCCATTCTTTGAATTTTTTAAGCATCTAATAAAAATATTTCAGTATTACACTTCTACAAAAAGTTTATAATTTAGGAAATTAATTTAATAAAAAAAATAATCAATTTAAATTATGGACAATTTATTTGATCAAATAGAATATTTATGAAAAAAATATAAATTAAAATTGATATTATATGTAATTATAATGCAAAAATGATAATGAATGGACATTTTCTGGATTCAAACACGTTCTTCTTTGTTCTAAAAACCTTCCAGCAATGCTAAATCCCCGTTCAGAAAAAGCACTAGGCAGGAGTTGCCAATATTTTTCTTGCTAATCTTGATAGCTTTGGCAAATCTTTTTCTTGTCGTTTCCATCAAATTAGGATATCAGTTTTATGTATATCCTCTTCCTCAAGTGAGATCCGGATGTCCGGTATGCAATATATGTAAAACTCTTTTTTGAAGTGAGTACGGAATGATTAATCTGCCATTCCAAAATAAAATACCGTGCTATTTTTGTAATCGTTTTCATGCTATTCGAAATAGTAACAGAACAAAATACTATACAGTTTTATTAACCGGACCTCGAGTTAATATTAGAAACAGATGCATCTAACCAAGGATTTGGAGCTGTTGCAAAAATATGATAATGGTAACAAATTTTCAATAGCTTAGACCTCAAGAACTTTACAAGACGCTGAAAAGAATTATTCTACAATAGACAAAGAAGCAAAAGCAATAATAAACGGCGTAGAAAAATTTCATAACTATTATGGACGAAAATTTAAAATAAGAACAGACCACAAATCTTTAATAAAGATATATGGTAATTGCAGAGATTTAAGCTCATTAAAAACCAAAGATTATTACGTTGGACTTATAAATTAACTGCATATAATTATGATATAAAGTACAAGAATGGCGCTAATAATATAATTGCAGATTCTTTATCGCAAATAACGAGCGAAAATAAAACAGTGAAATATATAAGAAATCTTACTTATGACACATTAACTCTATCAAGAAAAGAACTTAGAAAGGAAACCGCAAAAGATCTAATTTTAAGAAAATTAAAAATATTAATAAATGGTACAAATATACAAAATCAACACCAGTATTACAAGCTTTTAGAACAAGAATAGATGAAATAGAAAATGATGATGGTATTTTATTTTGGAATGGGAGATTAATCATTCGGTACTCACTTCAAAAAAGAGTTATATATATATATTTCATAAAGGACATCCGGGTATTACATCAATGAAATCCATTACGAGACATTATATATGATGGGAACAATTAGATAAAGATGTTGAAAAACTAGTAAAGTGTTCTTCACTTAAAAAAACGATTGGTACAATAAAAAAGAAATATTGTTATCGATCATTTAATTAATTATGATTTTTATTTAGTTTGTTTTTGAACAAAAATTTTAAATTTCCTTAACCCGCCCGCCCATTGTTTAAATTTCTTATCCCGCCCACCTATAGTTTCAAATTTTTTTTAACCCGCCCGCCTCATTCTCGAAAATTTTTTTACCCGCCCATCTGCCCGCCCACTTAGATGGGCGGGCGTGGGCGGGCTGAAACCCCGCCCAATGCAGACCTCTAATTAGAACTAATAAAACATAATCATAATTTTTATACTCCCGAAGACCGGGCAAATAAAAAAATTATACTCCCCTCTCCGGATATAAATGTTAAACGTCATATGGACAAAATTCAATGACTTCTAACACACTAAAAGAGAAATATTTTCCAAATTTTTAGCTACTTTATAGTAAAGTCTATGCATGAGCTATAAAATGTATATTTTATATTTAAATTAAAAAAATTTTAAAAACCAATAAATAGTAACTATACCATATATGCAAGGTATGATTTAACTTTTTTCGTTACATTAAATTAACTCTTTCAGTTATAAGCAAGGTAATTGGATTTTGCTATATTTAACTAAATTTTACCTTCTCTTAGAAGTTAACTATTAGCTCTTTCTTAAATAGATTTTTTTCCTTATTATTCTATTAAAAAAAATGTTCATTAGTATAAAACCAAATGAAACATTAAACTATTTACTAATTATGAAGAAGGAATTAGAAATTTACAATTATATATTCTACCTATTCCTAAAGTTCTAGTGTTTGCATTTTAATTTATGCGCTAAATATATTTAAAAATCGAAAGTTAAGTGTAAACTGTTCATTGCCGGAATATATGCCTAACTTTGAATATTTTCTAATTTTTTTGGCCTCTTCTAAGGTAGGCAGGTTGCTGTTAAGAATGGGAAGGGTGAGGCACATGTAATATCTCAGGGGTTTTTGTCAAACTTAAAATGTTAAATTTATTATTTTATAAATAAATTGTTGATAAATTAATTATTAGTAAAAATTAGTTAATTTACTCACATGGGTTAATTCATAGAAATTATCTTAGGCCAAATTTCGAAATTTTATTTGTTCAAGTTTTCAAATTATTTTAAAATAATTTTTTTTTCAAATTATATTTTTTAGAAAATATTTTAAATGTGTGATCATAAAAAAAATTGCGTTCCCTTGCATTGATGAATAAACGAACTTTTTGATTAGACGAATAATTCCATCTTAATAAATTTTATAAGAAATTAATTAAGAAATGTATATTATTAAAAACTTAATTAAAACTAATTCTTCTCCTAAAGCGAAGACGAAATAAAATAGAGGTGAACAGTAAGTGAGTTAAAAAATTTAAGCATTGGGCGGGCGGGTTAAGAACAGTTTAAAATAATAGAAGGGCGGTTGGGCTAGTGAATTTAAAATACTTTCGCAAAATTAGGAGCAAGTTAAACGAAATTTCTTGGTAAATTGGTGGGTGGGTAATTTTTAAACATTGGGAGGGCGAGTTAAACAAAATTTTTTGATAAAATGGATGGATAATTTAAAAACCATAAACATGCTGGCGAATAGGTTTGTTTTTTCAAACTATGAGGGAGGGGCGTTTGGATTAAAAACGGCCCATTGCAGACCTCTAAAATTAAGTTTAAATTATTTCGATGAAAATATCTAAATTAGATTCAAAACCTTTACATTTGAAAAAAACCTCGAATATCTACAACAAATATATAATATTATTAGGTTCCAGAAACATTGAGTTCGGTTCGGACTCACTTTTAAAGATGAATAATTTCCCCATTCAAGATTGCCCACAAGAAAAAAAGCCACAAAACAATGAATGGATAGATAACACTCATTACTCCAAAATTTTTAAATCTCCACTATGCCTCAAAAAATTCAGATTTATAATGTATGTCTCAATATCTAAACTATCAATGATTCGATGTATCTATAAATTTGGTTTGCAGATTCTCATCGATAATTTAAAGGTAAGTTACTATAATAAAATTATTTAAAATAAACGGTCTAGATCATTGGGCGCTTTAAAAGAAAAGACCCTAAAAAAATATTAATCGACCAAACAAGAAGTCCATCATTTATTTGAGATAAGCCTTGATATAGGTACACGTTATAAAGTAGTAAATTGAGAAATTAAATATTACATCATTTAATTAATATTTTAAAATAGATTTCCATAACTCCTAAATATATATTTCTCAGTAGAGCCCGATTATAAATCTATATCATATCTGTTATAATAATGGGTAATCAAATAATGCATAGAGTTGGATGTTATTCGTTTTTGTGTTATTCATAAAATATTTGATAATGTCATAAAATATCCTTTTATTAAAAAAATATCATCACTTATTGCATAAACAGGGTTTTGCTTGTAGGGAGGGGGGCGTAGGGTACAATTAGGTGTGTTTTTCTTATAATTATTTTTTGAGGAACCTAGGTTCACTTGTTTAAAAAATATATTATTTTGGTTTTTCATTTTTTTATTAAAATGAGTTTCCAGAAAATTTTTAATATAAATTACTATTTATGCAAAAATTACTAAATTTTATTTATTTTTCTTTTAAATCAGTGTCATTTAATGTGATACGTTGTATAAATTTTTTATGGAGAGGGAATGGGTAAATGCAGGGGGAAATTTTTATTAGTTTAAATTGATATTTATTAAAACAGGTTAATTCTGGTGAGTCACGCTCTCCTCCGGCTACGTCTATGACTCATTGAATGGCATTTGCAATTCAGATTGTTAGGGACCAAGATTGAAGAGGTACAGCAAACAATTTGGACTCGGATTCAATCTTTGGTAGAATTATTTTTATGAAATCAACCTTTTTGAAGTTAAGAAAAGATATATGGTTTGGTAAATTCTTGAAAGCCAAGGAAAATAAATATTATTTTTAAAGGTTATAGAGATATGAGTTGGTCGTTGTTTAGCCAATTTCTATTTGTTGACTGATGCATTGTATCATTTCCCATAAATAACAAATAAACAGATGCTTATCGATGCTTCATATTTTTTTAACATTTTAGGATAAACTATAATCATGATTCATGCTATATCATCTATGATACTTTTAGCTTTTTTATAAATTTTTACCATTATCATTAACCATGTTTTAGAAACAAAGTTATATCAACTTCAAGGTTCAAATTCTTCTAGAGATATTTTATTTTAACGAACATTCTTGAAAATGATATGACAGTTTTAAAATTTAAAGATTGATAGAAGTCAATTTTATTGCGTAATAATAATCAAATGTTTTTTAGAAAAAAATATAAGCAATAAGCTTTATGTTTATAGCAAGACCATTTATTTTTTTAAATTTAATACATTATTTTTTATAATATAATTTTTTAAATTTATGAATACAAATGAGATTTTGGTTTTAATAAAATTATATTTAAGTGTAATTATCGACAACCTATATAAAATAAATAAAAAAATCTATAAGATCCATTATAATCCCCTCTACATATTTCATTTTTTTAAGATATTCTTCCAAATATTTGCCAATCTTTATGAAAGGATGTTTTCTTGGTTACAATGATTGCATCGCTTAATTGAATTTTGATAACATATTACAAAAAAAAATGAGGAAAACTTAATAAAACTACCAATATTTTAACTTATTAATCAGGGGCGTCGTTAGCCTTAACAATATCAGGGGGCTCAAATAAAAAAAAATTATGGGGGGCTTCACCCCCTCATACCACCTAATAATATATTATAATTTTTTTAAATTTGCTAACTCCGATAAATTATTCTGAATTTCATATTTTGTCATTAATATTTTGCATACAAAATTAACTAACATATAAATCATTAAAACCAGGGTTGGCAAGTCGGTCAATTGACCAGTCAAATTCAGTCAATTGACCGGTCAATTGACCGGAGGAGTATTTGACCTGTCAAATACGGTCAAATACTCTAAAAAATTTAAAGGAAAAATAAATTAAAAATATGTTTAAAAAAGGGAAAAAAGATGTAAATACATGTGATCACAATGTTTGCTTATTTTTCTGGTCCACAATATCAAGAGGAGAACTCACTAGTAGTGTAATTAATGAAGTATGTGATATAATTCAAGAATTAGCTATTTTACAAGGTAGTGATGACCAAAATATTTTAAGTGATATAATTAATTTCAGAAGCAAAAACAGCATGTTTAATATAGCAAAATATGTGGAAAGTAGTAATTTCCAGAAACAATCAATTCCGACCTCAAGTTAATAGATTAAACTTTGTCTACCCTGCCCATTAAGAGACTAACAATTCCTAGTTCTACTTCTTCTTTAGAAAGAAATAGGTCTATTTGGGTTAATATTCTTATGAAAATAGAAATCGATTTAAGATCTAAGATATCAGGAAAATTGTTTAAAAAATATTAAAGAAAATGATAATATTGAATATGAATCAGAACAAGACTCTGATACAGATAGCTACACGTTAGTTATTGAATGAATTTAAAAAATTAATATTATAGATTCATTTTACTATTATATTCAAAATAAAGTTAATATTAACTTTAAAAAAATATATTTGAATTTGACCACATTTGACCGTATTTGACCATATTTGGCCGGTCAAATATCGGTCAATTGACCGAAACGTATTTGACCGGTCAAATGCACAACCCTGATTAAAACAATACAAGACATTTCTGAAAATAATATTTTTTAATACAAAATCTATTTATTACAGTATAAAATATTTTCGATTGCTGATATAAAAAAATTTTGCGTCTAAAGAATTACAAGTGATAAAAAAGGTTAATTAATTTATACATATGCCTTAATTGATAATGGTTTTTAAAAACCACGTAGGCAATATAATTCTTAGCAACTTATATTGACAAAAGGTCATGAAACTAATGTAACTCTCTGTTACCATTTTCGACAGTGATTTATAGAATGGACTAATAAGGAAAGATTTATAGGCCTAACCAAATCAACAATTATTGAAGAAGAGAATATAAACGACCAATATTAGAGCTTCCTCTTAGATGACATGATGGAAGCTAGATAAGTAATCGATAAAATTATTGTGAGATATCTAAAAGATTATCTTCCATTTTTAATGATATATAAACGACTACACAGTGATCTAAAATATGCAATCATATGCTCTTAGCAGCTATAGTAATAATCTTAAATTACATAAACCCACAAATAATTATTGAAGTATTTGCAGTCATAGCCATGACACTCACGATGTTAACTCATATCAGAATTTATTATGTTAGATAAATTGATAAAACTAAAACACTTAAAATCTTTAAGAGAAATTATGCAAATATATTGACGCCTTGAGTTATTTACATGGCAAGGATGCCATATTAGAAATGAAACATCTTGTAACTATAAAATAAGAACCAGAGTTATATAATGAAAGCAATTACCACCTCTAGTTGGTATATTATATCTTAAAATAATAGTAGCTTGTAATAATATCAAAAATATACTCGTATTAAAATTTTAACTCGTTTTTTCAAATAAGAAAAAAATAGCTTTCCTAAAAACAAGTAAAAAGGAGAAGAAAAGATATCTAATTTATTACATCCATTATTGTGGGATGAATAATAAGATACGTTAAAGAATTGAATGTGTTACTTATATTTATTATCAAAAGCATTTATTAGTAAAATTTATTAAAATATTAAGTAATATATTATATAACTGTTAAATACGTCTGTAAAAGTGGCATTTTACTTAATATTTTATAACCAATTGTATAATAGAGGATCAGAAACTATATGTCTACTTACTTTTTATAAAGAAATCTCTTATACTTATTTAGACTTCGAAAATATTTTTAGGAAGAGGCATGATAATTCAATTTAAAAATAATAATATAGTTGATTAGTGATCGGCTAATTACAATATTAAATTTTTTAATTTTAAATTAATAAATAATTATATTTATTTAATTAGTGTTATATAATAATTTAAATAATAAAAGTCAATTAATCTTCAACTGTTAAAGCTAAATTAATATTTATTGAGTGATATTGATACTCTATTTTTAAAACAGAATTTGATTGCAAGCTGACATAATGTAAATATAATTTACATGTATTAATTTAATCTAATAATTAAAATAGTATTCATTTAATAAAAATTTAGATAGTCTTATTAATTTTTAGATAATGAAATGAAATATATATATTTCTTAATAGAATATAAAAGAAATCGTTCAGGGGGCAATCATAAAAAATTATTTCTAGTTCAAGGGGATATTAAGAAGCCATTAAAAAAAAAATTTTTGCTTCAAGGGGCTATTCAAATTTTTCAGAGGGCTCAAGTCCCTGCGCACCCCTCCCTAGTGACGCCACTGTTATTAATCCCTACTATGCCTGACTAAGAAGCTATTGACTAGTAGCTGGCTTCCAAAGCTGTTCAAATACATACCCAATTCTCGGAAAATTTATGCAGTTTTTTTAAAGAGACATAAATTGATAATTTGAATAATTATTTCATTGAAGATTTTTCCAAACTTGACGATGAAGAAGCCATTGATGAAAATGTTTTATCCCAAACTTGCTAAAATTTGCTTCATATTTTTTCTCCTCCGTTTAAGTTTTTACCTCTGTCATTTATTAAAAATAACAATTTTATTTGTTACTAAAATTATAAACTATGTGGATATCGGTGAGTTTTAACATAACTCTGTAACTTAAATATAACCAGTTTCAAATATTGCTTATATATATAAGAGTTTATTTTCTTTTAGATAAAAAAGTATTATAAAATTAGTACAAAGATAAACATTTAATTATATAAAATGTAAAAAAATATAATTCATCATGGAAATTATTTGAATAAAAATTCCCTTAGATAATATTTTTTACTATATAAAAATTTCATTATAATAATAATCTAAATTAAAACATAAAATATGTCATTTCAAATTGAATAAAACATTTTTAATTTGTGACTATTATAAAATATCAGGAAAATCGTTAGCTTTAGTAATAGGTTTCGGCATAGCATAAGCATTTTCGTAAGATGGCGGGGGTGTCTGACGCACATTGGCCAAATTGGTTAAATCAAATTTTATCACAGTGTCTGTGCTAGTTGGGCTATTATTAGATGCCAAGTCGGCTGACCTAGATGATGCTAAGTTGGCTGGCAAAGATTTGAAAAGGGCGGGATGTCTTGAAGGATTTTGAACTAAGGTTAAAGTATGTCCTGGTAGATGAAGCGTCATACTTTGGTTTCTTTCATTATTAGGTGTGCTCCTGTTAGAATCACCATTATGTTCCATTATGCGATTAACATTGTGTTCTATATTTAGAAAGTTTCTTCTTGACTTTTCTTCATCCCTAATCAATTCGAAGCCCATTAACTGCACTTTGCACAAAATTACTTTGAATATCAGACCTAGCGTTGAAATGAGTATCTCTGCCCAAATCCTCGATCCAAGCCAATAGCTACGGTAAATAAGATAAAATACGCACACTGTCACATCAAACGCCTGCGAGAATAATAATGGTTTTAGTAGCATAGAGTTACCTGTTATAATTCCAACGCAGGAGACCAGCGCGAAAAATAAGAAAATAATCATCACTATAAATCTCCACCCGATATGTTTGAAGGGAAGTATAAACAAACCGAAGGGAGCGAAAAGGCAAATAATCATTTCACAATCCGATGAGTTGTCCCATATAGGACAACAGCCTTGATAGGTTGGATTTCTAGTTATTTCCCATTTTGAGTCAAGGGCCGGTAGTGTTACAATTTCCACAGCCTTCTTAATATATAATTTACCATTTTCAATGAGCCTAGAGTTTCTAAAGACTAAGGCATACGATTTTGAGGGTGAGAGATCTTCAGCTATTCTTTCTGCTTGAGAATTTTCCTTTACTTTTAAATAGATTAGGAATATCGCTAAGGCTATTATGCTTACGGCATGCCATACCGATGAAAATAATGCAGCATTTTTAACAAAAGACATATAAATTTAGAATTCTTTCTGAATTTGATGATTACAATATATATAATGAACAATATGATTTAACGTAATAATCAGAATTTGTATCGCAGTATAATACATCATATTATTTTTTTAGTTAATTAATTATTTAAAAATTAATTTTTAATTAAAAAAGAATTATAGTAAGAATTCTATTTTATATGAATAAGCATTTTAATCTTTAAAATCTTGCTTTCTTTATTAAAAATATTAGAGTTCAGGTTATAATATATATATATATAAGAGTTTATCGATTAACAAATGCGGGTTAAAAATGGGTGGGTATTTATGGAATAGGCTAATCTTATTTTAGAGATTTGTAATGCCCGGTCCGGTTGTCTAAAAATTTTTTATTTGTGCCTGGTTGGAAAAAAATTAACGGGTGAGGTCGGGTGTGCAAAAATTATAGATGCGTGGCGAGTATAGAGAATAGAGAAAAAATTTTTTCTAAAGCCCAATTTTGTTAAACTAATGTATTTTATTTTGCATATAATCTTAATGATTAAATGACCTGCTACTATGATCATTCGTTCATAAGTACGATTTCTTTTTCCTTTTCTTATATTTTATGTAATTTTTAAAGAAAATCATAAATAGAAATCCACATAATTATTGATTGTTTACCCATAGGATTTATTTCTGGATTTTAGAAAATCGGGCTGGACCTGATAACCCTTAAAAACTAGAACCAGACCTAGCCAGGTACAGATTGGACCCTGCGATAACCCTTAAAAACTAGAACCAGACCTAGCCAGGTACAGATTGGACCCTGCCAAGATTTGGACCCTGCCAGGCAATTATATCTGGTCGGGCAGGGCTTAAATTTTTCCATTTGCAGACCTCTACGTTATATATATATCTTTTTAAATAACATATTTTCAAATATTTTCATACCTAATTGGATATTTCTAAAGGTGGATAAACATTTGTTACTTTACGATCTGTCTATTATATATTCAGAACTCGTAGCCAGGGGCGCTTTCCAATGACGCTTAAATAGCAATAAGTAAGTTCCACCCAGTTGAGAAGTTGGACTTTCTTTGTACATTTAACTAGGATTAATTATTGGAAAATTTTTAGCCCAATATAAAATAAATTTAAACTATATCTTATTTTATCAAAATGGTTTTGGCCTAATTAATTTAGTAAGAATACATTATTGGTTATAACATCCTAGCTCTGCGTGAAATTTGATTAGAGTCTTGTGGACCTAATTTTTTTTAGGTCTAATCCATTCTAGAATTTTTTTTAAAGATGCGGTACCGATTCGGAATTTATTTAGAATTAGGAAAAAATCCGATCCGAAATAAATTTTATAATCAAGGTCCAAATTCGATCGAGTCCGAGTAATGGTCTGTCCAAGTTCGATTGATCGGAGTTCTATAGGACTGGACTGGAATTG
This sequence comes from Gordionus sp. m RMFG-2023, assembly GCF_954871325.1. Classification (NCBI taxonomy): domain Eukaryota; kingdom Metazoa; phylum Nematomorpha; class Gordioida; order Chordodea; family Parachordodidae; genus Gordionus; species Gordionus sp. m RMFG-2023. The sequence goes on from NC_088776.1 coordinate 41,577,538, forward strand.
ATTCATTCAGGACTCTAAATCGTATTATTATAATTATAAAAAAGACCTCATTTTTAATCGTATAACTTAATGATTTCTTTTTTTCCTTTTTTTCATATTTGGGAATTTCTACAAACCAATGTTTGTCACCAAATTATATTATTTGTGGGGCAAATATTTTGATAATTTTGAAAATGGCTCAAACCATTGATTACAAAATTAGCTATTAAATAGTCTAAAATGGTTTAGGGTCATGTTTTGCTGTTCTTTTTGCAAAAATGTAAATGGTTTTTTTTAAATGAAGAGGACTAAGAGGAACCTAGTTTAAAAATTTCTTTATTTGATTTTTTTTTCTGATTTTTTTAAATTTTCATTAAGAGCGTCCTATGTTTTTTTTATTAAAATTAAAAAATAATATTATTTTAAATATTTATTTAGTATTATTTACTATTAAGATACAATTTTACATGATGAAGTAATCCTATTTGAAATTTAAGTATTTTTTAGAAGATGACGAACATTTATCATCAAGGATTTGTTAGCTTTATTTTGAGATATTATTTAATAATAATTTTGTAATTGGCCAAAAATTCGATATTTGAACCAGCTTATGTTGGGCTTTATTTTTTTCTGTTTCTTCATAATCACTAGTAATATTGATCATTTAAAAAATTATCATATATAAATTTTTTTAAAATTAATATAAATGTTAAATATAATTATAATTTAAAATTTACCATGTTTTCATCATCCTTTGTGTAAAATAAAATTTGTCCATCTGTTTTTATAATGCAATAACCTCATACATAACATTTAATGAATTGAATTCAAATTTTATCTTTTTTAATATAAACGTAAAATAAAATTATACCAAAATCTATCTAAAAATATATACATATATTTCTAAATATATATCTAAGATATAGATGCTTTTTATAAAATTGTAGATATCGATAAAGCATTTTTTTATTTACATAGTTGTATCTAAATACTATTAACTCCGCATATAACATTAGGGGAAAAATATAAAATGTTGAATTTAATTTTCATTTTTATTATTTGGTAAAGATTATAATTTGATTTATTTTAACAAACATTTTTAAATCCGAAAAAACCTTTATATATATCTAGCCATCTATCTTTCCATTGATACATATTTAATTTAATATTTATTATTAAACATCTAGGATTACTAATTGGGGTTGTATAAATTTTTTAATAGAATTTTAAAAATAGACAGATCTAAAACCTATTCTTAATAATTCATCCGCAACAAGCATTCCTTCTGCTCATTTTTTTAAAAATATAAATACATTATGCACAATTAGCAGTGGAGGCACTAGAAAGGAGTTATCTGGATCTTGAGCCTCTTAAAAATTTTGGAAAGACTCCTTAAAATGTTCTAAAATAGAAATCTTGAAGCAAAAATAATTTCATCTTGTGAGGTACCGTTTTATAATCTTTTAGACAATTTTACATCTTAACATTCCAGACTCAACATAACCGATTTATAATAAGATAATCGATAATGATATATAGTATATTATCCGGTTTTCAAAATTTTATCTGAGCTAAGCTCCTTAAATTCCTTGCTCACTTTAAAATATCAATTTTATCAAAAATAGCAATCATGCATTTCTTAATTCTTTCTTTAGTTTTAATTTGGCCTTAAAAAATTTTTATTCTGAAAATAGTTTTGGTTTGACTTACTTAATTTAAAATACTATACTCCTTATATTATATAATATATATACCGTACTGATAATACTGTAATAATTTTATTTTACTTAATTAATAGTAGCACATGAGTAAAGCTATTAATGGAGTAAAAATCAACGAGAATAACTTTTCCTCGGCATAAAAGCCTTAAATTTGGTTATGAAGATGTATTTTTATATATAATTTTTTTTTACCTATATTAATGTTTTGGAAAATCTTCCTGGTTTGAAAAATTTAACCATAAAACAGTTTTCAACTCAAAAATGATAAAAATCACCCTCTAGTATAATTCATTTTTAGCCAAATAAATTTATCATTATGATTTAAAAATTTGTATACATGTTCCTTAAAGTCTTCGCTATAAAATAAAAAAGCTTATTAACTAATAATAATATCGATTTGTAGAATATATATAACCTTGGGCTAAATCTGTTAAAATCTTTAAAGCTGCAATTTAAATATTAACTTCTAAAACAAACAAAAAGATATTTTTGCTCAAAAAGGAACATTAATAAAAAATTCAGGGGTTATATGGAATAAAATTTTATAAAATAGTTGTAAAGATTATGAATAATTGAAATGTACGATATGCCTAAAATGGGCGTAGGCACACTCAAAATATGCTATTTTTATAATTTATTTACATTCCCTTATTGTATTGATTAGTTTATATTTATAAAAGTAATTAATAGATACAAAAATTGCTAATATTTTCTTCAATAAAACAATAAAGTTGTGTTCAAATTTATTTTAATTACTATACCCTGATCCTTAGCCATTTTACCCTGGATACGAGGTAAAATAGCCAAAATAGCACTTCAGATAATTTATCATAGCTTCTAAATTATAATAGGCAGGAGCTGCACTTTTCCCAAATTTTGTAGGTGAGGGATTGTGCTACATAATAATTTATCATTTGCTCTGTTTTGCCTGTGTTTAAAATTTTTAATATGCAAAAACTATTTGTATTACCCTAGTCTCCCCTAGAACTATTTATCTATCTACATTATAATTGTCAGCAATACGTCATGTAGTCGCTAAGTCCTGTATTCGTAACATCATGATAGTAATTTTTTTTACAAAAAAATATTCATTTTAATGCTTGAATATAAAGTAAAAGTATTTCAGGGAAGAGAGTACATAGAAAACTCGGGAAGTTGTGCAACTTATGCATACAACTTTTATATTGATAATTCATATATATCCTAAAAAGAGCTGATCTATTCAATCTATTTTGTGCCTTTATGGTTTTTTTAAATTCTCTTAAATGAGGATTTTCCCTCATTTGTGCTTATTAGTATTGTTGTCAATATTTACAGCAATTTTAATATATTTGAGAAGAAAAATTTGCATTGTGTCATATTTTTATTCATATTTATTATTTATACTTTGTAAATTTAATATAATAATATATTCTGTTGTTAAATATTAATTATATATTCTTGTACATATTATTTAATAATATATTATACAAATGAGTTTATGACTGATAGTCTCAATAATGTATGCATTTAGAACAGGCGCGTATGCATAAATTCTCTATGAAGGGGGGTGGGGGGCTTAAAAAAATTATTCTAGGAGTTATTTAAGAATAAAATGTAGATGATAAAATATTGACAATTTCCAATTCAAATTCAAATTCAAATATAAATTAATAATAAAATATTAAATGTCGGCGTATAAATCGTTTGGGGAGTATTTCGCTAGACTTTTTGCCTAAGACTTTTCCCCTGCAGATTTTTTGCCTAAGGCATTTTGCCTTTTGCTTTTTCGCCTAACGGGCGCCAATGAGTGCCAACAAGCGCCAATGAGTTCCCCCTAATGAGTGTCAACAAGTGCTAATAACTACACAAGTGCCAATAATTGTCAACAAGCACCAATGAGTATCAATAAGCGCCACTGAATGCCAACAAGGGCATATAAAAAATCCCCAATAAATGTAATAAGGGCCAAATTAATAGACAAGCCACTAATTTATCAACCAAAGCTCATATAAGCGCTTTCTCTCTTGTATCAGTCCCCAAGAAGTTTCAGCGAGCCTTAAAATAGACGAGAAAGGCAAGTATCTGTTCACCTATAACTGACTACCCGACGCCACCGCCTACAATATGATCTGCAGATGACATAATCAATATCGCAGAAGGAAAGTCGTACGAAGCAAATATAGTCGACGGTTTTATTGCTATAGGCTAGGGTAACGATATAAATCGAATTTGAAGCAGATCTATAATTCTTTCTAGACAATGACGTAAATAATACTTTAGACATATTCGATACGGATAATAACAATGCTATCTAAGATAGGGTCATCTATCAAACCTGAAAATATAGAATTCTGAGCTGACACATTCTAGGTCTACTTAAAAATCTAATTTTCATGTCTTTGCCCTCGGCTATAGCAATGTCGTCGTCTTCCGCGATCGATCATCATTTACTGGTTATGGTGTGAGCGGTGTCGGGTATCTAGTTATAGGTGAGAAAATGTAGGACTTTAGTTTCCTTTTGTTAAGTTTGACTGCCCACGGAAACTTACCTTCTTTGTTTATTTTAAAGCTCACCTGATCTCCTTGTTAACCTATGCTAGTTAGAAGGCTTTTAAGTATTTATTCTTACCCCTTGAGTAGAACGGGGTCGCTTGACAGCCATCTTGAGGTATGTAGATTCTTACTCTGGTGGTTGCTCGAAAAGGTTAGTAATTAAAGGTTACTCTAGGAGTCCTAGGTGGTAGTCTAATATTTTTTTCAATGCCGCAGTTATCGTAAAGAAAGTTCCACTTGCAATGGCTACCCTCCAGTTGTCCTGTAAGGCAATAGCTAACAACCTGATCTTTTCGGGCATAAGCATAAGAGGGTTGCCATCGGTAGTGTCAAGATCTTTACCGTTTCCTTGAAAATGTTTTTATCATGCTGTCCCTGGGCGACATGTGCTTTGCTTGGTCATCTTTTAGGTGACTAACTCCTTCCATTCGGAGGTTTATTACTTCTAACAATTCTGCTAGCGTGAGCTTTTTGGGAGTATTAATGGTTGTTCAATTATAGCTGGTGCTGAAGAAAACCCTTGGGTATTTATTTTTAAAAGCTACTGTTGGTTCATAGGCGTAGCCAGGATTTTCCTAGGGGGGGGGAATTATAAAATTTATGGGGGCTTCGCCTACAGACCCCATTTTCGGCGGGTCTTCGGCCCGCTTTTGCCCGGCCTTCAACCGGGTTACTTTAGTCTATATAATGTCATAAAATATTTCTGCAAGAGAGGAGGTTATTTTTAATAAAAAAAATAAGCCTGGAACAAATATGAAATATATTTTTAGTAGTTTATATGAAATATATTTTTATTAGTTTATATAAAATTTAATAAATTACTTGCATATACATTAATATAAAAGCATGTTAATAAGTTATTCCAAACAAGTATAAGAAATTTATTTATAAAAGGTAAGTACATATAGTTGATATTTCTCTATTATATAGAATTGGTTAAAAAATACTAGGTAAAATTCCACTTTTACAGACATATTTGACAGATATTACAGTTATTATTTAAACAAAATTTAATCAATGCTCTTGATAATAAATATAGCAACATCTTTCATACAATTATTTAACGCCATCTATTTATTTTATATAAAAAATAATCTTTATATTATTTATCCCACAATGTCTATAAAAGATATTTTCTGATGCCCTTATCAATATTTTATAGTTTTCTGTAAAATATATAATTCGCTATCTTGGTAAAAATTATTTGATTGTCATATTATAATTGATAAAATTAGATATACTGTAAATCTACGACATATAATATTCCACTGTTTGTATTGTGCCTTAATTTTTTTATTTAATTTATGATTTAATTTATGATTTAATTATATCAATAGTTTTATAATTATATTTTACTTTTATTAAAATAAATAAATTAAAATTACTCACTTTATAAAAAATTATATTTGATATATTATATTATTTAGTAATTTTATGGATCTATTATTAATAATTATAATACATTTCACTTTTGTCTTAAGACTTATCTTTGGCTTATATTCTATTTCTTATAAAACATTTTTGGTTCACCTTTTTTTATATATAATTGCTTTTTTCCATAAATGTATAAATTATGATGAATAGTTTTATAAAAAATATCAATATCAACTTTTACATTCTTTCTTTCAAATTATTGTTTAGATATATGCATACATTTTTGGGGGTCAGGTAATGGGATGAGGACTTAGGGGGATATTTTTTATTAGCCTAAAATGATATTCACAAAAAGTAATAAATTTCTGAAGGGGGGGGAGGCAATTCCCCCCCCCCCTTCTTGGCTACGCCTATGTGTTGGTTTAATGTGCTATTTATTTGTAAAGAGTTATTATTACATAATAATTCGAGTTTATGCATCTCCAGATTAGGAGCCTTCCTCTATTAATTGTAAGCTACATTTAAAATTCAAATGAGGAAATCTAATGTGATAGGAGCAGAATATATTGTATTATTATTCGCTTCATTCCTCATAAATATGGAGACTTATCTTATCATATTTCAGTGAGTAATCTTGTTTAATTTATATTTAATTAATAATATCCAGACGGACCCAAACAGTAGTCTAGTTGGATAAAATTTCTAATAGTTTTATTCTAATAAAAATTGGTGTTGTAAAAATTAAACCTTGGGCCACATTATTTACTCGAAACAAATTGAAATTTTAATATTCACCATAATTATCATTTTTATAAATTAATAATAAACATTACATTAATTAAAAATAAAATATATTCAATTATTATTTGAAATATATATTTTTATCTTAAAAATTAATTCGTTTTTTTATTAGAAATCTATGGCAACCAGCGCTCAGTAGCACTTATTGGTATTCATTGGTTCTTATTGACGTTCCTTAGCCAAAAAAGCTATTGGCAAAATGTCTATAAGCGAATCACCGATACACAGTATGAATAACTATAAATGTCTTACAAATAATTTTGTAATTTTTTAAAAAATTTTTAAGTATTTAATTTAAATTATATTTTTTAAAAAAATGTTGAAAATATAGATGAATGCACAAAATTCTTCTAAAGAATTATTGCAAGTATATAAACTTAGAATTCATGAAAAAAAATATGGTACATTAAAAAATGGAAAAAAATATAATTGAGAGACATATTATAAATTTGTAATGTGCGAAATTAAACGATTGGGATTGAGCTAATATTTTAATGATTTTATAAGTGCTTGGTGTCAACTTCCTATATATATTAAGAAGGGCTAACCAATTTAATATATTGTACTACTCTTCAATAGCGTAGTTACACGGATCGATTTGATTCGATATTTAAATAAGGCTAACTTATTCAAAAAATTATTATAGAAGTTTGATAATTTTTCTCATAGATAATACAAAGGTTTAGACATCTATTAGCAAAATCTCGAGACTTGGGCAATAAAATAATAATTTTTATATATTAGTAAAATAGTTCTAAATGTGTTTGGAATTATGCGAAGAATCTATAATATTTTTTGAAACATTATCAACCATATTTAACCTTTTATAGCAAAGTTTGAATTTTGCATAGAATACTTTAACATTCTCACTGTCAATTTAATTTTTTCCCAATAAAGATTTGAGTAATAATATTTGAAAATTTGTAAGTCCTGCCTGATATATCAGAGCCTTTCATTTATTTGAATTATAAACAAAGGGGGGGGAGGGTGGAGAAAGAAATTTATTTTATAGTATTTTCACTGACCGACCTCATATTAATTTTAGAACTGTATAAATTTATTCTAAGTAGTAGTTTTATTTTAATGATATTTATTTTAATTTTAAAGTTTTAATATCTTAAGGCAATAACATAAATATCATTGACACGATTTATATTTATATTTAGTTTTTGCGTAACTTATCAGTTTATATCATCGTCTTAATTATATTATATTTAATATTATTATTGCATAACTAAAAATTATTGATTATTTATTTTAAATTGTTGACAAAAAGAAATATATAAAGACAGTCATGTATCATTTATGAGGAAGTTATATATATAATTTGAAGCATGATTTAATAAGTTAAAGTTTATTTAAAATCTGACTTGATGACAATTATAGAATATGTTAAATACATTATTCTCCAACCATATAGAGTCGGACTAGACAGTAAGCCTAGTGGGAAAATCTCTCAGGGGCCTCGAGATTTTACAAATTTGGGGGCCTCCTTAATAAAAAAAAATTAATTTAAAAAAAAAAATGGCATATAATCTAAATATGTTTTAAAACAAATTTTTTTTTAAATATTATAAATTTAAACAATTATTAAATATTGATCATTATACAAAAATTTATTCATTCATTTAAAAATAAAACCATTTATTGTCTTAAAATAAATAGCCGCAAGTAAATATTAAATTTAATTTATGCAATATTTAAAGTTTATATATAGAAAACACAAAATTATTATCATAATATAAACATTTAATGAAAATGGATCGAAATGAAAATAATAAACAACACAAGCAAAACCAACCATAAAAATAATTAGATTAAATTAAATATAAAATATATATGGTTATGTATAATTTATATAACATAAGATGGATTTTTAATATAAAAAAAGTTTCATATTCATTTTATTTATTTAACTAAAGTTAAAATGAAATTAATAACCCAGAACCTAGTTTAAGTATTAAGAAAATTTATAATACCCCCCCCCCCCCCCATTCTTCTATCTAAAATGTGCCATATTTGTTTCACAAATATAATCCATTGTAAATGTTTAAGGATCTTTCTCGGCTAGAGCGGAATCTTTACTTAAAATATATTGATTATTAATGATCTTATCATTCAAACATAACATCAACATTTTATCTGACATAGATCATTAAATTTAAAGAAAAAACATGATAACCTTGATAGCTATTTTATTTAATATAAATTTTAATATATTTTTTTATATTATCATGCATGCAATATACAGTAAAATAAGGAAATACAAAAGTGGAGCAGAAAAATTCATGATAAATCTTGTAAAGAACTTAAGATAGCTGGTGAAAATCCAAAACAGTAAAAGTTGTCTATTTTCAATATAACAACTACAAGCTTATCAAAAACATCTTAATTTCTTAAAACTTCTTCAGACTCCAAAAAAGGTGGTAATAACCAGAGTTGTTAAACGCTATTTTTAAAAGTAGCGCGCTACCGTAATAGCTATTTGTCAAAAAAAGTAGCGCGCTACCGCTTTCGCTATTTGTCAAAAAAAGTAGCGCGCTATTAGCTACTTTTTTTCAAAAGTAGCTTTAGCTACTTTTAAGCTACTTTTTATAAAAAAAAATTTAGAAACAAATGAAACAAATTTTTTTTATTTATTTTTTCTTATAATGTAAATGTATAATAAATAATATATAAAAATCAACATTTATAAATATAAAAATATAGTTAGTTTAGATTATAAAAAAATAAGTAATATAAATAAATATTTATTTTAATTTGTTGCATTTTAATAATAATATCATTTCAATATTATCATCCCCAAGTCTAGAGCGACGATCAGAAAGTATAAGCTTTGCTTTACTAAATAATCTCTCGACACTAGCACTTGAGGGCAAGGGGGTATTAAATTTTATATATAAATTTTTAATATATGAAAAATTATCAAAAATATTCATTTCAATATTTTTTGATTGAAAAAAAATATCAATTGGATTTTCTATTAAATCATCTTTAATTTCAAAAAACAGATCTTCTTTTTAAAGTCCTAGGGTCTAACCAATGGCCTGTGATTCCCAAATAAGCTCTAAAAATATTTAATCAGATCAATTTATAAATATAAATAAGTTTTTACCTTCTGTTATGTGTCCAACTATCTGCTATGGTACATACATAAGATATATCTGATAACTCTACTATTAGAGCATCTTTCATCACTTTGAAGTTGTCGGCTATTTTATTCATAAGTGTCTGGCGACATAAACTGTTGTGCCAGGGGATAAAGTTTTAATCATCAGAGTTAATGATGGATTATCAACCAAAGACACTGGCTGAACTGTGTCAATAATAAAATCAACAATAACTTTATCAGCCAATTTTTGTGAAATATTGGCATGTTTATTATCCGTTAATTTGGTTTGGATAGTATTTGTCTTTTTGAATGAAGATTCTCCTATACCAAATTTTTTTATATGTTTCTCTATTTCCTTATAGCAATTGGCGTGAACAGTCTAATAAAATAAATATTATTATAATGTAAAAATAACAATTTACCTTTAGATGTTTCTTCAGGTTATAGCTACTCGATTGATTTGATGATATATTTTTTTTACATTTTAAGCACATGAATTTGAATCCAGATTTTGTTTTAATATTTATTTTAAAAATTTTTCAAATTTAGGGAATGGAAAAACGTTATTAGAGCTATTAAGTACATTTTCTTCCATTGAATCTTCCATATCTGAATCACTTTCAAGGATTTGGATATCCATGGACGATGCCATTTTAGATTATTAACACAGATTGAAAATATAAATTAAAAATTGAAAACATATTTAAATTTCAAAATTAAATAATAAATTATAATTAATTATGATATTATATTTAAATTTTTATGTTTATACTTACATTCATTATATTTTTAAAAGTAGCGAAGTAGCGCGCTACTTAGCTACTTTTAAAAAAAGTAGCGCGCTAAAAAATTAAATAATTTTAAAAAAGTAGCGGCTATTAGCTATAGCTACCAAAAAAGATAGCGCGCTAAGTAGCGCGCTACTTTAACAACTCTGGTAATAACGTTGCCTGACATCTAATTCATACCATAAATCACATCTAAAAAAAATCATCCATCTTTATGTATATTACAAGTATCTACACAATTTTGGGTCATGTTCTAATATAACATCTGATTTTTCTCATACTCAAACCACAAAATAAAAAAAACTTAGCATATTTAACAATAAGAGATATAACCTCTACTACAATTACATCAACAATATTCAAAGACTCCAGATTCTTCTTTACCTTTGCATTATAATACAATTTCACCAAATATTATAATATCATTTCCTTCAAATGATAATAACATTCCTATTCTAACTCTATAGGAAACTTCTCTTTATTTACATTACAAATACCTTCACCTTTATCTACATTATAAATACCTTCATCTTTATCTACATTACAAACTTATAACTTAATCTATGAATTCAAATCGAATATCTGGCTTTTCATGCACAGAAGCAGAAAAGAAAAAGATTTCAACTATTAAGTCAGATTAACCCTTCAATAATCCGGTAAAAAAAAATGACGTTAGTACTCGGGTGGGTTTTAATAGACCCCAATTTCAAATGTATATATCTCCAGTAATATACATTATTTTCATTTGATATTTGGATATAAAATAGATCTAACCTTAAGCTTGATAAAATATTTAAATATTTTTATTTCTTAAACCTAGATTAAAAATATGAGGATAATTATAATTTGTGCCAGAATTTTTTAAAAAAAGCTTACTTTTTTTATCAAATATAAAATTAAAAAAATAATTTATCCATCATATAATCATGATAATTCATAATATGGATCATTATTCTTCGATATAAAAAATTTTTACACTAATACATTCAAATATAAAAAAAATATAGAACATACAAATTTACTCTGGTGGAGTCTCACAAACCCCAATCAGTCACAAAATGCATATATTTTAAAAACCACTCAACCGAAATATATGAAATTTGGAATATAGATTCTAAGATATATTTGATAAAGCTAATGAAGAATCCAAATCATAATATTTAATCGTTTTTATGTAATATCATTTCTAGCATGCCTGGGGTTTCATACATCCCACCAGAGTATTGAAGGGTTAAATATATTTAAATTCAAATGCAACAATTTCAAAAAACTTGCCTTTTTACAGAGAAATTGGCTTTCAGTTGCTATAATTAATCATAAAATTAAAGCTATTTACTGCTCAATTTGTACTTTTGCTGGTTATGAAAATTTATTTTCAAAAGGGTGCATCAATTTTAAAATATATGTAGTTGAAATTCAAGAAAATTCAACTGTTCATATCCAAGCAGTGGAATATTTTCTTAAGGGAGCCAGTGGCAACAGCATACAAGATTCAGTTAATAATTATAGCTGGAAAAGCAAAGCAGATTTCAAATAATATTCATATAATTAATAAAGCATATATTTAAAATTGTTGAGCTATTAGGGCGTCAAAAAATACCATATAGAGGTTCTGTTTGTAATAAAACCTTATCAAATTTTGAGATATAAATTTAAATCATGGAAATTTCCTAGAATTAATACGTCACCTATTTAATCATTTAAATAAGGCAATTCAAAGAAGCAAACATAGGAAGGAAAAACTTAAGCTCTCAGGCAAGTTACATTCCAAAGGAAGAGGTTTCTAATTTACCTTATTATCAAAGATAACCGTTGGCAAAGGGATTGATGCAATTCTATATACGCTTAGAAAGCGAATTAAGGAACAATTAGGAGATAAAAGATTTAGACGAAGGAGGATATTATATGATATTCACAAAAAGTGATAAATTTCTGAAGGAGGGGGGAGGGGAATTTTCCCTTGTACCCCCTCCTTGGCTACGCCTATGAATGTAATTCTAATTTGAATAAAAAATTGATCATACAAAATTGTGTTAAACTACATTTTTAACAAGACGCTGCCCCGAAGATTACATCTCAAGGCGTGTTACATATTCAAGAATCGAATTAATTACAAAAGAATTACAAATGGGTAGATGATAAAATTATTTAACCTGTTCAAGATGTTCGCTATGCGACTGTTTTTACCTTTTTATGAGTGATGGCTCAATATGCCTATGTGCCGAAATCAAGAATACCATAAACCCAGCTTTGGAAGATTTTAAATATCCAATATCACTTATCAACGATTTAATTTCAAAATTATCAATAGGCAAGAAATCGACAATGATTAAATTCAAGAACGCCTTCCTTTAAGTTCCTATACATAAGGAGTCTAGGAATATACTCGTGATATATTCGCACAAAGGATACTTCAGATTTACACGACTTCCTTTTTGACTAAAAACTGCATCAGTTCTTTTTCAACAGAAAATGTACAAGATATTTAAAGACGTTATATATTATATCGATGATATATTATCTGGAGATAATGATGAGGCTCATTTAAATTATATTATAAATGTTTTAGAGAGAATTACAAAGTATGTCTAATACCTAATTTCACCAAGAGCATATTTTTCAAAAATGAAATTCGTTTTTTTGGGACATGACATTGATTCAGGTGGATACTCCTAATGTAGATAAAATAAAAGCTATTAAAAACATGCCAGAACCTAAAACAAAAAAGGAATTAACAACATTTTTGGGCATGACTAGTTATTATCGCTAATTCTTATACAATTTTTGTTTTTCCTTAAAATATTATCTATCCTTATTATAATTTTTTATACATTATATTTATTCAAATAAATTGCTTAATTATCTAGTATTTGATTTAATACATTAACTTAGTATAGTAGCATCTAATATAACATACGCCTTTTCAAAATTTAGGAAAAAAAAAATGAATTTTAGACTATATTCTAAATATAAAAATATAAATCTCGAAAATTGCGAATTCAATGGGAAAAAATATAAAAGCCATTTTAATATAAAATTAAAGATGTGTGAAAATTTTCAGTTATAAAATTCTTAAAACTTTTGAATAATAAAACTTTGAATTATTATTACATCAAAAAATTTTTACCAATAGATACATGATATATATTTAAAAAAAAAATAATAATAAGATAAATTCCCCTAGTTTCAATGATTATCAGCTAATTCTATCTAATTTAACAAAAAGTATATTTCTAATTTTTATGACTGTACTTGTGGATACTTAGATTTTTCTTTTTATTTTATAATATATTCAATAGTATAAATAAAATATCTAGTCACGGCCTATTTACCTACCGATATAAGTTAAACATATATTACTGGTGGAACAATTTTATTATATAATTTGATATTATAATATTCTAATTTTATTTGATATTCAAAGATAAGCTGAAAGAATGACTAAAGCTATTTGTGATATACAAGGAAAGGCTAAAGGTGTCATCGAATTTTTTCAAGTAATAGGATATAAAATTTTATATATTTCAAACTATTTTCTTTTAACACATGATTTGGAATAACATTGAAATTCACATAAATAGTATGCATACCTGCTATAGAGAGTTTATTTTTTTACATATTTGAAAAAAATTACAGAAAGATGAACATAGTCCTGTTGAAATCAAAGGTAATTTAGCTGGGTTAGAACCAGGAAAACATGGATTTCATGTTCACGAATTTGGGGATTTGACACAAGGTAATTAAAAATTTTGATATTTTTAAAAATATTAAATTATTCTAAATCTAGGCTGTACTTCAGCAGGAATTCATTACAATCCAGATAAAAAAACACATGGTGGTCCAGATGATTCAATAAGGTAAATTAATGGTTTAATTTTTTTTTTAAAATTAATTTATTAGACACAATGGTGATTTAGGGAATGTAACTTCAGATGCTTCAGGAAAATGTCATATTAGCAAGACAGATAAAGTTATAACATTGTATGGGCCAAGAAGTATTATTGGAAGAAGCTTAGTTGTAAACTAATTTTTGACTCAACTTAAATAAAATTACAGTGTCAAAATATTTCAATTTATACTTATGAATTATATAAATAGGTGCATGCAAAAGAAGATGATTATGGCAAAGGTGGTGATGAAGAAAGTTTAAAAACAGGAAATGCTGGCGAAAGAGTTGGATGTGGAATTATTGGATTAGCAAAAGACTGATTTACTTATATTTAAAAAAACTAAAAAAAAAACTTTTGTCATAGTAAAAATCAAATATATTTAAAATTTTTGAACAAATAATCATGTATTTAAATTAAATATTGACATAATTGTTTATTTTATGTTATGTTATATTATATAATAAAATAATTAATTATTTATAAACATTTTTTTAAATTTAAGGGTATAAAAACTAATTAAAAATTAATAAATTAGACTCTATTTATAGTAACCATAAAAATAATGCAATATCATTGCTTGAGGTTGATGTGGCCTACCCCAAACTTACCTGTGAAATTTTTTGAAAAAAATTGACCTGGTATTTTTTTTTGCCTTGCCTGACTAATAAAATAAATTTAAACATGTCCCCAACCTGTAATAATGTTTTATGAAGAAAGGACATAAATCGTGTTGCCCCAAAATCTAGATTTGAATATTGCTGATAAAAACTTCCAATTTGAGCAAAGCTTGTAATTAGATACTTGAGCATCCTTAATTAATAAATATATATTTGCATATTTAGAATCCTCAAATGATAAATATTGATATATAATATTTACTTATATTTTTTTTAAAAAAATTATATAAATTTATATGTATTTAGAATCATCATCAAAATTTATATATATATGTAAATATATATATTTATTAATTAAAATGCTCAATTATGTAACTAAAATCTTTGCTCAGAAACTGGAAGTTTTTATCAACAATATAATTTTTTTACATTTTCGGGATTTTGGCCAAATATTTTCTATATTTTGAGGTATAATCATGGTTCATGACATTTGCAAAATAAAATACATTTATGCTATCAATTTGGCCATCATCACATACTATAAATAAGCCCTTAGAAGGTTACATTAGCTTTATAAACTAATTTTGTATTTAACTAAACTTGTTTAACATTACTATTAAAGCAAAAAAAAGATTGAAAAATTCCAAATTTTTTTTATTCAAAATAATTTATTTTATTTTTAGACAATGTTATTTATTTCACTTGGTAGCCTTGTTAAACGGTCGATTTGAACCGATTTTTAAAAAAGGCTAACTTAGTATTTTATCCAGGAAAATATTACATAAGCCTGAAGATTATGCTCAAAGATGGCACAAAGGTTTGGACATCTATTAGCGAAATTTTGTGGCTTATGTAATATTTTTCTGGCTAAAATATTGAGTTAGCCTATCCATTTAACAACACTACTTGGTAGTTAAAATTAGTTGTCAACGGATATTGATCAAAGGATTAACGATTCGAGATCCGATCCCTATTTTGGCAAAGTGCTTGGTTTGAGTATCTTATTTTAAAATGAGGATCGCCATAATTTTAATGAACGATTTTTCGATTCTTTTTTTTTTTTACTTTTTCATAAAATATATAAATAAAATGCAATTTTTTTTATTTAAATTTTAATACATGGATGCGCTTGACTTTTTATGCCAAATCATTGAATAATTTTTTTTATCTAATAAATGAATTAATTGATAATTTTGTAAATTTAAAAAAAATCCTCATGGTATATAAAACATCCTTGCCTTAGAGCGCTTCCGTAGAGTGCTTATTTAATAAAGAATGACTAACTGATTATTGAAATAATATGTACCTATCATTATATATTAGTGCACTAAGAATTGATACCAATCATATACTATAATGCTTTCATAATTTTTATTCTAAAATGATGCCACTCTTAGCAGTTAATTCTTATTATGCAAATAATGCTTTTTACTTTAAACTTCTGACTAGTTGAAGCAATAAAATATACCAAATATTGATATAAGTTAGAGATTATATTTATTCAGAAGTGTGGTCGCGCCTTCACACTTAAGGTGTGATATGTTAATTTTTTTTTGTGGTTGGCGATGGTGGAGGATTATAATAAATAAAGCACTATTAACTAAATCACCAAATATTTAGAACTAGTATATTCTCCGTTCTCTTATGATGCCAATTTTCAATTTATTTTTTTTTACGAATAATATTTTTTCCCTTTAAACCATCTTTCAAACAGATTAGCAATAAAATGTAATGATAAAATCCTACTTAATGGTAAATCCTACTTAATGGTATGGTATAAGTTTCAGAATTAATGTTATCAAATCTTGATTAACTTATGACGTTATAGAATTCATTTTGTTTATAACTCCGTTTATTTTTGTGGTTCGCAAAAACTGATGGTAGAATAATATAAGCGCAAATCATATTTTTCATTCTTCTAAATTTTCCCTTCTGGCATGATGCTTATCTTAGCAATTTTTTCTTATTTCGAATGATTTTTTTATACTATCTACCAAACTGAATAAATAATATAAAATTAAGCACAACAATGACAAAATTTCATAATAAAAGCTTCTAGTCGCTTTTTATCGTAAGGCTGATTTTTTACTAATAATTTTTTTTCTTTATACTGGTTATTTTAAAGCTCTAATAGGCGCTAAAGCATGAAACATTGGCAGAATGGGTGTTTTAAATCCAGCCAACTTTAACGGAGATAGTTAGAGAAAAATTTTATTATACCCCTCCCCCGTTGAATAAATTTTGCACTGTGCAGTTGTTATAAAATTATTTGTGTAGTTATAATAATTATGAAATATTCTTTCAATAATTGACAACACGAAATAATTTATTTTTTTATCGGTTTATTTTGCATCAGGATTATATATAATTAGAAATCCAAAATATAGAAAAATGTTTCATTAAAAAAATATGTGTATCCAAGAAATAATCGTGATCCTTTAAAAAGAAAAAATTTATCCTGGATTTCAATCCATATTTTTTGAAAAGGTCGTGATTCGAATCCTTTTATAAGGATCCATAAGCCTGGTAGAATGTATTATTACTTAAGAATACTGTTATATCAATTAGTCTTCAAAAATTGATTTAGAAAAATCAAAAGTAATTTTTTGAAAAATTCAAAAATCAAAATTTACATTAGCAAAAATGATTTAAAAACTCAAAGTCATAATATTAAAACTTCCATATTTATAAAATAAATAATTATAAATTTTGTTAGTAAAAATAAAACTTATATAAGAAAATTTTATTGAAATCAATTATATTAGAAAAAAAGGCGTATCAAATATGGATTAAAAAATGTGAAATAATTAAAAAAATAACACGAGCAACACTTTCAGGCATGATAATATTAATTGGAAACCACATATAAAATTTTGAATTTAATGTTGAATGAAAGAATTATAAAAACTATCAAAATATTGAAAATATACTATTAATCATAGTTTATACACAAGTTATAATGTTATTTATGTTTAAACATGAATTAATTTAATATGACACTTATGATTTTTGAATTTGCCAATGTTAAACTAAAAATAAAAAAGATTAAAAATTTTAATTTAGGTGATTAAAAATAAAACAGATTAGATATGATTGATGTGCAATAAATGTAATGTCCCTAATTATTTTTTTTTGAGTTGCTACACTGCCTGATATAGAATAGATAGGACCAGGGGCGTCACTCAGGAGGCTCAAAAAAATTTTTAAAATTATTTTCAAAATTAGCTTCTTTTTTTTGATTCTACGTCAATTCGGCGCGGTGTCAATTCAGCGGGGCGACAATTCAGCGTGGAGACAATTCGACGCAGCATCAGTTCAGTACGACAAAAATTTGGCGCAGCGTCAATTCAGCGCGACGACAATTCGACACAGCATCAATTTGACGCGGCGACAATTCGACGCGTATCTAATACAGCTGCAATTTATTATAAATTTATTAGTATAAAAAAAAGATGATTAAATAGAAGTAATTTTGAATGTTAGTCATATTAATTATTTCTTTATATTTTTTTACAAAAATCTCAATTTTATTTACTAAATGTGTAATATCAATAAAAAATTTAATAATATCAAAAAAAATTAACAACCAATATTTATAAATTAACAACCAATATTTATACCGATTTCTTTGGTGGATCAATTTACCATATTATAAGGTATGTTGATTAGTAGCCAATATTAGGAAACCTTGGAGATTTTGCGCATAGAAGAATGAAAGAAATAAAGAAAAAGAAAGATTTGGACTTCTATCTCTAATCTTACATATTATTTTGTCTAAAATCGTAATCGACCATTTTTATAAATATGTCCAAATCGGCCGTACGCATTAATGCGCAATTTTTTTATTTTTTTATATTATATATAATGAAATTATAAATATACTAATTGAAAATAAAATGATAAATTTCCAGTGTCATTAAATATGAGAAATTTGACATTCCAATTATCATGGATAAATAAATATAAAGGGCTTTTCATGACATTGACTTAAAAATAAAAAAATTAGCTAAAAAGATTTTGTCCGACTAGATTCATTGAAAGACATGAGTCCGTAAAACTCTTTATTGAACTATATGATGTTGTATTTGCAGCACTAGAATTTTATATATCAAGCAAGGAAAAAGTTTATCAGATGTTGAGAATCTTTTGTAGGCTACCATTAAGCCACAATTTTTAATATCCATTTAATGTGTTTATTTTTTATTTAATTATACATATGATTTTAGCAATATTTTATAAAAAATTGATTTGGATTTAAGGGAGGTTACGAATAGAGCAAAGGATATTGTTGAAATATTAACAAATATTAGAGAGAATGTGGATGAAAAATTTCATAAATATATGAGAAAGTAAAAGAGATTGCTATAATATGTTTTGAAATTTACCTAGAGTAGTTTATAGACAATCTAAATACGCAAATATTGATGATCTACGATTGAGGATTTTTATTCCTCTTATTGGTACATTTTTATTTAAATTAAAGAAAAGATTTATTAGTCATAATTTTATTTTAAAAAGCTTTTATTTTCTTTTGCCAGTTGAGTCGAAACTGTTGATTACGCTTGAAACACGAGAGGATATTAGGAAAATCTCAGAGTATTACATGATGATTTAGAAGTCATATGATAAATTACTTAGTAATGTCTGATTTTCGTAAATCTTGACAGAATGAGTAGTAGCCTTTGAGACCAAAAATGGTCTGCAGGCTCTTTCCATGTGTAATTGAACTTTATATTCCCTGACTAGTATCAAAACATAATTAAATATTTTATACCAATTAGTATCTACACTAATGAAAGGACTTTTTTAACTTTAAAAAGGTTTAAAACCTATTTAAGAAATACTACCGGTGATTTAAATGGATTAGCCCTATTAAATATTTATGTGGAGATTATTCTATATAAAAATTTGATTCTAGATTAGAAAAATCTCAGAGAAAAGTAGACCTCTCTTTATAAATTCAAATCAAAATGTTAAACGACCGATTCGGGTCAATTTAAAAACTGTCGATTAAGATTTTAGCCAAAATAATATGTATACATTATAATGTGATAAATTGGTCTACCAAAGAAATCGGTATAAATATTGGTTGTTATTTTTTTTTGATATTATTAAATTCTTTATTGATATTACACATTTAGTAAATAAAATTTATGTAAAAAAATATAAAGAAATAATTAATAGGATTAACATTCAAAATGACTTATATTTAATCATCCATTTTTCAATACTAATAAATTTATAATAAATTGCAGCTGTATTAGAGCGTCGAATTGTCGTCACCCTGAATTGACGCTCCGAATTGTCACCGCGCTGAATTGACGCTGCGCTGAATTGACGCTGCGCTGAATTGACGCTGCGCTGAATTGACGCTGTGCTGAATTGACAATTGCCGAATTGACATGATACCTTATTTTTTTTAGCTAGCTTACCTATTTTTATTTAGTGGTATAAAAAAAATTCAAAGGGCGCTTCAAATCTTTAAGGTGGCTCGAGCCCCATCGCTTCCTAGTGACGCTATTGGGTGGGACAGGTGGCATCTATAGCTACTAATTTTTTTAAAATATATTTAAAAAATTTTGATTATATTTTATTTATATTTTATGATAATCCTTTTGCTATATAAAAAGTTATCTGAAGTTTTTTTTTCGCACTTAGAATTGGCAGGGATAATATATATTTTTTAAAATTCAATCAAACGAGAGATTTATAATATAATAGGATATCATACAACATATTTTGCTATTTAAATTGTTTTTAGAACTCTTCCCTTTGCCCATCCTTCAGAAATTTAGTTTTTTCATAATATCGGTACTCTAAAATAAAAATAAATTTTTATCAGAAGTAAAATAAATTAAATGACTTTTAATTAAAATCTAATTTGTAACTAGGAAATGAAAATGAAAGAAGGGCAAGTATTTTATTTACACCTCTGATAATCGCATATGTATATAGTGTTTTATAGGATATTAAAATCTATAGTGACTATTTAATATTTAATATGAGTAATTGTTAATGTAATGATGAAGGAAAACGATTATTAAATGGTTTATTTTTATAAAATAAAAATTTGCAAATTAAGGGTGCATCCATAGTCAAAATTTTAGTTTTAAAAAAAATATTGAAATTTACGAAATCGAGTTAATGTAAAAATGCTTTAAACATTTTTTTATTTTGAAAACTTTTTTGCAGGAAGCATGTTATATCGTAGATCATTGCAGTATAACCTGCCGTAGTCAGAAAATTCCGTCTACTAGCTGATTTTTTTTTCTTTATCCTATATGATTTTATTATAAAAAATAATATTTTGTTACGTTGAAATAAATGCAGGTGGTAGCGAATGTTGTTAAACGGCTCGATTTGAGCCGATTTTTAAAAACAGCCAACTCAACATTTTAGTCAGAAAATATTGACTATAAGCTCGAGATGCTTGGGTAATATTATTTTAGATAAAATATTGACTTAGCCTTTTTTTTAAATCGGCTCAAATCGAGCCGTTTAACAACAATAATGGTAGCTTAATTTCTACTGTAACATAATTTTGTAAGGAAAAATGAAATAGACAATGTGAATATTTTTTATAAAAGGTCTTAAAATGACGAGTTTTATAGCTTAGATTAGATTTCATTTTTTTTAGATATAATAACATGCCAAAATTTAACCACTTATTTAACATCTGAACAAACATTTCATACAATTTTTAAATTTTATAAATTAAGGCTATATGCCAAAAACTATAAAAATTATTACTGAAAAATACATTTCATGCAATTTTTGAATTTATTAAAGTAAGGCTATAATGCCAAAAACTATAAAAATTATTACCGAAAAATAAGTCCTGTTTGAAATTATTTTTTAAATATTAAATATAAATCGTTTCTTGCATGCAATAAAATAAGGAGAATAATTAAAACCTACCATATTTTTACGAATTATTCAGGAATTTTTTTTATATTTTTTATCAGTATAAAATTAATTTTTTTTCAATATGAATCAAGTATGAATAGAAAGTCGTTATTATTATTAAATACTAAATTGGCTTATAATCAATAAAGAATAAAATCGAATCAATAAAAATATAATTTGTTCAGCAAAATTAATTATTTACCAGTAAAAAAATGATTTTTTTAATAATAAATTTTGGCCAATTATGAAAAATTAATCTTTTTTTTATTGCAAGTATAATATGATTTTTTGTTATTTATTTTAATAAAATCTAATTAGCCTATTTAAAGTTACCACCTCTTTTTTGAAACAAGCTTATGATCACTTACTTATAGTTATCACATATGATGACCATATTTTTACAGGGGATACCAGTATCGTGCTACTTTTTTAACAGCGTAGCTAATGGTGCTCTACTAAAAATAAATCGCGTTTTTTAGGTTAAAATTTTATAATAAATACACAGGGTTTCCCATTCAAAAAAGGAAAAGTCCCAATCAAAAAAAGATAAGTTTCAATCATAAAAGGAAAAGATCCGATCAAAAAAGGAAAAGGGTCAATCATACAGGGAAAAGGTTCAATCATAAAAGGAAAAGGTCCAAACAAAAAAGGAAAAGTGTCAAACAAAAAAGGAAAAGGTCCAATCAAAAAAGGAAAAGCGTCAATCGAAAAAGGAAAATTGAAAAAGGAAAGGAAAAGTGTCAATCAAAAAAGGTAAATTCCCATTCAAAAAAGAAAATCGTAATTTTTTAAAATTTTTTTAAAAAAATTTATAACTTTTTGTGATTTCTTTACTTTATTTGTATCCTTTCTCAATTTATCTTTCTTACTATATTTTTTCTCAATTTTTTTTCTTATTTTTGATAATTCTTTTGTATTTTTAAAAAATCTTTACGTTTTTTTTCATCTTACATATGTCGTAATTTATAAAGAGATCATAACTATCCGAGATCTTCACGGGATTTAAAGGGATGCCTTTAAAATTACAATTTTTAAAGGATAAAGAACTATACGGCATTATCACGTTTGAACCATGATATAGAAGAATCTTATTTTAAAAAGCGTTTTCCGCGCGTTTCGTTTCGTTTTTTAATTTTATTGTTATTCATTAATGTTTAATGTTGTTTTTTTTGGTCTTATGAAATAAGATATGTCTAATATAGGGTATCAATCGATAGCTAATCAAAAGATCTATTCAACTGGAAGACAATCTCTCCCCCATAATGGGCTGGTCTAGGTCTTAGGGGGTGAGAAATATTTTTATCATCACAAAATATCTCTATGGGTATCAAATAAAAGCTAATTTAATATCTTTAGATTGAAATTATTCATTTTTTGTCTTGATGGGAATGACTGTCAGGCCCTCAAGACAAAAAATGAATAATTTCAGTCTAAAGATATTTAAATTAGATTTTATTTGATACCCATATCGATATTCTGTGGTGATAAAAATATTCCTGACCCCCCCCCCCCCCAGACTAGACCCGCCCTCTATAAGTGATTATTATTACAATAAAAAAATATTTTTATTAGCTTTTATTAGATACCCATATCCAAAAAATTTATTTTTTACACCCCCCCCCTTTCACCCCTACCCCCAGACCAAGTCATGCCCATCCAGACCAAGAATAAAGACCTTCAATTAAACTATATTAAAATTAGCTTTTATTTGATACCCATATCAAAAAAAGGTAACAGATTAAATCATGGGGAAATTTTTGGGGAAATTTTCATATATTATTTTCTTTTATTTATTTTTTTTTAATATATTTTTTTATTTATTTTTTTTTATTTAAGAATTTAGAAAAAAAGAGTATATTTAAGAATTTAGAAAAAAAGAGTATATTCAAGAATTTAGATTTAGAAAAAAAGAGTATATTAAAGAATTTAGAAAAAAGAGTATATTTAAGAATTTAGAAAAAAAGAGTATATTTAAGAATTTAGAAAAAAAAGTATATTTAAGAATTTAGAAAAACAGAGTATATTTAAGAATTTAATAAAAATAGTTATACTAAATAATTAATCAATTTATTTGAATAAACATAACATATATACAATGATAATATAGATATATATATTTTTAAGGAAAAACAAAAATAGTTCTATATGAATTTATATCATTTAAAAATTTAATTAATTTATTTATATTAGACATATTTTTAATATTACGGAAATAAGAATATTCACATAAATATAAATGAGAAAAAGATTTTTTCCCATTTCTTGGGATGCTTGCCTTAAGATCCCTCCATAAACGTTCAATAACACGATATTTATTTATCAAAAAAACAAATCTAAAAATACGCCAAACATTCAAAAATTTCTACCAAAATCCAGACAATCTAAAAAAAATAAATAAAAAATTTAAAAAAAAATAAATAAAAAAAAATATTAAAAAAAAATAATAAAAAAATAATAATATATGAAAAATTCCCTATGATTTAATCTGTTACCCAAAAAAATTATTTTTTACACCCCCCCCTCGATACACCCCCCCCCCCCCCCAGACCAAGTTATGCCTATCCAGACCAAGAATGAAGACTTTCAGTCTAACCATATTAAAATTGGCTTTTATTTAATGCCCATATCGATATTTTGTATTGATAAAAATATTTCTCACCCCCCAAGACCTAGACCAGCCCATTATGGGGGAGAGATTGACTTCCAGTTTACGATTTTCCTTTCCTTTTGGGAATTTTTCTTTTTCGATTGACACTTTTCCTTTTTTGTTTGACTTTTCCTTTTTTGATTGAACCTTTTCCTTTTTTGATTGGGACTTTTCCTTTTTTGAAAGGGAAACCCTGCATATAATACTATAAAATATTAAAAAATGATTTATAAATCAAATTTATAAAATTATTTAAAATATAAAATGCGGCCAAGATAATCTTGAGACAGATGATACTATAAAATTTCACTAAAACATGCTATTATGGAATTACCTTTACCCAATGCAATTTATTTTGAACTTAATAAAAGAAATTAATATAGGATTTAATATTAGATGCATAAAATAGAGAAGGACAATATCGTTCAATAAATCAAGCAGCTTCAACTTAGAAAATATCTAAAGATAAGATATTATTATATTTTGATTTAATAATTAGCTACTGTTTTAAATTTAAAAGGCCCACACCTAATATTTCAGAGATATAAAGATATCCGATAATATTGGTTTACTAGAAGAGGCTATATCCAATAAATCAAATTTAATCCAAACTAAATTGATTAATCCAACGCTCAAATATTAGCTTATTAGCTGATGAAGTTAAAATAATTTTATAATTGATACAGTTCAGTTCATTTGGTTCTAAGATATCTTACTCGTAGAAATGAATGTCAAAAATTTGAATTTTCAAGAAATGAAAGAGCCTTTAGATCTATCAGCCTCTTACATCTGCACAACATCACATTGTTGGGACTCATGAAGGATAAAATATGTAAGTTTTAATCTTTTATTAACTTAAATGGAAAATGCAGCTAAATAGGCTATTGGTAACGTTGATTAATCTAATACCAACGAAGATACATTAGCTAATAAATCGTCTTGTGGTATTTTTAGATCGAAAATAAACATTAGTTATTATTTTTCTTATATAAAAAGTTTAGAAAATAATACTACATTGCCTATAATTGCTACAACTATTTAAGGTAAACTAATATTTCATGATCCTCGCTCTAGATTGGAGATGATAATATAGCGATGATTTATTATTAATATACAATAAAATATGCATATATTTTACATATTTCATATTTTTATATCAATATTTTTACATGCTTGAATTTGAAATTAATTTTATGGACATAGATTATATTGATGAACTCCTTCGGCTATTATGACCCTGCTGATCAAGGGTCGGCTCTCAGCTCACTACTCTTCATTACAGTAATAGATGTATTAGCACAGTCTATACCTCAAACAGTCCCATGGAATACGATATTTGCAGATGATATTTTGATACTTGCCGAATCCAAGGATGAAATGAAAGAAAGATTAGTGAGTTAGATAAATATTCTAGAAAAGCACGGACTAAAAGTAAATAGAGAAAAGACGGAGTATATGGTGATAGGAGGAGATGAAACAGAGAGTATTGATATAAATGAATGACAAATATCGGCAATTGAAAGCTGCAAATATTTGGGCTCCACTATACAAACAAACGGCACAATAGAAAAAGAGATAAAGAGTAAAATTAATCAAGGGTGGTTAAAGTGGAGATCTTTATCTGGAGTGCTATTTGACAAAAGAATCCCACACAAATTAAAGGGAAAAATTTACAGTTCCATAGTACAACCAACTATTCTATATAGTTCGGAAACATGGCCAACCAAAGAATCAGACTAGAGAAGTCTACAAACTATGGAGATGAGAATACTGAAGATGATTGCTGCGGTAACAAGAAAAGATAAAGTGCGCAGTACAAGAATACTAAGTAGTTTAAAGTAGTGCCCATTAAGACTAAGTTAATGGTAAACAGACAAAGTGGAGAGAGATGTTGAAGGAGCTTACCACCAGAAAAGGTGAAAGTTAAAGAGAAAAAAAAAGAAGATTATATAAAAGATATATCAATTTTTTTTATAAAGTAGCGTAAAAATATAGGAAGCTACTTTCTAAAAATTTAACTTATAGCGCGTCATTTTAAAAAAAAACAGGATAGTGATAGAGGGCTACTTTTAAATCAGCGTTTAAGAACACTGGTGATTAGCTCATAATAATGAGCACTCATAATAATAAACTCCTATAGTGATTGCCTCTTTTTAATGGTAAGTTTTTATAATAACTACCATCTTATAGATACTGAAATAATTGATTTTGAATGGTTTAGTTTTATAAAAAAAAGTTGTTAAATTTGTTTATGCCTCAAGGGCTACAATTGTGTTTCATTTCTATAAATTTATCGTTATTTTTGCGTTTAATCGTTTAAGAAAATTGTTTTTACTAACGCTATATTAAATCATTTATTTTTTAGATCGAAGAATGAACATTATTTTTTCATAACGTAAGGTTAATGATAGGTATTGCCTTAAGGTAGTACCTATCAAATTTGTATTTTGTTTATTTTTCATTTAGATAGCTACCAAATAATAATATATATTTAAAAGATCGTGAATTTTAAAAGCGTCTGTGGAATCGGCAAGAGCATCGCTTATCAATTCGATGGTTTTTGGTTCGAATCCCAGCAAAGATCATGTTTTTTTCTTAATCCAACTTGGTAATTCCGTCCTTGGGGGGGGGGGATATATAGGAGGCCGGACTCGACCACTTGATTCCATTATAATATATGTTACATAATAAGGGTCTTTACATTATAATAAATTTTGGTCGGTGCAAATTAGGTTGGTATATCTATACGTTGACTTGATAGTATCTATCATAAACCATAATGTAACATTTAAATCGACCAAATTATTTGTAATCATGATATTATTATATTGAAATTCGGTAACTCACTGAAACTCGGGGAAATATTTAATGTTATTTTTATTTAAATATAATAAATATGCGATCGTGTGGATATGGGGTGGAAATTTTTGATGTAATAATAATTCAAAGTTTCATTATTCAAAATCAAAAATTTTAAGAATTTCATAATTCTTTAATTTTACATTAAAAATGGAAAAGGTGTGTGCTATATTGATATTACTAAGTTAGAACTATAATTTTTTTTTGTGTAAATTTTCACAATTCTTATTTTACATTAAAAGTAGAATATATTATTAAAAATTTTAAAAATTCTACTAAGTTAGGGCTATTAAATTAAATATTAGATAATTAAGCAATTTATTTGAATAAATATAAATAAACTGAAATTTTAAGGAAAAACATAAATAGTTCTATATAAATTTATATCATTTAAAAATTTAATTAATTTACTTAAATTTGACATATTTTTAATATTATGAAAATAAGAATATTCACAATAAATGAGAGGAAGATTTTTTTCCAGTTCTGGTGATGCTCGCTTTAAGATCCCTTCATAAACGCTAAATGCGTTGAGTATGGGTCGATATATCATCTGGGTCTATAAAGTTTCTGCTGTGATTGACCGAGTAATATATATCCATTTTCATTATTTTATAACTTGAAAAAATGATAAATTTTAAGATTTGTGCAATTGCACATTTTATTTTTTAATAACAAAAAATAAATAAAAATATTTAAAAAATAAATAATATTAAAAATTTCCCCGAGTTTCAATGAGTTACCTGAAATTCAATTGATGATCATATTTAAAAATTCATTCAACTAAATAAAAATATGGCATTAATCCTCCATTCTCATTACTTCAACATATCTTTATACTGGTGTGATACATTTCAAAACTAATAATATCGTAAGGATAACTCAGGCTAGTCGCTAATCTTATTAGGCAGATAATATTTAGGACGCTGCTCAAGAAAAGACATATTTACCTATTAAATTTATTTAATTGAAAATTTCGATAAAATATTTCCTATATGTTAAAACGGCGTTTTAAATAATGATTTTATTGTTTATTTCAAATCGATTGTAATAACAAACTAATATCATTCAAGTAAAACGAATTTAAATGAAATAAGAAATTGACAAGAAAAATGGGAGAAAAAAATAAAAACGAGTTCTAGTGCAGAATTTTACGCTGAGTTCGAATCTGTTTTTCAAATTTTCCCTACACGTCAAGTTTTAAAAATATTACCGTATAAAGACAACTTTGCGAAATCTCAAAAATGGTAAAATTTAGGTCTTTATACGGATATATTTTGAAAAGTACGAAATAAAAATCCCTGAAAATTGGTGATAGTGTTAAACTTATATTTCTTTATAAATTTACTAATTTTTATAATTTTTTATCGATTGGTTTTTGAGAAAAATATTAGAATTTTGTTTTGGGGGTCTTAAGTTTTCAATTTAAATACTATCAAAATTATTAATAGTAGAAGATAAATTTTATATAATTATGCTTCAAATATGCACAAGATTATATATTAATTTTAATTATGTTTCAAAAGTACTCTATGCCATGAAAATTCAACCAAAATCTATAAATTAAAAAAGTCAGTACAGATATTTTCGAACTTTTTAATTTGTACACTTTTATTGAATTTTCTCTGCATAAAGCATTTTTAAAGCAAAATTAAGGTAATATTTATCTTTTTTAGTTGTATTTAGTAATATTTTATGCATTTATAATCAATTTATACCAAAATCAGATATCTGTACCCACTTTTTTAATTTGTACTCTTTTTGAATTGAGCATTTTTGAAGCAAAATTCATTTAAAATGCAATAATTGGTAATTTTTTCATATTTTTTTTTAATATTTATCTTTTTTAGATGTATTTAAGAATATTTGTTTTTTTAATCAATTTATATCGTACCTTGAACCCGTAGTATGGGCAATGGTATCACGTCAATTCGGCGCGGAAAATTCGGTGTACGACAATTCGGCGCGGCGACAATTCAGCGCGTATCTATTACAGTTGCAATTTATTATATATTACTTAGTATAAAAAATAAGGATGATTTAATAGAAATCATTTTGAATTTTGGTCTTATTAATTATTTCTACATATTTATTTTTACAAAAATCTCAATTTTATTTACTAAATGTGTAATATCAAAAAAAATTAACAACCAATATTTATACCTATTTCTTTGGTTGACCTATTTACCACATAAGGCCAATGTTATGTAAGCCGAAATTTTGAAAAAAAAAAGAAAAAGAAAGGTTTGGACCTCTATCTCGAATCTTACATATTATTTTGGCTGGAATTTAAACCGACCGTTTTTAAAAATAGACCCAGCCATTGTCCAAAAAAAATCATTAAGACTGACTCATTTTTTAGATTTATTAAAAATCCTTAAATTCTATTAATCCTTTTTAAATAAAATATTATACTTAGGCTAATTTTTTCTATTATATAAATCAAAAATTAAATGTGTAATATCAAAAAAAATTAACAACCAATATTTATACCTATTTCTTTGGTTGACCAATTTATCACATAAGGTATGTTGATTAGTAGCCAATGTTATGTAAACCGAGATTTTGGGCATATTACTTATCAGGGGGGTATATTATTTTTTTAAACTTTTATAATTTTATTTATTTTTTTTATTATCTAAAATTAGGCGTGAAAAGGGGATTTAAGATTTAACATTATAGTACTTATCAGAAGGGGGGGGGTATTTTGGGTCTATTTTAAAAAAAAGGTTGATTAATATTGCAGCCAAAATAATATATAAGATTAGAGATAGAGGTCAAATCTTTCTTTTTCTTTTTTCCTTCTATGCGCAAAATCTCCAGGCTTACATAATATTGGCTACTAATCAACATACCTTATAATGTGGTAAAAAGGTCTATTAAAGAAATAGGTATAAGTATTAGTTAATTTTTTTCGATATACATTTAGTAAATAAAATTGAGATTTTTGTAAAAATAAATATGGAGAAATAATTAATAGGACCAAGATTCAAAATGATTTCTATTTAATCATCCTTATTTTTTTATACTAAGTAATATATAATAAATTGCAACTGTAATAGATACGCGCTGAATTGTCGCCACGCTGATTTGAAGTTGCGCTGAATTGACGTTGCGCTGAATTGTCGCCGTGCCGAATTGACGTTGCGCTGAATTTTCGCCGCGCTGAATTGTCGCCGCCCCAAATTGTCGTGCGCCGAATTTTCCTCGCCGAATTGACGTGGAACCATGGGCAATAAATAATAATGCCATAACGAGTAGGAAGAAAGGAGAAGAATTATTTTTTTTCGCGCTTAATTTTTCATAAACATTTAATTTCTTTCATTAATTTTTTTTTTAAATTGGATTTTTTATTCAAATTCCTTCCTTATATAATACAAAAAATTAATGCCGAGGTCCCCTTCTTTAAAGTGTGTCTCTAAATTTTGTTACATCTGTGCGGGCTATCCAATTTCTCCAATGATTCAAAGGATTTATGAAATTTATTACAATATTCCACTCTGCGACCATTTGCCACTAATTACATATGTAAAACATGTTATAATTCTTTTAATTCATGGGTAATTTGCCTTATTCGAAACCTGCATTTTGGCACGTAGCAAAAAATCATTCGTGGGATTGTTATTTTTGCTCGATTAGTACATTTGTGTTTAACAAAAAAAATAAGATGAACAGAGTGATATCATGAAAGAAAATTAAAATTTTATATATTATTGTCGCATCATCTCTAGTTGGTATATTATATCTTAAAATAATAGTAGTTTGTAATAATATCCAAAAAATATTCGTATTAAAAATTTAACTCAAAACTGTTTTTCAAAGAAGAAAAAAATAGCTTTCCTGAAAACACGTAAAAAAAATAGAAGAAAAGATATCTAATTTATTACCTCCATTGTGGGATGAATAATAAGACGTTTAATAAAAATAATTTAAATAAATAGATGGCATTAAGTAGTTGAATGAAAATTGTTACTTATATTTATTATCAAAAGCATTTATTAGTAAAGTTTTAAAAATATTAACTGTAATATTTTATGCAAAAGTGGCATTTTACTTACTTTTTATAAATAATTATATATAATAGAAAATTATAAACTATACGTCTACTTACTTTTTATAAATAAATCTCTTATACTTATTTAGATTTGGACCTTGAAAATAGTTTTAAAAAGAGACATGATAATTAAATTTAAATCAATAATATAGTTGATTAGTGATGTTAAACTCGGCTAATTACAATATTAAATTTGTTAATTTTCAATTAATAAATGATTATATCTATTTAATTAGGGTTATATAATAATTTAAATAATAAAAGTCAATTAAGCCTCTACTGTTAATGCCAAATTAATATTTGGTGAGTGATATTCATATTCTATTTTTAACACAGAATTTGATTGCAAGTTGACATAGAGAAAATATAATTTATATGTATTAATCTAATCTAATAATGAAAATAGTATTCATTTAATAAAAATTTAGATAGTCTTAATAATTTTTAAATAATAAAATTAAATCTATATATTACTCAATATAAAAGAAATCGTTCAGGGAGCCATTACAAAAATTTATTTTTAGTTCAAGTGGGTATTAAGGAGTCATTAGAAAAAAAATTTTCTTCAGGGGAAATTTTTCAGGAAGCTCGAGCCCCTGTGACCCCCCCCCCCCTAGCGATGGCACTGGATGGCATACCTTGAAATATTTACCACCTTACAGTCCTTATTTTAATCCCATTGGAAATGTGTTTTTTTTAATGATTATGTCATTAATCTAAATCCCAATAACTAGAAGGTAATTCGCTTTATAGAGCATGGAGAGAGAGGAATATCTAGTGTAAAAATTATTTTAGAAATATGGAGACCTATATTCCAAAATATAGAAGAGGGGAAATTATTAATGATTAATATAAATTTTTGTTTCTTACTATATTACATATATATCGTAATTGTAATTAGATAATTTGATATTTAAAAAATTCTAATATAAAAAAATTGTCTGCCAAAAATTTAGTGTAAATTAAATATAATTTCTAAAAAGAATTATCAAAAATGAGAAAAAAAAATTGAGAAAAGATCAAAAAAAGAAAGATTAATAATAACTTAAAGAGATTGAAAAGATTAGAAATGAATGTAAAAGATTACAATATTAGGATAAAAAATCATAAAAAATCAAAATATTGTTATGTAAGTATGATGAAAAAAAAAGTAAAGAATTTAAAAAATTGAAGCAGAGAGGTGAAGAAAAATAACGGAAAATTTAGAAATTATTTTTAAAAAGACAAAAGAATTATCAATGAGAAAATAAATTGAGAAAAGATATAGTAAGAAAAATAAAGTAAAGAAATCGCTAAAAGTTAAAAATAAAATAAAATGGAATAATAAAAACAAATAAAAATTTTAAAAAAATTGACAAGAAAAAAAATTATAATTTTTTAAAAAAAAAACAATTTTCCTTTTTTGATTAACACTTTTCTTTTCCTTTTGGGGATTTTCCTTTTTTGATTGAAACCTTTCCTTTTTGATTGAATCTCTCTCTTTATTGTTGACTCTTTTTCTTTTTTGAATGAACTTTTCCATTTTTGTTTGAAACTTTTTTTTTAATCGGACTTTTTCCTAAGTCTTTGGGACTTTTCCTTTTTTGATTAACACTTTTCCTTTCCTTTTGGGAATTTTCCTTTTTTGATTGACACCTTTCCTTTTTTGATTGGACCTTTTTCTTTTTTGTTTGACACTTTTCCTTTTTTGATCGAATATTTTCCTAAGTCTTTGGGACATTCTCCTTTTTGATTGACACTTTTCTTTCTATGATTGACCTCTTTCCTTTTTTGATCGGCATTTTTCTTTTATGATTGAAACTTTTCATTTTTTAATTGGGCCTTTTCCTTTTTTGATTGAACATTTTCCTTTTATGATTGACCCTTAACTTTTATGATCGGACCTTTTCCTTTTATGATTGAAACTTTTCCTTTTTTGATTGGGACTTTTCCTTTTTTGAATGGGAAACCCTGTATTACTGGTGGCCAGGAATATTTTTATCAAACCTATTATATCGATTAAAGTTTAAAAACAATAATGAATTTTATTTGTAATTCTTTTGTTTATATATACATTTATATAATTATCAAATTTAACTTCTAATAATATGCAATTTGATTAACCTCGATAATATAATATTAAATGTAGGAAAGTTATAATATTGTATTACAAATATAGGATAACAAAACCCTGGGCCGGGTTGGATTTTTATTTTTTTTAAATATACCCGAGGGTCTAAAAAATATTTTTTTTAAAAAATATCCGAGCCGAGCTGGGCTTAAATATTTTTTTTTAAAAAAATATCCGGGCAAGGCCGAATATTAATATTATATCGCCATTTATCTGTAAAAAATAAAAGTAAATAAAATATATTTAAAAATTATTTATCATAAAACAATTTACTTATCAATTTTTATTTTTATTTTTTTTGTTTCTTAAAAGATATTTTTAACAAAATATTAATAAAATAATCATTATTTTAGATGATATTCAATCAAATGAAAAGCAACATTGATATGCACAATATTCAAAATTTAATACACTCTAAGGGAAAAGTATATTTTCGATCATATTATCTCTCTTTTACTCTATCCCACAGTTAATTATGTATGTTGCCAGGGAGAGAGTGCAAAATGAATGATGATTATATAAATGGCTGTATTAAATTAAAAGGGGATCAGGAAATAGGGGTCAAATAGAAAGTGTGGTGATTCAAACTCACTTCTTTTGTGACATATGGGGAAATTAGATAATTTGAAAAGTTATGCTGATAAACGATCGGTAAAATGCTTAATAAGTATGTTGTATTTGTATTCCATTTCAAATCAACTGAAGATTCAATCCAAACCCCTTCTATATTTTTAAAAATTGTATGATGCTAGTATATACAAAAACTAGTAAAATTATACAATTTTAATTCCCAACTCAGCTCACATTCTAAGATATGACCATCTTTAGAAACGCGAAAATTAACCATAATTTAAATTTTATAAGTCAATTATTGCCTATACTTTTTCCTAATTTAAAGATATCAAAGAATTACATGTAGAAGAACAAAAGCTCAAAAATAGTGTTAAATATTCTAGGTCCTGAAACTAAGAAACAAATATCATTTCAAAATGAAGCTAATGAATTCATTAAAACAATCCATTCGTTTTAGAAAAAAAAATATGAATTTCAAATAATAAATGGGAAAATCTAAATATAACCTATGATAAATTCAAATTCAAGTGAATTCTCCCGCTTTTTGTTTGAATGAATCTGGTAACCCTGATTAAAGCACATTACAAAAAAATGTTAATTAATTTTATAAAATTATGAAAGTTGTTGTAATTAATAAATAAATTGGATAATAATACGTAATTTAATTTCATAGAAGGTAATGTAATCAATAGAAATGACGATTGTTGCAAACTTTTTGCGTTATTTATATTTAAAAAACATAAATAGTCGGGTTTTATCAGTATTTTAGTTTTTATTTTCAAGCATATTGACCATCTTTTAAAGAATTACAACTTATTTCTAAAGAATATATCTTAGCCCAATATTCGTCTCAGTCTAGGATTCAGTACAATCATTTGGGAGTTTATTAGATTTTGTACAAATATATGGGAGTATAATGTTTAGCTGTAAAAAATTGAAGAAAGTTTTCTTTTATGGAAATTTCCGGTTTTTAATAATAAGTTAAATTTTCATTATAAAATTAACTGGTCGGGGCCTAAAAATTTATTTTAAATGCCCGGGCCGGATCTAAAAAATTGTTTGAAAAAAATACGCGGACGTATATTTTAAAACCAAATAAATCGCCATTATTAGCTATAAAAATTAACAATAAACATGACATATTTTTAAAAAAATTAAGGTAGGGCTAGGCCGAAATTTTTTTTTTTCAAAAAACCGGGCCAGGCAGTTCAAATGATACCATTGCTGGTCTCTGATATGCCTGATACCAACATACAAATTTTTTTAAAAATCGAAGTGGGTCACAGGTTGAAAACCAAGTTTTTTTGGTTGATTTAATATGAAATACAACATATATTTTTTTAAAACCAAGTCATAAAAAAAATTTATACACACTGGCCTAAATTTTTCTTTAAAGAAATCCGGGCAGAAATTTTATTTAAAAAAATCTTGGCTGGGTGGAAAATATAAAACCTGAGCCGCGCCAAATTTTTTTTTAATCAGGACCAGCGCGTACAAATGGTAAATCTGCAAGTTATTTTTAGAAAACATATTGATAGGGTATCAAATAGAGGCTTGACTGAAATAATATTATTTACTCTTGGTCTTAATTGGTTGAACTTGGCCTGGACGGGAGGGGGGGGGATAAAATAAAAATTAGATATGGATATCAAATAAAAGGTAATTAAAATATTTTTTAATAATAATGATAATTATCCCTCTAAGTTGGCGGGTCTAGATCTGGGTGGGAGGGAGGGGGTCAGGAATATTTTTTCAACACAAAATATTATAATGAAGAAGCTAATTAAAATATCTTTTGACCAAAATAATACTATTCACTCTTGGTCTTAATGGTTTGAATTAGGTCCGGGATGGGAGGGAGGTTAAAAATAAAAATTTGATATGAGTACCAAATAAAAGGTAATTAAAATATTTTTTGACTACAATATTAAATATCAGAGACCTGCAGACCAGGCCCGGGTACCAGGGCCGGTCCGTATTTTAAATTTTTAAAATATACCCGGGCCGGGCTGTATTTTTTTAAAAAATTTACACAACATGAATTATTATATTCGTCAATTAGATATGGTTATAATGATTATATATAGTTATGATTAATATAATGTTTGGTGAAAGTTAACACTAGCTAACACTCATAGTATCTATTACATAATAAAATTATAGTTTTCCTGTCATGGAATAAATACGCAATGGATTAAATACATTATTATATAATATATAATATATGTTATATTTTTTATTAATTAAAATATCATTTTTATTTTTTTATAAATACATAGAATATTCTTAGAATATTATTTACACAAATTTTTTATAGTATCAATTTGTAATATACTAAATATCTGATAGTGTTGTTAAACGGCTCGTTTTGAGCCGATTTTTAAAAACGGCTAACTCAGTGTTTTATCCAGAAAAATATTATGCAAGCCTGAAAATTTTGCTCATGGAAGGAACAAAGGTCTAGACATATAGTATCGAAATTTCGAGGCTTAGTCAATATTTTTCTGGCGAAAATATTGAGTTAGCCGTTTTTGAAAATCGGCTCAAATCGAGCCGTTTAACAATATTAGTTGCTTATTAAATAATAATACTCGCCAAAAAATATGATAAAATACGAAATAATGAATTTTTTGTATATACCAGGTCGAATATAATTTTAAAAAATCCGAGCCGGGCCTAAAAATTTTTTTTTTTAAATCCAAGTCGGGCCGAAATTTTTTAATCTGGGCCGGGCCGTACAAATGGTACCTCTGTCTGCAGGTCTCTGTTAAATATCACATTAAGTGGTCGGATCTAAAATATTCAATATGGATATCAAATTAAAAGATTAAAATATTTTTTGACTATAATGTTCATTATCGCCTTAAGTGGGCGGGTCTAGATCTCATGAGGTTAAAATTTGTAAAACAAATATAATATAAAAAATGAATATGGAGATCTTTCCATAAAGTCATTTCATAATTTATAATAAAATAATATGTTCAGTCAAGATTAGTTATGTAGCCCTATAATGGCATTCATCTAAAATTATTTTATTGTATATCTATTAATGGTGGAAGTTGGCTTACAGAATTTTAATTTATTTGATTAAAATCAATATTTTCTACAATTCCTAAATACTCATCAAAAAAAGGTAAATTTCTGATTTATCTATCATCAAATTAAGGATAAAATTCTCATTCCCTATCATTCTTGATGGGCTATCAGCTAGTATCTTACAAATAAATCGATTTTGGGATATACATTAGAATATTTTATATTTAGATACAGTCTAAGCATAGAAGCTCTTAAGTGCAGTTGTATATACAATTTTTATGTATATTCGTCAACTATCTAATTATACCATTGATAATTTGAATGTTTTGATAATATTTTAAATTATAAATTCCAGTTTATACCATTTTCAATATAAAATGATTACCTCCGTGTAGTGTACCCACCGTTGATGTAGACTAGTGAAGCTGGGAATGGGCCCTAGTTTTCCTCCCCAGATAATCTCTTGATTTATTATTTTTAAAGGAAGGATTTTTATCAATTATTTTCGTTCGTTCTGAAATCATTTAATTATTGTAAAGAAGGATCATGAATCTAAAATTTTCTAATCATCATTCATAAAAATATTCATAGAACGTCATTTAGTTTATTATATACTTGCATTGCAAGCTTTTAGTTTTGCTTGCTTAATTTATATTATTTATATAATGATAATTTTTAATTTTTGTAGGACTTTATGGTATATAATTTATGTTCAATAAAATATTTTTCGCTCTTAAAAAAATTCTTCATCCCATTTCGCATTTACAGTTACACTACTCGATGTATTATACACTGCCAATTTATTCGGATATGTGCTGAGCTAAAGCCAATATGCGATTTCTTTCCAAAATACATTAATGTAGAAAAGCAGGGGTATATTATATAAATATAAAGGGTGAGGGGCTAGGGCTATAATATTTTAGCTAAAATTAATCCTAAAATTAGAAAGTTATAAAGTATAACAGTATAAATGTTCTAATTTTATTTTTTTAAAGTTTCTTCCAATTTAAGAAAATAATATATAATATTTGATTTAGTTCACTCATTATAAGGTAAATAATATGAGTTACAGGAAATATTCAATATTAGATGCACTTGTATGTCCCAGGAGATTTTATTGTCATATCACTGTTGGGAAAATGTTTGTAAATCGTAAATTCGTGTACTGGTTTTGATTTATGCTGGAACGCTAAAACTTTATTAGAAAAAAAAACAAAAGAAATTCAATCGATTCAAAAATAACACTTCTTCTGTCAATAAAAAACAGGGAAAGAAAATCTTAGCTAATAATCATTTTAATTGTTCCTGCGAAAAGTGGGGTCCTAAGCGAGAGGTTCCGTGTTATATTCCGCCATCCAATCAAAATGAAAATTTGATGCAGAATAAAATGCCAGGTTTTAATAGATCTGATAATAAATTTAGCAAATTCGTATTATTCTCACTTTCTTTTACGATACTAAGTTAATAATTGGAGGTTCAATCTTCTTGATCCATTTCTTGCTGCTTCAGAAAAAAAAATTAGAGACCGAAAGTATAACAAAGGAGGCCTATAAAAGACGCACTGAAATTCTTATGTAGGCCTCTAAGAATATGTATAGTGATGAGAATTTGGAGGGGCCTAAGGATGAATTACCTACAATGTCTGATATTGAAAAGAAAACTCAAACAATCGTGCAAAAGGAATTCAGGTGAAATTATGATCTCTAACGAAACTGATAGATGGCTTATAGGGAAAAGGTATGTTTTAAATTTATAAATATATATTTATTAAATAACTAGACGCTTTTACACCAAACCCTTTAATATCTAAACAGATACTTCTACACAATATCCCTTAACTCAATGAGATATCACTTTATATTGCACTCCCCTCCCCCTTTATTCTAATGACAATAGCATATTCACTCCTCACCCCCTTTTAATGATGATCTTGAGTCATACCCCCTTTATCGTATGCTATAGATATACCCATTAATCACCGGTCGTATATTATGTTATGCAAATTAATTTATTTTTAGTTTTCTTTAATATTAAATATGCAAATAAAAATTGAATAGTATAATGATAAAATGAATTATATTTAATTAAACAATTTAAGTATTTATTCGGCCTTAGTTTTTTTTGAAATACTCAATTTTACCGTTTATTTTTAAAAAAATTTTTCTGTTCATGGATGATAATGATTTTCCTAAATATTAATTAATCAAAATTTTGAATAACAGATATTTACATTTTTTTTTAATATGATATTCAGCAAAAATTTTTATTTGGAATTGATGTTAATAATTTAAAAAATTTTTTTCTAGAGGCAGCAAACATTGACGAAAATAATGCCGACATAAATTTCACCTCATCACTTTTAGGAAATCTCAGTACCCTACGATGAAATATGACGAGAAAAGGGTATAATATGATACAACGTATAATACCAACGCTACACAAACATATTCTGAAATTAATATTGTATAAATATTCAACAAAGACAAAATATATTTTAAAAATCAAAAATCTTGTAAATTTAATAAAATTAGTGCTCTCCAGTCAGTTAAAGAGAAACTTTCTCCGACCATGAGGGATATGGAACGTTTCCCCGATCTAAGGAGCGATCTACAAATGCATACAATAGATTGAAAATTATTTAAAATGTATTTATGCATGTACCTACATAGGAGGCATTTGTAGACGCCATTTTACGTTGCTGTGACTTAGAGGCTTATTTTCTTACAAAAATGTTGCACTAAAACATGATATTTTAACCTATTATATTTATAATAGAACCAATTAATAATTTTTTAACATTGGGCGGTTGGGTTGAATAAATTTTTAGATAAATGGGCAGGTGGGTGAATTTAAAATACAAACCGTGAGCATCGTGTATAAATTTTTTAAAACAATACAGGGCTGGCGTTTGGGTTAAAACTTGCCATTGCAGACCTCTAGTTTACATTTTTGTAAAAATATTTATATGGTAAGTAAAAAATAAATTTTTGTTTTATTGGAGAGGGAGAGGAAATAAAATTTTTAAAGGGTCGTATTGTCATTCAGGGAAAAGAGCTAAAATTTTCTGCGATGCACTAATTTACTAAATGGATATCCTATTTGTGTCATGAATTATCTATAT
The DNA here is from genome assembly GCF_954871325.1 of Gordionus sp. m RMFG-2023. NCBI lineage: Eukaryota > Metazoa > Nematomorpha > Gordioida > Chordodea > Parachordodidae > Gordionus > Gordionus sp. m RMFG-2023. The sequence continues at coordinate 41,617,661 of NC_088776.1, forward strand.
TATGCGTATCTTTATTGTGAATACTATTTTTTAAATGTTAATAATTTGTTTTAATTATTTATTAATTAAAAATAAATATTTGCTGTTTTATGAGTTAAATTGATATTTTCCATCTACTCCGAAGAACTTGCCATTTTACTCAAGGTCTTTGGGAAATAATAAAAAGTGAGACTTTTACTTAATTCAATAACGCCTACAGAATAAAAGGCAGGAAGCCTCGATTTTTATAATTTATTTTGTAGTCGAATGATACAATTAGTAATTTTATAAACTAAAATTTTTATCGCAACATAGATATCCACCTATAATATAGCCCAGGTCTCCCTTACACTTTTAATAAATAAATCATCAATCTATTGGGGTTGGGGAATGTAAAGAAGTTAATTGGCTTATTAATGATATTAGAATACAATTTTATATTCCACATTTTTAGCAGTAAATCAATATGTGAAATAAAGATGACCAAGATTATAATTTATAATTTTTTGTATTAATTTTGTAGTATTTATTTAAATTATTAAATAATATAAAAACCAAAAAATAATTTGTTGTAAAATGCTACTAGTTTCTGTCACAAATGTTTTATTCTGATGATAACTAAAGAATTTTAATGACCCTCATAGGCGTTACCAAGATTTTTCTAGAGGGGGGGGGGGATCACCGAGTCTCTCACCACAAATTCCATTGGAGGGCCTTAGGACCACTTATCACATGTTAAATATTTTTTAAAATCACATGTAATGTTCAATCTCATAAAATTATCAGTTTATTTATATACATATAATATTTTTTGACAATATCAATCTTGTTATTTGTATTTTCAAATATTTTATCAATTTTATTTAAAATTTTTAAAATGTGATTAATACAATGAATTTTTTACGATAATTAGTTCTATAAATACCCCCCCCCCCCTCCCTTTCCCAATTTTTCTTTAATATCCAGTTTTATGAAAATGAGGAATACCTAGCGTGATTCTGCGCCTTTATCCCAGATCATCACGTAATAAATGAATGAAACTAAAGATATATATTTTTTTGGAGAAAATGATGGTATTGAACTAGAAGAAGTGGTAAATAAAAAATATTTTGAATAATTCTAGGAGATATTTAAGAATATATTAAATCTCAAAAATTTATAAGTACTTGTGAAAAAAAAAATTGACATATTCCTAATATACAAATTCAAATAAAAATTAAGGATAAAAACAAATTCAAATAAAAATTAAGGATAAAATACTTAGGGAATGTCCAAAGGCAAAAAAAACAAAAAATATAAATGATTATTGCATTTATACATTTATTTATAATATTTGTAAAAAAATATAAATTTTTTTGATTTAAAATTTGATATATTTAAACAAAATGTTAGAAATAGATTAATGCATAAACCTATTTGTTTTTGTATTTAAACATTATATATATATAACTTTATATAGTATTCAATGTCAATCAAATAGTGTTTAAATGTAGTATTTATTTAATTATGTATAATACAATGATATTAATATAATATCTTATGACATATATGATATGCATGTAAGATATCAAGAGATTGTCAATCACTATGGATTAGATAGATGAAGATGATAAAAAAACCATCTCCTTTGATGTATAAAAGAAAAGTTACATATATATATATAATTATAATTTGATGAATACAAGTTAAATTTATTTTGTTATATATATGATTGAATTGATAATAAAATATATATGGAAATTGGAGTTATTTTATGGTGCTTGTGACAACGGAAACGTCAATTCTAGGTTAGTATGGATCACATTAAATACAAACCAGTGAGGTAAAATAGTGCTTTTAAATTCTTTATTTACATATGGAAGTTATAAGAAATTTATATTATAGATAAACAAGGTAAGTACTTTTTAAACAAATAAAAATATTTAAATTTTTATATGTAAAAGTAAAAAGGTTTAATAAAGGGTAAAAATAGTTTTCTATAATTGTTGTGATGTCCTAATTGATCGCTATCTATTAACTAAAAGATTGATTTTTTTTATTCTTTATATTAAATTAACTTTAACCTCGCGGACTCGTTTTATAAAATTAACTCAATAATTGATAGATTTTGTAAACTATATAAGCGTAGAAATTTATTGTGACAGCTAAAATATTTTATATATATTTTTATAAATAAAAATCTTTAATTTTTTAGTTAAATATTTTTAAAATATATTTATTTAATAAAGGTTTAAATCTTTTTGTTAAATCTTGTCTAACTCCCTGCCAACTTTAACATTAATAAGTAGGGATTTATACAAGGAATAAAATATAGATAGATATTAAGAAAATTAAAAGACAAGAAATGCAGAGAGAGACCACTAAATATTGCCAAAATAATAAACTTAAAATGCGTCTGTAAATATATATGTTATATTTGTAATAAAAAAGACAAAGGTCATATGTCGGATCTTTGTAAACAGAATTTTAGCACGAAAAAAAAGAATTGCAGGGTTGGATATTTTTAATTTAATAAATAAAAATGAAATTTATTAAAATTTAGGTCAGGATTTTTATATAAAGAGTTATTTTAATTATGGGAAGGGTCATTTTAATAAATTAAAGTTTTATTAAAGGGTTATTAAATTTTGATATTTATTAAAATGAGATATAAAATGAAAGGAGTATTTATTGGAATTAAGAGGGTACGGAAGAAGAAGTTGTAAAAGTGGAAAATTTGTAAAAATAATATAAAATAAAATAATTACTTTCTTTTAGCTTATGTTTTTTTTTGAGAATTAGATTTTTCTTTGAAAGAAAATATCCCCTTGATTATGTATTTTTAATAAAGGTGTATTTACACGTAATTTATATTTTGATTTTTAGTTTTTATAAAGAAATATATATATAATTATGTTTCATTAAACTCCTTATGTGTTGGGAGACAAGAAAATAATGCATGCACATATGGGAGTAATTGTAGCCCATGAACTCTGACTCAAATTGAACGCTTGAAAATGTTTATGAGATTACGGTATCAAATAAACTTTGACGAATTTTGATTATATGGCAAAATGAAGCGAATTTTGGAAAATAAATGAAATAATATATTTATGAAAAATGTAACACGTGGTCTGTGAAGGGTGGGAGTGTTGTAATTGTGTATTTTTACATTATATATAACTTATATCCAATGTCAATCAAATAATGTTTAAATGTAGATTAACAGATTGTTTATTTAATTATATATAATACGTATGACAATATTATAAAAGTTATGATTGAAATGCCAACTAACTCCTTTGTTGTATAAAAGTTACATATGTTATATTTATTATTGAATTGATAAATAAAATATATATGGAAATTGGAATAATTTTAATATTCTTAATAATTTTGTATAAAGAAAAGGGGAGGGGGGGGGGTATTGGAATCTCCCTACCCTCCATAGCAAAAATTTTTGAAAAAATATAAAAGAGTTTCATGAATTGTGAATTGCAAAGTATTCTATTTCAAATGGGTTATTATAATTTATTTTAAATATTGGCAATAAGGTAAAATTAATTCAAATCTTTATTCCTTGTATATTATTATCACAAAAATTTAAAGTATATTTTCTAAATTTGTAAAGCTTAACCACTGATGATATAAGACAATTTTATTTACCAAAAAAAAATCTAATGAATGTATCTCTACTAATAACTTTCGCAAGCCTCGACTTTCACTTAGACAAACAAATCTTTCCAATATCAAAGTGGACTTAATTGAGGATTACAAAATAACCGTTTTCATTTCACTTTTGGATTCATTTTTGACTCAAACTAATGACGATTCGTGATTCGTTAAACGGCTATATCCAATTTACAAATTCTATATCTTATAACTCATTCTGATGTAAGGATGTATTAAATCTTGAGATAGGAAAAATTAAATATTTAGCCAAATTATTTTATACAGAGGATATAAATGTATCTGAAAGTCAATTAATTTTAGAATTTAGATCTTGGTATGGAGGATTAATTTTAGACGATGATCTCCAAGAAACGCAGTAGAGGCATTGCATTATATAAAATATATTTTATGAGATTTTTCAAATATATTAAAATTACTGTATATTTTGATAATGATACCAATTAGTACAAGCACAAATGAGGAGACCTTTGCTCATCACAGAATAAAAACCCATCTCTAAAGTACGTCATCTTAAAACCAATTGAATACTAGATTTACTTAATATACATAGAGATCTAGATCGCAATATAGAACAAATTATTGAAAAATTGGCACAATCGGAAAGGAATTAAATTTTTATATATGAACGATATTTTGATTAACTTTTTAAATCATGATTCAAATATCCGGTCAAATAGCTATAATTTTTTGACAATATTATATTCAAAATATTTTGCATTATCCAATATTTTATTATTTGTTTTTTAAATTATATTTTTTCATATATGACTGATTCAATAAATTTTATATAATGACTAATTCTTAAATAAATTTATCATCAGCATAGGGCGAATCTCAAAAAATATTTTATAACTTCCCGTCCCTTAATCCTGACTATCACTGCTTTTTTGCATTAAAAAATTATATAGCCAAATAAAATGTAAATTTTTTTTTCATATTTATATATTTTGTTTATAAACAAATTGAGCTATTCTTGAACAAGATTTACATATTTAAAAAAAATTATATGATTTATTTGTATCTTATTCATTCTGGCTTATTAGATGGTCAATGTATATTTAATATCACAGAGGTGATATATTATTATTAAAAAATTATTTTATTTATTCAGTTTAATTAGTGTTTTTTTTTAAAAAAAAATACTTTACGAAATTCCATTTATATTAAATTTTAGATGATATAATACAGTATTATTATCTTATTATGAGTCTGATTACTAAAATTCCCATTAGGTTAGCCATTTTTTTCTTGAGTTTTAAGATTGGAGGTCTCACCTGACGCCAACCTCTATGAGGGAATACTTTTTATACTAGGCATATATTCCTTCGAATATACGAAACAAATAATTCGATTGTTCGTATTTCTATTATGCGAAATTGTATTAATTGAATAACCTATTATACAAAATCGTATTTTTTTTAAAAAGTTTATTTTTTTTAAAATTTATAAGAGTTAAAAGCTTTCACAAGTTTTAATGAAATAATATGTTAATTTTTTAAATTTATAAAATTTTCTACTTTCACAAGTTTTAATGAAATAATATGTTAATTTTTTAAATTTATAAAATTTTCTAGAATTATGCTTTGGACATGTTTTTATTTTTATATTTAAAATAGCTTATTTAATTATTTTCATTAAAGATCCGAAAGTTCAATTTAATTTTTTGATTTTTTGGACACAGTCTTAAAAAATTGTCATTTTTCTGAATCTGTATATAGTGGTGGTTTCTATTGCCAAAACCGCCAAAACATTCAAATTGTTCCACACCAAATTTTTTAATTTATAATAGATTAATTAATTATTAATATTTATTTTCGGACAACGTTAAAATGCAACATAAGATAATATTAAGAAGATGTCTTTGTTAAACTTAAAAGGTATATAAAGAAAAAAATGATTTTAGAATAATTATAAGCCTATACCATCTCTAGTAAGATGCGCAAATTAGCGCATTTTATTTTCGCAAATTTCTGTAACCCTATAAACAGTTATGAGTGTTTTAGCAAATATTCGCTCATATTATTATGCGCATCAATAAAAAAACCTTGTTAAAATTTACTTTTATGCAATTAGTTATATTCATAAATGGTAGCTAGTTACAGTTATTTTTTTTCAAAAATGTAACTAGTTATCAGCAACGAGTTACTTTAACAACACTAATATTCGCACATTTTTGTTAATTGCATGCTTCTTAGACCTAGCCTAAGATACATTTTTTCTAGAATCTGTGTTTGCGTTTTTACAGTCTATATTTATATATACCGGTGGGTTAAAAAGTTAAGAATTGCATTACGTTATATAACTCAACGCTCTTGTAATTCTCCCACTTTGAAAAAGTAACGGAGAGCTTCTGTAACTGGTATATTTGTCTGGTAACGTAACTTTCGTCATTTTGTAAAATATGATATTTTTTTTTATTAATAAAAATGTATTAAACATTTAAAATTGAATTGTATTGGTTATCGGAAAATAGGAAATCAAATACATAAAGGGAACCTGATTTTCATCATTTTCAAATCTCATTGCTGTGATATATGATTTCGTTTTCTATTTTCTTAAATCATGGCAACCCTTGAAACTGTCATTATTATAGCAAAGGAAGATGACTATGGTATTGTAGAAGTGGTAAAGTTAATACTATAAATTGTAATAGCGTATGTCAAAATATAATTGAAAATGATGCTTTATTTGAAAAATTAAATAGTAATCTCTGATTGTTTATAATAAATTATACAATAAATTACTAATAAACCGGTTTCCATTTTTATATTTTACTGATTTTTTTTAAATTTTAGACCTTACAAAGAAATGGATCAATACAATTCTTTATCGCATCTCTCTGTTTTCATTTTTTCTTATTTAAAATTATGTAACGAATTGCATTCTGTAACTCTAAATTTTAACATAATCGTTAATTTTTTTTTTCAAGAAACGTGCCCTAACTCTCTAAATACATTATTTATTTTATTATTAATTCAATTGATATAGTATTGATTATATTTGATAATCAAATAATATGAACTATATTTCATTTCATGTTTTTTTTATATCACTTATCAACTAAAATATAAAATTAATGGATATTTTATCAAATTGGTATAAAATATTTAAAAATATGATAATCAAATATTATCTATTTATGAAGCCGTTTATAGTTTAAATATATAATATTATTGTTGTAATTGTGGTAATATTCAAATTTACTAGATTAAGAAAAACGCTAGACAGGCAAATTACTTTATAACAAAATTACGAAGCCGAAAGATATTCAAATCTACTCAAGAAAAAGAATTAAATCTCGATACAAATTGAGACTATGCAAATGTCGATTAAAGAAAAAGGATATATAATGAAGAAATTATGATGCGAAAGAGGATGATTAAATTATTATTTTTTACTTTTAATTTTCTTTTTTATATTAATTTTAATTTTTCTTTTATTTTGATTATGTTTTTCACTTTGTATTTAATTATATTTATTATTATTTAATAAAGGGTTCAACTATAATTTTAGGATATATTTCTTTTTATATTTAGGTTTTGATTCACAATGACAAATCGCTTTCTTGACAATGTTGGAGAGAGGAGGCGACAGGGCAATTAGAACTTTTCAGTCTAATACAGATCAATATATACGGTGGGACAAATGTCAAACTGTATTCTAATACAAAAAAAAAATTCCAGAAGAACGTAAGAAAAATATATAAATAAAAGTGAAAAAGAAAAAGAAAAATTATTTTGATAAGATTATGTTTATGTAGAATATTAGATCTAAAATTAAAAACAAAGAATTATAAAGGTAACATTCATAGTAGATAAGATATAAAGAAGTTGTGTTTAGTTATTTAAAGGTGATAATTAGGAATTTAATTTAGAAGTTACTGGTAAACTAAAAACCATTTGAATTTTGAAACTCTGATATTTTAGATTTTAGAATTATTATTAATTGATCACTAGAAATAACTATGACAAAGAAAAAGAAACATAAATTGCGAAAGTTAATATTAAACTAATAGTTTGCTAAGATATAATAATTTAAAAATTCGGCGAATAAGATTAGAATATAAATTTATTGTTAGGAAATAGTTGATGTTGTAATTAAATTATTATTGAAGATTTACGTTTAACTTTTATTTTAAGGGCTGCGAGAGATAAAACAGCCTCAAGGATTTGATATGTGAATGTAGTATAATATTAGGTTGTAGATTAACCAAAAATCTTCATAAAGAGAAACGGCTTTCGTCATTAGAAAATTTATGCCGCAACCGAGCTCAATTAGAGATGGGATTTTTATTTTTTTGAATCATAAATAAGATTTGAGATCAATTATGCAACATTATTCTAATAATAGCAGAAAGGAAAACATGCTTTAGAAATATATATCCTTGTTTTCCAACAACATGTGTTGAAAACTTTAATGATTAGATTTCATTTATTGTTCAAAAACGTGGGTGTGAAAACCATAATGATAGAGTACAGTGGTTGTTCAACAAAGTAGGTGTGAAAACCATGATGATAGAGTTCAGTGGTTGTTCAAACATATATATGAAAAATATAATGATTAGACTTCATTAGTTTTTCAACAACGTGTGTGCGAAAAGAGATTATATATTTCAGCAGTTTTTTATCAAAGGTTATAAAGAATATAGAGAAGAAAATAAATAAAAAACTTGAGGGCCAAATAAAGTAGGAGGAAATAAAGTTGCAAATTTTTTTTAAAAAAAAGAAGATATATTTATATTTTGGAAAAATATTTAGAATTTTTTTAGATTCAAGACTATCAAGAGAAATTTAGATTTAAAGGACTACTAACGCAAATAACTCAATGAAGATATGGGTCTGAACTTCATTGAGGGTAAAGGGGTTGTAGAATTTAATATAAATATATAATTATTTAGCATATTTTGACTATATTATTATTTTAAGATCTAATTTAGAGGAAAAAGTGAGCAAATATTTAGAAAGAATTAGATTAGAGAATTAGATTAGAGGTGATAACCTCAATAAGGAGTGAACAGATGATATATTCTAGGTAGTTCAAATAGATTATTTTAGGTCGAAGTAGATTAGATGCGATCTGAAACGGTGAGACCAATATCAAGTCAGAATAAAGAAAGTCGATATCTAGGAACTGTCGTAAGATCTATACGGTTACAAGAATTAGATGCCTAAAACTTTAAAGACAAGCGACTAGATAGAACAAAGGGTCAAGACGTTCGAGCTGCAATCGTTAATCGCTGACCAATATAGCCAAGTGTCGACGGAAACCTTAGTCTAAGATACTAAAGTTGATGATCATAGAGACAGGAATTCGTGGAAACAATCGTTACTCGCAGACAAATTATCGTCAGTCGTTTACCGTCATTAGTTACCAGAAACCGTTAGGAACAAGCAAAGACTAGGATAATTTACCAAAGGGATTAAAACGAAATATAATTAAAAGAGCTAGAAGAATGTATCGGGAATCATGATAACAGAAGTATCGAGTTCGTCAATGGCCTATAGAGATCAAGAGATAATCGTTTACAAGGGGTTGACAAGAAACAGAAGGAATCAAGAATTTCAGATTGTAATCGGATACAAACAGTCCTTAGAAGTGAAGAATATTAGACAATAGACCGCCGTCGTTAGAAACTAGAAGACATTAAAGATTAAGACGAGATTCGGTGGAGAAACAAGATCAGTAAAATCAAAATCGGAAGAAAGGAGATCATTCGCAGAATGGTGGGACTAATCTAAGTGGAAGGGTGTTGTAATTGTGGTAATATTCAAATTTACTAGATTAAGAAAAACGCCAGACAGGCAAATTACTTTATAACAAAATTACGAAGCCGAAAGATATTCAAATCTACTCAACAAAAAAGAATTAAATCTCGATACAAATTGAGACTATGCAAATGTCGATTAAAGAAAAAGGATATATAATGGAGAAATTATGATGCGAAAGAGGATGATTAAATTATTATTTTTAACTTAAATTTACTTTTTAATTTATTTTTTCTTATATTAATTTTAATTTTAATTTTAATTTTATTTTGATTATGTTTTTCACGTTGTATTTAATTATATTTATTATTATTTAATAAAGGATTCAACTATAATTTTAGTATATGTTTCTTTTTATTTTATATTTAGGTTTTGATTCCAATGTCAAATCTCGCTTTCTTGACAATTATAACAAAAAAAAGCTAAAATTGAACCAGGACCATCTAAGCGATATACTCGTAGATAAACATATGATGACTAATTTGACTGACTTCTATGCTGCTGGACATGTTTGTTCTCCTAGTAATTATTCCCCCAATTGGTTTAAAATGAGGTTATGGGATCAAGTATAATACATGGGTAATTTAGCTGCTCAATGATAAGTTTAATTATTTTTGAAACACTATTATAGTATTCAAGTAAATAAAATAAGTAAGACTTACTAAGAAATGTGATTTATCTCTATTATAACTCAAATAACTCATGTGAAAAAAAATATTTATAACACATGGCTTTAGTGATTCTACCCATCGGACGGTTTTCTTTTAATCTATTTTTCATACACGATGACGTTTTATTTGTTTGATAATTTGAAATATAAAATATATTTGTCATTTTTTATATCAATGTTTATTTTATTCAAAAATTTAAAATATATTATGCTCTGAATTCATATTTTTAACTTGACTAATTATATTGTGGTAGTGCTGTAAACAGCTAGATTTGAGTTGATTTTTAAAAACGGTCCGATTAAGATTTTAGCCGAAATAATATTATGTAAGCCTCGACATTTTTTAAATAGAGGGCTTAAATCTTTCTGCCATCTATGAGCAAAATATTCAAGCTTACATAATAATATTTTGGCTAAAATTTTAATCGGGGCGTTTTTACTTTTAACAAAACAACATTATTGTGGGATAGCCACATATTATCATTACAAGAAACTCTGTAGGTATTTTGATCGGGGTTTTTTTAGTATATATATTTCTGAAAAGTTTTAGTTAATTTTTATAAAGGATTTTAAAGATATTTTCATGTTTTTAGTTTAAATTTATCTCCAACTTACCACTCAAGGCAGTGGCGTAACGGGGGTGGTTTTCGGGTTTGGACCCCTCCCAGAGCAAAATTTTTTTTTTAGATTATACGTTCAAAAGACTTAAAAGTGACTTTATATCAAATAAATATCATTAATATTTATATTTTTCTGGTTTTGATGTTTGTGTAAGGATATTATACTACTATTGAAATTATTCTGGATAGTATTATTATAAAGTCATTGAGAATAACATACTAAATTATAAAAACATATTATTGATGCATTTAAGATATATATTTATTATATATTATCGAAGATATAGTTATGATTTGTAAGATAAACCCGGCCGAAGGCCGGCAAAAGGGCCGAAGGCCCGTTAAAGAGAGTCTGAGGGGCGAAGCCCCACAGGCTTTTATATGTATGGACCCCCTCTAAAAAAATTCCTAGCTACGCCACTGATTCAAGGGTAGTATCACTAAACACGAGGGATCCGAAGTGATCCGTTAACCTGAGCCTAACCATAATAATTTTTCGAACCTCCCCGAAAAACTATATAATTTTCATCTAAGCGGTTTATATTATGTTTTTTTTTCTTGGTCCTATAATTTTAACCCTACTTCTCTATACAGAAAAATTATTAATTACATTATTTTTTAGCCTGTTAAAATGTATTTGAAGCACAAATATAATAAATGCCTCATTTTCAACATCACTGGCTTCTTGGATTCGAGGCGGGAAGTATCTATATAAAATCACGATATTTTATTTTTGCGTTTTTGATATGCGATATAAAGTTCATTTATCACTTAATGAAAAATAAAGAGCCAAAGCTCCTCTCAGCACAACATACAACATAATTACAGGGGCATAATGGAATTGAATGATTTACCATCTTTTGAAAACAAACTTATCTCAAGATAATATTGTCATGGATAACTTAGGAATGGGAAATAGCTTAGTTATAACTGCCTTTAACTAAGCTGAAGCCTTATAAAAAATAAGTATAATAGATAGCTGATGGCCGAATAAATTGCTTTGTCTAAAATTAGCGGTCTGCTCACAAGGAATTGCGAAAAAAAACTAAAAAAATTCATATTTGATTATTTGGATAACGTTGAGAGAGTAATTAAATAGACTTCTTTGATGGCCTACCGGAAGCCCAAAAAATATGAATACCCAAAATAATTTTAATTAATTAAAGTGCTGACAGTCTACAAATTGTAACATTTTAAGAGTTTTGAAAGGATTGAGAGATTAAAATCGTTGTCAAATAAGAAAGGTTAAAATAACATGATACTAAATCAGACTAATATCCTCGTTAGAACTAAAATGATACTAAATCAGACTAATATCCTCGATTATATATATTTTTCTATAATATTCGTCAAATCAGAAAAGTTAGAACTAAAATGATACTAAATCTTTATTAAATAATAAGTTAAAAATATAATCAAACTAAATTAATTAAAAAAAATTAAAATAATCAAAAATTAAAATTAAATAATTAAGTTCGTAAAATCATTATCTGTGTTTATACAAATATCCTCGAATATATATATACTTTTCTATATTTCATTTACATAATGTTTTACAAACAAACTGAAAAAATCTTGAACTTATTCGAAATTTAATTCTTTTTTCTTGAGTAGATTTGAATATCCTTCGGCTTTGTAATTTGGTTTAACAATTATAACACCCTTCCACTTAGATTAGTCCCACCATTCTGCGAGTAAGGCATGGTTCCCGATACATTCTTCTAGCTCCTTTAATTATATCTCGTTTTACTCCCACATTATCCTAGTCTTTGCTTGTTTCTAACGGTTTCTAGTAACTAATGACGGTAAACCACTGACGATAATTTGTCTGCGAGTAACGATGGTTTCCACGACTTCTTATTCGATTTTTTATCTTATACTAAATTTTTGATAAGCAATTGGCTATAATTTGTCAACGATTAACGATAGCATCCTGGTCTTCTTGTCAATATATCCACTTTGCCTTAAGATCTCTTATACGATAATGATTTCTTGTATCTTTTGATCCAAAATAAAAATCCGATCTCTAATTGAGCTCGATTGCGGCATAAATTTTCTAATGACGAAAAGCCGTTTCTCTTTATGAAGATTTTTTGGTTAATCAACAACCTGATATTTTGCTAAATATTATCAACTTAAATAACAGTCAACCATATATCTTTATAACGAATTTCTTTTAGCTACATCGATCACTTGTACGTATAACGATCTCTTGTGACGCATTCTTTTTAGCTAAACGACTAATTCTCCGAAATACGACCATTAATATTGATACCATTGTTTTATTGCTCTCATTCTTTGTCTTAGTGTCGATAGTCATCTCATACATCCCCTTCCCCCTTTATTTAGAATCTCTTTTCAGAGTTAATTAGACTGACTTTTGATCTTCTAAAGCCTGTATCAATCGCTGTAAGGCACCTCTGTACCAATATGGTATTGATATTTATATTGCTGAGGCTAGTGGGAGAGACTGAATATCTATGGAATTTACTCTTTATTCAACTTTCAAAATAATAATCAAAATATCATCGGGTCTATAGTTAGAATAAAATGATACTAACTCTTTATTAAATAATAAGTTAAAAATATAATCAAACTAAATTAATTAAAAAAAAATTAAAATAATAAAAAATTAAAATTAAAAATTATAATTAAGTTCGTAAAATCATTATCTGTGTTTATACAAATATCCTCGAATATATATATACTTTTCTATATTTCATTTACATAATGTTTTACAAACAAACTGAAAAAATCTTGAACTTATTCGAAATTTAATTCTTTTTTCTTGAGTAGATTTGAATATCCTTCGGCTTTGTAATTTGGTTTAACAATTACAACACAAATCAAACTCCCAAAAATGTTCTAGAGTTATAGATTATTTTATTCTCACATCACGTGATGATAATTAACTTTTTGTCGCTACTATCTCTCTCAGAAGATGTTGACAATTTCTCAATAATACGTATTGTTAAGCAAGTTATTACTTACAATTTTTAATATACATATGCCAGCGATTTTAATCTAAATTTGATTAGGAAATTGATGGCTACCAAAAATTTAATATCTTTTTAGGGCCAGGAGTAATCAAACCCGTCTATGATTATTGCCATAATAATTATTATATTTTGTTAAAAATTTATAATATTGATTCATAGACCTGCAGGTCCGGTCGGGTTTAAAAAAATTTTTAAATTCCCGAGCCGGGCCTTAAAATATTTTTTAGAAAAATCCGGGCTGGGTGGGGCTGTATATTTTAAAAGTAAATATTATAAATCGCCATTATTAGCTATAAAAATCAAATATAATATATTTTAAAATAATGGGCGGGCTTGAAAATTAAAAAAAAATAAAATACGTGCCGAGTCAGGCCTGAAAATATAAAACATGGGTAAGGTCCAAAAAAATTTTTTGAAAATATAATTTGGGCCTGGTCGGGCCTTGCAAATGTTACTTCTGCAGGTCTCTGATTTAAATAAACAGTGAATATATTATATGATCCACTTAGTCTACCAGAGTTTTTTCTCCAATTTTTTATTTAACCAATATCTGATATTTATATTATAGGATGTTAAATTAAATCTATAGGCTTTTATTACTTCTTCAATTACTTATTTTAAATATATTTCCCAATATTAAAATATTTCCTTGAGAATATAAAGATTGAGTTCGTTGTTATCTTATACAAAAATTTGACATGAAATTCGAAGTCTATTACTTTAAACTCGAATAACTCCGATTAATTCAAAAAAATGGATATTTTAAACCCAGCTGATAAAGAAATAAAAAATATAGAGGTTAAAATAGAAAATTTAGATCGTTCACTAGAAAAAATATTTGATGAGACAATATTAAATCTATATAAAACAAAGGAATTTATTAAAGGTTATTATATATTCAATAACATGAATTAAACTGTCAATAAAGAGAATGGATCAATATCACTATCAAAATTTTTGGTATGTGAATATTTAAATCTTTTAAAAGATTCGTTATCGAAAAGTTCTACTGAGCACAAGGATATACATAGTTTAATTTCAAAATTTGGAAAAATAATTGAAAAAGTAAATATGTAATTTAACCTTAAAATATATGACATATTTAGAATTTTGTTTCAAATTATTATGATGCCTGCTTAGATCCAAATTTTGAAAATCCTACAAATATCAAAATTCTTAATGAAATGATCTGTGAACATTTTTTTAGACATGGAATATGCTTAATAGCTGATAATTTAATTCGAGTTTAAATGAAATGAATTATTTTAATAGATTTATATATTTTTTAGGAATCAAATATTGTACTCAGTAAAGAACAAAAAGAACCATTTATTGAGTTAAATAATATACTGCAGTCATTAAAGCAAAAAGATTTACAACCAGCCATAAAGTTATTATAATAAATTTAAAAACTCTTGGAATTTTTAATATTTTTTAGATGGACCAGTGATCATCATGAGGAGTTATTGGCAAAAAATAGTGATCTAGAATTTAAAATTCACAGACTATCTTTCCTAGAGATATTGTCTCTTTCATCAACCTCTAATGGTCTAAATTGCAATAATAGTTCAGAAACCCCAACTCTTAATCAAACTAAAATGGCCCTTATCTATGCAGCTAAAAAATTGACCCCATTTGCTAATTGCCAAATGAAAGAATTTCAAAAGCTTATGGGTTACCTTTTGTTTGCAAATAACCAAAATAATGATTGTAATGATAAAGCCACTTCTGGAAATGAAAATAAAACAACAGCTATATCAAAATATGATGATTATGCTTGGGAAGAAATAGAGGAATTGTTTGTGAGAGAAGCTTGTGCACTATTAGGTTTCTCCACTGAAAGTCCATTGAGTGTCAGGTTTATTTCTACAGTGAAATCTCTCAAATGTGGACCTCTCCTTTTACTGGTATCTCTCTGGCAAAAGAATATAATAAGTGTTCTATGTACAGTGGTAGATAAAAAAGAGGGGTCATATTCTTCCTTGAGAAATATTTTAAAACTCCCATATTAGGAAAATTATATATACTCTTTTAACTTTGAATAAATACACTTCATTGGCAAGTCAGTCTGACCAGTCAATTATGGTCAAATGATCAAAGGTATTTTAGGCCTGTCAAAGTCATTCCATGTCAAATGAGCAAGAAAATTGAGATTTTCTGCCATCCACTTTCAATTTTCATTAAAATTTGCTATATTCTTTTTATATCAAAAATGAAATTTAACTCATTAGCTATTATAAGATGTGTGATAATGGGATTAAAGATAAAAATTGGGGTTTTTTTGCCCCCTTCCAACACTAAATAATAAGTTTTTATTAAAAAATAAATTAGTTTTTGTAAGAACATTAATAATCCACAAATTCCCAGACTGTTAAATTTTTTGTTCAATCTGACCAATAAAAATTTTAAAAAAAGATTTGCCCATCATGGCCCGGCCATCAAAATTTTAAAGTTTGCCCTTTGATCATAAAATTAAAGTCCATGATGGTCTCTGCACTTAATTTCTGATTCATCCATCAAGTAAAAGGGATTTTCTGATTGCCTGTCAGCAAAAAGAGAAATATATATTTCCCTGGCATTCTTGTTAGATTATCTGCTAATTTTATTATAATATCATCCCCCTTCTTTCTCAATTATGGATTTTTTTTGCTTTATTTCATAATTTAAGCAGAAATTTTATATATAATCCATTTTTTAATTTATATTTTTCCTGATATACTAAATTATGTAATTGGAGATAATGAATGATAATAAAACATTTAATTTAGTTTTCATAATAATAAATATTTTTTGGAAATTTGTTTTTAATAAATTATAATAAGAAAACACAAAATACATTTTTTTTAATATTATTTTCTTTTAAATTTTAATTATGCAAAACATATATGTATATATTAGTGTATTTATAAATAATTCAAATTTTTGATAACAGGATCTTAGAAGTTCCCTAAAATATATGTATAGGGAATTTTCACAGCAGACACACATTTTTATTTATTTATGCCCAAATAATCATGGATATATATTTCTATTTCTGCAATATATTTTAAAATATATGAGATGCACTTTTCTAATATGATAAATAGAAGAACTAAATATCTTGTTTGTATGAGTTTAGTATCTGCCAAGTTATCTGTTGGTAAGGTGCCAGACTTATGGTAACAGGTATGTCCAAACAAATCAAACTGTTGATTAATTAATATATTAAATAAGTATTTATTTTTTAATCTCAAATGAAATTATAAAAACATGTCCAAAACATAAATTTTTTTATAAATTTTAAAAGTTTAACATACGATTTTATTAAAATTTGTGAAAGTTTTGTAACTTTTTGAATTTTTTTAATGATGTTTTGGACACAGCCTAATAAAGAAAATTTTGTCAACATATATTTTTTGTTATTTTTTTTTAAACTCTCCTCAAAAAATTTTTGGAGCTGAGTCTGATATATTATATTGACTATCTCTATCTTTACCAAAAATAACAGCATGTAAATGATGGATCTTATTAGAGATCAGTATTGGATGGCTTTGTGCAAAATATTACGAGCTTAGTTCACAAACTTTTTCATAAAATTGTAAGGGGTTGGTTTGGGGAGACCGGCCCGCGCCTACCACTAGATCTTATATACATTTCATATTTTTACTCTATAAACATTTTGCCCGACATGTCTAGTGATATTATTTGGACGAAACCTAGTTCAATTCTAGTCAATAAAAATTTACTATACAAATTATTTTGATATCACCATTACTATAATGGTAAATGTTTAATACAGTTTTTCATGTGGAGTAAAAGCTTACCCAGCTCTTTTAAACATCAAGCAAATGATGCAACAAAGACATGTGACTGGTGTTTGGAACTCTCATGTTAAGGATGAATTACCGGTAAATATAAACTTATTAATTATTATGTATTAAATTAAAACAAATTTAAGTGAAACCTTTAAAATGACTGACTGTCTTTAGACATTGTAAGTTAACATGCAATAAATACAAAAACCATGTAAATTTGTTAAAATAATTTCTATAGTAACCTAATCATGACCACCATAACTCATAAATTAACTTCCCATAAATCATTACTTTATGTAGTCTATACTGCATTGGTTATATAACTGATATTAAATTTAAAACATTTGAAGGAAGCAAGAAGTAAGAAAAAAAGAAGGAAAGAAAGCTTTTTATATTATAAAAAAACTTGGCGATGAAAATCGATCAAAAATAAGAGAAAAAAAATATTTATTTTGTCAAAACAAGGTGGAAGTAGATTTAGGCACCGAATGCAGATTTCACTCAATCTTTGCTTGCCCTATCTTACGTCAACAGAGCAATTCTTCCAATCCTCCTATGAGGCTAAAGTGTGGCCACGTTATATCGCGGGAGGCTCTTAATAAATTGGCCAATGTGTCCAAGTATAACGATTTAAATTTTTTTTGATGATTGAGAAATGAGCCTTTTTATAACGCCTGTGTGTTTTAAAGTAGTCAGGCTTAAAAAAAACTGTTATAATCTTGTAAATTTTCTGAATTCCTTCTTTTTTTTTTAAAAACTCCCACAAAATTAAACAATGAAATCTTCTTTTACACGTTTTATTTATGTGTTTCTATAAAAATTATATATGCACAGTGTATGATAGAAAAAGATTAAAGAAGAATATAAATACATGGAATATTAAATTTTTACTGCTGCTTTTCAATTTAAAATAAGAATTGAGTAATTTTCTAATTATCCGCTAAAAATAAGTTGCTAATATATAAAGGGATTTGAAAAATCGCATAAAAGCATTATTTGCCTTGGTTAATTTTAACAAATTGGCATATTTTTTTCCCTCATTTTAAAATGGTTGCAATTAAGCGATATTTATCTAAGTGTTGAGATTGTACAGCTAAATAGAGGCTGAGGACTGTAAACAAAATAAAGGATTATAATTTTTATTCTTTATTACTTCAAAAACAAATTATATTAATTTTCTAAAACACATTAAACGCGAATATAATATTAATAACGAAAAATAAATTATAATGAATATTTCTATTAACTAAATTATTTACAATAAAAAATCTTTTTAAACAACAAATTACAAATATTCTTTTTAGAATATATAAATACAACACTAAGGAGTTTCGATTGTATAAGGAATCTCTCATTAAAGGCTTAAAATGTCTTCTCCCTTAAAAATAATGACTTATATACCTCTATATACATTACAATATTGAAAAAAATTCTCAAACATTTTCAAAATTTTCCAGATGCATTCCGTTTTACAGCATATGTCTACTCTTTAGATTAAAGACGGCCAATGGTTTCGTTTCTCTGATTGAGACCTTTGAATCAAAGCCGCCGTGGTTTATTCAGTCTTTGTAATTGGTTTTTTATTCGGTCTCAGACAGTCCAGATTATTATTAATCTTGCTATAGGCAAATTATTATATTTTATTTGGAAAAAAAAAAAATTGCTGGTAACATTATCCAAACACCGCTTTGAAAATACGTTCTGTCTGGAAATTTAAAATATGCAAAGATGTTTTTTAATTGGGGAATTTCAGTTTTAAGGATCAAAAACACCCTCTCATTCATTAATTTTTAAATTCACAACGTTTAAAATATTGGTCCTTATGGTGATTTATTAAAAATTACTCCGCTACTCCTGAAAAACGTTATTAGAAAAAGTCATTATATAAGGTGCATCCTAACTTAACAGAAAAAAATAAGCCATATTTGTCGACATATTTTGTTTATTCCGCAAAGACTGACACTTTTTAAATGAGCTTTGCAGGGCCGTAGCCACAGGGGCGGGGCAGGCCCTCTTAAAAAAATTTTTGCCCCCAAAAATGGCCCTCATATATTTCCCCCTCCCCCCCCCCCCCAAAAAAAAAAATTTTTTTTGTAATTGATTATTTTTATATTTTTAAAATAAATTTTAAATATTGATTCAAAAAACATGTCTTGTTTGTAAATTTCTTCCTATCCTGTTTTATTTTTTTCCAATAATAAATCATCATTCATTCGTATTTTATTTTTCACGTGTGTTTGCGTATAACATTATATAGGCGCTTAATTATAACGTTTAAGTTGTAGTTATTTCAATGATAATTATTTTATTAATTATGGTTCAATGACAATATTATTATCTTTTGAAGGTCTCTGATATAGATCTGGGTGCAAATCATAAAAAACCGATTGATATATATATATTTAAATTATTCCTCACCCCCCAAAACCTCGAACCCCCACTTAGAGTGATAATTATTTACAATCAAAATCTAAAGAAACAGATTGATACCGATCCGTAAATATTTATTAAAATAAAAACGGTTCTTATTAAATTTTTATAAAATTTGGTAATTATATTGTGCAGTGTTGTTAAATAGCAGGATTTGGGCAGATTTTTAAAAATGGTTCGATTAAGATCTTAGACAAAATAATATTATCTAAGCCCGATATAACCAGTTATTTGAAACAGCGGTGAACATTTTATCATTATAAAGAAAATAGTGAGATAACAACAAATTAACCGTAAATCTTTACGATCTTAAATCAAGATTTCATGATATTTCTTAACATACAGGAGCTACCTTTCCGTGGGACTGGTTCAACAAAAATTACGGATGCTGCAAATGTAGAAAACATAATTTATTCTTTCTGGACTAATTATAGTAATGTTTTCATACACCATCCAAAAAGATCCTGTTAAATAAAAATACGAAATTTATATACAAAAATACGTGATATACATCACCCAGATTCAAAAAGAAGTAATATCTATTATGATAGATATGGTGCCTGATTATATTTCAGATAAATATAATAAAAGTGAGATGCCTTAATTTTTGTCTTAAATCTGATGTGACAAAAGATGCATCAGATTGTAAAAACCCAAGAATAATTATTAATATTTTTTCTGGAGAAGTCCAAGAAAATTTAATAGGGATTATTAATTTACAGTGTCTTTCTGCTGAAAGCATAACTAATGGCATTTTAAAGCAACTTAATGAGTTAAATATTAATTCAACGAATATGATAAACCAGGCATATGATGATGCAAACGTTATGTATGGCCGAAATGGTGGAGTGCAAACCCTACTTCAAAAAATAATTAAATTGCTACAACCACATGTTGCATCTTGTGGTTCAAAATTGGTATAATAATATTGTTATCATTTCTAATTTTTTTAAATTTATTCAATGCATTGCATAATTTTTTGGGCGGTCTAACGTATCCTGTTAATATGCAGGCCATACTCTTAAGAGACTTTTAGGCCAAAGGTGGACTGGTCATAAACATCTCGCATCATTTATTTAATTTTGAGGCTATTGGTGAAGTATTAGTTTACTTTTCTAAAAGAACTCTTAATTCAGAGGTTTCCACTCATGATTTTGTCGAAGCCTCTGGTTTTTTATCTCAATACGTTAATATAAATTACGTTATATTAGCCATTATAATTTATGAGATATTAATAACAATAGATCCACTATATAAGTATCTACAGTCAGTAGGTACTTATCAAGTGGATGCTAAAAATTATATTGATTCCACTATCAATATATTTAAAAAATATAAGAAGCAATAATTCTATTGATTTGATTAGAATAAAGGCTGAAAAACTTTAATCTCACTCCCCACAAATTATCAAGAATACGTAAAACGCCTATAAATTTTCAACATTTTTTAGTCGAGACCAAATTATAATTTGATTGTGAAAAAGACTCCAATTGGAGTTCTTTAAAAAGGAATTATTGATTACTTTGTTGATAATTTATTAGATAGATTTACACAAGATGATTATGATCTTCTATCAAGTTTTAATGCATTGTCCCCCTTTGATAGTGATTATTTTATATCGGACAAAATGGCCTGTTTATTAAACTTAAATATGGAAATTTTACATCATGAAATGAAAATAGCTAAAGGATTATTAGCTGCAGAAGTTAAAGAAACACATAATTTTGGAAATAACCTAAATATTATGTATAAAAAAAATATCATCATGCATTTAAAGAATTGTATAATATAAATGCTACTCAGCAGCCATCATCAACCAAAGGCTTGTGTGGCTTCTTTTTCTGTAATAAAGAGAGTTCTATCGAGCACTAGAGGGTCGATGAAAAAAGATCAAATGTAAGCAAAATTTAGTATTGATGACTTATGAAAAAAAAATAACACAAAATTTATCCTTTAATTCATTTATGTTAAAATTTAAAAATAAGAAATTGTCTTATTATATTATAGTATTATTTTGTATGTCCATATTATAGTAGTGCTGTAAACATTTTAAAAATCGAACGCGTTCAACGTTCATTGACAAAAATCGAACGCGTTCACGTTCAAATTCAAAAAAAGGAACGCGTTCAAGTTCATGAACGCGTTCATACGTTCAAAATTTTATGATAAATTTTTTTTAAAATTTAATTTGATATAAATAAATGCCTTATATTTTTCAACACAATATATTAGCCATGAGAAAAAATAATAGTTTTATTTTGATAATATAATTATAAATACAATATAATAGAGCGATAAAAAAATAAATTTATAAAAAAATTTTCTTATTAATTTTTAATAATAATTGCTTTTCAAAATTTTCATCTGATAGGCATGAACGCTTGTCAGTTAATACAGCGTTAGCTATACTAAAAACTCGCTCAACAGGGGCAGATGAAGGGATTGCGGTGTTATACTTGATAAATAATTCTTTTAAAAGGGGGAATTTATTAAAAACATTTAATGTTTTATCCATTGTTTCAAAAAATTGAGCTATGTTATCATCCTCTAATCTGCCTTCTTCTTCCTCGTCAAAAAAAAAGGATATCTCGGAATTGATTTTAAAACAGTGAAATATTTTTGATATTTGGGCCATGGTAATTCTAATTCATCTAATATTGAATTTTGATTTTCAGAATCTGATGATGAAATATTTATATCCATGCAAATGCTAATCTATTAAATTAAAATATAAAATATTCAAATTAATAAACTTTAATCTTATCTTCTCTAGCAGTAGCACTATGGTACGTTAATTGCAATATGAAAGAGGAAAAAGTAAAAACAGCTGATTAAAAAATATAAGACTTTTTGTTAAAAAATTGGATTAAATATTAATTTTTCAAATAAATAAAAATATAAGACTTTTTTGTTAAAAAATGCGGATTAATATTGATTTTTCAAATAAATAAAAATAAAAAGTGTTTTTAAAATTGAACGAACGTAAAATTGAACGCGTTCATCAAAGAAAAGGAACGCGTTCACGTTCAAAGTTCGTCAAAAAAAAAGGAACGCCGTTCATCACCTTTTTTCAAAAAAACGAACTTCGTTCACGAACGCGTTCGTTTACAACACTATATTATAGTACTATTTTGTATTCATATAACATTAAAAATTTTTTAATAAAAATAGCAAAAAATTTATATAAATGCTTAAATATTTGTTTTATTTAAAAAAAAAATAGTGACCCCCCTAAGTAAGCAGCTCCCCCCCTAACTGAAAATTCCTGGCTACGGCCCTGGAGTTTTGGGATATAATTTTAAAGTACCGGTTTTCTAAAGCCTTTTAAGTATCAACTGTAGCCTCTAAATTAATAATTATGGGAGGTACATCAATGCTCGTAGAAAATCATAAATTTCTACTATGTTAATCAAGATATCAATATCCACATCTTCAAAATCTTTATCCCTTTCACAACTTTTATTCTCAAACATTCTAAAAATACAAAGTTATATATAATTTTAAAATGATTAATTTAGAATAACCTGAAAGTCTTCACAAAGTTTCTACCATTGTCAGTAATGGTTTTTACTACCTTATGGATTTTAAAACTTCTATGTATATCAGTTATAATCTTGGTCAAGACTTCAATGTGTGCTTATTTTCAACATGTTTAAGGCTATGATCAGGCAACGTATTCAGGAATTTTCAACTGGGGAAGGGAGGTGATTTTATTAGTATTAAAATCATTTTTTGGAGATTAAAAATTTATTAGAAGTAATCATCATATAAAACTTATTAAAACCAGTCATATTTGAAAATATGATAATTTCAAACACAAATAATAAAATATTGGTAAATACAAAATATTAAGAGCGAATATAATACGGTTAAAAAATATTATAGCTATATAAACCGGTATGTAAATCACAATAAAATATAAAATTAAACATTTTATAATGATTTAAAGAGTTAGTCAAAATATCGTTCATAAATGAAAATTTAATCTTCTTTGCTATTGCGCCAATTTTTTAATAATTTGTTTTGTGTTAGGGATTAGATCTCGATGAGTAAAGGTAGTCTATTCAATCAATTTTAAGATGTCATACTTTTGATATAGGTTTTTATGTAATTAAGGAAGGTCCTCCCATTTGTGTTTGTATTAATTGGTATCATTGCCAAATATACAGTCATTTTTGGAAAACTTATAAAATATATTTTAAAGTATGCAATGCTTTTACTGTATTTCTTGGAAGATTATCTACAAAAATGAATCTTTTATACCATTTAAATTGTGAAATTAATTGGCCTTTAGATACATTTATATCATCTGAATAAAATTTAGCTAAATATTTAATTTTTCAATATCAAGATCTGATATATCCTCAGATCAGAGGAAGTTATGAAATATGGTATTTGTAAATGTGATAATTCACAAATCGTTCATTGATTTGAGTCAACTAAATCCAAAAGTGGAATAGAAACGGATATTTTATTACATTCCTCAATTGAGTCCACATAAATATTAGAACGATTTTTTTGTTGGTAAAGTCGAGGCTTGTGAATCTCAAAATCATATATTTCGCTCCACCTCAACAATCACATAAATCTCGAGAAATTTCTGATTGATATTATCTCTTGGTCTTCTAAAGTTGTAATATAATAATATTCACGTCAGCTTTGAAAAATATTGCATAAAATTGTTGTGTAATAAATAATTTATTAATACATTCCAATGAAAAAAATCGACAGTCATTAAATTTAATAATGTATTAGCTTCAAATCAAATATGTGTTTCAGATGATTCTGATTTCTTTAAGGGCATACAAACTAGGCTCTTCTAGATTCAAAAAAATGCGATAACAGCAAAATGTAAGAAAGTAAAACTTTAAATTATCGTCAGATAAAATATTAATATCAAGAAATAAATATTTAAATTAATTTGAACTTTTTGCAAATATTTAACATAGAATATAACCCTATTTGAAATAGAATACTTTGCAATTCACAATTCGTGAAGCTCTTTTATATTTTATCAAAAATTTTTGCTATAGGGCGGGGGATTTCTCCCTCTCTCCCACCCCCTCCCGCTGGCTACGCGTCTGGCTATGGCTGCAGATTATTGGAATGATTTCGAGTCGATTCAATGAGCTTTTACAGCTAAAAATTGCTTTATTAAGATCCACCTCGTTTAGAAAAAATATTTACTGTAGGAAGGAGATGGACATTTTATTTCATCCAATTCAGTATCATCTACATCTGATAACTATTATAAGTTATGATTGTATAATTATATTTGCATAACGATAAGTATAACGATTTAATTTTCTGACAGTTTTTTTATTATTATTAATTAAGATTCGAATATTCATGATTTAAGTTAAAAAATTTTTTTTATGATATTCAATTTTGTTGAATTATAGTATATTTTGCAAAATTTTTTATTTTTTATTTGTAAATTTAGTATGTGAATTTGTCTATAAATAATTTATTATATAAAGATATGCCAAATTATATTTTGCAACCATATTTTTATTATTAATTTCCAAGTCAATAAAATTTTAATAAATTCTCTTATATTATTCTTAATTAATTTTTATTGGTACTAACTTAACGTTATCTCTTAGTCTACACGAATTAGAAAGGCTCAACATTTAAAATAACAATAGTTTCAAAAATTTTAATAAATATGGAAATCATTCAATATTAAATTGATTGTTTAAACAATTTATGTAATATAATTACAATCTAGAGGAGCGGCATCCCAAAAAGGAGCTAACCACCGCTCCCGCCCCTGCTCCCGATTTTTAATATATAACGACGCTCCAGATGTTTTTAACGGCGCCCCATAAGCGCTCTTTAAAAACTCTACTTATTATGATCTTTGCCCCCTTTGACTATATGCAGACCTATGCGCCGATAGTATTATCGGCGGCACAGTTTTTTTAAACGATCGGTTGGCGGCGGCGAAACGATTTGCCTCAAAAATCGGCGGCGGCGCGGCAGCATCAAATAATTATCTAACTTAAATTTTTAAATTATAAATTCATTGGAAACATTTTTAAAATAAAATTTATGCTTTATTATGTTTATAACTATAATTTAACGATTTTATTAAGTTATAATTATCATGTATAAATAATATTTTATTTAGATTTATATAGGACATAATGTTGATCTTTTAGAGTTCAGAGTGAGCCCAACTATGGAAAATATACGCTCGCTGGGTGTGCGTTTAGCTAGAACGCACAGGACCTTTCTAGCTAGTATTGAAAGTTCAGGAAGATCCAATGCTCTTATCTTCCAAAAATATAAGACATCTTTTATCTCTAAATTATAAGGCGAAAATAATGAATGCACTCTTTTTCTAGACTAGTTAAATAATCTTGTTGTTCCAGGCTAGGATCCAAAAGTGCTCGTAACACCTAAGTAAAAAATAGAACAAAGAGAAATAATATTTAAAAAACACTAATTTATGTATTTTTAAATAGTACCTGAAGATCGCTTATTGGAAAATTCTAAATTTTGTTTAAATATTTCTTCCTTACATGATAAGTCATGTTTGTCAAGTAAATGTTTTATTGTGTTTGATATGCTGATATTTTTTGAAAAAATATTGATTGGATAATTAATTAAAAAATTCACAAATATTTTAAAAATAATAAAAAAATTTACTCTGAAAATGAATAATTATTTTAATCCCCACCATCTTTATCAAGTGCTATTTGCAAGCATATATTACAAAAAACTTTATCTGCAGCAACACTGGTTCTCTTATTATTTGTGTCAGTTTTTAATATTAAGGATCCAAAATGTTTCCATGCAAAAGCAGGTTTTGCTTGCAATATACTTTGTTACATTGATATTGCAATGCTGCATCTATTATAATTGTTTATCGTTAATTAAAATTTCCTTTTATGATAAATAATAAATTTTGTAATATGAGTTGTAAATTGCATTGTATTACTAATTATAAAATAATTGATGGTCTGATACAAAAGATTTGAAACATCAAAAATTAAAAGAATAAAATATATTATAATATTCAATACTTTTTATGTAAATTACTAGTCTAATAATAACATATCATCTTGCTCATATCAAATGTTTTTATAAATAATATTTATTAATTTTAAAAAATAAAATCGCATTTTTTAATAATTTGAAGTCCTTAAATTCGTTTTATAATCTGCTTGAAATCTTATAGGCTGAGAAAAAAAAATTTATCGAACGAAAAATATTTAAATTAACTTTAAAATAATATTTTTTGAATTATGATAGATAAGGTCTGCCTAATTCTAATAGTAGGAATTGAGGTAGATAACGATTTATAAGGGATGTTCACTAGTTTTGAACCTCCACCATTTTAAACATTTTAGTGATTGGGCAAGATAATTATTTTATTTTAATCATAATAATTTTTATATTATTTTTTGATTAAAAATATAAATCAGAGTCAAATGTCCTTATTGTCCGGAAGAATTGGCATTAACCGACGCTAAACAAATATTTTTTTAACCAAAATATTTCTCAAAAATGTTATCTCTTATCTAAATCGTCGCACAATTATTATTATAGCCTATAACTCACTGTTGGTCGAAACTTTTGGAGTACCATCCACCGTTTACAATGAAAGGAGGAAACCATCAAAATTCAATTATATTTGTTAAATAAATGGCATATTGTTTAATAGCTTTTTTGTAAAATTAATCAAGTAGAGCTAGAACCCTATAATATGATCATGCTATAAAATCTAAATCATCATTTAGTAATAAAAAACATAATATATTCATATAAATTATATTTTCTTTTATATTGTAAAAAAATAATTTATATCATAATTCCTTACAATTATGCATAATTTGTCTAATATTAAAAATATTATCCAAAAAAGTAGTTTCTTATCTGATGAATAAATAAAGTAACAATATGGCTGTAATCGTATGTGTCTAATTTATGAGAATGGAATATTTCTTAAAAGTTTTTTTGTAACATGTTAATTTATTATGGTGACATTGGACAAACAATTTTTGACCTCTCTATACACTTAATTTTATTTAGATTTTTTTGCATACAAAAAAATAAGGATCATTATTCATAAAAAAATAAAAATCACTTCCTTCATTGCACTACGTATTGATACTCAATTTTCCAGTCTTTTGGTCAAATCTATCATGCCTGATCCTATAAACAACAATATTTTTAAAAATCTTATCTTAATGGCTATTGAAATTACTGACTCAAAAGATGATGCTAGAAATGGAGCTAAAGGTGAATATTTTTTATTCACAGACCCATTCACGCTGGCACTGAAAATTATTTTACGACCATTCATACCCGATATTCAATATATTTTTTAGCAAGATCCGACCAGTCACTGGCAAAAAAATTCACAGACTATTTTTATAGAATAAAAAAAATTTAAAACTTTTTAAAGCATGATAATATTTTAACACATTTTTTATTTTATTTTACATTTAAATTTTTATTTGTTATAATTCTGTCTTTTTTATACTATGATATAAATAAGAAATAAACCATGTAATAATATTCGGTTATTTATTTTTGTAGCAATGTAATTAAGATTCACAACTCACTACATTTATAAATCAAAAATTTACTTAAAAAATGAAGAATCTTAATATATAACTCCTTGGTATATGCCAAAACGAGTTAATTTAGTTGAGTTCGTTCATCCTCTAGTAAAGGATTATTGTTTACGGATAGAAATTAATCATTTAATGGGAAACTGAACTGGCTATGGCGACAAAAAATGTAAGTGGCAAGTTTTCTAAACTTACGATTTTTTGCAAAATTATAGTTTTTGTTAACTTTATGAAAGTTCTTAAATTTTGTATTTTTAAAAAATCAGCTTTTCTTGGGGCAAATATAACTTCATATTTGATTCGCGAATAATGAATAAGAATTAAATAAACGGGATAGGGGGCAATGAGGATATCTTATGGAGAATTATAAGGAATTTTTCGTATTTTTGACATGACGTGCTCAAAAAAAAAATGAAGCCTTCCGCTTACTTTTAAATTATAGTGACAATTCTTTTTTTTACCATGGGCCCAATTCCGTAATCCAATTAGATATAAATCGAATATTCAGTAATCCTCTGCTTTTGAGAAAATACTTCCACATGACACAAAAGTTGATGGTTGCTTAAGGAGATCTCATTTACAGCTTTTATCGAGTAATCACTATTCATTGTTTTCAGGGATAATATTATATATACAATAGGTACGAGTAAGGGTTTATTGAATGAATTTTATCTAGATGATTGTAAAACGAAGGAAACACTTTAATTGTTAGTCGTTGAAGCTAGGCTTTTAATAGACATGTATGGAACATGAAAACTATTTTATTATATAACAAATGCCAATTGTCGCATATGATGCCAGGGATCCCTTTTTGTCCATAATCAGGGATGTGAACTCGGACCCTGAACCATCCTTGACCCTCGTATTTTGGCTGAACCCGGAACCGGACCCTTTTAAAAAGTGGAGGGTTCAGGGTGTTTAAAATTTTTAACTTAAAATTATTTTTTTTTAAATTAATGTAAAAATATATTTAAAAAATAATATAAAATTTTATTAATTTTAAAAAATAATGTAAAATTTTTATAATTTTATTAATTTTTAAAAAATAATGTAAAATTTTTATAATTTTATTAATTTTTTTCGTGGAATCTCCCTAAAAAATAGTCACTTTAAAACTATAATTGATAAAGCAAGGGATGTTGTAAAATATTTAAGAACTCCCACAAATGTTAGAATATTAAAACCCATGAAAAAGCAAATGGCAATTTTAGATTGCACAACACTTTGGCCCTCTATATGTATGATGCTAGAGCGATTATTAAGTTTGAAAGATTTCTGTAATGATTTTATCATAGGAGCATGTGAAATCATTTTGTCAGAAGATGATTGGAATCAAATAAAAGAGCTTACTAGTGTGCTGGTTCCTTTAAAAATAACAACATTAAGAGTGCAAGCAGAACAATTATGTTTATCGGATTTTTATGGCATATGGTTAAGATGTCGATTAGAGTTAGGGAGATAACAAGTTCTTTTTCAAATGAAGTATTAGAAAATACAAAAATAAGAGAGCAACAATATTTACAAAATAGTGTTGTATATGCTTCGATATATTTAGACCCGCGATATCAGGTTTTATTAAGTAGTGAGCAAAAACAAATGGCTATAGACCATCTTGAAGATTTATGGCATACCCAAAACTCTATTATTTACAATATATTGGAGGTTACAACAATATCTACTGGTTGTAGCGATAACAATGATAACGATATTGATGATCTGGAAATTTTACTATTAGATAGAGAAACAAAAATTAAATTATCATCTGATAGAAAGGAGCAAAAAATATCTATTGTATCTTTAATAGAAAAGTTCTCGGAAGTTATGAGAATAAATAGAGATGCAAACATTTTAAAATTCTGGGAGGAAAATTCTTCAATATATCCAGAATTATATACCTTATCTAGAATCGTCATGGCTGTACCGGCGACACAAGTACAATAATTTATGTATTACAAAAATGACTATCTATTTTAGGTAAACGTAGAACGTGGATTTTCATCTTTGAAACATATTTTGTCTAATTTACGTGGAAATCTGAAGGATGATATTTTAGAAGATATGATTGTGCGATTGAATAAAATATTTAAAATATAAATTATCTCATTTCGAATTATAAATGTGTATATATTGAAGTATAATAAAAAATGAATAAAAAAAAGTCTTATTTTGAGTCATTATTTTTATGTTCCCTCTGAACCCGGACCCTAAACCCGGGTCCTTTTTAAATTTATTACCGAACCCGGACCCTTTTTTTTTGTCGAAGGGTTCACATCCCTGTCCATAATAGAAAAAAAAATCATTTAAGAAAAATTAAACTTCATGCGTAGCCAGAATTTTGCTAAGATGTTGGGGGGGGGGCAATTTCTGCCTTATAATGATATTTACAAAATCAAGTAAATTTTTGAATGAGAGACCTCTCTCCCTTTCCTTGTCTAACACGCCGATTAAGCCACTAACAAGGGTAGACTATAAGGTTAAAGGTTTAATAAATTAATATAACACTAATAGCTTCAAAATAGTGATAGAAATCTTTTTTAGACAGGTAAATTTAAACGGTTTAAGTTCAATAAAATCTGGTTTGAATTCAATTTTTTTAAAATATAATATTAAAAATAAGCTGCAATATTTTTTTTCTGCAAAAACCCTGCTAACATTTTCACTTATAATACAATATAATATATATATTAAAAATAATAAAAATTTAATTATTATCATTGGGTCAATCTCTGTACTGGTTGCTCAAACCCCCAATCCTCTAGACATTGAAAACTTTTTTCTCGGAGGTCGGACTGTAAGAGGTAACCGACCCTTTCCGAAAATTAAATATTTGTATGCTCGATATACATTTTGTTTAAGCGAAATGTATATCAGAATCACATGTTATATTTAATCTTACATATTATTTATTTAATTTCCATTTCCCAAATTAACGATTTCCTAATTTACATTTTGTGACTAGTTAAAAATCATAATTATTTATATTCTGATTCTATTGATATGTCTATTTTATAATTTCGTTTTTATTATATATATATATATACAAATTAATTAAAATGTTATACTCTGGTTTGTAATTTTATTTGTCAATTGATAGGATCATAATTTATGGGGGTTAAATTAGTGTTGTTAAACGGCTCGATTTTAGCTGATTTTTAAAAACGGCGCCTCGGATTTCGTTAATAAATATTCAAACCTTTGTGCCACAAGCAAAATCTTGAGGCTTGCATAATATTTTTCCTAATAAAATAATGAGTTAGCCGTTTTAAAAATTGGATCGAAATGCTGGTTAAAAATAGGTTAAATATACTTTTATATAAGGTGACAATATGCGAATAAATATAATTAATTTTTTCTTAGATATTAAAATTTAAATAATTTTAATCGGGTTAGGCTGAAAAAACATTTGGGCTCGGGCCGGACAGCGAAATTTTTTCTGCGAAACAATTACTTTGGAGGGATCTAGTCATCAATAACTTAAATTTTATATATCGATTTGTTACAATTGAAATTTGGCTTTCTTCCATAACAATTTGTAGATAGAAGTTATTAAAACAATTTATTTTTTTAAATACCACCCCCCCCCCTTTCATTTTCGCAAAATCTGACTTGCGTATTGATTTTTTTAAAAGACATTTAAAAAATTTGCAAAAATATATTTTAAAAGGGAGTAAAATCATTTTGTGGGCTTAGGCCCCAGATTATAATCATTTCATTTTGATAAATTTATAAATATAATTTTTCATTTTATTGTAGATTTGATTTGAACCATAAGATAATGGTAGAAATTAAATTTATTTTTTCAATTTTTTATTGATAATATTTTTTTCAAAACAAGATTTTTAAACTAAAATAAAAATTTCCCATAAAAACAAAATTTAAAAAATTATAATTTATTAGTTCAAAAGAATTTTTTTTTTATTTATATAATCAGATGAAACTGGTAGAATTTACATATAAAAATGAAATTTAAATAACAACATTTTATTCAAAATGATAAATTTTGATTGTGGTAAAATGAAACTAAATTTATAAGGCTCCGTTTATATAGTAATCGCGAAAATATCGATACATCGCCTTCCATACCAATACTTAAACTCAAAATCCATTAAATAATAGGAAATATTTATGGTTGTGTTGAGCGATGAGAAGAATTGCTGGGAATTCGCCTAATATTGCGTATCGCAACGCTTAAGTTTCATGTAGGTGACTACGGGGCCGATGGTTTATAGTAACAATTTTCTTCTAAATCTGGCTAGATCAATTTTAATTTAGAGCAAAAAGATGGTTGACTAGGTTATGTCCTGACAGGTTAACACCCTATTTTGGTTTATTTTAAATTTGTAAATTAATTAAATAATATTTGTTTATATACATTTTTAGGTACAAATAAAAGAGACGCGGTAAATTTAAATAGCCTCTTCCAGGCTGTTTAGAAGAAACTAAATTGACTGCTAAACAGGCGGCTGTTTAGAAATATGGCGAACCCAGACACGTCTTAAGACATTATAGTATCGATTTAATGATCTATAAAAGAATTTTATTATTAGCTCTTATACTTAAATATCATGAATTGAAATCTGATTTATTAATGAAAAAATCTAGAAAGGAAACCATGGCACAGCTAACCGTATTTCGTAAAAACTCTTATAAATATTAACGAAAAATAAAGTCAGCTACATCAAACTGTTGCTGACTAAAAGTATAATATATATAAATACTTCTTAAGGTACGTTGGATCACATACCAGGGGATGTAAGATCACTACATGGGATACATAGTATCACTATTAAAAATAATTTTATAACACCTTAGAGTTTTGGAAACTATTATTTAACAAAAAATATGCATACAAAGATAAATGTCTATAAAAAATAAGACTTATATAAAAAATGTATCAATTTATTATTTCCTATAATGAATCAGAGTTGTTAAAGTAATACATAATAAATGTTTTATGTGTATCTTGTCTGGTCTGGATAAATTGTTATAAATTTACCTTAATTCATTTTTATAAGAAGTAGCTTATCTTTATACCTTTTTATAAAGAGTATCGGTGTCCATAGCTAAACAATTAAATAGTATCTTAATAAATCTGCAATTAATAGCCCTGTATCAGACCTATTTTTCTAGATTTAGCCTGATATGAATATTAAAATTAAACTAGCCAGGATCGAATAGACAAAGTATAACTGTAATTAAAAAAAGACTGAACCGGATTCATTTTTAGTTATTTAAGTTAGAAATAAATTGTTTTATAATAGAGAATGTAAGTCAAGAATAAATTTTGTTTAAAAATATCTATAGATATTTTCGCAACTTATTATAAACTATCCTCGGCTATTATGATGTGCAATAACCAGGATGCTATCGGTTCAACTTTAAGACCAGTCTCAACGGATAGTTTGCGATCACACCCATTACCTCTTTAGATATATCATCATACTCTTTTTTTCCTATATTTGACCTCTCCAAGTTATTAACTATTTAAACGAATTATCTTGAAATATAATATAATTAACATTCTCATTTATAGTATGAAATATGGAAAAGACAATTTATTGATTAGTCGCAAAAGCAATTATCATTTTTTCCAATATTATTTAATTAATAAATAAATACTAAATCACGAACTAGCCATACAAATATCGATTTATCATCATTTTATATAAATCATAATGGCATATTAATTTTTTCATTTAAATATTACATATATATATATTGGTATAATATAATTTTCCTTTGTCCATGCTTTATCCTCTTATTTTTATATTCCTTATATTATAAATTATAATTATGGTATTAAATTTTATTCTATTTATATATATTATATTCAACACGATAAAAAATAATATTTAAAAAAAAGAGCTATAAAAGCGAAAATTTGTATCTTCATAAAAATTATCATTGGTTTTAATATGTCTCTTTGCTTGATTATTATAGGGTTCTAACTCAATTTCATTCAATTTTTTGGACAGCAATTTAAATACTATGTCATCTAGCTGGTTTTATATTATATGAACTAGGAACTATAGTGTATTTTATAAAAAAATTTAGTTAAAAATAATTTAAGGGTTTTTAATGTAGAGATTTTTAATCTAGTCAAATAATAGTATATAAGTTTTTTTGTTAAATATAATTTTTGTCAATATAACCCTATGTTTTTATGAAATCCGAGATTTAAAAATTAAAAAAGAAGGTTAAAATCGAGAAATAATTATGTAAATTATAAGATTTATTGGACACTAAATCAAACTTTTAAAAGTTTAAAAGCAGAAAAACGTTATTAGAGAGCAAGATCATGGCTAAGACTATTGGCAGGCTGGGACAAAAAAGAACTCGGTAGTCCCTAACCCCCTCTCCCACCCGAGCTTTAAAAATTTTCATAAAATTAAGACACTAGATACGTGAGATTCATGAATAAATAAGTTAGAATATTAATTAGGTCATGTTTAATCAATACCATTATGATAAAATATCAAAATTTGTAATTGATGACTGAACTGAATTTGATATTGTTATTTACATAATTTGCGTAGTATTTATGTCTTAAAACTTTAATTCACTTTTAAATGCATAAAAAACGCAGTCCCTAAAATAGTCTAATTTTGTGTGTTCAAGGCCGCTACCCCGCCTTCTCCTCCGTCACTACTGTATATATTATCATCAATTAATTAATAATATTAATCTAAATCTAATATATATTAACTCTTAAAGGCATTACTAAACCACGCAAACAAAATTCTATTATGCAAAATTTACGTAATATTTTTTACCAAACCATGCAAAAGATAAAAAACATGCAAAAATGTCGCTTAAACCATATAATTAAAATACATTTTTAACCTTACATTTTTTTTAGCGATCATAAAAAATGAATAGTTCTAAATATATTTTGCAATGATTTCAATGAAAAGGTATTCACAAAGATGACAATTGTCATAATCATCATATAATAACTTTTGAAAATTTTTTTGGCGAAATTAGTTTCAAAAAATTTATAAAATTATATATTATTATGATATCACTGATAATTTATAGGTGCTAATCGTTATTTAAAAACTTTTTAAATTTTATTTGGCGAAAATAGTAATGAGCCGCTTTTTGAATATGACTAACTTAGTATTTTAGCCAGAAAGATATCGCCCAAGCCTTGAGATTTCGCTGATACATATTCAAATCTTTGTGCCATCTATGAGAAAAACCTTCAGGTTTGCATAAGATTTTTCTAGATAATATTGAGTTTAATTGTTGTGGAATATAAAAAGTATATATATATCTCTTTTTTATATTTGTTTTAAGTTAAATGCACTGCTTTTATAAAATCTATAACCTTTTTCTATAACCTTTTTCTATAACCTTTTGAGTTAATATTTTTATTTAATTTTTCCCAACAGGAATTCTAGTCAATCTTAGGGAAGCAGTTAAGAAGATTTTTAAATCATCATTAAAATGAGGATTTTTATCTTATTATTAAGAATTTAATCTCGAAAGATTTAATTACTATTTTTTAAGGTCTATATAAGTAAACTATTAAGAATTTGACTTTTTTTCCTTTTATATCGACGAAATTTTATTTAATGAATTTTAAATTATAATTGTAATAAAGTTTGATTATATGTTATAAAGATATTAAATTTTAAAATTGATAAAGTTATAAAATAAAATGTCTAACAAAAATTATTAAATTTATAAAATTATATAAAATTTATAGGTTATAAAATTTTTCAGATCTTTATTAAAATGAATGTATACTATTTAAAAATATGATACATTTATAATATATACAAGGAAAAAAAATAATCTCGCCTGCCTATCATTTATAAAAAAATTTAACCCACGCCGCCCACATAAAATGTAAATAAGCTCATTCTTTCAATTAAGTATCTAATAAAAAAAATGATTTAGTTTCAGCGCTTCAACTATAAAAAAGGTTTATAATTTAGGGAATGTTATATAAAGCATAAATCATAAGGGTAATTTATTTGATCTAATAAAATATTTATGTGATTACATAAAATTAATTTATTGATACTAAAAACCTTCCAGCAATGCTATTTTCTCATTCAGAAAATGCATATGTTGCTGGAATTGCCAATATTTTTTATAGTTATCTTGATGGCTTTAATAAATTTTTTTCTTGTCATTTCCATCTAAGTAGGATATCCGTTTGAAGTATATCCTCTATTCAAGGGAGATCTTTAAATAAAGTAAAACCATTAATAATAAATAAAAAAAAGTAATTTAAATTAATTGTTTATAAATTATAAACTTAAACTAAATTAAGTAGCCAAAAATTTTGATGAATTATACAAAAACTTGTTACTTATTTAAATATTTTTTTATGTCATTAGGTAATGCTCACCTCTGCAACAGACACATCTTCTTATCTGTTGTGTTTAATTTTGACATGGATGCTCTATTTCAAACATTGCATTTATAATTTAATAATCTTTAATTAAATTCTCTTTGCTTCTGGGGAAAAGGGTTAAATTAGGTTTTCATCCACGTTGATGTTATATTCTTCCATGCAATCAAATTCAACAAGTTTTCGATATATTTCTTACCAATTAATTTCTCCCGATGACAACATTCTCAGTTATAAATTCCTTGGTATTAAAAATTTTGAAATTTCAGGAAACATATGATTTTTTAATGTATACTTAAATAATTTTAAATAACAAATAAAAGTTGTAAATTTTTTTACCCCGCCTGCCAACCATAGTTTAAATTTTAACCCGCCCACCCGCTAGCCAGTTCTTTTAAAATTTTAACCCGCTCCCCCACTTAGATGGGCGGGCGTGGGCAGGTGGGTGCAGACCTCTATTTCATGCTAACCCTATCTCAATAGCTTCTACCTAATTTAGGATGCGAAATCAGATTTTAAATAATGTTTTCGCTACAACATTTTTGCAAAAATGCATTCACGAATATATTGGCGATAATCAAAATTGCGGTAATGCATTCGCGATAAAAACAAAAGTTTTGCAGTAATGACATATAACCAAATATTATATTTTAAAAAAATAAAATTTAATAGCCTAATATGATATTTTTAAAAACATTGATTTTTTTTAAAAAAATGTTTATTATAATGATAATATATATTATAGTAAAATACATATATTATGTTTCAATATAATATTTATAATCTTTTTTAACTTTTCATTATCAAATAATATTTATACAAATTAAATCAATCTATATTCATGAATGAATTCAATATGATTATTTCTTTTTTTTGTTCTTTGTTCTCTTTATAATTAAAAAAAAGTTTTCAATTAAAAATTATATTCAGTTTGACTGAGCAAAATATGAAGATCAAATATTCCACCTATTTTAAAATATTCGTCACAATCTTCTCTCTTCGCTCTTTGGAAATTGTTGGTATAAAATAAATTTATATATAATCAATTCAAAAAAATGATTATATATATTATAAATATTTTCATCATCATATAAAAATATATTTAATTTATCATGAATAATTTTTAATACTTAGTCCTTATTTGATTTTTTTTTTATCCTATATGTCTTAAATAAAAATAATAAATGTTAATTTACTTCACATTGGATATGATTTTCTTTTAGCATTTTATAATATTCTCCAGTCCACATTTAATCTCTTTCATTAAAATAATTTTTGTTGGCCGCATTAATAATAAGTAATAAAAACAAGTCTAAATTCATATTTAAATAAAATAAATAAGCTTAAATAAAATAATTTTTAAAATAGTAAGAATAAAACTTTATTTAAATGTCTCTCTCAAATTTCTATTATAAACGTGCAAAAATCACTAAATCCACGATTCAAAGAAATGCATTAAATCGTTTTTGACATTTAAGTTCTTATGACCTTAATCGAAGCTGATTTAATGCGCCGAATTAGAAGTCAAGTTGTTTGAATGGAAAATTGATTGTTAACCGAGTAGGAGTGCTAAACAAAATATTTAATTCCAAAATATTTAATAATTATTTTATTTTATATATTCCCTTCGATAACATTTATCACGTGATTTCTGCGTAAATGAGATCAAGAATTTTATAGAAATGGAATTTTACTTTGTGATGCTATTTTATTTAGCTACTTTTTATAAAAAATCGTTATATAAATTTAATATCGTAGCCCAATTCGGAGTTCAATTTAGGGTAAAATTTAAAGTTCAATAAGCAGTTTAGATAAGTATTAATTATTGTCCATTAATTCCACGTAATTACTATATATTTTTTTAAAAATAAATATTATGAAAGGAAACTGCGTGCATGCTTTTAATAGATCTACCATGAAAAAGGGCTACATTAGCTCTCCTAACTATCCAAATTTTTATCCTTCCAATTCTGAATGTTGGTACTTTTTTTACGGAACCGTGTATGAAGGATTATCCATTAAATTTGAAGAATTTGACTTGAAAGAGAAAAACAAATTTGGGTTAATATTATTTTGGTCATATCTTATTATTTAAAATTAATTCACATTTTTTGGTCTATCGAAAAAACGTTTTGACATTGGTCTTGTTCAAATTAATGGTCTACCGGGAACCTGCCCCTCTCCCATCCATCAGTCATTGTAACTACCTAAGAAGGTGCTCATGGTAGTCTTTTTTTAATTTTTTATATAATAATAAAAAAAACTCTTTTCTAAAACTGATTATCTCCCATCAATTTATTTATAATAAACGTATAACAAATATGTAGGACAAATTTAGTAGATATTCTTCGATAATAAAAAATTTGTCATATTCCTGCATATGTAAGCTAACAAATTTGCACAATAGTAATAAATTTAAATTTATATCTTTATTAATTTACAATAGGTGTTTAAACGACTATTTGGAAATATATAATATCGGCGATAATGGATTAAAACATTTGATAAATCGGTTGTGCGGGAACATAGATAATATCTCCAAAACAATTTTTTCCTTCCAAAGCAACATGGAATTGAGATTTAAATCCGACAATTCTGGCTCTAACACTAGATTCAAAGGGTTCATTGCGAGTTTTGAATTTGTTAATGAAGGTAAAATTATCATGATAGTAAAGACAAATTTATTGACCTATTCTGTTATTTTTTGGATAACTAACAAATTGCATCTTAACGATAATGGCTCATTATCTTTGTAACAAAATATTATATATTTCTATGCCCTTTCTGTGATAATTTTAAAATGGTGCCCGACATAAGTTGTATTAAATATTAATTATGTATTGTAATGAGAGCTCTGCAAGTCGACAGGAAGATATTTTATCACTTGGTCCGGACTAACCTTAATATTAGACTATTTCACCCCAGACCGAACTTTTTACATATCTGAGCCAAACTCAAACCTTGACTAAATTAAAATAACACTAAAATTTATAATTTTCATCCAGCACATTTTTTACTATTTCCTTGAGAGATAGATAATTTCAATTATACTTTTTATTCACTAGAAAATTTTGAACCTTATTTCAAAGACCATTTTGCGGAAGACATCATATCTCAAGTTACTCATTATAATGGTAATAATTTTTCGCGACCAATTATTTCAACGAATTTAAAAAATAATACTTTAATAAACGATTTATCAACAAAATTTCAATCTGAAAATATGAAATGTGGCAAATTCATCAAAGATAAAAAATTTGGAATAATACAGTCTCCCGGCTATCCATTTAATTACGAATCATCTCTCGAATGTGTTTGGGTTATCAGGGTCCAGAAATACTGGAGAATATATATGAGAATGGAAGAATTGGATTTAGAAGGAGGATTATGTATGAATATAAATTTTATCTGCTATTATATTTTTGATTAATCAAAATTAATATATATATATATAAATAAAAGCCCTTTCCAATATTTGTAAGTTAGTTTGTTTAAAACTTAGCTTATAATAAATTGAAAAAAATTTCTGAAAAATCTATGAACGACACACAAAAGTTGATCATTTTCAATATAAGTCACCAGACTTAGATTATAGGTTTACTGCTATTACCATCTGCCCATCTAATTAGTAATGAATCGGTTAAAAAGATTATGACATAAAGTGTCTTTTATCTTTGATTGATATTTTCAAGTTAGCTCTGATTATTTTGGTATTTTTTATAAAGAACTTTTAATGAATATCATTTAAAAATCTACACTTAAAAGGCATATATATCTTAATTACAATTCTATAAATGTTTTTATTGATGATTTATTCAAATTTAATAATAAAAGTGAGCCCCGACTAGTGGTGACAAAATTATCATTAATTAAATGTTATTAAAAAATAATATGTATATTATATTGTTTGATGAATAAATTAATTACTAACTAAATTGAAACATTATTAAATTAGTGTAATTCTTAAATATTTTTTAAAGATATTATTATAGTACATAAATGTAAACGTCCATATGTTTTTCCCAGCAGTGTTATATTTTTTAAACTTAAATTAATTTATTTAATGAGTTTTTTTAAAATCTGAATCTAATTTTGCCTATATTTCCCAAACAGGTCCATCATCTTGAAATTACTTTTAGCTTAAAAATAATTAAATTATATTTTCCATAGTTTTTAAAAAAAATATATTATTAGGAAACAAAATGGAAAAGGGGGTAAAATGATTGATTTATAAAATTTTCATTCATTTATAAACTTGAAATGTATATTAAAATAAATCTACCTTTTACAATCATTAATATCCCACTGAAAAAATAAATAACTAATTTTATTGTATCACAAAGAAAACATAAAATCATGACAAAGAAATCTTGAAAGTCTTGCTGCTTTCTAGCAAATCCAAATAAATGACATTATATTGATGTTTGACATGTATAACATATAACATTAGATATTATATTAACTAATGTAGTCTACGAATCTACATTTAAACATAATTTGATTGACATTGAATATTATATAAATTTATTTATACATATAATGTAAAAATGTACAATTACAACAGGCCCCATATTACATCCCCCCCCCTCTCCCTCAATTACATATTTTTTCATATGCTTCCCAAATTCTTCATTTAGCTTGTACAAGCAGGGTTGCCAGATATTTTTCACTTGAAAACGCGAGTTTTTATTTTATAATAATTTATGAGGGCATCGCCCCCATACTTGTGGGCCTTCTGCCAGGTTAATCGCTATAGCATACTCATCTAAGTTAATATGTTATATAATATAATAAGATTCAAGACAATATTAAATTTAATATTTTTTATTGATTTACTAATAATATTTATGATGTATTATTTTCCCATGTTTATAAATAGAGCATAATATTAATTATGATAATTTAAGGAGGCAATAAATTTTCCATCAAAGTTAAGGAATGATAATACGGTGTTCACATTTGTGATAAAGAGGAATCTTAAAAAGGTTTTACGCGCGTTTCGTTTTATTTTTATTTAATTCTATTGATATTTATTAATTTTCAATGTTGTTTTTTGGCCTTATGATTTAAGATATGTCTAATATAGGGTATTAATCGATAGATAATCATAATATTGCAAATGGAGTCAATCTCTACCTCTTAATGGGCGAGTCTAGGTCTGTGGGGTCAGGAAAAAATATCGATATGGGTATCAAATAAAAGCTAATTTAAATATCTTTTGACTGAAAGTATTTATTCTTGGTCTTGATGGGTATGATTTGGTCTGAGGGGGGGGGGAATAGAAGGGGGAGTGGAGATTAAAAAAATTATTTTTTTTGATATGGGTATCAAATAAAAGATAGTTATAATATTTCTTTATTGTAAAATAATATTCACTCATAATGGGAGAGTCTAGGTCTTGGGGGTCAGGAATATTTTTCAACATAATATATCGATATGGGTGTCAAATAAAAGCTAATTTAAATATCTTTTGATTGGAAGTATTCATTCTTGGTCTTGATGGGTATGACTTGGTCTGGGAGGTGGATTTATTAGGGGGGGGGGGGTAAAAAGTAATTTTTTTGATAAGGGTATCAAATAAAAGGTAATTAAAATATTTATTTATAAAAAAAATTATCACTATAAGTGGGCGTATCTAGGTCATGGGGGGTCAGAAATTTTTTTATAAACACAAAATAACGATATTGGTATCAAATAAAAGGTAATTAAAAAATCTTTTGTTTGTAATATTAATCATCAATCTAAGTGGGCGGGTCTAGGTTTTGGGGGGTCAGAAATATTTTTATAAACACAATATAACGATATGGGTATCAAATAAAAGGTAATTAAAATATCTCTTGTTTGTATTAATTATACACTAAATAGACGGGAGGTCTTGGGTGGTCAGGAATGTTTTTATAAACGAAAAATATTGATTTAGGAATTAAATAAAAGGTAATTTAAATATCTTTTAACTGAAAGTATTTACTCTTATTTAAAAGGGCTCGACTTGATTTGGATTGGGGGGGGGGGGGGTGAAATAAAAAGTATTTAAAAATCTTTTGATTATATT
Organism: Gordionus sp. m RMFG-2023; assembly: GCF_954871325.1. Taxonomy (NCBI): domain Eukaryota; kingdom Metazoa; phylum Nematomorpha; class Gordioida; order Chordodea; family Parachordodidae; genus Gordionus; species Gordionus sp. m RMFG-2023. The sequence goes on from NC_088776.1 coordinate 41,660,592, forward strand.
AATTTTATCAAATTTCTGGAGGCTACATTTGAAACGATCGATTCACAAATTTTACTATTACATTATAAATATTTTAATTATTTCAGTATAAATTATTACACTTCTTTACAAGCAAATCATTCCTATTATTATATTTTTTTCAAGACATATTATCAACACATATTTTATTTGATTTGGATAATTGAAATTTGAAATATAATTTTGAACAATTATTTATTATTTACACAAATAATATTTAAGTGACATTTTGTCACTATAATTAATGCCATTTTTAAAACATTGGCATCTCATATTGTTGCAACCTTTTTGGAAATTGCATTAATTTACAATAACCATAAGAAGATGTACTTCTTGATGCTGTTATTATGGAGATGGTCTTATTAAGAATGGTTAAATTTTATTGATTTGTGAACGTTCATTTTTAAAAATTGGGAATCAATTTTTCCCAAACTTAGTTCCAACGCATAGTTTCTCCCCCCCCCCCCCATTTGGATAATTTTGGCTTCAATATTTTAGGGCATAGATTTGATCTATCATATTTATTTATTGGGATCAGTACGTGATCCACAATAAATATTTTATTTTTTTAATTTTATTTTTGTATTGTCTCTATCTATTATAAATAGGTAATAAACGAAGGCTGCCTATCTAAAACTTTTTCTATGCTAATGCCTATTGAGTTTGTGGTATTTTTATCTTGCCATAGTATTGTGTTGCCTATTTTATATCTCCTTCTCTCCGAAAGAATATATTTAATATTGTAAAATGATTCGTAGGAATTCCCCATTTTTATTTTGTGAGCAATAATATTGCCTCAGGTTCATTAGTAGTATTATTATGGTTATAAAGCAGATATAAAGTATTTGTGCAAGTCGGATTAGAAACTGTAGTGAAATCTAATTTAAAATGAATAATATATAAATATGAAGAGTTAAATTAGTAGGTTAGAGTTAGTAAACTATTCATTAATTTTATTACTTTCATGAGAAAAAATATTAAGTAACAATTCACTGACATTATAAGAGCTTGGTATGGAATGCCTACTTAGAGTATAATTATTGCAATCATGTGATATTTTAATTACCTTTTATTTGATACCCATATCGTTATTTTATGTTGAAAAAATTTTCCTGACCCCCCCCCTCCCCAAGACTAGACCCGCCCATTTTTATTACAATCAAAAGATATTTTGATATCAATATTTTTTATTCTTTATCCCCTCACCCCCCTAGATCAGGTCCTACCCATCAAGACCAAGTTCTACCCATCAAGGGCAAGAATAAATGCTTTCAGTCAAAAGATAATTAAATTTGTTTTGTTTGATACCCATATCTATGTTGATAAATATATTCTGATCCCTCCAGGGCCTAGACTCGCCCAGTGAGTGACAATTATTATTACAATCAAAAGATATTTTAAACCTTTTATTTAATGCCCATATCATTATTTTGTGTTTATAGAAATATTCCTGACCCCCCCCCCCCCCATGACCTAGACCCTCCCACTTAGAGTGATCATTATTACAATCAAATGATTTTAATTACCTTTTATTTGATACCCATATCAAAAAAATTATTTTTTACACCCCTCCCCCCCTCCCTTAGGCCAAGTCCTACACATCAAAATCAAGAATGAATACTTTCAGTCAAAAGATATTTAAATTAACTTTTATTTGATACCAATATCGATATTTATGTTGAAAAATGTTATTGACCCCTTTAGGCCCAAGACCCACCCACTTTGAGTGATTATTATTATTACAATAAAAATAATTACCTTTTATTTGATACCTATATCAATATCTTTTATTTTTTACCATATCCCCCCCCCACCTCCTAAATCAAGTCCTACCCATCAATACCAATATTAAATGCTTTCAGTCAAAAGATTTTTAAATTAGCTTTTATTTGATAACCATATCGATAGTTTGTTTTGATAAAAATATTCCTAACCCCCCAGGCCTAGACTAGCCCATTAATGAGAAAATGTTGACGTATAGTTGAATAGATCTTTTGTTAGCTATCGATTATACCCTATATTCGACATATCTACTTTCATAAGCCCCCCAAAAACTTAGAAAATTTAAAAAAATAAAGCAAAACGCGTGTAAAACGCGTTTTAAATTAAGGTTATTCTTTATCATGGTTCAAAGTGATAATACCGTATAGTTCTTTACCCTTTAAAAAATTGAATTTTTAAAGGGATCCCTTTAAAACCCATGATGATCCCGGATAGTTCCGATCCCTTTAAAAATGACGACATATATAAACATTAAAATTTAAATATATCCTAATTATTTATAATTTATTATTTAATTTTGAAATTGAAATCTATATTTTCAATTTGTATTATAATCCTAAATCATCTGGCGTAAATTATTTAAAATGTCATCGCAAATGCATATACAAATCGATGTAAATTAAGATAAGAATCAAATGGAAGACACCCTAGAAGAAAATGTTCTTGATAATAATAATAGAAATTTTCCATTTCCAAAATTTGAAAATATTTTCAAATTAATGTAAAAACAAAAGGTGGCTACAAATTTATTTGTTCAAACTGTAAAAAATATATCCACAAATAAATTTAGTAGCTATAACCTCAAAAACACTTAAAGGTAATTGTCATTTATAAATCTAATTGTATTTTTATTTTATAAGAATGCTCAACAGTTTTAAAGAGTTAGAAAAACATCTTAATAATTTTGGTATAGGGGAGACTATATTCAAAAAGACCAATTCATTTCAAGTTATATTAATTATTTATATTACACATGCCAATATTTCTGAGAAACTAGGTGAGCTGATAAAGTTATCGTAGATTTTATAATTAATACAATTAAGCCAGTGTCATTGATTGATAATCCATCATTTACCATGTTGATTAAAGCTCTATCCCTGGTACAACAATTTTTTGTCGCCAGATATTAATGATTGATATAGTAAACAATGATGGCCTACTTAGAACCATAAAAACGACTTCCACTGATAATATTGAGGATTCGAATATGATAGAAAATCCCCTAGGCGCGTTTTTTAAATCTAAAAATACAAATGAATATTTTTGATAATTTTTCCTATATTAAAAAAAATATATAATTCAGTACTACTGCCTTGCCCGCAAGTGCTAGTGTTGAGAGATTATTTAGTAAGGTGAAATTTATACTTTCTGATCGTCGCTCTAGACTTGGGGAATAGTATAGAAATGATTTTATTATTAAAATGCAAAAAAAGATATTTTTATTACTATAGTCTGTTTACATATTTTTTTATAATCAAAACTAACATATTTAAATATTTAATTTTATGTATTAAAATAAAACAAATTTATTTCTAAATTTTTTTATAAAGAGTAGTCTAAAAAGTAGTTAAAGCTACTTTTAAAAATAGCTAATTTTAAAAAATAGTAGCTAATAGCACACTACTTTTTTTGATTGATAGCAATAGCGGTAGCACGTGACAAATAGCGATCGCGGTATCTGCCTTTGTTTCTGGTGCCAAAATATTTTGTATTATTTTAAAGCCTTTTGTTCTGCCACATGAAAATATTGATGCAATTTTAGAGCCAGGAAAAAGTGTATAAAATAGCTTGCTTGAACAATCTGTACATATAGCTATGGGAATGTTTTATGGAATGATATATTTCAGCCATAACAGACAAGGTTTCATTCTTAAAATATTTGGTTACGTATGATTATAAAAGTATTGGTTCTAGATTGTTCATTTGTCAGTTTATGTTTGTTAGATTTCATATGTTTGATTATATCATACTATCACTACGGCTTATTGGAAAGCGTGATACACACATACTACATTTTACAGTCGACTCTGAATGCTGCTTTAACCATTCATATTTTTGTTCCCAACTTTTATTATAACTTACCTGCTATATTTTCTTCTTTTTTGTTTGTTAAGGTTTCAATCTTTCATCTTGAGAATTCCTTTATTATAAATTAATTTTACTTAATTATTTTATAAAAATGATCATGAATCTAATTAATCAACTCTATCAATTAATGTTTTTAGATATTTCTTAATTTAATTGTTAATAAGCTTTAGCAATATCTGTCTAAGTTAAATTAGGCTAATTATAATTTGATGTGAATGTACAATTAATTTATTTCATAAAAGATTTTACAAGTTTTAAAACTAAGATTTATAAAATCCATAAAATAAAGTTATTTAAAACATTTTACTTGATAAACTTTCTTTAAACTGAATTTGCGGGTAATCAACTCAATATCTATTTATACATTGTTCATGGAAAATTAATTATTGATCAATGAATATGGTTAGGTGAACTATTAACAAATACTACAATTTTTTTTAATATTTTAAAATAAAATTAATTTAAAATTTTATATTTGTTTTTAAAAATATTTTGAAAAAATTCAAAAAATTTTGAAAAAACTTAAAAACGTGAGAAAAAATATGGGTTCTAACATGAAAATTTTGATTTTTTATATATTTTTTAGAACAAACTTTCCACTTTTATCACATTAAATACCCCGTATAAATTATATATTTTAATAAATAGATCAACATTTTACAATCCCTAATATCCCACTAAAAAGATCAATAAATAATATTTTTCCATCACAAAGAAAACATTAAAATCATGACAAAGAATTCAAAGTCTTGCTGTATTCTCACAAATCCAAATGATTGACATTATGTTGATGGTTGACATGTATAACCTATAATATTGTCATGAGATATTATATAATACTAAATATGTAATCTACGAATCTACATTTAAACATTATTTGATTGACATGAGATATTAAATAAAGTTATATACATATATAATGTAAAAAATACACAATTATAACTATATAATTATTAAAAACAAAATGATGAAAAAATTATTATTGAAGTGTTAAACTTTTTGCAGAATAACGATATATGTCATAACAAAATATGTAAAATGTTCTAAATAAAATACCCCATACCACTTAAAGAGATCTAACATTGGCATAATCAAGGGGGGAGTAGGAAATCATCCCATTCTCTTCCCAGGAATGGAATATATCATTATTATCATAATTTTTTTTAAAATAATTGAAAATAATGAATGAGCTACAAACCTATTTGCGATTTTTTAATATGATATGCTATTTAATGCAAGATCGCGTCAATTAAACCATATTATTTGAAATAAATTATTTGCGATTAAATGCAATTTCAAAAACGCCAATTTGGAAGCAATTTAATTAATAAACCAAAACTATTTTTGAAACGTAATCCAACCAATGTCCTTCAGAAAGGAGGCTTAAATCCTCCATTAAAATTTATGAAGGGAAAAACAACTCAAAGTTCTCCTTCTACCTTAGGATATATGATTGCGAAAGAAATCACCCGATTCAAAAATAAATATTTACATTATCTGAAAAATATGTTATTATATTAATGATGATAGTAAAACTTGTAAATTATATGATTTATATAAATAAGGATATGTATAAACAGGGGCGGACTGGCGACCTACGGCCTCATGGGCATTCATAAAGGCCTCATTTATATGGGGCTTCGCCCCCATACCCCCATTATGAGGGCCTTCGGCCCGCTTTTGCCCGGTCTTCGACCGGGTTCCCTTATATGGCTTCTTCGATTTACATGATTTTTATTACTTCTTGTTACATTAGTAACGATTTTATTTTAATATATTGTAGATAATGAAGGTTTAAGCTATCAATTTAAACTTTTACTTTATATTAATTTTTATATGAAACATAATATTATATTTTATATATTTAATATTAAATTGATTTATTTTTGTATATATAAAGAGATCATTATTATATAAAGAGATCATTATTATATAAAGAGATCATTATTATATAAAGAGATCATTATTATATAAAGAGATCATTATTATATAAAGAGATCATTATTATATAAAGAGATCATTATTATATAAAAGAGATCATTATTATATAAAATTTTACTAGTTAACTTTTGAAAATAAAGAACTTAATTTAATATTTTAAATCGATTCTATTCCTACGTTCAAATCAAGCTATCACCCCCGCGTGTCGAATACTTCTTATTTTTGAAAATAAGTTTAAAAGATTTACATTTTTAGTAATAAAAGAATAGTATTATACGATAATCATATATTTTATTTTTAAAAAATGTACATCTAAGATCATATTCACTACCAATATAAAATAATAATCATTGCACATATATATTTTATATCAGATTTATAACTATATTGCATTATAAAATAAAGCATACATCACATGTTAAATATAAAAAATACATGCTCAATATATCAAATCAATTAATTTTACACATAAAAAATTATTCAGTTATACAATATTACAGCGTATAAAATTGCTGCATATATAAAATCAGGCACCGATCATATTGTAAATAGATATTATGAAATTCAAATAAAAGAATTGAGGAAATATATAATTTTTACGTTAATAAATCTCTCATTAACTTTGAACCTTTGCGCAAATATACAAGAATATCTTCTAGTTCAATCTGCGCTAATGGTTCTCATCAACTGACATCAATAAAAACGCTTCTAATTTTTATTGGTCAATATTAACTCTCAGCTTATTTTTATAATTTTTAATTTACTAAATGTTTTCTCGCAATTAACCTGCATAAATGACAAAGTTAAAATGTATTAATATGTCAAATATAAATTAGTGTCACTTGTATGCATATTGCATCTTTTAAAAATTTCATACACGCATATTAAACACTTGTTACATTTATTATCATCACTGAGTTATTATCATATTTTAATATTCCATCTTCTTCATTTGACTCCTCACTTGTACATACGATCATCGTCCGTTTCATTTAATTCTGCTACCAAATCTTTGAATACACTGGCAAATGAATATTATTCGTTACGTAATTTAACACTCAATATATATATCTTTACTATTTATTTCATCAAAATGTCTAGGGTGCAAATATTGCACATTTAAAATAAACTTCGCAAAGAGACGTTCCGACAAGGTGTTTATAATTTGATGAATTATAGGACGAAATACTCCGAACCTATAAAGATCAATCGATTCTTGAGGACGTTTATTTTGGCATTTGTACTATATATTCTCTTCGCTCGTCCTATTCGATTTTTTTAGCAGAGTATTCTGTATCCTGATACTCTCCGGGAGCTTTAAATATTAAAGTGTTTCATTTAAATTAGAAGCCATTTTATTGCTTTATTTTGAATCGATGTAATAATCGATGATACAGAAGACTTAGCATCTTTTATCATTTCCCATGCTGACAAAGTACCTAATTTTTTAATTTGAAGATATGACAGTGACCCAATTATTTCTAAAATTTCCTATATATTATAGCAGTACTTAGAGTCTAGATTTACATAAATTATCATGTTTTTGTTTCAAATGATATATTATCTAATATAAATTGAAGTGCATATCGTTATTGGGAGAAAGCTCTCTTTACCATATATCCTCTAGGGGTTTTTCACGTACCCACCACCTTATCTTACCTATTTTTTGCAGCTTTCTCAACTTATTTTGGCCAGATGAATTATTCTGTTTCACCCAAGCATCCATCCATTTATCTAATTCACCGACCTGGATTTTATTTGATTTCAATGTAAGAACAAGAAATGTTGGCCATATTATTTCTACAATAAATCACTGTATAAAAATGTAATATAATAAATTAATCAAAACTTAGCTTTCACTCCACTCAAACGGAAGCGTTTTTACTTCATTTAAAATAAACAAAGAAAAGAACGTGGTAATGATGTATAGCGTCAAGCGACGTTACTGATATTTTATGCATAAAATTATAGTAAACGACATGACAATTGTCAAGGAAGATATTCAAATCATAGAGATATCATCAAAAATAAATAAATGATAAGTGAAAATAATGTGAACATAATAATATATTTTTTTTCTAATCGGCCTCTTTTTTGATATTTTCCTCTGATCGGCCTCAAAAATCGACATTTTCACGCGGCCTCGTGGGCAAAATGCCCACCTGGTCTTATGGCCAGTCCACCCCTGTGTATAAATAATATAGTAGTAAGTATTCTTTAAATTCTAGAATACTCGCAAAATCGGATTTTAAATTGCTTAAAAATTCTCAATAAATTATTTAAAGGTGAATAAATTACACATTGCCGAAAATAAAAAACACATTGACCCTCCGTCCCTCATTATTTCTTTCCTTTCTTCCTTACATAAATACGAAAAAGGAAATTTTTATTGTCAATAATTTTTTTTTATTTTAATATCATGTTTTAAAAGATTAAGATTATTTCACAAAAGGTCAAAATTTTAAGATGGATTGAGACCTTGCTCTCCTTAACGACCACATTGTACATTCGAGAAATATGAAGCCTTACAATTTATATAATTATTCATTTAAAAAATATGTATAGCGGGTTGTAACACAGCGAATGTTAAAATATATGACGGCTACAAAACATTAATTTACACCGATATCGCGATTCTTAATATGTGCGGAAATATAAGATATTTTCAAAACGAGTATGATAGGTCATTTTTGACAGATAGGAATTTAGCTGTTGTCAGGTATAAAAGTTTATAATTTAAAGTTTTTTAAATTTGATAAACCTAGTTTTGCCAAAAATGTATTTTAGCATATGTAGAATTACTTATCCTATAAATTTCAGATAATTTCGCCATAATTATTTGACTCTTTTTTGATAATAATATAAATTAAAAGCGATTCAAAAGTTCTTGGCAGCAAATGTGTCCGAAATTTAAAGGCTAGGTACACTACACATACTGAAATACGTTTCCGAAAAATGTAATCTTTCAAATTAAAAACAAACCCTCAATATATAATTGAAAGTTGGAAAAATAACAAATTTATCGCACCTTTGCCTCTATATTTATGCAATGTTAATATATATTACAGATTTAAAACATCCCCCGAAGCGAAGGGCATCAATCCAGGTTTCAAACTAAGATGGGTCATGGTTTCTTTAAATGGTATGATGTATAGGGGAGACCGGGGTTATAGATGTTTTATGGCTATATCCTTGTAACTTTTTATCTTTTGAACTTTATCTCAAAGTTGGACTCAATATCTATTTTTACGACCTTATCCCCTTGCAAATATACATTTATTGGATACACCAATCCAATGATCAAATTGAAAAATAAAGTTATTGAACCTTCTTCTATCAAAACTCACTCATATTTTTGGATTTTTGATTTATTATAAATTAAAAAGATATCTTAAAGAAAGTTATATAAATTTATTACAATTTTACATGCAAATCTTTTATATTGATTATTATAGCCAAATGTATATTTCTTTTAATTAGATTTTTGAAAAAACTGTTATACAACAATTAATCTAAAAACCTAACCCTAACCCTAACTCTAACCCTTATTATAGCCAGTCAACACCAGATAGCCCCTCATCCTCATTATATATATGGCTATTCAACACCAGGATATGGACATTTAGGACAGAGTTTGGCGGCTGAAAGATTTGAAGAGCCCCCTCAAAATTTTGAATTTTTATTTTACAACACTAAAAAAAGTAAGTTATAGTGAAGGAAGATAATTTAGAAAATGTTATCCAAAAAAAAGTAATAATGTTAGCTTAAAGAAGAAAATTTTGTATAATGAAAAAAGGTAATTTTGAAAATAAAAAATTTTTTTGAGCCCACTGAGAAGATAGTAAAGGCTAGTGACGCCCCTCGAGTTTGGGTTATCTGGTCTAAAAATCTAGTTTTGTATAATCTGATACTTAAAACCGATTATACAGTTTTAATTTCTATTTAAATATGAGTAATATAATAGTATTATATAGTAATAATAGAAAATTTCTATTAAAATAAATTTTCCGTTTTTAAAGGTAATGTAAAAACTTGCGTATATAACCCTAGTCTCCCCTAAGCTTTTTATTGCATTAAAATTCCGATATGTCTATATTTTATGTTTGGTGATATATTTAATCATATTTTCTGAAAACACGTTTTAGTTGTGCAATTCTTAGAGTTTGAAATAATAATATAAAAAAGGACCTTTTTAAAAAATTTCCCAGAGTATTACTCATTATCTATCTTTATATTTAATTTAGATTCATGTACGGGAATCATTTGCAAAAATAGTGAAGCCTGTATAGCTAAGAAAACTGGTCCTTGCAGAACACCTACAAAGTTTTGTGTACCCAAATCTTTGAAGTGCGATGGGGTACAACATTGTCCTGGGTCGGATAATTCTGACGAGTTTAAATGTGAATTTATTTATTTTTTCCTTTGATTATAACAAATTTATGAATATCTTTCACAAGAAAAATTATTGTAGCTAATTATCCAATACATATATTTATCAATATTCATCAAAATAATTATGATGTTATATTTTAAACTAAAAATTATATGTCAAGGTTATATGCAAACTCTCTTATTATTGGCAGTCTGTGTTCCTATTTTAGTTATCATCGTCATCTCAACTGTTTTAATTTCCAAAAAATATTATAACTTATGCAGTACTAGTAAGTCAAAAATTATTAATGATAAATCATCGGATGAACTCCAAAATATTAATAAATATGATTCATTGCTAATAGCTAATATTCATAAGTTGAATAGTTTACCTTGTAATCTTCCCAAAACGGACATCAATAGCTCTTTGTCGAATGATTGTAGTAGAGCTATTAAAGTTAGACTTCCTGCAAAATCAAAATTTTTTGGATGGTGGTCATTGTGTCGAAAATCGCCCAAAGCCAACACTTACCTTAGGTTTCCTTCTATAAATTATTTTGCCAAAATACCCTATTCCAATAGCGAAAACTTGTTATGCAAGTCGGTGGCTTTGAAAAGCGAAATCAAGTTTATCATATATTTTATAACAAATTCATTCTTTCTGTTTTTTAAAATGACACACATATATATTTAAAAAACAATTAACACTTGATATTTGATTTACAAAACTCTTGTTAATATAAATAAATTTAAAAAAATGGCTAAAAAAATTTTCCTGATTGATATTAAGGGTAAACTGTTATTTAATCGACAAGTAAAATAAAACTATTACTCAAATCAAATTATCAAAGACTATCTATTATTTGATTAGAAAAATAGAGGAAAATTGTGCGAGACTATTTAAACTCTTGTATTTACCTATCTTCTGATTTAAAAATATGAGAAATATTATAAATTCATTTAATAAACATTTAAACAAGAGAGATCTGTGCAGGCCCCAACAATTACGAAAATTTTCCCGTTTCCTCTTTCGGAACAAGTACATCTCATCACCACATATTCGATTTTTCGCCTAACTCTGTTCAGAATCCTTCCTCAGTTGGCTTCAAAATGTATGTCGCAAATTTTAATTCGCTCCCACCAAATTCGATTCACACGATTAGAGGAATTCCGACAAGAGTGTGACATATATTTTTGATCTTATTTTAAAAAATATTGGATATTATTTATAATTCATCTTAATGTATACTATTTATTTTTCTTGCTACAATTTACCCTGATTTACATAATATTATTTTATAACTAGATATATATTAAAATGAATTTGCTGATATAAGAAAATTTTTGTAATTTAAGTTAATCAAAGGTTGGGAGAGTGGGGTTAGGTAACTTCTTAGCAAACCACAAGGTTTAAATTTATCCTATTATAGCTTTTATAAGTATGCATCTATAGGCTTAAAAATATATGAAATAATTAATTATTAAAAATTTTATTTAAGAAATAAAATTTAGATGTCAAAAAAATTTTTACATGACAAAATTGTAATTTTTATTAAGTTATATTATCATTTATATATATAATTAAATTTTATAGCAAAGTTTTAATCCTCTTTTATAATTTGAGAAAGTTTTATGAGTATTTATTTTGTCTAGATATTATTTCAATCATGATTAATCAATATAGAGCTTGCGCTTGTTAAACCATACACGTCAATTATGTCAGTTAATATGAAAAAAATAAAATCTCGGAAGGAAAATTTTATGGCTGTGTATAATTAATTGATATTCAGGATTTTTGCTAAGAATCCATAATCTCTCCTTAAGATCTTTATTTTTATATGTCCAAAATGTTTATTAAATTAACCAAAATTAAGTTTCGATTTTTATATATAATTAGCTTCAATTTAAAAGTATATTATGATATTTTGAACATAATAAAGTAAAATTCTATACGTATCAATATTAATGAATAAAATGCATTTCAAATCATTATAGCCTAAAAAAACCAATTCCCTAACCCTCTATTGGGGCTTGTTGAGAAAAATTTCAACTATTATATAAAATAAAATTTTAAAAATATGATAATATTCATAAAAATATTTATAAGGATAGTTATAGATATTGATTCATATATTGTTTTTTATAATATCTAAATAAACACAGGAGTTAAAGCCAATTTTGCAAAAATCGGTTCAACTACTACCAATTAGTGTTGTTAAAAAGTCGAGTTCTTACGACTTGCTCGAGTCGTAGTCGTAAGAAACGGCTCCGACTCAAGCCGATCAAGGAGCCGAATGAGCCGACTCACTTAGTCGGCTCGTGTAGTCGACTCGTTGGGTCTGCTCAATTTTTTTGTTTTTTTATAAAATCTGGTAAATTGCTAAATTTTGGGAAAATGATAAATGTGAACAAAATTATAATAAGAATATGTTGTTTTAGTTTTTCGTATTTTTTTGGCATAAATGGGCTAAAATAAGTATTGCTAACATGTTTAAATAAAATTTTAGTGAAGATGTACCCTAGTTAAGTGACAATTGTCATAATCGTTGTTTTTAAAGTTTTTCGAATTTTTTTGACGTAAATGGGCTAAAAAAGCATTGCTAACATGTTTAAATAAAAATTTAGTGAAGATGTACAGTAGAAAAGTGACAATTGTCATAATCGTTGTTTTTAAAGTTTTTCGAATTTTTTTGACGTAAATGGGCTAAAATAAGCATTGCTAACATGTTTAAATAAAAATTTAGTGAAGATGTACCCTAGATAAGTGACAATTGTCATAATCGTTGTTTTTAAAGTTTTTCGAATTTTTTTGACGTAAATGGGCTAAAATAAGCATTGCTAACATGTTTAAATAAAAATTTAGTGAAAATGTACAGTAGGAAAGTGACAATTGTCATAATCGTTGTTTTTAAAGTTTTTAGAATTTTTTTGACGTAAATGGGCTAAAATAAGCATTGCTAACATGTTTAAATAAAATTTTAGTGAAGATGTACCCTAGATACAGGGTTTCTTATTCAAAATAAGAAAATCATAATATTTTTTTAATTTTTTGTCAATTTTCCTTAAACTTTTATTTATTTCTAAATTTTTGCGATTTCTTTATGTTTTTTTTCTTACTGTATCTTTTCTCAATTTATTTCTAACCTTTTGCGATTCTTTACTTTTATTTTTCTTACTATATCTTCTCTCAATTTATAAATTTAGGTCCATTTTTTTAACAATTTACGTTTTTTTTCATCGTACATACAGATATAATATTCTTTTTATGATTTATACATTTTAATCTTTTGCATACATTTTTAACCTTTTCAATCTGGTCATTTTTAATCTTTATTTTTTTGAGCATTTATCTATTATTTCTTCTCATTTTTGATAATTATATATAAAGTTTTTGGCAGACAATATAATTAAAATTGCTAAATTATATATTAATCGTTTGGTTTACCTTAACTGTAATACCAAACGATATTTAAATTAATAAAAAATAATCATTTTTAAATTCTTATTTTTAAAACGCATTAGAAAATTTTTATTATTTAAAATAATAGGGAAGACAGACTAAATAAAATTAATTTTTTTAAGTATATTTCCATGGATTTTAATTCGAGTTATTTATATTCAGTTGTACAATCATCACAGTCCCAACAGGAAATTGTATAAATCATAAAAAGAATATTATATCTGTATGTATGATGAAAAAAAACGTAAATTGTTAAAAAAATGGAATTAAATTTATAAATTGAAGAAAAATAAATTGAGAGAAGATATAGTAAGAAAAATAAAAGTAAAGAAAATCGCAAAAGGTTAGAAATAAATTGAGAAAAGGTACAGTAAGAAAAAAAACGTAAAGAAATCGCAAAAATTTAGAAATAAATTAAAAAGGAATAACTAAAATAAATAAAAGTTTAAGAAAAAATTAAAAAAATATTATGATTTTCTTATTTTGAATGGAAAACCCTGTATCTAGGGTACATCTTCACTAAAATTTTATTTAAACATGTTAGCAATGCTTATTTTAGCCCATTTACGTCAAAAAAATTCGAAAAACTTTAAAAACAACGATTATGACAATTGTCACTTTTTTACTGTACATCTTCACTAAATTTTTATTTAAACATGTTAGCAATGCTATTTTAGCCCATTTACGTCAAAAAAATTTGAAAAACTTTAAAAACAACGATTATGACAATTGTCACTTTTCTACTGTACATCTTCACTAAATTTTTATTTAAACATGCTAGCAATGCTTATTTTAGCCCATTTACGTCAAAAAAATTCGAAAAACTTTAAAAACAACGATTATGACAATTGTCACTTATCTAGGGTGCATCTTCACTAAAATTTTATTTAAACATGTTAGCAATATTTATTTTAGCCCATTTATGCCAAAAAAATTCGAAAAACTTTAAAAACAACGATTATGACAATTGTCACTTTTCTACTGTACATCTTCACTAAAATTTTATTTAAACATGTTAGCAATGCTTATTTTAGCCCATTTACGTCAAAAAAATTCGAAAAACTTTAAAAACAACGATTATGACAATTGTCACTTATCTAGGGTATATCTTCACTAAAATTTTATTTAAACATGTTAGCAATATTTATTTTAGCCCATTTATGCCAAAAAAATTCGAAAAACTTTAAAAACAACATATTCTTATTATAGTTTTGTTCACATTAATCAGTTTCCCAAAATTTAGGAATTTACCAGATTTTATAAAAAAACAAAAAAATTGAGCAGACCCAACGAGTCAAATACACGAGCCGACTAAGCGAGCCGACTCGAGTCAAAGTCGTTTTTTCGACTAGAAACTAGGCTCGAGTCGCAGCTATGTCGACTCGGCTTAGCCGTTTAACAACACTACTACCAATCTCCTCGATTAATTTACACCTATACTTATTTTTTTTGAGAATAATTCTTATACCAGAAAATAACTCAAAAAGAGAAGAGTAACTAGTTTCACTTAAGCGTAGAATAGGTTTAGTCAAGAAGGACCTTAGAAAAATGTTTTTAAAAATTTGGTTTAAATATTGTAACTTGTTTTTCTTTTAAAATCAGCCACCCGAGAAATAACTTAAAAGAAAATGATTAACTGGATAGATTGTGTTATTATATTTTTTAAATAAAATTTAATATACTTGTCTAATTTGAATATTAGATTCCTTTATTTTACCTAAACCACTTTTTGGGGAGGAGACGGGCCTGAGCAAAAAGTGAATGTCACAAAAATTATTTTATTTATGATCCCTATATATATCTTTCTTAACCCTTTATTATCCTCCCCAACATTTAAATTAACATCAGTATACATTACTATATCTGATCTGTAAAGTTAATGTTCTTATTTATTTAGATTCTACAAGAATCGTGGAGGAAAGGTAAAATATATAGATATATTAGTAAAATAATATATTTTATATGCAACCCTCTAATAAGTTCCAAATATCTAACCTATATTAAGAATAAGAATATCAAAAGAGCTGATTGTGAAGATTCCCATGTAATTTTTAAGATGAAATATAATACATGTGTACTCTTTAGTCTGAATTTTGTGGTAAGGGAAACCATTTAGTAGATGATGGAAAGATGCTCTTACATATTATAAATACATCATGCATTGTTATAATATGCGTATCAAGTCAATTCAGCGAAACTTTTATCGCGAAACACTTTTTCGCGAAACTTTTATCACGAATGTCGTTTATCGCGAAAAGTTTTTATAGCTAAGGTAAAAAGGCGACACCAATTCTGCGAATTTATCTCCGCGAAACATTTATAGCGAAGACAATTTCGCGAAGCCATTGTCGTGAATTTATTTCCGCGAAACCTTAACCGCTAATTTATTAGAGCGAATACATTTTAGCGAAACATTTTTCTCGAACTCGTTACAGCGAATTTTTTATCGCGAATATGTTTGCCGTAAGTCATTATCGCGAGCGCATTACCGTGAAACAATAAATATATTGCGAATGCATTTATTTAAAAGAAAACAACATATTATTTATTATTTGACGTTTTTTAATAAAAAATCATATGCTACTATTGTAATATTATTTTTGTTACAATTTATTAGTTATTTTCACGCCCAAGATTTTAAGTAAAAAATATTTCTTGAAGTTTAAAAAAATTTTTGAACTATTATGATAAAAATTTTAAATCTTCTATATAAATATATCTTTTTTAAGGAATTCTTTTGTGAAATTTATTATAAATATACAATTTTTAGGTGAAATCTTTTATAGTTTTTTTTATCATTTTTGTAAAATTATCTATTTCTTAAGTATATTAAAAGAGGTGGCTAAATAATTTTTTTTGAAATATTTATATTTAACTTATTTATGTTATTTTATGATCTTTTTAAGGATAATATTTTAATGTGACAATTGTCATATTCGTTATTTTTAAGATTTTTTGACTCAAAAGGGTAAAAATATCATTTAGATTGTAAACATGCTAAATTAAAATTTCATGAAGATCTACAATTGAAAAGTGACAATTGTCATAATCGTTATTTTTAAAATTTTTTTGACCAAAATGCGTTAAAATAAGTATTGCTAGTATGTTTAAATAAAACTTCAATGAAGATGTACACTAGATAAGTGACAATTATCATAATCATTATTTTTAAACTTTTTTAAATTTTTTTCGTAAATGAGTAAAAATATAGATTGTAAACATGTTAAATTAAAATAAATTCATGAAGATGTACCATAGAAAAGTCAAAATTGTCATAAACGTTATTTTATAACTTTTTTGAATTTTTTTGACGTAAATGGGCTAAAATAAGTATTGCTAACATGTTTAAATAAAATTTCAGTGAAGATGTACCATAGATAAGTTACAATTGTCATAATTGTTGTTTATTTTGAATTCTTTTGTTGTAAATGGGTAAAAGTATAGATTGTAAACATGTTAAATTAAAATTTCATGGAGATGTATCATTGAAAAGTGACAATTGTCATAATCGTTATTTTTAAAGTTTTTTGAATTTGAAAAAAAGATTTAACTAATCATATGCTACTTTAGAACCACTAATAAAATAAATATTGCTAGCTGATGTAAATGGGTTAAAATATAGATTGTAATCCATTTTAACCATAATAAAATCTTAACATTAAATTTATAGGATGATAATTTCATATAATAATTTCATATGGTTTTTAAGTTCTTTCTATAAAAATCCTACCCTGAATTCAGACTCAGCACTATTTTGCCACGAGTATACAAAAATATTTGCTAACTGTGAATGCAAGGTTATACATTTTTACAATGTAGAATTAAAATTTAATAATTAAAGGAATAAGATTGTCAATCCATATAAAAGTTTAGAATTTAACATAGGTTACAGCTATCTTTAATAATCACTTTGCATGTTTTTATCAAATTTTAAGCAGGATAAAAGGAACGATTATGAGAATGAAAATATCGATTTGTTTTTTTGTTTGGACTGAAATTTTGTTTTAACATGTTAACAATTTATATTTTTGTCCAATTAGGTCAAACAAATTCAAAAACTTTTAAAATAACGATTATGACTATTGTCACTTATCTAGGGTACATCTTCACTGAAATATTATTTTAACATGTTAGAAATTTATATTTTAGCCCATTTGCTTCAAAAAATTTTAAATAACGATTATGACATGTCACTTTTATATGGTACATCTTCATGAAATTTTAATTTGACATTTTTACAATATATATTTTACCAGTTTGCTTTAAAAATATAAAAAAGTTTAAAAATAAATATTATGACAATTGTCACTTATCTAGGGTACATCTTCACTGAAGTTTTATTTAAACATGTTAGCAATTTATTTTTTTGCCCATTTGTATCAAAAAAATTCAAAAAATTTTAAAAATGATTATGACAATTGTCACTTATCTTGGGTACATCTTCACTGAAGTTTTATTTTAACATGTTATCAATACTTATTTTGGCCCATATACGTCAAAAAAGTTTAAAAATAACGATTATGACAATTGTCACTTTTCTGTGGTACATCTTCATGAAATTTTAATTTAACAAGTTTACAATTTATATTTTTACCCATTTGCTTCAAAAAAATTCAAAAAACTTTAAAAATAAGGATTATGACAATTGTCACTTATCTAGGGTACATCTTCGCTAAAGTTTTATTAATACATGTTAACAATACTTATTTTAACCTATTTATGTCAAAAAAAATTAAAAAACTTTAAAAATAACGATTATGATAATTGTCACTTTTATATGGTGCAACTTAATTAAAATTTTAATTTAACATGTTAAAAATACATATTTTACCGTAAAAAAAATCTAATATGTTTAAAAATACCGATTATGATAATTGTCAATTTTCCAAGGAACATCTTCAATAACGAATATAAAAATTGTCAGATTAAATTATTATCCTTAAAAAGATCATATACATAAATAAGTTAAATAAAAATATTTTTAAAAAATATTATTTAGAAAACCCACCTCTTTTAATATACTTAATAGATAATTTTACAAAAATGATAAAAAAACTATAAAAGATTTCACCTAAAAGATTGTTTATTTATTATAAAATTCACAAAAGAATTCCTCAAAAAAGATTTAAAATTTTTATCAAAATATGTTTAAAAATCTTTTTTAACTTCAAAAAATATTTTTTGCTTAAAATTTTGGGAGGTGAAAATCACTAATAAATTGTAACAAAAATAATATTACAATAAGTAGCATATCATTTTTTTTATTGAAAAAATATCAAATAAATGAAATCCATTTTTCATTTCATTTCATAATATAATAATATAAATAAAAAATAAATATTATATAATATGTTTATTTGTTAATAAATAAAATATTAACAATAAATATAAATAAAATAAATTATTTTAATAAAAATAATAATAGGCCGCGTTATATTTCGCGAAATAGTTTTCGCTATATTATCTTCGCGATTTATGTTTCGCGATATTGACTTCGCTATAAAATTTTCGCGATTATTGATTCGCGATAAAAATTTCGCTCCAATGTATTCGCGGAAAAGTATTCGCTAATGTGTATTCGCGATAAAAGTTTTGCTATAAAATTCATTCGCGATAAATGACATTCGCGATAAAAGTTTCGCGAAAAAGTGTTTCGCGATAAAAGTTTCGTTGAATTGACATGGAACCTATAATATGAGTCATTTTTCTTTATTTTGTTGTATATTTTTTTAAAATCTTTATTATATTTTTTTACGCGTAGTAATATGGATGTGTAACAACGGCGCACATATTTGGCTTTGAATTGTATAATTTGTAAGACTCAGGATGAGTCCTATATTATTCTATTTTGGCAAATATTATAACTACTAGACTTATTTTTTTTATTTTACCAATAAAATTATTCGATATTTTATTATTCTTGGGTTTCAAATTATTATCTTTAACAACTATTCTAGAGAAACAACTATATTCTTACTGTGAACAACTAATACACATGACCATGAGTGGGAAGAAGGTCATGACTGGCCATAATTTTGCTTTTTCAAAGAAAAGAGGGATTAATACTTATAGTTCGGTTTAAAGTTCATAATAAATGTTATTTTATAAATTTGCAACTTTACCCAAAAGAACCAGTTTACTTAAGATATAAAGCATTCTACATCGCAATTAGTCAGCATCTAAAATTATCATGTAAAAATATCATGCTTAAGGATGTAACACGTGGGAAATTTCAGGGAAAATTCAAAATTTCCCTATAGTTTCCATAATTTTTATGTGTTTTTGATTAAATTATCAGTATTTCTATCATATTTTACTAAAATATTTTTTCTTCTGCTTATACGTTCATTCTCAATCAACCCCAACAATATTAATATAGCTCAACTATAATGTTTGTCTGGAGAAAATGTTTTAATTAGGATAAAGGTCAGAAAGATATGAGATAGGGTTGGTGGTTAATTAAAGGTTTGAGAGATATGAATTAGGTAGGGTTAATTCATTATTTTAGTAACAAATCTGACAGGTCATGGGATTAAAACAGATTAATATATATGTTGGCATCAATGCGTTTTTTCCTGCAAAGTGTTATTTTTTCAACTTAAAATTATTTTTTGAGCGCGTTTTTTTTAATTTAAAAATCTGATTTCACCAGAAATGTATTCCATCATGTTTGGAATACCTACTCTATGAATTTCAGATAATTTTATCATGAACTTTTGAACTAAATATAATTTATATTAGTTTTTTTCATTATAAATTATAAATGACTCAATATCGGTAAAATTATTTGAATTCATAAGATAGGTATTCTAAGCATGCTGGAATAATTTCAGATAAAATCAAATTAAATTTTAAAAAACGCGCTCAAAAATTTAACGTCGAATAAAACACATTGACGCTATCATATATAGTTGAAGCTAAATTTCTTAATTTTTGTTATAAAATTTTATAAATAGTCTAAATAATTGTTATTCTATCTCATTTGCAATTTTGAATATTAAAATTATCCAAATTAGTTACCTAGCTTAGAAATTATATTATAATTAATACAGATAAAATTTATATAATATAAGAAATTTTAAAAATAATTTTTAGTATAGAATAAATTAAACTGAATCAATTAATTGTTTCCAAACAAACAATCCAATGTAAACAAAACAATTTCATGAAATAAATTTAGTGTTTCATTTGAAGAGCAAAGTAAACTAGATATTTAGAACAAGTTTAAACCTGTTCATATAACGGTTTTGCAATTATATTTATTATTTTAAATTATTAGCACAATTCGAAATATATTTACTCATTATATTTCATTATGTTAGTTCTTTTCTAATTTATTTGTTAGATTACTAGTAATCAATTTGAAAAAATATATTGTGTTTAATATAAAAATTTCAAAATTTATATAACCGGAATGAATCAAAAAGAACCGGTATGAATTTCGATATTGAAACGAAACAATATAAATTATTTCAAAAATAATCGCAATGGAACTAAACCATTTTAAAAATGTGAACTAAGACGATTAGGGAGGAGATAGGGGTACTTGTTTCCATAAATAATTAAGGGCAAGCTTCTAGAGGGTAGGAAATTAATAAATATGGAAAAGTGGCAAGGAGGTATGGGATAAATCTAGGCCTGTCGATTCCATTTTTTTTCTCTCATGTAGATGTTGTGGTTAAGTATTATAATATTGGTCAAACTAAATAACCACACAACAGTGTCACAGTAGGCATAATTTTTACAATATTTTAACAATCGTCAATCAATAATATTGCTTTTTGTTGATCGGTCGGAGATTACAAAGTGTTATAATAAATAAAAAATAAAAATTATTATTTTTTACGGATAATAATTTTTGTAATATAAAATTTTTATTCGAGAGAATTGTGATTTTGGTTGAGAAATTTAAAAGGCGTTTTGTTTATTATTTAAAAAAAAAAATTATTTAAGAATTTAGAGTAAGTTCTTATTTTATTCTAATTAATTGTTATAAGAAAGTTGAGGTCGATTATATATTTATTTAAAAATAAAAATTGATTTATATTAAATAAAATATGAAATGGGTTATTTGTTTAAGTTTGATATTGAGCCTAGTATGTTTGGTAAAGTTGTCATTTTCAAAAATTCTTGTTATCAATTTTTTATAAAAGTTTAATAAATTGGATTTAATTGGTCATTTATTTACAATGTTATTATTTTTAATAATATTTACTATTCATATTACGAAAAATTTGATAAATAAATGTAAAAAAACTGTGGCGTCAAATAATTATTTAAAAAAAATATTTGACCTGGTAAGTAGTTTAAACGTGGTTTTAAATTAAATCAAGAATAGTGAACCAGAAGTGGTTAAAATTTTAAAGGATGATTAGTGTGATAGTCCGGAATATTTGGAGAGATCGGTATCAGGATATATAAATTGATGAATATGGATAATAATGCGATTAAGGCTAGATATGTGGCAAAAAGGGTTTTTCAAGGTAAAATAAATTTGGTAAAAATTTTGATGCGAAGAACAATATTTTGAATAATATTATATGTAGCCGTTGTGGTTATAAGGGACACCTACAACTTGTATGGTCAAAGAACAAAATTTTTGTGTAGGTTTTCCATTAAGAAAATTGGAAAATTCTAATGTGAGAGAAATTTCGGGTATTAACACAAATAATTTGATGTGTTACAATAAGATTATGATGATCCTCGTTTGTGTTTTTAGTGTAAAAAAAACGAAACATGTGGCCATAAATTGTGTTGAAATGTCAAATATTTTAAACTGACTATATGATTGCAGGTGTAATCATATAAAGGTCGAGAGACAGAGTAAAAATTTTTTTAATAAAGTATTAAATAATGGTAAAATGAGATATAATTCTCATAAAAGGAATGATTATGATAGAAATTTTTATAATTATGGTGATAAAATTAAAAATGTTAATTATCATTATAATCCGAATAAAAGGGATTATAATAATTTTAAATGGGAAAAATTCCTAGTGGTATTGTAAAAAAACATATCAATATTGTTAAAAAGCCTCTAAATTCCAAGTTGAATTTATGCCCTAATAGAGATTCTAATGAAATTGATATTTCAGATAGAATGAATATTAATCAGCCTTAAAACATGTGATTTTAATGAATGAAAGATTAAATGAACAATGTCCTTGTCCTCGGGTTAAATTGAGGATTGATCATAGGTATATTGATATGTTATTCGACACTGGTGCTAGAATTTCTATAATGTCTAGAGATAATTTTTATAAATATTGGTCGAATGGCATTATTGAAAAATAAAATATGTATGTGAAACAATTTGATGGTTCTGATATTAAAGTTTTGAATAAAACCAGATAGGATGCTATTTTCAATGATACCACCATATGTTTAAATTTATGGTAGTAGAAAAAAAAATGTGAAAACTTTTATGAGGTGGGATTCGATTACCAAAATCTAACCTCGTAATTATTATTAGAATTTTTTTATCATTGATAGCGAATTGGCCAATTAATGCTAAATAAAAATAATTGCGGATAGTATCCGAAATAAAATGAAGAAAAAGAAATGCCTAATGTATTGAACGAAGGAAAGAAGCCTGTCGTAATTATCTAATTCTATCCCGAAAAATTAATGATAGAGTCGAGTAATTCTAAAGTAAATAGTGAAATTGATAAAGATAAAATGATAGATTTTGAAAATAATAAATTAAATAAGTTAATAATGCTATTATACCTATTTTAGTTAAAAAAATGTATAATATAATTTTTGAAGAAATTAGGACGTCTAAATAATTATCAAGTAGACGTTAAACTTAAAGGTTTTCCCCATTATCTTGGCATGTGAAAAATGAAATAGAAGATGAATTAGACAAATGAGTAAATGATGGAATTATTATTTGGATTGAATATAGTGAATGGGCCACAAGGCTGTGTGGTGATTTACGAGTTACTCTAAATCCAGGGGTTGTGGAAGTATTATATCCATTACCTAGAATTGGAGAAATTTTGGCCAATTTAAAAGGTGCATAATATTTTTCCAAAGTTGATTTTTCTTCTGCGTATTTAAAGCAGGGTCTAACATTTGCTCAAAATTCAAAAATCTTCACAGATCGTAGCTATTTTGAAGATCAAAAAATGCAAAGATTTTTTCGCTAAAAAAAATTTTGAGATTGCTCAAAAAAGATTTTTGGGCAAAATAAATAATGTTTTTTTGTAAAAAAAATCTTCAATGATTTTGAGAAATAATTTTTGGAATATTATAATATAATAAAATCTTTAGTGATAAAATCTTTATTATAAAACATTTTTGATCCTAAAATTTTTTGTACAAATATTTTGTGATTTTTTAAAAATAAAATTTTTGAGATATATGTTTTTATTTTATTTTTTGATCTTGGAAAAATATTATTTTTCTTAAGTTGTAAATGTGAGAATTTAACGATTACATATTTTTTAATATTTGGTGTTTTGTCATAATTAATGTTTTATATTTAATGTAAACCATAAAAGTGACATACTCATTTCAGAACCTTTAAAAATATTTTAATTAAAATAAGCTAGTTGAGCATGTTTCAAGATAGTTTCAAAAGCATATAAAGGTGACAATTGTCATAATCATTATTTTTGAACTTTTTTGAGTTTTTTTTAAGTAAATAAGTAAAAATATGTTTTGTAAATATGTTAAATAAGTAAAAATATGTTAAATTAAAATTTCAGTGAAGATGTACCATAGAAAAGTAACAATTGTCATAATCGTTAATTATCAACATTTTTAAATTTTTTTAAAGCAAATAAGTAAAATATGTTTTGAACATGTTAAATTAAAATTTCAGTGAAGATGTACCATAGAAAAGTGACAATTGTCATAATCGTTGATTATCAACATTTTAAATTTTTTAAAGCAAATAATTAAAAATATGTTTTGTAAACATGTTAAATTAAAATTTCAGTGAAGATGTAACATAAAAAAGTGACAATTGTCATAATCGTTAATTATGAATATTTTTGAATTTTTTAAAAGTAAATAGGTAAAAATATTTTTTATAAACATGTTAAATTAAAATTTCAGTGAAGATGTATCATAGGAAAAGTGACAATTGTAATAATTAATATTTTTGATTTATTAAAGTAAATAGGTAAAAATATGTTTTGTAATTGTAAATATGTTAAATTTGTATTTCATCAAATATGTATCTTAGAATAGTGACAATTGTCATATCCGTTATTTTTTAATTTTTTTAAAGCTTATAGGTAAAATTATATATTTTGAACATTTTTAATTTCAGTAAAAATGTACCATTGAAAAGTGACATTGTTATTATTAAGCTTTTTCTAATTTTTTGTGGTAATGAGCTTACTACCTATAAAGGTGACAATTGTCTTATTACTCATTATATATTTTTAAATTAAACATACGTAAAAATGTTTTGATATAATTTTAAACTAGACAATTATCTAATTCTCAACTCCCTTTTGAAATTATTTTAGTATATATATTTTTGAAATTATCGTGTTACTCATTTCCATTAATTTATAAATTAAATATAATATATTGTTGGAAAACACTTAAATTTCTGTGCAGATGATAATAGTATTATATATGTTAAATTTTTAGATGCTAGAATGGAGTTCAACTAAAAAGATGCACTAAATAAACATGATATTTTTACGACAAAAACATTTAAAAATATTAAATAAATTTTTGATCTTAGAAATTACCATTTGGATAAATCTAGTAAAATATGCCCCGTCTGATTATACTATTCATACAAAAAATCTATTTATTTTGCTATCATCCAAATCAGTCCTTGTATATGAATTTTTATTTATTAAAATTTCAATGTAAATTATTTTAAAGGAGGGAATTCATAAATTGTTTACGATAACGACCCCTATTTGCCTTTTGTAGGTTACCGTTTGGATTAAGTGTGTCAGCGCTGATTTTTCAGCGTACTATGGCATCAGTTTTCCAGGGCTTAGAAGGTGTTTTCTATTATATGGTTGTTATGTTAATTACTTGTGTAACACCGAAGCAACATAATCAACGTTTGGAAGAAGTTTTCAAAAGAATTTGTGATAAAGGTCTGAGGGCCAACAGAGAAAAAAGTGTTTTTGGGGTAATAGAAGTTATCAATTTAGGACATCGAATTAATGGGATGGAAGGGAAACCTTTGGATACAAATTTGAAAAATATATTTAATATATACGCCAACCAATAAAACGGAGGTTCCATTTTTGGGTATGGTAAATTATTATCATAGATTTTTGGATGATTTTGCAAGGATTGCAGTACCTTTATATAAATTATTACAAAAGGGAGTTCATTTTGAATGGGCCAGGGAACAACAAATGACATTTAAAATTTTAAAAGAGAAAATTGGGAAAGAACCGATTTTGGTGTGTTTTAACTATGATTTAGAAATAATATTAGCTGTTGATCCATCCAACAAGGGTTTTGGGGGTGCATTATTGCATTTAATTGATGATTTAAAAAGACCAATTTTATTTTTTTCAAGAGTTTTCCGAGAAGTGGAAACGCGATATTTCGTTATTGAACATGAAGGGTAGGCAGTCATTTTTGGTTTAACCAAATGTCGGGAATATTTAATCGGGAAAAAATTTGCCATTTATACCGATCATGATTACATGTGAATACCGCGAAAATTTTAGTGCGAAATGTATTATAACGAATGCATTACAGCGAATACCGATTACCACGAAATTATAGCGAATGCATTACCGCGAATATAATATCGCGAATGCATTACCGCGAATATAATATCGCGAATGCATTACCGCGAATGCATTATAGCGAATATAATACAGC
The DNA here is from genome assembly GCF_954871325.1 of Gordionus sp. m RMFG-2023. NCBI lineage: Eukaryota > Metazoa > Nematomorpha > Gordioida > Chordodea > Parachordodidae > Gordionus > Gordionus sp. m RMFG-2023. Next base: position 41,687,074 of record NC_088776.1, read on the forward strand.
AAAAATATTATGGCGAATGCATTAGCGCGAATGTAATACCGCGAAAGCGTTATCGCTAATGTATTATAGCGAATACATTATAGCGAATGAATTATAGCGAATGCATTATAGCGAATGTATTAGAGCGAATGAATTATAACGAATGCATTATTGCGAATGCATTATAGAGAATGCATTATCGCGAATGTATTACCGTAAAAGCATTATCGCGAATGCATTATAGCGAATGAATTATCGCAAATTTATCACAGCGAAAGATCGTAAATGCAGTTGAACTTGGAAATTAAGTTAAAGTGGTTTGGATCTATAAAAACTTTTTTTTTAGAAAATATGGCTAAGGCTTTTGATTTTTTGACTCAAAATTTATAAAAAAGAATCTTATATATAAAATAGATTTCTCTAGGATTAGGGTAAAGGAATTAAATATTTATATTAATTGATTGTTTAAATATATGTTTAGTATATTTTTCAATTAAGTTTGGACAGGACAAAATTTTGGATGGAGCTTTGGCTGAAATAAATTAAATTTGCAAGGCGCTAAGTAAAATCTTATTTAAAATATTGAGCCAAACAGATAATTAGTCTTCGGAAATCATTTATATCATTCTTTGACAAAACATGCTTTAATTAGTGAGGGATTTAGTATTAACTTGATAAGCACATTCTGATAATAAATTTGTGTAAAGTTCTCTTATTACTTAATCAAAATGACAAGGTTAAAGCTTTTTACAACAAGACATGAAACAATATTCAGCATCATAGGTAAATTGTCGAATTGAATGGCTACACATCTCGGAACTTAATTCATGTAATCACTGAAGATGAAATTATGACTATTGTAACTCAGGAATTGGGGAAAACAATAGAATAATGATTTCCTTAATTGATTCTTGTTAGGTTTTTGCTTCCTGATGAGTTTATTTTCTAGTTATGTGATTAAAGACAATAAAATTATGTCATGAGAAGAAAAATTGGAATGAAGTTTAATTCCTGAATTCTCTAGGAAAAGTGGAATATTGGTCCAGTTCAACAAGCTTTTAAGAAGTCTTAAAATACAGGTTCCATATACCGAAAAATTCTCAAGTAATAGGCTACAACCTTTTGAATCTCACAAATTTGAAAGTAAGTAAAAGGCCCTTAATTTCGCAAAAAATAATCAAAATGGCGTTTGTTAGGTGTTATACAAGAGAAAAAATAGGATAGATTAATTATATTAATAATTTTATGGATCTCAAAGTATGCTTTGTGTTTTGCGTATAATTATCACGAAAAAATTTGAAAAAAAGTGAGCATCAGGCTGTAGATCAACATAATGGGAATACGTCTAGCCTATTTTTAAATAAATAAAATAAATGAGGGTCTTAAATTATTTTTCAAATATTTGTATTTCAAATTTTCTAAAAAACGATTTAATCTAATTATTAAAAAAATGAGAATACTAAATTCCATATATTTTTATAAAATACGAAATTTCATAAATAGCAAGTGCCATGTTTTAGAGTTATAATAATTTAAAAATGCTACTTTAAATAAATATAGAAACGTGAATTAGGCTGGTTCTCTGGTTTTTTGAAAAGGTCTGAACTTGCTAAATGAGTTAAAATATAATTAGTGAGTCTAAATAATTTCCTCAGAGAAATAGAGATCCGGTGGAAAAATATTATCGAGGAACTTCCATATGGTAACAAATTTATGATTTTCGATATATTAAAAAAAACATATTAATGATGAACTCCTTATTAGAGAGTAAGTGGATAAGTAGCAAAGAATTTTAATACTTCTATTAATTATATCAACCATTTGACGAATATAAATCACTATTGCATACGTGATAATGAAATCGCTATCATGCATTCTCTGTAATACATTCGCGAAATTGCATTCGAGATAATACATTGGCGATAATGCATTCGAGATATTGCCTTCACGATAATACATTCGCGATAATACCCCCGCTGTAATGCACTCGCGATAAATTTCGCGGTAATGTATTCGCTCGAATGCATTTGAGGGAATCAGTGCTGTAAACATTTTTAAAAAAATCAAACGCGTTCGCGTTCAACGAATCTTACGCGTTCACATTCAAGTTCATGTTCAAAAAAAAGGAACGCGTTCACGTTCATAAAACCGTTCAAACTTTTATGATGAATATTTTTAAAATTTAATTTAATATAAATAACCTTATATTTTTTAATACAATATATTTTAGCCATGTTAAAAAATAATATAGTTTTATTTTGATAATATAATTATAAATATAATATAATATAATATAGCGAATAAAAAGATATTTTTATTTATAAAAATTTTTCTTATTAAATTTTAATAACAATTGTTTTCAATTTATCTGATAGACAGGAACACTTGGCAGTTAATACTGCATTAGCTATACTGAAAACGCGCTCTATATAGGCAGATGAGGAGATTGCGGTATTATATTTAATAAACAGCTTTTTAACGTGGAGAATTAATTAAAACATATTGTTTTGTTATTTGCAAAAAATTGAGATAAATTATCCTCCTCCAATCCAATCTCTACTCTCGACAAAAAAAAGAATATCTCGAAATTAACAGTTCTCTAGGGTTCAAAGCATTTTTTCAATAACGCTATAAGTTTATTTTTAATAGGTTCGTTCTGTGAAAGTTTTATCCATGGCCATTGAAGTTTAAATGCTGGATGTATAATTGCAGAAAGAACATATTGATCCTTATATATGTTCAAATCTTTAAAAAAATAAAATATATGTAATTAATTAAGAGTGATAGGTTTAATACCTTTTATTAATCCCATTTAATATGGCGTCTATCAATGGTTGACCATATTTGAGGCCACTAATTTTTTTAATTTTAAAATAACTATCGTTATTGTTGGAGTCAAATATTACAAATGCATTATTTTTTTAAATTTAGTGATTTAACTTAGTTTTATCATATAACATCAAATAATTAATATTAAATGTCGTTTTAAATGGGAACCTGAAGATTTTGACAATATAATAATTTTTGGCCACATTTTACACTTGGTGAGCATTGGATTAGTTCCTTCAATATAGGATGTTAATGAGAAAGAAAAAAAGAAAGAAAGAAAGAAAGAACATTTGTCATATTTGGCTATGGTAATGATAATTCATCTGATTTTGGATTTTCAGAATCAGATGATGAGGATTAAATAATAATATCCATGCTTATGCTAATCTATTAAATTAAAATATAAACAATAATATTCAAATTAATAAACTATGTGTTAAAAAAATTGAAATGTGAAAAGGAAATACACAGCCGATTAAAAATTATAAATAAAACATTTTTTAAAAAAATTCGGAAATATTAAATTTTTCAATTAAATAAAAATATTTTTAAAATTAACGTTAAATTCGAACGCGTTCGTCATAAAAAAAACACGTTCACGTTCACGTTCAAAGTTCGTCAAAAATAAAAGGAATACCGTTCATCATTTTTTTCAAAAAAACGAACTTCGTTCACGAACGCGTTCATTTTGAACGTGTTCCTTTACAACACTAGCGCGAATACATTTGCTATGATACATTAGCGATAAAGCTTTGGCGGTAATATCTTCGCTCTAATACATTCGATATGATGCATTCGTGACAATTCATTCGCGGTAATACATTAGCTGCAATACATTCGCGATACTTTTCGCTATGATGCATTCGCCATTCGCTATAATATCTTTTCGCTGCATTCAACATTCGCGGTTATGCATTGGCTATAATGAATTTCGCGGAAAATGTTTTGCAGTATTGACGCGATATTAATTTGGAATTGCGATATCGTCGAGGTAAAGAAAATTGTTTACCTGATATTTTATCCAGGTTGGGATTGAGTGAAGAAGATCTCGATTTAAATAGAAAGAAAGTAATGGAGAAGGAGAAATCATTAGTTTGTTCTCTTTCGCTATGTTAAAAGGTGGTCCTACAAATTAGGAAGACCTTAAATTCAATACTTTTAATAGGTAAAGAATTGAGTCATATAAAATTATTCTTAATGAGAAAAAAACCGTGGAAAAATAATTGTAAAATTTATAAAAAAATTGAAAAAGAATTGTCCGTAGTGAATGATTGTATTGTACAAGGAAATAGGGCCGTAATTCCTTTTAAATTACAAGTAAAATTGTAGATTTATCATGCCGGACATCAGGGTCGGGATAAAATAAAATCTTGGGCTTGTGAATATGTATGGTGGCCTGGATTGGAAAAATTACAAAGAAATATATTACATATAATAATATTTGAATTATAAAAAAATTGTTTGTATCTTCTCAATGTGACCTGGTATGGGTAAAGATATTGATTGTGTTGGACATTATAAATAGCTTTACCATGTGACATTTTTGTTGAACACTGTAAATTAAAAAATAGTGTTGATAAAAAAAATTCAGTTTTAAGATACTATATGCAATTATGTGGTTGTACAACAAAAAAATTTTGATTGGAATTTAACACATTTATAGTACTTTTATAAAATATAAAATTATCAAAAACATGATTTAAAAAAAAGAAATTTATCTTTCATCAAAGGAAAGATGGGACTATGAAGATCTCAGTCATTTTAAAAATTTCAGTACTCAACAAGTATTTGTGTGTAAAGTAAAACTAATTTTGATTTTTTTAAGTACTTCAAGAGTTTTGGTAAAGTCTTCTTAGAAGTTAGAAGGCACCACTTTTTAATATTTTATAATCTAAAGCCATCAAAGATTTAAGAAACATGCTGATCCAATATTTTTTATTAAAAAAAATTAGATTGGGTATGGTAATTTTTTATAATTAGATGCTTGACCATATGCAATTTTAAATTGACTGTTTAACAAAACAATGTACAATATTTTGTTAAAATAATGCGAAATGGCTGTCAAGTGGAAAGAAAAAATTTTCCCCAAGTCTTTGTGCATCAAATTTATTAGTATGCTACCATGCTGCAACCCTAATTCCATTTGATTAATTTTAATTAATATTATGCAACCTGATCCCAAATAATGCTAACATGAAAATTCAGTAATTCCGGAAATAAATCGTCAATAGTTAAAAAAAATAGTTTGTGTATTACAATTGTCAATCTGAGTGACATATGATGGAACAATATGACCGTTCTCTCAAGCTGTGAATGAATAACCAATCGATAATTCAGTGAACAAGCCAACGAATACGTCATAATATACTATGATCATTGACCTTTTCATTTGACATTATTGATGATAGCTTGGCGAATATTTCATTGACGGCGAAGGAAAATGCCATAGTAAGTACTCTCATATTATCAGTACCATCATGAACATAGATATGATGGGGGAAAATTATCTTAGCAATTATGTAAAATATTTTGTAATCTATTTCTATTGTTTAAATATTTAATAGATATTATATTTAAAAAATTTTTTGGGTGAATGCCTCGTGCCCATAAAGGAGTGGCATGTTACACTATGCATAATTTTTACAATATTTTAACAACCGTCAATCAATAATATTGCTTATTGTTGATTGGTCGGAGATAAACAAAATATTAGAATAAATAAAAATATATACGGATAAAAAATTTTATTCGAGAGAATTGTGATTTTGGAAATGAAATAAAAAATATATTTTTATTTTGAATAATTTTGATTAATATTTATTAAGAAATTAAAAAAGCGTTTTGTGATTATTATTTTAAGAAAAAGATTTATTTAGGAATTTTGAGTAAGTTCTTATTTTATTATAATTAATTGTAATAAAGTTGAGGTCGAAGAAAAACAGGAAATTTAAATATTTGTGTATCATGTGTGCAACACGATGTTTAAAAATAAAGAGAAAAGCTGGTAAGGTACCACCGCTATGGCACGATTGACTACATTCTGATGGTAAAATATTAAACATGCTGAGTTAAAAACGTGAAAGTGATCCCAAAGGAATATGTTTCCAAACATGGCTTGGTATCTTAGTTGCATGGAGGAATGGTAAAGGGGTCAAAATAAAATCCGCGGAAGTATATATAAAGATTAAAAGTTTAGAAATTAAACGAGAAATGTGCTGTTGTAATATTCAAATGAGTTAAAGAATAATGAATAAAAAAGATTTATTATTCAGATTAAATAAAGTTCAAGATTATTTCAGTTTGTTTTTTAAACGTTATGTAAATGAGTATTATAGAAAAGTCTATATAATCGAGGATATTTTACTTGAAAATAATAATTATTATGAATTTGCTAACATAATTTTTAATCTTTTAATTTTTTTATATAATTTTAATTTTTATATTTTAGTTATGATTATGTAATTACAATTTATATTAATTAATAAAGTATCAGTAGTTAATTTATTTATACTATTTATTTGTATTCTCGTTAATTCTCAACTACAACATTTGTTACCGAAACATTATGTTCTATGGGCATATTCAGTTTAATTAACTTTTCTTTATTTGACAATGGTTGGAGAGTGGGCCAGGGCAATTACCACAAATCAGTCTAATTAACTCTGAACTAAATAAAGGGGGAAGGGGATATATGAAATGACCGACTCTAAGATAAAGAATGAGAGCAATAAAACAATGGTATAAATATCAATGGCCGTAATTCGAAAAAGAATAGAATTAGTCGTTTAGTTAAAAGGAATTCGTCACAAGAGATTGATCGATGTAGCTAAAAGAAATTCGTTATAAATTTTTATTAAAGATATACGTTTAACTGTTATTTAAGTTGATAATATTTAGCAAAATATCAGGTTGTTGATTAACCAAAATCTTCATAAAGAGAAACGGCTTTCGTCATTAGAAAATATATGCCACAATCGAGCTCAATTAGAGATCGGATTTTTATTTTGGATCAAAAGATACAAGAAATTATTATCGTATAAGTGATCTCAAGGCAAATTGGATATCTTGACAAGCGACTAGGTAGAACAAGTGGTCAAGACCAGGATGCAATCGTTAATCGTTGATAAATTATCGCCAATTGCTTATCAAAACTTTAGTATAGGATACAAAATCGATGATCTTAGAAACAAGAATTCGTGAAAACAATCGTTAATCGCAGATCAAGCATCGCCTATCGTTGACCGAGATAAAGCACTTATCATTAGTTACAAGAGAAGAACGTTAGAAACAAGCAAAAGATTAAAATAATTTAACAGGAGAATTTAAGATGGGGTATCGATAATCATTGACTAGCAATCGTGAATCGTTTAAAAGCATGCAATCAATACCAGACGAAGGCAAGAAACAGAATCTACCGGTAAGAAGAAGTAATCGAATACATGCACGACTATTGGTCTTTCGCAGAATGTGGGGTCTAAGCTAAGTGGAAGGGTGTTGTAATATTCAAATGAGTTAAAGAAAAGTGAATAAAAAAGATTTATTATTCAGATTAAATAAAGTTCAAGATTATTTCAGTTTGTTTTTTAAACATTTTGTAAATGAATATTATAGAAAAATATATATAATCGAGAATATTTTTCTTGTTAAATATTAATAATTTTCGAACATAATTTTTAATCTTTTAATTTTTCTTTTATTATTTTGTTTTTTTATTTTAATTATTATTATGTAATTACAATTTATATTAATTAATAAAGAATTAGTAGTTAATTTATTTTTACTATTTTATTTGTATTCTATAAATTTTCCCACATATGTACTGCTAAGCAAAATTTCATAACGACGCTTGCAAGTAAACCAATGAGACAATCGATACCAACAAAGAGTTAGAGGCAATAAAGAAATCTAGACTAGTTCGAGAAGTTGAGAATCAATAAGGGAGAGTTAGACTCAAACAAAGTTGGCGATTTAACGACAAAGTTCTAAGAGCAATAAATGATAAAAACTAGATACTTTAAAAAGTTAAAGACGTAGGCAGATAATTGTAAATTCAATATTGCTAAACAGAATGCTACAATAGTGGTTTTCACGAAATAAGAAATTAAATAACGATATTCCATAAATTACTTAGAAAAGAATAATCGAGATAAAATAAAACCAATCAATATCTAAATTTCAATGCAGAGATACACAGACAGGGTGTAAATGTAAGATGCTCAAAATAATGCTGGTAATATTTTAATTGAGATCAAAAATGTTTGCAAAAATTACAAAAAATGAATAGTTTGTTAAAGGAATAGTACAAAAATTGCAAACAAATATTTTATGAAAGATGAACTGAAGGTTTTACATATGTAGAGTTTCCGTGTGGATTTAGTGGTAAAAGAATTTAAACACTCCTTAAAATGAACAAACTGCTGAAATGATTTAACAAAAATGCAACGTCATAATAAAAAAAATAATAAAAACCACCGGTAAAAAATTTATATAATTGATCGGTCTTTTAACTTTGGATTAATGGATGGGTTTTAATTTAATCGACAATATGTTTCATTAAATCATCACAACACTGTATTTTGCTAGGATTGTTTTTTTTATTTGGCAATTACTTTTAAATTAAATATTTGTATTATATTATATTAAATTTATTCATATCGAAAAATACTTTAATATTCAATAAAAAAAACAAAACAACAGGCTCATTAATAGATCAATATTTAAGTTTACCTTACTATTCAATTATATAATAATTTGCCAAACCTTTGTGTATATTTTAATTTGCATTACTTTTCTAAAGGAGGTACTTTAGTTGTTTTTTTTTCAATATACTATGAAACGAAATGTTTACTAAAAAAAAAGAATTTTACTTCTAGATTAAATATTTGTATTAATTGTTATATTAAATTTATTCATATTTGATTTGATATTTTTTACATAAAACAGAGACCTGCAGAGGTACCATTTCTATATTAAGAAATGTTAACTAACATTATTATACGGAGCTGAGGAATAGGTATATTTGTCACTCCAATAAATGTATGTTTATTATCTTCTATTTTATTTTTAATTCAATAAATAAACTTGTATGTTGTATTAAATTAAATTCGTAAATGTTGTCTTGAGATTTATGAGGCGTAATTGCCCTCTAATATTGAAGATTCAACAGAGCTACTCTAGTTATTCCTCATTTTCATCTAATTGGACAATTCTAAAATGGGGGAATTTATAATATGAGGGGTCTTCTAAACGTTTGTGGGCAAGCGTACTTGTACGCATGATAGCCCTAGGACTATTACTTAAACACCTGTGAGCTGATTAGAAAAGGGTTGAGCGAAGAACAAAACCCACACCCATAAATTATATACCACTCAAGGGTTAAAAAAATATCATAGTTAATTATAAATAAAATAAAATCGTAAATCATATAAATAACCAAATTATAACGACGACCTATATCAAAATGATAAAAATAAACCTACGATTTAAGAAATCGGAATATTCATTTTTGGACAAACTGAGAATAACACTTCTCGGACCTTTCTAAAAGATTCCTGCTGCTTGAATTAGGCGAAAGGGAAAAATAATATTAATAAATAGTTCTTTTAAAAATTTAAATTTAATGTTATCGTTTTTTTTACCTCACTTCAAAAATATTCTTTCCAATATGAATAAAATTTAAACTAATTTGTAGCAAACTATAAATCAACATTATATTTTTCGATTTTATTATTTACAATATCTTCTTTTTTTTAAAAAAGTATAATAAGGAACTGGTTAAATCCTTTTGAAAAGAAAATGGTTAAATCCTATTTGAAATGAATCATTAAAATTCATTTACTTTAAAATTAATGAGGAAAATGATAAAAAAAAATTAGTTTGTATTTTAAAAAATATTATTCTAATTCGATTGAAGAAAGGTATCTTAGTACTCATGTAGATTCCTATTTCTCAATATTATTCATTTTTGTTGTAATTTTTTGGTTATTATAATTATAAATAATAATATATCAAATTTCCGTTAAATGTTTAGAGCCAAAATTCTTATATATAATATTGTAAATAATTTTTGCCACATGAAAAATTTTATTATTATTTCCACTACCCTTACTACTTTTGGGAAATATGCCTTATCCTTTTTCAAGGAACTCGGCTCCCACATTCGTCAACTAACCGGTGAACCCCGCGAGGGCTTCTTCTTAAGGCAAAGGCTCTCCATCGCAATACACAAGGCTAATTATATTAGCTTCATAAGCAGTCTCTCCCCACAAGATTATCCTTCCTAACCTCAATATATTTTTTTTTATTTTTTTTTTAACACCGTCACAAACATATCCTCCAATACTATATTTATTTATTTTTTTATATGTATATAAATATATATACAAATATTAATTATATTGTATTATATAAATAATTAGCTAAATAAAGTTATAAATATTTTTATATATAAATTAAATTTTTAAATTGTTTTGTATTGATCATTGTTGATATATTTATATTTCTAGAGAATTAAAAATTTCACATTAAATTATTTGAATTACTATTTATTCAGTAAGTGATATAGTCTTTATACAATACATCAAAATATATTATTATACATCTCATAATGAGGTTGAGGTTAAATTTATGGAAAATTCGATCATATTTCATTCATAATCATTGTGAAATTAATCATACCAATACCGAAAACAAACATCTCATAATTAACAATTTTATTTTAAATATTTTTATTCATAACTGACATACTTTATAAGTTATTATAAGTTTGTTATATATATTTTGGGTAGTCAAATCACAGCAATTTAAGTAAATAGTTTTGTTATAAACTTTATAAATTAAAAAATCGAAATTTATTAATCATATTTTATTAAAATGATTATTATTTAAAAATATGAATCTAATAAACTAATCTTTCCTTACTTCAATTAAGCCGTTAAATCCCCTATATTATGGATGCGGAACACGATTTGGAAAAGGAAAAGGTTTTGATCCTTTCAAAAGCTACAAATACAGCCAATATAATTAGGCAGAAAATGGAAACTAAAGGCTTCAAATATCAACTTAGATATGGGATAATTTGCGGTTCTGGGTTGCATCACCTCTCCGACATAATTCAGAATAGTATAGCAATACCTTATTCCGACATTCCAGATTTGCCTCTGAGTCAAGGTTAGCTGTTCATTTAATAATTATTATGAAAAATAAAGGAATTTGAAACAATTGCTATAGAGGAGAAAACTCAGCATGTATAAAATATATTTATTTGTTTTAGGCTGAATTTTTTTTTTATCACGGCTAAGAATTAGCGAAGGACTTTTTTATTTTATCTTTTCTATTCCTTTTTTTTCGGAAGTGTAAACTGAAACTGTTCATATTTAGTCTAATCAAATTATACTATATTATATTTACTATATATAAAGGTAAGATAGATACTGATTAATTTATTGAATACGCACTAAGCCTATTTTGAACGAATACGAATCGAATAGTAAATTATTCTATTAGTGTAGTGTTGTTAAACGGTTCGATTTGAGCTGATCTTTAAAAACGGCTAACTCAATATTTTACCTCTAAAAATATTATGCAAGCCTTATAATTTTACTCATAGATGGAAAAAAGATTTGTACATCTATTAGCGAAATCTTGAGGCTTGAGCAATATTTTTTTGGCTAAAATATTGAATTCATTTTTAAAAATGGGATAGAGCCTTTTAACAACACTAGATTAGTAAGAATAATAAAGTACACTATTTGTAATCTATTCGAATAATTCCTTTTTTAAAAATATTATGAAATATTTACAGATTTCTAATATATCTTATCGCATATTATCTAAGTAACAGAGAAATTATTATAATAGTCTGAATATAGATAACATGCGATCAAGTTATTAGTGAAATTAAAATGCAAATTAATTTTATTTATAATGCCAAACCAATTTTTTAGGTAGAAAGTTTTTCTTATTGATTCTTCTTTGTTTGTAAGACATGAGATCCATGACAGCAAATAAGTTTCAACTAAGAAAAGCATTTCACAAGCAGTTATGTATACTTTGTTATTCACATCACTCATTATATTTATAGGTTATCAAAAGAAATAAAATGACTTTATTATAAAAACATATTTATTATTCCGAATAATTTAAATATTCGATCAAATTATTCAAATATTCGACTAAATTATCAAAATAATTCGATTCGACTACAAATAATTATTCATTATTATTTGTTTTATTTGAATCACAAATTATTCGAAACGATCAAATATTCGATTCGTTTTTGAATAGGCCAAACACGCACTTAGGTGTAGCCATGATTTTACTAGGGGGGAGGGAGGGGGTGACACAATTAGGTGTGATGTTTCCCCATTTTATTGGAGGTCATTAGGTTTATTTTTTTTCGAAATATTTTGAATTATAGTCGTTATTTTAAAAAATTGTTAACTTTTACTTATTTTTCATTAGAATTATTGTTTATAGTGATATATTGTAGATTTTTTTTGGGAGGGAGATGTGTACGGGGAAAAAACTTTTATTAGCTTATAACGAGAACAGGCAAATTTCAGAGGGGAAATTTCTTCTTTCCCCCTTACCCCCCCCCCTTCCGCCCCGCTACGCCTATGAATACGCATATACTAAAATATATTTAACTAAATTATAATTTATAGTGGAAGGGCATTGCAATTTCATAACTATAGGTGATATCGAAAATCAAAAGGTTATATGTTTTCAAGGACGCTACCATTTTTATGAAGGTCATCCTCTGTGGAAGGTTAGTACGTTGTAAATTAGTGCGATAAAATAGTATATCTAAAACTGTTTAGAATTTATATCGAAATTATCTAAATTAAATACAATTTATTATATAAACAGGATTTAATGATTTATATCTCAATTTTAAATTACTTGATAGGGTGAGTGGACAAGAGAGAAAAAATTTTTTTCCTCCATTTGGGTGGGTATCAATTTTTCTTGCCAAAAATGGTAGATGAAATATAAAATATTTTAGAAATTCCCTCTCTTTGCCTCCAAAACAAGATTTTTTCTTTCGCTCATTATTATCCATTTCACTTGTAAATTGAGTAGTACTAAATTTAACAATTGCAATGTACATTATAACATTTGATATATTCGGTATGTTACATATATTTACACGCAGGTGATAATGCCAGTCCGAATAATGAAATTATTAGGGGTCGAAACAATTTTTATAACAAATTTATCAGGAGGAGTCAATCCATCTTTCAAATCAGGGGATATCATGGTAATCAAGGATCACATTAATACTACCGGAAACAATCCATTGATAGGAATAAATGATCCCAAGTAGAATTATATTTTTGTAACCCTGCATTCATAGATAGTGCGAATTTGTGGCGCGAATTCGTACTAACTGTAAATGAAGGGTAATAAAGGAATGTTTAAATTTAAAAAAAATTGTATCAAATTAGGGATTGGAAGAGAGGTCTTCCATGATTTTACTTTATCTACAATATTTACAACAATCTGTTTTTTGTAGTATATCGATTGATAGGAATAGATGGATACGAAATAGCATTCTCCTCTCATTCGATATGATCAATCAATCTTTAAACCGCTTTTGTTATGTAGTTTATTTTGTGTAGAAGAGCTTTTATTTAACAAAATGATTTAAATTCAAATTTTTGTAGAATGCTTGTTTTATTGTATGTGTCGTATTCGGATAAGGAAAGGAATGCTTGGGCATTCGTGATCTCTCGATTTTAAATAATTTGCTATGAAGGTGATCGATTTTTGAAATCGTACTTTACCAAAAACATCAGGATGTATAGAGTACTTACCCTATAAATTTTCAAAATATTTTTTCCATAAATCTTTGTGAATTTTTTAATTTATATTTTAAAAAACCAATAAAAATTAATATAAATTGAGGGCACTCCTAAATTTCATGGCAGTATTATTTGAAATCCACAGTATAAATACTCTATACATGTGAAATGCATTTTCGGCCAAATGAAAACTTTTTAAATTTAAAAATTACCCTGAGTAAATGATTTAGAAATCATGATTCTGAATCACAATGGATTCTATATCCCGTTATGACATATATAATATTGTATCTATAAAATAAAAATATAATATAATATTGAAATTATTAAATAAATTATGACAATATTCAAGCTGGGGTACGCGGTTTCCTGATTTAAATAATGCCTATGACAAAGATCTAAGACATTTGTGTGGTTCGATCTTTGAGAAACTAAATCTTAAATCTTGTCACCAGGAGGGAGTATACTATATGCTGACAGGGCCAAGTTATGAGACTAAAGCAGAGAGCAAAATGATTTACCGTGTAGGAGGAGACGCTGTAGGTTATACAGTTTATTACCTGTATATATGGCTCAATTATTAGGGTTAACATAAATATTTTAGAAAATCATGCTTTAAGGTGTATATATTTAGATACTTCAAAACCTTTAATTTTTTTAAATAAATATAGGAATGAGTACAATTCCAGAAGTCATCGCAGCTAGGCATTGCGGAATTAAAGTATGCGCTATGAGTTTAATTGCCACTACTATCGATTTCGAAAATTATGAAGATTTTGAAAAAGATAACATATCCCATGAATTTGTATTACATGTTGCCAATACACGGGGAAAAGATATGGCAAATATTATAAAAAACGTCATTTTGTCGATACAATAAGCTCATTATGATATTATAAAAAACTTTCTGTCGATATCATAAGTTTATTGTCGCGGAATTATATTTAAAACAATTTAATTTGATCATTAATACTATATCTTTTCAGCAGAAAATCATCTTTTTCCGTGTTTTTTTAAAAAAGAAGAATGTTATATTGATGCAAAATTAAATAAATTATCCCGACATAGCGGATCTAGAAGCTAAAAATATATATACAAAAATAATTAATTAATTAGTTGTAAACGAACGCATTCATTTTGAAAGCGTTCATGAATGAAGTTTTTTTTTTGAAAAAATATGATGAAGGGCGTTCCTTTTATTTTTGACAAACTTTGAACTTGAACGCGTTCCTTTTTTATGACGAACGCGTTTGAATTTAACGTTCGTTTAATTTTAAAAACACCCTTTAGTTTTATATTTGAAAAATTTAATATCAATTCGAATTTTTTAAGAAAAAAGTCTTATATTTTACAATCAACGTTTTTCCTTTTCATATAAACTTAGAGCGTTATTGAAAAAATACATTGAAAACCCTAGAAATGATAATGCAAGAACTGTTAATTTTGAGATATCTTTTTTTGATGAGGAAGTAAAGGATGGATTGGAGGAGGATAACTTATCCCAATTTTTTAAAGCAAAGGACAAGAGAATAAATGTTTTTAATAAATTCCTCATGTTAAAAGTTGTTTATTAAGTATAATTCCGCAAACCCCTCATCTGCCCCTGTAGAGCGCGTTTTTAGTATAGCTAATGCCTTATTAACTGTCAAGTGTTCCTGTCTATCATATGAAAATTTTGAAATACAATTGTTATTAAAAATTAATAAGAAAAATTTTTTATAAATAAAAATATCTTTTTATTGGTAATAGGAAAAAAAACCCCTGGAATAAAACCCCATGGAAAAAAAACCCCCGGAACCATGGAAAAAAATTCAAAAAAAAATAAAATCGTTATTTTTTAAAATTTTTTTCTTGTCAATTTTTCTTAAATTTTTTTCTCAATTTATTATTTTCTTGCCATTTTTGCTTTAAGTATTGTTAATCTTTATTTTTCTAATCTTTTCTCAATTTTTTACTTCTCAATTTTCACTTAATTTTTTTAGTTTAACCTAGCAATAATTAATATTGATAAATAATTTTATAAGCGAATGCCACAATCATTAACAGCTACTAAACTCCAAAATACTTACGAAAAAATTTTCGAAGTAATAATGTCTAAATGTCAAGAACGGGATTTATTTCCTGATCCATTATATATATACTTGGATTTCGAAAAGTCTGCTATGAGCGTGGTTAAAACTGTCATTGGTATATCACATCATAATCAGAGGATGCTTTTACCATTTGTGTCAAAGTACCCATAGAAAAATTCAAAAGTTAGGTCTGGAAAGCCAATACAGAACCGAACCGATGAAACCTTAAGCTTCTTTTGTGACATGATGGACGGCTTAGCATTTGTTCCTTTATGTGATATGGGCAATGCAATGGTAAGGATATTCTTGAATATTTCGATAAAATTTACATCAATGGAGTATCAAGGGAGGTCACAAGAAGCAATTCTCAATCCCAAACAGGTCGAATTGGGCCTCGATTCCCTCCAGAAACTTGGAACGTGAATCAGAGCACTCTATCCAACGAATTATTCATAAATAATCAATGCGAAGGTTCGAATCATCGTTTTTCTAATCTGGTTGGGAATAAACACCCATCAATCTGGATATTGATTAATAAAATGCGAGGTGGCTGCCGATGAAACCAAACTTGAACGATGGCGTGTAGGTAGTTGGACACCGAAAACAAAATCAATCGCAGTGCTTAAACAAGAAAAAATGCTGATGTTCAAATTGGTACTGGGAAAAAAATTATCCCAGTAAAATAACCCATGTATTACTTATTTACGTAAATTTTTTTGCTATATTAATAAATACAATATCCATCCTTAATTACTATATTAAGTAGACTAAATTTGACAAAATTTGCAATAAGATCTGATTATTTTATTTATAAATCATTATTATGTATATAATTTATTATTAAATTATATTTTTATAGTAAATTTTTCTAAAATACTAATTTGTCTATACCTTATTAAATCCAAATAAAAATATACCGAGATATTATTAGATCTTAAGTAAATTCGAAAAAAAATTTCGGGGTTTTTTTCCGGGGGTTTTTTTCTAAGATTCCTTTTTATTCGCTATATTATATTATATTGTATTTATAATTATATTATCAAAAAATATATTATTTTTTTAACATAGCTAATATATTGTGTTAAAAATATATGACATTTATTTATATTAAATCAAATTTTAAAAAATTTATCATAAAATTTTGAACGAGGTGAATGCGTTTTCATTTTTTTTGAAAGTAAACATGAACGCGTTCGATTTTTTTTAGAAATGTTTACAGCACTATTTTTAACATAAAGTACTTTAATATTAATAAAAAGACAAAACAACAGGCTTGCTAATCGATCCTTTTAAAAGGATCGAATCCCAATCACGATCTTTTCAAAAAAGCATCGAAATCCAAGATCAATTTTATTAAAAAAAAAATAAGGATCACGATCGATCATTTTCTTATTTTATAAATTTCCGAAGAAAATTTATGCTCTATGCAAAATTAACTATTATTAATATAAATTAAATATAGATTTATTGTAATTGAATAATATAGCAATAATAATATATTTCAGAGACCTGCAGAGATACCATTTGTTCGGCTCGACTCGGATTTTTTTAAAAAAATATTTTTTCGACCTCGGTTAAAAATATATTCTATTTATTTTTAATTTTTATAATTAAAGGCGATATAAAATATTTCATTTTAAAATATACTGCCCATTTTTTAAATTTTATTTAGGCCCGGCCCGACTATTTAAAAAAAAAATTTTAGGCTCGGCCGGGTTATATTTAAAAAAAATTAAAATATAACCCTGCCTGTGTATCCGGGCCGGACTTAGGGCGAGGCGTGCATGTCTCTAAAGCCTCATCCACTTTTTTCCTTAAGTATATGTTTAGCTTTACTATGCAAGCGTTCCACAGGAGCGCTCGATGGAAAGGTGTCTTATATTCATAAAGTATTTTTTTAGAATTTACATAAGTATATTAAAAATATAAATTGAATCATCAATTAATAAAAAAAATTTATTCAGAAAACGTATTTTGCTAAGATTTTTCCTTAGAAAGAATCAATTTCATCCATAAGATCATTTTAATAATGAGGTTGTTCCTGCAAGTTTTCCAAATCGTTAATGAACCTTTTTTACTATGAGATTTTGAGGCAGATTAATAAAAGGCCAATTATGCTTACATGTTGGGTGAATTACTGCTACTAATATGTTACTGTCTTCATACACTGAAGGAAATCTATATTAAGAAATGTTAATTAACATTATTATCGGAGCTGAGGAATCCGTATATCTATCACTCCAATAAATGTATGCTTATTATCTTCTAGATCTATAATAGACATTATAAAATCTAAAAATAATCTATTTTATTTTTAATTCTATAAATAAAACTCGTATGTTGTATTAAATTAAATTCGTAAATGTTGTCTTGAGATTTATGAGGCGCAATTGCCCTCTAATATTGAAGATTCAACAGAGCTACTCTATATAATCCTCATTTTCATCTAATTGGACAATTCTAAAATGGGGGAATTTATAATATGAGGGGGTTTGTGGGCAAGTCGCATGTACCTGAACGCATAATAATGCTAGGACTATTACTTAAATGTCTGTGGTTGGAAAAAGAACACATCCCACACCCATAAATTGCATATACATTTAATAACATTTTAAGACAAGGGAAGAGCCGATTTTAATTTTAAATTATTCTATATATATGTTAAATGAGTAAATTACGTGTTCGATTTTTGTCAATGAACGAACGCGTTCGATTTTTTTGGAAATATTTACAGCTCTTCTAATTAATTGTTACTTTAGGTTTTAATTATATTGATGAAAGATTGTTTATAAGTTTTTTTAAAAATTCGTTATCACTAATGTATAAATAAAATATTTTGAATAAAAACTATATGAAACATTTAAAAAATAAATAAAAAAGGTGAATTGTAAATGGAGGATGGAATATAAAAAATTTTTTAAAAAAATATTAAAATGACAGATGAAACTTTCTTGAGTACTCCAATTTGGACTCTGGTTTAAGTGATAAAGCTCTGGGATCTTGTAAAGAGCCTAACTTTTAAAAATAAAGGACGAAGAAGACCCAAACTCTTCAAGCAAAAGTGGGCTAGGATGCTGGATATATACGGAATAAAAAAATAATGTGTGGCAGATCAAAATATTTATTGATTTTGTTGTTTTCTTGTTGAAGAACAGGGTCGATATTAAAATTTGGGATAAAAATATTTAGATGGAATAAAAATATTTAGATGGGAAAAAAATCCAAAGTTATGATTTTTCCATCGGGCCTTTTATGATCGATGATGGAAAAGTTGAGGAGTTTAGGGCAATTCGGGAGCTGAGAAACGATGGATTTTAAATTATGTTCACTCTATCATGAAGAATTATGACGGTCAAAGACTTTTAGGCAGGCTAGACCGTGATGGCCTATCGACTACCATATTGCAATTGTTAATATGATAGGCTGAAACCATAATATAGTCTACAGGCAGGCGATGACGATTTTGGAATTATTTTTCTGAGACCAAGCAAACTTATGAGAAAAGAATCAAGTAATTCATGGCCCCTTTTTTAAATTAAGTAGTTGAAGAGCAGCTGCATCCCATAGACCAAATCAAATTATTAGGGAATACGACATAGTTTTTGGGAAGGAAATGAGGAAAACGACATGTTAAGTGGGTGGGGGACTCAGTTCATGTTGATGACGAATAAGATTTATTGGATTACGATATTTTGGACGAAAGCCTGAAAAAGAAATAACCTCAAGACCTTTCAACTTTGGGGAAACGAGGCTAGAGTAAATGTTTTTCTGAAATGGCTAAATTGATATTTTCGAAAAGAATTTGAACTTTAGTTCAAATTTTAGGAGTAAAGGATATTAACAAAGACCGATGATGTCCTAAAAATGAAATTTGGGAGGTATGTTTTTTTAAGAGGTAAAATATTTGTGACCAGAATATTAATAAAATCGATTTTCTTAATAAAAATATAGAGACCAAAAGTAACTGTTGCATAATAACAAAGCCATTAATTTAATATCATCAAATACTTTTTTATAAAATTAAAATAGAAATTTTTATAAGTATTTATTTCAGGCATATAGTTAACTGATTTTAAAAATCGAATAATATTATCTAATATTCAATTGGCTCACACGAATATTAATTTGAATGAATAATACTCGAGTATAATTTCTTAAAAACTTTAAGCCTCAACTTTGATATAATGTTAAGAATTCTGAATTATTACTAGAATGAATACAGTATATAAATTAGAGATCTGCAAAGTCAATAATCGGGTTCGGGCCGGGCCGGGCCTAATATTTTTTAAAATCATCTTCTGGCCGGGCCTAATATTTTTTAAAAAAATTCGGGCCGGGTCGGGTCGGACTTTGGAATTTTTTTTAAATATATCTAAATTTCTCAATTTTATATTACGTGATACGTGATATATAACGCTTTTGCCCTCTAGTGTTGAAAGTTCAACAGAGCTAAGCTAGGTTTTCCTTATTTCCATCTTATTGGAACTAATTTAATTTGGGTATAAAGTAAAAATATGAGGAGCCCTCCACACGTTTGTGGGCAAGCCGCGTACTTGTAGGCGCAACATTTCGAAAAATGTTACTTAAACCTCTATAGGCTTT
Organism: Gordionus sp. m RMFG-2023; assembly: GCF_954871325.1. Taxonomy (NCBI): domain Eukaryota; kingdom Metazoa; phylum Nematomorpha; class Gordioida; order Chordodea; family Parachordodidae; genus Gordionus; species Gordionus sp. m RMFG-2023. The sequence goes on from NC_088776.1 coordinate 41,707,361, forward strand.
TTTAAAAGGGAGTAATGGCAAAAAAGAGCCTTTACCCTAGAACTACAGTAAAAATTTAATTACTTTAGGGTGGGCGGAGGAACATTTTTAATTAAAAAAATTTTTTTTACTATATTTGTACTGGTTTTAGTAAGGAAATTCAAAAGTTTTTGATATAAAAATATTTGATTTTATTTATTGAAACTAAACGACATATAACATATGTCCTTTATTTTGAGTAATTATAAAAATTAATCTATATTTAAATAAATTCGGGCCGGGCCGGTAAATTTTTTTTAAAAAAATTTCGGGTCGGGCCGGGTTTGAAAAATTAGGCCCGATGAAGATCACTAATATAAATCATGGTTGGATAGCAATTACATATTTAATTAATTCATTAAATTCCTTATTAAAAAATTAGCTTCTGTAATTAATTCCACTTTAAAAACAGGAATTAGTAATTATAATCAGGGATGTGAACCCGGCAAAATTTTTGCCCGAATTCGGGTTCGGTTTAAGGTAAAATAAAAATAACTGGGTTCGGTTTAGGGAAATATTTTTGAACCCGAGTTTGGTTCAGGGTTCAGCTCGGGTATAAGAATTTTTGAATTGATAAAAAAAAATTCTATATTTAAATCATAAAAGACTAGACATAAATTTGGCATAAAAAACATATTTTTTTTTTTATAGGCAAAATATAGTTAAAAATACCAAGCATAGTCATGTATCAATTTTAAAAATTTAATGACATATTTCCTTAAATTAACAATATCCAATATAATAATTTATACTTTGACTTGTTCACTTCCATTTTCCTCTTAATAATCATTGAGAATAAGCTAAAAATTAAAAATAAATGGCGTAAATGAATTTAATTGTTTAAAATTTATTAACACTCCAATAAGAATCTTTGAGAATCAATTAAATAAGTCTTAAAAATGGTGTATAGCATTAAGTTGTTTAAAATTTATAAACACTTCACTTAATTGGAAATTTGAAAATATTATAAAATCTCAATTAAATTACAAATATTTGTATTTACACAAATATCTGAAATAAATGACTTTAAACAATATGCTGGACCCGATGGAACCCGGATTCAAATAAAATTCACGAGTTCGGTTCGGGGTTTTGAAAATTTTATAAACGGGGTTCAGGTTCGGTTCGGGTTCAAATTTTTTCCCCAAAACCCGAGTTTTCTCCGGGTTTGGGTTCGAATCCCTGATTATAATTAATTATTCCTATAACTTTAATTATAAATTATAATTTCATTTGTATTTACTTTTTTTAAAATTAATTAATTTTTATGAAAAATGCTTAATAAATAATCAAAATCATTCATATTTTTTTTAGAATGTGAATCAAAATTATTTTTTAACTTAGAAGTCATTTTATATATCTGATGTTGTATTTGAGATTTATTATCATAATCTGTTGCTGTAATTAATATGTAGATGTGTCTTCAGCAATTAAATAGTTAATATCAGGGATGAGAATCCGAACCCAAACCCTCAAAATTTTGCTAAATTCAAACCCAAACCCTTTTTTAAAATTTAAAGTTCAGGGTCCAAACTTTTTTTAAAAATAAATTTTATTTTTTTTATTTTAAACTTTCATTTTTTAATTTTAAATTATATGTTAAAAATAAAAAACATGTAATTTACGATTTTCATTTATAAAAGATTTCTTATTTAAAACGAGTTACTATTTAAAACAATTGTTATTTTATTCAAAAAAAATAAATATTAATTTTAAAAAAAAATTTTTGATCATTTTTTCTTGGAATCATTTTTGTTATATTTATAAGTCGGCCATTTTTTGTAAAAATTTTTAAATTTTACTCAGCAAAGCAGATTTTTATAAATCATGATAATATATATTTTAGGATATTGTTGTTTGTGGATTATCAAATTGATAGTTACGAATATATTATGATAATATTTTTATTGCAATACTAATTAGAATAAATTTTTTTTTAAAAATGTATTTTTATTAATTTTAATAAGTCATTATTTTTCTGACCTCCGAACCCAACCCGAACCACTTTCAGAGATTTTTCACTGAACCCAACCTAGAACCCATTTTTTAGGAGGGTTGGCATCCCTGAATAAAGAAATTTAGGGCTATTCAAATATGGCCACTTTGTACATTTATAAAAAATGTTTAGTTTGTTTTTGTGAATAATAATTTAAGAATCATATTTATATAAAACATCCGAAAGCGTAAATTTTTCCAGATTTGAGCAGAAAGAAGTACCAGCAAAAATTACTTTATTGAACTATTCTATTTAATAAATTATTCTATTTAATAAATTAACTTATATAAAAGGAAAAGTAATAAACATACACATTATGACCAGTGAGCGCCTATGGCCGCTTATTTTCAAATGTTTTTAGAGATATAAAATCAAATAATAAATATTTTATCTTATGGTATCAATAGTAAATGATTATATATTTTCAAGTTTTCGTATTTTTGTTTAAAAGTTAATACAACTCTTGATGTTATAATTTTAAGAATTGTATCTGTAATTTAATAAACGTTAAACCCAAAGAACACTATATTTTTATAAATGATAATTTATCAGCTTAGGAAATGTCCAATAGATAAATTAAAAAATAATATTATACCTTTAAAAAATTATACAGTTTGAAAATTGGGCGAAAATGGTTATTCCTGAATATATTTTAAATAGTGGGACTTTGTTCAAAACTGTTAAAACAATCAAAAAAAATTTAAACAATAAACACCATATAATGTTGATTATGGTGTTTATTGTTTAAATTAGTGTTCTTAAACGACTAGTTTTGAGCCGATTTTTAAAAACAGCTAACTCAATATTTTAGCCAGAAAAATATGGCCTAAGCCTCGAGATTTCGCTAATAAAACTCCAAACCTTTGTTCCTTCTACAAACAAAATCTTCAGGGCTTGAGTAATATTATTCTAGATAAAAAATTGAGTTAGCCGTTTTTAAAAATTGGCTCAAAACGAGTCTTTTAACAACATTAGTTTAAATTTAATATATTAAATTTCTTGCACTTTTTTTAGAAGAGGTTCTGAAAATTTAAAAAAAAGTTTATATAAGATTAAATTTCTTGCACTTTTTTTAGAAGAGGTTCTGAAAATTTAAAAAAAAGATTATATAAGACATGGAAGATAATGTATCGGAAACGGAAATAGGTTAAAATTATGGAACGTGAAAGAAACGGTGATCCCAGGAACTATTGGAACGAAAAATTATAAATTTAATTTTTTATAATAATTATATATGATGGCTCACTTATAAATATTATTTTTTTAATTTCTTAATTCCAGTTTGCTTCACTATACAATATTATTATCCATTTAGTATCATGTATAAAAATTGATATAATATTAGTAAAATGGATATATAATTTGCTATTTTTTTAGTAAACGCTATGCGGGACATCTAAAACGGAGCCTATTTTGGTCGGAACGACAACGAAAAAATGCCTTTTCTCCCGGTCCCTGGTTTAGTTTATGATAAAGAAATCTTGATTTTGGAGATTCAAAGGAAGCAAAATAATAAAACAATACCATATGAACATTACTACCAAAATCATAAAATGCATCTTGGTATTTAGTAAAAAATATTGAGGATATTGTAAATAAAATGTTTCAAATTCCTAAAACTGTATACTGGTTCGATTAGTTTTGATACCTATGGCAAATAGCTTAGGACACCCTATTTTAATTTGCTTTTTCTCTTACTTTTTAGGTTTAGTCGAAGTTATACAACTTCCTGGTTGGAAATAAGTCGAATCAGGACACAGCTTAATTACTTATTTTTTTATTTTGTCATGTCATGACAACTTTTATTTTTTAAATTTGCAATCTAATTATTGGATAATTTTCCAAAAGAGGGCATATCATTAAATTATATGTTTAGCTCAACTTCCCTCTCCTAGCATTTTTCCTTTTAAAAGTAAAAAATACATTATTTTTAAATTATTGTATCTTTTTTTAAGGTAAACACCCCAAAATTTAGTATTTTACATTTGATAGTGGAATACATTTAAAATATGGATTAAAAATTATGATATTAATTTTTCATATTTTATTTTAAATTATAAACAACAGTTTTAAATTAATAAAAAATATAATGGGTTATTACAAATCTATAAATATTTATCTATCATATCAGGAGTATTTAAAATGACATAAATATATAATAAAACTATAAAATAAGGATATATATAAATTATCAAATGAGTATTTGATTTTAAAATTATCAGGTACTGATATAAAAATAAATATTTATATTGTTAATATATAAATTGTTAAATTAAACTATGTATAATTTCAAATAGTGGTTCCTGAAATTGATTATTAATACCTGAGTTGTACTTGTAGTATAATTGTTATATAATATAACATACATGGCTCAATACATAAACTTAGCTAATGTTTAGTTTATAAAGTTTAGATATTTAATTAATAAAATAATATGTGCATTATATTTATATTCTAACTATATTCATTATAACTTAATATATAATATATACCAATATATGATTATCATAATTAATATGAAGATTTTTAAAATATATTATTACAATAATTATTTTTTATTAAATTAACTAAAAAAAAATTTATTATGTTATGAAAGAAAATTAAAAATATTTGTAGAATTTGTAATAATAATAAAAAAATATATAATAATGTATAAATGGGATTCAAATTATAAATAATTTTAAATTGAACTAACCTAAATTAACCCAAAATAAATGCGATTGTAAATGATATTTCTTAAAAACATTTCGCTCCAGTCCTAACGAAGTTAAATTTAATTGATAAAACATTAATATCTAAAAAAAAATCATCACATTCTGGCCACCGTCTCTTTAATAATTTGTCCAATCTTTCTCGAACCCTCATCAAAGGATAGAGCTAATACCATTTCTATATGATCAGCATGCAAAGGTTCAGATGGTTTTTCTAGCGGATCTTGATAATCGGTTGTTATTAGGCTCAAACCGCAAACGCTTATTTGGCAATGTCTAGCTACAATAACCTCCGAAACGGTACTGGCCCCTAATTATTTAATGTACAAGTAATTTTTTATTCTATTTAGATTTGAAATTTATAAAAACTTGTAATAAAATAAATTATGAATATTTTAAAAATTATTAGATAAGCCGGATATTTGATTCGTCGCATATTCGATTAGATTATTTTTTAAAGTTTTCAAAAGTGAAAAAATGAATTAATAAATGTGGAAATAAAGTAAATAATCCACAAAGGACATGTTGAATACTTATGAACAATTTTAAATAGTAAAATATCAAATTTTATAGTTTAAAAAAAACTTCTACGTAAGATACTATGATTCCACAATTAAATCTTTTAAACATAAGTACGAGTGGTCAAAAACACACTGAATATAAAATAAATATAGTAACACCAAGAACATTGTACTTACTACTATTATAAATACTTTAAACAGTCTACAATAGCTATTAAATTAAAATTAATTATATATTATACTATAACTTTCATTATATATATATTTTTTTGCAACATGGCATGGTATATAGTGTATATTTTTTTTAACCTATAGCATCTGCACCAAACTTAGTCATAATGTTTTTTTCGGCGTTAGTCTCATAATTGGGGCCACATACCATTAAATAAATGCCTTCTTTGCAGCAAGGGCTCATATGGAGACTATTGGCAGATTCGAGTGTTAATTTTCTGAGTTTGATACAATACGGGGCACGCAAATCGGGAAATCTTAGGCCCCATCTAATTAAAATATATAAAATTAATGGGATTAATCGGTAAAATATTTTGAAATTTAAATAATATTTATATTTGATTTTGAAAAGCACTTAATTTAACATTAAGTATTTTAGTCTCTGACTCCTTTTTTAATCGATTGACCTTATATTAATACTGTACCAAATTAATTAGACGTAGGGTTGTGCCGATACAAATATAAGAAGGGAGCTGACACTTACCGTTTAAAAAAAATTGGATCAGGTAAATATTTTTTAAACGACCCGATTTTGAGGACATATGATTTAACTATAAATTTTAAAAGAAATTTTCATAATGATAAAAATGAATTGATTTTAATGCAGTAACCCATCTTTCAATTTTGTCAAGATGTTTAACAAGATCAATGATTTGAAACAAATTTAATATCCCATTTTGAACCTGGAGTACTCCAATAATCGAACGACGACATGTCAAGCGGGACTGTAAGTTAATTAAAATTATATGTAGGAAAATCAGAGCGATTACACCAGAACTCAAAGATCTTTAAATTATTTTAAAGAATGAACATTTTTTTTTATAATAACTTTTCAAATTATCAGTACAATAAAAATAGAAATGTGAACCCTTGGACAAAAAAATAGGTCTGAATTGAAGAATAAAATTTAAAAAGGGTTCAGGTTTGGAGAACATATTGACTCAAAATAACACAATTTTTTTAAAATTTATACTTAAATGTGTAATTTAAATGCATAGCCTTACTTAATATCACTTATAATAAACTATTATTACCTATTCTACATTTTTTAAAAATTCTTTTGGAATGTTTTATGAATAAAAAATATTCAAAATATTATAAAATCATTCTATATGTTTTTCGACTTGGAAGATGATACATTTTAGAATATAAAACAGTGAAATTAAAATTATTAATATAAATTATTAGGGATTACCTAATTAATCGGTGTCCGCGATAACCCAACTCCCAGACATTGTTACATATGATTGTAAAAGTTGGTAAATCATGTGGAATGAATCCACGAAAGAGCTCGATAATATTGGAATTTTATCTCGTAAATTAGGTAGAAGAGTGATACGAGATTTATTTTTGAATATACCAAAAAATAATCTAAGAGATTAAGCTGGGGTTATCAATATATTTAGCGATGTCTTTAACTTTCATTTGTTGTTTTTCCGGTAAGGACAACATTTTACTAACTATGCCGATTTTTTCTTTATTCGAATATTTTTCTGGGTCTTGAAATAGTAGACGAGGATTGGGAGTTTGTATTTAAGTTAGAATTGACAGAATTTGATAATATATATTTATAGTAAAAATGAAATTCAAATTAGGTAGTTAATTAAAAATCTTTCTTGAGATTTCTCAGAGAATTTATATTTTGAAAAATAATTTTAATTTTTTTTAAAGAAATTTTAAAATTAATTTTTTTACGTAAGGCTGCGTCCAAAGTCATTAAAAAAAATAAAATAAATAAATAAATTTTGAGGAAAAAAATAACATAAGCTATTTTTAATGTAAAAATAAAATAGTGTCCTATTTCATTTTTCGGTATTTGTAAAAATTTATTTTTTTTTAAAAATAATAAAAAAAAATAAAGTTGAATAAAAATATATTCAAAATTTTGAAATTTTTAGAAGAAAATTAGTAAGTAAAATTTTTAATGATATTAATTTTTATAAATTTAACCAAAACGATTATGAAAATCCAATAAATAAAAATATCAGGGATAACATGGTTGGGAGAAGTGTACATTTAAGATTAGTAAGTGTATATATTATAAATTTTGAAACAATAATTTAATATTTTGACATCACCTTATGTGATTAAATAGAGATTCTATAGAAATTAGGCAAATTTGGGAGGAAAGGCCAGGACTATGAAAAAATTTTGAAATAAAATCAAACATATAACTTCAATTATGATCAATTGAAAACAAACCCTTTGCAATTTATTTTTACCATAATTTAGCCAATATTAACTTTAGAAATTAATGTAAAAAGAATAATAGGTATGATTTATTAAGATATTGACTATTTATATAGAAAATATTTACTAAGTTTTATTGAGCTAATATTTTGACATCACCTTATGTGATTAAATATTTATAAATAAACAATAGGTTTTTGTTTAAACATTATTTACCCCTTCTTTTTTTCATTATATCCTTTAGTTGAATAATAAATATGCTTTTTTAAAATATTTATTAAATTAATATTTACCTAACTGTACATAGCATGTTAATAAATTATCATTTATAATAAAATATTACTACATACCCTATAAAAATTCACAATATTTTCCTTTAAAAATTGATATAAATTAAACCTATAAAATGGAAGTATAAAAACAAAAAAAAATTAGAAAAATGATAAAAAAAAAACCCCAGATAATGATTTTTTTCTTTCATTTTCACTAAGAGTTTACAGTTAGTAAATTTTTATTATATTGTTTCATTGATAGATGGTAAATAAAAATTAATGTAAATATAGGATCTGTTAAAAAATTTGTAAATCGACAGAGCCTAAATTGAAAGTAAATGAAACGTTTATTTTTAAAAAATTTTACCAGGAAATATTCATAGGATCCCTATCTATCTATGAAAAATTACTAATATTTTACTCAGATAGTTGGATTATTTCGCCAAAATTATATTAAAAAATTCGTGATCTCTGGCCTAATCTGAGAAAAATTAACAATATCTAACTCAGATAATAATTTCTACACACTGGTTCCACTCAAACCTAGCAGTAATGTCGTTAAATAACTTATTTTTAATCTTTACTTAAGCCAATTTTTAGCCGGTAAAAAAATCGGCGAAAACGAACTTTTAGCTGAAAACTATAACTTTGACCTTGAGGCTTTTCAGAAAAATACAGCATACATTTAAAAGAAACTAATGTTAAAGGATTTTCTCCAGTACGCTTTTGTAGATTGAGTCGAATTGGCCGACATTTAGCCATTACCCAACTATAGTCTTTATCAAACTCGAAAAGAAGTGTTTTATCTTATAAAATTCGTCTAAATCTTCATGCTGAGGCTTAAGTTAGAGGTTTAGTGCAAATTTTGGCCCAAGTTTTAAGGATAAATATCCAGCCCAGTTTAAATTTATTTGTAATTTGTTATTACTGTAATTTATAAATTATTGTTATATAACAAATAGTTTTGTTAAACAGCTCGTTTTGAGCCGATTTTTAAAAACGGCTAACTCAATATTTCATCCAGAAAAATATTACGCAAGCCAGAAGATTTTGCTCATAGAAGGAACAAAGGTCTAGACATATATTAACGAAATCTCGAGGCTTAGATAATATTTTTCTGGCTAAAATATTGAGTTAGCCGTTTTAAAAAATCGGCTCAAAATGAGCTGTTTAACAACACTATTTGTTAATTAATATAAAAGCTATAAGGGGTGCTTTATATGAAGGGGAAAAATATTATCAGCACTGTTATCTCAATCAGAAAAAAAGAGGAATGTAAAATAAATCGAAATTTAAAAATGACGACATCATTTAAAAAAATCTATCTTGCTATTTAACAGAACAGGCTTAAAAAATAAAATGATTTGATCTTTTCTTTTATTAAAACAAAACTATAATTAGAATATATTCTGCGGTATCCAATACAAGGTGACGGAGTATCGAGAGCTAAAAATTTATATGTATTGTTTTGGTCCGTTATATTATATGTATCGGTATGGAAAAAAATTGACACATTTTTATCTTAAATGATAACCAATTCTCAATTTTTACCAAATAAAAAATTTAATTTTCACATAATAAAAAAATTAATTTAAATAATATAAATTAATTAGTTGGAAAATTTAATAATAGATCGTTTTCGCATTCATGTCATGCTCATAATTTAGATTTCTTTTTTAAATATTTTACAAAATCAAAATAAGAAAATTTTAAAAATCTCTGTACAATGATCAAAATTAAAACACGTGGGCTATGGTAAAAATAATTTTTTTAATCCATACAGGGCTTAAAATTTATACATCGTAGGTCACTGATAGATATATAAAAATTATTTTATGCATTTTTGAGAAAAAACTATTCATAATTTGATAAAATTTTTTTATAAAATAATTTAATTACCTATCATCATTATCACCTATCAAAGGATTTTGTCCGGCCAACCCTGCAAAATCAATATGATCTTTAATGATCATAACATCACCACTTTTGAAATTTTTAGATAAACACCCAGAACAATTGGTTACAAATAATGTTTCAACACCCATTAATTTCATGGCTCTGACTGGCAATGTTATCTTATAGTTAAATATTTTAATATTATTATTTTTGTTAAAAATTTTATAAGAAAAAAATATAAATATAAATAAGTAAATCTGGGATCTAATACCAGATATTTCCTCTAAATCAAAAAATTATTTTTTATACATAAAATATGTGAAATTAATAAAACTAAGTAATTTCAACTTTAAAAAAAAATCATCTCTAGATGAGTATAATATTGAATGCTCATCAATATTCTACTGTTGAAAATATACTAAAAAATTCAATTCTATTTTTATTGAATTAAATTTACATTCTACGTTTAAGAGTTAGGGTTAGCAAAATTGGCTAAAAATCTCACCTAAGCCTAATTTTAAAAATCGGCAGGAGAAAATTAGCCGATTTTGCAATACTAATTACCAGAAACCTGCAGAGGTACTATTTGCACGATTCGGTCCGGTTTAAAATTTTAAATGAACCATTTTAAATAAATTCTAATTTAGTGATATTGACATTTATGACTGAGAAAAAGATCAATTTTTTTTATTTTTCAAAATTAATATAAAATTTGAAAATATTTTTTTACAAAGTAGATTCCATTTATTATATATATTTTTGTTAAACATTTCAATAGTTGATTTAGATTGTAAAAGAAGATTTTAACTACTTAAAAAGGTTATAGTGGAGTGGACGTGATAATAACGAGGCAAAATCTTTAGCAGACCATTTTGGTATCACCAAGACTCACAGCAAATTGGCTGGTATGTAAAATATTTTTGCATAATAATCTATTTATTATATGATGTATTATATTTTTAGCTTCTGATGACCAAACATGAAGGATGTATTAAATTTTGTAATATGTTGTGACATTTTCCAGCATAGCAACACAAGATTTGGAAAAATCAGCAATGAGTTGCATTCAATTCCTATTCCGGCAAAGATAGGAAAGTTGATTACATAATAAATCCTTAATTAAAAATGTTTTATAATTTTGGTCATTTTAATTGTATCTAATTTTTGTTTATGTATTTATATTTTCATTTTTAGCCTTATTAATGGTCTGTCTATTATAGTTTATATGTATGTGCCACTTGTTTTTATTAGTTATGTTGGTTTCATATATTCCATTTAAATTTTATGTAAGCTTATACCTTCTATTTTGAATCTTTTTTCAAAAATATATAATATATTCATTTTTAATTTTGATAATATTTTTAAATACAACTAAAATAAAAATATAATTAGCATATAATCTAACAATTAGAATTTATAATCTGAAAATATAATAAATAAAATTAATATAGGCCCCTTCAATCTCAGGTATCAATTGATATATATCATAATTTCATTTTTTAGTAAATTTAGATTTTATCTTATTCTATATAATATTTTTTCAGCTGCAATCATAAATAGTGGTAAGCCTCTTTACTTTATTATATCATGACACCCAACCCTGAATTAATATTCATAAATTTTATATTACATAAATTAAATTAGTAAAAAGGTATTCACAAATATATAAGATAGATGGCAATTTCACTTAACCTTAATTTCTATTTTTAACCACACTAAAATTTATTACAATTCCCTTCCTAATAGAGTATATAAATAACAATAATTTTTTATTTTACAAAAGGTATGGACATATATAGGTGTTGATTTAAGTGCTATGTCTGGTGAGAATGGCATAAATACATTGCTGTATATTTCATCAAATATATTGTAGCCATGCCTTTAAAAAATAAATCAGCATAATATTTCCTCTACTCGTTACTATGCACACATGGTAGGACAAAAGTATAATAAATTTGGTAATAAAATATTATATTTTCGATTCAAATTAATGATCAAGGAGGTGAGAGTTTTTGTGAACAAAATAAGCATAATTATCAAAAAATCGCATATCTTATTTATTTATATGGCATATCTTATTAATTTGTTTTTCTACTTTATATATACACATAAGTTTTATATACAAATTAAATAAAATATATATAAGATACACATTATTTCTTATAAATTTAAAATGATATAAACTAATTGTCCATCTTTTTTCAGTAAAATATAATTTATGTGCTTGAAATAAATTATTTATAAATTGTTGATAACTTATATATTATTTCTAACCTTAAGTGGTATGATGAAAATAAATCTGCAAGTGGTTATCTTATCTACATTTTAAAACTGTTTTATCTCACATTTCTATATTAAGCTTTGACATTTTCGAAATTAACCTTAAATTAATATATTAAACACAAAATTTTGTAAAAAGAATAAAGCAAAATTGCATTAAATATCAATATAATGATAGAAAATATAATTTGATCTTTACATGTCAGTCATAAATGTCAGTATCACTAAAAATATCATATTTAATCAATGCACGTCAGTCATAAATGTCAATATCACTAAAATATAATGTGAAATCTTAATATGTCAGTCATAAATGCCAATATCACTAAATTAGAATTTATTTAAAACATGGTTCATTTAAAACGTTACACCGGATTATTTTTTCAAAAATTTTTTTGGGCCAGCCTGGGTATTATATTTTAAAGCATAGCCTGGCTTTTTCAAAAGAAAAATTTTCAAGCTTGGCCCAGATTTTTTTAAAATATATTATATTTATTTATGATTTTAATAGCTAATAATGGCCATTTCAAATAGGATATTATTTTTTTTAAAAAAATTCAGATCCAGCCAAACATTGGTTAAAAAAATTTAAATATGGCCCAGTCGGACTGCAGGTCTATGCTAATTACAAAGTCCCTGATTCAATAAATGATTAAACCAAATTTAAAATTTTATTTTTTTTGACTAATAAAATAATTACAATTTTATTATTTTTAATTTTAGTTACTGTTATTTCTCAAATCCTTAATATTAAAATTTTGATTGAGTTTTCTATAGTGAGACCCCTAAATCAAACATTTATAACCCTCTCTGTCCACCCTATTTCTATTAAAAGTTAGTTTTTAAACTATATTATGAAAAATATGTCTTAATTGATTTTTATCTGAGGGTAAATCAATTGGTTATAACTATAAAAAAATATTACATAAATTGAATAAGCAACCTAATCATTTTAAAAGTGTTCATATCAGAATTATGAACCTAAATTTGGGTTCAGGAATTTTATACTCTATTTAGGATAAATTTTGATATCAGTAATTTAATTGAAACCCATTTTCTAAAAGAAGTCTGAACCAGGCCCATGTCCATATTAACCAACCCAAGTATTGCCCTAAAATATGCTTCTGTTTTATGTGGTCCCATTTATATGGTATTTAGCAAAATTCAAGCAAGATTATCTAAATTAGTTTATTATCTATGAGGCCAAATTGACAATAGAATGTGATTAATTTTATATTTATATTATATAGCTTATCCTAATCTTTTTTCTACCTTGATAAAATTTTAGGCTACATCTAAGTCATATAAAAAAATTATGTTTTCAGACAAAATAATAAAGTTAAAAAAATTGAATGGTGGTTAAAAGGACAATTAATTTAGGATAAAATTATATTAAACAATTATTGACACGCTCATCAGATTCAGTAGAAAGATACTTTTTTTCATTTGGAGTACATTGGAAAACTAGTTTTTTTATAAGCAATTAAATGTAAATACAATGTTGAGGATAAATATAATACTTGTGATTGTTAACCTATTATTATTAGAATCTTATTTTTTAATTTTATAAACCTATTAATTTTTTATTGGAAGAAAAAACAGATAGCATTAGGTAAATTTTAATATTAGTCTAGATTTTACATGTTAAATTTAGAATATTAAATGATTTCTCACTACAATATAATTAGAATTTATTTTATATATTATGTCAACAATTGAAATACTGAAAATGATATTAAGGTAATTTTTTCTTTATCTAATACTGGTTAAACTCTATCAGGTACATCTCTAATGTAAAATTAATGCTTATAGAATATTTTCTGGAAGTTTACTATTATGTCTAAAAAATCAATACTCATTGATTTAAACTATTCAATAATTTTTTAATGTAAATTACCTCCCAAGGTTGATATCCTTCATACAAATGAGTTCGCCCTTGAAAGCATAAAACTTGGTATTTTCCATTAAGAAAACCAATAGTTAATTGATTTAAATGTCCATCCACTAATTTTAATATAAATATATATATATAAATCTGTACCTTTAGAAACGGGCATATAAGGTATATCTTTATAAGATATGACAAGTCGCTTATTTTTCATTTTTTCATCATCCCCATCCAAAATTTCTGCTATATTTCCTAAGCCTGACCCACAAATTATAGCAATAATCGGTTTGAAAAAAGAATTTGAAAAATGTTCCTCATATTTTAATTTAATGATCGTTGCTATTTGATTTGCTGATTTCCAGATGGTTTGTTTATTAGGCCTTTCGAAACTGTCCATTTAACATTTTAAAGGCCTCCACACAATCTAAAAAAAACCGATATTTATGATTATATTGAAACTATAAAAACAATTAGCAGTCATAAGTCATATCAACTATTAAGACGTCAAAAAGAACTAACTTGACATTTGACATCTATCGACAGGTTATTAATCATTTAATTAAAAATTAGTAGATTCATTATTTTTTTCCCAATGCATGCTCTAAAAAATTTTTTAAATAAGTTTTCATGCCAATTATATTTTTCATATTCTCCTAAATCGTTATTTATAAATCACAATTATTATATAAGATGTTTATCTACATTACCTCAGCCAAAAACATTAGACAATTCAGAAGAGTTGAAATTTTGCTTGGATAAATCAAAAATTAAAAGATCATTAAAAAAATCCAAAATTCAAGTTTATTTTTTTTTTATCTTTCTAAATTTTTTATAGAGATTAGGCAGAATAAAAGCTTTTGCCACAGCTGATTCATATAATCTACAAAATTTACATAATACATTAACACAAAATTCCACATATAATATTAAATTGGCTTCTGATGGTACTTATTTTTAATAAAGTTTATGGATTGTTTATGGTCATCTCATAGATATAGAAGATGTATTATATGTTCAATTAACTTCAGATGAAACAAGAGAAAATCCTTCTATATTTTTTTTTGAAGATGGGGTCTCAGTATTTTGGAATATATATGAAAATGAAGCTTTAATAATTATATATGTATAACTAAACAAGTTTATATAGATTAAACAAATTCTATCCACTCTTAAAAATGTGTCCACAAATGCATATGAATCAAATTTAATTGAAGAAGAATGTGACACATTAGATTTTTTATTACATGAGTAAACAAAATGTAATTTTAGTTTTATACATAAACATATAGAAATCAGACTAAATTTCATGATGGAAAAATCTATTTACAATCAAAAAATTCGAACATATTAGAATTGTATACATTTTCTAATTCTTTGGCTCAATCAGGTTTACTAATGAGAGTATAATATGATCTAAATAAATTAAATTTTTAGTTAAACTTTCAATATGGGAATCTCGTTTGGATAAATATGGTGCATCACTTGAACAGATTGTTGAGGTATAACTTTATACATATGGAATATTTTTAAAACTTAATATTGAATGACTATCATCAAATGAGGGAACTTAACCCTTCATAGCACTATAGCTATGCAGACCCCAGTTGTTTAATAAACGTTATTGTTAAAAATTCTTTTGATATTCTTGTCTGGATCTTTTAGTAGTTTAATATTTTTAGGTAAGGTATATATGTGCATAAGCATTTCATGGTTTATAATGATTTTTTTATCTTGGGAACCAGGTATACATGAAATATACAAGAATCTGATTCATATAGAACTCTAAACTTGAATGAACACTTATTAATATTCATTAAATATAAATGTTATATGAATAATTTTATTATAAATTATAAATGGTGTAATAAATTGGATTTCTTTTATCCAATGACAATTTCCTATAAATATCAGTTATTAAAGTATCTAGATACAAGTTTAGGTATGTATCTGTATCTACATCACTATAAAATATATCTCTATCTAGATACTATTTTAGAGGTATCTGTTTTTAGACACTTTGCAAGATGCATCTTGATATATCTTTATTTATCATATTTGAATGCAAAATTCATTTTATTTTACATGAGCATATAATTTAAATAAATATTTATTAAAAAATATTAATATAATAAAAAAAGATATATAATATTAAATATCAAAACTTATATATATATATAATAAAACTTATATATAGAATAAAATTTATATATAAAATAAAACTTATATATAAAATAAAATATTATAATTTTATAATGTATGTTGAAAAACGTACCACTAATGCTCAATTTATTTGCGTTATAAAATAATATACAAATCCTTTCTTAGCCATGACGCCCATTAATTATTAAAAACAATACATTTGATTATTTAATTAATTTAATAAATAAATTATAAGTTTAATGTAGAAATTTTTTTTAAAATAATTGCTTGTTTTTAAGAAGAATTTGTTCAAAAGAACGATAAAAATGAGGGTATTTAGATTTTTTAATATTATTTTATATGGTATTCGAATTGAATGAGAGCAAAATATAAAAATATTATTTACATATTTTGTGCTCTCGTAATAGGAGTTTTTGTTCAGGAACCACCCTGTATATAAATAATAAATTGTATCGGGTTACAGATACATTTTTATGCTTGCATCAGTATCTAGATACGTTTTTAAATGCAGTATCTCTATCTAGATCCATTAAAAATTATCTTTTAACAACTCTGATAAATATAAAAGGAGTTTAGTAATGTCTATTAAATATTTTATAAAAATTGAAGGTGTTATTTTTAATTCATATATTGGAAAATATTTTTATTTTTGCCACCATATCTCAGAAAATATAAATGTTAGGAGGCTACATTTTTGGCTATTTCGTTAAATTCACTTTTCATTACTTGCCAAATTTTAAAAAATTTGAAGGGGGTCGCCAACTTGTTGATTTTTCATTGAATAACCTAAATGTATTTCGATATAGTCCAACTTTGTATATAATTGTATGATTTAATTATTTATTGAACTATATAATGATAAATTCTCTACTTTGAAAAATATCTGTAATTTTAAATCATTTATTAAAAGTTTAAATCTCTGAAAACAAATAAATAATAATTTTTAATAGATGCCTATATGTATAACTAATCAATTATTTATATACAAACCGATTTTTTTTAAACCCAATTAGGACATGCAATTTAGATCCAAGATTGAAATTACAGAAGACAAAGTTCTTAAAAAAGCCGGAGAATTGTTTAAACTCAGGTAATTCCATAATTTTTTGTAGCTATATTTTATATATTAAAGGCATCAGATAAATTTGACTTCAGACTTGTTAGATCCTCCCGATTTTTATTGGGACCGAGAAAATCTAGAATGCTTATTCATAAGAACTTGTAATTATTTGAACATTCCAAAAAGGACGAAAGTATAATCATCGTAATGAATAAATTAGATAAAGAGATAATTATATAAATTTGTAAAATTATATCTCATTATAATAATTTTTTTGCACAAAAACATACACATATTTTTTTAAAAATAACATTTATAGAAGTAATTATAATTGATAAATACTTTTTTAAAAAATGTTTATTAGATCATGAATGAACAATTGAATCATTGCTTCGACATAATAAATTTACTCAAAAGTTATTTGAATGATAAACATCACATACGATTAGAGTGGATGATTATTATACTTATTTGCGTCGAGGTAATTTGTCATTGGCCACACATATATGAAAAGATAACCATAATTTTCTGTTAAATGGTATCATTATGCAATGCAATTAATTTTTTTAAACATCATTTTTTATTTTTGATCACTTATATAAAACTCACTTTATCTCCAGAACGAATAAAAAAATACCCACATGTTATTTATTATAAAATATTCTCATTTTAATTCTAATCTTCAATAGAAAAAGGGAATTCCAATTTTAATTCTAAATTTATTCATTTTTGGGATTTACCTATAACATTATATTGATTTATTAGGTTATTTTAGGGCTGCTTACAACTTATAAGGCATTCGAACCAAAGGATCAAAACTAAAGCAATTGAAGATGCTAGTTACGTATGAATATATGTGCCTTTTTTAAATAAAAGATTTAAATGATAAATTTATAAAAAATATTGTATTTTTTTGTTTGCATTTATAGATGAAATAAATTTTTTTTATTATTTGTATTACTTATGTTTGCCACCACTATTTTTGGAAAAGGTATCATTCCTTACTGTAATGGTAACTAAAAAACAAAATTTAAAAAAAATATTCTTTTCTTGGGTTGCTCTAGAGTTATACTCGAACATCTACAAATTTAGAAATAATAATTTATTATATGTGTTTTATTATAGATCCGTTTTATTAAAAAATATATCGAAGACATCCAATTCAGATTTAGGAATTAAAGCAATCGATTAAAAAAATACTGCCATGCTTTTTAGAAGTTTTGAATCAAAAATGTCAAAAAATAATAACATAAGGAGCCGCATCTCAAATGATATCTTCTTAATGAATTTAAAAATTATAAAGCGGGATTCTTAGTGTCCATATGACACATCAATTTTCTTTATTAATCAATAATTCTTATGTTATTATGATTAATAGAATTAAAAAATAAAATATCAATAAAGAATATTAATCTCATAAACAATTTTAAAAATCCATCAGCTACTTAATCGAGTCAGATCAGATCCAATTATGAATTCGCCTAAAAAATTCAAAACGAAAAATGTATCAATTACTCGAATAATTCTAAATATCTAAAATTATTTCCACAATATTTACAATACATCTTAATTAAGGGTAGAAAGGGTATTCTCATCCTTTGCATACATATTTTATCTTTGCTAATAACCAAATTATCTGAAAATATCTTAAATTGTTATTTAATTATAATTTTAAAAAAATCTACTCGTTAATTTTATATAAATTATATTTTATTTTTATATGCATAAAAATATTGTTCGATATAAATGATTTATACTTTTTGAAGAAATGATATGTTAGTATAATTAATATGGAAATAGCGATTAGAGATGGCTCTGATATGCACGAAATGAGGTATCTATTGATTTGGCCCCAAAAAGCTCATATTCCTGAGTGGTGTGATCATTATCTCAATGGAGAGCTCGGCAAGTCGTGGGCGCTGATGATTAGATCGGCTTTATTGAAGGCTAGATATGTGTTGACGACGGGCGTTAACTGTAATTTAATATGACAAGAATAGACTGGACAAGACGAGATGATTTGCTACAACTAGGATTCTGGCTAAAAAGATTCGACCCATCTCAAGATGCTGAATAAGAGTGTAATTAATCTGAAAGCGTCTAGGTATATTGCTAGTCTAAAGTGGGTTAAGTTATCGGCTGATACAATTTTGTTGACCATATTTTGAGCTATCAGATATAAAATTAAACTAGTAGGGTTCACAACCGATTTTGCTTCAGAAAAAGCGAGCCCCCCTCCTTCCAGAGGGCATCTGTCTAGTTGACCATTTAAAATCGAATAGCCTGAAAGGATAATGAAAGCTTGGGACTTCTGAGAAATCGCTGACAACTATAGTTGGGTAATCGGCTTAGCCTAGCCGATTTTTTTTTGACTAAGGCGAATTCTACGCCGATTTTCTTTGGCTAAGCATAAGTCGATTTTATTTTTAGCTAGGCTTTAGCCGATTTTTTTTGAATGAGGCTACGCGGTTTATTTTGGCTAGGGCTGAACTTAAGCTGATTTTGATTGGCTATGGTTGAGCTTAAGCTGATTTTGATTGGCTATTTTGCCTCACTGTAAATTTTATAATAATTTAATTCAAAAGGTTGACAATTATCATATTCGTCATTTAGAAAATTCTTTTAATGAAATTAGGTAAAAATGAATATTTAAAATCTGTTTTAGTGGAAACTCAATACAATTTTCGTTTTCATCATTATTAATTTTCCCAATGTTTTTTATGAAAATTTTAAATCTGTTTTTTTATTAATAATGTAATTCAAAAGGGTGACAATTGTCATATTCTACATTTTAAAACTTTCTTACCCAAAATAAATCGACTTAGACAAAATAAATCTGCTAAAGCTTAGCCTCAGCTAAAAAAACGGATAATGCTCTTACGTAATAACCCTCTATGAACCATCTGATTTGCTAATGACATAAAGTTGGGAAAAAATTTGGCCTACATCAACAGGTTTGGTTACTTCGGAATCTAGTTGCGGAGCCATAACTAGCGCATATTTTTCGGCTAAGGGGATTTGTCTACCATGTCTAAAATACTTTTCCTCACTGTTGCGGATGCATAGTTCGTCTAACCTTAGTTTAAAACCTCTCGCGACTGCCCGCATAAAGGAGGATTGTAATGGCCTTATAGTAAGCTTCTTGGCGATGTTTAGCGATGGGAGTTGGTTGCCGAGGTCTGTGTGTGCTATGACTCATTCCTGAAAAGATACCCCGACGTTCAGAATTGCAGTCAAGCCCATTTGGGGCCAACCAAAATTATCCGATACCGTTAATGAGAGTTTTGAAGCACCGATAATATACGAAACCTCCTCTTCTGGTGATCTATTTTCCAGGAAACTGTTACTCTTATTTTACTTCATATTACCATTATATTTCAACTATACCAATCAAAGTAATATTAACTAAAATTAGGGGCGTACTAGAGTTTTGGTACAAATCATTTATCAGCTGTTCTTAAATATGCCATAATCGTCAAAAATTCTAACAACCTACATTTATCTTAATGAAAAACTTGAAATATTATTTATTAGCAATAAAATATATCATTATTAACATCAGAGACCTGCTGGGCCTTATTTTTATTTTTTTTTAAATATACCCGGGCAGGGCCATAAATTTTAAAACCAAATATTTTATACCACCATTATTAGCTACAAGAATAAATATAATATATTTTAAAAAAATCCGGACCAGATTTGTAAACATAAAACTTGGGCCAGGCCGAGAAAAATGTTTTTTTAATAAAATCAGGGCTCTTCAAATGGTATTTCTGCAGGTCTCTGTTAAACATCATTCTTAGAATGTAAAAAAGAATCAATATCTATTCAGTAAAGGATCATGGCGCTTAGGAATTTGGTAAGTCAGATCATGATGCCATATTCTACAGAATTTATAATTAAATATTTCAACAAAACATATTTATCACATTCAAAAAAGTAATTTAGGACCATTCTTAGTCAACTATATATGTCATTATATCAGTAATAACTAATAAGAACCATTAATATATCATTTTATATGAATTAGTTAAATTAACTCAAGATATATTTATTTTCAACAAAAATATCCAATTTTAATTTATTATTCAAGAAAATACTTATTAATAATATTCAAGGAAATAGTTTAGGATCATTCTTAAACATCTATATATGTAAAATAAGAGATGTGAACTCGGGTCCAGGTTGCCATGTCTCTCCCCATCAGCGGGAGACTCCCGCAATTTTTTAGTTAACACGCAGGCATCTCTCCCGCAAAACTACCGCAATTTTTTAATTTCTCCCACAATTTTTTTTAAAAGTATTTTAACGTTTTTAATATATAAATATTGATTTTGAGAGACATTATTTGATTATTTTTAAAATAAAATATTTATTCGAAAAACATGTCTAGTTTGTAAATTTCTTTCTGTTTTATTTTTATCCAATAATAAATCAACATCATTTTATTCATATAAGTCAGTACAGGGGAGTATATCAACATGATTGCAATACAAAAATATTCTCATATGCAACTACATTTGCAGAAATCGTACACATCTATCATGTAGTTCAACATTCACAGAGCTATATCATCACAATGTGGGTCGAATCTTTTTCTCATGATATTTAACGACTCCAATATAAATGCAAACCTTACTTGTGGCAGAACAAAAATGAGCAAGGCTATCACATGTTTTAGTACCTAAATCCTAGAGGTCAATTCTATATAATTTGAAAGATGGGCATCCATATGCAATAGATGCATCTAATAAGGGAGATATTAAAACATTAATAAGAACATTTCAATAAAACTGTTAAAATTATTTCCTCGGATAGTCAAAAATCCAACGATGTAGCTAGCCACATAATGGTAAATATAGCTGATTCAGGGTAATAAGTTGTATATCAGCTTTCTGCGCTGATAATGCCTGTGAATTTTGGCAAAAATCAAAGTGTATTTACCGAATTGAGGCAGCACAATAATGAATTAATACTAATTGGCTGTATATGCCATATATGCTAGTACATAATTCTTGCAAGAAGGCAATGAATGTACTATCTGTGGATGTCGAAATGATTGTGATGAAATGTTTTAACGAATTTAGTTCATCAACTAAAAGAGTTAATGAATTAAAAGAGTTGGTGAAGTGGTCTGACTTGGAATGGTGTGAGTTGTTTGCGATATATACCTATCAGGTGGTTGTCATTAATACCTGCCATCGATAGAATTTTAAAATTTTACAAACCCTTAAAAATACTTTTTTAATAAAGATTTTAAAAGCTGCCCTAAAATTTTGAAAAATTTTTTCGAGTATGAAATAGCAGAAGCATATTTGGTTCATTTCACATGTAGGAAATCTACTTCATGCAGTTAATATTTAGTTGCAATCAGGATATTCTTTATTAATAAAGATTCACAAAATCATGCTACAGCTCTGTTCATCTCTACAGTTAAAAATTGATAATAATTTTTATGGCGCTATTGCTAAAAATGTTATATTAAATGTTCAAATAATACTCTAATTAATACATTTTTAAATGAAGCAATTTTTATTAAGACAATTTTATAATATTTACAATTAAAATTTGATTTTAATAATTCTATTTATAAATGTATAAATATTATGACCTTGGAACAGAAACCATTAATTGATGGTTTTTATATGGTAATAAATATATTAAAAATACTGTAGACATTAAATGCCTTGTTTGAGGAGATTGAATTCTCTTTATTTTTAATGATTCGCCAAAATACTTAAAGTTAGATGGTCTAAAGTAGAGGAGAAATAGGTAGAATTTTTGCGTAATAACGACAAATCCCCATGCTTGGAAAAATATGCGAGTATGTCTTCTCCTTACCTCATTCTAATGCCTCGTCCTAGCGCATTTTTAGCCTGATGAGGACTGCCTGGAAAAATGAGAGAAATCGGATTGCTTTAACAACACTAGATGACGAGCTAATGGTTATACAAATATATAATATGTCATTCCCAGGAATTTAATAAATATCTCAATAACGATGGTAAACATTTAGTTCTATTATTAAATTTCAAGTAAAATATAATTAAGTTTTAACAATGGCGCCATAAAATTTATTATCAATTTTTAACTGTAAAGATGAACACATCTGCAGCATAATTTTGTGAATCTTTGTTAAGATTCTTCTGATTGCAACTACACATTAACAGCATGTAGTAGATTTCCTACATGTAAAATCATTCCTAAATATACCTCTGCCATTCATTATTGAAAAAATATTTAAAAATTTTAGGACAGCTTTTATAATCTTTATTTAAGAAATATTTTTTTTTAAAGGTTTTTAAAATTCTATCGATGGCGGGTATTAGGAACATATCGCAACCAACATTGTGCTGACTCAATTCTGTAAATACACTCTGTTTTTACAAATTCACTGATACATTATCAGATCATAAAGCTGACATACAATTTATTGATAATCTCGAATCTGCTATATTTACTATTATATGGTTAGCTATGTCTTTGGATTTTTCACTATTTGAGGGGAAAAAATATAGTTTTATTGAAACCACCTTAATTTTGGCTAGACAATATCTTTATGGGGAAATACCTTATCATTATGTGTTTACAAATTACCATTGGAAACTAAGAAAAAAACGATTAAATGTATTCGAGAATGTATTCCGTTCATCCTAATTCTGGTGAACGATTCTTCCTTCGATTATTATTACTTCATGTTAGCGGGGCTACAAGTTTTGATTATTTAAAAACTATTAATGGAATTTTAATGAGTACTTTTAAAGAGGCGGCTATTAAAAGAAATTTGTTATCAGATGATAAAGAGTGGGAATCATGCTTAGAAGAGGGATCAATATATCAAATGACGTCACAACTTCGGAATGCTTAGAAGAGGGATCAATATATCAAATGACGTCACAACTTCGGAGTACTTTTGCCTTTATCTACATTTTTTGTCAGCCTGAAAATCCTGCATATCTATGGAATAGGTTCAGATTTATGATGATTGAAGATTATTTGCGTCAATATTCAGAAGTAATTGCAATAAACATGGCTTTAATGGACATTGAAAACGTTTTTCTTGATCATGGTTTATGCTGTCAAAGTTTTGATCTTCCTTCACCTATAAAAATCCCCCCAAAACATTATGATGCCCATGTTGATGCCGATTCAATCGAGCGTATATCTAAATTAAACCGATTACAAAAATATGCTTTTGATTTAATTATACAAGCGATTGAATTAGAAAATATTTCAGAAAGATATTTCTTCGTGGATGGCCCTGGAGATTCAGATAAAACGTATCTTTACAACACCTTAATGTGTTATATAAGAGCAAAAAATCAAATTTTATTGCCTTTTGCAACCACCGGCATATCCTCTATTCAAGGGGGGAAGAACCATCAATAGCGGATTTAAATTACCTGTGCCTATCTTTGAAACTTCTACATCCCATATGAATTTACATAGTTCGCTAGCTCTAGATATTAAAAATAGCAAATTGATTATTATTAATGAGGCCACAATGATGAATAAACATGCTTTGCGATGCATTGACCGATTACTTAAAGACATTATGAAAAATTCCCACCCATTTAGCGGAAAAGTTATTTTATTAGGTGGTGATTTTAGACAGACTTTATCAGTAGTGCCTAAAGGCTCCAAAGTCGATATTATAGAGTCCTGTATAAAAAGTTCAGATTTATGGAGTCATTTTAAAATAATACATTTGATTGATAATATGCGTATTCCATCAGAGCAAGTTGATTACAATGGAGATGGGCTATCAAGCAGCAATTCTGATCTTCCTACAAATAGTGTTGAAATCCCACCTTATTTTCTTTATAATGATTCATTAATAAAATGTGTGTATGGTAATTCTATAGAAATTGCTGATATAGATAGTCTTTCTACTAAAATAATATTAACCACCAAAAATAAAAATGCACTTACCCTCAACAACGATATCATTAATATAATTTCAGGCCCTATCAAACATTATTATAGTGCAGATTCCATTGAAAGCGATAATAAGGATGATATAATGAATTTTCCAATAGAATTTTTGCATTCACAAACTCCATCTGGTATGCCACCTCATAGCAAGGAAATTACAACATCATCTTCAAAAACGATACCACATTGAGCAAAGAAAAGAGAACTTCTTCACCATCGCTAAACCATCTTCCTCACCAACAACATTAAATTCTATTTTATAATTTCAATTTACACGTTTTATTTCAGGTTATTTACAGCAAACTACGAGCAAGGAAATTACAACATCATCTTCAAAAAAGAAACCACATTGAGCAAAGAAAAGAGAACTTCTTCACCATCGCTAAACCATCTTCCTCACCAACAACAGTAAATTCTATTTTATAATTTCAATTTACAAGTTTTTTTTTCAGGTTATTTACGGCAAACTACGAGCAAGGAAATTACAACATCATCTTCAAAAACGAAACCACATTGAGCAAAGAAAAGAGAACTTCTTCATCATCGCTAAACCATTTTCCTCACCAACAACAGTAAATTCTACTTTATAATTACAATTTACACGTTTTATTTTAGGATATTTAAGGCAAACTACGAGCCATGGCAAAACATTAATAAATAAAAGTCAAGATACGGTGATATACCCGACTAATGCTTAAAATTCTTACACCCCTCTCAATTTTGAAAATATTTTAAATCTCCTTTTTTAGGTAAAATTTTCTATATTATAAAATTTATTATATTATAAAATTTATTATATTATATTTTTTATATGGCTACAAATGCATATGTGTTGTAACCCGATAATCATAAACTCTTGAAGTATAAATATTTATTATATTTTCTTATAATTCATATCTTTGTCTCTTTTTTTCTATTTCTTCCTTCTGTTTTTCATTCTTTTTTTCATTTCTTTGCTCCCCTAAAATCCATCTCCTACCTTCACGCGGTGGGGAGTGAACAGCAATTCTGACTAACAGGAGCTCTGGTAAATAATGTTAGTATTTAGGGTGCTAATAAGAGATATTGTTTCATTTTTGTAATTTTAAATATAAATTTATAAATCACATCTCAAATTATAATTCCCCGTCATTCTTGACGGGTGATCAGTGTGATGCTAATATGAGATATTTTTTCATTTTTATTCACTTTTGTAATTTAAAATATAAATTTCGAAATCACATCTCATAAAATAGGAAAATTTCTGATTCATCCATCATCAAATAAAGGTAAAATATATTATTCATCAATCATTGAATAAAAAAGACATTTCATCACTCTTAGTCTTAATGGGTTGGAATTGGCCTGAAGGAGGAGGGGGAGGGGTAAAAAGAATTATCGTAAAAGAACGAATAAAATTCTCATCCCCGTCATTTTTGACGGGTTATCAACTAGTTATAAATAATAGGCGGATAATTAAGTCAATTCAAAATCCCGGCGAAGGCCCAGCATAATACCAATTATCTCCCGCAATTTGAAAATTTTGACCTGGCAACCCTGATCTTGTGGTTCAAAATTGGTATAATAATATTGTTATTATTTCAAATTTTTTAATCTATCCAATGCATTGTATAATTTTTTAGGCGTCTTAACGTATCCTATAAATATACAGGTCATACTCGACTTTTAGACCAGAGGTAGACTGGTCATTTAGAAACAGCTCGCATAATTTATGAGAACTTTGAGGCTTTTAGTGAAATATTATTTTACTTTTCTAATAGAACTCTTAATATAGAAGTTTTCACTCATAATTCAGTCTAAGCCTCTGGTTTTTATCTCAATGCGTTAATATAAATTGCTTTGAAAATTTTTACATGGCAACCCTGGTCCTGAACCTTGGTACATTGACTGAACCCAAACCCTGACTTTTTTAAAAGTGGAGGGTTCTAGGTGTCAAAATGTATTTTAAAAAAAATTTTTAGATAAATTTTAAAGAATTTTCTAGGAATCATTTTTTTCCTCTTCCCGCTATTCAAAACCTTTAGCTTTTATACTTCCATTTTATAGGTAATATCTAAATAGTGTATGATATTTTATTAGTATGTAAAGTTTACTTTAGAAGGATTATGAAGTTTACGATGAACACAGAAAGTTAGATAAAAAAATAATATTTAATCAGTGACGTCGCTAGGGGGGGGGGAAGGCGCGCAGGGATTCGAGCCTCCTAAAGAATTTGAATAGCCTTCTGAAGCAAAAATTTTTTTTAATGACTCCTTAATATCCCCTTGAACTAAAAATAAATTTTTTTAATTTCTCCCTGAACAATTTTTTTTATAATTCTATTGAATAATATATAGATACTAGCTAATAACCCGCCAAGAATGACGGGGAATTAGAGTTATCTCATTTGAAAGGATTATGGATATTAATGGTGCCAGATATGTAAACTTGACACCACAAATACCAGTATTATCTACCAGAGCTCCTGTTAGTCAGCATTTTTGTTCACTCCCCACCGCGTGAAGGTAGGAAATGGATTTTAGGAGAGCAAAGAAATGAAAAAAAGAAGGAAGAAATAGAAAAAAAGAGACAAAGATATGAATTATAAGAAAATATATAATAATAATTATATATACCTCAAGACTTCACGATTATTGGGTTCCAACACATATGCATTTGTAACCAGATAAAAAATATAATATAGTAAATTTTATAATATCAAAAATTTTACTAAAAATGAGATTAAAGATATTTCAAAATGAGAGGGATGTTAGATTTTTAAGCATTCGTCTGGAATATCGATGGTTTTGCTCGATGTGGTTCGTTTTTTTTAATTTCCATGGTTGTAGCGCTTGCCCTAAAATTTTGTTGATTGTAGTTTGCTGTAAATATATTGTGTAAATTGAAAGTATAAAATAGAATTTACTGATAATGGTATCGGATCTTTGATGATTTTGCTCAATACGATTCTTTTTTTTTAATTTCCATGGTTGTAGCGCTTGCCCTAAAATTTTGTTGATTGTAGTTTGCTGTAAATATATTGTGTAAATTGAAAGTATAAAATAGAATTTACTGATAATGGTATCGGATCTTTGATGATTTTGCTCAATACTATTCTTTTTTTTAATTTCCATGGTTGTAGCGCTTGCCCTAAAATTTTGTTGATTGTAGTTTGCTGTAAATATATTGTGTAAATTGAAAGTATTAAATAGAATTTACTGATAATGGGATCGGATCTTTGATGATTTTGTTCAATACGATTCTTTTTTTTAATTCCCATGGTTGTAGCGCTTGCCTTAAAATTTTGTTGATTGTAGTTTGCTGTAAATATATTGTGTAAATTGAAAGTATAAAATAGAATTTACTGATAATGGTATCGGATCTTTGATGATTTTGCTCAATACGATTCTTTTTTTAATTTCCATGGTTGTAGCGCTTGCCTTAAAATTTTGTTGATTGTAGTTTGCTGTAAATATATTGTGTAAATTGAAAGTATAAAATAGAATTTACTGATAATGGTATCGGATCTTTGATGATTTTGCTCAATACGATTCTTTTTTTTAATTTCCATGGTTGTAGCGCTTGCCTTAAAATTTTGTTGATTGTAGTTTGCTGTAAATATATTGTGTAAATTGAAAGTATAAAATAGAATTTACTGATAATGGTATCGGATCTTTGATGATTTTGCTCAATACGATTCTTTTTTTGATTTCCATGGTTGTAGCGCTTGCCCTAAAATTTTGTTGATTGTAGTTTGCTGTAAATATATTGTGTAAATTGAAAGTATAAAATAGAATTTACTGATAATGGTATCGGATCTTTGATGGTATTGCTCAATGTGGTATAGTTATTAATTTGTAGCGACAGAATTTAATATGTCCTGATATACGACATTAAGAGTAAATACTCTATTATCATTCAAAAGTGTGCCCTGGTATTTTGTAGGTAATATTTTTATTTTCATATTTTTTTAAAATCTGCAACGTGTTAGAGCGACATAGAGCTGACCATGGAAAAACACAGGTTCAGGAAGAAAGAGGCCGACATTGTCGAATGTTTGACCTTGACTTTTGTTTATAGTGATAACAAAAGCAGGAATTATAGGAAATTGGCGTCTTTTTAATATGAAAGGCAACCGGGAATCGCTCGGGGAAAGATCAATTCGAGGAATAAAAACGCGATGGCCATTATGCGTTCCTGATAATATTTCAGAATCTATGAAATTATCATGTAAATTTTTGATAAGAAGTCGTGTCCCATTGCATAAGCCTCTGCTGGGATTCATGTTACGAAGAAGCATTATTATTGTCCCAACTTTAAGATTTAAAATATGAGGAGGCATTCCTGATGGGGTTTGAGAATGAAGAAATTCAATGGGGAAATTAAGTAAATCCTCAGGATTATCTGTTTGTATAGAATCAGCGCTAAAATAGATCTTAGAATTTCCTGGTAGTTTTTGAATAATTTCATTATTTAAATTTAGGGCTATGTTATTTTTAGTGGTTAATATAATTTTTTTTGAAAATAGGTTAATATCAGATATTTGTATGAAGTCTCCATATATTGATTTGATTAATGAATTTTCTAATAATGAATTTGGGATTTCAATCGAATCTGGAGGGAGTAAAGGATTGGAAACATTTGATAAAGATTCTCCAACATTCAAAAGCCAGGAATTATACTCAACATCTTCAGAAGATAACCGCATATTTTCATTCAGGTGGATAACTTTAAAATAAACCCATAAATCAGAAGACTTAAGACACGATTCAATAATATATGCTTTTGAACTGTTTGGAATGACAGGTAAAGTTTGCCTAAAATCGCCGCCCAATAATATAACTTTACCATCGAATGGGAACTGTATTTGCATTATATCTTTAAGTAATCTATCGATACAGCGTAAAGCGTATTTAGTCATCATTGTGGCTTCGTCGATAATAATTAATTTGGACCTTTTAATAACAGTAGCATCAGGGGAATGAAGACTCATGCGAGATACAGAGTTATCAACAATCGGAATAGGTAATTTAAATCCACTATGTATTGTTCTAACCCCTTTTAAAAGAATAGCGGCAATGCCTGTTGTTGCAAACGGTAAAACTATTTGGTTGCGTCCTCTAATGTAGCACATTAGGGTATTATACAAAAAAGTTTTTCCCGATCCACCTGGACCATCAATATAAAAACAACGCTGAGGAAAATCATTATTTTCGATAGATTGAACGATTAAATCAAAGGCTGAGTTTTGTAAAAAATTTAATTTAGTAATTAGTTTCAATGCCTCAGCTGCCTCAAGATCATTGTTATAAAAATCATCCTGAGCTATTAAAGTAGGAACAGGCAAATTGAAATTACTACAACGAAAACCATGGTCGTGCAATACTTTTTCTATATCTGATAAGGCCATATTAATTGCAATAGAATCTGTATGGGTATGTGCGAAATCTTCTATCATATATTTTTTAAATTTTTCCCAGAGGTTATTTGGATTTTCTGGCTGACAAAAAATACAAATAATGGCAAAAGATTAACGCAACTGTATGGGCATTAAAAATGTTGACGCTTCTTCCATAAATGCTTCCCATTCCTTGTCATCAACCAATAAATTTCTTTTAAAAGCCGCCTCTTTAAAAGTATTATATAAAACTCCATTTACAGTTCTCAAATATTCAAAACTTGTGGCGCCAACAACATGAAGTAATAGTAAACATAGGAAAAATCTCTCGCCGGATTTAGGATCAACAGTATACATCCTTAAAATTATATTGTTTTGTCTTTGCCTTGGTTTCCACTTATTAGCGCTGAAAGTATAATGAGATGGTATAGTGACATATAAATATTGACGGGCATTAACATCATTTTTATTTAATTCAAACCAGGCAGTTAATGTTTTCTGCTGGCAGATTTCTCTAATGCCTGACGTTCTTGTCCTTCTATAAAATATACCGGTTGATGAAATGGCAAGTGTATTGCTAATCGATTTATACCGTGAGATCGATCATGCATACGATTTTCTAATAATCCCTTATGTTGATTTATTATTAAAATTTAAAAATATAAGAATTACTCAATTTTATAAAAATAAGTTTAGTTTAAAATATTTATTATTGTGGACATAAAATAAAATTACTAAATATATACTTCATAAACATATTTATAAAAAATAATGGAAAATATTAGAATAGCCCCTCACCTAATAAATATATATTTCGGAATCACATCTTATAAGATAGGAAAAATCTGATTCCTCGTCATTCTTGACGGGCTATCAGCTAACATACAATACAAATTAAAAAAATATAAAATTTACTCTTGTTGAAGCAATAATGCCTTCTTTAGATTTTGGTAGTATGAAACGTTCCATTGTTTGGTTTTGTTGAATGGTATCTTGTGTAGGAATCTAAAAAAAATAATAAAATAGATTTTAATGGCCCACAGTATTTTTAATTTTTGGAAGGCAATTATAATAATTCCTCTATCTGCTGAAACCTATCAGCAATATAGGATTTGCAATCTAATTTTTAGTTCAACTTGTTCTTGATTTTCAGTTTCTTCAAGATGATTGGATGTTGAAGCAAATTGTTTATTTCCAGTATCTTCAAGATGGTTGGATGTTGTAGGAATACCTTTTCTTGATTCGACAAAGTGCCTGTCTCTTTCTAGCTTTCTCCTTATGTTGATTTATTATTAGAATTAAAAAATATAAGAATTACTCAATTTTATAAAAATAAGTTTAGTTTAAAATATTTATTATTGTGGACATAAAATAAAATTACTAAATATATACTTCATAAACATATTTATAAAAAATAATGGAAAATATTAGAATAGCCCCTCACCTAATAAATATATATTTCGGAATCACATCTTATAAGATAGGAAAAATCTGATTCCTCGTCATTCTTGACGGGCTATCAGCTAACATACAATACAAATTAAAAAAAATATAAAATTTACTCTTGTTGAAGCAATAATGCCTTCTTTAGATTTTGGTAGTATGAAACGTTCCATTGTTTGGTTTTGTTGAATGGTATCTTGTGTAGGAATCTAAAAAAAATAATAAAATAGATTTTAATGGCCCACAGTAATGTTCAACTTGTTCTTGATTTTCAGTATCTTCAAGATTAAGATGTGTAAATTGAAAGTATATGGTTTTGCTCGATGTGGTGTCTGTTAAAAAATATAATTATTTACTGATGATTGAAGGTTTTGCTCGATGTTGTGTCTGTTAAAAAAAATATCAATTATTATAATTATTATATTATTATATGTTTTGTAATTGTTTTTTGTATTGAAATTCTTTTTTTGAAAATGGCGGTTCGATTTGGTTTATGAATGCGTGTTTGATATGTTTAAGCTATGATGATTTTTATTGAATATATATATTATAGATTTGAATTCCTTAGCTCTTGTAGGATTATCTGCTAACATTTTTTTCATACTAATGTTCCTTCCTGCCTATTGCCTCAAAATACTTCTGAAATGCTTTCCATGATTTATAGGAGATTAAATCCATTTTGCTAATATGATCTAAATTGGCTTAAAATTGCTATGATAGATAGAAATATATATTATAGATATATAGAAAGAACAATAAATTTGACATCAATTAAGACAAAATATTACATTTCAACTTAGAAATATAATGCTATTAAAATAAAATATAATATTATAGATGGCGCTAAATATCATAGAGATTAAAACTACAATTTAACATACCTTAAATACTTCCGAATTTGTTAATATTAATTAAATATTATTAAGAATCACTCCCTATTTAAGTAGGACAAACGTCCAATAATTATTAAAGAAGTTGAATATTACATAATATATTAACAAAATTATAATTGACTATTATCAGGTAAAATAATTGACTATATAATGTCACAGTTGTGACTGTGACTGTGACAAGCCTTTTATTATATAAGATAATTTTATTATTTAAAAATTAATAAGACTATTTAAATTTATATTAAATGAATACTATTTTAATTATTAGATTAGATTAATACATATAAATTATATTTTCACTATTTATATTTTTGAAGTCAGCACAGATCAGAAGTGTGCCATCACTCTTAAAAACGGGAATGAGAAAACTAGCCCAGGGAAAATCTTGAACTGATTATATGATTTATAATCTACCCATTTTTGTGGTTCTTTTATTAATCAATTCTTGAATATGGAACACGTCTTGGTGGTATAATTTTCGGTGTTGCGTCTTGTTTAAAATGTAGTTTGACACAATTTCGCAAGATTTGTCTTTTATTTAATTTAAAATCACATTGTTTGATTAATTTTGTATTGCATCATCATAATCTACGTTTACTAAATTTACAAAAATCACAATGTTTGATTAATTTTGTATTGAATCATCATAATCTACGTATATTAAATTTACAAATTCATTTAATATATTCCCAAAAAGTTTTATCCAGGTACTACCCAGAAATGCAGATTTGTCACTTTGGACTATAGACATTCGTATCCCACCGCGGTCATGAAGTTTTATAAAACAGATGGTTAGATGATCATAAATTTTATTCTTCAAAAATCATAATGACTAAATATATATAATCATCACCTTATATACAAAAAGAATATAAGAAATTTAAAAAAATATATAATTAGAATAACAAGTAATATAAATGATGACCTTACCTGTTTTTGAAAGTAAAATGAAATATATAAAAAAAAACTCATAATTATTTAGTTTAAATGCCTTCTTATAAAGTAAAATGAAATATAAAGCTTAAAATAATTATTTAGTTCTGAATGCCTTCTTAAATAATATAAAGAAAAATGAAATAAAAAAATTTATAATAAATTTTTATATATACACATACTGAAAGGAAAGAAAAATATAAAAACCATAACTAAAATGTTTTTTTGAATAAAGTAAGAAATGATTAAATACTAAAAAAAATATTAATTCTTTAACATTATGCTATATAATAGGAATACGCTGCTTATCTTTTATATATAATATTTAAAAAAATAGAATCATAATCCTCCTATTAAATTTATAAAATAATTCTTTTTATGTGTATAAATTTTTCAATCCAATAGAGAGTTTTCTAAATAAAGTTTGCCAAAATTACATCCATCAAATATATTATATTTTTTATACTTAAATATTTCACAAATACGAACGGCTACTTCGCATGCTAGTAAATAGTAGACCATTAATGGTTTGGTTTGCCTAACGATAATTTAATATAAAAATGATAACTACTCACATGTCAAATGTTTGACATTTATCACAATCATGTGACATTTAATATGTCATATTTGTTTGGTTACGTGATTTATGGAAAATATAAATTTCCTCATTTTAACAAAATTCCTGTAAATTCATTATAAATATTTGACAGGTTTGAAGAAATTTACGCGAAATTTTTACTATGGGTTAACCAACAAATTACCTAATTATAACTTAAAAATATTGCAATCAGTACGATACCTTTTAACCCAGGTCTAACATTTCGCATTTCAAAGAATAGGGCCAAGAAATTGGCAAATAAAATTATTTGACCAGAAAACGAGCTCAACAACTTATACAAAAACTTTGACAATTATAGTGGGACTTGCAGATCTATAGTATATTATATATTTAAGCAAAGCAAATTTATAGCTGGTGATGGATAATTGTATTCAAATAATGTTTATAAAGATTGCCAATTTGTTAGCAGTAAAATTATAATGTGAATCTTTTCTCTCTCTAGAATATTTAAAATGAAAATTCGAATTTGTTTAAATATGTACATGCCTTGACATCTATAACCATCCCCTCAATATTATAATAAAAAATACTGTTAAATATATGGCGTTTAGGGATAGTTAGCTTGATATCACGTATAACGTAAAATAAGTACTACTTCAAGTAAGGTCAAAAATTTTAAAAATTATGGGAACTAGAGATATTTTGACTTTAAGCTGTGGGAATTATTCCAACTATCTCTTTTCACATTTCATTAATAATGAGGTATTGTATTTTGCGAATTTCTAGTTATAAAAGGTATGAATAGGAAGTGCAATATATTTACGAAAATGATATTAGTCATAACAAGGAAATTGATTTTTCAACAATTTTTAATGTGTCCAGTAATAAATCGTCTTGTTACCATCCTAGAGCTTTAATTTGCGATTATAAGGATAATTTTCGATTGCTTCCTATCAATATAGATTATAAAAGGCATTTTATTTACAAATATATTCTATTATTTTTATTTTAGTAAATATTCTCAAGAAGCTGATAATTGTTATTACAACGAATTTCAAAAAGCTTATTATAATTTAGAGCAGAATAATAGTAATTAATAAATATATTATATATGATTTAATATGACATAGTAATTAGTTCAAATTCCAATACACAAATATTAACAAAATTAGCACAAAAAACATATTCCTCCCTTGATAATTCTATTAATTATTGGTCAGATTTTTTACATACCAAACTATGCTCCAAGTCAATAATTCCTACAACTAATTTCAGAAATGAGTTATTATAAATTTGTTTATAGAAAAATAATTTAATTATAATATATATTTTAACTAAATAATATATGAGGAAAGGTAATTTTTACTCTCAACCTAAATTGAATCTCTAATAAAGCCTGGTTTCAGGCTTGGGTTTAAAAATTTATAAATAGCTTAATCTAGGCTCAGGCCTAAAAATTAAAAAAATATTGAGCTGGACTTGAAAATATAGAAAATGTTATTTTATCAAATAATATGATAATTATAATTTGGGGATAAGCACAATGTAATTAATGATTTTTCATTTATCTTCATAAAAATGTGTTTAATATATTATTAAAAAATTTTGGACTGGGCTAGAGCTTATAATAAAGATATGTATTTGGGACTAAAAATTACTTGGGCTAGGCTCAGGCTTAAAAATTATTAAAATTTGGGCTTATAAAATTGAATTTGCTGGTCTCTAATACAAGTCTGTAATCTGCCAAAGTCTATATCTCTTACCTAGCTTGGAGTGAGCCTTTGAATGACATCAGTGGCGTATTCAGGATTTTCTTATAGGGGGGGGGATTTTTTGGGGACTTTGCCACCAAACCTCTTTTACCTGGCCTTCGGCCTTATGTTTTAGCATTAAATTTTAACTATTATTTACCAATTCGTGCTTATGGATATTACAAGCCTATTTTTTATTATTTCAAGTTAGGTATATTATATTTAATAAAGTTTTTTTAAATGTAAAGTTGAAATAAAGTGTAAGCATTAATAATTTTAACTATTATTTACTAATTTGTGCTTATGGATATTACAAGCCTATTTTTTATTATAGTTAGGTATATTATATTTAATAAAGTTTTTTTAAATGTAAAGTTGAAATAAAGTGTAATGTCATTTTATTTTATAAAATTTCCGTTAAAAACTAGCCTCAGCTTAAATTCTCATACAATATAA
Source organism: Gordionus sp. m RMFG-2023 (assembly GCF_954871325.1). Classification (NCBI taxonomy): domain Eukaryota; kingdom Metazoa; phylum Nematomorpha; class Gordioida; order Chordodea; family Parachordodidae; genus Gordionus; species Gordionus sp. m RMFG-2023. Next base: position 41,743,931 of record NC_088776.1, read on the forward strand.
GAAGAATATTTTTTTATTGAAAATACTAATAGTAGTGTGTATAAAATATTGACGGGGTTTGTAAAATTTTTATTAGCTTTAAATGATATTTATGAAAACAGCCAAATTTGCGATGGGGGGATTCCCCCCCCCCATTGTTTACGCGCCTTGAATGGCATTATTTTAAAAATCTATGCCAAGCTATATTAAAAAAAATAACTTAAGCTGAGCTAAAAATATAATTTTTTTAATGGAAAAAATATTAAAATCCAATCTAAAATTTGACCTTCGTAGATCTACAGGCAAATAATTAAAACTCCATCAATTTTTAAATTGTTCAATATTTTTTGATTGTATTTAATATTTTTACCAAATTAGTATTCAGTATAAATGATGGAATATTAATTAAGGCTATGCCAATCCACAAATTTTTCACCCATTCAATTTGATATTTTTTGATATTACTACCAAGCCGATCCAATATTAAAATTGATTTTATTTACTACCAAGCCGATCCAATATTAAAATTGATTTTATTTACTATCCATCATTGAATCGATGTCATAAAAAAAATTAATATTATTCAAATAAAAAAACTAACTTTCACGATTAATTGTATTTATTATTTTTTTTATTCTCAAAGAGTTAATTATCTCATTATAGGTAATGTTTATGGCTTAATATACTGTTAAAGACTCAATTTAAGCAATTTTTAATGGCTTTCAATAGTTTTGCTAATATATTATCACCTAAGCCTCGAAATTTCAGCAATAGATGTCCAAATCTTTCTGTCACCTGTGTGAGAAATTTCCTAGCATGGATAATTTACTTTTGACTAAAATCTTGAGTTAGCCATTTTTAATCTGCTAGATCGAGCAGTTTAACAACACTATTTAAAATCTTTTTCTAGTTTCAGATATAACAAAAAAATCAAATTTTTAGTTCAATCTTTTTAAAACATTACAAATAAATTGAATTTTATTTCCTTTTATGCAATCATAATATAACTAATAACAATAAAAATATGGGCCCGATCTGATATTTCACAATCTTTTAATGTTGGCACAGTCCTAATATTAATATAAAATGCAAAATTATTCTGTAGTTTTAAATCGGTAGAATTTAAATCTTATTTGATCACTAATAAAATAATTTGTTCAGTAAAATAAATCGCGAGTGAATCTTTCTATGGCTAGTGATAAAAACTTTTGGGTTAAAAATTCGTGTCTGGGGCAAAAAAATTTCCAAAACTAATTTTGGACAATGTTAGAGTGAAGTTAAAAGGTTATATAATATATGGGTAGGGTTATTACATTGTTTGCCTAAACTGCAAATGCCTAGGTAAAATGCAAAGGCTGCAACAGAAATTATTTATATACTGTATTAAGTTTAAAATTAAATTACTGATTTACTAATAAGGTAGTATAAATTAATAATCACTTCATTTAATATAATATTTCACCTGATAGATATAAAAATTATGATTGGTTTAACAAATATAATAATTTAAACATTGGGGCAAAGGAAGTAATACTTAATTCTTTTACATAAAAAACATATATATATATAAATAAGTATCGATATAAAATAAAATGATATCAAAATTTTGAAAAATTAGATAATTTATAGTTTAAAAAAATCTTAACATTTGGATATAATAAAATAATCAATTGATTATACTTGTAGATTAATTTAAATAAGGTAATTATTTGCTGGTAATGTAATTAAAATGATGGGGAAATAAAATACGTTTACTTACAAACCAATTATAATGTTAGAAAGATTTCATTATTACTGGCAAATGGGTAATTCCATGATAAATCGACCAGCGATTCAGCCGACCATCTCAAAAATGAATGAAACTTGGCATGTTTGTTATTTATGTTGTAAATGTTAATAAAATCAAAATTTTAGAGTGCTAGCTCAACCAGATCCAAAGATATACGCCTTCAAAGTCGAAAATCGCGAAGTGCGTGATTTCATTAAATCTTGTTTGTACTTAAGGTAGAGTTACAAATTATATATCATTTTATAGCCCTTAAAATTTTACGTTGGAAAATATTAAAAAATTTCAAGTGTTTTCTTATTTCCAGTGAAAATAAAAAAATTAACATTGTTAGGAAGGGATTATTTTTGTGTGATATTCACTAAAAATGTTTATTACCTTTATATTAAACGATTTAATAAAAAATATCGATAATTTTTGTTTTTTTAATTTTATTTTATTTTAATTTTTATTATTTTATAAATAATAAAATGTAATATAGGTGGCGTTATATTAATTTTTTTTATATAATATAATTTTTAATAAAAATAAGGATAGTATTGTGATTAAAATAAAAAAATCAATTGAGTATAACCAAGAATGATGTCCTGGGGCGATATGTAAGCAGGCAGCCCCTACAGATTTGATTTTATTAGGACGCTATATTTATCCCATTTTGTAATAGAATTTCTTGAGACGATAATTTGTAGGTATGTCCTGTCAGTGTAATAGGATCTACTATTGTTATTATTTGATTAATGGGTAACCATATCTTTTCCTCAATTGTGGGGTAAAAGAAGGATGGTGATGGTCTATGGGGATGTAAAAAGGCAATATATATCTCCTCAGTAATTTCATTCATTTTTAGTACTGTGGCTAACGACCAAAAATCGTCATAAACACATGTTAAGAATCCTTTAATATCGGCAAAAGACAAATTATCGGAATTTGAGATATTGTTAATTTAAAAGTCCTCTGCATATGAATATATTTTTGATTTAACTTAAACTCAAAGGAAATACAGCATGTATTTCCCGAGTTTCTGGAATGGGGAAAATAAATTGAATCTTTCAAGTGGTTTAATCTCTTCTAAATTGTATTGTTTGTTGGTTATATATGTAAAATTTACTGATGACTTGTTTTGTTTGGCAAACTGATATAAATCAACTGGTGTTATAATGTGTCCAGAACTGGTGCGCTGAAGGCTTTAACGTGCTGCTAATCTTTTTAATGTTCCGCCAAGGTCGTCACATGGGACTTTTCCATGGGATGTAGCTGAAAAATGCCATTCAGCTGCTACACCAAAATCTGATTCATGATAACAAAGATTTATAAAAAAATTTCTGTTTTTATATTGGACAGCTGATCCATCAGAGCAGTAATATATTTTGTTTGGCTTTTTGCTGAATTGATTGGTCAAAAATTTTATCATTTTAGTCTGGGATAAATGTACTGCAATAACATCATGTTGAAGTGACTCTGATATTACCATATAATTAAGGTTTTTTATATTGCCATTATTCAAATATGCTATCATAGGATGGATAGTGGCTTGATTATTATTCCAGTGGAATCCTTGAACAGTGTCTTGGATTATAAATGCATAATTTTCAGAGAAATCACAAATTATCATAAATTCATTTGGTTGTAAAAAATGTTCAAGTTTTGAAATATATGATGATTGATTGGTAGCGATGATAGGAATAAAAATATAAAATAAGCTGATAAAATCGTTATTTTTAAATAATGACGATAGTAGATCCACAGCAATGAAAGGATATATCTACAAATTATGGCCTTAGGAATTTCTATTAATAAGCGCAAAATTATAATAGTTTGATTATAAAATTTTAAAATATGTTTATTTTACAATATAGCATCAATAAAATAATATCTGTATGGGCTGCCTACTTACATATCGCCCCAGGACATCATTCTTGGTTATACTCAATTGATTTTTTAATTTTAATCACAATACTATTCATAATTATATATTTAAAAAAATTTAATATAACGCCATCTATATTACATTCTTTTATTTATAAAAATAATAAAATAAAATTAAAAAAACAAAAATGGCTATCGAGATTTTTTATTAAATCGTTTAATATAAAGGTAATAAACATTTTTAGTGAATATTCCAAAAAAATCCCTTCCTAACAATGTTAATTTTTTTAATATTTTCCAACGTAAAATTTTAAGGGCTATAAAATGATATATAATTTGTAACTCTACCTTAAGTATTTTTGAAAATAACAAGATTTAATGAAATAACGCATTTCGCGATTTTCGACTTTGGAGGCGTATATCTTTGAATCTGGTTGAGCTAGCACTCTAAAATTTTGATTTTATTAACATTTACATGCCAAGTTTTATACATTTTTGAGATGGTCGGCCGAAAATCTCGTTTTTTTGGTCGATTTGACGTGGAATCACCCAAATTTATTAAAATAAAATATGAGAAAAAGATATATTTAATGAAAGTTGACATTTTTATTATTCTACTGATAAAATATGTTTAAAAATAGGCAATTTCGAATAAAATATTTGGAAATAAATAACAGCCTTATTTATATAATCGATGTTTTAGAAAATCAGAATTTTTAGATAAGATAGATGAAGGCTTACATCATTTTATGGAAACTTCTGATTATTTACAAGTCAGTTTATATTACACGTCTAATACTTCATATATATTTAATTTTTAGGGATTTAATTTTCTCCTTGATTCAAGCTCATCTCATCTTTCATTACAGATCCATATGCTCCATTATCTTAAAGATGAATATCCTAACAAATCAATATTTGTTTACATGTCATTTCCAGATTACCTTTATGTAATTATACATAAATATTATTTACACAAAATTGTTACCTATTTTAGGCCTTTTTCCTTGTTAAGAGCAAAAAATTTATTGCTAAGTTAGGATATAAAATTTAATTAGAATAAATAAACTTTAATTACAAATCAAAATGGAATTATTTTATTATACTTGTTTTAATTATGTCAAAATCTTTTTTTAAATCAAACATTGTTAGGACGACCAATTGGATCTTGATTTAAAAAACGGGGTAAAGCAAACTTTTTACAGAGAGCTAATAAACTCGGCTTCCTTGCTAAATCATTTGTATAACGATAATGACAGTATCGAGTGCTTATTTCCTTTATCTCTTATAGAAAATCCCTTTGATTTAAATAAGTCAAATCACAAATCATGGTTACCCACAGCTCTCATTGATTTCTCAAAAGTATATATTATTAAACATGTTAAACCCTTATTTATTTTTTGCGTTTTTCAGGCATAACCCGCATATATATAACGTTTTCCCCTGCTTTTAACTTTTTAATCACACATTTATTTAGAAAATGAATATTTAAATATATATACACCCATGGCATTGCTGGTTTTAAGTATAATGTATAAAAAAATATATTAGGCTAAATCTCTTTACGAAAGAAGTGCTTTAATTTCCACAGCATTCGCATCGACAACGTTACCATATAGAAATTTTGCGAACGCCTATTATAGAATGCATCATTTGAGCAATTTTCTTAGCAATCAAAATTCTTTTCGCCGCATTAAAGTTTTATTTACATTTTTATTATATATTTTGTGGTTTATAATCTTTTTTCTTTATATATGATCAATTTTAAAATGTTACCCAAGTATCAAATGTATAAAAAGCAATGTTACTATAAATAATTACATTTTGTCGAGTGATTATTATCAATGATGCTTTCCGAAAATTTGCCGCATGGCACGCTATTTAAAAAAGATAAATAAAATTTAACCTATGGAAAAATTTGGGGCATTTATTTTAAAATTTTATAATTAAATAATTATATAGTATAATAAAAAACGTGTCTTAAATATAAAAACATCTTTAAAAAAAATTTAAATTACATAATTTGATCAAAAATGAACAAATGTTTATATTTATTTAATTAATTTAGAATGCAATATAAGTAAATGAATAAATAACAATGTGACTATAACATTCGCTATTTCGATTCTTTTTTGATATTTTTAATAAATTATGCTAATACAATTGTGGGAAATCTTTAAATCGGCTAGAAATATTTAATATAATACCTCGTCCCACTTAATTCAAAATATTTATCTAGCAGTAATTAGTTATTGTTCCTACCAAACATACCCTTTCACGAATCGTCTGCTTTTTCAGTTTCAGTTAGACTAATTATTCCTGTCTCAAGCCTTAAAGATAGATTCGATAGTTCTAACTGAATATAGCGTTTCATGGTTACATATAATAAGAGCTCGAAGCTTTCTAACTGGATAACCAATCCTTTATATCTTGAACTATTTGGTCAAATTTGACTTTTAAAATGTTTATATAGAATTTCGTAATCATTTCAGACTGACCTTTCAGCACTACTGCGCAAGAAAATAATATTATATTTCTCTTATTATCAGATAATTATGAAGAATTTGAATTTCGAAGATTTTGAATGAGCTCAATATCATTCGAGTAGCATCTCAAAAAATGATTTATATAAAAAAAATTTAATTGTTATCAATTTTTACAGCAATGTGTGCCCTAAAATTTGTTATGGAATGAAAGTTTTCAGAAAATATTTTTTGAGCTTACATTAAATTCATTCCACGCTTACTTTATCATTCTTGAGTCTTTTATCAATTATCTTTAAAAATGCCCTATCTAAAATAAAAAAGATGGACCTTAATAATTTTATATCATATAAATTCATACTTTTACTTTTCGTGATAATTTTGATTTTCATCTGACTGGCTGCAATATATGTCTTGCAAATTTATAATCTAGTCTATTATAAAGGCCGTCAAATTGTAGGTAATGTTTTATACATTATATCTCTATATTTATTAGAATTTTATAAAAATGATTCAATATGGCTTCTATTATTGTCTTTTCTCATAAAATATGCCGTGGGTTTAGCTTTAATATATAAATAAAAAATTCACACTTTGGGCAGAGCACACAATTCTACATTGTTTATTAAAAAAAATTAGAAGGGGCATCCTAACTTGATATTTTCAGGAACACTATAATTTTTGAAGGTTAGTTTATAGGGGTGGGTGAGCCCTCAACATTTTTACTCTAACCTAATTTGATTAAAAGTGGAGTTAAAAGTTAACTATGATAATCAAAGTAAAATTTGGGCATTTTACTAGACAAAAATTTTTTTAATTTTTATTTATATATGTTATATTGAGAATTTCGAATTTTATTTACTGAAAGTGATCGCCCTTAGTAATTATTTAAAATTAAGCACTTCCGAATCCACATGGCTTCTATCTCAATACGACTTGTATGAAAATTTAATAACTATATATTAATGCCTTTTAATTTAAAAAAAATCAAAATTATCATCACAGATGCAAAAGATATCCTGCAAATACTTTTTCTCCGATCACGATACACAAGATAACGTATTTACCTTAACACCATATTCCAATTATGATGTTAATAAAATTAATGAATCTCCCATTAATGCCTTTAATGTAACCAGGGGCTTTCAAAGTGCTGTTCGTAAATTGGAAGATATCAGGCAACCTACTATTAAAAAGTTTAAATACGAAATAACATTATTATACTAAATCATACTTGTAAAATATTTTTTTTGTAATTGAAAGCATTCGTTGAAATTATCGGTTGATGATTTTTATACGACACATCTAAACTTTACCATAATAATTATTCTCGATATTTTTTTTATTTTATTAGAGAAGATGCCTTCGAGAAGATAGTAAATTGGGAAAATTTAAACATGGTAAATGGCCTTCAACTTTCGCCCGCATTCCCTTGGATTTTTAATCAGCCATCATTAAGTAAAAGTATTCTTTCAATCATTATTTAAAATATTTTTTTAAAAAATTAAATTCATACATTTATGACTTATTAATGTAATTTAGAATTTAAAACAATCTCTTACATTAGACTAACTTTAATCATTATTCGTCACAAATTATTTTTATATGCACCTTTTTTAGTCTATCGTTGCTTGAATAGGCTCAATAAAAGCGCGAGAAATTTTTCATTTTCTTCAAGGTTGGGCTCACGGCAAGAACCTTAAAGCTGAGGGGATAGTTTTTGGCTGAAACCCTGCTCTAACGAGAAACCAGAATGTATTTAAATAATTGAGTTTTTTAAAAGATAGGTTACATATAACCAAAGCTTTTACTTAGGGAATCGTGAAAATGGTTGCTACTCCTTATTTATGTGATATCTTTATTCGTGCCTTCATATTTTTATTTAAATACTTAAAAAACGTTTAGATCTCATTATAAAATACAAAAATGATTTTAATTGCCTGGCTAAACATAGTAACGGGTAGCACATAAAGCGTATTGAAGATGAGGGAACTATTCATATAAATTCTGATTTTGTAATTTTTTAACTCATAGATGCACTTCTCAAATATTTAATCTAATCTAATGATTTAGAGGTAAAAAGTGTATATAAATAAATATTTTAAAAATAATCAGTTTGTGCTTTAAGAGATTCTAGTGAGGGTAATCAGAACTCACTAACAAATAGTATCACATATTCAACGACCAATGCTACGTAAAATTTATGAAGAAATTCAAAAAAATATTGGCGAAATAGTTTACCAAAAAGTTATAAATATCTGCATCAAAAGATCTTTTAAAAAAATTCAATCACAAAATCCTTGGTTGTACGAAAGAAATAATTAAACAAGTCAGACTGCTTCGAATAATGGCTGACACATTTGGTATTAATAATTAAATAACAATCCAAATCAGAAAAGTTTAGTAAATGTTTTCGCTTTCCATATTAAATTAAAAAATGCCTCGAATCTTCAGGTCCTACCTAAATTTGGAACAAGCTTAGACTAAAAAATCTGAAAAATTAGTTTTTCTTTTTAAATATTTTAATGATAAATTTTGTAATTGTTGAAATTAAATTTCCATTTAAAAGTAATGCTAGTTATATATTTGAGGACTGTTTTTTTAGTGTTATAAATATTTGATAAATAAATTAAACGTAAACATTTAATATTGTAATCATTTTTAAGCATAAGAAAAAGACTACTAAATAATTCATTATTAAATTGTTAAAATAAAATTTAAAAGGTATTTATAGTAAAAATTTTAACATTATTTATTTTATATAATTTAAATCAATTGATTTTCAAGTGACGAATTTTGGTAATTATTGTTTAGCTGAAATAAAAATCACTTGATAATCGCGATTTAAATCAAATTGATTTTTATTTCCACACCCTTAATTTTAAGATGAATTTCAATATTTTAAACGAATAATAAATTTATCGCCCTTTGTTTCAGTATTTTAAAATGCATTTTGATCCCCTCAAATTATTATAAATGGTGACAAAAAGAGGCTATTATAATACTATATAATTTGTAACTTAATGAACAAAAGAATCTTTTGCATCAAAATCCGAATAATCATTTATTGACATATTCTTGACATTACATCGAAATTTATAACAAAATAAAACTTTTCCTATAAATTTTAAGAGAGGGGTTCCTGTTCAAAGCTGATTGTAACATCGATAATTTCCAAAATGTATAAATATTTTGTGCTTATTAATAATATTATAAAAAAATTAATCTTTAACATTCATGCAGAATCCGATGATCCTTTCAGATCACTCAACACTTATCATTCGATGGAATCTGATCCTCAATTACAGATTAACTTCTTCAATCAATTGTTAAAGCAAATTGAATGCCACTACCGCAGTTCTTCTGGGGCTTTCACAGGCTTAGAGGAAAAAGATGAGAAAAATGAAATTATCGAATTTTTGAATGATTACGCAGCATAATTTTAATAAGTTTATAAGTATTCTATTCATTTTGAGTTAATCATTTTGTTATTCAAAAAGTCAGCTGTACAATAAATGGACTTAATTTTATCGTTAGACGATTTTATTTTAGATGTTTTATTTCTTAAATTAATAAAAATATATTATAGTTTTCAATAATTATAATTAATTTAATTTTATACGAATATCTTGCTGCATTTTTTTAAAAAAGCGCATTTCTTTTATTTCATAAAAAAATGTCTCTTATTTATAAATAGATAAACAATATTTTTATAAAAAATAATGATAATGTGGTATAAAAAAATTTGAATCAATTATTTGTAAGAAAAATAAGACAATAAATAATTTGATTTTTCATAGTTCTAAACGGTAAAGGATAGACGATATAATTATATATTATTAATATTATTTGCACTTTTTATTAATATTTTGTTCAAAATATTTTTTAAACTAAACGGTGATCACGCTCAATATTTGATTTTGGGAATTATTTTTGAAAACAGATTTGGAAATTTTTGCCATATTCGAATGTTTTGTTGAATTATTTTTTGTTTTTTTATTTGAGGATCCTTCCCCAATCTTGATATTATTTTTATGTGGCGACTTATGGGGTACCTTGTTATTCTTTCTTTCTTTTTCCGAAGTATCCTCTTCTCTTACCATATACCTAGTGCCGTTACTTCTGCGCTTAATTTTAAATTTCATCCTACATTCTTTATTGCTGATTTCTGGGTGATTTTGGGAATTTCCCGTTTTATGATCCTGTGGATTTTTACGTGGATGAAGATGATAATTTTTTTTCAATACTTCTTGAACGAGCCTTTGTTGCAGAGTTATAGTGTGCATTAAGTTTTGTGAGTTCGTATACATTACATCCGGGTATTGATCATCGTTATCCGGTTTTATCTGCTGAATTTGGTTATTACCTATAAGTTTTTCTATTAAATTTTGAATATCGTGAGTGACTGAAAACTCGTTGAATGGCATGGATATATTTCTGTCTATAAAATCTTGATCTGTTTTAATAATGTTAGCTAAGTTATTTGCGTCTATTATTGATTCGTAATTAGGATCATCGATAAAAGATATTTTGTTGATTTTTTTGTTGATGTTGTTAATAAACGGAGTTGAGTTCATATCATTGGGATCTTCATATATGTTTTCCATTTCACCCATACTCGTTAAGTCATAATTTGATGTCAAAATATATTTAGGGTCTGGTAAATTATTTGCCTTATGTTTCGTGTCATTGTCATCGATATATGTTTTGAGGCGTAATCCATTGAAAGTTTGCTCTAGTGGGAGATCGTAATAGTCAGAATTCACACCTGCGTGCGCAGATGATAAACTGTCATCCGAACATATTTTAAAATCTAAACCGCTGTCTTTTTCTTTTTGCGAGTCTAGTGTGGCGTTCATACTTTTATCACGCAGATCGCCTAAATCAAAATTTTGGAAACGTCTGTGATTTAAAGCCTTTTAATTATTTATATCAATAAATTGTAGTATATTAAAAAAAATTATAATAGCTAAAATCAATTTTAAAATAATTTTACATCTTCACAAAATTTAATTTAACTATTAAATATGTGTAATCTAAGTTTAGAATTATTATCTACCTTCTTTAATTTAGGCCGAGCGATTTCAAATTTGAAAGCTAAAGCATCTTTTTTTAATAATTCAGCGACGATTTGCAAAGAATTAATAGGTATTCCGTTTATCTGAATGAATTATTTTATAATAAATATTATTGAGATAGGTTAAAGATACAATGATGGCATCTCTCTTATCATTTATGACGTTCTAAAAAAAATTCAATTCGCACTTCAAGATTTAGGGGATTTGTTCAGCACACAATTTAAAAGGCAACTAATCGATACTCACGCTAGTGGTAAAAAATATAAGAACCTTTATTAATTGGTCACCCTCTTGGAGTTGATTGTCTAGATAAGCTAGTGCGTTTTGTTCGATCTTTAATATAGAAAATTGAAATATATAAATAATTATTTAGAAAAATTTATTTTGTTTATTATACCTGGCTTATAAAGATAAGAGTTTCTCTACTATTCTTTTTCTTCGAGATGAAGGTGAGACCTATCTTTTCTTCTGGATAACTTTTAATTATATTCACTTCCTTTAATATTTTTTTAGGGATTATAATGAATACAATTGTTTTTTGTATGGACAGAAATGTATATATAGTGAATATTCATTTTTTACAAACAATTTCGATCAAAGTTTCAACATTTACAAATTTCTTCCTAAAATAATTAGAATTGTCTACTGTATCTATCTATTCTATATGGGATAAAAACAAAGTTAAATAGTCCTACTGATCTCCAAGGGGAACAAATTTGAAAAGATTTAGCATTTTACCTTATAAAATATATTTATAAACTTGCAAAGTATATGAAAAGTAGCATTTTTCAACTTATTTAGCAAGTTTCAAATGATGTATCTAAAGTTTAAAATGATACCTTACAAATTTGAAATAACATAAAAAATATTTTGATGAAAAGTCGAATATATCATTTTTAAAAAATGTATATGTCAATACCGTACTTTAATTAGTAAGTAGTAATTGTTGTGGTCGTGAAAATTGAAATCTTCAACTTCGTCAAGATGTTCAATGTAACTATGATAACTAGATAAAGGGCTGGTAAAGTTTAAAAAAAACAAATTCGTTAATTTTTTTTGTATATAAGCGATATTTTTTATAGATAGGCTCCTTAATTCTCCTTGGATATCTGCTTTATTTTTAAAATCAATTTATTCAAGTATATGAATTTCAAATCACTTCATAATGTTAAAATTTATCAAATTAAAACTTCTAATGGTCATTCAAAAGATAAAGCAATTTTATTTTATTAGTAATAAGCTAAATATTATATATTAAATTAAAACCTTAAAAATTCTAATGTTCATATGCCAAATCTATCCTGAAAAATTGGTTTTATAAAATTTATTTACATATAGAATAATAACCACTTGCTTTACATATTTGAGTGATTTTTTTTGTTATGTAAATAAAAAAGGTGAAATTAGTTCAAAAGATTATAAAATTATGTTTTAATACAAATAAAATTACCTAAAATCTAGTATTTTACTTCTTTTTTTACGCCATATCAAACCTATGCCAACCCCCCCCCCTCTCTCGTGTAAAAGTGCCTGATCCGAACTAATGCATTATTCACAATTTTTGAATTATCCTATTCCGCCTTTAACATCTATCAAACTTATAACATATATAGAAATCATGGAATTTATTATTACCGTAATGATGATTCTAGAAAATCGGAATCATCCTTTAACAGATGTTTCAACAGCACTCCCTTTTCCTCCTGAGAAAGGAATGCTAATATTTCCAAGATATCACTTTGAGTTTGGGTGTCAGGCATTTTGGTCTCAATTTTATTATTATTAGGATTATTCATTTTTATTAGATTATCATTAGTAAAGTTTTCTTTTGAAATTTGGGTAAGGATGATATTTAATGGATTCATCGGGAGCGAACTTGATTCTTCATTACTATCTGAATATAAATTTAAATCGCGTGTGCCTAGTTCCCTTTTGGTTAATTCCATCAGGCATGTTTCCCCTGAATTTTGAATAATGCCTAATTGCTGCTCATTGTTGAGATCCCGCACGTTTAAATTATTAATCTGAATATATATTTTATTTTAAATTGTAATTATATAGTTTGTTCTAATTTTAGGAATGGATTATAAATAATAATGATTTGTTTTTTGTACTGCAATATATAATTCGGTAAATTATAAATGGGTAAATTCCCTTAGCTAATATTGATTATAATTTATTATGTCTATTTTAAAATATATGTAATATTATATTTTATTATATTTATTTAGTTAGTTAAAAAAAATTTAATCTATAAATATTTAGTATTTAACAAAATTATTAAAGATTAACGTGTTACATAATAGGATTAGATATATTATAATATATTATTTAAAAAATTATGAACATTTCATACTTCATTTAACAAATCCTTAAATATATTAATAATATCGTATAATGTTTGGCAACCCAATCTTTTCATTGTTAGTTGTATTTTTTTATTAATGTATAATATTTCATGCTAAAATTTTATTTGAAATTAGTAAAATATTATTGTTATACTAATAGGAATGAATTAATATAAACTTATTGATTTAAAACGAAATTTAAAATTGTGATGAGATAAAACTGAAAACCAATATTTTAACTTTTTTAATTTCTACTCTTTCATTTTTATTAATGAAACAATGCATAACCCCGCATATACAGTTAGCACGAATTCATGGCGAAGTATACAAAATATGGTATTTTTATATACTTAGCTGCAAATTCGCGCTAATTATGAATGCAGGGTTAAATATTTATTAATAGTAGAAATAACATCTTGGTGATTTTTAAACTTTAAAATAAAATTTGTCATTTTTGACTTAAATTTTAACTGAAATTTTAAATGTGTAAAGTTAAATTTGAGACCTTTTTTGTATTATTACCGATTTAGGAATATGAATAACAATTGTATAACAATTAGAAATCAGCGTGCCAAAGATGTTTGGACCGGGTAACTTGTGCAAAATATATTTGGGCCCTGACTACTTGGACAAACTTATTTTGCGGGCCGGGTGGAAAAATCGTTTCAAAAATATACACGGTTCGGATTTCTAATAATAATCATAAATTAAATTCATTATATTTAGGTTGAATCTTAGTATTACTCCTTTTATTAACTTGATTTTAAACAAAGGTTGTATCTTGAAATATTATTCATTATCTTTATAAAAGTTAATAATTGTATAAATAATGTTAGAGGAAGTCAAGGTTTTATTTTAACAAAATATTACTAGTACGCAGCCTTAAAATAAAGTTAAAACTCGCAAATAACATTTTCCCTTGTTCGCGCTTTGATCTTGGGTCTCAAAAATCTTATACCAGTAATGTATCACTTTCATTGTTTTCTGCTTTTTAAGTAATAAATAAAGAAACAATCATAGTTTGCCTTAATGCCTATTGTGATAACAGAACGAGAGACAAAAATACTTTATCAAAAAAAGTTATTATGCAAATAACCAGCGATTCCCCTTTTTTGATATGAATAAATAGGGCCAGCTATTATAACTTCCAATTCATTTAAAAAAATTGTTATGATCAGTGTTATAATCGGCATGGTGTTTTTTCGGCATTTTATTTTTCAACTTGAAATCATTTTTTGAGCGCCTTTTTTTATTTTAAAATATTTGATTTTACCAGAAATGTATTTCATCATGTTAATACCTCTGTGAATTTAAGATAATTTTGTCATGAACTTCTGAACATATTATAATTTATATTCGTTTTTCCATAGATTTTTATATGAATTATAAATGACTCAAAAGTTAACCATAAGGTTATCTACAATTCATAAGATAGGTATTCTAAACATGCCGGAATACATTTCCGGTAAAATCAGATCTTTACATCTAAATAAACGCGCTCAAAAATGATTTAAGGTTGAAAAAATAACACATGACTCTAACATATATACATATATTAGGTCTCTAACAATATAATAAATTTGTTTTAAAATAATTTATATTTTATAATTTGTAAGTCTTAACTATTTCTCATTTTATTACAAAAATAATATAAACACTATACCATAGGACCATTGTCTTATGTTGGATGGCGGTAATTACATGCGTAAATTATATTATATTTGTAATTAAAATTATTGTATAATATCCAATTTGCCGACATAAACCCCATTGTCTAATTTTTTATATAAATTTTTAAAGTACACACTTGTTACAATTACGAAGGTTAATTAATATTGATAATAAACTTCAAAAAAATTAGAAAGATACAATATAGCGGCATTTTTTTTAAAAAAGTAAAAGACCTTTTTAATGTCAGATTATTAATCTTAATAATGATTACAATATAAAAATAAATTCATAACTTTTTTCATATGTAATTATCGATGAATAAATATAAAAAATATAAATTACAATTAAATTTGACAATGGGTGCAAAACAAAATAAAAGAACATAGGTAAGGTAAGGGGACACTGTTTTAATACAAAACATGAAATAAAATCATTAAATATATTAGGTCATTTATATTTTAAGGAGTTATTAAGATACATTAGTTTAATTATATTGAGCACAATTACCTTAAAAGGAAAAAGAAAAATTTGAAAAAGTTAATAAAAAAAGAATTTTTTATATGAAAATAAAAGAAAATATAAAAGCAGCATTTCTTTATCATTGAAAAATAAAAACTAAAAATACTAAATTACATGCAGGTAACAACAAAGATAAAGTAAAACGGTGAAGTATAAAATCACCTGCGTAAGAAAAAAATTGATCAAATATTTATATTAATTATTTATAGAGCCTATTTCCTTTTCATTCTCTTCATATTAAAAAATTTATTATAATTATGGTTCTGATCATTTTATTGTATGGTAAGATAAGATAATTATGCAAAAATTATGGATGATAAATTTTAATTAGCATTAATTATTTATTTATTTTAATAATCCTTTTATAATTATAATTTTAAAATGATCCGATTATATATATTATTAATTTAAATTAATATGAATAATTTATGTAATTTAATCGTATATGACTTTTAATTCCGGTCATTCTCTCTATTGACCAAAAAAACTAGCTTACCTTTTGTTCTATGGTACTCTATATAATTGAACTAATGGTGTTTGAATTCTCAAAATTATATGGATATACTACAAGCTAGAGCAGAATAATTTTAATTTTAATACTTGGTATTCCCTATAAAGGGATGAATGAATCATAAATCATTATGAGAACCGAATTGAAGAATTATCATTTTAATATATTTTTTCATAAAGTCACATACAGATATATATTACATTTGTTGTTTCATTTTTAAGAAAAAGGGTTTTACCATTTAAAAGAAAATTCAAACTATAATAATTTTTATTATATATTATTTCAAAATAAAATCTTTTAAATTAAACCATAGATGTTTCTTCATCATTTAAAAGGTTCCCTCTTTCTTGGACAGAAGACATTGTATATATATATAAAATGAATATATAATATTGTATAACTCATAAGTGACCCCTATACCTACCTGAACTATTAGCGCAAAATACTTCTCTATAAGGGATACATTCTTACTTGACTAAGAATTTTATTAATTTTGGCCCCTGCCTTAATAAAAATTTAAACCCCTCCCCCTCCCCAAGTTCACGCTAGACGAATTTCCACAAAAGTCGGGTTAAAACATTTTTATTGTACAATAGCTTGTTATCTTTGGTGAAGGTGTGAAATATCAATCAACTCTAATATTTTGTGCTAAACAAGGGTAAATTCCTGGGCAATTTTTTGGGTTAATATTATGCTTATTGCTTGATTGAAATTTAACAAAAATGAAAAAAAATATATAACATTTTGAAATATCCACTACGTCCCTGATATTTTACTGACGAGGTTACGTCTAATACCTACCGTTATAGGCTAAACCATTCCTTTTTAGTAGTTGTAATAAAATAAAAGTCGGCTGTAAAAAATACATATATTTGTCTAACAAAAAATGTAACAGTAACTATTTACAATTACAATATTTTGGATGTAACGACAAAGTAACTAGTTACTTTGTAAAATATTTATATATATAATGCAGTATCTATAATGATTTACCAATTTTAACTTTTTATAATATCAGATAAAAATTTTAAGCCCAAATTTTAATGAAAAATAGTATTATATTGGGTTATTTATATATTTTTCAGGTACAAATAAATGTTTTTAAATTTTATTTTATTTGATTCTATTAAAAAAATGAATTATATAAAAAATATTATAAAGCAACGTTCATTGTACCTATTTACTTTTGAGTAGTTCCAACTATTAACAAGTTCCTTTTTATATAAACGAGTAACTGTATAGTTACATTTTAAGGATACAACTGTTACTTAACTTTTAACAAAACTAATTGGTATATTTCGCGGGAGGGTTAATTTATTTCATTGTAAATTCCTAAACTAATCCTATTAAAAAATTACATGAACGATGAGGTGGAATATATAGAATATAGATACAACCCACAAAAAAAATAATTGAATTATTCAGAAAATCCTATATAAATTATTTGACAGAATTGATATAAAAATCTGAATATACTATTTTTATGAAAAGGTTAAAATATATTATATGCGTAGCCATGATTTTGATGGGGAGGAGGCACTATTAGAGGGGTCTCCTCGATAATTTTATAAGGTCTTGGGTTCATATCGTAGGCCTTTGTCTATTATATTTTTAAAAAATAATTGTTCTATCTTTTTTAAAAATATATTTTTTTGATAATATTCTTTTAAATTATTGTTTATTTAGTAGCAATATTGTATACATTTTTAGGGGAGGGGTGGGTGGAGGGAGTGTATGATTTTTTTACTAACTTAAATGATATTTACGAAGTGAAGTCTTTTTGGTTCCCACCTTGACTATTTATTCTTAATTATGTTTTTGATGAATCCGCAATACCATACTATTTGGTGTTGTTAGTATTTATAAAATTATGATAAAAATTCATCTTATAAACAATTCATATTATTTGAAGAATTTTGATTATTCACTTTTACAATCTTAACAGGAACCATATTAACGAACGTGGAATTTATGATTTTCTCACTATAATTTAATCTTAATATTTATCCCATTCTCGAAATTTAGCATCATATGTTTTTCATCAATATTAAAAAAACGATTTCCTCTTTACTTAAAATTAAAAAATTTAACATTGTAATTCTATCTTTTTTAAATTTATGATTGACTAATGAATGCTTTAATTGTTTTAAAAATAACCTTCTTCAACAGCATGATTTCATGCCATATTTTTTAGAGATATTGCAATTTGTAGCATAAAATGGTGTGATTAAAAAAAATGTTTCTATTATTGTAATGGAAAAAAAATACATAATCATTTTAATTTTTTAAATAATCCATATTAAAAAAACAAGACATTTAGGAAAAATAATGTTCCTCAACATGACCATAAATTTAAAAGGTTAAGCGCCAAATATCCATTATTTATAGTTGAGTTAATTTTACATTAATTTTGTTAATAAATAGCTACGCCCGTGGTGACCTCTATACGGTTTAGCCCTAAACCAGTTTCGCATAAAATATACTAGCTCAAGGCTGAAGCATGAAGCATCTCATGGCTACCTGAGTTAATCTGATTTTTGCTTGGCCAAGTGATTTAAACCATTTTAGAGTAGGTTCTAGTTCCCCCGATTGAAAACTAAATTTATTGGGATCTAATTATTATGAATAATTTATTTTAGTGGTCGCAAAAAAGTATATTTATTCATATTTTTTTTAATTTTTAAGTCACAAATGGTAAATTAAAAAAAATCATAATTGCATAATATTGAACATTTTTTCATGAATATGAGTTTTTAATAACCTGAACCGACCTCAAAATGGCGCCACGAACTGAACCAAAAAATTAGTTTTACTTTAGGATTTATTTTTGGATCAACCTCGAGAAACATATAAAAAATTAATAAAATGAAATTTAAAAAATCGCTAAATTTTAACTTATTAAATTTGTAATAAAAAATTGAAGATCTGACCAGTCCTACCTACCTAATGCATAAGTATAAGGTTTAAATTTGAACTCTTGTATTTCAATTATTTATTTTTTTTTCAACATCTTATAATCTTATAATTGTCATTTTTGTCACAAAAATATTTTTTTTGAAAAAATTAGTTTTTCTTCCATATAAGAAAATTATGTCTTGCTTTTAAAAAAAACCTACATATTTTAATAAAATACTTTTAATATTATTGATTGTAAACGTGACGTATTGTCAGATATTATTTTTTCCTTATTTATTAAAAAAATTAGAGTTTAATTTTATATCAACGATTTAAATTCCATAATATAGCGTATTATTTTTTTTCATCACCTTAGTTAGATATTTAGAATCGAACTGTCCTTTTTAGGATTCTGTGTCCATAAAATACATCTTATTAAAAAAAAATTATAAAATTTATTCTCAACTAAATGTCAACCCATTCAGGATTTTTTAGAAAATGAACTAATATAACGTAGTTTAGTCATTTTTAATATTTGAAACAATATAAATGGCAAAATTTAGTCGTTTCATATAATAATATGCGGAATATTCTTTCTAACATCAATGTGATAACAATTTTGTATTTACTAGTAGCTTAGAGTTTGTATTGCATGCAAGTAATTTTGCCCTAATATATATAGACCAAATGCATTAAAAATTGTAATTACACTAGAATCCGCAATTGAAAAACAACTAGACGAAATGTCATTCGATGGCGTCTACTTCAGCCATTGACATTGATTAATAAATGAATCGCCAGTCTAGTTTAGTATTAATATCTTTGATATAGATATATGTATATGTAATGGCTATTAAATTACAAGGTACATGCTAAATATGATCATTGCTAATTATGATGAAGTAAATATAATAATATATCCAAACATTATGCTATTATAATCATTATAAATTGCTTACATTTACAGATTTTTTATAAGGTCTCCAGCCTTTAACATTTTAAATTTCAGGCCTATTGAGGAAAAAAAATATATTTCCAGGTAATCTTCAATATCATGAACGCTCACAACCAGGAATGGACGATAGTTTATTTGAGATCTTTTAAATATTATATCATGAGGGGTTTGCATCTATTAATACAGGAAAATTAAACTTAGAAAAGGAATTTAGATGAAACGTGATTTAAAAATCTTTTCCTATATTTTTTTAAAAAATTATTTTTATCAAGCTTTTATTTAGAAGTTTTTCTATAAAATTATATAACGAGTCTTTTTTTTATTGTATCGGTTCTAACTTTTGATAGGTTTTTTAAACAAAAATTTAACACATTAATATAAAATAAACGACCATTAAAATAATATATATATATAATATGTTTTTTTTTTAAATTAAACACAAAATAAAAGCGGTATTTTTATAATAACTCTTTTTTAAGTTTTATATAATGTTTTATTTTTTTTTAAATTTATAGCTTTTTGTTGGGTTTATGAATGCTCATAAAATTATTTGATACAAGTGGGAAAAAACAAATTGGAATATTATGCTGGCTTTACAATCACAACATTGTAAAAAAAAAATACATAAAATCCAGAAAAAAACACTTTTAATAACAAATACATAAACCCGAATATTAACAAATATAAACTCCTCAAGGGAGAATTAATTTAAAAATATCAAAAGCGGGAGAAACGTTAGTGCCTAGAAACATGACAGAATTAACTAATAATTTTAGGACCCGAAATTCAACTCTGAACTAAATGCTTGAGAATGTAACCAATAAAGTTACAATGATTAAACGAGTTTAAAATGTAAAATGTAAGGTATACTAATACTAATTTATAACTCATAAAATTTTATTGTTTTTTCCCATTTCATTCCATAATTATTCCTATACAAATGGTTTTTTTTAGAAATGGAAATTATAGAAAAATGTAATATTACCATATTTTTTTGTTTAATGATAAAAGATAAAAAGAGCTATAAATTTTTATTTTAATATTCTTTTTGAAAAAAGTGTTAACAAACCCCTAAAGGATAGCTGGTTTAATAATAAATATAAATTGATAAAATAAAATTGATAATGAAATTAATAATGGAATACTGTAGAAAGACATTCAAGAAGATTTGGTATGCACTTAATTCAGGGGCGTTACTAGCCTTAACAATCTCAGGGGGCTAAAAAAAATTTTTATCAAAATACTTTATTTTTTTAGATAACATTTTTAATTACCTTTTTTTAGCACTAATAACATTACCTATTTTTTAGCTAACATTTTCAAAATTATATTCTTTTTTTAAGCTAACATTTTCAAAATAACATTTGGTATAAAAATTTTAAGAAAGTTCGAGCTCCTGCACCTTCCCTTTTCTTTAGTGATGCTACTGACTTAATTTAAGAAGTATTTAAAATTTTTCATATATTTATAAGGGTCTAAGCAAAATTAAATTACCTGGTATATATTATTTTAAAATGAGTTAGACTTACTTTATTGATTACGAATTCGTATTCCATAATTTTTGATAAGGAAGAAAACTGATAAAGAATATTTTATATATATTTGATTGTATAAATGATTTTTACTTTTATTTTTAAATATTATTTAAAAAATAAAATATTTTGAAAAATTAACTGCAATTGTAGCAAACATTAAATAAATAAATTATAAACTATTTACATTAGTATATTCTATATGTTCTATAATTTTATAAAAATAAATATTAAATTTTCAAAATATTAAATTAAAGTTTAATTAGTTTATAAAAAAATAAATAATGAATTTTATTTTAATATAGGTTGAAATTATTTTTTCATATTATAAAAAAAATTGAAATATAAAAATAAAGAAAGTATAATATTAAAATAATAAAAAAGAAAATATTATATATACATTTTAACAAAAAAAAAGTAAAAAATACTATTGTCATAATTAAATTATTATATTAAAAAAGAATTGTATGTATAAGAACACTAAGTACCTAACATAAAAATCAACCCATCCATATGCTTTTAAAAAAAATCGTTTGTTTTATGTCTTTTTAGATAATTAAGACGCTAGCTATACAAATAGTAAAAGACTTATTATATGCATTGTTTTGTTATATATTTTTGTCTGACATTGCGACATAAATTTTATAATTATATAAAGGTTTTGATCATGTACCTTGGAAAAAAAACAAGATATAATAATAACAAATTCAGTGTTAAAGGTGTTTTAGTGAACTATGAATCTTTTCGGCACCCTTTTATTAACCATTTATTTAAATGAACATGTTAATATCTGTCAAAAATACTCACCTCCATTTATTTATTCTGGATTTTGTTTGACTCAAATATAATATCAAAGTCGCTAATTCAAAAAAATAGAACGAATATAAATATTTCCTAGGTAGTTACAGAACAGAATTAATTTAGAAGAAGATCGAATACTAGAGACTTGTAAAAGACTAATTTTTCTACAGACCAGACCCGCCGGGGGAAAAGCATTTTCGCCCCAACCCTATTTAAAAATAAGTACTTGACCCGATTTGAACATATAATTAATTTTATATGACACCAAATTCAAATATTAATAAGAAATTTCCCTAAAATTTATTTAAGAAATAATCGAAAATATATACTTTATATTAAAATAATGTAAAATCTATATAACTAAGATTTATAGATGATATCACTATTTAAATTTAAAATTGTGAAAGAATATTTTCAAACCCGACCCACCTCAAAAAAATGTTTCGGACCAACCCACTGTTGCAGACTCTATCGATTACAATTACTAATCATTAGGATCGTAGCAACTCCACCCGAGAAAGGTTAAGCCTAGTCCTGGGACTATCGTGAGAACCAAAAAAAATTGACCATTTATATATATATATAAAAGTATGGTCTAAGTGAATTGATATTTATTTATTCAAAATAAGGTGTGTTTTTTTTCTTATATGAAGATAGTGTTTAGTTAGATTGTAAAAATTTCAAATTTTTAGAAAATTGCAAAATTCAAAAAATCCCTTAATCATACCATATTTAATTTTTTAGTAATAATTTTATAATTATCAAATATAAAATAGTTTAACTTGAGATAGGGGAGACTAAAAAATTAAAAATAATATTTTGATCTTATAAAATTAAAATTATATATAATATTTTTTAGCTATTTTAGGAAGGAAAAATTAGTTGTCTATTATTTGAGATAAAAATTCACAGTTGAATCGATTCCGATATATATAGCAACTTTAAAAAAAAAATTATTAGGTAAAATATCGAAAATAAAAAATGGTGAAAAGTTAAAGCCTCATACACAAAAACGAACAATAAATAATTCTTGTTGTTTTGAAAATACTATTATTGTTATAAATTTTAAATTATAGCAAATAAGATCAAAGGGCCATATACTAATAAAAAATAATATATATAAGTTAATGATGTCAAATAAAATCGTGGAGCATTAAAGGGTTAATATTACACAGGTTTAAAACTAAATATAGGCGTAAGTTACAGAATTTGTATTGCATTATAGCAAAATGCCAGAATTTTCTTATATAACTTGTAGTTCTTCACTAGTGATGGATCTTAACCATTCTAACCTTTATTAATATTAACATATTTCAAGTCATTCCCACAGCTGTATATTTTATTATTTTGTTAATATTATCAAGGTCATTCTACCTTTATCTCGTTTAAAATACCAAAAAATTATATATTGTTATGGGTCTTTGAATTTGCATATTTTTCAATCTTCTATTAAAAGTTTATGAAAAATTAACAGGAATAAATATTCATATCGTATACATTTAGTATTAATGTCATAAATGATGGCTGTAGAAATAAAAAAAATTAATTTTTATATTAAAAATTCCAAATTTGGGAATCGAATTGGAAATCTTAATGATATTTCGCCTATTTTTAGCGATTTAAACAGAATTTAATTACAGGATTCTACTTCCCTAACACGATAATATTTTTAATGCTGCTTAAATTTTTTTAGGAGATATAAGCCCAATTTTTAGCGATTTTTGTTTTCGCGATAGAACGGGAGTCTTAAGTTCATAATTTTACCCAACACAATATTGAAGCTTAAAGGGAGTTTTTTTTCCCAATTTCTATCAGTCTAAGATTTAAGTCACCAATCCACCTAAATTCGACAATTCATTTTTCAATCTTTATGATATTTTGAGTTCATGAGTATGACAACTTGCAACATGGTCTAAGATTTAAGTCACTATTCCACTTGTATTCGAAATGACATTTCATTTTTCAATCAATCTTTATGATATTTTTTCTTTAATCTTTCAACTATTTTTTAACTTTAGCGAATAAATGTATTTGGGAGAAGAGGGTGGGGTCTGGTTCTGATTCTGGCTCTTTTAAATAAATCAGCCCCCCCCCCCATCCTTTCCCAAAAACAAAAAACAAAATCTAATTTGTTAAGATTTTTACAACTTTATAGAATTTTAGAAATTAAGACTATCCCAAAATTAAATAATTACATTACACTACAGTTATCTTATAAGCATCATTTTTAAATATTATTGATTTTGTTATTTTTTTTATAACGCAACCAAACAATTTATATTAAAATTATCAAATATTAATGATGAGTTATTATGGGTTTAAATTATTTTAAAATCATTAATGATTATTATTTATTATTATGTAATCTTCTTTTTAGCCTTCGCATGTACTATGAATTCTTTTATAGTCTAATCTAATGAATGTTATGTGCATATGTCGTTTTTTAGGTTAGGTTAGTGCCTCATTAAAAAATTAAAAAAAAAAATTACTTTAAATTTGAATATGCATTAGTATTTACTTCCCCCATTAATTTTAATTTATTATTTTACGTAATCTATATTAATAACTCAAAACAGAGTAGTAATTACACTATAATTAATATATTGAATAGTTCGTATGACAAATTTAAAAATTTATATTATAATATATTGAATTTCAACACCTTACTTTAATGGTTTGATTTTTTTTATTTAAATATTCAAAAAGTGTAATGAATTTTTATAAAATAAATAATTCGAAACTAAAATTTTCATCGCATATTAAAAATATAGTTTTAAGTTTATCAGGATACTCTAAAATATTATAATAATCTAATATATTAAACAATTATTAATTACTATTACAAACCATCTTATAAAAAAAATATAATATTGTAGGTTAAAATTTGGAAAATTTATATCTAAATGAGAACCTTTATTAAGTCCAAAAATAATATCCTTCGAATAATTAATCACCATCCTAAAGTACTATGCTAAATGCTTATCGTCTATTGAGAAGTGCGGTAGCTCACCAACCCCAATTTATTTTATTTTATACATATTTTCAAAATATAATTTTAAATCTATTCACAAGTCATTTACATTATTGAAATTTTTAGGTCTGCTGCAATAGAATTTATTTGATATTCAGAACATTATCTAGGTAAAAAAAAACTTAAGAGCAAGAAAACAAACTCATTGTAAGTTTTTTTCTATCCATAGAAAACAAACTACTAGAACAAATTTTTAAATTTTTTTTAAATTAAAATCTGGCAAATATTATGGGGTGGAGTTATCTTATAAGGTAATAATATTAAGACTTTAAAGTTATTGATATTTTATGTTTTTTAAAAATGATAACGTAGTAAATTAGCCTTCTACCAAAAAATATTTTTGACTGGCTTGTGTAGCTCAGATTAAGATGCTAAATTTGATTAAGAAACTAGCCATATTAGTTTTTGCACGGAATGCATTTTTCTTCCGAAAATTTCACTAATTGGTTAGACTTAAGATTAAAGAGGGAACAATGGTACGGTTTGGTGTTAATATAATATACTGCTATATGTTGACTGATGTCATATAATACAATATATTCGTTTATTTAAAAAGAAATATTTAAATATCCATATTATTTAATTATAAATAACTCAAGCTTATTTCTTTGTTTAAAAATATATATTAAAATGGATATATTAAAATTATTAATTATTGATAATATTATAATAAAAATATAAAATTTCCTTATAAAATATAAAAAATTATAAAAAGAGTGTAAATTTTAAAAATATCGATGGCTCTAAAAAGAGCTTATAGTAAAAATGTACCTAAAAAACATGTATAGGTTAGGGGGATTAGCAGTAGTGTGTTGGTTCCATTTTTTATATATTATCAAAAAATAAAATATATATATATAATCGATTTGTTATTATTACGAATAGCTTAAAAAATAAAATTAAGATTATCAGTAAATATTCAAATAAAGTAACCCATGACCGGAAAAAAAAATATAAATATGAATTAAAAAATTTTCATAAATATCTACTCTAATTTCTTCGATTATTTTGGGCTGTATATTTTTGAAAAGATTTTATTCGCTCACGGTATTTCGTTTCCCATATTTTGATATGTGGATCACAAATCCACTCCGATATTGAAGATCCTTTAATATTTATGAACATTAAATTTGACCAATTATTTACTCTCAAACTAGCTCGATGATCTACAGTGATTAAATTCATAAGATGAGGACGTCTTTTACACTTGAAGATGCTGCAGGATAAAGTATCCACGCAGTTAAGGAATATTTTAAATTTTATTAGGAATATCTCAATTAATATACAGTCGAAGTCCAGCAATCGTTTCATATTTATTTTATTTATAACTTTACAGATTCTTTTTAATTTCGCCAAATCGTACATCTTTTATCTAAAATAGAGAAATTCTAAAATAAAATATAATTAAAATTTATTCAAGTCATATAACCCTCGTTTTCAGAGCTAATCATTAGACGCAACTGCATGGTGCTTTCTAGGAAAATCATAAATTGGGATAATTTTAATCTTACTAGTTTTTGATTACTTTTATAGCATATTCTTAAAGTTTATTTCTGGATCTAGCGATCTTTCTTTCTTCTTACTTTCTATTTGTAAATATTGGCCTACATGATATTCATATATTATTATCAGCAAGTACCTAATGATTTAATTTTTTTTTAGATATTAGTGTTAAAATGGTTCAATGGAAAAAAGACACCGAATAACTTGATAAAAAATTCATTAATCCTAACAACTAATAACCTATCTATTTTCAAATTTCTATTAAAACATTTAAAAGACTTTGTTAAAATTGGGATTTCTTGTCTGCAATGTTGTTAAATTGGTTCAATTCTAACAGCTTAAAAAATTTGCAAGGCCTTGAGGCGAGAGTATATTTTTTTAAAATATTGTCCTACCTAAGTTTAAACTTAGATCGAGGCTAAGATGATAGTTTTTGCTTAAAAATTCTTTCTAACCTTTTAAGAGTAGGCTTGCAAAAAACGGAGCTATTTATAACCAATAATTATGCCGAACCTTACTCAATACATTAAATAAAGCAGAAGCGGCGGCGATTTATAAAAATTTATATGATGGTGTTTTTTTTGAAGAAAATATTAATGGTCCAATAATATCTATTTTATAGACTATTTCAATGGGTTGAATCCCACTGTCCCAGTGGAGTTGGCATTATCGAAATAAAGTAAAATTTTAAAAACCTGTCATCAAGTTCGATTGTTATCGCATATTCTTCTCAAACCAACAGAGGAGACCGGGGATCTTATTTGTCGAGGTTCTAGCGAGCCTTGGGGTTATCTTCTAGAGTACAACTCTAATGGTTAATTTTTTAACCAGATAGGTATAAACTACATTATGTCTATGCATTATAATTTTTTTTATATAGGATCACATATAAAATTTTTATAACATAATTATGATTTATACCCTCAAATTAAAAATAAAAATTTTCAATTATCCAAACATTTTATATAAAAGAGATTAAACCCTATTCTATATAAAATTATTCTTTTATTTGAACAAAAAATATGTTTAAACAACCACAAAATTTAATTTTAAACTGGGGCTACTTTTCAGAGGTTCATACAAGCTTTTTGAGGAGCATTTTAAAATTTACTTTTGCTTATTGAAATTTGAACATGGTAGGAAATTACATTAAAAAATAAATAACAAATAATGAAATCATGAATATATTTAATGAAAATCCGTCTTTGCTAACCGTTATAGAAAAAATAAACTTAGTATATGCAAAAGCAAAAATTACAAATCAAGATTAATGAAACAACGAGATTTCAATTGTCTACCTCAAGACAAATATTCAAGAAAGAGCAAAAAAATATATTATACAATTTTCTAATAAATGCATCTAAAATTTTGTCCCTCGTAAATTCATTTTTTGACACATGGATTCTGTTGCAATTTTAATCCATTCTCTATTTGTTTAAATTGAAAATAAATTTCGATAATTATTTTCCATTATGTCTTATTTTAATCAATAAAGTTTACAATACTATATATATATCATTTATATTTTTATAAATTATCAATATTTTACAGCTCAAAAGCGTCTCATATAAAAAAACTCATCCTTCTCCCAGTGTAGCTCATCCTTTCCTAATTTTTTTTTCCCCGAAAATTTAATGCTGTTATTAATTTTTTAAAAAATTATTTTTATTCATAAAAGTAAATAATTGGAATAAATTGAGATATTATTTATTCAATATTATCAAGTAGCTTTAATATGATTTTCGTTTATCTTTTAGCCTAAAAGCAAACGATGCTCCCCGATCTTACCCTTTTTTATAAAAAAAGAAAAAAAAATTTATTTTTGATATAAAAATTTTAATTTTTATAACATTAATAAGGAAAAAAGGGATTCGAATTTAACACTTTTGAAAAAATATTAAAATTTTTTGACGAGGGAGCTCACCCCCCTATGCAAAATTTAGAAAAGGTTCCCTCGCATTATGCTCCTGGGGATCAGGCAGGTCAAGTCAAAAATAAATAAATTTGAAAACAAATTTGATATTGAACGAGGAATTTCTTCCCGGTAAAACAAATTGATCAGGGTTAAAAAATTTTGATTTGAATAAAAAAAATATCAATACAGTATTTTAAACAACACCGATTGGTCTTGGGAGGCAGACTACAAAACAACAACTAATAAATCAATATTTTAAAAATAATGACTTAACATGTATATTAAATTATTATGACTGTTACAATTAGCCCTCATTATCAGAAACGCCTTCCACCCCTCCCCTTAAACTACTGACAGAAAATACTCCCCCAATGGTTACTCTTCACATCTCACCTCAATCCCCCACACTACAATCGACTTGATAAAAGGTCGTTTTACTTTTATTGCACAAATTTTTATAAAAATAAAATACCTTTTCAATATTTGTGGATTAAAATAAATTCAGGATGATTGTTGAAAAAATATTATTTGGGCCAGACCGGGTACAATTTTTTTTGTATATATATTGGATAAATTCTGATGTTTGATAGAAGTGATAATCCATAAAGTATAGTTTTTTAATTTAACCAGTCCCACCCCAAAATTAGAAATAGTTACTTATTTTGGTGTTTAACAAGATATATTTCGGGCTCGGCCTAAATTTAAAAAAAACTAAAAACCAGGCCGCAGAAACTAAATTCTCGCAGAGCCGGGCTTAATAAATTTGCCATTTGAACATCTAACATAAACTTAAAATAAATGATAGAAATTTAAAAAAATGTATATTAGAGATCTGCAAATTACGGTCAAGTCCGTACTCGGGGGTCTATTTGAAAAATAATAATTTCGGTTCTGGCTGGGTCGGGTCTAGTATTTTTTTAAAAATTTTGGGCCTGGCCTGGTCGGGCTTAAATTCTTAAATATGATGTCATTACATATTGTCAAATAAATTAATATATTTTAAAATTCTTGCAAGAAACAAGGCACTAATATTTTTTATTTGCAAAATATTTTTTTTAAATCAAAAAAGAAAGATTATTTTTTTTATATTTAATAAAATTTGGGTCGAGCCGACAAATAATTTTTATTTTGGGTTGGGTTTTTTGGGACAAATAAAAAAAATTTAGGGCCGGATCGGGCTTAAAAAGATAGGCCCGATGCAGGTCACTAATTCAAATATTAAAATTTGGATTAATTAAAAAACTTTTATTACCCTCCTGAATGGCGCGACCACTTCAAAAATTCTGACTGCGGAAACGAGTATTCGATTCCGATTTAATAATATTATAAATAACCTTATCATTTTAGCATATTAATATCGATTAATTGTTATTATTATTCGATCTTTATTATTTTAATATACGTATCATATATAATCTTATTTTATTCAAGAATAAAATATTATTCGAATATAAACTGACTGTAGATAAATCAGACCTGCCACGATATTTCCAACCCCACCCACATCCTCCTCATATTAATTAATATTTTCTTATATAATTTTGTAGCTTATAGTAGTATATCTTTATTCAACATTTCTGCCATGTTTATAATCTACTAATTACTAATTATTTTACTTCTAATTATTAAGTATATCTTAATTAAAGCTATCTTAATTGTTAGCATGATATTTTAATTATGATTATTTAATGTTTGGAATTCGTTTTTACTTTTAATTTTTATATTAAAACACATGATATGTGCAATATATAACTTTGATACAATTTTTTTTTATACATATATATAGAATCATGCTACTACATACATTAAGTATTGGTAGTAAATCTAAATATTCCCACACTTAAATCTCTATATATGATTTAATAGAATTTTTAGACCAAGGCCTGATATAGTTAAGATAGCTTCAAATTTATAATGCTGAAGTCACAATTTTTAAATTCGTCTAAAGTTGCGTCGAAAACCTGTTTTAAAATTAGAAAAGTTTTAAACTTAACGAAACCTAATGAGAAAGTTATGAAAATTTAATAAATATTTTTTATACATATTTTTATTTCCTTTATAACAAATTCTTATTTCTGGATGAGTTTTGAAAGTTTTTTGAATGAATTTTTTTTATGTTTTGGACGTAGCCTTTTTATTTAACTAAATGCGAATGTATGTTTCTAATATTTTTGGAAAATGATAAAATATTTTTAAGAATAATGAGTTTATTCAAAATTCTTATCATTTCAGTATAATAATAAATCATATTTTATGTAATAGTTTTTGAAATTATTCGAATAAACGAGTGAATTTGGAGTACTGTTTATATTACTTATTAATATTCGAGTAGTTTTAAATTTTCGTCATATAAAAGATTTTTAATATCTCGAAGAAAAATCACGTTAAAAATTTTAATAAATTCCTAACAGCAAAAATTATCATGTAGTTTCCAATCTCAAAGACATATCAAAACATCATAGATTGGAAAATGAATTGTCATTTCGAATCCACATAAATTGGCGACCTAAATATATTATCAATTGTGGAAAACAATGATTTTGACATTTTTATTCATTTACATATTGTTATATTATAAATTAATTGTTTTAAAAAACGCGTTTTTTAAAAAGAAAATTTGTTAATAGGAAAATCATCATTTTAGAAAGAAAAACAAAATTCCCTTTATAACTGGAATCAAATCGTGATACATTATAAAACGTAATCAACATATGTCATTCCTTGAAATAAGCGATTCTTTGGATAAATATATTTTTATTACCAAAAATAAAAATATAAATATTATACATATAAAATTTCTATAATACATTATACTACCAACGTCAATAATGTTCAGCCACTCATATTTTAAGTTATTACCATTATATTTCACAAGTGACTAGGAACATTAAAAGTCACTTCATAAATGATTTATGAAACTCAACTCACCATATTGAATATATAACTTCTTTTTTTTATTATACAAAATAATTTGCTATTTAAAAATTAAATAAGGAATTTAAATGCAAACATGATTAAAACAATTGCACTGAAAAAATATCATGATAAATATTAATTTTTCAAAAAAATTGGCTTAACAAATTATTTTTATTAAACATTAACTATTTTTCTAAATTGATATATGAAATATGTGCTAAATTTACTATAAGAATTAGCCTTTTAGACTAAATAACAAAAGGGCTTGATGTAAGCAGACACAATATTTGATAAATAGCAATTTAAAATTTGGGAAATTATCATATAGGAGATAAGGAATGAAATTTATTATGTCCTATTTGTATATGGAATTGATTTAATTTTAAAATATTTACTGAGGATGATTTTTACATTTGAAATCTGAGTTTATTATCTATTTCAGCATGTCAGACAATTTTTACTATAAACTTTTGTGTACATAGATTCCATATTGCGATAAGACATGTATAAATATCTGTCATATTTTAAAAATTAACTTGAAAAGTAACTAAAGAAAAGGGAGCAAGCGCCCCCCTACCCTAAAAAATTTTGGTCACCTAAATGGCCTTTAGATCTGTTCTTAATGGCTTATAAAAAATAATAACCCACAAAAAATATTCGTTTCTAAATAAACTTTCACCCCCCCCCCCCAGCTCCCCGCACTCTCCTGGCTACGGGCCTGAAAATATAATAATGGTAATCTGGACGCCCAAAATCAGCCAAAATGAGAGAAAATAGAATGTTAAAATAAATCAGGTTGGATCATCGGCATTCCAATATAATGCCTGATAAAAACGTTTTATTTCAGCAAAGTGGAGCCTCATTTCATGTATTTAGATCGACAAAAAAATTATCATTAGACAATAATTTTACGACTTTATAAGGGCTGGGGGCTAATCCTATCTCCTATTGTAAACATTTGGAATATAAAAAAAATCGCAAGGAAAGTATGATGTCCAAAAACCAAAGATTGGCTCAACAAAAAACTAAAATGGAGACTAGAATAACTAATATGAAACATGCTCCAATGTTAAAAGCGCATCCTTTATTTTTTGTTTAAAATAAACTTAAATTCTCATCTAGACATAGCAAATATTTTAGGAAATTTTTAGCGCGAATATCTTTATTTATATTTTTTTCAAATATTTTTAAAATGCAATAATTTGTTATTAATTTTATGTTAATAATAATTTTAAAATATATATACACATATGTCTTTTTAGGATATGGATAGAATATAGGAACTCTGAATTTCTTAATAGAGGTGAATTCTAAATTTTTTAATTTAACAGGAAATGTCTTATACCCTTTTAATTTCAGAAAACTTTCGCAATAAACATTTGCCATTTCTCAATTTATGTGAAAAATTCATATAAAAATGAAAATAAATTAAAAGGTGTTTCTAAAGTTCAGACAAAATTATTTTGATTTCACAGTGTAGGTACTATAGATGTTAAAATAAATTTACGGTCAAATCAGATTTTTGAAATTTTAAAATCGCCTTCAGTAAATGATTTAAAACCAAGAGATTTCAAATCCCAATACGACATATACCCTTATATCTAATAACACTGAAGAAAATGTAATATAAAATTTGTTTCATACCAATTTCTTTAAATTTAGAGTTGATAGTTTAAAATAATTAAGGTGACCGATATTTTATGCTTCTATAGCAACAAGTACTAATAGAATATTTTTATCAAGCAAGGAATTTCATTCGAAAGTTATACCTACCACTAGTATATGATGAACGTCTATAATCGATTTTTCAAGCATCTTAAATCTCGTTTGGTTGTAATATTTTTCCTATCTTTCTTTTTTTTTTCCAAGAACTGTCAAATTTAGTATTTATGGATATGTATATGTTATCGTGAATAGTTTCACAACTAATCATTAATATTTTAGAAATTTTTATTGGACATAGTATGATAATTTTTTGTCCCTACCTTTATTACATTAAAATTATTTTGACATTTATTATTAAAATTTAATCCTATCAATTATAAAATTAAATAAGTGCATCAAAATTTAAGAATGTATATCCTAATTTTATTGACTTCTTTTAAAGGGGCAGGGAGCTCATCATAACCCCGCCTATCACACCAATGTTCTTTTTAAAGGGGTGGGAGGGGAGGGATAACGTAATATGTTTGCCTAAATCTTGAGAGGAGTGTATGGTTGAATTTATGTGAATTTTTTTTCATTATTTTTTTCGAATTCTTCATTATGCCTAGGAATATAATATTCAACCAGAATGTACTCAAGCCTAAATCTTTTCATTGAAATAAATAAATAAATACTATTGTGCTATTGCTAGTTAAATGTGGCCTATTTCTATAATTAAAAGTATGTGCATTGTTGGGGTAGGGGATATATTCAAAGGGGAATATCTGCCAGAGAAGAATGGTAAGTGGAGAGGGGAGGCGTTTTTTAGAGAATCCGGATTTTCTACTTTTCGTTATTTAAAATCTCCACTCACATTCTCATATTTTTTTTAAACCTAACATGGGTTATATTTAGAAAATTCACAAATATATGAGGTCGAATTCGGCCAAAATTCAAACAAAATTGGGCCGTACTGACTCAAATAAAATTTTTAGGCTTCTTATAAGATTTAGCGCCAATTTATCAAATTTTAACCTAAAATCTTATATTTTATTTTTATTTAGGATGTTTTGCAAATATTAATTAATGTTTTATATATTAGATTATTTTCATATTTGATTATCCTGGCAAATTTAAAAGTATATTTAATAAAACAAATGCAAATTTTATATATTATTTTAACTAAAATTTACTAAACTTTATAAATATTTTTCTAAAAATTGACCCCTGGACGCCCCCTGATGTGTGGGTTGGCTTGTGTTCTAAACCAGTCAATCACAGATCTTTAATATTATATTCTACCTAAAAATGAAAAAACTTGTTATTTTCTTTTTCTCTTTTCTTTTCTTGTCATATAAAATGATATAATTATAAATCTTTAATTGTTTATTAAATGTTAGGTTTCAGTTCGGTTGATAAATTTCATATTAGAGTTTAAAAAAAATTATTACGAAATAGAAAAATAAAAAGATAGGAAAAGATGTTTTATTATCAAAAATAAAACGTGTTGAAAATAGTTTTTCATCAAAATAATATTGAACTTTTAATTTTTTCAAAATCTTTAGCAATTATATAATATAAATTGATAAAATTTTTGATACCATCTCAAAACTATATAATTAATTTTATAATTTTCAATTTGAGATAATGAAATTTTAAAAATATTAAAGAAAGGTATTTATTTGAAATATAATTTTTTTTTAAACATATACAATACAATAGCAATCATAATTTAAATGAGTTCAACGATACGCAGTATTTAGTGTAGGAATTTCAAACTTATGGCTGTGTAATAAGAAAAATAGTATCAATTTATATGGGGGAAAAAAGAGAAGTATAGGTGACTGGGGCTTAGCAAATTTTTTTAAAATCGTCTAAGATTTTTGTACCCTTTTATATTTTAAGAATATATTTAAGATTCCTCTAAAATACTATTAGTGAGATTATTATAATTTATTAATATAGTATCTTTTTTGTTTTATTTTTTGAAAAAGTGTTGATTTTGCCTTATAAGCACCAACCATGAGGTTAGTCAAACTCAAACCACCTTACTGGGCTTCCTAAATCCTTGGATTATTTCTTACCATAATTATACCTACAAAAATACGAATAATAAAATGATTATTCGATTTGATTCGTCGAATATTCGATTCGAAAATTTTATTTAACAATAAATTAAAAAGGATCGATTATAAAATTTATTTTGTAAAATTTAACTATGGATAAAAGACAAACAAATTTTGTTAGTAAGATATAATAGAAGCATACATATATAGTATATTTATATATAATGTAGAAAAATAAATATAATATTTATATCATGTATATGACATATCTGACAACAATCAATTCTTCAAACACAAAGTTTTTTGACAATATATATATTTTAGTGAATTTTGATATAAGTTTAAAAAATACTATTACATGTACTTATATTAAATTTTATACAGATTTACTTATAAAATATTTTTTACAAAAATGATTTGGAATTATAGGTTTTAATATAAAAACTGTTCATAAAATTTATAAATTACCCCCAACATTATTTTAAAAAAAAGTTAATAGATTATTAGTACCTTGTATATGAGTACAAATAATTGTAGGGAATAATAGATTGTCAAAAAGCTATGCAATCTAAAAATACAAAACTCACATCTAGCAATATTTTACAAATAAAGTGGTAAAAATTTAGGCAAAAGTAAAATTTATGATTTCTCCATCATCAAACAAAGGAGAAATATCTGCATCGCCCGTCATTATTGACGGGATAGCTACTAGTTTATTATAATTGTGTATGTGTTATTAATTTCATAAAATAAATACCTTCGTCCATAAAAGAATTTTCTGAAGTTGTTTTGTATTATGAAGTTATATAAAATTTTTAAAATATAAAATGCTTCTTCAATATTCCACTAGGAAATTTTATT
The DNA here is from genome assembly GCF_954871325.1 of Gordionus sp. m RMFG-2023. NCBI lineage: Eukaryota > Metazoa > Nematomorpha > Gordioida > Chordodea > Parachordodidae > Gordionus > Gordionus sp. m RMFG-2023. The sequence continues at coordinate 41,780,291 of NC_088776.1, forward strand.
AAATAAGAATAATTTCAAGTAATTCCTAATTATCTAATATATATATATATAATTATTTTTCAACATTTATTAATATAATACTATAAATTATTTTAGTCGAATAATCTCGAATAATTCGATCGAATAATAGAAAAAAAATTATTCGACGAATAATATATTTTCCTTATTCGTATTCGATTCGTACTTTCGAATAAAATAATTGTGTTATTCGTATTCGTAAAATACGAATCGAATCGAGTCGAATATCGAATAACAAATAATTCGTTTTAGGTATAGCCATAATATACAATACAATCTATCCAAAATAAATATATAAATTAAAAACATAATTTGAGAATTTTACAAACATTTAGCACATAAAATGTTTATTAATTTGATATAAGTAATCCCCAAAGTAACCAAAGATAAAATATAAATTTAAAAAGTTATTTATAAAGATGCATTCGTAGTTCAAAGTACCCTAGTTTCGAAAGCTCCACTAGCACTAGCTATATATCCTCGAGATTTCGCTTGTTTGTAAAATTTGGTCAAATTATAAAGAAAATTCAAACTTTGCTAAAAAAGTTAAATTATATATTAATAATTTTTAAATTTAATATAAATTTTATCTACAAAAATTTTCCAAATTTGTTATCAAATTAATATATTAAATCAATTATTCAAAAATATTTTATGTTAGACGCACTCTACTAAAATCTATATTAGGATAAAATATTAATTTCAAGCCCAGGTCTCCCCTATATTTGATTTTCTAGTAAAGTATATTATATTTATTTTTAAAATGGGTTTTTTTAGCTGAACATTAGCTCAAAATTAAGTCAATGCAAATCCTTTACTTTTCTAGCTCATCATATCATTTGGGAGTGCTAAAATGCTTGATTTAAATATGTTAACTAAAAAAACATTTTGATAAAAGGTTTACAGGCCCAATAACTAGAAATTTAAAAATTGTATAGAATTTCTAAATTATATAAGAGAAACCGGAAAATAAGTCTGGGGTTCATGCGAGCCCGTGAGTTTTCTTCTAGACTATGCTAAACTCTAATGGTTATTTTTTTTACCAAAAATATATTATATTATTTTAATATGGAGTCACATATAAAATTTTATAACAGAGTATATGATTTTACACCCTCAAAAGTAACTTATTAAATTTATTTTTTAGTAAATAAAAAAATATATATAAGAAAAAAAACACTATTTTGCATAATATATTGATTTAATTGAACAAAAAAGAGAATCTAAAACTACATTAAATAAAATTTTAACGGTATTTAATTAAGACTTGGGTTTACTTTTCGAGGTTGTTATTGAGACCAGTAATTATTATTTTTTTAATATAATTTTCAAATAAATATATGGTTTTATATTCCACAAGAGCCTTATGCATAGTCTCAACTTTCCCTAAATATGGCTAAACCATCCCCGAAATTAGTAATAGATAAATTTAATATTGTATATTTTTAAAAATAATTTTTGAATAATGTAAAAATAAGTTAGTGGGAACAATTGAGATATCATAAAATAGTTTTGGTATTATCGAGGCTTGCCGCCTGATGCCTGTATGTTAGTAAGATGCTCCCGAAAATATTTTTAATTAAAAAATATGTTTTAAGACACGTTTTACTCCTCATAACAATATTAACAATTATCTAATCAGATACCAAGCAATAATATGTCGCCAAATGAGATTGGAAAGATGCCAGATCTTATCATTAATATAAAATCACAATTCATTAGCATAAAACATTTTTGACTTGAAAATTTTTTATCTTTCGTTATTCTTTTTTTAAACTAATTTTAAGTAAGAATGAGAATGACAAACTTATTTTTCCATTTTTTATACTAGATACCCTTTAATTTTAATAGTTTTATATGACACTTAAAAAATAAAGTTGATAAATAACCATTTAAATCTTTAATTTAATTTTATATTCGGGGTTTTATTTAGAATTAAATATTTATTCGACTCATGTTAAAGTGTAGAAGCAACCAGATAAATAAATAGCTCCAGATTGAAAAATATTTTAGGCAACACATAGGCGTATCTAGAATTTTCCTAGGGTGGGGGTTTCAAAGCTTTTCTCCCCCCACTTTTTAATGTCCGTGAATTTGACCCCGAACATTTGGATTTTTTATGGTTTTCAGCTTTATGAAATTTTCACATATTTTAAATTATAAAAACTGGATTGATTTTTACTGAATTCGTACCGCTTTAAGCTCGATTTGTACTGTACCATTATCGTTTTCCATATATTGATCGTTAAATATTTGGCTCCAAAAATAGAAAATTTGTAAAATAGGTTAAAAAAGATTTTTTAATAGAAAATGAAAGAAAACCTTCCTCCTTCCTACGGGTGCATTGAAATCATTTTTATCATTATTAATTTTTCTAGAAATCAAATTTATATTGAAGAAATATGAAAAGTTGGTCCCACCTTTTCGGGTTCACATTTTTTAAATTTTATATACTGGATTGATTTGCATCCATGTACAGCTTTAAACTCGATTTGTATTGCATTATTACTATCTTTTTCCAGATTGATAGCTAAATATTAGCCGCAAAAATTAAAAAATCTTTAAAATAGATTTAAAATTTTTTTTAATAGAAAACTACAGAGAACCTCTCCACCATCCTACTGGTACATTAAAATCATTTTTTATCATTATTAATTTTTCTAAAAATCAAATTTTTATTCACATTTTTTATATTTTTAAAATGGGATGAATTTATACTAGATTTGCATCCATTTATACCGTTTTAAACTCAATTGTGCCATTACCATAATCCAGATATTGGCCGTTAAAAATATCACACCAAAGATTAAAAAAAATTTTAATTGGTTTTTGATTTTTTTTTAATAGAAAACGATAGAGATAAGATATTTTTATCTTTTAAAAAAACCTATTTTAAAGATATTTTATTTACAGCACAAAATTTAAATAACTAATATCTGAAAAACGGTGTTGTTCAAATCAAACTGAAAACGGTACAAATCTGGTACAAATCCGTCCAATAGATAAACCAGTAAAAATCTAAAATGACTGGGCCAATTTCACGGATCTCAGTTGCCCCACTTTTTTTAATTTTCATTTTTTTTTAATTTTTAAAATGGGATCGATCTTTACTCAAGATTTGTGCCCATTTGTAACGTTTTAATCGATTTGTACCAATACGGTTTCCTGATATTGACAGTCAAATATTTGGTGCCAAAAATAAAAATTTAAAATGGATTAAAAAAAATATTTTTAATAGATAGCGATAAAGAACCTTCTTTCATTTCTAATCGCGCTTTGAAATTATTTTTAACATTATAATTTTCCCAAAAATCAATACAATTTTAAAAATATAACGTTAATTTTTAATGAAGACAAAAAAGATTTTATAACATTTTTGGAAGGAGAAAAGGTTCTCTATCGTCTATTTAAAAAAATAGAAATTATTATAGGTATTAAAATTTCAACGGTCAATATCTGGAAAATGATAATGGCACAAATCTTGTTTTAAACAGTACAAAGCCATCCTGTTATAATTTTTAAAAATGTGAAATTTGCAAAAAGGTGGAGTCAACTACACATTTTTTTAACCCAAAATTTATTTTTAGAAAAATTAGTAAATATAAAAATGATTTTTAAAGCACCAGTAAGAAGGAGGAAATGTTTTATATCGCTTTCTATTAAAAAAAAAATTACTGTCTCCTATTGTTTATGTTCAATATCTAAAAAAGGTAAAAATAGAGTTAAAAACAGTACAAATAGATATAAATCGAGTATAAATCGATCCCGTTTTAAACATCTTAAAAATGTAAAATGCAAAAAGATGGGGAAACTTAAGTAAATTTTAGAAAAATGTCTAATTTGCACTTAAGGAAATTTTTTTTGAGCATTCAATATTTATTCTAAGCAAGATAATATAAGTCTTTCAATTTGGCATTATGCATATTACATGAAAACAAATTTATCTTAATTGCATCTTTAAAAATTGTGATTTGTATCTAGATATATTTTAGTTTACTGGTCTGTATCAAAATACATTTTTATGTAGCGTAATCTAGATATATTTAAAAAGATCTTCCAACAATTCTAGGGGAGCCCATATAATTTATCAAACCAAACACATTTGATATTCAGAATAACAAATTCCTTCAGCAAAACACATGTTGCCTAGACCTTTTTTTCAAAACTTCATAACATAATATTTTAGGAATATGGTGGACATTTTAATACAGGTGGTTTCTTGCTTTTATACTACAAAATTCTCTACAATTTAGTATTCAAGCTCAAATCTATTTCCATCACTAAAAACTATTTGCACCCCAGGATTAATGTACTTCTCTTATTTGAGTCTTTTTGTTTTTGGCATGTCAACACAGGATTTTTTGCCTTATACGTAATACAATTCGAGGGACATTTTTTATGGTAAAATATCTATGAGGGTATAAAAAATTTCAAGAATATACTCAAGACTTGAAAAAAAAACTCACAATTTAAGCAAATTTTTATTAATTGTAAAAAAAATAATGAACTTCTTAAACTTAATTCCTTTACCTAATAGATTTTTGATTATAATTTGTCTAAATTACCATCTAGTCATATTGCAGATCAGCATTTCTATTTTATATTTTTCATTTTGAAAATAGAACTTTGAATTTTAGCATTAAATCAAAACTTATTTTCTCAAATTATGTTATCATTATTCTTAGTATATTTCGATAGTTATTTCATTTTAAACCTTTTAATTGATTTTTAGCCACTTATCTTATTTAAAGCCAAAATGTATCACATTAGCCACGGTTTTTTTATATTTCAAATATAGCTCAACTTTGAAGAGAGAAAATAAAAATTAACTCGTTTTTTATGATGCTCAACCAATTTTCTTTGGCATGTAGATTTACTGAATTAACCGATTTTTAGCCAAATTATAATTTTAAGTAATATAACGTTTTAGAAAGTCTTATTTGGTTTAATAAACCATAGCAATCACACGAGTTTACCAAAAATAGGCAAGAACTAAAGCTGAATTATCTTTTCCTTTTAATCATTGTTTTATTTATCAGGGTTATTTTTATCCGGTGATGTAATTTATTTCAAAGGTTTTGTTATGATATCATGGAAGGAAAATCATCTTTAAAGCAGTTCAATTACATTTGTGTGAAACATTTTGAGCATAAATTATGTAAAGTTTTATAATTAGATATTTAATTTTATAACTTATATTCTGTAAAAAAAAGTTATATTCCCACCTTGTTTTTTTATATAATGATATATAATGCATAAAAAAACTTCATCATATTTTATATAGTTATATTTATAATAATTTTTATGAATATGATACATTCCAACTCCAACTAAATTCAAAAAAATAATAATAAATAAAATGACTAAATGTTACATAAAGAGGAGGAAAGATGAAAATTATAAATGACATAATTGGAGAGAAGAAAAGAAATAAAATTCTCACCTTCCTATTTTAAAAAAGTTATTAAATCTTATCATTTCATGTTTAATTTTATAAATGTTAACATAATAATACAATAAAGCCTTTAAAGGTAATCATTTTAATGATGATCACCTCCATTTTGACTCCCTTATTGATCATCTTTTTAGCGATTGATAACTTACCCAAGAAATCTGCAAATCAAATTTTTCGGCCTTAGCTCACCTGTTGCGTATTGGAGATGTATTTTAGGTCTAAAGCTAACCCATGGCTCAGTGCCCAAATTCCATATGGATAAAATCTCAGACTCAATATTTATTTTATTCTTTATGCATTAAAATTTAATATTCAGTAATAACTTTGATGATTTAATGATGAATATCCATTTATTCTCATATATATAAAATATGATACGAATATAAATATGGAATATTTTGTACCTCGTAATTTTTTAAAACTTTTCTTATTTTTTAAATTCATATAAAAATTGTAATTCTGAATCAGCTAAAACTATTAATTTTATTGATGATACCAACCCTGTAGACTCTAACTTAACTTATCTATTATTTACCAATCATTTTTTGATTTATATAACTTATTTTAAAAAAAATTCATAATATTGTATTATATAATAAGGGCCAAACTAAAACCTTTAGGGACACGTGGTGAAAATATATATGGAGTCCGCTTTAAAACCCTCAGTTTACCTTACCTAAGACCTAAGAAAATGAAATCAAAATTAACAAAAGTTAAGAAATCAAAATTATTGAACAAGAGCCAAAATTTAGCGACCCCTAAAATGGCCACCCGAGATGCTGCCCTACCAGCTTCCCTTTTGCACGGGTTTTTAAACTGGTGACGTTGTGCTCGCTAGCTCATTCCATTTAATATAGTAGATGCATCAATGATTTTTATCTAAGGAGGTGCTTAAAGGTTATAAAAAAGTTAAAGAGTGCTCAGGTCATAAAATCATAAAAAGTGATATTTTGGCAGCAACTTTAGATCCATTAATTTTTTTTAAAAATAAACCTAAGAATGCTTAAAAAGAAAAAATAAATGGGGGGTGGGGGGATTTTGGCCTTCTCAATAAAAAAATATTGTAGGATTGCTTATAATTTTTAGAGGGTATATATAAATATATTGAACAAAACGACACTTCTATTGTATAATTTAATTAAATAATAATTGTATATAGATTAAACGTACGAAAAAAGATAGGCGCAATGGAATTACAAATCATCATGATAAGGCTTATTTTTTTAAAAAATAAAAATTTACACCTATAAACGATACAGGTGAAAGAAGAAAAAAAATGTCTTTTGTAAACACAAAAATAATTATAGTGGAAAAAAATTTTCCCATGCAAAATATCAACTTATCATTTATATATCCGTTTTATTATATTGACTCTTTTTTATGTGTCAAAGTGAATAATTAACAAAAATATTATATTAAATTATGCGTACATGTAATTATAATTATATATAATAACTAAAATATTAATGAAGGGAACCATAAATTTTATTAATTTAAAATTTACAAATGTTTTATTTATCGCATGCTATAATTTCTAAACAAGCCCGAAAGGTAATGCCAAACCCCAAAATCATTTTTTTTAGAACCTGAACTAAAAATAAAATGTTTAAGCTAGCATAGGAAACGGCCTTAAGCCAACGGCAACAATATATTTTATTTGCTTATAGAATAGAATATTAAAAATTCGATTATGTTCAATGAAATGTAAAGCTATACTATAAAAAAAATTAATTTCTATATTTATTCTGGTCGGGCGGATAAATTATTTTTATTTGAGGTCAAGCTTAATTAAAATAAATTTCGAAATCAGGCCGGATCGGGCAAATTATTTTAAGACAATTTCGGATGGGACCGAGTTTAAAAAATTAGGCCCGATGTAGATCACTAATAAAATTGTTATTCAGAAACTATAGTTAGCACTACCTTTCAATGTACCAGTGGAAATACTTTAAGTTTGGCTAAAAATGTGTTTAAAGATAAACCGGGACGCCTCACTGATAAAATTTTGATAATATTTTATTAAAAGTTAACAAGAATATTTTCTCATTTAATATGTATAAATAAAATATAAACTTGAATAAAAAAGTTTGGTTTACTTCAAAATTTAAGTTTAAAGATAAATTTCCTATTTAAATATTATGAACGCCTTGCCTTATATTATTATTTCTAAAAATATATATATCTTAAATGTGTCTTAAAAAATTGATGTATAACTTTAATGCCATGTATAAGCATCTAGATACATTTGAAAATATCTTTAAGAACTTTGGATAGTAATAAGAAACCTTCTTTGAAAATTTAATTAATCATGCTTAACTATTTCATATTTCTTCCCAAGATTATTTCCACATCAGGGATATAACCAATATAATTATGAAAAATTACCTTAGCCAAATCAATACTACCTGTTAGATATATAGGCTCTAGTGGAAATTGATATTAAATAAAGAACTCCATGTTTAGAGCTTATTTTTGTTTCATTCAAATTTTATTTATTTGTTTTATGTATATAATTTTATAATTATAATTATGACTTCTTTTTAAAATGTAATCAGTAGTTATAGTTAATTAAAACTCCTTCTGAGAATAAAACTGGTAGTTTGTAGTTAAACTAAATTTATGATGGTTTTGTCCAATCCCTGCTAGAAGCAATCCCCAGTTCAAAAAATCTTCTGCTCACCAATAGAATAGCTATTTATTATAGGTTTGTAATTTAAAACTCTCAAAAACTATATACAGAAAACTTCTTCTATCACCAAATCGCTAAGTAATTTAATTAAACTTTATAGCTATTAGTGTTGTAAAAAGCTACTTTTAAAAGTAGCCCGATATCGCTACCACTATTTTACAAAAAAAGGTAGCTCGCTATTAGCTACTTCGCTACTTTAGAATTTTTTTTAAATATTTTTTACAGGATATTTCTATTTACACAAATAAAAAATATGACTAAAATTTTAAATAAAAAAAATTAATTTATTGCCATCACAATAAATAACATTCTATTATCATCCCTAAGTCTAAAGCGACAATCAGAAAGTATAAGCTATAAATGATCGTTCAGCACTAGCATGCAATGATTTCATATTTTGTATATAAGAAAAATCATCAAAAATTTTCATTTCATTATTTTTAGATTTATAAAAATGCTTCTAAAGGATTTTCAATAGTATTATTTATTTCAAAAATGTTATCTATAGTAGGTGGCGTTTTGATCTTGCTAGGGTCAGTTTAAAATTATAATAGTAATAGTTAGAATAAAAATTATGTAGGGGATAAGTGGATGGCCATGTTTGCTAACTTTCCAGGCCACTATCCTTTAGCTTTTTATTATTGGACCAATTTCTTCAAAATTGGTGTGGTTAATTTTAAGCATGTCTAACATCCAGATAATAATTTATAAAATATAATCATTAAGAGTCTGATGATAAAATAAAATTTTAAAATAATTATTTAGTAATTTTTAATTTATAATATAACTCTTGATATATTTTATATGGACAGTTAAAACAAACCAGGTTTGGACTGGGCCAGAAAATAAACTTTCACATAAACTCATCGCTCAAAATCAATTATAGATACAGCTTTGATTCAATTTTTATTTTAAAGATTAGGGATTAGGCTGCACATTGATATTAATTTGATATATTACTCTAAAATGTTTCCTCGTTGAAGCTACTAGTCATGCTTGATGATATAGCCTTCCGGCAAATCTTACAATGAAATTTATACCCTGTGTTAATTTTTTTTATCTAGATTAAAATATTTTGTGAATTCAGGAAGAGGAAATTCCATATTATTATCATTTCAGGATTACTTTGTCGATATGATCTGTAAACAAAATTCTCTATCGTCAAGATTTTAATTTATTTTGTAAACTTGATTTATAATGCAGATTCATAATCAAATAAAATAAAAAGATGATGATTTTAGAATTATTTATAAAAATATTTTAATAATTTTTATGTGATTTATTATATAAAACTGAAAGTAAGGAAGTAGCGCGCTATACTTTCTTAATTAGAAGTGAGCCTCCGCTATCGATATTTTTTTTAAAGTAGCGTGCTAAAGATACCCCTACTGAAATAAGTGGCTCGCTATAGTAGCGCGCTACTTTAACAACACGGGCCGATATCTGGCAAATTCAATCCATTTTATTTATTAAAATAAATATAAATCTAACCCTAGAGATCTCGTTTAGATCTATTCTAGCCCACATCCTCCCATGCTTACGTAATTTAGGGAAAAATCTTTAAACCCCTCCCCCAAAAGAAAGTAGAGGGAATATATTATTAAAATTTTATTTGTCAAAATTAAATATGGAATTTTTGAAAGTTTTTAAGAAGTAAATAAATTCTTGATTTTCTATGAATATATTAAATATATATTTTTTAAATTTGATATTAGACGCAGAGTTCCCTACCACCAAAAATTAAAATGAAACTTAATATTCCGAAGCAATAGTCAGTAGCTGATTGGATTTTATAGGAAATAAATATGACCTAAGATCGGATCTTTTTAACTTTAAATTCAGCTAATTTTCTTGTGGTCAGGAGTGAAGTGAACGTGGTGTAAATCAACCCAACTCTGGCTGTGAATAAACTAAAATATATTGAACCAAGAAAAGAAGAGGAGTGAAATATTTAAGTAGAAATTAATGACATAGTAAATAAATAAAAAATGTAAATGAAAAGAGGTATTATAATGGAAACATATGATAGAAAAGAATATTAAGGTTAAGAAGATTTAAAACAAAGTCTCGAGTAAAATAAGATAGGAACTGACCCCCCGATTATAACAAGAACAAAGATAATATTTTCAATAAAAATATAATTATTTTTTTAAAATTATTAATATATTATTAATAATAACGTTTTCTAGTTATTCTGATTTCGTAGTATTATCATGTTACAATCGTTTCTTTGAACTTTTTCCTCTGTTTCAAATTTAATTATGCCGTTAGAAATGATCATACTTAAAATTATTTAATCGAAGTTGTAATGAACACAATATGATAAATTTTTTTTATTAATTATAGAAAGATTCAACGCTCTATCTAATTAAGGATTTAACTCTTTAATTGTTTAATAAGATCGAACTGGGAAAATTCCGGAAAACTTATTCTAATCATAAAAAAAATTGTATAATTAATCAAATGATAAAAATATGTAATATGCTTTTAAATTCTAAGGTCGTGTCTTGGTCCTTCTTATTTAAACTTATTTATGTTTAGCCCAAAATGAACATATTATGAACTAGGACATTCTATTTTGATTTGTTTTTTAGTTAAGAAATTTGATTTTTTTAACGAAATTTGATATAATATTATTCGACCACATTATTCAAACTATGAATAGTGAAGTAGATAATCATTACCTTGGAAATAATTTAAAATGAAATTATTAACTTGATAGGAAATAAAATCGTAGGAAAAAAAATTGTCAATGGTATTTAAAACGCAATATATTTTTCCGTAACATTAGATCGCGCACCACATAAGCCACCAGAAACAATTAACCTTAGCGATATGTAGAACTTAAGAACAACTCCGTTAAAATAAATGAAGGATTTGTTGGCTTTCTAAAAATCGATTCCAGTACTGGCTAGGCCTTGGTAGAAACATTTATATCATTATCTAAATAAATAGGGATTATAGGTAAAAAAAATTTGCGTGGGCAAGGTTACGATAATGGATCAAATATGAGAGGATGTTATAAAAGGGTAGAATATTACAAATAGATCGGAGAGCGTTTTTTATACCTTGTGATTGTCACAGCTTAAACCTGCTATTTGGTGACATGGGCAATCATCATTTTGCAAAATCATTTTTTATCATTCGTTTATTGAAACGCGATGGGAATGTAAGATGGAGAGTGTAAAGGCCATTAGAAATCAGATTGGTAATATTTACGATGTACTAATAGACGTATTCAAAAAACTAATGATCTCAAATGCTGCACAAAAGCCATTTCATTGGCTAAAGAATTAAAAAAATTTCATTTTTAATAACTCTTTGGTTTAATATATTAACCCAGCTGAATTTAGTAAGGTTATGCAAAAGACAATATTGAATTGGAAAGTCATTACACTTATATAAAGTACGCAAGATATTTTAGATCACTTTAAAGAAAACGGCTTTTAGAATTATCTTAACTCAGCGAAAAAGCTTGCGCAGGGATCGGAAATGAGTTTAGAAGGACAGTGATTTCCTTCAATAACATTATTCGTAGACAGAAAATTGGAAACCATTCTTATGAAGATGACGCGCCTATACATGATCCTCAAAAAGAATATGGGATTGAATATTTCAATGCATTACTAGATCAAGTGAGAAATTTGTTGGAAACGTTTCTAGAATTTAAAGATCATTTTAGATTCTTATTTAATATACCAGAATTGATAAATGCGCCTGAAATAGAGCTAAAGGAAAGATGTTGAAATTAAATATTTTATCCACAGATTAGGATACGTTAGGAAGCGATGTTAATCCGCAAATGGTAATTGAATTAAATTTTTAGTGAATATATTAAGCAAGCATCCCATAAAAACTTTGAAATTTTAAGCTATATTAACACCAATAAGTTAAACAAAGCCTTGTATTAAGGATTACTTTAACAATAACTATGGTAGCATTCGCAGAACGCAGCTTCTCGCTCAAATTAATTAACTGCATAGCACAGGACCGACTTGTTACTCTCTTTAATTTGAATAGAAAATTCGTTAAATTATCCTGACATAATATCCTCTTTTTCATATAAAAAGGCGAGGAAGATAATAAAATTGCAATATTTTATTATGATTATATTCATTTTTATGATGTGTATTACACATGAGTTCACATTGCAAAAAATTATCAAAAAAGATTAGATATATTGTGTTTTTTTAAGGGGTCATTAATTTCTTGGGCTGGGCCGACAAAAAGTCTCGGCACGGCGCTGCCTTTGTTCGAAACTAAATTACATCCTTTCTAGGCTGTCCTAGAGGAAACTATATAGCTGGCCAAACCGACTACTGTTCAAAAATAAGATCGCCCACCTGGCCTAAGAAATGTTAAGTACATAAAAATGATAAGAATTACTATTAAAAAGATAAGAAATTCATTATAATTGCATGGTGATATAAAATAGTCATGAAAAAAAGGTTAGATAGTGGATTACAATAATGTAATAAATTTCTACTTATTACATTGATAGTTAGAAAATAACAAATTCTTCCTTTTCAATATAATATTATATAAAAATTTTTATAAAAAACTTTCGATATTTGCCAGGGGCCTATAGAAATCAAAATTTTATGCCCAGCCCAGATTTGAGAAAGAAAATTCAAGCATGGCCCCCGGCTCGGATTTAAAAAAAAACATTAATTTTCGAACCGGAATATTTTTAAAATATTTTTTAGCCCGCCCTGGATTATTTAAATTTTATTATTTTTAATAATTTTGGATGTATTTTGCAAATTGATTTAAAGGGAAATTGAAAATATGAACTATAAATAATATTAAACACTCAATTATGTGTTTTTTAAACTGATTAATGGATATAATTTGAATTTATTATTTTTATCAACTTGTCCCTTAAAATCTTACCATTTTTTAGCCCATTCGTCACGTTCCAGGCCTGAAGATCTCTGATATTTATTACATTTCTATAAATATATATACTTGCTGAATAATATATGATAAACGGGTTTATAAATGAAATTGGGGCTATATTATGTATCATATAATATAATATCAGATATTTCTAGAAAAAATAGTAAAATAAAATATATTATTACTGGCCACCGATTGAGTATATGACAACATTTCTAAAGTTTCTAACATTTATTATATTATAAAAAAATATTTTGCAACAATTTCGCCGCATTATTGATAATTATTTAAGCATTCTTTGTGAATCATTTTCATTGTCTCGACGGATCTCTTGACACGATTGCCACTTTTATCGGCCCATTGAGACTTCGATTCAAACCGAACAATGCCCTTCTCTAACTCTAATTTGTGTTTGCAGTCATATCTTCTTGAAATAATGTATAATTTTTTAGGATCGACGCATAAGTGAGACTTGATCGTACTAAGTATTTGACACCATTTTAACTTAGGTATATCTTTATTTCTCCTAATAAAGTTTTTATGTTAATATAATATTTTTTTAATATATAAGAAAAACTTATTTTTAATTTTTTAAAAACTTTTTAGTATTAAAATAATTTTTATATACGCATTTATAGATACGAATGTATATTCCGGCAAGCATATTTGACCTGAAGAATCGAATTTATGACAGGTGTATAATATTGAAGTGCTATAATCTGTGTATACTACTTTGAAAGAAACGTTAAAATATATCTCCCCTTTGTCATTCATGAAATGACTATGGATGTATCCGGTATGATTTGGATCTTCCCAACTTTCAAGTATAGAAGGACCTACACAATCTTCTTTTCTGATCATATTTTAAATATGGTAAAAATTATATATTTTTTTAAATAAAAAACAATTTAATAAAGTAATATTTTATAAGTTTTAAGACTTTGGAAGTTATAAAAATTATAAAAAATATTAATTTTACTTTATTTTCTTGTGCAAATTACTATAATATCTCATTTTACAAAGTTTAGTGAAGGAAAAAAGATTGTTCTTTCAAAAAATTAATAACTGTATCTCATATTATGGTTAGAAGTATAATTTTATATATATACTTATATTTATACAATATATATTATATATATTTATTGGTTAGTTTACTTATTACTTTAAATGCCTAAGGGTTAGATTTTTTCATTAAACAATAAAATATTATTTGAGATTTTATTTCTATTTACATTACCGTTCTAAACCTGAAGCATTTCATTTCAAATCTGTAAAGTGTCATCAGAGCTGTTAAAGGATAGAGATCAAAAGATCTACGATCCTGGATTCGATCCTAAATTTGTCAATTTCCCCGGTATGATCCTGTCTAATTGAGGATCGTGATCGAGATCATTTTGTTTAATATTCGATCTCGATCCTTTTAAAAATTTATTTTTTATTTAAAAAGCAAAAAATTTCAAATTAAATTAAATTATTATTTTTTTAAAGAATATCTATTTACATCATATTTTATCATCCTCCATCATATTTTACATTTTATAAATTTTATCGAGACAAGCCTTCAAGTTTCATATTTAATTATATATATTATAAATTAATTCTAGATTTTAATAATTTCCATTATAGATTTAGAAGATAATACACCTACTATTGATGTGATAGATATAAATGAGAATCCTTTGTCTTTTCATAAGCTACGTAAGTATCTTGCTTTATATGAAAGGGATGGAAGTAACTATGCCATGATAACCGCAATATGCCCTTTATTTAAGAAGAACATATCGTCTTCAAATGTTAGTAGTTCAAACCTCAAAAGGCATTTAGAAGTACTTCTTTTATTATTTATATTTGTTAATATTAATGTCAACACATTTATTAATAATACTATATTTTTCTTTTATAAAGAGAAAACATAGTGAATTCAAAAATGACATTGCCAAACACATAAATGAATTCTCTGCAAAAAACAATTAAATCTCTGAAAAACCAAAGTGGTTTCAAATCCAAATAAACAAAATTAAATTTTTATAATCTAAACATGCCAGCAATAGCACAAAAAACAGCTGCCGAAGTTTTAATGGAATTTATTAGTGACACCTTCCAACGAAAGGCACTGGTTGATGATCCTTCATTTGAGAAAATGATTAAAACATTTTCTCCAATTATAAAAATTATGTGTCATCAAATTCTGGGCAACAAAATATCTATTACCTTTACAGATATGACTTTAAGAGATTTGTCTGAAGTCTCATATGTAAGCAGTACTGGTGATTGCTGGAGTGGCCATCAAAGGTATATTATATTATATTAATTTTATAATGTTTTATTTTAAAACTTTTATCGGAGTTACTACCCTTGGCTGGACCCATTAAACCAAGAGAAGATCAGTATTTTTGGCACTGAGAGGCATATTTGGAAAGCAAACGTATGATGTTTTAACTAAGGGAATTATGGATATTCATAAGACTTATAAAATTATTAATAAGGTGGTGAAGATGATGACCAAAAATGGCACCAACTTTCTCAAGGCCTTTAAATAATATTTATATTTAACAAAAAAATTATTTAAAATAAATTTTATTTTTTTTCTAGAGTTTTTGGAGAAAATGCAGAAGATAGTCATCCAACTATCCGCCTACCAATTAATCAATGTTGTTGTTGTCATAATCTGAACCTTATTGCAATCACATACGGAGAAGGAGGAAAATGATATCAATTTTAAGCGAATATCAAAATCAACATTTTCTAAATGTTTTGCTTTAATTAGCAAGCAAAATATGTCCCCAAACATGGCTGATATTCTATTTGAGAAATTGGGAAGATGCCTTATAGATCCCAACAAGACCCGAAGGAACTCCTACTTCCAGCCAATGAAATTAATGGACAAGATTGAAAAATTTTCAGTAGTAGGGAAGTGTGATCAAATTGGGTTCACAATTTAGGAATGTTTCTTTATCAAAAAATATGCATTAGTAATATATTGATATTTTTATTTAAATAACTAAAATTTAAATAATAAGGTTATGGAACATTATCATTAAATATCTTACAACGGGTGGATAATATGGACCAGGGATATCTAACCACGGTTCTATGAGATCTGCAAAATTTATTAAAAAATTGCAATGATCTTGACAAATTTAGTAAAATACTTTTAACAGGCCAAGCCTACTAAGCCATTGATATCTGGTAAAATTTTAATGGGCCAGCACAGTAATTATCTGATATATATGAATGAACATTTATTTAATAATAAATTAGTTATCATTTCTTAATATAGATTTCCTTCACTGTATGATGAAAATAACATATTATATTAGCAACAATAATTCACTCAAAAATTAAGCTAAATTGACCACATATTAATCTGCCACAAAATCTGTTGATAAAAGAAATGTTAATTACCCATTTGGAAAATCTATAGGATCCTCCATATTGAACACCTTTATATATCAGCAAAAAAACGTGTTATATGAAGTTATTTTATTTTTTTTATTTCAACAAGCATGTTTTTTTTTAATTTTTAACAAATAAATATTTTAAAAAAGTTGTTTATTTTTTTAATAAATTTTTTTAAGCATATTTTTTAGTGCTGTGAAGTAACGTCAAAAACGTTACTTTACTCGTTACTTTATATTTTTTCTTAAAAAATCATTAAAAAGAAAAACATATTTTATTGTATTATAAAATTACTTTTATTTATTTTTTATTTTTTAATTCTTAATAATTTAAGCCGAGTTTTAATTCATATCAACCACTTTCAACATTTTTTTTTAAATTCTCGTTGTTAAATTATCAGTCGAAATTAATATTCAATCAAAATTCAAAGTAAATATAATGATATTATTAATTAATTTATTTTAAAAGAATATTATGTCCATAGAACTTACTTCTTCAGATGAAGAAGATTTAACCCTTCCCTGGCCCCAATTTGAATTATATTTTAAACCAATTAAGAAAGTCTACACTTTGTAAATGTAAATTACGTCCCAACGCAAATATTTCAACGTCAATGTCAAGTAGCCCAGACTTAAAGAATGAATTAATATATAATTATTTTAAACATATAAAAACTTAATCATGAAATGATTTAAAAAAAAATTATTAAAATTTCATTATAAATTATTATTAAAATACTATTATATAGCATCTTATTATTTAACCATGTATTCGATAGCTACGGCTCTTTCAATTTTAGAGAGCGAAGAAAATATGCATTTGGGATATCTCACTCCCACTATAATCATTATAATATCAAAACTTAAAAAATTGGCTTTAAATAATTTTAAGTTTTGTAAGCCGCTTATTAATTCAATCCTGGAAGCCATAGATAAGGTATACAGTTCAAATATTGCTGATAATTTATATTTTGACTATCATATTCTCAATAGATTCAAAGATATCTATGATGATGAATATATACTATCGGCAATAATTCACCCACTATTTAAATTGGATTTGCCTTGGATAAAATTAGAGGTTAATAAAGGAAGAATGCTGGAACTAATTTCCAGTTTGAGAAAATATATTGATAAAGAAAGAACAAGCTTGATTCCTTTATCCAACACACACACTAGAATATTTTCAGATAAAGATAAATTTTTTTTGATGAGGAAATGAATGAAGATCTCTGTGAAGATGATCTTTCAAGCTTTTTTCAAAATAAAGATATTTCCTTAATTCCCCGATTGAAATTTTTGTTTATTAAATATAACACCACTCTCCCATCCTCTGCGCCAATTGAACGTGTGTTTAGCACGGCGAAAGCTGTGTTGAGTACTAAGCGCTCATGTTTATCTGATCAAAATTTTGAAAATCAATTGTTAAAAATAAATAAAAATTTGTTACATATAGATGTTATCTTATGATATATTATTTTTGTATAATTTTATTCATATTATTTTATGAAAATTTTATATAAAAAGATCTTATCTTATATGTTCTTTTTGTATAGTTTTATTTTATTATATATTGTCGGAAAAAAATAAATATTTTTTTGCATTATATATAACATTTAATTTTTTTAAGTAACGAGTAGCCCGTTACTTTTTTGAAAAGGCGGTAACGCTTCCTTTTGTAAAATGGTAACGAGTAACGGTAACACGTTCCATTTTTTCAGATGTAACGAGTAACGGTAACGCGTTTCTTTTTTGTAGTAACGTTTACAGCACTAATATTTTTTTATTTAATGGAAAATAAAATTGTAATTTTAAAATTATTTCATATGATGCTTTTATTATTTAATAGGAATTATATGATTTAGAATAGAACTAAAAGATTTTTCTAGTCTAAAACAATTCATGAGCAATAACGAGAAGAATACCTTATCCTTAAACCTAATGAAAATGGATGTAACCCACAATCATGTATTATTTTTTTTTATAATTTTATCTAAATATTTATTAATGGTTTTAAAACTTTTAAAATAATAAAAGCATTATATAAAATAATTTTAAAATCACCATTTCATTTTCCATTAAATAAAAAAAAATGCGTTAAAAAAATTAAAATAAACAACTTTTTAAAAATATTTATTTGTTTAATTAAAAAAACTAGCGTGTTGAATAAATTAAATATCTTTATATAGCTCGATTTTTTTGCTGATATATAAAGGTGTTCAACCACATTTAGATACTTCAAACGAATGTATGGTAAATAGATACCTTTCGGAGGAAAATTTTTTCACAAAATGCGCTTTCCATTAATATTTTTTTTATTCAAATCATGGTTCAATTAATATCTTTAAATACTTAGATAAATTTTGAAAAAATATTTTTTGAATATAACATATCTTTTCCATAAAGTGCTCCTGTAAAGTGCTTGATTAGTAAAGCCAGGGGCCCCTACAACGGGGGGGGGGGGTCCGAAGTAACTGCTTCAGTAAATTTGAGTGGGGGTACTTCTTTTTTTTTACATCCATCATGATCATGTGATTTCTGGTTTATAAATGTAATAATAAGACCCCCCCCCACCACTTAATATTTAATTTAAAATATTGACGGAAATTTTGGTCGATGTTTAGTAAATTTTATTTAATATCTCGTAACCAAGCCTTCTGGGGGAACAGGCAACAAGAAGGCAATATGATGGCCCTTATTAAGCATTATTGCAGATTCTGAACCTATACTAAAAATGTATATACAGCAAAATGAAGAAAGAAATAAGGATAAAAAAAATAAGGGATTAAAAACGAAATTATATTCAAACCTATTATCATATAATAAAATAACATAAACATTCTCATTGAAACCATGAAAAATATGGTTATAAAAAAAATTCAAAATGAGATTACATTTAACAGGTGCTTTTCAATCATAGTTGATGGCACATACGATGTTTCGAAATCAGAAGCAATAGCTTTGATAGTAAGATATGTTGAAAATAGTGAGACGCCGAAGCCTGTTGAAAGACTGATTGACATATATTGTACGGGAAATACCACAGGTCTCGATATAAAGCATAATATAATATCCAAACTTGGCTCGAAGTTATGATGGCGCCTCAAACATGAGTGGAAGAATCAATGGTGTGCAAGCCTTGATTAGAACAGAGGCGCCAAAGGCAGCTTTTATTTGGTGTTATTGTCATCGATTAAATTTAATCGTTGTTCAATTATGCCAATCAATTAAAAAACTTCGAAATGTTCTAGGAATACTAGATGAGATTTATGTCTATTTTAATGGTGTAAAAAGATATGAGGTACTCAAAAAATTTCAGTGTAATGATCTGAAAAAATCGCAACGATTTCTACGCGTCAAGAATACCACTCGGTAATAGTTCCTTATTTATTTAAATGTTAAATATTTTTTTTATTTAGAAGCTGGCTATCGTCATATAAAGCATTGTAAATTTTTTTCAACTTTATGATGCCTTGAGGGCAGCTTTAACAAATTTAAAGGATTCTGAAGATCCTGCCACTTCCACTATGGCTAGTGCTATAGTCTTTAGAATAGAAAAATTTGATTTTATCTTATCACTTTGTATTTTGGATAAAATATTGTTGATAACAAGTTTGGCTTGTACAAAATTGCAAACCATTTCGTAAGATATAGGGTATGCAATAAATCAAATTCAATTGGCAAAAGATTGCTTAATTAATTTGAGAAGTATAATATAAATTAATGTCTTAATTATTTTTTGAATTTTTGGATGTTTTTTCAAAGGCGCAAGATTTTATGAAGGAGAGAAATCTACCTTTTGATTTTGAAAGTTCTAGACTTCAAACCTTACAATCCAAAAAGGAGAGGTATTATATACTTTCATCATTAAATATAGAAATTTTTTAGCTTTAAAATAGGTGTGTTTTATGCTGTACTCGATTTAATTATTATGCAGTTTAACGAAAGATTTAATGATGATTCAATGAAATTTTTACATCAAACATCATTTTTTACGCCAAAGGGAATGGCAGAAAAATCAATTATTAAAGAAGATATCGAGGATATCTGTGAATTTTACAATTTAAATTCAAGTCAAATTTCGAAGAAATGTTGAAGTAAGATGGCCAAAATGGGGAATGTAATTATTACTCATGACCTAGAGGTTCAAGAATCTAAAGATTTGTCAGATTCTGAGAATTGTAAATTTATTTAATTAAAATATTTTTACCAATACATTATTTAGCTTCTTCTGATGATGATGATAATTCAGGGACTTACGATTCAGATTGGAAAAACTATTCATTTATTTTACCTTATCGTTTACTTTTAAATTTTTCTGCTTTCCCTAATTCAAGAATTTTATATAAATATTTATTAACCATTCCCACAACCTCATGTACTGCCGAAAGAGTCATGAGTAATTAATTAAAACAAGACTGCGCAGTACCATGAAAGATTCTTTTCTCAATAATTTAACCATATTATCAATGGAAAATTTTTTATTTAAACAATTAAATACTGATGGAATTATAAATTCTTTCGCTTTCTCTTCCTCTAATTTATCTAAATTATTAATTTAAAAATAATATTTATAAAGTTATATTTTTTGCATTTTACTTATATTATATATTAAAAGTTGATGCAATAAAAATTATTTTTGAAATTTATGGGTATCATAATTATCATTTTTTCGAAGGGGGGGATACTTTTCAAGGGGGTACTTTTTATGGGGGTATTCTGCTTCATTCTCTCAAAAAGTGTAGGGGCCACTGAGTAAAGCTAAACATGTAATAATGAGAGAGGTGGATGTTTAAATGATAATAATTTAGTAAAAATTTTATTATTAAAGACTATTTTTAATTTTAAATTAATATATTAAAATTACAAATTTAAGCCATATTTAATTTATTTTTATATTAGTTAATTTTGAAAAAATTTCTTTCAGAAATTTAAACAAGAAAAGGATCGTGATAGAGATCCTTTTTTAAAAAAAGAGTCGACCCTGGATTTCGATTTTCCTTTTTTGAAAACATCGGGATTCGATCTTTTTAAAAGGAGCGATTAACAAGCCTGAGTATCATGTATAAACTTTACGTATATCATATAATATGCAAAATGCTTTACTAAAATTATGAATGATATTTTGTAAATTTTAAATGATACACTTCTTAGAATCAATTTACAAAGTTAAATCTAAATATGTATTTAGTGTTGTCGGGACCTCATTTTAGAGGATTTTATGAAAACGGATGAACAATATTACATGATCCTTGAAATTTCGCATATAGATCCGAAAAGATTTTCTCTCTTTTGCCCTAATATAAAGGCTTATAAAATCAGTCAAATTATGATTCCACCCACTTAAAAAGCACCTGAATCGAGATTTTTGTTAATAACTATATGCAATATCGTTTTGACTTTTGAGAATTTATTTTTTCAAAATCATTCACATCAAATTCATCGATCATATAAAATATAATATATGTTTACATGACAATTTATATCATCAAGGTAGATCAATATGTCCTTTCTTTTCTAATGATTTGTTTATTTTTAAAAAAGTGTTCGCAAAATAGTTGTTAATCCTTTTTTAGGCCATGTCCAAAACTTGGAAAAATAAATTTAGAAAACTTTAAGAAAATAAATAAATAAGCATTTTAATCAAAAAATAAAAACATCAAAACATTTTAGGAAAATATAGTAGTTTTGATAATCTAATCAAGAAAAAAAACCGTGATTTTTAACCCGGCCCCTTCAGTTTTTTCTAAATAAAATTTTATAATTAATTTTATGTCATTTAAATTTCTTTATAAAGCCTAATGGTAGGCCGTTAAAGTTATATAATGTTAAAGATTGTTTAAATTTGAAAAAAACCGGAAATGATCATAAAATTTAATCGGCCTTTTTTCTCTCAATTTTTTTATGTATAGATATAGAATTAATTAATAAATGTGTAAATTTTCAAAGTTCAGAGGATGTGGTATTTTAATCTTTAAATTAATCAATAATCGTAATATAAGGCAAAAGCAATCAAATATATGTTTAATGTTTAATATTTAATATTTAAAAGAATAGTTATTTAAGATATGGGGAAGAAATTTTTTTTTGGGAAGAGGGGAAGGGGAGGCTTTGTTGATTTATTGATTTATTTGGTGAATTAAATTTTTCTCATCATAATAATTAATTTATGATTATAATTTTAATGGACAAAATTTAATTTTATGAAAATTTTTAATATTATATTGTAAATTGAATAATTTTCACAATATGAATATTATATAACCATGATTTAATTTTTCCTAGGCTAGGCACAAAATTTTTGTATTCCAGGAATGGGTTTGGCCTAAATAATAATTTTTTCATATCTGTCATTAGTATGCGAATTACTTCCTGTGATATTTACTTAACAAAAATTAAATAAATCTAAGGTGTTTAATATTTGATTCTCATATGTATGCTAAAGATTAGCTCTTGCCGCTAACCTTTTTGTAATGCATGGGCGAAGAAATGCCATTCCGCTTCCAAAATCAAGTTCATGTTGCTTAAATTATGAATTTTAAAAAAAAATTTATATTAAGTTACACCATCAAAAAAAACATTTTCGATAAATTTTTAGTTTTAAAACATTTTAGTTTAAAGTAAATTAAAAAAATTTGGTCTTAAATCTGCAAATTTATTAAAGTTTTATATCAATATAAGTTTCTCAAAAATATGAATAAGATTGCATAAAATGAGTCATTTCTTCAATTGACATTCTTTCCTTTAAACTTTATTAAATAAAATGATTTTTATCAGGCATTATACGACTGATTTAATCGGAAATATAAAATTATCCAATAATATATAATATAATTTCATAAAACAATCATCGGCTTAATATTATTTGGTTGGATAAAACACCCTATTCCTTTACCAATTTTTTTGCTATCTTTGCCACGATTCAGTCGTATAAATTTATTCTTGTTTTTAGGGTCCAAGAATTTGGTTAACCCGTAAATATCTTTTTTTTTTCATTTCGAAAATGCGTTGTTTCAAATTTATTTTTCTTGCTTAATAATTTCACATTCATCGTTAATATTAAGATTATCTTCTTGAAGAAGTTTTCAAAACAGCTTTCTTAATTTTTTTCCTGGATTTTCAGTTTTTTTTAAAAAAGAATTGGCCTCATTAGATGATGAAGATGTTATTGTTGTAATTAAGTTGTTTTTTTTTTAGTAGAAAGACATATTTATGTTTTTAAGTTTTTTAAAATATGTTTAACTTGATAAAATATATATGTTGAACCTGTCGTTGGCCCATGTATTTTATTTACTTGTTGAAAAAGAAATAAATATAGGAGCAATAAAAGAGATTCATTATTTTATTGTTTCAAATCTGATGATCTATCACTTTTGATTTTAATTTTATAATTGAAGAATATCGCCATTATTTAATATTGGAAGAATATTATCATTATTTATATTGGAAGAATATTGTCATTATTTATATTGGAAGAATATTGTCATTATTTTATATTGGAAAAATAAACGACCAATTAATTTATTCAAAGGATATCTCAAAAATATAGTGAAAATATAATAGGAAGGAATTTTTATGAAATAATACTTATATATATATAATGACTTTTTTAGTTATACTTGAAGCATGTAATTTTTTGCAACAGATTGCAAATTTTATCGGTAGTTGTTAATGATTTATTCTGGTTAATCATCCAAGGAAGTATACACATTTCTTAGACCTTCACAGTAGAGATCTGCAAAAGTAGGCTAGCCCGAAAGGGCTTCGGGCCGGTCGGGTGGGGTCGGGCCTTAGAATTTTTTTTAAAATATATAGAAATTTATCAATTTTATGTTGAATTTTTTATGTAATATAAAAATATTTGATTTTATTTATAATTTTTAAAAAAATATTTCGGGTTCGGGCCAGGCCGGTAAAACTTTTTTAAAATAATTTCGGTCCGGGATTGAAAAATTAGGCCCGATACAGATCACTATTTCACAGCGTATATGTTTATCCAAATTGAATAAATTGTGAAAAGTAAAAAATTGCCAAATTAACAATAGCGCCCCCTTCACTTTTCCCAATCTTTTGTTTAAATACATATAATAATAAAACATTTAAAAGTTTTAGGCTTAAATATATTGTAATTAATGATTAAATATTTATTAAGAATTTTACAATTGACTAATGATTAAAATGTCATATCTCCTAAACCTGTGTTCGCCCAACTGAGATTTTGCTTGTTTATTAATGCAATTTTAATTGTATAAACCTAGACACTATAAAGTTAGTTTTCATGATTGTACAATTTTGTTTTTGTTTATTATATTCAAAAAAATCTACTTATGTTACGTGAGCAAATAATGTGAGATTATTTGGTAGGTTAAAGCAAATGAGTTAGAAAATAAAATATATGAACTGGGTTAAATGTGCTTATATTTTATTAATATATTAGAAAAATATACTTTTTTAAAAGCGTGCAATTATTGATCGTGCATATTTATTAAAACATAGTGCGAGAAAGAAATGAATTACTGAGCATCGTACATATATCCCGCATGTTTGACTTGGAAAAATTTTCCGCCTTTGTGTAAGTGAGCCGTTATGCCTGATTCTAGAATATATTCATTTATTGGAATAGTCTGTGCGATTGCTATCCATACACCCATAAACTATATGGTATAAAGATATTTATGAATGTTATCTAAATTAGAGAAAATAAATATCTTATGTAATCTGTGAATTCTTATATTAAAATATATATTTATATCTCAAACATCGTTAAGTAATAAATAATTAATAAAAGTATATTTATGTTATATATTATGACTAAAACAGTTCATTATCATAATTTAATATATAAAATCATTAAAATATATATTTTTTTTGTGTCAATAAAAGCTCACTAGTTTTTTAAGTTACTTGAATTTAAATGTAAAATGAAATTATTCAGATATAACTATCTATATCATAATATGACGACAAAAATCTCGCATGTTCATGATTACAGTTGATGGGATTAATACCAATTTATTCTTGGTTTACAATACCAAAATAAACTAATATATAATTAAATATTGATATTGGTTTTTGTTAATGTGCTCGATATTTTGTTTATCATATATCCTAAAGACATTAACGTGAATTTTAATTGTCGATTGATTTTTTATTATTTTTTTTTATTAACATTCAATTAATACAATATAGTCTATTAACTTAAATTTAACTTTTAGATATTTTTAAATTTATTTTGATTGAATGCATCAAGTTAAATTTTTTAGTATTTAGAGAAAAAATAATTCAATATCATGAATGATCTTTAAAAAAATATAACGCATAAATTTAAAATATAATTTTTATTACTTTTTGTTTATATTATTAGTTTATTTAATTGCATATAATCCCAAATTCCAGTATAATCTTCTTTTCTTCATGGTGGTCAAGTTAACAATCATGTATTCACACATTCTCGGAATTCTCATTTCAAATTTAAAACAAATTTATTAGTGTAGCAAATTAAAACGTATCAATAAACGTGCACGTTACCATCAACGACAGCAAGAGATGCTGCTACCACAACGACAACCAGGGATGTGCTACTACAACGACAGCCATCTGCTGCTACTACAACGATAGTCATATATGCTGTTAAAACACGCTGAGAGTCAAGACTCAATTCTACAAAGATCATACGCATTTATTCCCCACGTTACAATACGCAACGTCAAGACGCAAGCCAAAACTATAAACATCATTAACCAATGACTGTCATACAGTTGGATCATTATAAGTCTGTACGGGTGTATGCAAATTTTTTTTAGATACAATGATTCAAGAAACTAGAAGAAAGGAGAGAAAAGTGACACCGGCACGCAATAACTTAATGGCATACTCATTGGTAGTAATGGAAACAACATCAAACAATTCATAGCGGATTCTAATGCCCAAAGTACAGTAAGTGACCATTGTGACGTAAACAGCCGTAACGTTATCAAACCATAACTATTATAGTCTATTAGATAAGGTTATTGAAGCTCAAACCATAATGGCAGCCAGAGCTAGGCAATGTAAACGATTCAACAACGACTTGGGATTTAAAATTCATTAGCATATTGTAACCCTTCACTAATAATAATTTCTAGAAAAACACTAAAAATAGTAGTGCTGTAAAGTAACGTCGTCACTAACTTCGTTACCTTTTTTGAAGAAAAGGAACGTCATTCGTTACCTTTCTCTAGAGGTAACGGTAACGCGTTTCTTTTATTGAGTAACGGTAACGCAAAACGTTACTCGTTAATTTAAATTTTTTCTTAAAAAATATTTAAAAAAAAACATTTTATTATACTATAAAATTACTTTTATTTATTTTTTAATATAAATAATTTAAGCCGAGTTTTTAATTCATATCAAACCACCATTCCTTCATTTTTTATTTAAATTCTCGTTAAATTTTCATTCGAATGTTAATCTAATTAATATATAATCAAAATTCAAAGTAAATGTAGCAATAATATTATTATTCTATTTTATAATTTTTTAAGGATATTATGTCTATAGTATACTTACTTCTTCAGATGAAGATGATTTAACCCTTCTCTGGCCCCAATTTGAAACATATTTTACACCAGTAAAGAAAATTAGATACAAAGTCTACACTTTGTAAATGTAAATTATGCCTCAACGCAAATATTTCAACCACAATGTCCAGCAGTTCAAACTTTAAAAAAGCATATGAAAGTAAAAAGATGAATTAATACATTATTTTTTAAAACATTACTTTAATAATAGAATATTAAATCATGGCTATTATAAAATAACCAATAAAAGAAGTATTCTTTCATAATATTTTGAAAAGTTTAATCATGAAATTAAAATATAAGCAATTAAATTATACTATAGTATAGGGCTGCGAACCAACATTAAAAACCTAGATTAACAAAATATTGGTATTGTTTTAAACAATATTTTCTATTTCTTTTTTTTAGTATGCTATTGGTTTAATTTCAAATTGTTTATAAATTTATAGAATAAAATAGTTATTTTAAAAATTTTTGTTTAATATATATATATATATATGGAATAAAACTATGAAACAATATTGTTTTAGAGTACTGAACTAGATATTTTTCTTGATCTTTTTTAAAGGATAATTCTGAAAAAGATAAGAAATTGAAAAATGATCTTTGGAAATCATAATTTTAATTTTTAATGTTTTCCTTGACAATAAGATTAGTGAGGGATTAATAGCAATTAAAATTTTTTAAAAGATATATCTTCAATTATTAAGAGGCTAAGTTATTTTTAATAAAAAATTTAGGTAATAATATTTTAATTAAAAAATTATAGACTGTACATTCCTCAAAAATGACAGAGATTAATGAACATTTGAATAGTAATAAAAAGAAATTGAAGCCAATCAACTCACACTCATTTAGATGCAGAATCCATCTACAACAATTATAAAAATAGCACAATTCGCTGTTGATGATTTAATTTTGTAATTGAAGAATTACAACCATTTACAATTGTAGAAAGCAGCATTCATTAATGTCATCAAAAAATTGCAGCCAACTAAAATATATGATGTCTAGGCCTACCCCCGTATTAAAAATTAACGAAGCGTATGACACCATGGCAAAGAAATTAGTAGATTTGTTGTGTATCCCAAAAATTGTCTGTACAACTGTAAATTCTTGGTCAGCTTATCATCGGTATATAAAATATATATTTTATTTGATAATATTGTATTTTAAAAAAGTTCTTATTTAGGGATGTGACGGTACACTTGCTACAACCAGACACTCTTGAGAGTATTTCAACCCCAAATACACACATTTGATCTAGCAAAAATAATCTTTGAAGTTTTTAGAACATATAAGATACAAAATAAAGTTGTCAAATGCATACCGAGCTAGAAATTGTATAAAAGCTTTCAAGTAAAAAAATTGTAATATATTTATTAGAGTATATGAACAAGGAGAGGAATCGGATGATTAAATAGTTCCTCTGTCATTATTTGATCTACTGAAAATCAAAATACTAATGATAATATTGTATATTTATCTAAGCATCATTCCTGTTCAGCACTTACTCTAAATCTCATTGCAAGTGTTGACATTGAAAAGGCAAAAATTACATTTTCTAATATAAGCTATTGTGGAATAAACATAGGGAATCTTCAAACAGTGCAGCCATTTTTAAGGAAAACATGGGAATATATCTGATTAAACAGTTTATAATAAGATGGAACTCTTTTAAAACTATGTGAAATTAATAAATAGTCTTATTAAGGAGAATTGCTAAAAATTTGATCTAGTGATAAAACTGAATCACAGATTTTCAGATAAGGACAAAGTCGTTCATGGTTGAATATTGTATGGTTAGTATTAATTAATAAATATGATATATATATATATATATATATGATTTTATAGGTTATGAAACCGATTGCTACGGCTCTTTCAATTTTAGAGAGAGAACAAAAAATGCATTTTGGATATCTCACTCCCACGATAACTATTATTATAATATTAAAACTTTAAAAAATGGCTTTAAATAATTTCAAGTTTTGTAAGTCGCTTATTAATTCAATCCTGGAAGGCATAAATAAAAGGTATAAAGTTCAAATATTGCTTACAATTTATATTTTGATTATCTTTTATTTTCAATAAATTCAAACACATCTATAAAAATGAATATATACTATCCGTAATTATTCACCCGCTATTTTAATTGGATTGGCCCTGGATAAAATTAGAGGTCAACAAAGGAAGAATGCTAGAACTTTGAAAAAAGATCTTGATAAAGAATGAGCAGACTTAATTCTTTTATCAACACACATACCAGAATATTTTCTGATAAAGATAAAAAAAAAATTTGATAAGGAAATGAATGAAGATCCTTGTGAAAATGATCTATTAAGCTTTCAAAATAAAGTTAATTATTTTAATATTTTTAATAAATTCCCTAATTAAAATTTTTATTTATTAAATATAATACAACTCTCCCATCTTTTGCGAATTGAACGTGTGTTTAGCACGGTGAAAGCTGTGTTAAGCACCAAGCGCTCTTGTTTGTCTGATCAAAATTTTGAAAATCAATTGTTGCTAAAATAAATAAAAAATTGTTACAAAAAGATGTTATCTTATATATAATATATTATTTTTGTATAATTTTATTTATAGTATAATTAAATATATGAAAATTGTTTTTATTAAAAGATCTTATCTTATACATTCATTTTGTATAGTTTTATAAAAAAAATATTTTTTTTTGTATAAATGTTTTAAGTAACGAGCAATGATAACGCGTTTCTTTTTTGTAGTAACGTTTACGGCACTAAAAAATAGTGATTATGAAACAATATGCTCATTTAATAATCTAAAATCTTTACTTTAAAACATTACGTCTAAATTTTCCTTAACAGAGGACATATGGTCCTCCGCAAATAAAATACCCTTTATGGGCATAATAATTTATTATATTGATAATGACTTTAAATTAAATAATCATTTATTAGATTTTATTCCTTTTAAATCAGCACATAATTCTATTAATATTTTTATTTATGTATTAAAAGTAAAATTTGAAAATGATTATGTATTACATTAGACACAAGTAATAATTTAGCATTTCTAAAAATTTTAATCAAAAGGATAATTTTAATTTAAATCTTGTTTAAACTAATACAAATATATACCAATATACGCTAATACCAATAAAAGAAATAGAAAATATTAATTAAACCAATACCAATTTTAGACCCAATACAAATACAATATTTCGTTAATCTAGTGTTTTTAATATTGGTTCCCAGCCCTAATCACAATGCCTGCACATACCAAGTGCCTTATAATTTCTTAACTATTTATTCATTAGGATCGCTATGATCAGCCTTTCTTACAGAAACTTTTTCGAGGATCGACAAAATGCTTGGTGAGATCCTAATCTTTGAAGAAGGAGGCAAGTTTACCGAAAGAAATTAAGGTAGTGAAAATTAATGGAATAAAAGACATGATCTTTTGAAATTTCGAAATATTTGTAACCTTTGAGCCGTTTGCTTTTGCTCATATGAGTTGGGTGTTTAATTTGGGGGTCAATGGATCTATATAGGAATCTCAAACAAGAAATTGGCTCTTTTTCGGTTGAACCATTTCCGTCAGGCCGCTTCTTACTATAGGATTTAAAGAGTGTCTGGATAGTTTAACTGCAGATATTTGGGCATTTTAATGCTTGTTGGACCAGGAAATTGCGTTGGTGATGCTGAGAATTCGACCTTTACATGATCAGTAGCTTAAACTGTGCCTTTCTTTGCTGTCTATGGGGGTTCTGCAGCCAGGAAAGATGTGAGGAAAGGTTATCATACTATTAAGGCGAATTCCTATAGCCCGTGTAAGCTAATTATTGTGAGTTAGGGCTGAAGCTTTTTAGAAAAGTTAAATCAAAAATTCGTATCGGGATTCATTAATTAAAGAAGTGAAGAAGGAATTGATTGATAGCTCCTATATAATAGAGATTTAACGCACCGAGCTACAGCTGGCTTATGCCAATCCTTCTATCTGTTAAATTCAGGTGATGAGACATTAACGAAACGCGTCTTCCATAACACAATAGCGTAATATAAGTTATTTTTTGAGTTATGAGAGTTGATAATAGGCTAGAAAGTAGACTGTTCGAAATAAAGGCAACGAGAACAAGATCATGGGAAGATATAATCCTAAAACCACTTTTTGGCGGATTATAAAGCCTAAGCCCATGTAGATTCATTAAATTTTAGGTTCAACATATTATCGATTAGATATTTCATTCCCTTTCATAAATGTTAAGAGGGATGAGAAATTTAAAAATAGGAGTTAAGTGCAAAGCATAAAAGATATGTGGAATGCTAAAGAAGTTTTTCAGGGTATAGTAACAAGTCAAGAAGGTCAAACTTATGGAGAATATCAAGAGAGGAATAAAGGAAGGCATTGTTTGCAGTAAATTCGCCTACTGGGAAGCCTAAATGTGTTAGTTCCTCCTTGGTGGTTATTTTGAAATTGTGTAATAGGAAAATTTTACTTGAGCAAATTCGGAATGTCTGGGGTTGAGAATGAGATCAACAGTGCATACCATTTCCTTTATAATGCTTACAGCCTAATTGATTTCCAATTGAAATCCACTAATGATTCTGTCGTCTATATACCAGACATGGAGTGAAAGGGAGCATTCTGAATTAACGTTAGGATTATCTTATTTTTCCAAGGCAAAATAAAAAAAATCCTAGGGGATAATTTTGTTGGATGCCTCAGTTGAGAATACTTTCTGATAGTTGAATTGCAAAATTGAAGGAAATGCAACACGAATATAGGAATTTGGCATAATAAGGGATTAATTGTAAGAATGAGCAAGGAAGAGGATGTAGTGCATTAGCAAAATCAATTTGGATAAGTGCCTTTCCTACTTCATCTGAAGTGAAATCGGAAGCACAATGAAAATGGTTGTTGACTGATAGATTCTAAAGTACAGGAGTTTTATGTAGGTCTCATAAGAGTTGTCAGCTAGTGAATCAGTGGCGTAGCCAGGATTTATCATGGGGGGAAGGAGGGGGTTAAAACTTTTTTGGGGGCTTCGCCCCCCAAACCTCCCATTTTTTTGAACATTTAATTGCTTATATTTTTGGATTTGTTAAAATTGTTTTATATTTTCATATAACAAAATTTTAAGGTATTTTATTATATATTTTACATTCCTTTATTTAATCATGTATATATTTTTATCAATTAAAATATTTTCAAAATGTTGATATTTTATATAATACAGATTTTAATATTAGAAATTATAATGTATAAAGACTCTATTTTTTAAAAAAGTATTTTTTTACAATTATATAAAATATGTGTAATTCTTATGCAAATAATGGTATTTAAAAAAATATGATGATATTATCTTATAAATAATACTTTTTTTACAAAAAAAAATTGATTATATATTAAAACTAATAAAATTTTATTGCTATTTTTTGATTTGAATTTAAAAAGAGAGGTCTACTTTTCTCTGAGATTTTGCTAATTTCATCTAGAATCAAATTTTTATCTAAAATAATCTCCTTATAAATATTCAATAGGGCTAATCCATTTAAACGTTTTTCACCGGTTGTGTTTCTTAAATAGGTTTTTAACCTTTTTAAAGTTGAAAAAGACCTTTCATTAGTGCAGTTGCTAATTGGCAAGGTAGCTAAAATAATTTAAAATGTTTTGATATTAGGCAGGGAATCTAAAATGCAATTACACACGGAAAGGGCCTGCAGAGCCTTTTTTGGTCTCAAAGAACACCCTATTCTGTCAAGATTTTTATGCCAAAATTCGACATCACAAAGTAACTTATCATATGAACCTACTAAATCATCAGCATAAACTGAGATTTTTTTAATATTCTCTCGTGTTTCAAGTGTAATCTATAGTTTAGACTCAACCGGCAAAAGAAAATAAAAGCTTTTTAAAATATAATTATGACTAATAAATCTTTCTTTTAATTGAAATAAAAATGTATCATTAAGGGGAATAAAAATGTTTATTTTATAAAAATCCTCAATCGTAGATGCATCAATATTTGATCGATTGGATTATCTAGAGTCTACTCTAAGTTTAAAAATTTCAATTCCAAACTATTAGCAATCTCCTTTACTTTTTCATATATTTTATGAAATTTTTCATCCACATTCTCTGTGATATTTGTTAATATTTCAACAATATCCTTTGCTCTATTCATAATCTCCCTTAAATTTAAATCAATTTTTTGTAGCATTTTGCTAAAATCATATGTATAATTAAATAAAAAATAAACACATTGAATTGAAATTAAAAACTGTGGCTTAATAATAGCCTGCAAAAGATTTTCGGCATCTGCTGAATCTTTTTCCTTGCTTGATATATAAAATTCTAGTGTTGCAAAGACAACATCATATGGTTCAATAAAGAGTTTCACTGACTCTTGTCTTTCGATATATCTGGTCGGACAAAATATCTTTAGTTTTTTTTTTTTGATTTTTTGAGTCAATATCATGATGTTTGAATAAATAACTCCCTTTTTTTGGGTGGTGTGAAATTCATATTGAAAATGAGAAATATATATTTTAATAAAATAGAATATGAAATGCAAAATAATATAAAATTTATTTAATAAATTTAAAAAAAATCAAATGTGTTTATCTATTATTATTTAAAATAAATTTAAAACATAAAAATCAAGCGTTTCGTTTATTAAGAATTTATTAAATTAAAATTAAAAAATAAAAATATCCCCCATACCTACGCCACTTTAGTGAATCATAAATAGCAATTTGAGAGCATCTTTAATGTTTAGACAGTCGATTTTCTTTAAAATAAGTTTGGCTTTAAGCTCAAGAGGTGTCTTTTTATTATAAAAAAATCGTGGGTCCTTTAAACTCTTGGAGATGGGGAGAAATGTTGTGGCGCATCTTCAATTTGTTACGTTAAAGAATTCTTGTAGGTTGTTAGATAGCCTGAAGGTGCTATATCCAAAGTATGGGAATTTAAGCCATAACATATCTTGTTTAGCAATTCTTGATATGATGCTTGGTTTTGTTGTTGAACATTATGTTCGAGAAAGAGTTATTAGAAGCAAGGGAGTTCTGTGAATGGACTAGGAAACAGGCAACCGTTCTGGAAGAGAGGTAATTTACGTTATTTTATTTATAAAGTGGCGTTGAAGGTCTTGTATGAGGGCACCTGTTAATAATATATTCATAATCGCGAAACTGTCATTAACAGGTCCATAATCAGAAATTTCCCTCTGGGGGAGGGCAACTGTTTATTTAGAAAGGCCAATATTTTTTGAAATAAAACAAATAGTTAGGCGCTCAGAAATATTTTGCTATTTTAATTGAAAATTTGTAAGTATAAATATATAAAATATAACTGACTTTGTTAAATTTTAACATAAGTGAATAAAAAATAAATTTTAGGTTATTATTTTTTCATTTGCCATTAAGACTAAGTTTAGTTTTCTTTTATTTTTCATTGACTCTCTAACTTGGAAGTAGATAAATATGAAAATATTGAATAACTTACGTTATATTCAAATATGTTAGGTAGAAATAAGTAATATGTAAGGTCTGCCTGAGTGCCTTTCGGCGCCTGGGATCGGTTCAGTTACACTCCATTAAACAAATTAGTATCTTAAAAGAATATTTGTCCTCTGAAATGTAGAATATTAGTTCCCTTTTTAAAAATCTTAGTCCTCTTAAAATATTTTATATAATATTATTATATTTAATATGTATTGGTCTATAATACGTTTAAGTGTAATCTCATGATAAGCAGGAAGTAGTTTTCCATTTTAAATATCACTAAGAAAAGAGTTATTTGGAAAAAGTATTCGACCCCTTATAAATATTTGCCCTCTTTCTATTTTTTTTAAAAAATATAATATTAATAGTTGACATGTATTGGCCCAATTAACGTTTAAGTATCATCGAATGATATGCAGGAAGTACAGTGGCTTTGCCAAGATATTTCAGTGGGGGGGGGGGTCTTTAAATTTTTTTGGGGGGCTTCAACTCCAAATTCCGTATAGCCAGGCATTCCATCAGGTCTTTCCTATAAAAATTATATATTATTGATTTATTTGTGGTTATCTTTATATCATCTCCGATAAAGTTGGCTGAACAATTCTCTAATTCCAAAATATGGCAATTTCTTGCGATTAATCTAAAAGGATAAGTCAAATGTATTCCAAAAGTAAGTGAATGAATAAAGTTGAGAAACATAGGCGCAAACAATATATTTATCAAATATGACTCGGATTAACCGAAAGAACTACCATTAAGTTATAGGTCGGCGAATATAATGGCGTAAACTGGGGTAACTATCACCAAAAATGGACTCAAGTCTGCAGAATATGGCTCATAGCGTGAATGAATAAAAAAAATGACCCAATAATGGTTAAAGCTGAAAAATATATCCATGATGCTAATAAATTGATAAGAAAAAAACACGTGAATAATAAATAAAAATCTGAAAGAGAGGTCAGCAAAGCCCGGCTTAGGCCTGTTAAGAATTTTTGCACGAGTTATCCAGCCCGGCCCCTAAAAATTTTACTAAGGCCCGGCTCGGCAAAGTTTTGCGAAAAGTCGGCACCGGCCCATTAAATTTTTTTGTACGAATTTTCCGGCATGCGCATTTTTAATATCTATATATTTCCCAATGTCCGTTAAGGTATATAGCTCTTCTCTATGGCTGTATATTTTTACAACAACCGTTTTATAAATCAATTTTATTTATATCTGTATTATGCATTTTTAATAATTGTATCATATCATAGATAAATTGTTTAATTTTTTGTGAATTTATATTTACTATATTATTTATTTTTAGTTAGAAATACAAAAAAAAATCATATTACAGTTTATTTTCAAATAGGATTAATAAAAATAAAATACTATCTTGAAATTCAAAAAAATCTATCAAAATTTTAATGCCAGAGCTGGCCTATTATAATTTTGCGAAAAATTATATATTTACTAGACTATACCTGATATTTTATGTATAAATTGTCGAGCCGGGTCATAAAATTTTTTATGCACGAATTTCCTAACCCGTTATATTTTTAAAAAAAATTTCCAGGGCTTGCGAGATGTCGGGCCGGCCAGGCATTGCAGATCTCTAAATAAAATATCATAAAGCGCTAATGAATAACGTAAAATTTAAGCAAATAGCGTCAAATATTAAGTTTTTTATATTTTAATAACTTTGAACTTTGTACTTTATTTTTGAATCTAATTTATATATTTTCTACACTAATTTTAAAAAGCTTATATATTTTTATATTTAAAAAAATTCCAGGGGAGAGGATAGACCAATTTAAGAAATGGATGCTTATGTTTTTTAAATTGCTTGTACTAGACTATATTAATATTGTAAATAGGAAATTTTAATAAAAATATCTGTTTGAAATTATATATTTTTTAGATAAACAACCCAACCTTGTACCGGAATAAAATTAATTATGTAAAATATGATGACGTTTTTGGTAAAAAAAAAATTTTTTTTTAACACAGTATAAATTATGTGATGATATGATTTCTCTTCATTTATAAAAAAAAAGATCAATCTAAAAATTTAACTTTTCTACCTAAATGTAAGTTATGCATAAAATAGACATTTTATAATCTCTAAACAAAGTAGGAAAAAAAATTTACCTGATTTTTATTTATGTAAATTCATGGTTATTACTATAACAAAATATAATAATATTTAATTGAAATTAGGACTTTTCATTAGACCTATTTTTCTAATCTTGTCAGGCCTTTGAGAAAATGTTGCTATCTAACCCTGCAATCAGAGTTAGAGCGAATTCGCGGCGAAGTATATATAGCTGCGAATTCGCGTTATCTACTCCCTGAGATCGGCACATGATGATTCTAAAACCCGTCCATGATTATTAATTAATTTGAAATTTAGAAATGTTGAAAATTATTTAATTTCGTCGCGAATTATGCCGGGTAACCAATCTGGTCCTGCTTTTTCCTAAGGTCTGAGCCCCTTAGTCTCATAGATCCAATTTTTCAAAGAAGTTACGAAATACCATTCATTTGCTTTTAAAGAAAGCGCGAAAATTATAAGCAACTGAAGAAATAATATGATATAATTTTATAGATAAGAAAATTTTGAAAAATAATTGATTAAAATTTTTGCAGAAGTTCGAGTCCTTTCCCAAATAAAGTTTCCAACCCAATCCGCCCGACTGAGTCTTAAGAGAGTTATTTCCGGAGGTTCAGGATGGGATTGAATTTGAAATCAATTTATGTATTGTTTTTATTTCGAACATTTTATTTGTTAAAATTATTTTTAGGCATTCAGTACTATCGTGGGATCTATATGAACTTATAAATTGTTAATTTATTAGGATCTTAAATCTTATTTACTTTAAATATTAACTTTATAAAATGCCTGAGTAAAAATAAAATTTCCCTTTTAGAAAAGTTTGACATAAGTTATAACTATTCTCATCTTTTTTATTTATCATAATAAATTAAAATAAATAATTTTATAAAGTTTAAGGTTGGAGTTAATTATTAATAAAAAAATTTACCAGATACGTACAACTAATATTTATATCGGTTACGGCTATTAGCCATAGTCTTCTTTATGGTCAAAGTTATTTAATTCAATCTTAGCCATTTTTCTTGACTTCTATTAGGTTAAACTAAGCCGTTTCCCCATTTATATATAATACGCTTAACACTAATAATCACCTTTTAAATTCTTATTTTAATATAAGTTGAGACGACAGATGTAATCAATTGTTGGGTTTTTAAAATAAAATTTCAAATACATTCGAAACATTTAATTCTTCCGTTCCAAATCTGTAGAAAAATAATTTTCTCTCCCACTTAAGAATATTAAAAAGGATATATTAGGTTAAAAATAAATTTTATATGTTTTACCAATCACTAATTTGTATTGAGGCTTTATTATAATTTCAGTAGCACTCTACTACATAAATAGGGCATTGGCTTTTTTAGAATTTACAGTAAAAATAATTTTTGGGTAAGGAATGTAAGTGCAATTCATTTTTCTTTCAGTACAGTTTTTATTTAAATTTTAAATATATAAAAAAAATATTGATTGATGAATGAGATTTACTGTTGCATCTTTCATGTGAAATAGTCTGATTATAATATCAGTGATAATATTTAAAAAGGGTTGTTTTTTATACATAGTATAGCTTCCGTTTATTTATTTGTATTATCATTTTATTATTTCCAGGATTAATTTTTCTTTTTTAAAATTTAGGCGCGGATATTTATAATATAACATAATAAATAATAAATTAGATTCTTTAATAAAAGATAATTAATAATTATTAATTTACAACTACATTGCCTAAAAATCGGTGTTATCATTAATATTGCGTATGAAGATAAAAAAAAAGAGGGTATGTTATTTGAATTATAATTAATAATGATATTAATTAAAATGTGATTATTAATTACCTCAGTGATATTAAAATCATCTTGTGTTTTTATATTGCGTTCAAAGCATTCATCATTTTTATGCTTAAGAGCTTCGGGGAGTTTTGGAAGACTCATGTTCTTCATTGACATAACAAATGATACCGCTATAATTAATTATCATTTTAATTATAAATTTTGTGTAATCAAATAATATGTAAAATTTATTGAAATATGTAGAACTTAGATCACACTCATTATCCTTGGATACAAATATTGTATAATTAATTCTCCTTTTTTGAAACTTTTTCTAAAATATTCATTAAAATAAATTTGATCAAACAAAATTTTTAATAAAATGTTAGAACTTAGAAATGAATATTAAAAAAAATATAAGTTTTGAACACTTTTTTCTTCTTATAAATCTTGCAAATTTGGAGTTTTCAAATTTTAAAGAAAACCTAATAAATATTTATCATAAACATTTTAGTCCAAGTTCTATTAATTATTTTTTTAATTCCTTAATCATATTGATAAAGTCCACTATCTCGACTCATTTGCAGATTTAAAAATTTATATTTTATTGACCTATTAAATTACGAACAAAGTTTAAAAGATAAAAAAAAAGTAAGTTATAAAATAGATATAAATTTTTAAAATTTGCATAACTTTTGAGACTAATGAGTAATAATATAATAGAATATTAATTAATTAGACATGATGCTTATTTTATAAAATAATATCTAAAAAATGATATATAATAAAATTTTGCAAAATGCTATGCTGGAGAACTAACATAAATTTAGCCTTACCTAGGCCAAAGAAACCTTTGTTTTGGTTAATTTGAGCGATTAGGTAAAAAGAAAAATTAACACATTTATATTAAATAAATTGATTATTTGACGGATTTAAATGGTGTTGAACACTCAAAACTACAACGGGGCCATAAAGTTAGAGCCAATATAAAGAAGTATAAATTAGATTAAAGAGATAGCATGAATAACATAAAGTGGAGAGAGATATTGAATGAGCTTACCACCAGAAAAGGTGAAAGCTAAAATGGGGAAAAAAAAACTCACTTCAATTTTAAACAACATGCCCCAACCCATCAATTTTTCTAAAATAGATATTCCAACTTATTAAAACTATATATAATATTTGCTTTTAAATGTTATTGAGGAAATTTAAAATTTCAAAGTTACTTATAGGATATCATGTTTTGCCTTTAGAAAAATTCGAATTTAAAAATTAATATTTTGTGAATCACGAGGTAAAAAATTAACCACCAGTAGTTAAGTATTTTTGGTAAAATAATATGGCACCATTCAAACCCAGTTTTATACCATATCAGCAGTCTCTTCTATTTATGTTAAGGTGGCGTCCCTTAACTCATCATTTAGGAGCTTTAAAAAACCAAAAAAAATTGACTCAGGTGTGTTTAAATTTAAATGCGGGCGTGCTAAACAGCACGCTTTTGACATTCCCTACCACGAGGCCACTGGTATTAAAAAATTATACAATATATTAATAATATATATTTCATAAGCATTAATAATTTGAAAAAAAAAAAGTAAAAATCATTTAGGTCAATTTATAAAAAAATTTATTTTAACAATTTTTTTCTGTCTCAAAAACGGACATAAATATTTTTAAAATTATATGTGACTTGAATATTTAATTGTTAATATTTAAGAAAAAAATTGTACATAGTCATTGAAAGTAAACTAAACCCTACATTCAAGTTTCTCATTTTTTTAAAAAATTTTTTGTCAAGATCTTTATTAAAGCTTATTGTGAATGTTATAGCTTGAAAATAAAAACTTCTTTTTCAATATCATTATTATTTTGAATTTGAATAATCTTTGAATTTAATTATATAGAATCTAGTAGAAATCACTCTACCTTATTTTTGATTCAAAGAGAACATTTATTTACGATGACTAATTAGTTTAATTAATTCTTAAGCATCCATCAATGACATATATAATACCCAGACTGACGATTCATTCATTAAAAGTGTACATCAATGCATATCAGCTGGAGACGCCTTTTTGGTTACACTAATCATTATTAAAATTTTAAACGAGAGCCTAATTTATTCCTATATCTGATGCAAACTTTATTAAAGAATTACTGGATCATCGAAATAATAAGGAAGCAAGTTATCAATTTAATAGTAATTTTTAACATGAGAATAATTACTATATGTGTTACCAAAATGGCGGGTCCAACTGATTTGCTTTTAACGACCCTTAAAAATGCATTTTAATGAATGAATCGTCAGTCTAGGTATTATATATGTCATTGGCGTCCATATAAAAATTATCATATAAAATATTATATATACTTCTAATTAGAAGCGTAAAAATTTTTTTTAGCCCATTGTTTGTAAAGAAATCTATATAAGAAAAATTTTCAACACACCAATAGCTATTATTTAGACATGTTAAAAAGTTTTATTTAGGTTGCGTCCATGTTAATTTCCAAATCGCTTGTATATGTTAGTGTTAATGGGTTATTTTTTCAACTTTAAAATTTTGAAAATCTGATTTTACCGGAAATGTCAGCGGTCATGTTTGAAATACCTACCCTATAAATTTCAGACAATTTTTTCATGAACTTTTAAACTTAATATAATTTATATTAAATTTTCCATATATTTTTTATATAAATTAAAAATGATTCAAAGGTTAACAGCAAAATTGTCTACAATTCATAAGATAGGTATTCGAAACATGTCAGAAGTATTTACGGTAAAATCCGATTTTTAAATAAAAAATGATTAAAGTTGTAAAAATAACAAATTGCCGGAAAAAACAAATTGACGCTAACATATATATGTATATACAACATTGAAATTTATTCACCGAATAGTTGAAACGCTCCAATCAGGACGCAACCTCAAAAGAGCTAGAAAAAACGTTTGAGTATCTTAGACATGTTGAGCGTACTTTTGTCTCTATCTCGCCACGTCACAGATGACATAATATAAATGCGATTCAAGCTCATTTTTCTATTCAGAAAAATTATTATAAAATATTAAAGTAAAATCCCATTTATATAACGTTCCTATTTTGGGTTCTGCTTTCGGGCCCCAGAAATCTTATAATCTACAGTCTACATGTTTCTAGTTTATAACTTCCCACTTTTTAATTAAATTTCTGGTGCCATAAGGAACGTTTATAAGAGGGATATGCTGTATTTATTATATATTTTTCAAATTTACTTTTATCTATTGAAATGATGAACGTTATATGGATCATTACTTTTATTAGAGGTTGGAATAAAGACATTTTTTTTCAAATAAAAGTAAAAAAAAGGTTTAAAATATTAGCCAAAATATAAATCTAAATTTTTTTAAAAAAATTTGTAAAAAAAAATATTTGTGTAGTGAATTTTTATTCTTAAAAATATTATTTATGTTTTTTTTTCTTAAAATTGTTAGAATCATAAACAAAAATTTAAAAACATGATTTTCATGTCATTAATGCATTTGGTACAATACATTATAAAATATATAGCTATTTTATTTTATGTTATATGAAGAGAAGTGAACAAAATATTTACACGAATAGTAAATTTGTTTTAAATTTTTTTTTGAAATCTAAAAAGGTAGTTTTATCACGTTCAATCACGTTTATAACATTTTCCAGTCCTCTTTTCCCTTGAATCCCATATTTTAAATAGGGGCCTGCAATTGGGGAGTGTTTTATCCCTTTCGTCCATATATTAAAAGTTTAGATATTGGACGGGTGGGTTAAAAAATATTTTTAAAACAATGGGCAGGCAGATGAATTGAAAATATTTTTCGAGCTAAATGAACAAAACAGGCTTATAATTTATTTAAAAATAGCTATCAAAATGTTTTATTTTATATATAATATTTTATACAGCTTATAAATTTATCACAAATGACCATTAAAACAAACAATGTTATTAAAATCATATTTACATAAGAAATCTGCAATGGCAAATTTTTTGAAAAAAATTATAACGGGCTAGGCAACTAGAAAATTTTTTTAACGAGACGAGTCGAACCAGACAATTCATACATAAAAAATCAGCACAGGCCTCGTAAATATCTGATTTTGAATTTTATTAATATTCTTTGAAATAACAATTAATAACAAC
This sequence comes from Gordionus sp. m RMFG-2023, assembly GCF_954871325.1. Lineage (NCBI taxonomy): Eukaryota > Metazoa > Nematomorpha > Gordioida > Chordodea > Parachordodidae > Gordionus > Gordionus sp. m RMFG-2023. The sequence goes on from NC_088776.1 coordinate 41,822,815, forward strand.
AATGAGCTTATATCCTTTCATTTTATTAAATCTGCTTAACTTAACTAAATCTATGTATAGAATTTAAAAAAATATTTCCCATTTTATAGAAAATTATTGGCCTCGGATATTTTGTATTTTAATTAATATGCTATTAGTACTATGAAAATTAATCACAATATGCTTATTTCTTTGTCTTTTAAAAGCGATCTAACTAGAATACTAAATCTATAAATAATAGTTACAAATACACAATAACGATATCAAAACATAATTGATTTATGAAACATTGTTATTAAAAAATTAGATAGCCATAGAATTAAGATACAAGAGCCTTAATTGACATTGAAGGAAAATTAGATATAGATAATTTAAAATATGATGGCCTGAAATTCGTTCCAGGAAATATAACGGGGCGAGTAAAACTTTTCATAATTTTACGGGTAGGGTTTTTTTTCGTAAAATTTTAAAAGGCAAAGCCGGGAAATTAGTAAAAAAAAAGTTATCGAGTTCTGACCAGCCGTATAAATATTTAAATAACGGCTTCATTTAAGAACATCAAAATTTTACATACATCGTAATTTATAATCCGGACATAAATGTCCTAGTCAAAAATACCTTAGGATAAAAAGACACCAGACAAATATAACCATCTAATAAAAAGATTTAAATGCTTTAATGGGGGAATATTTTTTTTTAAATTAATTTATTTTAGACTTAGGTCTCAAGGGTAAAATAAATCAAATATTTGATAAATTTATGATAGTCTGGTACAATCTTTGTTTTTTATATGTTCATATTATAATTTTATAATTTACCCTAACAATGATTAAATTTATTTTTAAATATATATTAATCTTAACCCTGTAACTGTGCTAAATTTACTAAATAATTGCTAAATTATATTAAGCCCAACCACAGTATCCTCGCGTGCATACACAAGGGATATCTCCGATGTATTCACCTTGCACCTAACAACATATACCACCAGGATGCTTTTAAACATAAAATATTAAGTATTTATTTTAAAAATTTAACGATTAAATTTAATTAAATCTTTCTTTTAATATATTAACCCTACCCCTGAGCTTGCTGCAATTTCTCTTACCTTCAGCTAACTGCTGCTGATAACTTGATTCAGAAAAAAAGATTCCTGAAAAATATATTGGCCCATATAACTCATGAACAAGAGATAGTGGAGATGCCTTAACTTAGCTTATCGCCCATTATACCACTAGGTTGCTTTAAAATATTCATAAAAAATTTTATTTTAAAATACGATTAAATTTTATTAAACTCCTTTTCAATTATGGATTAATCCTACCGCCTTATTCGTGCTGGCCAGCTACCATCTCTCTAAACATGCGCTACTTCACGTGCGATTAGGTTCATAAAAGGGGGTCACATAAAATAAATCTTGCCGGAAAGAATTCATAAATATAGGATTGTTCAGCTACACCACTTGGATGCTTTAAAATATTAATTATTATTTGAGTATTTACTTTAAAAATGTAATGACCAATTTTAAACAAACCTTTTTTAAAATATATATTAACCCTACCCGTATATGTGCTTAATAGCTACTATATTTTGAATTCTTAGCTACCTGCTCATGTGGCTAAATTCAAAAAAGGGGTCCCAAAATATAATTCCCAACAAGAATTTAACAGGAGACCTTTCACTTAAATTTATATCCCTCAACCCAATAGTTTTTTTTGTCATTTACATTCATGAAGAAAAAAATTTTTTTTAAGCAGTAAAAGGATTATTGGATAATAATTTTCGTTTATTTAACTCTTTTCACTTATGGAATAATAAAAATTAGTACCATTTGCTTCAAACTACTCCAAGAGGTTTTTAAAAACTCATCTACTACCCAAAACTTTGTATTCAGTCCGAAAACATATTAAAAAATTTAGTTTACACATACTATCGATCTTAAACTAATTCCAAAGGTTTGGAATACGATTCCTATTGCCTTAAACGTTTATCAGGACAAAAACCGATTTTTCAAAAATGGTTTACAATTTAAAAGCTCATTTGCGCCAACTTACTTTAAAATTATATTAAAATAAAATAATAATTCAAATTTACAAATAATTTTTTGGTTATAAACTAAATTAAGAACTATTCTTCTAATAAAGTATTTTCTCAATAAAGCTTCGACAATTTTCAACGTTAAATTGGTAGACATTTTTATCAAAAAAATGATAATTCTTGATCATTCAAAGGTGGATGGATCTATTATCCTCATCATTTTCAGAAAATCAATAATGAATGAGCAGTCTATGTTTATTAATCTTATGAGCGTAAGTAGCTCGATTAAAAGTATGTAAAATTTTTGGTTCACTGAAAAGAATGTCCGAGACAATAAGAAAAGGACAATAATGGCTCAATTATAACGAAATATCTGAAATTTTTAAAAGGGGAATTTTAAAATGTATAGTAGTTTTAATTTACTTTTGATGTATAAATAAATTGGGATATTTTAACAGATATTTTTACATGGTGTCTTTTAACCCAAAAGTTTATATCCGTGAATAAACCTTTTTTATAGTATAAGTTCGAAATAATTGAGCATTTATTAAGGTTAATAAAATATTAGATAATGAATTAAAAATAGAAACCTATTATTTTTACAAAAATATTAATTTATATTTATAACATGAATAATGAATGATATTTATAAATTATTTTATATTTTAAACTCTACTAAAAAAATTATCCTTTATATTTAGTGGAGATCAACAATCAATGCCAAACCTTGGTCCAGGCCGTTCTTTGCCATCGGCCTTTTAACCATGGTGGTTTATTGCATTCTCTTTTTATTTGGTGCTCGCTACGATCTGTTGACAAACAATATTGAATTATTTCGATTCAAATAAAACTGGTTATATCACCCATTTTTTAAAATATAAACTCAGCCTTAATCCATGTTAAATTAAGTCTTTTCATAAGGAAACAAAGTGTTTAATATTAAATAAGCTTCCAAAAATAATTGACCTAAGAAAACGATCCTTATAACTGTTATATATATCGTTTTTTATGTAAAGTGTAGTCATTTTTATGATAAATTGCAAAGTCATTTTTTGTTTGTGAAAAATTTTTTTTTTGAATTTATTTGCGCAGTCATTCTTTTAATATATTATTAAAAAGGATTTATATATAAATTGCTATTTTTAGATTAATTATATTATTAATCAATTTATATTTATTTTGCAATAGATATGTATATATAGATAAAAAAATAAAATAAAAGGGAGTTGTCATTTTTTTTCAGATTTTTTTTATTTTTTTTGATTTCTCTTCTTGGAAAAATGTTTTGGAGAAAAATAAGGAATTGAAAGAAAAGTAAAAAGAATTTATTTTCTGTAAATCCTTCATTAAGGTAAAAACAATATTTGATTAAAAATTAACAATTAAATATATATAATTAATAATTTTTGGAAATACAATTTAAAAATAAAAATAAAGATCCTTGGTGTAAACATTACATTGGTGGCCAAAAAAACTCGCGACCTTCTGTGTGAACAAGCGATTAAGAGTGTATTTACCTATTTGTTGGGCGGTTATAGTCAGCAAGAGTTAGTTAAGAGTGTATTTATTCATTTGTTGGGCGGTTATAGTCAGCAAGAGTTCAATTAGGAGTGTATTTCCCATTTGTTGGGCTGTTATAGTCAGCAAGAGTCAATTAAGAGTGTATTTGCCCATTTGCTGGGCGTAGTCAGCAAGAGTTCAATTAAGAGTGTATTTACCCATTTGTTGGGCGGTTATAGTCAGCAAGAGTCAATTAAGAGTGTATTTGCCTATTTGCTGGGCGTATCAGCAAGAGTTCAATTAGGAGTGTATTTCCCATTTGTTGGGCAGTTATAGTCAGCAAGAGTCAATTAAGAGTGTATTTGCCCATTTGCTGGGCGTAGTCAGCAAGAGTTCAATTAAGAGTGTATTTACCCATTTGTTGGGCGGTTATAGTCAGCAAGAGTTAGTTAAGAGTTTAGTACCCATTTGTTGAGCAGGTTTCATTGAGAAAGCGATATTTAAGATTTTGTTTGCCCATTTGTTGGGTTTTAAGTAAAAGGACTAATTATACGGAAGTGCTGCCCAAATTTTTGCGAAAATAAACCTATTAGAAATTTGCGCAAATTTTTACTAAATAAGCCTAGTACACGGAAGTGCTGCCAAATTTTTGCAAATATAAATCTATTAGACAAATTTACTCAAAATTATAGTGATTAAGCCAGCTACACGGAAGTGCTGCCCAAATTTTAGCAAATATAAAATTGTTAGACGAAATTTGCCAAAAATTGTAGTGAATAAAACAGTTACACGGAAGTGATGCCCAAATATTTTTAAACAGATATTTACAAGAATTTTGTCATCCATTGACCTATTAAGTGTGCATGTATATGTGCATCATTGGCTTATTTACGCTACTTATCATATCTTACTTGTTGACGTTACAAATAACCAAGATTTTTATTTTGAAATTAATCACAAATTTTTTATAACGCCGTGATGAAAAGTTTAAAATTTGTTAAATACTGGGAGGTGCAGTATAATATTTTTGGAGCGCTGGTTATATTATTAATATGGATATGTAGTTTAGTTTGGGGCAGGAGATTGAGAAGGAGTCGCAGCGTAAGGATTAATGGACAAACTTTGACCATTGATGGACATAATGGAGAGGAGGATATGATGGGTAAAGTTACTTGGTTACCAGTTCAAGAGTTAATTAAAGGGTGGACAAATAGCGATGTAAACAGTAATATATATGGTTCTGATAAACAAAGTTTCGGAAATAATCAAGTGTTGAGACCGTATAGAGAGCCGAGAGAAAATTCTCGGGGAAGGAGAGTAGAAATAAGACAAAATTTGGAATCTCGGGGAAGAGGGGTAATGAGTTGTTATAATTGTGGTAAACTCGGTTATATGCTCAGAGATTGCCGTGAGGGGAAATGTTTCGGTTGTAGAAAATTAGGACATATAGCCCCTTATTGTCCGTTTGGGTAAACAAGAGAGATTAAAATGTGCGGGTTGTGGTAGGTTTGGGCATAACAAGGAGGAATGTAATGCGAACAATTACAATAACAAAAGTGGTTTCCCACAGTCCGAATGCTTTAAATGTGACGACTATTGAGCGGGAGAGAATGGAAGAGGGGTGGGCAGTTAATGTTAAAGAGTTGGAGGAGAAAAATATAGAGTGTTTTCGATGCCGAAAGGGTGGGCATGTGGCGAGGGATTGTGAGAATTTGTGACTATATGATAGTGAAAAAATGGCAGTAGAGGTCGGGGCGAGACGGTTAAGAGGGGCAGAGGAGGGATTTAATCAGCGAAAAACAAATAAGAAGGAATGCGTAAATATGTTAAAGAAGGGATAGTAAATATGCTACAAGAGGGGATAGTACATGATCCTTGTCCTAGAGTAATGATAAATTTGGGGGGAAGAATGGTTTCCATGTTATTTGATACATGACCTGCCATTTCGGTAATTGGATATAGTGGATATCAAAGTATTTGGCTTTGGGAAAGGATGGAGAATGAGGGTTTGGGAATAAGGCAGTTTAATGGAACCTTGTTGGCAGCCATGGGTAGGGTAGAGATAGGGGCGACATCGGAGGAAAGGGTAAAAATATTAGATTTATGGATTATTATTCGGACTATAGAAGCGGTGATGGGGTTGGGATTGGATCACTAGAATTGGTCCATGGTATAGTTTTTGGGGAGTATTTTCATGGTGGGGAATATTTATACCAATAACGAGTGAGGAAGACATTGAGAGAGAATGTGTTGCCTGGAATTGAGACCATGTTGAATGAGGGAACCATCGGAAATCTTCCTAGGAGCGAAACTAGGAGCGATAATTTAAGGAGCGAAACAAGGAGAAATAACTCTAGGAGCGAAACCAGGAGCGATAATTTAAGAAACGAAACAAGGAAGAAATTCCAAGAGCGAAAGAAGGAGCGTTAATTCAAGGAGCGATAATTCAAGGAGCGAAACAAGTCAAAATAAGTCAAGGAGCGATAATTTAAGGAGTGAACTAAGGAAAAATAATTCCAGTGGGGTAACAAAGAGCGATAATTCAAGGAGTGGAATAAGTGAAAATAATTCGAGATGCAAAATAAAGGGAGGTAATGATAGAACGGAAATAAAAGAGAATAACTCTAAGGGCGAAATAGGGAAGAAGAATCCTAAAGGTAAAATAGGGGAAAGAAATTCCGCGGGAGAAGCAGGAAATAATGATTCAAGAGAAGAAGTAGGTAAAAATTACCCGGGGCATGTTGAAACCGCTAAGAGGGGTCGTGATATTATAAGGAGGGAGGAGGAAGGAAAGGTGAAGGAAAGGAAGGAGGAATCACAGCAAGAAAATTGAGAAGTGATGAATACCATCACGCAAGAAAATCGAGAATTGATGTATACAAAGACGAAAGAAAATCGGGAGGTAATGAAGGAAGGAACAATGCCCAGGGAAGAAGAGTTGATAACTAAAGAAGACGAGGGAAGAAAATTGGCTATGACCCGAGTGCAAGAAGGAGTACGGAGATTAGTACTTATCGAGAAATTTTCAACGAAGACTTGGGATGGCTCAGAGATTATGAAGTAGACATTAAATTAAAGGATGGTTGCGTTTCGAAGTTTTGTGCGTTACGGAGGATACCGTTTGAATGGAGAAAGGAAGTGGAATTGGAGTTGGATCAATGGGTACGGAAAGTTATCTATGTTCGGTGGAATACAGTGAATTGGCTACTCCGTTAGTGCCTGTGAAGAAAGCCAATGGGAAACTTCTTTTATGCGCAGATTTTCGAGTTACAGTAAATCCGTGGGTAGTGGAGGTTAAATATCCCTTGTCGAGAATTGAAGAAATACTGGCTAGTAAAAGGAAGTGTTTATTTTTCAAAAGTGGATTTCTCTAATGCATATCTGCAACTACGGGTAAGGCCGGAGGTAAGGAAGTTATTAACGATTACTACGCCGAAACGATTGTTTGCGTTTTGTAGATTACCATTTGGACTTAGTGTTTTAGCTCCCATTTTTCAGCGTACGATGGCTGCGGTTTTCCAGGGAATGGAGGGAGTTTTCTACTATATGGATGATGTCTTGGTGACGGGGAGAAATCCCGAAAAACATGAACAGAGATTGGAGTAAGTATTTAGAAGAATCAACGAAAAAGGTTTGAGAGCCAGCGGAGAGAAAAGTGTGTTGGGGGTTACCAAAGTGACTTATCTGGGGCATAAGATCACAGGGAAGGAGGTGCGGCCTGTGGACAGAAATATGACCGGAATTAATAGTATGATAAGACCCAGTAATAAAGCAGAGATACGGGCATTTTTGGGGATGGTAAATTATTATCATCGGTTCGTGGAAGGATTTGCTCAAATAGCAGCGCACTTATATCAATTATTAATGAAAGGAAGAAAATTTGATTGGACAAATGAATAAGGAGTCCTTCAAAGAATTAAAAGGTCGAATAGGAAAGGAACCCGTTTTAGTGTGTTTTAACAATGAATTGGAGGTGATATTGGCGGTGGTTGTGTCTAATAAAGGTGTAGGAGGAGCGCTGTTGCATTCTATTGATGGGGTAGAGAGGCCGGTGTTATTTTTTTCAAGAATTTTTAGAGCGGCAGAGACCAGGTGTTCAGTGATTGAGCAAGAAGCATTGGCCGTTATTTTCGGGTTAACGAAGTGCCGTGAATATCTGATTGGGCGCAGATTTATTATTTACACAGATCATAAGCTGTTGGTGCATCTATTTAGGAAGGACAACAAAGAACTAATGCTGTCGCCTAGGCTGCAGAGATGGCTATTGCTCGTGGGCAGTTTTGATATCCAAGTGAAATATCGACGAGGGAGGGAAAATTATTTACCGGACATTTTATCCAGATGCGGGGCTGGGGAAGATTTAGGGGAGAAAGAACAAGAGGAACGGGAGGAAGAAAATGAACAAGGACTGATTCGGACTATGGCGGGAGTATCTAGAGGCGGGCCAGTAACTTGGGAAGAGATTAAGGGTGACTTTGAAAGATAAGGAATTGAGACGGATCAAAGCGTGCCTTAAGGGACAGAAAACGTGGCGGGATAGAGACAAGACCTGTAAATATGTACAGAAGGAATTAGCGATAATAGATGAATGTTTGGTGCGAGGAAATAGGAGTGTTATACCGTCCAAGCTAAGAGAAGCGGTAATGGCGATGATTCATGCTGGACATCAAGGAGTGGAAAGAATGAAACAGTGGGGACGGGAATATGTTTGGTGGCCAGGAATGAACAAGGACATTGAAAATATCAGTCGAGCTTGTGTTAGATGTAATTCCTGGGCTCCGATGCCTCGAAAAGATAAGGAAAGTGTGTGGCCAAAGGCAACGCAGCCTTGGGAGCGCATCCACTTGGATTTCTTTGACTTTGAGAATAAAATATATATATTGGTGGTAGATGCTTTTTCAAAATGGGTAGAGTATGAGGAAATGAAAGGATTAACTAATCAAGTTGTGATTAAAGTATTAAAAAATCTATGGGCCAAATTCGGGGTAGCTAGGACTATAGTATCAGATGGAGGTCCTGCCTTCATTAGTAGACAATTCAAAATCCTTTGTGCAGAAACTGGAGCGAAATACATTTTAGCGCCGTCTTATCATCCGAGTTCGAATGGACAAGCAGAGAAGATGGTAGCTGTGGTCAAGAATTGGTTGAGAAAGTCAAAGATGGAGGCGGAGGCGGAGAGATGTGAGTGGCCGTGGCGTATTATAACAACAGTAGAAAAGGAGAGGAGTCATCACCGGCGGAGAAGTTTTAGGACGGAGAACTAGAATTTGGTTGGATTCGTTGAAACCGACAAGACAAGGAAAGAAGCTGTCTGAGGCCGGGAATGAAGCAGAATTTAAGGTAGGGCAGGCAGTATGGACTAGGATATTTGAGGAATCCGGGGTGATCGTGGAAAACATGGAACAAAAATTAAATCGAGTGAAATTCACCCACGGAAGAGAGGGAGTACGGCATCGAGATCAATTGAAGAGGGGCGTGGAATCTGGGAGGTTACCATCGGGAGTATGAATTGGAGGATATACTTGATCAAAAATTCATAGTGGAAAAATATTCATTTCAGTATGGTGCTCAATATATCTGGTAAAAATTGAAGGGGGTAGTTAAACCATAGGTATGCTAACTCATTACCGGGGTGATTGATAATAATAATAAAAAGGGAGTTAGACATATAGTGGTTAAGGGGACAAAATGGTTAATGGAAGGTGCAAATGATTAAGACGTGATTTCTACAAGGAATCGTCAATAGCGGCACACTAAGGGAGGAGACTCGATGAGCTAACCACCCTTTAAATTTGTCAAAATACCATAAAGAGACGATAATTATGCCGGGCGCGAGGTGAAGTGTGAAGTTTGGTTTTCAATTAGTGGGGGCGTGTTATATATATATCGTTTTTTATGTAAAGTGTAGTCATTTTTATGATAAATTGCAAAGTCATTTTTTGTTTGTGAAAAATTTTTTTTTTGAATTTATTTGCGCAGTCATTCTTTTAATATATTATTAAAAAGGATTTATATAAAAATTGCTATTTTTAGATTAATTATATTATTAATCAATTTATATTTATTTTGCAGTAGATATGTATAAATAGATAAAAAAAACTAAATAAAGGGGAGTTGTCATTTTTTTTCAGATTTTTTTTATTTTTTTTGATTTCTTATCTTGGAAAATTTCGATACATCATATGTGCCATCAACTATAATTGAATAGCACCTGTTGAATTCAATCTCCTTTTGAATTTTTTTTATAACCATATTTTTCATGGTTTCAATAAGAATATTTATGTTATTATATGATAACAGATTTGAATATAATTTAGATTTTAATCCCTTAATTTTTTTCTCAATTCTTATTTAATAAAAAAAATTATTTTGCTATTTGTCCAATTTTGAGAAATATTCTTAAAAGCCACTATTTCAAAGCTTTTCTTTATATCGTGAAAATTAAGCCCACCATGTCTTTTTCTAATATGATCTGTCCATTTATCATCTCTTATATTATGATATGTACAATTTTTAATCAAGCATTTATATTTTTTTTGGTTAATATTTTTGGGCATATTTTGACAATGATCTAAAAATTATAAATGATTATATATAAGATTTAATATTTAAATTTTTACTATTCCCTTTGATAAAATTTTAATTTTGCGCCAAATCTTGAAAGTGGAAAAATAATTTTATGATAAGAAATATCGGATAACAAACTAATTTGCTAAACATCGACCATAAAAATTTTTAAAATAAAAAATTAAAAAATTTTTTTTAAAATTTTAAAATAAAAAATAAAAAATTTTAAAAAAAAAAGTACCCCCATAGAAATTTATAGAAGCAGTTGCTTCGGACCCCCCCCCCCCGTTGTAGGGGTCACTGCCTATTATGACTACCTTATCTATTGTGACTACCTAATCTACTGAGATGACTATCTAACCTATGGAGACTGCGTAACCTATGGAGATGACTAAGAAGAAAAGTTATTAAAAATTAAAATTTTATGCCAGGATAAAGGCATGTTATAAATTTTTAAAATCACTAAAATGTAAAATCATAATGGATATATTTGAACACACAAAAAGCCTTTAAAAAATTATTTACTTAAATTCTTAGTGAAATATTATTTTTTGATTTCTTGAATGATGACCAATTGTTGTAAATTAACAACTAATCCTAAAAATGAATTCTTAGATATAATTAAATATAAACCATTATAAATCCTAAACAAGAAGATAAAACTTTAATTTTAAATATATTAAAGTGTAATTAAAACATATGAATTAAAAGGGATTGATTTAAATAACCCTTATAAGTAAAAATGTTTTTGAAATAAAGCTTTTGAAGACAATGTAAAAATTAAACATCATTATTTTAAAAAAATTTTTTGTGAAATTTAAATTTTTTTTTACTAAATCTTAATCTGCAGTTTTTAAATTCTACCCAAATCGGGCTTTTAGCAACACAACTCTTCACCTTTGACTTCCCTTCCACCCTTTTCCTACACCCCATCCTCCACTCTATCTCATCAAATTTTAGTGACAATCTTGCGTCATACCCCCTCCCCACCTTTTGTGGTAGAAGTGTCTGAAACTATACCTGATGTCAATTATTACCATATGTTATTCAATTATTATTTGAATTGTCTAAATCGAACCTCTGTATAATGTTAATGCCCCTTGATACTTTTACTTCAAAATTCTTCTTTCTTTTTTCAATTCTCAATTTATTTATTTTTATATGCAACTTTTTCAATTATATTTTATTTTAATTTCTGATTTTTTTTACCGTTCATGGGTTACCTTATTTGAATATTTACTGATTGTATCAATTTTGATGAATTCTAATTTCTTTATATTATATAACTTATCAGAATAGATTTTGATTTAATGCTATTATGATAAACCCAAAATAAATTTTTAAAATGTTATCTGACTAAAATTCTTTAAAGATGGTACCTATTATCCTGTAAATTTTATTTTATGATAAAAAGAACCACCCGAAGCCCCTTAAAATTCCTGATAAAAGCCAGCATTCACTTTAACTATGGTTTTCTAACTTTGTTAATTTATTAAATTTCATTTTCAAAAACTTATTTTTATTTTAACTTAATTTGATCAATTTTAATATCCCATTCTGATCGCCAATAATGAATCTGATATTCTTAAATAATCATTTTATATAAATCTAATATATATAATCTCCATAATCAAAACATGATCGTTTTCGTATCTTCCTAATGTATTTAAAATTTAAGGAGACTATATAGTGTAATGTTTTATTTGCTCTCTACGAGAGTCGAACCACAAACGTCCCGTTTCAAAGCATATGTTTTAAGCATGCACCAACTTGAATATAATTAAATTTAAAATATTAATTATATATATATTAATTAATAGCTGATATTTTTAAAATTTTGTCGTTTATTACCATAATAGCTGACGGGGTTGGGGTAATTATTTAGTTTGTGTGTATGTTGCTAAATATACTTTATTAATAAATTTTATATAAATATTAAAATTTAGGAGAAAAAGAATGAAAATTGTTGCAATGTATACCATGTTAGAAATATCAAAATTTAAATTTGTGATGGAAATCATATTGGATAAAATTTAAAATAGAGATGCTCTAAGATTTTTGAATTTTAAATATGGGTTATACATTGGCCTGAAAAATTTTTTTTTGCAGACATAGCAAGGCCTGATCAAAAAACCAAGTCCCATGCAACTTTCATAAAATTTTGCCATTTATTTTTATTTTAATTTAATAAAAATGTCTTAAATTTAATTTTATATTTAGAATAAAATTTAGATTTGTAATAGAAATAATATTGGATAAAATATATAATAGAAATGCTTGAAAAATTTTTAATTTTAAATATGGGCTAGACAGGCCTGAAAATTTTTTTTGCAGAAATCGCCACGCCTGATTAAAAAACTAAACCCATGCAACTTTCATATTCTGATTTTATTTTTAAATGAATTATGACTTATATATATTATTTCAGTTCTCAACTAACAAAGTTATTATGGTCTTTGGCGGGCTTGAGAAAATTTTTCCAACAATATAGTATTCAGAGATTTACCTATCTCCAGGCTTGGGAAAAAAATTACAAAATTATCATGGGTTGGCCAGGTTTGAGAAAATAAATTTTAAGCCAATGTCTGGTCCATATTTAAAATTAAAAAATTTTCAAGCATATCTATTTTAAATTCTACCCAATATGATTTTTATTACAAATTTAAATTTTATTATAAATATAAAATTAAATTTAAGATATTGTTATTAAATTACAATAGAAATAAATGTAATATAAAATTAAATTTAAGACATTGTTATTAAATTACAATAGAAATAAATGGCAAAATTTTATGAAAGTTGCATGGGACATGGTTTTTTGATCAGGCCTGGCTATGTCTGCAAAAAAAAATTTCAGGCCAATGTCTACCCCATATTTAAATTTAAAAAATTTCCAAGCATTTCTATTTTAAATTTTATTCAATATGATTTCTATCACAAATTTAAATTTTATTCTAAATATAAAATTAAATTAAAGACATTATTATTAAATTACAATAGAAATAAATGGCAAAATTTTTGAAAAGTTGCATGGGACGTGGTTTTTTGATCAGGCCTAGCTGCATAGGCGTAGCCAGGATTTTGGCGGGCCTTTGGCCGGGTTACCTTAGTTTATATATAGTCATAAAATATTTTTATAAGATAGGAGATTAATTTAATAAAAAAAATAAATAAGCCTGGAACAAAAAATATGAATTATATTTTTATTAGTTTATATAAAATATAATAAATAACTTGTATTTTATTCCAAACAAGTATAAAAAATTTATTTATAAAAAGTAAGTAGACATATAGTTGATATTTCTCTATTATATAAAATTAGTTACCAAATATTAGGTAAAATTCCACTTTAACAGACATATTTGACAGTTAGGGGTAATATTACAGCTAATATTTTAACAAATTTTACTTATCAATGCTCTTGATAATAAATATAGCAACAATTTGCATTCAATTATTTAACGCCATCTATTTATTTTAAATAAAAAGAGATATTAAAATTAATCTTCATATTATTCATCCCACAATGTTTTTAAAAGATATTTTCTGATGTCCTTATCAATATTTTATAGTTTTCTGTAAAATATCTAATTTGCTATATTGGTAAAATTACATGATTGTCATATGATAATTGATAAAATTAGATATACTGTAAATCAACCACATTCAATATTCCACTATTTGTATTGTGCTTTAATTTTTTTATTTAATTTATGATTTAATTTTATCAATAGTTAAGATAAATAAATTAAAAATACTCACTTTATAAAAAATTATATTTGATATAATATATTATTTAGTAATTTTATGGATCTATTATTAATAATTATAATATATTTCACTTTTGTCTTAAGACTCATATTTGGCTATAATCTATTTCTTAAAAAACATTTTTGGTTCACTTTTTTTATATATAAATGCTTTTTCCAAAAATGTATAAATTATGATGAATAGTTTTATAAAAAAATATCAACTTACAATCTTTCTTTCAAATTATTGTTTAAGATATATACATACATTTTTGGGAATCAGGAAGTGGGAATAGGACTAAGGGGGATATTTTTTATTAGCTTAAAATGATATTCAAAAAAAGTGATAAATTTCTAAAGGGGGGGGGGAATTTCCCTTTGCCCTCTCCCCCTGGCTACTCCTATGCCTAGCTGTGTCTGCAAAACAAAATTTTGAGACTAATGTCTAGCCCATATTTAAAATTCAATAATTTTGAAGCATCTCTATTTTTCATTCTACCCAATATGATTCCTATCACAAATTTAAATTTTGATATTTTTAATACCCTTAATGCTCACGGGTTACATTGCAACAATTTTATCTCTTTATATCCTAAATTTTAATATAAGCATATTTAGTACCATATACACAAACTAACTAATTACCCCTCAACCCCGTCATTCTTGACGGGCTATTAGCTAGTATTCATATATAAATCAATATTCTAAAATACAAAATTTTACTATTCAAAATCCAAATTTTATAATTATAATAGCGTTTTATAAAAATTATATAAGGGTTCTACTCAGCGGCGTTAACTTCTTCATAAGGCTCACTTTTTGAAAATTTCAAAGATGAGGGAGAATAAAATAGGCAGTTTTATCATAATGAGCAAAAATAAGGTAATATTTTTATAAAATTAAGAAAAAAAGGTGATTCTAAATAAAAATTGCAAAAATATTTCAAGGGGCTCTCCAAAGTTTTTAAGGGGCTCCCTGTGCGCTGCAACCCCCTTAACAACGTTATGGGTTCTACTAATAATAAACACACGTATAACTAAATAATATAGCCTTAATTTTCAATGACATATTGTTATTGTAATGTTTATACCAAGGATCTTTATTTTTATTTTTAAATTGTATTTCCAAAAATTATTTATTATATATATTTAATTGTTAATTTTTAATCAAATATTGTTTTTATCTTAATGAAGGATTTACAGAAAATAAATTCTTTTTACTTTTCTTTTAACTCCTTATTTTTCTCCAATAGCTTTGATAGTGAGATATGTTGAAAATAGCGAGACACCTAAGCCCGTTGAAAGGCTGATAGACATTTATTGTACGGGAAATACAACGGGCCTCGATATTAAAGAGAATATAATATCCAAGCCTGGCTCCATGAATCTACCCCTCGAATTCCTAGTGGGGCAAAGCTATGATGGCGCCTCAAACATGAGTGGAAGAATTAATGGAGTGCAGGCTTTGATTAGAGCGGAGGCGCCAAAGGCAGCTTTTATTTGGTGCTATTGTCATCGATTAAATTTAATAGTTGTTCAATTATGCCAATCAGTAAAAGAGCTGCCAAATGTCTTGGGAATATTAGACGAAATTTACGTATATTTTAATGGTGTTAAAAGATATGAAGTGCTCAAAACATGTCAGAGTGATTTACTGACAAAATCACATAGATTTTTACGCATCAAGAATACCACTCGGTAATATTATCTTAATTGTTTCGATATATAATGTTTATTTTATATTTATAGAAGCTGGCTAACATCATATAAGGCGATTGTAAATTTTTTCCTACTTTATGATGCTTTGAGGGCAGCTTTGGCAAATTTAAAGGATTCTGAAGATCCTGCCACTTCCACTATGGCTAGTGCTATAGTCTATAGAATAGAAAAATTTGATTTTATTTTATCACTATGTGTTTTGGATAAAATATTGTTGATAACTAGCTTGGCTTGTACAAAATTGCAAACCATTTCGAAGGATATAGGGTTTGCAATAAATTAAATTCAATTGGCAAAAGATTGCCTGATTAATATGAGAAGTATAATTTAAATTATTATCTTTTATTATTTTATAATCCTAAAATAGATAATAACACTGAATTTTTGGATGTCTTTTTAAAGGCCCAAGATTTTATGAAGAAGAGAAATTTACCTTTTGATTTTGAAAGTTCAAGACTTCAAACATTACAATCCAAAAATGAGAGGTATATATATACTTTCATCATTAAATATAATATTTTATTTTAGCTTTAAAATCAGTGTGTTTTATGCTGCACTTGATTTAATTATTATGCAGTTTAGTGAAAGATTTAACGATGAATCGATAAAATTTTTGAGTCAAACATCATTTTTTACCCCAAAGGGAATGGCGGAAAAGGCAATTGTTAAAGATGATATCAAGGATATCTGTGAATTTTATCAATTAAATACAAGTCAAGTTTTTGAGGAAATGTTGATGTTTAGAAATATTTATAAAATGGCTAAAACGGGGGACGTAATTATTACTCGTGACCTAGAGGTTAAAGAAGATTTGTCAGATTCTGAGAATTGTAAATTTATTTTATTAAAATATTTTTACTAATACATTATTTAGCTTCTTCTGATGATGATAATAATTTTGATATGAATGATTAAGAGTAAGACTGGAGAAACTATTCATTTATTTTACCTTATCGTCTGCTTATAAATTTTTCTGCTTTCCCAAATTTAACAATTTTATATAAATATTTATTAACTATTCTTACTACATCATGTAATGCCGAAAGGGTCATGAGTAAAATTAAACTAATTAAAACAAGACTTCGTAGTGTCATGAAAGATCCATTTCTTAATAATTTAACCATTTTATCAATGGAAAATAATTTATTTAAACAATTAAATATTGATGAAATTATAAATTCTTTTGCTTTCTCTTCCCCTAATTTATCTAAATTATTAATTTAAAAATAATATTTTTAAAGCATATATTTTTTACATTATATTTATATTATAATAAATATTGATGCAATAAAAATTATTTTTGAAATTTATTGGTGTCAAAAAATAATTTACAATGGGGGGGGGGGGGGGTACTTTAGGGGGGTATTCTGCTTCTATCCCTCAAAAAGTGTAGGGGTCACTGATAATAGGTAGTCATCTCCATAGGTTAAGCAGTCTCCATAGGTTAGATAGTCATCACCAGTGGCGTAGCTACGGGGGCGGGGGTTTCGGGTTTGGACCCCCCCCCCAGAGCAATTAATTTTTTTTTTTTAGAATATTCGTTTAAAAGACTCAAAAGTGACTTTATATCAAATAAATACCATGAATATTTATATTTTTCTGGTTTTGATGTTTGTGGAAGGATATTATTACTTTTAATTTTAAATATATATATATAAATTATTCTGTATATTATTTAAAGTCATTGATAATAATCTATTAATTTTAATAATATATTATTGATGCATTTTTAAAAAAATATTTATTATAAATTATCCAAGATATGGTTCGAAAATAATAATATGAAATAAAAAAGTGCATAATCTACCCCCCCCCCTCCCTCAGAGAAATTTTTTTTAGATTATTCGTTCAAAAGATTCAAAAGTGACTTTATATCAAATAAATACCATAAATATTTATATTTTTCTGGTTTTGATGTTTGTGGAAGGATATTATTACTTTTATATATATATAAATTATTCTGTATATTATTAAGTCATTGATAATAATCTAATAAATTATAATAATATGTTATTTATGCATATTTAAAAAAATATTTATTATAAATTATCCAAGATATGGTTCGAAAATAATAATATGAAATAAAAAAGTGCATAATCTACCCCCCCCCCCCCCCTTAGAGCAATTTTTTAGATTATTCGTTCAAAAGACTCAAAAGTGACTTTATATCAAATAAATACCATGAATATTTATATTTTTCTGGTTTTGATGTTTGTGGAAGGATATTATTACTTTTATATATATATAAATTATTCTGTATATTATTTTAAAGTCATTGATAATAATCTAATAAATTATAATAATAGATTATTTATGCATATTTAAAAAAATATTTATTATAATTTATCGAAGATATGGTTCGAAAATAATAATATGAAATAAAATAGTGCATAATCTACTTTCTCATGCTTTTGAGGTTAAAAAATATTTAATCCAGTGTACTAATTAATATCTTATGCATTATAGGCTCTATTGAAAATAATAAGGATGATGTAAATACACCAGGTCAAAATAACATTTAATATAAAAAATATTTAAAATTAATAGCTAACTATTTTTATTTTAGAATTTAAAATTAAACACCTAGTCATAGTTTTAACTAAATTAAAATTGCCAGTACAAACCACTTTGGGTAATTTATTATTTTAAATAATTTTGGCTAACCAAAATATTTTGACATTTATAAGATATACCCAAACGTAGGAGGGAAGAAAATGATCTTGATACACTCTTTTATATGCCCAAAGACCATATAAAATCACTACCTAGTACAAGTAATATAATCTATTAAGATTTAAATATTTTTTATTATAGATTTAGATATATCAAGTATTACATTTAATAAAAATGATGATAGTCAACAAAATGAACACACCAAATCATTAATTAATATAGAAAATCAAAATTTTAATGTGAACTTGATACCATAAGCAACAATTTACCACCCACATCAGGTATTTTATAATGACCTTATTTAAATGAATCACTAATTAATATAGAAAATCAAAATTTTAATGATGAACTTGATACCATAAGCAACAATTTACCACCCACATCAGGTATTTTATAATGACCTTATTTAAATGAATCACCAATTAATATAGAAAATCAGAATTTTAATGATGAACTTGATACCATAAGCAACAATTTACCACTCACCTCAGGTATTTTATGAACTTATATGACCTTATTTAAATGTATTCATTTAAATTTTAGAAATACCTAGATACTCTATAAAAAATTATGATAAAAATAAGCTAAATACACTTGATCACTTCAAATCTCTACCTAGTAAAAGTAATGTTAACTATTACCTTTAAATATTTATATCATAATTTTAGGTATATCAAGTATCATATTGAAGAAGAATGATAGTAGTCAACAAAATATTATAGGCTGTATCAATTTAGAATTTAAAGGTTATCTAATATGTTGTTTTATTTTATTTATTTTATAGGAATATCTCAATTAATATTCACACCAAGGGGTAAAAAAAATAGTGATAACAAACAAAAAAATACACTAAGTCACAACAAATCACTATCTAATAAATGTAATGTAATCAATTACTTATTAATATTTACATTAAAATTTTAGATATATCTAAAAAATCTAGGGAGAATTTAAATGGAAATGAAGTTCCACTCATGTCAGGTATTAGTCTTATTT
The DNA here is from genome assembly GCF_954871325.1 of Gordionus sp. m RMFG-2023. Classification (NCBI taxonomy): domain Eukaryota; kingdom Metazoa; phylum Nematomorpha; class Gordioida; order Chordodea; family Parachordodidae; genus Gordionus; species Gordionus sp. m RMFG-2023. Next base: position 41,842,034 of record NC_088776.1, read on the forward strand.
AAATTATATTTATTTAAAATCTTAGCAATTCCCACATACTCCAGAAACCTAAGGGTTAATAGAAAACCAATTATACTAGATCATTTAGAACCATCACCTACTACAAGTGATATAGTCTATTACTTTATACTTATAATAATCAAAAGTTGGTTCCAAAGCTAACATGTCATCTATGATTATTAGCCTAGGTTTCTCAATATTAATTTTAAACATCTATCATATATTGGTAAAAAAATATTGCCAACACAATTTTGATTTTTTCACTTTGAAGAATATCGACTTAAATTTACAGTTTAAAAAAAACATTTATTTTTTAATCTATATTTTTAATGTGTTTACTAATTATAAAATATATTTATAATTAAGGCAATATAATATTTATAATTAAAGCAATTTATATGTGTAATACTAATATTTATAATTAAGGCAATATAATATTTATAATTAAAGCAATATAATATTTATAATTAAAGCAATATAATATTTATAATTATAGCAATATAATATTTATAATTAAATCAATATAATATTTATATTTTAAATAATCGCTTTTTATTTGTAAATAACTTCTAAAAGTATAATAAAATGAAACGTATATCAATAAAATTGTGTCAATGTGTTATTTTAATTAAAATTATGTCAATGTGTTATTTTAATTAAAATTAGTGGTTAATGGCTCAATTTTAGCCGATATGGCTAACTCAATATATTAGCCAGAAAATTTTGCTCATGGAGATACAAGTTTTATATTATTCGAGAAATCTCTAGGCTTGAACAATATTTTTTGGCAAAAATATTGAGTTAGCTGTTTATAAAAATCAGCTCAAGTCGAGCCGTTTAACAACACTAATTAAAATAATTAATAATTCTAGGACTTTTATATTATAAGAAAAACCAATATAATTTTTAAGATAAACCCGGCCGAAGGCCGGGCAAAGGGCCGAAGGCCCGTAAAAGGGGGTCTGGGGGGCGAAGCCCCCCAGGCTTTTATATGTGGACCCCCTCTAAGGTAAATTCCTAGCTACGCCACTGGTCATCACAATAGACTAGGTAGTCACAATAGATTAGGTAGTCACAATAGATTAGGTAGTCATCTCCATAGGTTAAGCAGTCTCCATAGGTTAAATAGTCATCACAATAGATTAGGTAGTCACAATAGATAAGGTAGTCATAATAGGTAGTCATCTCCATAGGTTAAGCAGTCTCCATAGGTTAGATAGTCATCACAATAGGTAGTAAATTGGTAGTCATATAAATAGAGTCATCTCAATGGATTAAACAATCGTCACAATAGGAAGTCACCACAAAGGTAGTCATATAAATAGAGTCATCTCAATGGATTAAGCAATCGTCACAATAGGTAGTCATATAAATCGAGTCATCTCAATGGATTAAACAATCGTCACAATAGGTAGTCAAATCAATAAATAAGGTAGTCATCAATTTCAAATTTAATTTAATTTATACTTTTTTATTTTAATTTTAGGCAAATTTTCTATATTTTATTCTTTTTTTTTTTACAAAAACGTAACAGGGCGCCATAAAAGAAACAAGAAGTTAACAAGTTATATTTATTCTAAAAAAAATTTTTTTTTTACCTTTTATAATTTTGTAAATTTGGATAAAATTTTGACTATCGAAAAGAAAAGTCAAAAAAAATTTTATTTTGTCCTTTTATCATCTCCAATATCGAACGACGAATTTGATAAGTAATTCGTTTACTTTTTATTTTTACAAAAGAAATCATGGTAAGGATATTTTTTTTAATTTTTTTTTTTAAACTTTTATCATTTAACTTTAATTTAAAACGAAAAACGTACCACCGTAACCGGGGCACCATAAAAGAAATAAATATAAAACTAAAATAAACTATTTAAATTAATTCTCTTTAAATCAAATTTATTATATATTTTTTATAAAAAAGTTAATTTGAACATATTAAACAATCAACGTTAATATATTTTAAAAATAAACAATATTCAAATAAAACTAAAATTTATAATATAAGATTAACTATTCAAATTTAAGATTAATTCTTTAAATTTATTTAAATATATGATCAATCAACACATTATTAATGGGAAAATATGCGGTAGTTTTATCATGGCCTTTATAACAATACTTACGACCGTTTTATGGTTGAGTTGACAATGTCGTTCATGATTCTATTTTAGAGGGGGATTCCAAAACTGACACTTTGGCAGAAATATCATTTTGCGTTCTTCTTTTACCAGTAGCCCAAGGCCTCAGTTTTATCAGGACGCAATGGGTGTTGTACACTGCTTTGGTAATCCGTCATTATTCACTACTTTCACCTACAACCCTAAATGGGATGATATTATACATTAATTATTTCCTATGCAGACGACTGCCCAGATTTATTTTGTCGCTTTTTCCATCAAACAAAAATTAAAATTTCATAAAGGATTTGCTCTTAATTTTATCAGACACACAAAATAATAGTTAATCCTCATCATTTTTTTAAAAAAATTACCTAAATTTATATGGCAATAAAAACGAATTTCTTAAAAAATATATAAATAAATTGCATATAAGTTTCATTAGTATTGAATGGTATTTTTGTAATTTAAATAAATAGCATTTTTTTGTACTTAAAATAAAGATATAGATAGCCCTTATCAAATTTTTGATAAAAGGAGTTAACCCACTAATTGGTAAATCCGAGATTTCCCCTTCATGCGATGATAAATTATTTAGAAATTTAACTATCTCCGGGTTTGGGAAAAAGTTTTGAAAATTAATATGGGTTAGACTGGGATTGGAAAATATTCCTCAAGATTAATATTTGCTTGCACCTGACTTGGGAATATCTTTTACAAACTATTATTTGCTGGGCTAGGAAAAATTTTCAAAATACCTGGCTTTAAATTTTTTAATGTTAAATGTTAGTCTTATGTAATCAGTAATATATTTACAAATAGTTTTGATATTAAGCTCATTTAAATATATTTAGACTCAAAAAATAGTTTCCACTCTTAGTCTTAATGGGCTGGACTCAATGACATTGGTTGGGCTTGACCTAAATGGGGAGGGAAGGGGGGTTTAAAAAAAATATAAATTGTATATGATTTTTAAATAAAAGGTAACATCTTTCTTAAAAAAACGAATAAAATTCTCATTCTCCGTCATTTTTGACGGGCTCTCTACTAGTATATATATAACGAAACTCCAACGGGGTGTTTCTTCACTTAATAGTTGCTAATTAATAAAATTGGTTAAAGCTCGATTACTTCCTAACAAATTATAGTGCACGTAGTTATCACTTATTCGTAGGCGCGTACTCTCAGATAGTCTCAATTTTTTTAATAATATTCCTTAGAAGAAATGATATAGATTATTTGATTCTTGAATTTAAAAATTAATACCAATAGCAACTTTACAAAATTTGATAAAGAAATAAAAACAATTTATTTTAATGTTGATTCCAACCTAGGGTTGAGCTATGATGTTCATCTAAAACCCTATTATAGGAACAGAATGAATTAAAATAGATACTCCAATCTATTATTAATTAGATCGGAAATAAATCTGGTAAATATTTTAGAAACAAAGGCAAATTCCGCTAATTTATAAATCTTATTCAAAAAAAATCAATTGCATTCCTTGAATTTCTTTATGTATGCATTTTTATTATATATTTTCCAGATCGATCGACTTCGGTAACGTAAAGCATTTACCTGATAAACATGAATTATAGTCACTTTTCATCTCATTTAAACATGTGAAAATGATCTTACCTCATTATAAACTTAGGCATCTTATAAGGTGTCATTCCTATCAAAATGATCCTGAAGATGATTATTCTCAGATATGGGATATTAAATTTGAGCCAGATATTGAAGATATAGGTACTAGAATTTATGGAAAGCGTTTAATACATAAAATTTTAGATAAAACAACATCTAAATGCGCAATTGTTGGTCAAGATTATTTAAATATTGTTGACTGTGAAAATGGTAATATTGATATGAAATTTAAATGTCCGAAGAGAAACGATAAAGATGAAGTTTTTTTTAAAACTCTTAACATGAATATTTAAGTTAAATTTAAAATTAAAACTATTTATAAAATAACATATATAAAAACTATTAAGATAATACTATAAAGACTAAATTTAAAAGAATTTATAATTAGTTATAGATTTAATAATTGAATTCCAAAAAAGAAACCATAATTATATCTAAAAATTTTAATTTTTTATAAATAAAAATTCCTTGACCTTGTTTCAGTGTCTAATTTTGCCACCTATATTTTATAAAAGCTTGAATTTTATTGGTAAAAAGAGCCATTGATGTATGTGAATATAGGAATAAAAAGGACATTGTTATGATCTTTACTAGCTGATAGCCAGTCAAGAATGATGAGGAATCCGAATTTTCTCCTTTATTTAATGATGGATAAATAATAAATTTTACCTTTATTTGATGTATGAATCAGAAATTTTCCAATCTTATGAGGTGTGATTCAGAAATTTATATTTATTTAAATAAGGGGTTATCTAAAATTTCCCATTATTTTTGATAAAATATGCATATGATGTATATATTTAGTTTATGTGCACAATAAAAAATCTTTTAAAATAAGTTTCTATTCATTTTTATTTGTACCAGAAGAGTTTTGTTTCTTTTAACAATTTTTTTACATCCAGATGTGATGGTTTTCATCCTTCTCAAATTTCGTATAAAATCTTAAATTTCAAGCAAATTTTAAAAAAACATATTCTTAACAAAGCCATTATCTGCTTCCATGATAACAATTACATTGATTTATTGAGTTGGAAAATTACAGACCTATGATATTTCATAAAAGTGATAATACATAAAACATGGCTCAAAATTATAAATAGTTGTCTATTTTCTAATTTATCCATCAATAAGAGGAGAATTTTTGTTTCATCCATCATCAAATTAAGGAGAAAATTGTAATTCTTTGTCAATCTTGATGATCTATTAGCTAGTAATCATAAATGCAAATGTTTACTTATGCGTAAAAATTACCTTATTAAAAGATATAATTGTATAAAATTTAAATATTTATTAAATTGGGGGATTGGATCCTTCCTTAAGAGTTTTATTAATAGAAGGCACAAAGCACTCCTTGGTCAATTGTTCTCCAGAGTTTTGAGTAAGTTTGCATAAATTTTAATTTTTTGTCAATCTTGATGATCTAGCTGCTGCTAGTAATCAAATAAATGTAAATGTTTACTTATGCATAAAAATTACCTTATTAAAAGATATATAATTGTATAAAATTCAAATATTTATTAGATTGTGGGATTGGATCCTTCTTTAAGGGTTTTCAATAATAGAAAGCACGAAGCACTCCGTAAATTTTTCTCTAGAGTTTGAGTAAGTTTGTATCTTCTTATGACATGGATCCATTCTTCAATAAGATCTTTATTGTAAGAAAATATATTTGATAATTTAAACATTGATACTGTGAAATCTAAATTCTAACCCTCTGATGAATTGGCTAGGCTATATTTCTTAATTTGATAAATTTCCATTTATTGATAATTTATCTAAATGTGAGGCACCTTGAGTATACAATGTAAATATTTATTAAAATAAAATCATCTGTAACATAATTACCAATATCTTTAACATCTTCTGGTGAGGTATCTTGGGTATTATATAAAATCATCTCCATTAAAAATAAAATATAAAATCTAGCATCACATGATAGAAATTAAATTATTATTGCTTAACATTTGCATGATGATTTTTTATTGGGCGAATAATTTTTAAAAGATTACTGTTGGCTAAATTTGATTTATGTTGTGACATGGCCTATATATATTATAGATATTTTTTAATTTTTTGGGTTAGTGGATTGATGTTGATGCTTGGCATGCAGACACACAAGTATATTCTCATATTAATGATTTGCTAAGGGATAGTTGTCATATATCAGGCCTTAATTCATCTAAGTTTTTATGTTATTTTATAAATAGTTTTAATAAATAGTAAAAAAAAATTAACATATTTGGTTTTATTATTAAATATGAATAAATATATAATGTTCATTTATTGGAATTCATATGATAAAATTTTATGCAGGATTTAATTTTTTAAAAAATATTTGCCTGTAATTTTATTAGGAATTATATACTCTCTGCTGGTCAACTGTTCAATATAAGGAAAATATGACACAATATACTAATATACTGGCAATGGCAGGTGCACTAAACCATTTAATTTATTATCATTATAAAATAGGTAAACTTAGAAGTATTTATTTAATCCAGCCATCTCAATTATCATGGTATGAAAACCTAAGAGGGCATAAGGGTCCAATAAAGGCTCTCACTTTTCATCCTATCAAACATAATTGGCTTTTCAGTACTACTTAAATTTTTGAAATTTATTATAAACAATATCTTTAATTTGATTATTATAATTAAATAACAATCATTATATATTATATTTGGTTAAGTAATCACCAATTTTTTTTTAACTAAGGCTAAACCATAGCTTTTTTGGCAAAGACTAATCCCAAGCCCAGTGCTGTGCCAAAATATTGGCCCTTGGGAAAGAATGGAGATTTGTTGGAAAACATGATAAGGGATGTGCCTTTAGACTTAGGGTATGTTTCATGCCATGTCATTCAGTCTCCATTTCATATACTGGTTTTAAATTATAATTATAGGTTTACTACCCCTCCACTTTTTATACCACCCTTAGACAAGGCCTAACTAAGCCTGGTGGATTGCCAATCCAATTCTTTTGACTAAGACTAAGCCGACATCCACATTTGAGTGCAAATGCAAAACTGGCTAAGTAAAATCTCGCTGATTATTTGCTAGCAAAATGGCAATCATATTTGAACACAAAATTTTTATTTTTTTATGAGATATATTTAGTATATTAAAAATCAATGTATAAACAAAAAAATGAAGGAGAATTTTATGTTCTTTATCCATGGATATTAATGAAATTTTATAATGTCTAAACAATATTATGCTGGAATAATTATCTATTAACAATATGTTAATTCAATTATTTAATTAAATAATATATGTAAATTTATCATAAATAATTATTTTAAATGTATATATTTCTTTAAATATATCTATTTTATTAATTCAATTATAAATTTGAAACTCTATGATATTAATACTAGTGGTCTGCATCGGGCCTAATTTTTCAAGCCCGGCCTGGCCCGAAATTCTTTTAAAAAAATTTTGCCGGCCTGCTCAGTCCGAATTTATTTAAATATAATTAATTTTTATAATTACTCAAAGTAAACGATATATGTTATATGGGGTCTACTTTCTATAAATAAAACCACATATTTTTATTTTACATAAAAAATTCAACATAAAATTGATAAATTTAGATGTATTTTAAAAAATTTCTAAGGCCCGACCCAACTCTGCCCAAATTTTCTTAAAAAATATTAGGCCCGGCCTGGGCCTACTTTTGCACTAATTAATACACTTAAAAATGAAAATACAAATTCTTAATTTTGTTAAAAAAGGAACCATAATTATATCTAAAGATTTCTATTTGAATTTTTTGACGAATATATAAAAATTCCTTTGCTTTGTTTGTAAAATGATGAATTTTGCTCTCAGGAAAGAACAAAAGAAATAAAGTTTCAAAAACTTATAGGTTAAGAGCTAAGAATGGCCGTTTTTGTTGAATAAAAAGGAATGAGATTTTTGTATTTATTGATCTTATTTGTTTTGCTTGGGTTAGTGGATTAATGTTTGAGAGAAATGATTTGCCGAGGGTCCAACTTATAGTTGTCATTAGTCATCTACATCGAGTCTAATTTTTCAAGCCTGTTATAGCCCGGCCCGATCCTGAAGAAATTTTTTTATTTGTCCCGAAAAGCCCGACCAGAAAATAAATTATTTGTCCGCCCGGCCCTTCCCGAATTTATTTAAATATAGAAAAATTTCGTTTTTTTATTATTGTATAAAAAATATACTATAAATAAAAAAATATTACCCCCTTGTTTCTTGCAAGAATTTTAAAATATGTATTTATTTGACAAAATGTAATGATATCATATTTAAAAATTAAGCCCAGCCCGACCAGAATTTTTTAAAAAATATTAGGCCCGAACCGAAATAATTTTTTTAAATAGACCAAGCCCGGCATGAAATTCTTTCGGGCCGGGTACGGGGGCCGTGATTTGCAGATCTCTAGTTGTCATACCACCAGGTCTTAAGATATCTACGTAAGATAAATTTATGAACTCAGGATGATTCGGAATCTGGGCAGCTGTTAAATCTCGATTTATTGCATGATTTGTTGCTGTGTGGTATTGGTGTCGCTTTTAACTGTATATAAATTGAGGGCGGGAACTGGTGATTTGCATTTGATACAGGCATGCGGCTATACGATGTCACAACCTAGACGTAAACCAATGGAAATTCTGACAGTTTGGTCTCCATTAGCTAGTAAAAGCAAGTCTGAAAACTTCATAATATTTTTATAATTTTTCACAACATTGAGTACATTTTATGCCGTTTACCGGCACATCAAAACTTATTTTCAAGCGTAAATGTCTATACATACCAAAATTTGCATATTTTCCGTTCATCGTCCTTTTTCAAAAACAACAAATTCTAGCCAAAATTCAGGACAAATTCAAAATATTTTTGGAAAACATTTTAATCATTAAATACCCACTTAATTGGTCACTCGCTCAGTTATCTTCTAAATTGGGTTGTCGACTATTTTGCTATCAATCTATTATCTTTAGCTTCATTTTTATGATCCAGATTAACAAACAACTCAATGATCTCAGGCTTTATATGACCCTCCGATCGTTTATTAGTTGGAGCTACTAGCGTTGCTAGGGGGCACGGGGGCTCAGCCCCTTATGTGCATCTTCACTCCCCTTAAACATCAACATCAATCCACTAATCCAAGCAGAAACAAAAAAGATCAATAACATCCCTTTTATTCCAATAGTTACTTTTACAAACGACCATCCTGTAAGTTTTTAAAAATTTTAATATAATTTTATTTGTAATATCTATTAATTAGACCAATAATTTGATTTGTTTTATAACATTTCCATATTATGTAAAAACATTTTTATATATGGTTATTTTACTTTCCGTAATTATTGTAAAATCATTTTGATATAATTTTAAAAAATTATATTATTAATAATAAAAGTTTTAAAAAGTTAAAAATGTGAAAGTTTTAAAGTTTTCGAATATAGTCTTATGTTTTGGACGCAAGTTGAAGTAGGAGAATGAGAATTAAAGTATTATGCTAAGTGGTAAAAATATGATATTTGGATAATTTTCACCATTTTTCCTCGTTCGATGAATTGGAGCATTATCCATTATTAGCAATGAAAAATTATATATAATTTATCGAGGTATATTTTGAATTTTATGGCAATGAAAGCCTCATCTATAATTATGAATTTTTTCAATCCACTTATTCCTTTTGTGCATAGGACTTGTATATTTTTCCTTTGGAAGGGAGTGACTTAACAGATGGTCTATATTCCAAGGGTGCCCACTTATAGTGCGAAATAATGTCGATATTAAAACCTGCCACTTTCAGGAAGAATACATTTTCTAAAGAAATATTTTTTCTCTTGTCACAATATTCCTTTCGAATTTGAATTACATCTAGAGCGCTTCTTCTATCGGGTTCTTTCCCAATCCTTTTCCTACTCTAACTTATTAATTCAATACATTTTGATATGGCCGACTCGCTCATTCTTAGATATGGCGGTTATGTTCTAATTTTTGGTGATGTAGCCGTTATTACCAACAATACAGTTATCGAATAATTAGATAAAGGGCCATCGTAATATTTGGAGAAAGCTTCCCGCTCAAAACGATAAACTAAATATTTAAATCATGGATAATTGTCTTTGTATTGGGCTGCATCAAATGGTTTGCTCCATATTTTAGCCAATTTAATTTTTGCTTCCCAATTACCATTTTTTCCACAAACGAATAATAAAATAAAAATTTAGTTGCTTTTGAATAAATGGTTTTCACATCGATTTATAATGTTAGACATCAATTGGTATCTATTTATTTAACCCCTCGAGAGAATATGATGTTTCATTAGGTGTATCTTAAATTATGTATATAGTTAGTAAATAATCATATATTATATTAACAAACCTGAAAATGGAGATAGTTTCAAAATACTAGCCATAGAATTTGACATATAAAAAAAATAAATAAAGATTTTTAATTGGAGAAAAAAATTATTAGAAAATTTAATTTAAATTGCAAAAAAATTACCGGAAGTTTTTATCTCAACATTTTTTTAATAGTTTTTTAAAATAGAATATCTTTCTCAATAGGATTTTATAATAATTACGGAAAGTAAAAGGGTCAGTTTATCTTTTCAAGCTGGAAACTTTCCCTGAATTTTACGATAACCCTTTATCAAATTATATAATAAAACAACGAAGTCGGAAGAAAATAGATAACACAGAACTTCAATTGAATATAATTGAATTGTTTATTAATAATAACGGCTATACCATCAAAAATATAAACACTTACGGCCACATCTGAGAATAAGCGAGTGGGCCATATCAATACATCAATGAAACCCGATATAAGAAATGTTCTAGATGTAATTCAAATTCGAGGAGAATATTGTGACAAAATGAAAAATATTTCTTTTGAAAATATATTCTTCCTGGACGAGACAGGGTTTTATACCCACATTATTTTCACTATGGATAAGCATCTTTGGTAAAAAGGTCATCAGTTAAATTACCCCCTACCAAGGGGACAAATATATCAGTAATATGCAAAAAACTAATAAAAAGACTGAAAAAATTGCAATATAGATGGGGCTTCCACGGCCATAAAATTCAAAACCTACCTCGGTTAATTATCAAATTTTTACCATCAAATTAATTATTAATAATGGATGATGCTCCTATTCATCAAGCAAGTATAATAAATGAAAATTATTCAAATATCATTCTTTTACCATCTTACCACAATTGAATCCGATCGAAAAAATTTTCGGAGTTCTTAAAAATTAATACCGATCCTCTTAAACCAATTAACAGAATAGAAGTTATGCTACTACCACGCATATTTTGAATTTCAAATTTTTATTCTCACACCACATTGAAGATAAAATTCGATGCATTCCTTTAAATGATTGAATTTATAATTGATTTATATTGTATAATATTTTATATACTTTGAATAAATAATAAATTATTTTGGCATCTCGAATTGATCATAAAAAAATCTAAACAAATAAGAATAAACTGAAAACTCATTCGAATTTTCCTTCATGTTTTTTAAGAAGTTATTTTAATCATATCCTGATTTCCAGTCTAAAAGTAAAATTATAATACTACCAGGGCTGTGCCGATATTAAATATCGGATCAGATCGGCACCGATATCTCGAGTTTTCCAAAAATGTCGGATCGGGCCGATACCTGCAAAAACCCGATCCGATCTTTTTACTTTTCTTTTTTTGTTATTTTATGTACATTTATTTTACATTAATAATATTTTCTAAATAATTTTTTTTAAACAATGCAAATGCACAACACCTCTTAAATTTTATTTATTTTTTAAAATAGATTTATAGTATTTTTAAAGTTTTTTTATAAAAATAGAAAGGAACACCCAATTATTTATTTTAAATCTTTTTAAATAATGCCAATTTTATTATTTATACTTTAAATAAAAGAATTTTTTAAAATATGTTATCTGAATTATGGAAATATTTTACAAAAGACAAAGATAATTTTGCAAAATGCATTATCTGCGGAATTCTAATTTCACGGGGAGGAATAATGAAAACTTCATTTAATACTACCAATATCCGGTGTTTTAAATTATTTTAGAAATCAAAAAATTAAATTAATTGCTTAATTTGTTTTTTTGCATAAAAAATATTGATTTCTTTTCGAAGTGGGGTGGTGAAAAATCAATATAAATATCGGATTGGTTTAAACCAATATCGGAGTATTTTTATAGAATTTTTTTTAAAATTCTCATTCCCCCTACTTGAGTCCAAAACATAAAAAAACTATATTCGAAAACTTTAAAACTTTTTACATTTTGAAAAATCTTCATAGCTTTAAAGCTGTTAGTTTTATTAGAGTTTTAAAGCTTTTATTATCAATATTATTTTTTTAAATTATATCAAAATGTTTTTTACAATAACTACGGAAAATAAATTAACCATATAAAGAATGTTATTCCACAATATGGATATGTATTACAATAAAACCATATTATTACTGTTATATATAAAAAATATTTTTTAAAAATTACCTTGATATTTTTCCATTTTCCTCAGATGATTTGATGAGTTCTTGATGTACCAAGTGCAATAGGTTACAAATGCAATACAAGTAGAGAAATCGGAGAAAGACTAAGGAATAAGATTACACTAAATTATATTTAGTTTAATTTTTTCTATTTCTAGTGTTGTTAAAGGCTTGATTTTTAAAAACGGTTATCCCAATATTTTAACAAAAAATACGTAAGCCTCGAGATTTCGTTGATAGATGTCCAAACTTTTCTGCTATCTATGAACAAAATCTCCAGGCTTGCATAATATTTTTAGGATAAAATATTGAGTTGTTTTTAAAAATTTACCTATTTCTTCCATAAAAAAGTTTTAAAAATGACAAATTCTCGCTCATCTGAATTACATTGGCAATCATCGAATATATGATGCTAAAGCATATTTAAAAATTAATTATATTATCTATTTTAATTTCTAAAAGTAAAAAAAATATTGTAAAATTACGATGATATTGTCATATTTCTAAGCTAAAAGAAAGGGAAATCTCGGTGAAGCCAAAAAAAATTAATTAAGCCTGAACTTAACCTAGAAAATCTGCGATAGACCTAACCAAATAATTCCTCCTAGCCATAAATCAAAAAAAATCGACTCATGATTAGTCTTACTCTTAGCCAAATTAAATCAAGCTTGGTCTTAGTTGCCTAAAAATCGCCAATCTTATTACCCAGCTATAATACACATACATATTTCAAAAATGTTTAATTTAATAAAATATTACATTTATCATTTTTTTTAAAAAAAGGTGGTGACATGTTGGGTCAGATCATAGTGTGGGATATTGCCATCCCAACTATACTTAAACCTCGTTTAAAAAGTAGGAAAATAGGCGAATTCAAAACTCCAGTTGGGGACATATTACAAATGTGTGTATCTTCCAGTACCGATACTCTTGTCGTAGCCACACAAAAAGGATTATATTTTTGGAGCGACCTGTCTGATGATAGAAAAATTTTAACTTCTAATCTCACGTTTATACTTTCGAATAATTGTTTTTAGCTCCCCCTACCCCTCCCTTTTGAGTAAAAAAAATATATAAAGATTATTTTTATGATTATCAAAAGTTTTCGGGTTTTTTAAATATATTTTATTTATTTTTATAGCTAACAATTCCGATTTCAAATATTCCCGGGCCGGGTTTAGGGCCAGGCCTGCAGGTCTCTGATTTTAATTATCCGAGTTAAAAATTTATTGATAAACTATATTAAATAGCTAAACAATATCTTATCGATTTAGGTCACAAAAAATATTTTTAAAAATTACCCTGTCCAGAAATGGTAATCCTTTTAAAAATTTTGATTTATATATTTAAAACAAAATTGATTTATTTAATATCTAGGCGCTTAAATATAAATAATTTTTAAAGAATAATGATTTTCTTTTCGAAATTTAATCTATTCCTTTTTTTCGGGTAATCTTGGCTCTCCTGGTTATTACCTATGCCTTTAAATACTTTATCAGACATCAAAGTTTTTTTTAAAATATCCTATCCTTAAAAAAATAATATAGTCAAGCTAATTTCAAATCGATAATAAATTGTTATTAACAGAGAGGGGGGGGGATGCAATATATTTTGCATTATCATAGTTTATTTTGCTAAATTTAAAAAGAATGTTTAATGATATATATATAGACCCACCCGTATTATTCTTCCCTTTTCGCTCGACCCTATGTCCGATGATGTATTAGAGATCGTGGACGGATTATGCTTGGTTTCGAAAGAACTTATAGGTTTCAAATTATTTACGACTAATTATGAGTTATAGAATCTTGTTAAATATACTGATAGAAAAAAGAAGAAATTGGACGTTCTTTGTTGCTTTAAGAAGATGGCCACTGCAAAAATTTGTTATTTTAATATTTGTAACTTAACAAAAAAGAAAATATAAATGATTTTTCTGCTAAAAATGTTCTTACTAGATTGAAATTTGATCTAAAATTTACTAGATATTTTTTTATTTGCTAAAATATTTAGGAAAGTTAATTGAGAAAAATATTTTATATTGTTGATTTACAGAAAGGATAGGGGCTAGAACATCAATAGTAGTGGAACGTGACATTGATGAATGGTATATGAAAGAATTTAAGAATCAATTTTTTTATACCAAAAATTAATTCATGTTAATTTTCAACAAAAATAATATTCAAGTGATAAATGAAAATTAATGCGAATTAATTAATTTATTAAAACTTAATATTAGAATGATAAATATAAATTAATACGAATTAATTTAGTTAATAAAACTACTATTCAAAAAACGCATATTAAAAAAGAATAATAAAATAAGCGGAATTAATAATATAACACTTAATCGGTTGTAATATCGCTTTCTTCGATTTTATTCCTTGAAACTTCCACCTAGAGAAAATAAATCGCTGTTTGTCAAAAGACCGCTACCCTAGGCACAGTGCGATAAATTTGATTGCCAAGGTCCTAAAATAGGATAATATACCAAACTCTTTTCTACTTGTTGGTCTAATATCGGTGTCAAAAGGCCGTGGATTAATGCTTATCCCATATGTGATCCTGAACTTTACATGAATATACATAATCGCCAGATCGAATTTCCGTTAAAACTGCCTTTAATTGGACAAAAACCTTAAACGAAACAAATATTCCTTCTTAATAACGTAATTTTTGTCCGTTGCTAAACCCTTTCCTTTTTAAAAAAATTACTGGAAAAATTATTCGCGATCTATGCTGACCCAAAGAAATATTTTCACTTGAGAAAAGGCATAGAGAAATAAATATGTAAATCGAATCTATTTTATAACGACGGTTCTTTTAGATTAATATGGTGCATTATTTTTTTTAGTATGTATTTCTTATTTTTAAATAGTACATGTAATTTTATTATTTATATTGAATTATTAAAAAGAAATTGCATAAATAACCAAAAAAACAAATATATATTTTAAGATTAATAAATTAATATAAAACTTTCCATTTTTGAAGATTCTTTATTTTGAGGAATAATCCAAACTCAAACCCAGCTATGGATGTTACTAGCTCCTATAATTTAAGCATGCTAAAGAGTATTTTATTTAGGCGTGCAGAGCACTCATTTGCTCCTCACTACTATATCATTGCATATAATTATAAATAAATATTTAATCAGTAAGCATTTATTATATATTTCATTTTTTTCAAAAGCTTCCAGAAGTTCTACAGATAGAAATATATATATTTGGAATTTACATTCACTGGGAAACGGGAAATCGCACTTGGATCATTTTGCGGAAGATAAAGTAAAGCCAGCCATTGTAGCGATCATCGAAGGACCGAACACTAAAGAATATTTTATGAAAATGTCATCTTCCTACAATTCTAGTAATGTTATTTAGTGTTAAATATTCGTTTTTTTTGTAATTGGGGGTTAGGTTGGAAGAAAATAAACTCTCTTTAAACATGATTTGTTCATAAAGTTCAAAATATCAAAGCTATGATATACAAAGTTTTATTATAGAATATGAACGCGCGACATATCATTATAAAAATTACATTTTTAATCCAAAGTTGAAACGACTTCTTGAATATAAAATTTGTTCCATATAAATATATAAATTTATATCTATTGACGTGTTGGTTAAATAGATAAATAAAATTTTAAGTAAAATAAAATGTATTACCTTAGGCATATAAAATTTGGAACGAAAGTTGCGTTATAAAAAAAAATAACTAAAAAAATAGAAATCAAAGTTATAAAAAATTGAAACTATTTAAATTAAATAATTAAGTTACAAAAATAAAAACAAAAATCCATATTATCAACATTCTCATTTTTAAAAATTCTAAATAATTTAATTTGCTTAAAATAAATAGTATTTTTTTAATAATTAGTGCAATGAGAATGACGTAATATAAAATTTTAATTTGATTTATTTCATAATTATAAATGTAATATTTAATGCCATTCATAAATATTCATTTTTTCTCATTAATTCCAGTTTGCCTCACATAACAATATAACAACTCATTAAATATTATTATCTAATTTAAATTTAATATTATAAAGAATTTTTTTGAAAAAATCAAACTTTAATTTTTAATGTTATAATAATATTATATAAAATAAAAGGCTTTAAACTTTAATGAATTTTTTTTTAGCAAGTTAGTGTTGAGAAGTGTTTTTTTTGACACTCACAATTATATAATACTACCGGGCAAGTATAAATGATAATTTATTGGAGAATCCCTTAATTTATAGTTAATTAAGAGTAATGACAAAAGAAAATAGAAATAAAATTAGATACAATTTTTAAGGAACGCATTGGAACATAATTTGTTGTCTAGAATATAAAATAATATATGAATGAATAACCTATAAATGTGTAAATAAATTAAACCATACTATTTTATTGAAAAAAAAATTATGCTAATAAATTTAAATAAATATCTTTAATTTTAGGATTCGAATTATCGAATCTTCAGAAATTCTAGAAATATATAATTATTTTGCAAGTCATTCAAAAATGTCTTCAAATTTCAATAATATATATACCGTTTTGATTAATAATTATAATATTTTTAGTGGTACCTAACGAATTACCTATTTACCTTATAACTGGAGATGATTTAGGCAATATATGGATTTATGATGTGACAAAAGTAGTACGCGAATATACGACATCACTCAAAAATGGGCCTAATCTTTTTTCTACGCCCATTAATACAATAGTTGTTTCGGAAGTAATTACAATTTGTTTATCAATATTTTAGTACCTTGATATATTATGTTTCAGACATTAAAATGGAATATGGATTTAGAAGTAAACTGCTTAAATAAAGGTAAACTCGATAATCACAAAATTTTGCCTAACTGGAAAAATTTATCAAAAGTAATATTTTATTTGATGTATCATATAATAAAATTTAATCATTTAGATTGTTAATTGTGTTAGTTCTTCTTCAGATTTGAAATATATAACTGGAGGGATGAATAATAATATTCTTACAATATGGCAAAATGACGACTGATATATATTATTTTTATTTATCTCTAATATTTTATAGTATATATAATTGTGTAAATAAAATTGTAAATATTTATATGATAATGTAATTAATGAATCCATCTAATTCATATTTTGGTATAAAATGGTTTAAATTATAAACTGCAGAATCGAAATTCTTGGTACAATTTCACCCGTGGATCAGCTAAAAAATTTAGACCTGATATTTTAAAAATAAGCATAAATATGAAAGAAATATCAAAGTCAGAATATTTAGTTTATTCTCTATTTTTAACTTTATGCAACAAGTTTAAATATTCAGCTATGACTTTGTTAATTTGAGAATTTTTATCTAATTTATTCTATATATTTACACCCTGACCTATTTTTTTAAAAAAAAATTATTTTCTCAATCAGGCAAAGAAATAAGAATAGGAAATCAGTATAATAACATTTTTCAGGCCAGGGTGGTCTATATTTTATTGATGTTACTTTTGTCCCGCAGACCTAGCTAGCTGCAGAATTTATTTATATTTAATATAATTTAAGTTGTAAAAGGATTATTATATAATAATATATATTTATTAGTGTCCTTGAATAGCCAAACCCACTAAATGGTTTATTTTACAAGTTCTAGCTAAAGGGAGGGGAATTATTAGAGGCTATGGTTCCCATAATTTCTATTGTTAGACGGTCAACTTACTTCAGGCCTGAAATATTTTCTTTTTCCAAATATATTTAAGGTTATTACGACCGAACCCGAATTTTTTAACTTTATATGATTGATTTCTAGAAAACAAGAGTAGAAAATATAAGGTTGCGCAAACTTTATTTATTTGCTTTTAATATATTAAGTTATAACTGTCCTAACTTGATTACTGCATTTTTCAAAAACCAGTAAAACTTTTAGATATAATAATTTTTTAACTCTTATTTTTACAAAAACTTACATATCTCATTCTATTAGATTGATAGCTTCTGTAATTTACTAGTAATTTGTATTCATGTCGATTGGAGTGAACTCGAACTTGTGATTTTCTTGATCAAACTAGACCCAACAGTAATTTTTTGACCACGCTTCCGCCAAAAGTATAGGCGATTATTTCGCCGCCAAAAATTTTGTATGGCCTCATGATATAGAGTTTTGATTATTACAGAAAATTTATTTAACATTAACAATATAAAGATATTTTTGTATTAAAAATGCGATATTGTTTTATAATTGAATATCAACCGAGATAGGTTAAATTGTTATTAAAATAAATGTTATTACATAAAAATTTATAAACAGGATTTATATATTTGAAATGATGATTATATTTTATTTCGTTTTAAAAATAAAATAAAGAAAAACCCATATTTCAAATTACTAAAATATTTTTAATATTATATTATAATTATAAAAATATATTATATTTATCTTGACATAATAAAGAATAAAGTTTATATATATTGGAGCAGGCTTGTAAACGGTAACATTTAATGTGAGGGGGGGGGGGGGATGGGGTGTATATTTTGAAATAGATCAAATAGTCAAACATCTCGTAAATTTTTTATTGAAAAATTATAAATGCAAATTTTTATATTTTAACAATATATTAAAAAAAAATATGGGTTTTTTTTCCTAAACCAATAGAACTAAATAAAAATTTATTTTTCATCAATTATCTGATGCTCAATAAACCCTCTTAATACAGAATGAAGATGTTGATTTAGATCTGCATTGGGCGGGGTTTCGGCCCACTCGCTTATCTAAGTGGGCTGGCAAATAAATTTTTAAGAACGGGCGGGCGGGTTAAAAAAATTTAAAATCATTTAAGTAAATAATAAAAAATTGTTCCTATGAACTTTTTTGGATATTAAAAATTAAAATGTCCTTTTTTGGTATCATAAAAACTTTTAATAAATAAACTTTTTTGTATATTTAAAACTATATTGGTGGAAACGACAAGAAAGAGATTGCCAAAGTTATGAAGATTAACAAGAAAAATATTGGCAATTCCTGCAACTAGTGCTTCTTCTGAACGAGAATTTAGCATTGCTGGAAGGTTTTTAGAACAAAGAAGAACGTGTTTGAATCCAGAAAATGTCGATTCATTATTAATTACATATAATATCAATTTTATATTTATATTATTTTCGTAAATATTTTATTTGATGAAATAAATTATCCATAATTTAAATTGAATATTTTTTTATGCTTAATATAGTAACCAAAAAACTTTTTGTAGAGATGTAAGGTAATTTTTTTTTCTTAGATGCTTAAAAAATTGAAAGAATGGCCATTAAATTTTATAATAGCGGGCTTGGGTTAAAAATTTTTTATAAATAATGGGTGGGCGGGTAAATAATTTTAGATTAATGGACGGGCAGGAGGGTATATTTTTTCGGACGGGTTAATTTTTTATAAAACATTGGGTGGGCGGGCTTATGGTCCAAAACCCGCCCAATGCAGACCTCTAATGTTGATATCTCAATGATTAGTAGCTGCTGCATTTATATAATTATTTAAATTCAATATAATAATTCTTTTTATACATAATTTTAAATGCCGCTAATAATCTCTTAACGATTCTCATTTCATGCTTCAATATTAAGGTTTAAAAACAGAGGTGTCACTATCCTTTACAATATCAGGGGGAAGCTCCAACTAAAAAAATTTTATGGGGGGGGGGGGTAACCTAACACCTCCTAATTTGCGGACCTTCGACCCGCTTTTGCCCGACCTTCGGCCGAGTTTTATATTAATATATTATATTTTTTTAAAATTTGCTAACTGTGAACATTCATTTATTCATCACCCACCAGGAGTTGTAGCGTGCACCATGTATATTCACTAATATATAGATCCTATACATGATGTATACCCGTTTTATTATAGTGGACGGTGCCACTATGTAGTCAGCTAGCATAGTGAAGAAGAGAGAAATAAAAAATCCTATGTCAGGTAAATATATCCTTGGAAGATAACACTATGTCTATAGAGCGTGTCCTGTTCCAGAGGCATCTAAGTTTTCTATAATTGTAAAATTAGTCCATGAAACCCATTATCCTAAGAATCCTATTATCCTTTGTTTGTTTTTTCCTGTTTCCATATTTCCTATTTGTTTTGTTTATTTTTTCCTTCATTACTCTATGTCATTAATTGGAGTCAATATCTTGTGTCCCCATAAATCCTTGTCTGTACTAAACAAGCGATGCTCGGGATCCTCATTATATTTATAACATTATCATTATTTTTATAGTGAACGCGAATCATTATTATTATTCGATCTTCCATGATTATCATTGTCGTTCGTCCAGTAGAAGAAGAATAAAGAAAAAGAAAAGATTTATCAAAAAGGAAAAATAGAAAAGAGAAAAAAATACCATCAATCTCTTCATACTTCATTCTATCCATAGTTTCTAAGATAACCTGTGCCGAAAGCATAAATTGTCATTCAACTCCGGGAGAAATGGATAAAGGAAAATCAGGTGCGAGAGTAGTCTCATTCCTCCTAACGATTCCTGCTCTAGTTCAGCCCATGTCTAGGCATGTATTGTAGTTCCTTTAGATGTTTTTTGTTTTTACTGAGTGCCAAAAATCTGTAAACGAAAGATTGATCAAGTCCATATCCTTAAGACATTTTGCAAGGCAATAATATTTGGGAGCGCTCTGAACTGTGAATAATTATTCTGAATTTCATATTTTGTCATTTATTATATTATGCATACATAAACTAGCATATAAATAATTAAAACAATACAAGACATCTCTAAAAATAATCTTTTTTAATACAAAATCTATTTATTACAGTATAAAATATTTTCGATTGCTGATATAAAAAAATTTTGCGTCTAAAGAATTACAAGTGATAAAAAGGTTAATTAATTCATACATATGGCTCAATTAATAATGGTTAAAACTAATATAACTCTATTACCATTTTAAACAATGTTTTATAGAATGGAGTAATAAGGAAAAATTTATAGGCCTAACCAAATCAACAATTCTTGAAGAAAATAATATAAACGGCCAATCCAAATTATTAAATTTCTAAAAGATAATTTTCCATTTTTAGTGAAATATAAACGACTACACAGTTGACCATTATTTATCTAAAATATGCAATCATATGCTCTCAGGTGCTGTAGTAATAATCTTAACTTGTATAGCCACACAAATAATAGATGCTGGTTAATTTGCAGTCATAGCCATGACACTCACGATGTTAACTAATATCAAAATTTATTATGTTTGAAAAATTGATAAAACAAAAACACCAAAAATCTTTAGAAGAAATTATGCAAATATATCGAAGCCTTAAGTTATTTACACGGCAAGGATGCCATATTAGAAATAAAACATTTTGTAACTATAAAATAAGAACCAGTGTGATATGATGAAAGCAATTAAGATTTTATATATTATTGTCGCACCATCTCTAGTTGGTATATTATATCTTAAAATAATAGTAGTTTGTAATAATATCAAAAATATACTCGTATTAAAAATTTAACTCAAAACCATTTTCCAAATAAGAAAAAATAGCTTTTCCAAAAACACGTAAAAAAAGAGAAGAAAAGATATTTTATTTATTACATCTATTGTGGGATGAATAATAAGATGTTTTATTTCTAATAATATTTTTAAATAAATAGATAATAGATGGCGTTAAAGAATTGATTACAAATTATTACTTATATTTATTATAAAAAGCATTTATTAGTAAAATTTATTAAAATATTAACTGTAATATATTATGTAACTGTCAAATACGTCTAAAAATGGCATTTTACCTAATATTTTATAACCAATCATATATAATAAAAGATTATAAACTATAGGTCTACTTACTTTTTATAAAGAAATCTCTTAGGCCACTTCCAGACAGAACGTTTTTTCAAAGCGGTTTTTAGGTAATGTTACTAGCAATTTTTTTATTTATTTCCGAACAAATGATAATAATTTCTGGAATTAATATTTTATATAATATAATATTTTTAATCGACTTTCAGACGCCATTTAATCATAAATCTAAAACAAACTGGTTTGATTTTTATTAATGATTAAATGACGTCTGAAATGAGGTCGTTGAAAATTTTTTTTAAAAAATATTTTATTATAAAAAATGAATTCTAGAAATTATTATCTTTTGTTTGGAAATAAATAAAAAAAATTGCTTGTAATATTACCCAAAAACCGCTTTGAAAAAAAGGTTCTATCTGGCAGTGGCCTTATGCTTATTTGGAACTTGAAAATATTTTTAGGAAGAGGCATGGTAATTAAATTTAAAAATGAATAATATAGTTGAATAGTGATTTTGAACTCAGCTAATTACAATATTAAATTTGATAATTTTCAATTAATAAATGATTATATTTATTTAATTAGGGTTTTATAATAATTTAAATAATAAAAGTCAATTAAGCTTCAACTGTTAATGCTAAATTAATATTTAGTGACTAATATTGATATTCTATTTTTAACACAGAATCTGATTGCAAGCTGAGATAGTAAAAATATAATTTATATGTATTAATCTAATCTAATAATTAAAATAGTATTCATTTAATAAAAATTTAGTGTTATTAATTTTCAAATAATAAAATTAAATCTTACGTAATAGAATTATAAAAGAAATCGATCAGGGGGGCAATCAAAAAAATTTATTTTAAAAAATTTTTTGCATAAGGGGGCCATTCACATTTTTCAAGGGACTCAAGCCCCTGCGCCCCATCCCTAGTGACGCCACCATTTAAGGATGATATTGGAGCCATTTTATCTCAAATAAGATAATTTTGGTCAAAGGGGAATGTGTATTAAAACAAGCTAAATAATAATTTGTAGTAAATCTTTCTAAAAAAAGTCAACAAAATAATCAATTATTTTATAATAATTTCCACTAAGAGAACTCTAATTAGAGTGCTTTACACAATCAAATTTAAATTTGGCATTAATATAAATAGAATATTATTCATCCACATAACACATAAAAATAAAATGCAGGATGTAACAATATATAGTAATCCGGAGGGTGTTAGATAGTTAACAATACCCAATATTATATAAAATCATGAATATATATAATCATAACCATATCTAATTGACGAATATAATAATTCATAATTGTATAAATAATATATTACAATATATTTCTACATTACCACAGATATCAACCAAAAAATTATTTAGATTTTTGAAGTTTTACGAATCCTTGATAGGGCGTCAGATTAAATTTTATTTAAAATTTCCAGCATTAATTTTTATGAAGTCGAATGATTTTCACATCTATAAATTATTTTAATATATTAGTTATAAAGTCAAGACAATTTTTAGCATAACTAAATTAGTATCTGCTAACTGAAAAGACTAATTTAAGTGACACAAACGATCAGTGGTTTCAACTGAATCATTAGTGGAAATTTCCGTGCAGAATTCTATTGGAAAAGTAAAATAATACAACATCTCTAGCATCAAAATTCTCATAAATGATTTGATATAAGATGTTTACAAACGACCAACCTATCACTGGTCTAGAAGTCTCTTAAGTATATGGCATTTAGATTTACAGGATAGATAAATAAAACTACTAAAAATATTGTACAAGTGCTGAATTAAAAAAATCAAAATTTTTACAAGTTTATAATACCAATTATTAACACCAAGCAGCGCAGGGGCGTCGCTAGCCTACAATCTCAGGGGGCTCAACTAAATATTTTTATGGGGGGGGCAAAGCCCCCATACTCCCTAATTTGAGGGACTTTGGCCCTTGCCCGGCCTTTTGCCGGGTTTTTTATTTATATATTTTATTTTTTAAATTTGCTAAACTCTGAACAATTATTCTGAATTTCATATTTTGTCATTTATTATATTATGCATACAAAATAAACTAGTATGTAAATAATTAAAACTATACAAGACATTTTTAAAAATAATATTTTTTTACAAAATCTATTTATTACATTATAAAATATTTTCTATGGCTGATATAAAAAATTTTGCATCTAAAGAATTACAAGTTATAAAAAAGATTAATTAATTCATACATATACCTCAATTGATAATGGTTTTAAAAAACCATAATATAATATAATTCTTAGAAACTTACATTGACAAAAGGTCATGAAACTAATATAATTCTCTGTTACCATTTTAGACAATGTTTTATAGAATGGACTAATAAGGAAAATTTTTTAGGCCTAACCAAATCAACAATTCTTGAAGAAGAGAATATAAATAACCAATCCAAATCATAAAACTATATGGTGGTTATAACTTCCTCTTAGATGACATGATGGAATTTTAAGTAATCAAAAAAATTATTGTGAGATATTAAATTTCTAAAAGATTATTTTCCATTTTTAATGATATATAAACGACTAGACAGTTATTGCTCATTTAAATCATGCAATCATATGCTCTCAGCAGCAGGAGTAATAATCTTAAATTACATTGTCACACAAATAATAGATGTTGATAATTTGCAGTCATAGCCATGACCAGGGTTGCCAGGTCAAAATTTTCAAATTGCGGGAGAAATTTGGTATTATGCGGGAGAAATATGAAATTTGCGGTAGAAATATAAAAATTGCTAAAAAAAATTTTTTTATTAAAAATATATTAATTTATAAAAAAAACCAACGATCTTTTTTAAATATAAAAGAATGTAAACAAGATAAAATTTTATAAAAAAAATGATTTTAATTTTACAATTGAAAATATATTTTAGAATGTCCCGCAAAACAACCGCAATTGGAAATCTACCGTGTGTGTATAACATTATAGGGATAGGTTATCACGTATCACGTTAAATACATAATAAGGTACTCCAAAAATAAGAAATAATACAGATGCAACTACAGATGCGGCAATTATAATCACTTATCTTGTAGTACATCATTCACAGAGATACTTATCATCACAATGTTGGTAGAATCTTTTTCCCATAATATTTAACAACTCTAATATAAATGAAAACTATACTTGTAGAACAAAAATTAGCAAGACTATCATCAATGTTTTAGGGCCTAAATCCAAAAGGTCAATTCTTGACGATTTGAAAGATGGGCATACATATACAATTCTAACAGATGCATCTAGTCCTTGATCCTCCGCTATTTCAACAAAATAAAGGCCGTTTCAATAAAACTATTAAATTTTTTCCCCTCAAATAGTGAAAAATTTAAAGACATAGCTAACCATATAATGGTAAATATAGCAGATTCGAGATTATCAATAAATTGCATGTCAGCTTTCTGATCTGATAATGCCTCAGTGAATTTCGTAAAAACAGAGTGTATTTACAGAATTGAGTCAGCACAATATTGGTTGAGATATGTTCCTAATACCCGCCATCGATAAAATTTTATATACCATTAAAAAAATATTTTTTAAATAAAGATTATAAAAGCTGTCCCAACATTTTGAAAATTTTTTTCAATAATGAATGGCAGAGGTATATTTACGAATGATTTCACATGTAGAAAATCTACTACATGCTGTTAATGTGTAGTTACAATCAGAAGAATCTTAACAAAGATTCACAAAATTATAGAAGATGTGTTCTTCTTTACAGTTAAAAATTGACAATAAATTTTATGGCGCCATTGCTAAAACTTAATTAAATTTTATTTGAGATTTAAATAATAGAACTAAGTGTTTACCGTCGTTATTGAGATATTTATAAAATTCCTAGCATGACATATTATATATTTGTTTAACCATTAGCTCAGCCTCTAATGTTGTTATAGTAATCCAATTTCTCTCCTTTTTCCAGGCAGTCCTTATCAGGCTAAAAAATGCGCTCGGATGAGGCATTAGAATGAGGTAAGGAGAAGACATACTCGCATATTTTTTCCAAGCATGGGGATTTATCGTTATTACGAAAAAATTCTACCCATTTCTCCTCTGCTTTTAGACCTTCTAACTTTAAGTATTTTGGCGAATCATAAAAAATAGAGAGAATTACAATCTCCTCAAACAAGACATCAATGTCTTTCGGTATTTTTAATATATTTATTAAATTATAAAAAACCATCAATTGATGGTTTCTGTTCCAAGGTCATAATAATTATACATTTGTAAATAGAGTTATTAATATCAAATTTTGATTGTAAATATTCTAAAATTGGCTTAATAAAAATATCTACTTCATTTAAAAATTTATTAATTAGAGTATTATTTGAACATTTTAATATAATATTTTTAGCAATAGCGCCATAAAATTTATTATTAATTTTTAAATGTAGAGATGATCAGAGCTGTAGCATGATTTTGTGAATCTTTTTTAATAAAGAATATTCTGATTGCAACTAAATATTAACTGAATGAAGTAGATTTCCTACATGTGAAACGAATCCCAAATATGCTTCTGCCATTTCATACTCGAAAAAATTTTTCACAATTTTAGGACAGCTTTTAAAATCTCTATTTAAGAAGTATTTTTTTAAGGGTTTGTAAAATTTTAAAATTCTATTGATGGCAGGTATTAATGACAACCACATGATAGGTATATATCGCAACAAATCACACCATTTCAAGTCAGACCACTTCACCAACTCTTTTAATATATTAACTCTTTTAGTTGATGAACTAAATTCGTTAAAATATTTCATCACAATTATTTCGACATACTAGTACATTCATTGCCTTCTTGCAAGAATTATGTAGTATATGGCATATACTGCTGTTGCGTTATTCTAATTTCTTAATCTTATTATATATTTTTATAATCTAATTTTTTGTTATTTGTTATAATCTAATTTTATTTTATAAACGGCGTAACCTTACTTTTTTAATATTATTTTACTTTTTTGTATTTCGTTTATATTCTAATTTGGACCTATAAAAAATGTATATAAGAGAAGTGTGAAATGAAAAAGTTAGTTAATAAAATATATTTTTTATTTAATAAAGTTAATAAAACATATTTATTATTCACCGGCACATATTCATGTTATTCTACATGGTGCCTCCAGTTTTGGCAAAAGAAACTCGCCTTATGGAAAATTTTTTTAAAAATAAAATTTTTTTCCCTTTGTAAATATGGTTAATAAAAAAAATTATAAAATGGTACAAACAATTCTATATAAGATGGATAAAAAAAGGGTAAGTCATTTCAAAATTATTTTCATCAATTATGTTCGCCTTCAAACTACTAAATGTACCCCATCAAATCTCCATCTACGATATTTTGTTTGAGTTAACCTATAATTCCGATGTCAACTTTTATAGGATAGACGGTACGGAGGACGTGTTGTTTGAATTTATGAACTTAAGAGATATGATTAATTGTTTCGAATTGTTAAATGGGAAACATTACATTTATGGTGACAATGATTTCATTGAATTAATCTGTATATTTACCAAAACATGAATAGCTATACCAAAAATTTGAATTGATAAAATAATAAATGTTATAATTGCTTATTTATGTGTCTTATTAATTAAATATGGAAATTAAACAAGAATTTACACATAAGATCCCTAAGTTAGTGGGTCCTCTTACTGAAATTTATTTAGACAGAATATTAAATTACTTTTCGACCAGTACATTATCGGACTCTATTAAAATTAATACTTTGCTTAATAATTTATCAGACGAAGTTTTTGACGACATTAAGGCAATTTGTTCTGATACCGATATTTTAGATCTTAAAATTGTGATTAAAAAGTTAACCTATCTTTTACCAGCGCTAAATTTAAATACTTTAATTAATAAATTTAATCTTCTTCAACAAAACTCATCAGAGAGTTTTATGCTGTGGTACATTAGAGTATCGAAACTTCATAAGAAATGTAATTTTTTGGACGATAGTAGATTAAAAGAGAAGTTACGGACATCTACTTTAAACGATAAAATTAAATACAAATTCTCCAAAAATTTTGACCTTACATTGAATCAGATGGTGGAATTAGGGGTGAAACTGGACTCTAGTAATATTAAGTCTGAGGATAATGATATAAGTTATATAAATAATGACAAAAAGTCCGATAAAGATAAAAATTTTTGCAGTAGAAATGATAATAATTTTAGAAATAATTTTAGAAATAATTATGATAATAGATATAGAAATGGGAATTACAATAATAATTTTAGATACAATTATGGTAATAATAATTCGCGATACCACGATAATTATAACAATTATAACTATAACAATTATCGCTATAATAATAATAATCAATCGAATTTTGGTAGAAATAATACATGGTATGATTATAATCAAAGAAAACAAATCCAATACGGTGACGGAAATCGTAACAATTACCAATCTTATTACAACAACTCAGATAATTATAGAGGTAATGATAAGTATCAGAGAAAGCAAATACAATATAACAACAACTCAAATAATTATAGAGGTAATGATAATATTCAGAGAAAGCAAATACAATATAATAACAACTCAAATAATTATAGAAGTGGCGACGAAAATAATAAAAAGCAAATACAATACAATAATGATTACAACATGAATATTGAAGAAATTATTGAAGAGAAAGTTGATTCTACAAAGAACAAAGATGATAATGATTTTAATGTCAACAATTTATCTGGTGACGTGATTAATGACAAAGATAACGCATTTATGACTACTGTAAAAGTGAACGATGTTGTTACTTGTATGCAAGTGGACACTGGATCCAAATACACTATCATACCTCATGGTCTGGCTAAAAAACTTGGTATTAGAGATCTTAAGAAATCTGAGCTACAACTCACTGCTTATGACGGGAATTTAATCAAAATCATAGGAACTACTCAAGTTAAAGTGACTTATGATGGTATGTCCAAATATTTACAAGCGGTAGTGGTTGAATCAAGTAAAAATGCTTTGTTGGGACGTATGTGGATCAATGCTTTCAAAAATATTTTAAATAAATTTATAGCAAATATTGACACTAATTACGAAGATGAAATTAAAAAATTGATTAAAGAGTGTGAATCGAAATTAACTAATGGGCCAATCAACAAAGCAAGTGTCAAGTTACATTTAAGAAGTGATGCCCAACCTAAAATTATACCGCCTAGACGTATTCCTTATTCAAAAATTAATCTTGTTAGTAATGAACTTAAAAAATGGATACATGATAAAATAATTGAGCCGGTGAATGATGTCCGATAGGCAAGTCCTGTTACCGCTGTCTATAAAGAAGATGGGAGCATTAGGCTTTGCGCTGATTTTAAGGATTCTGTAAACCCAGCTCTAGAAGACTTTAGATACCCTCTACCACGAATTAATGATCTAATTGCTAAACTTTCGGAAGGAAAGAAATTTACGAAGATTGACTTTAAAAATGCTTTCTTACAGATTCCAATTGATAAAAGTTGCAGAAATATTTTAACCATATCTACGCATAAGGGATATTACCAATTTACTAGACTTCCTTTTGGGCTTAAGACCTCATCTGCAATTTTTCAACAGATTATGGATCAAATCTTCGGGGACATGGATGACGTTATATTTTATATTGATGATTTACTTATAACTGGAAAAAACGATGAAGCCCACCTAAACAACATAAAAAAAGTATTTGATAGAATATCATCGTTTGGGCTAATACCTAACTTTAATAAAAGTGTGTTCTTTAAAAACAAAGTGAGGTTCCTGGGTCATGATATTGACGCTAAGGGGATTCATGCTAATCACGACAAAATTGAAGCAATAATTAATATGCCAGAACCAAAATCAGCTGCTGAATTATCAACATTTCTGGGAATGGCTGGCTACTATAGAAAATTTTTGAACAATTTTGCGGAAATTGCCGATCCTCTTTATAAGATTGTCAATAAAGAAAAATGGGCTTGGAATCTAGAACACTCTAAAAGTTTTAATGATCTAAAGAAGTTAATTAGTCTTCCACCTGCTTTGACATATTTTAACCATGAATTACCTATAGGGATAGCCACTGACGCATCAAAATGTGGTTTAGGAGCTGTTCTATTTCATATTGAAAAAGATGGTAAAGAAAAACCTATAGCTTTCGCGTCGAGAACTTTATTAAAATCTGAAATGAATTATACCAATATTGAGCGTGAGGCTCTCGCTATAATGTTCGCCATAAAGAGATTTCAGGAATATTTAATAGGCACAAAATTTACAATTATTACTGACCATAAGCCTCTAGTTCACATCTTCACCAAGGGTCTTAAGGATAATAGCACCATGTCGTTAAGACTCCAGAAGTGGAATATTACATTAGGAGGATATGATTTTTATATAAAGTATAAAGCCGGTAAATATAATGTTGTTCCTGATTGCCTTTCAAGATTACCACAAGAATGTCGTGATGAAACTATTGAAAATGTAACCATTATAAATGAATATGAGGACTTACCTATTAACTTTGATCAAATCCGTGATGAAACTTTGAAAGATACGGAATTAAAACAAGTCATAAATGATATTAATAACAACAGACCTATAATGAATAATATTTATAAAAACATTGAATTGGAATTAAGTATAATTAAAGATTGTCTTTACAAAAGCAATAAAATTATAATTCCGTCTTCTATGAGAAAAACTATACTACAGTCATTACATGAAGGTCACTTGGGAGCAGGAAAAATCAAATCCTTAGCCAAAGATTACATGTGGTGGCCTGGCATAAATAATGATATTGTTATGGAAGTGAAAAGTTGTGATGATTGTAATATATATCACGATAATCCTATAAAGATACAAAAACCATGGGTTTCGGCAACTAAACCGTTTGAAAGGATACATATAGATTATGCGGGTCCGTTTTTCACAAAAAATTGGTTGATAATAGTCGATGCCTACAGCAAATTTCCAATTATTATTCCTGTTAAAAATATTACGACTAATGTTACTTTAAAAGAAATCTTTAAAACTATTTCGCTATACGGAATACCTGAAACTATAGTTACTGATAACGGTACTAACTTTACGAGTAACGATTTTGAAAAATTTTGCAACAATTTTGGTATTAAACATGTGCTTACATCTGCTTATCACCAGCAATCCAATGGCCAGGTTGAACGCATGGTTAGCACGTTCAAAACACACATGAAAAGGAATATTAAAATAGACCCAGATATCGCACTTAGCAAATTTTTACTTAATTACAGAAATACGCGTAATGATACTACAGGAGTTACACCATCACAGAGAATGTTTAATCAAGATATTAGAATTAAATGGGACTTATTAAAACCGATGGAGGAAAAGAAGAATAAAATAAACGTTACTTTACCACGAAATAGAACTTTTAACGTAGGAGATTTTGTTTGGTATAAAATACAAGGTGATGATAAATGGTGCAAAGGTATAATCACGGATTCTTTTAAGGAGGGAAGTATGGACAAAAATATAAAAATTACTGATAATAACGATTTAACACCTATCTTTAGACCTGTGCGAATTAAAAAAAACCTGCTTATTTAAAAGACTATGTAACTTAAAATATAAAATAAATATTAAATTGTATAAACTAAATTAAATATTAAAACGCTTATATTAAAACGCAAAAAATTAAAACGCTAAAAATATAACAATCTTATTGATTTATCATTCTTCATTTATTCTTATGATGAACTATTATTTCTTATTCGCAACTTATTTATGATAATAACAATTTTGGAAAAAATGATAATAACAATTGAGTACTATCAAACAAGCTATGATTAATGGAGACAATTTACGATATGGATATCAAGCTTGTTATTAAACAAACCAACGTGCAAAATCGAATTGATCAAACCAACGATTTGGACAAGCCAACGTTATGATGATTTATGATACAACTTGATTACCAAAATGGTTAACCACTTGGACAACAAACTCTCTGTGTCTTCTCCGATGAAATTATCAGAAGAGGGAGAATGTTGCGTTATTCTAATTTCTTAATCTTATTATATATTTTTATAATCTAATTTTTTGTTATTTGTTATAATCTAATTTTATTTTATAAACGGCGTAACCTTACTTTTTTAATATTATTTTACTTTTTTGTATTTCGTTTATATTCTAATTTGGACCTATAAAAAATGTATATAAGAGAAGTGTGAAATGAAAAAGTTAGTTAATAAAATATATTTTTTATTTAATAAAGTTAATAAAACATATTTATTATTCACCGGCACATATTCATGTTACTCTACAACAGCCAATTGGTATTAATTCATTATTGTGCTGCCTCAATTCGGTAACTTTGGTTTTTGCCAAAATTTACAGAGGCATTATCAGTGCAGAAAGCTGACATGGAAATCATTGATAACCCTGAATCAGCTATATTTACCATTATGTGGCTAGCTACATTGAAGGATTTTTCACTATCTGAGGAAAATTTTTTAACAGTTTTATTGAAATGTTCTTATTCTTGTTGAAATGGCGAAGGATTGAGGGAAATGTTTTAATATTTCTCTTATTAGATGCATCTGTTAGAATTGCATATGGATGTCCATCTTTCAAATCTTCTAGAATTGACCTCTAGGATTCAGATACTAAAACACTTGTGATAGCCTTGCTCATTTTTGTTCTGCCATAAGTAAGGTTTGCACTTATATTGGAGTCGTTAAATATCATGAGAAAAATATTCGACCCACATTGTGATGATATAGCTCTGTGAATTTTGAACTACATGATAGATGTATACAATTTCCGCAAATGTAGTTGCATCTGTATTATTTATTATTTTTGAAAATATTTTTGTATTGCAATCGATGTTGATATACTCCCCTGTACTGACTTATATGAATGAAATGATGTTGATTTATTATTGGATAAAAATAAAACAGGATAGATAGAAATTTAAAAACATGTTTTTCGAATAAATATTTAAAAATTTATTTTAAAAATATCAAATAATCAATTAATGTCTCTCAAAATTATTATTTATATATTAAAAACGTTAAAATACTATTAAAAAGAATCGCGGGAGATTTTCAAATGCGGTAGTTTTGCGGGAGAGAGATGTCTGCGTGTAAACTAAAAAATTGCGGGCTCCCGCTGATGGGGGAGACATGACAACCCTGCTGATAAGGGGTATTTCCGTTACCGACGATTGCCTTTTGGATTGGCAAGTGCACCCACTATATTCTAGAGATATATGGATGAGTTGCTAAAAGATTGCCAAATGACTGATGTCTACTTAGATTACTGATTATTTCTGGTCGAAACGATGAGGAGCACATGAATAATTGGCGAATCGTGTTAGACAGATTACAGACGACCGGTCTAAGGCGATATTGACGAAAGAGATTTTTACAAAAATTGGTTTCATTTTTAAGGGTGATTATAAATTCAGTATACATCCTAATCCAGAAAAGGTGAATATCCGAAATGCAGCATAACCTAAGAATATACAACAACAGATTTTTTCTAGGACTCATGAATTAAACGTTTTATTCGTAATCTATTAAGCAGTTGTATTACATAGATTAACGAGCCTGAAAGTACCTTGGCGGTGGACTAAAGATGAATAAATTTACTTCTATGAAATTAAAAAATTATTGTCTTCTGAGGAAAAGTTAATTCCTTATAAAGCGCAGTTGCCTATAATTTTGGAAATGCGACGCATCAGTATTAGGGGCTCTGTTGTTACATCAATTAGTAGACGGAAAACAAAACCTATTTCGTTAGCATAAGTACTTTATTAGAATCTGATAAACACTACGCTCTGATTAATAAAGAAGTTCAAGCAGTTTTATTTGGTAGAAAAACTTCATTTATTTATTTAAGGTAGAAAATTTTAACTTCGAACTGATCATAAACTTAGAGCAATTATTTGCGGAGCACGATTTACCTAAAATTTCTAATAATCGTTTGACACAATGGGCCTGGAAGATGGCTTCTTATGATTTTACAATAGAATATAGACCTGGTAATAAAAATATAATCGCTGACGCAACATCAAGACTTCCGATATTAGACATGGAAGAGAATCAAGATTCTAAACATGCTTTGGATATTCGAAGTATTAATTTGGATGATATGCAATTGTCAGAAAATATTTTACGAAAAGAGCTGTAATATTGAAAAAAATAGCAATGCCTATTCAGCAAAGTGGCGAAACTTTAAGAAATTGTTAGTTTCTATAATCGACTGGAGGAGCTTTCTGTCGATCGTGATATAATAGAACGGAATAGGAGATTGATTATTCCTAATAAATTAAGAAATGCAGTGTTAGGAATAATTTATCGGAGACATCCTGGGGAAAATGTAATAATCTATTTTTAGATTGAATTGTTGTTGGCCTAGATGTGATGTTGATATAAAAAAAATTATCAAAATATGCTCTGGATGCCAGAAAAATAAACCTGGTATTCTTGGACTGTTGGTAAGGGATCTTGGGAACCAATCCATATTGATTTTGCTAGACCAGTGGATTCGCGATATTGGCTAATTGGTGTAGATTCCTAGTCTAAATATACCTCTACTAACGGTTAAAAAAATTTTCTGCTAGGTTTGGAATACCCAAATAGATTGTGTCAGACAATGAACCACAATTATTATTATGGGAATCCCATAGGTATTGTGATTTAAATAACGTACGTTTAATACGTTCGGCATCCTATCGTCCAAAAACTAATAGAATGGCTGTTTGAAAGGTCTCTATTTATGCGACGAGAGAGTCAATTAGTGAACCAGAAGAAGCTCTGACACGGGTTTTAACAACCACCTATTGGTGGAGCATAGCTCTACAGGGAGATCTCCTGCCAGGATTATGTTTGAAAGACAATTGAAAATAAGATTGGACTGGATCAGACCAAAAGTTAGACATGAAATAGAAAGCTAATGAGAGACAAAGTCATAATCATAATTTACATTCGAAAGAGAGAAAATTTGAAATTTTACAACCTGTGTGGTTAAACAACTAGAACACCAAAAGTTGGAGAAAGGGAGTGATCAAAAAAAAGAACAGGGTTATACTCTTATAATGTTAAAACTCCCTAAAGAACATTGCGGAAACATGCAGATCAGTTAAGAAGTCGTTTAATTATTCCGAAGAACTACAGAAATGGTTGTTCCAGTAAATGAAGCAGGTACAAATATTGCATTATATTGTTCATCAAGAAACCGTAAACCTACAAAGAGGTTTGATGAGGAAATCTAACTTTAAAATGTTTGAAGGAAATGGAAATGTAATAGATTCAGAGTTGTACAAAAGATCTTCTTTGAAGATTTTTGAGCGAGATCTAGCTCAAAAATTTGAGCAAGATCTTTGAAGATCGTAAAATTTGAAGATCTTTTATTTTTTTAAAATTTTGTGTAACGATCTTCAAAGATCTTCATGATATTTATTTTTTTACCCCTTTATTAAAAGCCCAGATGTTTTTCAATTTTCATCAAGGCAGGAGGAGAGGTATAAAACATAAAAGAAATATTATATTAATAAAATTGAAAAACATCTGGGCTTTTAATAAAGGGGTAAAAAAATAAATATCATGAAGATCTTTGAAGATCGTTACACAAAATTTTTAAAAAATAAAAGATCTTCAAATTTTACGATCTTCAAGGATCTAGATCTTTGAAGATCTTTTTATTTTGAGCAAATGTACAACTCTGGATTGTGTTATATGTTATTTATTATATATTATATAAAAAAAGAATATAACATTTTGAATAATTAATAAATATGATGTGATTTTTAAAATATAAAACGATATATATTAAAATACATAATTAGTAGTAGTCGTTTTATTAAAGTATTGATTTTACAATCTACACATGGTCTCTCTCATTAAATCTATTTATCGACCAAGTATCAACTTACTTTATCATACATTCATTTCATTTCTTAAGAACTTATGTCTATAAATTTAGAAAGCCACTTAGAAAGAGTTGTTATACATCCTTTAGTGTTATTAAGTGTTGTTGACCATTTTAACAGAATTGTTAAAATAAGCAATCAAAAAAGGGTTATAGGTGTCTTATTAGGATCCTTGCGCAAAAATATTTTAGATGTAACCAATAGTTTTGCAGGTTGATTATTTTATTTTTTTAAAATATAATTATTATATGAAATATAAGTGCCCTTTGACGAAGATGAAAAAGATAACGCAGTATGGTTTTTAGACCACGAGTATTTAGAATCAATGTATGGAATGTTTAAAAAAGTGAATGGTAATTTTATAATGAAATTTAAGTTATTAATATATTGTTAGCAAAAGAAAAAATAGTTGGCTGGTATCATACAGGACCTAAACTTCATCCTAATGATATTAAAATAAATGAATTGATTAAAAAATTTTCCAATGTTACAGTTATCCATATTATTTTTTAATATTATATAGTAATATAACTAGGTCTTGGTCATTATAGATGCCAAACCCAAAGATTTAGGCCTACCAACTGAAGCATATGTAATGGTTGAAGAAATACATGATGTAATAATTAATTATTTCACTTAAGAGTGCCATTTTTTAGGATGGTACCCCTACAACAAAAACATTTGAACATGTTCCTAGTGAGATTGGTGCTGAAGAAGCAGAGGAAGTTGGTGTTGAACATTTACTAAGGTTTTAGTTTTAATTATTTATCACTGTTTTTAAAATATTATTATAAGAGATATTAAAGAAACAACCCTAGGCACTTTATCCCAAAGAATAACTTACCAATATTTAGGAATGAAGGGACTTGAGGAAAAATTAAAGACAATCAGTTATTATTTAAAGCAAGTATCGGAAGGTATAATTTTAATTCAATACATAATTATTATTAGTTTTTCTTTTCAAGTAAATTATTTAATATAATATATATCATTTTACTATGTTATCAATATAACCCCAGCTGGGGCTGACTTTCTGTGGCTTGCAATTTTTAAATTTTTTATCCTATGGATTAAATGTTTTACCTATCAACATTATGTGTATTTGTTATTTTTTTTAATAAAGGCCTTTATATTTTAAAGCATCTTTAAAGTTTCCTTCTTTCCATTATATTTATGTTAGTTTTCATATAAAAATCATTTTATAACTTTTTTAAAATGAATACCTGAATAGACTGAACCTAATTAATTTTGATTTTTTGGTTAGTTTGGGTGTTCTTTGCTGGAAAAAAATTTGAAAGGACTTGTTGGTAATGTATATAGCCTCGATTTGAGCCGATTTTTAAAAATGGCTAACTCAACAATATAACCAAGAAAATATTGCCTAAGCATCGAGATTTTGCCAATAGATGTTCAATTCTATGAGCAAAATCTTTAGGCTTGCATTTCTTCTGGGTAAAATATTGAGTTAGCCATTTTTAAAATCGGCTCAAATTGAGCCTTTTAACAACACTTGTTGGGCTTGGGAAAAAATATAGTTTTGGGCTACACAAAAAATATGAATCAAAAATATTTGCATTATTCAATCTGATTCATCAAATATTCCCTTCAAAAATTAAATTGCTTAAAAATTAAAAAAGGTTAAATTTAAGAGTAATTTAAATATTATATGTTATTAAATAATTAAGAATTATATCAAATATTAATGAATAATTTCTAGTACTTACAAATAGTCATGAATATATGTATATATATATACAAATTATTTTAAATAGAAAGAAAAAATTTCAACAGATAAATTTCCTTATTAGTATTAGATTCTAATTTTGTTATTCATAAAATACGAATCAAATTAACGAACAATTCGTTTTATGGTAATTCCATATCAAATCGATATCTTTTTAGTTTTGACTAGTGTTGCGTAATCGGCTAAAAACTACGCCTAAGCCTAATAAGGCTAAGCTTAATTAGGTAATCCTAAAAATCGGCTAAAACTAAAAATCGGCTAAGCCTAATTAGGTTAAGCCTAAAAATCGGCTAAGCCTATATAAATCTGCTAAAATTAAATTAGTCAAAATTCTGCATCGATGCTTAGTATTAATTATTATTTATTTATTTTAGTAAAATAATTTATTTTATTTATATTTAATGTAAATATTTTATTATTATCAACAAATAAACATGATATTATTTAATATTTTTTATTTATATTATTATATTTTGAAATGAAAATAAATTTATTTATTTGATGTTATTTTAATAAAAAAAATAATATGCTGCTATATTGTAAAATTGTAATATTCTTTTTAATATAATTTATTAGTGATTTTCACAATCTTCTTTATAAATACATCTTTTATTGAGGAATTATATTGTAAATTTTATTAGATAAATAAACAATCTTTTAGGTGAAATCATTTATAATTTTTTTATCATTTTTTTTAAAATTATCTATTTTTTATTTAATGAGGTGGATTTTATGAAACTTTTTTGATGATTTTATATGATCTTTTTAAGGATAATATTTTAATGTGACAATTGTCATAATCGTTATTTTATAAGTTTTTTGATTTTTTTGAAGAAAATAGGTTAAAATAAGTATTAATAACATGTGTAAATATAAATTTAGTGAGGATGTACCAAAGAAAAGTGACAATTGTCATAATCGTTATTTTTAAAGTTTTTTGAATTTTTTTGACGACAATATGTTAAAATAAGTATTAATAACATGTTTAAATAAAAATTTAGTGAAGATGTACCATAGAAAATTGACAATTGTCATAATCGTTATTTTTAAAGTTTTTTGAATTTTTTTGAAGAAAATATTTTAAAATAAGTATTAAAAACATGTTTAAATAAAAATTTAGTGAAGATGTACCATAGAAAAGTGACAATTGTCATAATCGTTATTTTATACATTTTTTTAATTTTTTTGAAGAAAATAGGTTAAAATAAGTATTAATAACATGTGTAAATATAAATTTAGTGAAGATTTACCAATGAAAAGTGACATTTGTCATAATCGTTATTTTATAAGTTTTTTGAATTTTTTTGAAGAAAATAGGTTAAAATAAGTATTAATAACATGTGTAAATATAAATTTAGTGAGGATGTACCAAAGAAAAGTGACAATTGTCATAATCGTTATTTTTAAAGATTTTTGAATTTTTTTGACGACAATATGTTAAAATAAGTATTAAAAACATGTTTAAATAAAAATTTAGTGAAGATGTACCATAGAAAAGTGACAATTGTCATAATCGTTATTTTATACATTTTTTGAATTTTTTTGAAGAAAATAGGTTAAAATAAGTATTAATAACATGTGTAAATATAAATTTAGTGAAGATGTACCATAGAAAAGTGACAATTGTCATAATAAGTTTTTTGAATTTTTTTGAAGAAAATATGTTAAAATAAGTATTGATAACATGTTTAAATAAAATTTAGTGAAGATGTACCATAGAAAATTGACATTGTCATAATGGTTATTTTTAAAGTTTTTTGAATTTTTTGACGAAAATATGTTAAAATAAGTATTAATAACATATGTAAATATAAATTTAGTGAAGACAATGAAAAGTGACAATTGTCATAATCGTTATTTTTAAAATTTTTTGAATTTTTTTGACGAAAATATGTTAAAATAAGTATTAATAACATGTGTAAATATAAATTTAGTGAAGATGTACCAATGAAAAGTGACAATTGTCATAATCGTTATACTTAAAGTTTTTTGAATTTTTTTGACGAAAATATTTTAAAATAAGTATATATAACATGTTTAAGTAAAAATTTAGTGAAGATGTACTCTAGATAAGCGACAATTGTCATAATCATTATTTTTTAAGTTTTTTGATTTTTGTTGACGAAAATATGTTAAAATGAGTAATAATAACATGTTTAAATAAAAATTTAGGGAAGATGTACTATAGAAAAGTGACAATTGTCATAGTCGTTATTTTTAAAATTTCTTTGATGTAAATGGGGAAAAATATAGATTGTAAAATTAAAATTGCCTGAGTATATGCCATAGAAAAACATATGGTAATAATAGATTCTTCCCCAAAAACAGGAGCAAATTGGCATTTTATTACATTTGTTCATCGGGTCAGAAATTAATATGCAAAATTTATATCATAATATCTAATCCTAAGTTAGAAATTATTATTTATTTACCAATTTTCACCAGAGATTCTTGTTTAAAATTTGGGTAAACTTTTTTTTCTATTTTAAAATCAATATCGATGCAAGTTAACTATTTTCGTCAAAAAAAAATCAAAAAACTTTAAAAATAACAATTATGACAAATGTCACTTTTCATTGGTACATCTTCACTAAATTTATATTTACACATGTTATTAATACTTATTTTAGCATATTTTCTTCAAAAAAATTCAAAAAACTATAAAATTAACGATTATGACAAATGTCACTTTTCATTGGTACATCTTCGCTAAATTTATATTTACACATGTTATTAATACTTATTTTAACATATTTTCGTCAAAAAAATTCAAAAAACTTTAAAAATAGCGATTATGACAATTGTCAGTTTTCATTGGTACATCTTCACTAAATTTATATTTACACATGTTATTAATACTTATTTTAACATATTTTCATCAAAAAAATTCAAAAAACTTAAAAAAAAACGATTATGACAATTGTCACTTTTCTATGGTACATCTTCACTAAATTTATATTTACACATGTTATTAATACTTATTTTAACATATTTTCGTCAAAAAAATTCAAAAAACTTTAAAAATAGCGATATGACAATTGTCACTTTTCATTGGTACATCTTCACCAAATTTATATTTACACATGTTATTAATACTTATTTTAACATATTTTCGTCAAAAAATTCAAAAACTTTAAAATAACGATTATGACAATTGTCACTTTTCTATGGTACATCTTCACTAAATTTATATTTACACATGTTATTAATACTTATTTTAACAAATTTTCGTCAAAAAAATTCGATTATAACAACTTAAAGTCACTTTTCTATGGTACATCTTCACTAAATTTATATTTACACATGTTATTAATACTTATTTTAACAAATTTTCGTCAAAAAAATTCAAAAAACTTTAAAATTAACCATTATGACAATTGTCACTTTTCATTGGTACATCTTCACTAAATTTATATTTACACATGTTATTAATTCTTATTTTAACATATTTTCGTCAAAAAAATTCGAAAAACTTTAAAAATAACGATTATGACAATTGTCACTTTTCATTGATACATCTTCACTAAATTTGTATTTACACATGTTATTAATACTTATTTTAACATACTTTCTTCAAAAAAACTTATAAAAGAACGATTATGACAATTGTCACATTAAAATATTATCCTTAAAAAGATCATATAAAATAACATCAAAAAGGTTTCATAAAATCCACTTCATTTAATAATAAATAGATAATTTAAAAAAAATGATAAAAGATTTCACCTAAAAGATTGTTTATTTATCTAATAAAATTTACAATATAATTCCTCAATAAAAGATGTATTTACAAAGAAGATTGTGAAAATCACTAATAAATTATATTATAAAGAATATTACATTTTTACAATATAGCATCATATTATTTTTTTTATTAAAAAAACATCAAATAAATAAATTTATTTTCATTTCAAAATATAATAATATAAATAAAAAATATTAAATCATATCATGTTTATTTGTTGATAATAATAAAATATTTACATTAAATATAAATAAAATAAATTATTTTACTAAAATAAATAAATAATAATTAATGCTAAGCATCGATGCAGAATTTTGACTAATTTATTTTAGCCAATTTTTAGGCTTAGCCCATTTTTAGGCTTAACCAATTTTTAGGCTTAGCCGATTTTAAGGCTTATCCAATTTTTAGGCTTAGCCGATTTTTAGGCTTAGCCTAATTATGCTTAGCCGATTTTTAGGCTATACCTAATTAGGCTTAGGATTTTTCCACCTAAAATCTCGGCTAAGCCGTTTTTAGTCGGCTAAAATTAGCCGATTACGCAACACTAGTTTTGACCTATTTAATTTTAATAAAATTTTGCTTTCTGAGAGAACATCATCAGAGGGCATTGAGATAAGTTAAATAATAATGCTAAAAATTAAAATATTTGTATCTATAAGATTTTATATTAAATATTAAAGATTTTTTTAAAAAATAATAACGTTAGTTTATTTAAGTTATTAATTTTGAACCTGAAATTCTGGGTATACAACATCCAAAGGTTTAGTTGCATTTTGTAGATTACCTTTTGGGTTAAATGTATCAACCCCGATATTTAGCATACAATTGCTGCGGTTTTTCAAGTATATATGGATGATGGATTAATAATGGGTATAACCCCAGGAACAGTGTTGTTAAAAGCTACTTATAAATGTAGCAGGCTATCTCTACCACTATCTTACAAAAAAGTAGCGTGCTATCGCTGCCACTAACGTTTTCAACAAAGTGGCATGCTATTAAAGCTACTTTTAACTCTACTTTAAAAATTTTTTTACTTATCTATTTCCATAAATAAAAAATATGACAAAAATTTCAAATATATATAATTTTTTTAATTACATCTCAATAAAATAACATTTTCATAATGTCATCCTCAAGTCTAGAGCAACGATCAGAAAGTATAAGCTATTACTAAATAATCGTTCACTAGCACACAATGCAGTATTAAATTTAATATACATATTATTTATGTAAGAAAATAAAAATATTAATTTGAATATTATTATTTATTTCAAAAAAATTATCTACAGTAGGTGGCTTTTTTGATCTGGCTAAAGTTATACTAGTAATGGAATAAAAATTATATAGGGGATAAGTGGATGACCATGTTTGCCAACTGGCCAGGCCACCACCCTTTAACTTTTTATCTATTGAACTAATTTCTATCAAAATTGGTTTAAATGTAAAATGATTGAAAAGTATTTTTTAGCATGTTTTGATAAAATTTATAAATATATAAATAGATTAGTGTGCATCTTCAACACATAGATAATAATTTATAAATATTATTAAATAGATACATCTGATGATAAAATGAAATGTTAATATTAATTATTATAATTTTAAATTTATAATATAATTTTTGAATAATATTTTATGGCCAGTTGAAACATACCATGTTTAGACTGGGCCAGAAAATTAACTTTTACATAATCATCTAGCTCAAAAACTGTTATAGATATAGCTTTGATTCAAATTTTATTTTAAAGAATAAGGATTGGGCTACACA
This sequence comes from Gordionus sp. m RMFG-2023, assembly GCF_954871325.1. Classification (NCBI taxonomy): domain Eukaryota; kingdom Metazoa; phylum Nematomorpha; class Gordioida; order Chordodea; family Parachordodidae; genus Gordionus; species Gordionus sp. m RMFG-2023. The sequence continues at coordinate 41,885,277 of NC_088776.1, forward strand.
TTGATATTAAATTTGAATATATTGCTTTTAAATGTTACCTCATTGAGGTTACTAGTCTTGTTTGTTGATAAAACCTGCCAGCACATCTTATAATGAAATTTATACATGTTAATTTTTTTATCGAGATTAAAATATTTTGCGAATTAAGGAAAAGGAAATTCCATATTATCATCATTTTCCAGGAAAATTACTTTGTCGATATGATCTGTACCAAAATTATCTCTAATATCCGACGTTTCAAATTTATTATTTTGGAAAATTTTTATAATGCAGATTTTAAAATATAAATTTCATTCAAAATTAAATAAAATAAAAAGATTATGATATCAATATATTTTAACAACTTTTATGTTTTATATTAAATATAATCTTTGCTACTTTCAAAATTAGTAGCGAGCTACCGCTATGGCTATTTTTTAGAAAGTAGCGCGCTAAAGCTACCGCTATTAAAAAGGCGCGCTACAACACTGCACGGAGCAACACAATCATAAGTTAGGAGAAAATTTTGAACTAATTTGTGACAAAGGCCTAAGAGCCAGTCAGGAAAAATCCTGAAATGCATAGGTCTTGAAATTATGACTGGTAACAGGTAGGAAAACATGCTGAACAGCTATGAGAATGGATGGTATATAAACCAGGTAAATTGAAGGGAGTGGACTGTTTCTTTGCCATGAGAGCTATTTTCCTCCCTGGCATATATTTAGATTATTGTAAAATTTGATTTAATAGATCAAAAAAAAAGATAACATGATCAAATATTACAAAATAAATTTTTTTTTAAATAGCTAATACTAATAAAATTATCTTAATGTAATAGTTTTTGATCAGTCTCAATTTTAAATATTTAAAACTAGTTCACTATTCAAATGATATAGTACTAACATATATCTATATATATTTTTAATTATCAGGCAAATTAATGGTAAATCATCAGGTAATAAATATTCTACAAGACATCCTTAACCTACTACCAGATATAGGTTTGCCGGAGTTTGTTAAATCGAATGTTGTTAAAACAAATGACCAGCTCTTAGTTATTTATTTGGCATCCATGATCCGATCCATACTTGCTTTAAATAACCTCATCAATAATCAAATAACCAACAGGTCATATTTGGATTTTCTTTTTTTTAATGTTGGCCTTTTAGGAATAAAATAAAAAGGTTAAAAATCAAAGATGCGAGAAAGAAAAGACATAAAATTGTTAATATAATTTGAAATATGAAGAAGTTCTTAAACTAGAATTTCTTTTTTTTAGTTTTAAAGATATATTATATTATTTGTTTTCCAAAAAATTTTAGGGATGAAGAAAAAAAAGAATTTAAAAAAGACGAAAATAGAGATGCTAAAATCCCAATCAAAAGTGAAGATGCTAAATTAGAAATAATTGACAAGGAGACTAAAAATTTCCCAAAATAACTCATTGATGTTACATTAATATTTTTATTACTAAATTTCGGATGCCTCGTGATTTTACAGTTTTCATATATCATATATTTTTCTTTACACTTTTATTGAAAAATAAAATATAAAAGGTGTTAATTTGTTGTTTTTTTAGTGAAAACACTTTTTTTAAAAAACTTTCAAGCATTTTTCAAACTTTGACCACCCTCTTCAGATATGTATTTTTGCGCATGTCTTTGATTCAACATTTTATCCAGGTGCTTCTTCAATAAAGCAAATGTCGGTCTTTCGGAAGGAGCAGTTTTCCAACACCATCTCATGACTTGAAAACTTAGTCGTTTGTTTTTATAAGATAATTATTTTTGGGATTGAATTATAAGCATTGACTGTTATATAAGTACAGTTTGTATATTTGATGCTTAACCCTGCATTCACAATTAGCACGAATTCGCGGCAAAGTATAAAAAATATGATCATCAGTATTTTTGTTTACTTCGTCGCGAATTCGCGCCAACTGTGAATGCAGGGTTAGGGCGCCCTGCATAAACCTGTCCGATCCGGATCGGTTGGATTCGAACGCAAAACCTTTCGGACGATCATAAATTTGGTATTCAAACTAACCAGAACCTGGCAAGAATTTGATTATTTTGTCATTCCTAATGCATTTAATCTTACTTTTTTAATTTTTTTTATTATGATAAGTCTAATTTTTTTTTATGATTGGACTTATGTTTGATAGACTAAAATCAATGATTATTAAAATTTGCACATTTTTTAAAAAAATATGTATAATAAAATCGGGGAAGGGACAACAGCGCATTAATTTACTTATGATATTATTTATCTGAACAAAATTATTTAAGTGGATATCTTGTTAAAAACGAATATTGCTATCAGTGTATCAAACCGAATCGCTATCATTTAAGCACCTGAAAAATTAATTGATTATTTAACATTTACTCCTATCTAATATTTTCGATTTCTTTTTTAAGCTATTAGCAAAATCAGCCAACGTTATTTAGGATTACCAGATTTTAAAAAATCAGAAATTTAAAAAATTGTTAGTCCTAAAAGTAAAAAATCACGCTCTTAAAAAAATACTTTTCAATATGGGGGGGGGGTTTAATGGGATCTCTGTAGTTATTTAATTTATCCTGTTAAATGGATGAATGTTTTGTTGTAAATACGATATATGAAAACAAAATTAATTTGATGATTTTGAGATATATTACATTTAATTTCGAGTTCATATGTACTTTCCATCCCACTTGATTTGGACGAGCTGAGTATAATTTATGTTTATTCTCATTCAGAATTGCTATTTACTACCTCCGAACTAAAGTTTAAGGGCAGAAATATTGGCATTCACAATTACAAGAAAATCAACATAAACAATTATTTTATAATTATATATTTTACTAAAATAGATATTTCATACGTCCTGAATGTAAATACGGTTTTAATATTTAAAATAATGTAATATTACATGTCATCATCACATTCAGGTGGCTTCTCCATCCTGTATCCCAATTTCAATTTATTATAAAAATCTGCATTTTGTGGAATATCGGGATAAGGATTTTGCCCAAGGGTTACGATTTCCCACAATAAAATTCCAAATGCCCATACGTCCGATTTTTCTGTGAAAACATGATCAAAGATAGCTTCTGGTGCTGTCCATCTAATCGGTAACTCTCCTGACTGTTTAAAAAAAAATGTTTGTTCATATCAGATTTTTATTATATAAAAGTTTTTTAGATTGAAAATATTTTTAAAAAATTGCAATTCTGATGCGAAAATGGAAACAGCCTCTTCAATTCTTGCGAGATCTTAAATCATTATTATAAGGGTCATTCCATGACAAATCAACCAAAAAAAACAATTTTTGACAGCTATATTATAAAACAAATGAAATTCGGTACGATGGTTACATAGAGTTTAGCTTAAATAGTTATTAAAGTTGTAATAGCCTAAATGGATTTAGGCGCTCAAAGTCCAATACAGTTGCGATCTCGGTTTTATACATTTAGGAAAATATAAAAAATTTCAGTTTTTATATAATAAGCTATTTTCAGTTAACCACATTTTAGAACTATAAGTCTCACTAGATATGTTTATTACCAATATATTTAAGTAAGAATTAAATTGGAACAAATACCAATTTAAAAATTATTTCGTTTTTTATAATTTTTGGAATAAAAAATTGAATTAATATGTAATCCAAAGATATACTAACAGGTTGGCGATTCATTAAAAGTGTCCATACATAGGAGTCAGTTGTAGCGCCATTTTGTGGACAACACTTCAACAAAATATCTTTATTTATCAATATTATGAATGCACATTAATATTATCATTGACGTGTAAACCGCAAATGGCGTTGCAGCTAACTCCTATGTTAAATATAGGAGACCTACAAAAGTAGACATTTTAAACTCGATATAATTTTTTTTATTTTCAAGGCCATCGAATTTTAATAATATTTTTCGTCCATTTCTTTCAAGGAATTATATTGATGTCAAGAATTGAAGAAGCTCCAAAAGGGTTTTTTAAAAAAGTCTATAGAAAACGCTGTTTTTATTTAATGCTTATTTTTATAAATGATTATTATTTTCAACAATGCCGTATAAATGATAGATAATCTTAGCTGTATTTAACATATATCGAATGTACACATATAAGTTTATGAATATATAATAATAAATAACCTCAGGAAATTCTAATAGGTGCTTACAATATTAAATTGCAATGAATGCAAAAAAAATTTTATTTGCAATTATAGTTAACCAAAGCGCCCTCTATATTTAGTTATTTTATTTCCAAAATTTTGATAAACTGTATATTTAATTATTATTTGCTCCATATTAATTCTCACTTAAACATTTAAGTATATTGATGATAATCATATCTGGCTAGTATCGTCCCATAATGGTTTTTGTTTTACTGGAAATACATAGACACCGACAAATTTTTTAAGGTATTTTTATAAATTTTAAGAGTGCAAAATTATAAAAAATCATTTGAATTCAATATTTATTGAGTATCGCATTTGTAAGTGCTATAACTCTAGATCCATCTGAGAAAATGCTTTCGAATTTTCATTTATATAAATTTTACAACATAGATAACCAACACACCAAGTTTTATTAATTTTAAAAAACTTAATCAAGTCTTTGATCGATTTGACATGGAAAATACCATAAATTATTTTAGATTTCTTCATTATTCTATTTCAATTCTGACATAAATAATTTTTTTTTACTCTAATGTATAAATAAATGCTAATTAAAAGTCGAAAATATCTTTAAAACCTTCGATTCCTTAACGTATATACCATACACAGCAGACATATCTCTAGCCAATCCAAAATCTGCTACTTTAGCCACTGTAGTTAATCCATAAGATCCCTCTGCTAATAATATGTTCCTTGCCGCTAAATCGCGATGAATTATCTTGTATTAAAATTTAATTATATTGAAGAAAATCTGCTTTCATAAATATAAAATTTTCTATATTTCAGTAATATAGGTTAAGGTGGAAATCGCCATATGTATTCGCTAGTTAATGCCACTCCCCCTTCAATGTAGAATTTGGGGCTTTAAATCATCAAAATTTTATAAAAACTCTCTTACTCCATGCTTGGCTAAATGTTCCATCCCTTTAGCCACGTCCAATGCGAATTTTAACATTTGTGTGGTCGACAACGGATTCTTAGATTTTTCGCCTTTTTTTTCTAATTCTTGTTTTGTCTGTCTAGCCTTTTTAAGAAAGGTTTTTAAATCACCATAAGGAGCAAATTCTATAGCCACATATAACGCACCTTTTAAATATATTATAATTATATGACTTACATATTTGTCACATTAGTATGATAAATTCTTTTTTTCATCTAATAATATAAAATTTTGATGGCCGATATTTTAACCAAAAGAATAACTCGGCCAAGGAAATTTCAAGATAAATGCTTAATCTATTAAAATATTTTATAGATTTAATATTTTTGCTGAATTTCACAAGCTAGTATAATATATTTTTACATTTTAATATTTAAAACATTAAAAAAATTTATAATAAATATCTTTCCTACCATTTTCTTAAAAAGACATTTTTTAATGTCTAAAAAAATGATATACTGATATTCTTTTACCGGTATGTTCACAATAACCTATTAAGTTGACAATATTGGGATTGTAACCAATCTTTTTCATGATTTCCATTTCAGCGACCATTACATCGTAGGCATCTTCAGTGGATTTGTTACCTTTAAATTTATTACATTTATAATTTTTCTTAAGTGTAATTAAATTTTAATAATCATAATTGAAGAATGCTCAATTTGGTAATTTTTCTATCTGGATGTTATTAATGACCAGAGTTGAGCAGTATCATTAATATATTGATAGTAGTGTCTGAAATACAAGATCTTTTTTTTTTATCTTCTTTATATCTTTTTGACATTTATACTACATTTTCAAAAGTATCTTGTATAAAATTAAATAAACATTTTTTCATAAATTCTCTCATTAATTTCTTTGTTTTTTTCCATTTCTTGATATTTTAAAATAAAAATTCATTATTATTTTATAATTTGACATATTAACTTTGTTTGCAAATTAAGATAATTCAATTTATGATATATTTTCTACATCTATATTAATTCTTGTACAAAATAATCATCTCATGGAGAAATATATTCTTATTTCAGTGTTGAACATTTTGGATTGTTCCTTGGACACCGTGTACTTGGTATAAAAATAGTAATATTTGGATGATTTAGAATTCTTGATTGTATTTATTAATTTTATATTTATGATATTGTAAGAATATTTTATTATAGACATAGAAATATAATGTGTGTATTTTTTAGTGTTTTAGCTAATTTAAGAAAATTTCTAGAGGATTTGAAAAATTTTGAGATAGTTTCTCTGGAAGGAGAAATCACAAAATATAAAATCATTTATTAGCAATTAATCCTTCAGCTCGTTATTCACTGTTTCTTATAATTGGGTCGTATATTATTTCCACTCTTTATAGCATTTTGGTGAGAAATCGATATTATCAATTTATTATTAACCACGGGGTCAACATTGTAGCATGATCTACAGAAGGAATAGATTAACCTTTTTTCTTAAAAAGTAGTATTTTTTATTTAAGATACTCCTATTTAGCAAACGATTAAAGTATCTTGTATTTAATTAATATTTTTTATACAATACTTATATCCGTATCGAAGATACTATTTTTATATTTTTAGGACCTGCCCAACTCTGCTGACAATTAAACATAATAATATTAAACCCAACCTTTTCCCGTTTTCAGCGTTTTAATTGCTGTCGTGACGGTTTGTCCTGTTTTTTTGTCATATACCATTCCTTTTTGAACTTGACCGAAATTGCCCTTACCCAGAATTTGAGGATCGAGTGTTATGTTTTCCCATGGAATCCACCAAGGATCCTCGGCCAACTTTTCGGCGGCATTTAAAATTGGTTGATTAGAACCCGGAGCAGCAGGCTTGAGTCCCTTGTAGGCTTTACTGGTCAATAACCTGTATTCTTCGACATCTGTTTTCTTTCCGTCGGTATTCAAGTTAACTTTCGTTGTTAATGTGATATTCTGTTGAGATGGCTTTGATCTTGCCAATTCTTCTTTTTCCCTCATTTCTCTCTGAGATTTTTATTATTAAAAATTACATTTCTTTGATAAAATATTAAATAGTATTTTTATAACTTATCAGGTAAATTCAGCGCAACTTTTATGGCGAAACACCTTTTAGCAAAACATTTATCGCGAATGAATTTTAGAACGAAGGTAATATCGCGTAACAAATTCCGAGAAACATTTACAGCGAAAAAAACGTTAATTTATTTACACGAACACTTTAGAGCGAATATAGAAACATTTATTGTGAACCCATTGTAACGAAACTCTTATTGCGAAACCTTTACAGCGAATTTTTTACCATGAATGTATTTGTGCGAAGTCATTATCGCGAGTGCATTACAAATACAATAAATATATTTCAATTGCATTTATAAAATAAAAAGCAACATATTCAATAATAATTTACCCACATAAGTTCCTCAAATAATAAAGTAAAGTTTTTTAAGGATTTTTTATTACTCATTGTCACAAGTAAGCATGTGACCTCTATCTGATGTAGTGCTGTAAACATTTTTAAAAAAATCGAACGCGTTCGCGTTCAACGTTCATTGACAAAAATCGAACGCGTTCACGTTCACGTTCAAATTCAAAAAAAGGAACGCGTTCAAGTTCATGAACGCGTTCATGCGTTCAAAATTTTATGATAAATTTTTTTTTAAATTTAATTTAATATAAATAAATGCCTTATATTTTTCAACACAATATATTAGCCATGATAAAAAAATAATAGTTTTATTTTGATAATATAATTATAAATACAATATAATAGAGCGATAAAAAAATAAATTTATAAAATTTTTTTCTTAAATACTAATATTAAAATGCCTTATTATAATTAACTATATATATATATATATATTATGTAATTATTTTTACTTAGAACAATTAAAATAAATTATTAACTGGCTATATAGTTATACATATTATATAATATAAAATAATTAATGTTACAATCAGATGTCTTTTTAAATTGGAGCTTGAAGATGTTGACACTGATATAATACTTTTTGGACACATTTTACATTTGGTAACTATTGAATTACCTTTTGATTTTAAAACAGTGAAATATTTTTGATATTTGGGCCATGGTAATTCTAATTCATCTAATATTGAATTTTGATTTTCAAAATCTGATGATGAAATATTTATATCCATGCAAATGCTAATCTATTAAATTAAAATATAAAATATTCAAATTAATAAACTTTAATCTTATCTTCTCTAGCAGTAGCACGTTATGGTACGTTAATTGCAATATGAACGAGGAAAAAGTAAAAACAGCTGATTAAAAAATATAAGACTTTTTTGTTAAAAAATTGGATTAAATATTAATTTTTCAAATAAATAAAAATATAAGACTTTTTTGTTAAAAAATGCGGATTAATATTAATTTTTTAAATAAATAAAAATAAAAAGTGTTTTTAAAATTGAACGAACGTAAAATTGAACGCGTTCATCAAAGAAAAGGAACGCGTTCACGTTCAAAGTTCGTCAAAAAAAAAGGAACGCCGTTCATCACCTTTTTTCAAAAAAACGAACTTCGTTCGTTCAACAGCACTAATCTGATGTAATAAAAAATTAAATGATCTCTCTCATCATGATCGTAGGTACGGAGTGGACATTTTGGATTCAGTTTTTTACCCCAATCAACTTATCCTCTTTCCCCCTTTCAATATAAATTTTGAAAATTTAAAAAATGCGCGTTATGCAATAAAAAGAATTTTAACAAATATTCTGAAATGCGTAGAATTTTTTTTAAAAAAAACATCTTATTCTCCTAATCATGATATAGAGTGATCAGTAATTTTAATAGCCCTTAGAATAATTTTATTAGCTATCATCTAATACACTTCTAGATATTTTTTAGAAAAGTTTGATACCCTCCCCCCTCTCTATTACATAAACCCGAGGGGAGTAATGATTAATTCCAACACTCATAAAACCATAAGCTAAATGCACATAAAAATTAAAAATATATTAAAGATTCTGAGCGATATATTGTATTTTATTAGAAATTAAAATTTACTTAGCAAAAATAAAAATTACTAGTATTTATAAATAAGAGTAATTAAGTTGCGTTAGTATATATTCAGAGCGAAATTTTATAAGTATTTTAAAATACAATAAAATTTCGATGATAACTTTTTTTAATTGTTGCGGAATTGATATTGTATGCAATTCTCTATTTAAGACCAGAAAATGACTTATTTATCATAAGTGCTTCTATATTTTTTGTTATATCTTGATGGATGAAAGTTATGAAAATTATCTTATTTTCCTATTATTTTTTTATCTATACTGTTTACCAAAAGGATTGAAGTACTAAACTAACATGTATTATAATTGAGCACTATATATTGGCATAAGCTTCAAAGTAAAAATTTGGTAAACTTAATGCTTATGGCTTTTATTATATTCAGATTTCATCAAATTTTTTGAAAATATGACTATAATTTTACTTCTATATATAAATAAACAGATAAGATAAAAAAAAATATCTAAGAAGATCCTAAATCATAAGATTCAAATATATTTTGAATCGAGTTTTAAAATCATATAAAGACATAGGCTAAGGCGTAACATTATAATTTTTAATTAGAATATAACTCGTTTTTGGTTAGTGACTGGCAAAACTGATTGATAAAAATAAATAATTGAATGCTAATCAGACCATAAATATTGGCGCAACCTAGGTATCACTTTCACCAGTAGGAATTAAGGTTAATTAATCAACAAATAATAAATATATTCTAACCTGCTATTCTTATAAAAGTACACAACGAAGAAAAGCACAGAAAAGGATAGTATAAATAAATTATATTCCAATAATAATTTTTCTAAAACAATTCTAAGCTTAATAATCATTATACAAATTTATTAAGGTTAAAAGTTAAAATCTTTTTCGTTGAATCAACTTTCCAACCTATTTTTAAAAATATTTTTTAATTACTATGGTCATAAAAATAAAATAGTCACTATTAGTGTTGTCATTCGCCAGAAAAATAGTGTTTAAACAGCAAGATTTGGCTAATAGATGTCCAAATTTGTTCTATATATGAACAAATTCTAGTATTGTTAAACGGTTCGTTTTGAGCCGATTTAAAAAACGGCTAACTCAATATTTTAGCCAGAAAAATATTGCCTAAGCCTCCAGATTTTGCTAATAGATGCCCAAACCTTTGTTCCTTGCAAATAAAATCTTCATGCATAATATTTGGATGAAATATTGAGTTAACCGTTTTTAAAAATCGGCTCAAAACGAGCCATTTAACAACATTAGCAAATTCCTAAGGCTTGTATAATATTTATCTGGGCAAAATATTGAGCTAACCATTAAGATAAGTTCAAATCGAGCCGTTTAACAATACTAATCGCGGTATTCACTTCGCGATAATTAATTCGCTATAATATCTTTGCGATTCATGATTCGCGAAATAATTTTCGCTATGCTGTCTTTGCGATTTGGATTTCGTTATAATGACTTCGCTATTTGCAATTATTTGATTCACGATATAGTCTTCGCAGGATAGTATTAGCTAATGTGGATTTGCGATAAAAGTTTTGCTATAAAACTTATTTGCGTTGACAACATTCGCGATAAAAGTTTCACAAATTAGTGTTTGGCAATAAAAGTTTTTCTGAATTGACATGGAACCATTTTCATAAAAAGGGGCTATGCTATATATTTATACTGCAAACTTGGATGGAAGGGATGAAAAATTTTTGGACAAATAGACAAGATATGAACTACTTAATATTGAATTATTCTTGGACTGGAGTCAATTTTAAAAAAATTGCTACACAAAAACGTGACAGTTTACAATTTTAGAATTTTTATGAAATGCAATTTAACCCTTTTTAACACTAATAAAAATTGCAAATGAATAAAATATTATACTAAAGACTAGATAAATAGAAATTATTATCAATATTGTAACTTCGTAAGAAAACATGATTCCACCAATAATGAAAAATACCAAACCAATGATACTTATAATGGCTATTATTGGAAGCCCCTGAATCATGGTTTTTTGTAATATAGGGTTTTTAGGATTTGATGGATTTGTGGTACCACTTTTCGCCATTATAGATGCTAGCCCAAACACACCCAATATCAATATAAGGGCACCTTATAAAATATGATAGACATAAAGTAAATATGATTTAGATATATTAATAGGAAATCTAGATCTCACATTGATAATTATAACTCCGTAGATACCTCAAACTTGTAAACCCAAATTTGAGTTCAGAAATTTTGATATCAATACTTAATTGAAGCGAATTTTTTGAAAGAGGTCTGAATCCGTTTCGATACAAAAACTCGGGTTTGATCGGTATGCCCTAAATCTGTCACTGTTTGGTATATGTTCTACAAATGTTAAAACTAATCATTTTAAGTTTCTGAACCAGAATTGGGCCTACTCAAACACATTTACAGTTTAATCACAAATTTAAATTAAACAACTTGCATCGTGTTAATAAAAGATTTACCTATGCCCATTAGAATGAAAGAATGTGATATTTCTGGTTGTTTTGATTCTTGTTTAGCCATTATCGATCTTTAATTGTCTTATATAATTCTTCTTAAATCTTTAAACATAAATTAACCAATTTTTTTTTAAATTATATTTTTCACAACAATTAAATTTGTTTATCCAATTAAAAAAGTTTTTTCTTTCATGTATGTAATATTGATGATATTGTTAGAGTTGGATTTATCAGGAGATTAATCGAACATAGAACAGACATCCCCTTTAAGGCTGGACTAAGCACCCATAAACAGCGGGCTAAGATAAGAATGTAATTTCCTATTAAATTAATTTAAAAATATTTATAACCATTTGCTGGGTTTTCCATCAAAAAATTAAAGTCCCTATCAAAAAAAAAACAACTGAAATCAAAAGAGGAAGTGTCTCCAACAAAAAAAGAAAAGTCCTACGATCAAAAAAGGAAAATCAGTATTTACTATAATTTTTTTTAAAAAAATATCATTTTAATAATCTTAAAATGTCATTTTTTTGCATTTTTCTTTAATTTTTGGTTATTTTTAATTTTTATTTTCATCATCTACTATTCTTTTTTATCTCTTTAAAAATAATTCCATTATTTTCCTTTTCATCATTCTTCTATTCACTTTTTCTTTCGAACTATTCTTTTCCCCCTTTTTTTACCTTTATCCTATTTAGAGGTCTGCAAGTGACAAGGTTTTAAGGCCCGGTGGGGTCCGGTTTTGGATTTCTCACGTCCCTGTCCATTCAAATTTGTACCCTACCTATTCCAATTTTTCATTAAAGTGGCTCGGCCTGGCTAGGCTTTTTATAATCCGAATATTTATGGTAAAATAACCAATAATGATAATGGCTTAGGGTTTATGATTTTCTTATTAATGCAATAAACCCAAAATAAAGAAAAAGGAAATCGTGCTTATGAATGATCATAGTAACAGGTCATTTAATCGTTATAAGCAAATAATTTTTTCTATTCTCTATTAAGCCTACGGCCAACTTACTTATTGCCCGGCCATCCTGATAATTATTTTCCTCTGCCCAAATAAAAAAATCAGACATTACCCGGTCCAGCCTGGTGAATTGCAAATTTCTAATTCTATTATATGTGGGAAATAAAGTAATCGTTTAGATAAAGTACCATACTATATATCAAAGGTGTAGCCAAGATTTTCCTAAAGGGGGGGTAGAGGGAATTAAAAAATTTCTGAGGACGAAGCTCCCGGACCCCATTTGCCGGGCTTTCGACCTGCTTTTGCCTCCTTAGTTTATATATACTCATAAAATATTTTTGCAAGATCGAATATTAATTTTAATAAAAAAAATATTATCTTTATTTAAAATAAATATAAGAAATTGGTAAATAGATTATATCAAAATATAAGCCTGGAACATATAGGAAATATATTTTTATTAGTTTATATAAAATATAATAAATTGCATATATATATTAATACAAAAACATGGTAAAAATTTATTCCAAACAAGTATAAGAAATTTCTTTATAAAAAGTAAGTAGACATATAATTGATATTTCTCTATTATATAGAATTGGTTACAAAATATTAGGTAAAATGCCACTTTTACAGACATATTTGACAGTTATAGAATATATTACATTTAATATTTTAATAAATTTTACTAATAAATTCTTTTAATAATAAATATAAGTAGCAATTTGCATTCAATTCTTTAACGCCATCTATTTATTTAAAAATATTATTAAAAATTAAACATCTTATTATTCATTCCACAATAAATGTACCTTATTATATATTAAGGGTACTGAAATATAGAATTATTTTTTTCATTTACATTCTTTAAAAGATATTTTCTGATGTCCTAGCTTAAAAAAATTCTAATTGTCATCGAGCAAAATAACAACAGTAGCAAAATCTACTAGGTTACGCCCAAAAATTAGATACGAGATCCAGGGTTAGATTTGGATATAGCAAGATTACTAAACTTCATTAAATACCTACTCAAACTAAAAGCAATATCTGCCATTCAACAAGCTTTATCAAGCTAACTGGGCAAGTCAACCAAAATAGATTTAAAATATTTAAAAGCGTAATGTTACATCCTGCCATATGTGATTTATCTGGAATACGCTTTGGAGGCAATAAATATTGCTCTAATTTTTCCATATAGGAGTAGCTTTCACGTCATATGTCCTGCAACTCATAGTATCAGATGCATACAACATAACAGAAATGACGGCATCATACATAGTTTACCTAAACACGGTATGACATATTATACTTGATCATTTATTTTAAACATATTGTACATTTATTGCACCCATATTATAGGTCATACAAATAATATTATTATATATATTCCGTTTAGGCCTAAAACGAATTATTTGTTATATACGAATAGCACAATTATTCGAAAATTCTCAAATCGAATATGAATAATGAGGAAAATTATTCGTATTATTCGAAATTATTTATATATAAATATTCGTAATTCTTCACAAATATTTTATTTGTAAATATAATAAAAAAAGAAGTAATTAAATTTTCCTAGTGGATATCATTTTGTTTTATTTTATTTCCTATTATCAAATCATAAGTTATATTATTTGCTGACAAAGTTTAATGGAGGAAAAGGAAAAGCTCCAAAGTAACTAAAATATAATTATTTTATTTTGATGGTTTCTCTTTAATCATTTTTGGTGTTAAGAACGAGTCAAAACATTTTTATGGAGTGTGCCTCTTTCCCATATTCTTAAGCTCCTGGCAGATAAATAACTAAATTTTCTTGACTAGTTCTTATTCTTTGATTAGGAAAATTCTTTTCCCATTTATTAACCTTATTTTTAGCAAATTTTAAAGACAATCATATAATTCAGATAGTGTATCATATTCACTATCATAAAATCTTCATCACTATTAATTACATTGTCATAATCACTTCTAATAAAATGATATTACATCTTAAATAATATTATATTCAATTTTAAAACATGGTGTATAATTTATATACTACAAAATTAACAATAATATTTTGAAGTTTTAATTGCAGTGACTTAGCCAGGATTTTCTCACCCAAATCTCCCATTTTTTATGAACACTCAATTGCTTATATCCTAGGCTATGTTAAATTTATTTTAAATATTTGCATATAAGATATAACAAAATTTTAGAGAGTATTTCATTATAGATTTTATTTATTATATTAAAATACTTTAGTAGCATATATTTCCTTTATTTAATCATGTATTTATTTTTATTATTTAAAATAAATTTTAAAATGTAGATATTTTATATAGATTATAATTTTAAAAATTTTATTGTATAAAAAATTACATAAAATATAAATAATTCTTATGCAAATACTGGTATTTAAAAAAAATATGAAAATTATTTTTTAAAATATAAATTATTTGTACTTTGATTAAAAATTGTATTTGCATAAATTTTAAGAATATATCTAAAACTAATATAATCATATTGCAATTTTTTGATTTGAATTTATAAAGAGAGGTCTAATTTTTAATTCATAAGAGGAATAAAAATAGTAAATAAAAATAATTTTATTTTTAGAAAACAGCCTCCCCCATGCCTATGCCATTGTTTAATTAATTTACTGTTTCTTAAGTTTTAAATTTTAAATATTTTTTCTTTCAGCTGCTAATGTATCATTGATCTGGAATTTCAGGAAGGATGGTAAGCTTGGATTTTATATGATATATATAATTTTGAATATATTCAAATATCAATTAGAAAATCTTGATGGAAGAAGTTATGGTGAAGGACATAGTCAATCCTCAAAGAGAGATCTACATCAATATCTGATAAAACTGATGTTAATGTTAGGCGGAAAAATTCTTTAATATGGAATCATTATCTGCATGATTCTAAAACAGAAACAGCTAGATGTAAAATATGTAATGTAGAAATAATGTGCAAGAAAAAAACTACCTCGGCACTAATTAATAATAATA
This sequence comes from Gordionus sp. m RMFG-2023, assembly GCF_954871325.1. Lineage (NCBI taxonomy): Eukaryota > Metazoa > Nematomorpha > Gordioida > Chordodea > Parachordodidae > Gordionus > Gordionus sp. m RMFG-2023. The sequence goes on from NC_088776.1 coordinate 41,900,802, forward strand.
AATGGTTTCATCAAAAAATTCAAAATAATAATATGATAAAAAACTATTTAAATGATGTACCCAAAACAAATGCTGATGTTATTATGCATTATTTATTAAAATTTTTACTCAAGTCAAATATACCATTTAAAATTCTCGCCACACAGGAATTCAAGCCATTGGTTAGTCTGACATAAAAATATGTTCAATACCCTCAATCAAACAATATATGAATGAGAATTATAATAAAGAATTCAATAAAGTTAAAATAATTTAAAGTGTTAATTAACTTTACCACTTACATATGGTTAAGCCCCATTAATGTACCATTTTTAGGGTTGACCTGCCACTTTATTGATGAAAAATGGGAGATGAAGTCATTGTTATTAGATATAGTTCCATTTACTGATTCACATTCTGGTGAAAAAATATATAGAGAGTTTTCTCAAATTATAAAAAATTATAAAATCGACATATATAATAGCAATTATATGTGATAATGCTAGCTCTAATTCGACTTTCATAAAAATTCTTCGTATAAAACACCCAACTTGTAAAATTTTACATGTACAATGTTTTGCACACGTACTCAATTTAGTAGTACAAGAAATACTTAAGAAAGTAGACATGCAATTATCAAAATTAAGAACAATCATAAAGATTATTCGCAATTATTTTACAAAGACAATATGCAAAATGTATGCTCCTCCCTACTTCCCCCTATGAAATATTTAAAATCAAAATTAGACACATCCATCAGATGGAATAGCTCTTATTTAATAATCGAAAGATCTATTAAAATGAGAAGGGCTATTGATGAAGTTGTGACTCAGATATATGATATATCTGATTTCGAAGAAAGAAAACTGAGCGAAGTAATTTATTTTTATTTACTAATTATTATTTTTTATCAGGAGGATTGGACTACTTTAATAAACATACAAAACAAATTAAAGACTTTTTTGATTTTACAGAAGATATATGTGGTGACACATATCCTACTTTAAATCTTGTCATCCCTTTTTATGTTTCTTTAATGGAACATTTAAATTCATTTGACCACGATTTTATATACCCTATCAGTGCTATTGACAAAATAGAAAATTATTATGACCTAACAAATATTGAAACCATAATATCAACCATATTAGATCCTAGATTAAAAGTGCAATTTTTTGAACAATTACCTGCGTCATATAAGATAGATACAATAAATCTATTAAAAAAATTTAAGGGTATATATAATGGATACAAAGTAAAATATAATATCGTTACAACAACAGTTAACCCAATAGTACTATTAAATATGGATAGAATTTTTAAACAAAATATCACCTCATCAATATGTGAGGTTGAAACATCTTAATGAAGAATCAGTTCCAATAAGAGTCTGTTAGAATGGTGGAGATTGCATGGGGATCGTTTTCCCATGTTCGAAAATGGCAAGTGATATATTGTCATTTCAAAGATCTTCGGCTTCATGTGAGCGGTTGTTTTCAATGGGAACAAATATGGTAATGAAAAATAGAATGTCTTTGAAGGAGGATATTAGAAAGACTTTATGTTTAAAAAATTGGTTATCATCAAATTCGGATATACTATAATTATATTTTTTGTGTATTATATTTTGATGTTTATAAAATGAGAATAATGTATATTTTTAGAAAATTTTAATAAAATTTTAATATTAGATGGAAGAAATAATTTAAATATTTTTTATAAGAAATTCTAATTCTAAAAATCGAAAGTTTTTGGCCAATTTGTTTGGATCACGTTATATGAAATCATTTGGTTTTATTTCGTTTATTTTCTGTAAATTGTTATATGCTAATGACATTTAGTTTTGAGAATCCCTAAAAGTGTCATCTTAAAACATTATATCTGTTTATAATTTTTTTGCAAAAAATTATATATTTTTTATAAGCTTTATAAAAATTTTCGAATCACGAATAGCGCAATTATTCGATTCGTTTTTTTGTAGGCCTAATTCCGATACATAATCCTAAACACACAATATAAACATCATTATAACATTATATATTCCCCAGCAACATTCTAGAACTTTACTCTATTTCCAAAACCACATGATCCAGATTCATGATTTTCATACATACCCGTGTTAGGTAGCTATACACAGCTTGCTGAGATACATCTGAGGAATGGAGCACATGCAGACTAATCAACAAATAATAAAAAGGCGGTAATTAAATTTACTCACGACCAAATCAAAGAATCAAAAGATTGACAAATACGATGGATATATTATATCTCCTTTGAATCTTATACCTTAATACGAGTAGATCTTGATCTGAGTCTTATTATACCTCAATATGAATCATTAATTATTATATAACAGAGCAAGTGATTTATTATATATCGAACATATAAATATAATTGAATATCATTTTCTATGGTATTGAATGATGTGTATATATTAACTAACTACGAATCTAAGCTAAGGATATATATATTGTCATTATTTGTAAATGATAGTTATGAATATGGATTGATGATTACTAATCGAAAAATTAATTGTCTCTAATACATTTACATCTTGTATAAGCTCCTCCTTCAACTTTTATGGTAAAAGGGGCGGAATGGTCATAATACCAAGTGGAAATTTTGCCCACGAGGCCAAGAAAATGTCGATTTTTGAGGCCAATCAGTAAAAAATGAACAAAAGAGGGCGATCAGGAAAAAATATAAAATATATATTATTTCTTTTTATCATATAAGTTATAATTTTTCTCTTATCCTATTCTATATTTAGCATTTAAAATATTATACTAATACATTTTTTGAAGATTCTCATTTAGATATTGCAATTTTATGGGTTTTTTTTAAAAGCGTGCTTTTCATGGTGCTTCGGGTGAGGATCGGAAAACCATATTTTGAGAAAAAATTTCTTCAGGTCTTCTTTACCTGAGAATAAAACATATGGTCAAGATAGATAATATTGATATGATTTTAAAAATAATTCTACTCCCTTTTTTTAAACAAAATTTAGATATGCAACTTATGACCTAACCATAGGCGTAGCCAGAATTTTCCTAAGGAGGGGGGAATTAAAAAATTACTGGGGGCTTCGCTCCTAGATCCCCCTTTGGGCGGCCGGGTTACCTTAGTCTATATATAGTCATTAGATATTTTTACAAATTTTAATAAAAAAAATAAGCCTGGAACTATATATTTTTATTAGTTTATAAAATATATTTTTATTAGTTTATATAAAATATATTTTTATTAGTTTATATAAAATATATTTTTATTAGTTTATATAAAATATATTTTTATTAGTTTATATAAAATATAATAAATTACTTGTATATACATTAATATAAAAGTATGGTAATAATTTATTACAAACAATTATAAGAAATTTATTTATAAAAAGTAAGTAGACATATAGTTTATATTCCTCTATTATATAGAATTAGTTACAAAATACTTATTAAAATTCCACTTTTACAGACATATTTGACAGTTAGAGAATATATTACAGTTAATAATTTAACAAATTTTACTAATCAATGCTCTTGATAATAAATATAGCAACAATTTGCATTCAATTATTTAACGCCATCTATTTATTTTAAATAAAAATGATATTAAAATTTAATCTTCATATTATTCATCCCACAATGTCTTTAAAAGAAATTTCTGATGTCCTTATCAATATTTTATAGTTTTCTGTAAAATATATAATTCGCTATATTGGTAAAAATTACTTGATTGTCATATGATAATTGATAAAATTAGATATACTGTAAATCTACGACATATAATATTCCACTGTTTGTATAGTGCTTTAATATTTTTATTTAATTTATGATTTAATTTTATCAATAGTTTTATAATTATATTTTACTTTTAGTAAGATAAATAAATTAAAATTACTTACTTTATAAAAAAATATATTTGATATATTATATTATTTAGTAATTTTATGGATCTATTATTAATAATTATAATACATTTTACTTTTGTCTTAAGACTTATCTTTGGCTTATATTCCATTTATTAAAAATCATTTTTGGTTCATTTTATATATTTATAAATTTATTTTCCCAAAAATGTATAAATTATGATGAATAGTTTTATAAAAAATATCAACTTTTACATTCTTTCTTTCAAATTATTGTTTAAGATATATGCATACATTTTTGAGGGTCAGAGAGTGGGGGCAGGACTAAGGAGCATATTTTTTATTAGCTAAAAATGATATTTACAAATAGAGATAAATTTCTGAAGGGAAGGGGGGTTCCCCTTGCCCCCCCCCCTGGCTACACCTATGAGTGAAACCAATGATGATTTACAAAACATTCTAAATCCATGTAAGAAGAAAAGTTATTATAAATTAAAATTATATTCTAAGATAAAGTCATAACTTATGGTATAAAATAATTTAATAAAATAACTTAAACGTAAATCAATCATAATGGACATATTTCAATACATAAAAAGCCTTAAAAAATATTTACTTAATAATGAACTAACAGTTGAATTTCTTAAGGAACTACCTATTGATATTTTTCGTATTTTTGATTTCTGGGACATTGACCAAATATGGGAATTAATTGAATTACCTTAAGATGAATTCCTAGGTATAATTGAAAAATATTATAATGATAGGCCATTTAGTTCAATTCCATGATCATTATAAAAATCATATTGACAAATTCAGTCTAAAAAAAGTTATAATACTAATGATATAGGTTATTATAATAATAATAGAAAACATAATTATAACAAATGTAATTATAATGATTATAAACCTAATGAGTATTTTAAAAACAACTTTAGACAAAATTATGTAAAAAGATATGATAATAATTATAATAGAAATAGAAATTACAAAAATAATAATTTTAGATATTATGAAAATTATAACACTAATAACTTTAGAGATCATTATAAATCCTATGATAAGAAAACTATTCGTACTATTCGTAATAAAAATTATGATAATGAAAATTTATAGTCTAAAAATAAAACTTGTAATAAAATTATGGAAATAAAAGATAAAGAAAAGAACCTATTGATCTAGATAAAATAGGCTTATTAATTCCTCATAGTAATTCAGAAAAAATTTTTAACATGGAGAGAAAATCAAATAAGAAATAAAAATTTTTTTTATAATATAAATGATAAAAAAATGGACATTTATCGTGTGAAAGTAATAGATAATATGAGATTCACTACTAAAAATTTTGAGATAATCTTATTAGAAGAACTTATTAGTGAAGAAATTAAGGATGCCAATGTTAAAAAGGAAAATAAAACTATAATTTTAAGTCTATATCAAAATATAATGGAAACATATTAATTAAAAGATATAAATCATATGATTGAATTTAAAGAAATATTTGTGATTATAAAAGTTAATAATACAAATATTAAAGAAAATTATAAAATTAAAAAAACTCTTATAAGTAATACTAAATGTGATAAAAGATTTTTGAAACTTAAAACTTTGAAGATAAATATAAGTATTATAAAGAGAAGTTATGTAAAAACTAAACGTCTTCATTTTAGAAAAATATTTAAAGATGTGACAAGATCGTTTTCTAAAAATTTGAGGCTTAAGAAATTATTTTTTACTAAAAGCAATCTTATGAAGAATTATTATTTTAAAACATTTTTTAAATTAAAAAACAAGGGTGTTTGTTAAATTCAAAACTCTTTTTTTTAAAGAGAGGGAAATGTGCATAATATTTATTTGCATATTTTAATCTCATGGATTGAAAATATTAATAGATAAATAAAAATTATTTAACACTAAAACGCAAAAAAATGAAATTAACACTAAAACGCAAAAAAATGAATTAATACTAAAACGCAACGATTATTCAATTTATCCAATTTGATTCACATTCAACACATTATTTCATATTCTATATATTAATTCATATATTATTCCGATTATTGATTATTCACTTATTCTTATATCCAACTTGATCAATTATTATTCCTAATTATTCATGACTAACTGATGATGATAACAATTTTGAAAATTGATAATAATAACGACTGAGTACTACAAGCAAGCTACATGACAAATTCACGATTTGGACAACTTACGATAACGATATCAAGCTTACGATTTAAACAAACCAACGTGCAAGCTCAAAGATTTGAACAAACTGACGTACAAACACAAACGATTTGGACAAGCCAACGATTACGATGACTTATGCAACAACTTGACAACCAAAACGATAAACCATTTGGACAACAAACTTTCTATGACAGATTAGATGAAATTATGGGAAGGCTTAGAGAATATTATATTATAGGAATTAATAAATTAAAATATTATATATTTTGGTTATTAAATAGTAATATGTTTAAATTCTATGTAACGCGCATTCATTTAATTAATAACTTAAGAAGGTAACAACCTGAATAAAGAATTGTGGAAAGATGTACAAAAAATGTTGAGGAGCAATAGAAGGAGATACATTGCAAAAAAAGCCTTTGAAATTGATAAAGATATGAAAGAAAATAGAATCTATGACACCTATAATAAATTGAAATATTTTTGTAAACCGTACAGCTTTAAGAAACTTCCCTATTTAGTTTTAGCAAATGGAATGCAAATTTTGGATCAAGACGAGCGTTAGATTACTATATGAGGGTCTTCGACTCAAGAAAATCCGTCTGCCAAACGAACATAAAAGAACATTCAATCCCACCTCCGTCCGGTTTCTCCACTGTTGAAATTGGGAAAGCAACCACTAAACTGCGTAATAATAAAGCCCCTTAGATAAAATAACGGCTGAACATCTTAAAATAGCACCAAACACTATATCCTCCTATCTACTACCTCTCTTTAACAAAATCTGGCATAGTGGTGAAACTCCCAAAGAATGGAATATCTCTTTATTATGTAATTTCCCCAAGATAAAAGACCCAAAAAATTTTAAAGATTATCGCGCGATTGCTCTCACATCTACTGTCTCTAAAATATTAATGGTTCTGATAAAAAACAGAATCATGTCATCTCTGCCAACCTTGCTTCCAAAATATATTTGTGGCTACAGACCAAAGAAAAATATACTAGAACCAATTTTAGCACTAAAAATAATAATGCAAAAATGTTAGAAATGTAAAATTCCCGCCTACTTCACTTTCGTTGATTTCAGCAGAGCTTTTGATAATGTAAATCATGATGCTTTATGGAAGACGCTGCTGGAATGCGGGATTGAATCAAATATAATTCACATATTAAAAAACCACTACACGAATCTTACCAGTTGTATCAAAATCAACAATAAGACACCCCCCCCCCCTTTTAAGATTAAGAAAGGTGTGAAACAAGGATGTGTACTTTCACCTCTTCTGTTTAATATCATAATGTAATGAAGTCTCTGGAGCCGCGAGTTTAATGGATCTGAGCTCAAACGCAAAGTTACATCTAGAAAATATGATAATATCATATGCGGATGACATCGCTGTTGTGTCTTTAAGCATCAAAGAAGCGGAAAATCTGTTATACCTACTAGAAAATTTAAGTCTAAAAATGGGTTTTAAAATAAATTTTAACAAAACAGTTATTCTTCCTTCCCCTAGTGCAGCCCAAAATCCAAATATTATAATTGGTGGTAATATTATTAAGATAGTAGATAAAATTAAATACTTAGGCATATTGTTGGACAACAAGGGCTGCTGTAAAGAAGAGATGAAAATAAGAATACAAAAGGCAAAAGGGGCTTTTTACAAGTATATGAAAATATGGAAAACAAAGGAGATCTCTGTTTACACCAGACTTAGAATTTTTAATTCTACAATTATCCCCATTGCTTTTTGGGGGTGACTTATGGGAATTTAATAAAGCAGAAAATAGGAGACTCCAATCCTTTATAAAATAATTGTCTTAGAATCATAAATGACTTTTTTTATCCGAAGGTTATATCAAATAATAATTTATGGAAAACATCTAAACATACTCCGATACACACAGCGTCTACATGAGCGGGAAGGGTAGGAACAGTTTGCATCCTATTTTTTGAGGGGGATAGGGGATAGGCTCCTTTAATGGGGTTAGGATATATTTTTTGGGGGGTTATCTATTAAATTTTGAGATGAAATAGGACAAAATTTATTGCTGTAAAAATTAATACTTTAATTATAGAATTATTATTATACAATTCATCGACCAAATCTATATATTGCAAACAATCATACAATTGTTTTCTAAATAAAACTTTCTGCTATCCTTTTAAATGTAATTTAAAAGGTTTAGATATTTCAGCAAGCTCATAATGCCATAATAATTAATTCATTGTAAATAATGGAGGTTTTAATTGAATTTATTATCTAAAAAATAAATTCTGTATATTATCGATAGTTGGTAGTAGAGATATATTAATTTAAGTTATCCTAGAAAATTATCTGAAAAGAGTATCAATAAATTAAAAAGGTGAAAATAATAATAGACAGACACCGCCGCCGAAGGCGGCAAATTTTTTTAGGGGGTAGGCAAAGGTTTTTGAAGGGGGTTTGCATCCAGTGAAAATCCTATCATGTAGACGCTAGATACACATCACCCTGAGAAAACGCCGCATTCACTTTTTGGCTCATATCATAAGAAATTCGGATCAAAAATTTAATTCATGATGCCATTACATGGCTTTACACCTATAATAAAAAGAATATACAAAATATAAATCTCTCTGGTACTATAAGACTATTAAAGATGTAATGGAGTTAAATCTAAATATGAAACAATTCATTAAATTAAACAATTGCAAAAAGTCTATTAAAAAACTTTTCTGAATAAAAGAAAAATATTTCAAATGAAATATCACCTGTGATTAAAATTTCAATCGTCAAAATCTTTTTTCAAATCATAATATGTGATGTTTCTAAATCAGGACAAATAGCAAACTGAATCGGTAGGTACTTTATTTTAATTCTTTTATAAAAACTTTAAACTTAAAATCAGCCACAACTCACCCTTAAAGTAATTAACTTAAACTGCAGTTCTTGGGCAAAGGCTCTTTTTTTGCCCCGCTCCTTGTGGTTTTTTTAAGCCTATGGACGTCTGCGACATTTTTCAAAATGTTGAGCCTACAAGTACGTGCGGCTTGCCCACTAACGTGTGGAGGGCTCCTTTTATTTTTAAATTATACCCAAATTAACTTTTGTTCCAATTAGATGGAAATGAGGAAAGCCTAGCGTAGCTCTGTTGTTACTCAACGTCAGAGGGCATATGCGCTATATATCACGTATCACGTAAATATATTTTTATTTTAGTTTTACTTCGTTTTATAACTTAACTTTTTAATTTTATATTCTAATTTTAGTTTGTAAAAAATATATAAATACAAGATTAAAAAGGTAATAAAGAGATGAATTATATTTAGAAAAACCATTATTAATTCCCTATTATATTTTCAAATTTCTTGAAAAATGATTGAACTGCCAAGTCTTCTGTATCTTTTATAACCTTCACCCCTATTCGAAATAAAGCTATAAAAATGGATACGAATGTAAATGAAAATATTCATGATTTAAAGCTGAGATAACATCTGGATAGAAAATGAAATGCTAAAAAAAATAAGTCTAACAAGGAGGATGTATAGTGATAAATGCAGAGATGAATGCTCGAAGATCCGATTAATCTATATTTTAATAGTATTTCTTCCTACAATTAATCAAATTACGAATAACTTTAGAACCATAAGATTTTCTGTGAATAAAAAGCTTATACGAATTAGATTTTTATCCGAAGAATTATGAAATAAATATCTAAGGCATTTCTGGCCTTGAAGAAAATATTACAATTAGAAACTGTAATCAGTATAAATTACCACATGAATTGTCTTCATTTGCCATTATATACAAAGATTCAATAGTCAAGTTAATGAAAATATTAATGATATAATTTGTGACAGTGAGGAGTCCATTAAACATTGAAATATTACAAGATAATAGTATCTCCAACCATGTAATCACTGGATTCTTTGATGCTATGATATGCATACAAGCATAGTTGGGTATGTTATCTAATAAAAGTTAAAGGCTATCATCATAAATATAATGGCTAAATTATTATCGGCACTTCAAAAAAAGCTAACGGTTATGTTATCTTATTTAGAACATATAAGATATACAAAAAAGTTATTCGCTACATAATTAAAAATAAGAATAATGATAATAGAAATAAAGCCATTAAGATTTTTATTGATTCATTTTTCTGTAAAGTCTAAAGTAAAAAGCAGTATAGTAAGGAAAAGAAAACTAATTTATTAATATTTTACTGTCTAATTTAATAAAAATCAAAGGTTATCAATTTAAAGCATTCATTCCACAAAGGACTAATTCTACAAATAAAATTATTTTTGTCTCCTGTTTGATCTTTCGAATTTGCAAATCAAAATAAGGGCTATAAAGATTGGTAATTATGTATTGCAATGAAAAAATACTTATATTATTGGATATTTATGCTGCATATTTATTTCAAATGATGGATCGATATATAGAAATATTTCCATTTATCTTTGTAACAGTAGCGTCCGGGGCGCGGGCTCGAGCCCCCTCAAAATTTTGTAAAAGATAATTTTGGATAATTTAGCTAAAAAAAAGGAAAATTTTGAAAATAACTTTAAAAAAGTTTTTTGAGCCCCCTGAGATCGTAGAGGCTAGCGACGTCCCAGCTTTGTACTACCAACTATGAATAAATATCATTTTTATCAGTTCTATCCTGTAAACTAATATAATGTTATAATAAAAAAAGTGATAATGTTTTTAAAGGAAACTTTAAATAATTTATTTTCGCAACCTATAGTACAAAATTCTTTCTTTGACTGTCATGTTTAAGAAAATAAAAAAACTATATATATAACTAATCTCACAATGAAAAGATTTGAAATGGAAGAAAATTGGATTCCCTTGCTTTCTGTTAGCCAATACAATCAGACATTTTATTTTAACGTTTAATATATATATATTTTTTTAAAATAACTAAACCTTTATTAGCATGCAATATTTAAATCTTGTAATTAATTTATAATTGTATAATTTATAAAATGAAAAATTTATAATAAGTAAACGATTACGAAAAAAAAAATCATAATGACAAAAGGACAATATTGAGGCATAGATCATAAAATAATGTAAAATACAAAATATATAAAAGCGAAAGCAGCAAAATTATTTAAAACCTGTTGAGGATGGGAGTAGTTAAATCTTGAAGAAATAAAGGTTTGATACCTTCAAATCCAAGAGCCGCGTCCTTCTGAAAAGATCTCACTAATATAAATACTTCTTCCGAAGTGAAAATCGGAGAAGGGTGGTTCTTGGTTTCATAAATCATTATAACTTCCAGTGTCTGGGGATGATTGTCTAGTAGTCTTTGGTATGACACTGCGTCCACTGGAGTAAGTGTGTCTAAGGAGCTTAGCCTGAGAGCATCATTTATGTCCAAATTGTTTATTTTGTTATCGACTAGCTTCACCTTGAAATTTAAATCGTCCTGTTTTTTGTTGGAGGTATGAGTTATGATATTATGTGGTTCATAATTAGCATTAGAAGATGCTAGTTTAATATTCCTAGTAAAAGAATTACCATTCGCAGCAGGAATTTTGAAAGATTTGTGACCAAATAAAAGTAAGGCTGACCACACATCCTTAGAAGAGAAGTTCTTTAATAGCCTATCAATGCATTGGGCATAATTGGTAGAAACCACTTGTCTTGCACCTCTTGGAATTCTGGAGATAAGACGAGGGTTGGGAAGACTAAGGAATTGGTCAATGAAGGAATTAGTGATATGAATGTCAGGATTAGATCTGAGAATGTTTAAAATTGGATTAGATTCGAGAATGTTGAAGTTGTAATATCATCACAATTTGACGTAGATGGAATAGATAACTGTGTCAAAGGATTTAAGAGGGAACTGTGAGGGATTGCTAGAAGAGGGGTAGAAGGGACAGAGCCAGAAAGAGGGCATCTTTGTCCATTCACATTATGGACCCTTAAATGGCCATTTCCAAAATTAAAATAGAATTTCTGCATTGAGAACAGATACTTCTATCCAACATAATATGTGGGTCTACTATTGGGTATTACAATCCATCGATTATTCATTAATATTTTTATTATATCATCTGAGAATTCATAACTGTACTTCATCATTTTTGGATGCAGGCATTTAAGAATATAATAATTATATACATTCAATCTTATAAATTAACAGTTATGTTGCTCACCATCTGCCATGAAAGCAGGCATTTATCAATATAATTTTATGTATTTAAACTTTCAAATTAGAAGCTATCAATTTTACATCAGACATAATGCTATTTTAATATGTGATGGTATTAGGTTATTTTAAATTCTATCAATTCTCTTATAGTTGGATAATGCTAATATGTATTCTAAGAATTTATTCTATCTTGTTTATCTTAAAAAATAATCAATTTAGTTTATAAAAATTGTAAAAGTAACGAAAAACAACAGATACTTGTTACACAAATAAATATAATGATAAATAACCTCTTCGATATATTTTAAAATGTGTTGTATAGCTATTTATAACATTCTGCCCAACTCTGCACACAACTGTATAAATTAATCTATTTTTTGCCAACATATTAGTAAATTGTGAAAGAACTAGTAAATTTAAAGTTATAAAAAATAGGCTGAGGGCAAATATAGGCCATGATTAAGGAGGCATTTTTATTGGTGCCCGTTGAAAAGGAATTGTTAATGCAAATAGAGCTCGAATATTTGTTTATTCTCCCTAAAATTGACACTTAATGCGAGATTTATTATTAGTTTAATTCATTATTTAAATTCTATTTGAGAAACTATTATGTATACAATAAGTCTTTCTGTGCAAGATAATGTATTGTATGTAGATTTTATAGTGCAAATGTAGATTTAATGTGCAATATGTTATAATTTTATATGTGCAATATATATTATTTTATATGTGTAATATTTATTTTATAGGCGCAATTGAGATAAGTATGTTTTTAAATGTTCAATTAGTTGATTTTATATGTGTAATTTTCAAAATAAAATATGGGATTATCATTTCATATGAGTATTTATTTACTAGAAATGTGATAACTGTAATATTGTGTTTAACCAATCGTTTTAAACATTTTTGTCCAAAAATTGAAGAAACAATAAAAACATGTATAATATGAACAAGTCATTAAATAGGTCCTGTCCGAAGGCAGGGTAAAAGCGGGCCAAAGGATTGCAAATTGGGGTAAGATAAAATTAGGTGGCTAGAAAACATTTACCGACGGGCCACAGCATCGTCAGTCCGCCCCTGAATAAATTCATTAAGCATTACCATATTGGATACAAAATCGAGAGCGAACAATGCCTGGTCCCGATACTATCAATTGACGAAACTATGGTCTTCCAGTCAAATATCTACTAATCAAAAGATAAGACTTTTCAAATCTCTAATTATCTCCATATTAACCTATGGATTAGAGACTTGGCAGGGCACCAAAAGCATTATTAACACGTCTCAAACCTTTATAAATAAATGCCTAAGAGAATAACAAAAACGTATTACCCATGCGACACCTAGAACTCTATTCTGTGGAATAGGTGCAATTATTTACCAATCAACCGACTCATCCCCTTGAGGCGGCTAGAATTACTTGGTCATAGCTTAATACATTCATAAGATAATATTTTCGTCCATAAAATGGTCCCCAGATCATGGAATGAAGAAACCCCAAATACTTTAAGGGTAGCAAAATGCCTCGAATATGGACTTGATCAATCTCTCTTACAGATTTCATGGCATTCAGCGAAACAAGAAACACTTAAAGCAACACCTACATAACATGCTCAGACATAGTCTAAACTGGAATAGAAATAGAAAGAAATGAAACTACACTTCTTTCAGAACGCGAATAATAATTTATGATCTATGATACTCTGAGGTTATGAATCTTGGGCAATAGGAGGATGAGAAGAGATGCCGATAAAGAAATGCATGACAGGAACGATGTTGTATAAACCAACTAATGGAAACATAGGCTAGAATAATGATGATGATGGTAATAATAATTCTTTTCGCCTCTAGACACAATATCGTACCAGCAACAACAATTTAAGATTAAATAAGAACAATGGTAAGAATAATGATACAGGGTTTCCCATTCAAAAAAGGAAAAGTCCCAATCAAAAAAGGAAAAATTTCAATCATAAAAGGAAAAGGTCCAAACAAAAAAGGAAAAGGTCCAAACAAAAAAGGAAAAGTGTCAATAAAAAAAAGAAAATTCCAAAAAGAAAGAAAAAAGTCCGATCAAAAAAGGAAAAGTGTCAAACAAAAAAGGAAAAGGTCCAATCAAAAAAGGAAAATTCCCAAAAGGAAAGGAAAAGTGTCAATCAAAAAAGGAAAATTCCCATTCAAAAAAAGAAAAATTGTAATTTTTTTAAATTTTTTGTCAATTTTTCTTAAGTTTTTATTTATTTTTGTTATTCCTTCTTAATTTATTTCTAAATTTTTGCGTTTTCTTTACGTTTTTTTTTCTTACTGATCTTTTCTCAATTTTTTTCTTCTCATTTTTGATAATTATTTTTTAAAATTATATTTAATGTTTTTGGCAGACAATATAATTACAATTACTAAATTAAATTAATCGTTTGGTTATAATGTACCTTTTTAAAATTAAATAAGTTTGAACTGTAATACCAAACGATATGTAAATTAATAAAATATTTTTAAATTCTTATTTTTTAAATTATCAAAAATGAGAAGGAAAAAAAATTGAGAAATGCTCAAAAAAATAAAGATTAAAAATGACTTAATGAGATTGAAAAGGTTAGAAATGTATGTAAAAGATTACAATGAAAAAATCATAAAAAGAATATTATATGTATGATGAAAAAAAAACGTAAAGAATTGTTAAAAAAATGAACCTAAATTTATAAATTATTTTTAAAATACAAAAGAATTATCAAAAATGAGAAGAAAAATAAATTGAGAGAAGATATAATAAGAAAAATAAAAGTAAAGAAAATCGCAAAAAGTTAGAAATAAATTGAGAAAAAATACAGTAAGAAAAAATACGTAAAGAAATCCAAAAATTTAGAAATAAATTAAGAAGGAATAACAAAAATAAATAAAAATTTAAGAAAAATTGACAAAAAATTTAAAAAAATTATGGTTTTCCTTTTTTGAATGGGAATTTTCCTTTTTTGATTGACACTTTTCCTTTCCATTTGGGAATTTTCCTTTTTCGATTGACACTTTTCCTTTTTTGTTTGACACTTTTCCTTTTTTGATCGGAATTTTTCCTTTCTTTTAGAGAATTTTCCTTTTTTGATTGACACTTTCCTTTTTTGATACCTTTTCTTTTTATGATTGACCCTTTTCCTTTTATGATTGAAACTTTTCCTTTTTGATTGGGACTTTTCCTTTTTTTGAATGGGAAACCGTAATGATAACATGGATCGATTATTATAATGATAATATAGAGGATTCTGGTTATCACTTGGTCTAGTACAAACAAACAATATTAACACGCAAGATTCTTTCCTCTGCTGGGACACATTCATATCGACATACCAACAACAATTAAAAATTATATTAGAAATAATAGCAAGAATGATGATATAGATAGTCATGGACGGATTATAGGATTATTCAGAGGTCTCCAGTAATCACTGGAACTAGTACAAACTATATTAACATATAAGAGCTTCTTCTATAGGATGCACGATATGGACATACCACCAACATTTATATATTGAGAAAATTTACTTCAACATAAAAATCATGTTATTTTTTCTAAAAGGTAATTAACCGTAGCGTCAGGTACATTATTATTGTTATATTACATTACACGATATTTCAACATTTGCCTCTATTCGCCGGCAACGGAATTAACATATCACAACTTTACTTACTCTTCTCTTTAACTATTATAGCTGACTACATAGTGGTACTATCTACTCTAATAAAACGGGTAGACATCATGTATGCGATCTATATATATATCAGAGACCAGGCCGGACCGTATTTTAAATTTTTAAAATATACCCGGACCGGGCCAGGCCTGAAATTTTTATTTTAAATACACGGGCCGGACTGTATTTTTTAAAAAAATTTATACAACATGAATTATTATAATCGTCAATTAGATATGGTTATAATGATTATATATAGTTATGATTAATATAATGTTTGGTGTAAGTTAACACTAGCTAACACTCATAGTATCTATTAAATAATATAATTATAGTTTTCCTGCCATGGAATAAATACGCAAAGGATTAAATACATTATTATATATTATATATTATATAATATATGTTATATTTTTTTTTAATTAAAATATCAGTTTTATTTTTTTTATAAATATAATTAATATAGTATATTCTCAAAATATTATTTACACAAATTTTTTATAGTGTCAATTTGTAATATA
Organism: Gordionus sp. m RMFG-2023; assembly: GCF_954871325.1. Taxonomy (NCBI): domain Eukaryota; kingdom Metazoa; phylum Nematomorpha; class Gordioida; order Chordodea; family Parachordodidae; genus Gordionus; species Gordionus sp. m RMFG-2023. The sequence continues at coordinate 41,917,190 of NC_088776.1, forward strand.
TTAAATATCTGTTTAGAATAAAAAAATAATATGTAGTAGTGTTGTTAAACCGCTCGTTTTGAGCCGATTTTTAAAAACGGCTAACTCAATTTTTTATCCAGAAAAATATTATGCAATGAAAATTTTGTTTATAAAAGGAGCAAAGGTCTAGACATATAATATCTAAATTTCGAGGCTTAGTTAATATTTTTCTGGCGAAAATATTGAGTTAGCCGTTTTTAAAAACGGCTCAAAAAGAGCCGTTTAACAACATTAGCCAATATGCTTGCTTATTAAAGGATAATATTCGCCGAAAAATTGATAAAATACCAAATAGATGAATTTTTGTATATACCAGGTCAAATATTATTTTAAAAAATTAAGAAAATTTTATTAAAAAATCCAGGCCGGGCCCCCCCCCCCCAAATTTTTTTTTAGATATCCGGGCCGGGCCTAAAATTTTTAAACCCGGGCCGGGACGGGCCGTTATAAATTTTGAAAAAAATCCGTGCCGAGCCGGGCAGAATTTTTAATCCGAGCCGGGCCGTGCAAATGGTATCTCTGCAGGTCTCTGATATATATGAAAATACATGATGTATGCTTTAACTCCTGGTGGGTGATAAAATTGCACTTTGCAATTTCTGGCATGATAATGAATGAATATATTATTTAAATTAAATGAAAAAAACAAACTCTACTTTAAAATGTTCTTCATTTCATTTCATATCATATCTAAAATATTAAATATAAAAACAATATATTATACTATATTAATAATACGCGGTGATAATTAATATTAAAATAAAACACAATATTGGTTATTACATTTTCAAAAAAAATTGGAGTTGCAGATTGAAAATTCATCTTTACTTTCCTATTTGGACAATTGTTGTTTACAAATGCCATTTTTGAGGAATTAATTGGGCAAATTTATTTTCCTGAGTCTTTCAAAAAAGTATAAAATACTTGCTAGTGACTTGCTAGCATAATATTTATGATAGCACAATATTTATCAAATTTTGAAGATAGCAGTTTGCTTATAGGATAAATTCTACCTAATATGTCATATCAAATCATAACAGAGCAGATAAATTTATAGTCAGCCGTGCTTGGGAATGGCAGACATGGGCCAATACCCCTAGCTGCTAAATTTTTTAGAATCTTAAAGTTACCTTCGTAGGCAATTTAAAAAATAGATGAATATTTACTAAAACACACTTAGGTTTGTTTATATTATTTACAGATCTTGCCAAAATAAAATGCGCGAATATGCGCACTAACTAAAAATAAATTCAGGAATTTTCATTCAATTATCACATAACTATTTTATTTAGTAATTAATATTTAAAATAAAGAATATATCTACTTAAATTTTTATTGTTTTTTATTAAATCATTATAGTAAACTCGATAAGAGTGAAAATTATAAAGTGTCAAAATGATCTAACGTATTCTATCATCTTTTGCAAAAAAACGCAAGGAAGATAAAACTTTAGGCATATTGTTATTTTATATTATCGTTAATAATTTTTAATTAATAATTTGATTCTAAATATAAAAACTGAGTGCTATTGGAAATTTATAGTGTATTTTGTAATTATATGCATATTCTTAAAATAATCATTTATGCTATACTCAATAAAGATTTCAAAGAAAATCTTGCTTTTTGTATTTTATAAAATAGTATTGATAGCCCGTCAAGAATGACGGGGAATCAGAATTTTCTCCTTATGGAAATAATATATTTTACTTTTATTTGACAATGGATAAATCAGAATAGTCAAATGAAAGGAATAGATTATCCGTATTCATTCTTCCAAGATTTCTATAAATTTTTTGGGGAAAGGGCAATTATTTTATGGAAAATATGGAATAAAAAAATATGATTTGTGAGTTATGATATTTATCAATTCTTTTAACAAATTTTTCGCATCCAGACACAATGGTTTGTGCCCTCTCACTTAGTATACATTCTACATTATCTCAAAGAATTAAAACGTTCCTAAATACTCTTTAAAAAAAAGACCTGTTATCATAGATTCGAATCAATTATGTGGGCATACCTGATTATCTCATAGTGGTGGTATCCACCCCATCGCAACTATTTAGAAGATAATTAGCAAAAATAATTGCTACAGGTCAAAACCCAGGGGCTTAACTTCATAAGTATACATATCAATTAGAATTTAGTGTTAAGGGAGAAGGCAAAATAATTTCACATACCATTTGTTTATATCCAAAATCCTTCTCCTAACATGGCTATTATCAAAGTAGATCAAAAATGATTTCAATAGCAAATCTCGTGAACTTTTCATAAATTGTTTTTATCCAAAATTTCTTGTTTATTCAAAATTCCAGGGGACATACTGTAACATTAAGACACCTCTATTTAGTCCACTGTCATAGATTCTGACGAAAGGATCCAGCAGGAGGCACGCGTCCTCGTTTATACCATGGAATTCATTATCTCATCCATTATCTTAAATCTAAATTTGATTTGGATATAAATAATTGGTATCTTGATGATGGAACATTCTGTGATGCTCTTCCTAAAATAATTGGTTTTCAATTTCTTGAAGCCAATTTTAAAAGACTCATTCATAATAAGTCCAAATCCAAAATATATTTACATGATAACAATATACAAAACCCTCATCTAGCATGATAATTTTTTATTGACTTCATTAAATAATAAAATTTAAAAAATAACGAAATAACGAAATTAATATAATTAATAAAAAAGTATATATTCAAACATGTTTCAAATATTTGTTCATATTGAATGCATTAAGTACATATACTTCATTAACATATTATAAGAATAATGAAAATTTTGGAATTAACTCTCATCAAAATAAGGTAAATTTCTGATTCAAACCACTTATAGGCTTATTTCTGATTTATCCATCATCAGATTAAGGAGAATACTAATTCCTTGTCATTCTTTTGGGACATCAGCTAGTAATCATATAAATCGCAAATATTAATTAGATTGTGGGAATGGATCCTTCCTTAAAGGTTTTTTTATTTACAAAAGCCACAAAGCACTCATTGGTTAATTGTTATCCACAGAGTTTTGTTGCATCTTCCCATGATATGGATCCATTCTTCAAGATGATCTTAATTATAAGAAAGTATATTTTGATACAGGTGCAGGTGTTGGGCCATATTTTAATTTTTTCAAATATATCCGGGCTGGGCCTAAAAATTTTAAAGATACACAGGTCGGGCTGTATATTTTAAATAGACATTATTATCTATAAAAATTGAAAATAAATATAATATATTTTTTAAAAAATCCAGACCGGACCATGCCAAAAATTTTTTAAAAATATATCCAGGGCAGGCTGTGCAAATGGTACCTACAGGTCTCTGATATATTTATTACCTTCAATATAAATATATAATCGGAACATATGAATTATGTGCTCAATAAAAAAATATTCCTAAATGAATTTTTATACATTCATTTGCAATTTAAAACCTAAAAAAATTTATTCTTGCTAGATGAAGGTTTTGCCTACCCGCCTATTCTGTGGATAGACTTAATGATATTGGGTTGGTGAGTGGGAGGATTAAAGAATATTATTAAAACAATGAGTAGGTGAATTTGAAATATATTTCAGGCAAAATGAGCAACTGAATTCTATTTATTATTAGATATTATTTTTTTATTTCATAATTTATTGTCACAACGACAAGTTTGTCATTGTGCATCAAAACCTAAATATAAAAATAGAAAACAAATATATATATATATAAAAGGAAATTAATAATAATTAGGAATTACGAAATCATAAAATCAACTTTAATTCTTTATTCAAAATTATAATAGTAAAAATCATAAAAAAATAAAATAAAATTAAATAAAATTAAAAAAATTAATAATTTAAAAAAAACAAAGATTTTTTATATCGTAAAAATTTGCCTTTTTATACTCTTTTATAACTATTCAAATATAATCTTTTTATCACGCGTTATAACAATAAATCCACAAAAATTCTTTATGCAAATTACATAAAGTACAACAAAATCCAAAAGAAATCTTTATGCAAATTCTAACATTCACAACACCTCCCTACTTAAATTAGACCCAACATTCTGCGAATGATCAATCTTCTTTCGATCTCGACTTATTCTTCTTAATTTTTGCTGTCTTCTAAGTTCTAACGAAGGCTTTGTCGCTTGAAATTTTTGAACTCTATCTGTCGCTTGTCACCCTGGGAAATGATCAGCTTTTTATCTCTGTAGGCCACTGACGAACTTGATAAACGCTTGTTTTCCACGATCCACTCTTGATGAACGATTATCGATGCCATCCAGTTTCATCGTAGCTTGCTTGTTTTCTATCATTCTCTTGTAATCCACGATTAGCTTTTTATCTCGATAAACGATTGGTCTGCGATAAACGATGGTTTTCACGAATTCTTGTTCCTATGATTGTCGATTTCCATATCTTAGACTCAAGTCTCGATAATAATTGGCTATTATTGATCCGCGATTAACGATTGTAGCATAACGTCTTGACCCTCTTTTCTATCAATTTGCTTGTTTTCCCCCTTTCTCTTGTAATTGATTGGTTGTTGCCTCTAATTCTTGTAATCGTATCTATCTTTCAGACTTTCGGGTCTTCTACGACAGTTTGCCCTTGCTGAGCTATCGGACTTTCGGGTCTACCATAACATTTATACTTCTGAAATATCACATAATCATATCTACTTCTACCTAAAATAATCTATTTACATATCTACATTTATCTCCTCTAAACTAATTCTGCCTTTAATAAATGGCGTAAATTATACTAAATCTTAAATTTTATAATACGTAGCAAAATATAATAAATTATATAAATATATCACATTCTATCACCCCTCTCCCCTTAATGAAGCCTAGACCCATATTTTCATTGAAAAATTTACTTGTACTCATCCTTTAGCTATTGATCTCATCTTCTTTTCAGCCATGTTACTAAATTTATATCTAAAAATCCTATTCTAAAATATATATCAAAACCTATCTTTTTAAAAAAATTATCATTGTGTATTTATTTCCTCATGTACTCTTTGACACTCAGTCTTTAAAAAAAAACTGCTGAAATATATAAATCTCTTTTCATACATACGTTGTTGAGAAATCAATGACATCTAATCATAAAAGTTTTCATACTTACGTTTATGAACAACCTCTTAATTCTAATCACTATGGTTTTCACCCCACGTCTTTGAAGAACTTATGAAATCTAATCATTATAATTTTTCGCACAACCGTTGTTGAAAACTGATATGTATATTTCTAAAGCATGTTTTTCCTTTTGTATTATTAGAATAATATTGTATGATTCTTCTTAAATCTTATTCATGATTCAAAATAAAAATCCGATCTCAAATTGAGCTCGATTGCGGCATAAATTTTCTAATGACGAAAAGCCGATTCTCTCTATGAAGATTTTTTGGTTAATCTACAACCTAATATACTAATTCACATTAATCCTTGAGGCTGTTTTATCTCTCGCAGCCCTTAAAATAAAAGTTAAACGTAAATCTTCAATAAGAATTTAATCAACTATTTCCTAACAATAAAGTTATATTCTAATCTTATTCACCGAATTTTTTAATTATTATATCTCAGCAACCTATTAGTTAAATATTAACTTTCGCAATTTATGTTTCTATTTCTTTGTCAAAGTTATTTCTAGTGATCACTTGATAATAATTCTAAAATCTAAAATATCATAGTCTTTATTAGTTTCAAAATTCCATTGGTTTTTAGTTTACCAGTAACTTCTAAATATAAAATTCCTAATTATCACCTTTAAATAACTAAACACAATTATCTCTATCTACTATGAATGTTACCTTTGTCTTTAATTTTAGATTTTATATTCCTACATAAACATAATCTTAACAACATAATTTTTCCTTTTCATCTTTATTTACATATTTTTCTTACGTTCTTCTGGAATTTTTTTTTTTGTATTAGAATACAGTTTGACACATCTCCTTGTTGTCCCACCGGTCACAGACTGAAGGTTGTAAAGGGTCGGTCTCCTCCGCTCTCCAACACCATTGTCACAACGACAAGTTTGTCATTGTGCATCAAAACCTAAATATAAAAATAGAAAACAAATATATATATATATAAAAGGAAATTAATAATAATTAGGAATCACGAAATCATAAAATCAACTTTAATTCTTTATTCAAAATTATAATAGTAAAAATCATAAAAAAAAATAAAATAAAATTAAATAAAATTAAAAAAGTTAATAATTTAAAAAAAACAAAGATCTGTTTATATCGTAAAAATTTGCCTTTTTAATCTTCTTATAACTAATCATAACTATTCAAATATAATCTTTTTATCACGCGTTATAACAATAAATCCACAAAAATTCTTTATGCAAATTACATAAAGTACAACAAAATCCAAAAGAAATCTTTATGCAAATTCTAACATTCACAACATTTATAAGTTAAATTAAAAAACTTTAAAAATATATAAAGAGCCAAATCAAGCAATATAATAATTTTTAAAGATTGGACAGGCAAGTTAAACAAAATTTTTAAATAAATGAGCAGGCAGGTGCACCAAAACTTGCCCATTGCAGACCTCTAGTCAGGATGACATTGGAAACAGCAGATCATAATGAATTTTACCTTCTGCCCAAAGAATCCATTTATAAATGATATGCCACTTTTATTTTCCCATACATTTACCACCAGAGGTCTGCAAATGACAACATTTTCAGGCCCAATGGGAATTTATTTAATTCCCATCCCAACCAATTTCAATTTTTTTAAAGATTGTAACAAAGATATATAATTGTATAAAATGAAAATGTCAATTCGATTGTGGGATTATTTATAATGGAAGGCACAAAGCACTCCTTGTACAATGTTCTCCAGAGTTTTAAAATTTTATTTAAAATAAAACTAGTTATAATTATACTTTTGAGAAATGAATATTTCACTAAGAATTCGGTTAATGATGGATATTAACAAATTTATGGGATTCGAACCCATATCGGATTGATAAGTGATGCTCTTATCAATTAGACTACGCTTTTCAAAATTTACGATTTTTTAAATATATATAATAAATAAATATGGTAGTACCTAAATGAAAAAATAAACAAAATACAAATTTGATGGGTACTAAGGCAATACCTATAGTATATATGTTATGGTAGCTTAAATGAATGATCTTTGATATGGTATGATATTATCATTGGACCGAATAAGATATGGTGATTTTTATTGGACGAATCGTTTTTAGGAATACTATTGGCTATTACGTTGTGACACTGTGACTGTGACACGGCTTTTATATATATTATAGATTATAGATATTATATATAGATATTATCATCTCCCCAAGGATGGAACTACCAAGTTAAGATTAAGAAAAAAAATCTTTGCTGGGATTCGAACCCGAAGCCATCATATTTGTAAGCGCATATGCTTTTAAAAATTCACGATTTTTTAAATATATATTATAAATTGTGAACTGTGACACGGCTTTTATATATATTATAGATAGATAGAGAAATAATACAAATAAATCCAGGTATATTTTTGCTCTGGGTGGTCAAAGGTCTCAATAGGACCTTTTTTTATAGATAGCAATATTTTTCGCACAAAATACGCTGTATTTTTGTATTCTCCGCCTCAAATTAGCTCTATGCATTCACAGTTAGCCCAAATTCGTGGCAAAGTATACAAAATAAACTGTATTTTGTAAATTTTTATAAATTTCGTCTGAAATTCGAGCTAACTGTGAATGCAGGATTAGGGGACTAGGAGTCACTGGATATAATATAAATTATTTTGATAATATATTTAAAAGAGAAGTATTAGTCTATTCCTAGAATGAGTAATAATATCTATAAGTATTATGTACCAAAATAAGGAATTAATTAAGCCATTCCTTAATTTATTCGACCCCCCCCCCCATTAAAAAAATTAAATTAAAATAAAACGATTAAAATTTCTCTTAGATAGGAACAAAGCAATTAGTTATAGTTATTTTAGTGTTTACAAAAATGCATTTAGTTTATATTTTCAAATTAATAATTTTGGCTGGATCGGACCTTAAAATAAATAATAATTTTATACCGGGCTTATAAATATATTAAACTTTGAGCTTGGCACGCGCTAAAAGATTGAATTTGTGGGGCTCTAACTCTTATCTTTAATAATATGATTGGGTTTCCTTGTACTAGACCCTCTGCTTTCCTCTGAATAAAAATAGGCCACCCTCTTATTGCCTCGCTTAAATCAGTAGACATATGATCGCCTTTATAAATACACATTTTATTTTTTAATAAATTTAGTTGAAAGTTTTCGCCATAATATTTATTTTTACCTCTTTCAAAAGTCGTTATTAAGTTGTACTCAAAAATAAAAATATGGTCTAACATTGCAATTATACCTTTTTATACTTTAATTACCTATTTTCGTTGTTATTAGAAATCATTAAAATATATTTTATATGTTAATAAAATTTGAAAGTAGGTTAATAATCATCGTTACTGAATTAACATTAAAATAAAAATATTTATTTTATAATATCCTTTTTTAAAAAAGCACGTTTTTCTTTACGTTTCATATATTATTCATTTTACAAAATAAAATAAGAATTTTTTAAAAATATTACATAAATATAACTACTACAACATTTTAATAGAAATATCTTGTAAGGTATTCATTAATTTAACTTTCTAAAAGTATTGTTTGGATGCGTCTCAGAATGTTGGATAGTTTGTCAACTATTCTCTTTCTTACAATTACGATCGTATTCACGATAGCTGAAAACTTTGAAGGATATTCATTTACGGAGAGTATATAATATTAATATATTTTTAAAATATAAAAATTTTATATTTGCTAAAATAAAGATAATTTTTTATAATATTTTTAAGGTAGACTAATTATTATGGCCATTGCAGATAGGTAGTGTTGTTAACCGGTTCTGTTTAGCTGATTTTAAATTAAGATTTTAAATTTCATTAATAGATGTTCAAACCATTCTACCATCTATGAGCAAAATTAATAGGCTTGAATAATATTTTTGGCTAAAATATTAGGTTAACCGTTTTTAAAAATCGAGCCATTTAATAATACTACAGATTGTTTATCTAGTTATACCAAATTAAAATTTTGAAATCAGGAGTGTGTTCACTTTTAAGCTTAACTCTAAAAAAATATGTTCTTGAATTAGAAATTAGGAAAAATTTTATAACAAATGTTATTATGTATAAAAAGATGGTTGTACGATTGATGTTGCTATCAATGTTACTCAAACATTTTCAGAGGGTGATTTTAAAATTAACAACCATTGCTTAAAATGTGACTGCAAAAAGGTCTCCAAAACTATGTTTTATTTCAACTGCCAAGGGTATATACCTAAATTAAAATTTTACCTCTATACTTGATTATTAAAAAAATATTTTTAAATTTTGATTGGTTTATAAATTCCAAATTAATATACCATAGGCCTAGCTCTGGAAGGGGGCAAAATGAAATCCCTCCTCATAAAATTTGCTGTAAATATCATCTTAAGCGAATATTACGCTCCCTCCTTCCTAGACACCCCTACCCCCTCTTTTAAAAAAATGTATACCTATATGATACTGATATTTTATATCATAAGTTTATTTTATTTTGGTTAATCTAAGGCAAAACAATATATTTTAATCCTGAAATAGTTTTTGATTTTTGTTGCCGAACCCTATAAATCTGTGCAATTCACTTATGACAACCTAAAAATAAATGTCAAAAGCAAGAAATATTTTATAAATGATTATATTTCAAGGACCGGAAATCAAAATGTAAAAGCAATCTAAAATCATATGATATTATATTAATTTACTCTAAAATGTTATATTTTATTTATAACTAAATTTGACATTAAAACAGTAGCCTCTCTTTCTTATGACATGAAATGTTCAATTATTTTAATAAATTAAGTGCTAAGCACACTTTACCCCCCCCCCCTCCCTCCTCTAGTGTGACATCAATCAAATATTATCTAAAGAAATTTTATATAAATTTATTAAATTTTTAATGATGATTTCAAGATGTAAGATAAAAAGGTTGCTGGATTCGAATTGTCGCAAAAATCAAAATTTACAATTACCTTACCCGATGTGCTGTCCTATATACACATGCCTAGATGAAAATAAGATATATTAAAAAAATTAAAACAAAATATTTTTTTGTATGAAACTGTATTATTAATCTTATTAGCATTATTATACTCATTGATTAATTATAGTAAAATGCCAATTATATTGTAAAAAAAAATAATATTGTGCTATGCTAATAATAAATTATATCAAGTTTTATCATTATATCTATTTCTAAGTTTTCTTTTTATCAGTGAAAGTGAAAGAATATCTATTAGGGGTATATTATTATTTTTATGATATTTTTTTTTTAAAAATTAATATATCAATTTTTTATTTTTCTACAAATTTTTAATTAAGATATTTTAAAAAGTATTTTTCTACAAAATTTTGTATTGGGGGTCAAATATAGGAATCTTAATTGCGCAGCGTTTATATATGGGGAGAGGGGGGGGGAGGGGGGTAGGAGAATTTTGCCTACAAATTTAATTTTTTATTTAGTGGTAATAAATTAAATTTATTTATTTTAGATATAATCGGTTAGAACGAACAAATTATTTCCACTATCGGGTTAATTAGTCGTCATTGGTCTAAATGACAGATCGATCCACACCAAAAAAGTAGAAAGGCTGTGGCAGAATCTAAAAGAAAATTAATAAAGACATGGGGATCGGGATAATATTCATGAATATCTTCTTGAATATAGATATTTTCGAAGATATCTATTATTAAATGATATTTTTTTTCATTTTATTAATGATTGTATAATAATATATTTCAATTTAATGAATAAAATTGCGTCATTTAATACTATATTTCGATTTAACCCTTCACTACAAAGGTAAAAAAATCACTTAAACTTCAAAGGTGGGGTCAATTTTACCCCTATTTTAGATTATTATTTATTTCCAGAACAAAGTTATGCTAATTTTCCTAAAGTTGCTTAAATTTTATTTATTTATGAGATCTTCCTTTAATTATAGTATTATATCCGAATAAATTTAAAATGCAATGTTTCATCTACCAAAAATTTACCTTACCCCTATACCCCCTTTAAAAACTTTGTAGGCATTTAGTAATTTTCCAAAAGTTGCTAAATATTTTTTTATTTATTGGGATCTTCCTCTAATTATAGTATTATCAGCAAAAAAAAATTTTAAATAAAAAATTTCATCTACCAAAAATTTTTTAAAATTTTAAAATATCTTAAATAAAAATTTGTAGAAAAACTTTTTTTAAATATCTTAAATAAAAATTTGTAGAAAAATCTTTTTTAAAATATCTTAAATAAAAATTGATTTATTAATTTTTTAAAAAAATAACAAAATATAATAAAATAAAAAAAAATAATATACCCCCCAAAAATGGCAATAACCACTTAGTAGAGAGCCTAGCAAGAATTAAAAATAATTTAGCAAGTTAATTATTAGTAAAATGAAGCAGATTTTATTTTTAAAAAAATTATTTTTTATTAATATTTTAATAACAATTAACTAAGAGCAATTACATAAAAAAATTTAAAATTCTATTTATCATCACTAGCGCCACATAAGTGACATAAATAATAAATTTCTAAAATAAATGGCAGTTTTATATCAATTCCTTATATCTCAACATACCCCTTATTCCAAGACTTAATTTACTCTCAACGAGCTAAAATTATAACACCCAGTAGGCATATTATTCTCAATCAAATGCCCCGACTTGAGATCTTAAATACAATTAATCTCTATAGTTGGGTAATGACGAATCGGATAATTTGGCTCTATCCACAGATACGTCAGAGTTTATCTGTTAGCATTAAGGCGTCTAATTTATATCAGTTTCTTTCAAATTTGAGCTGCTATTTTTAAGATCTCCGAGAAAAAGTAACAATTTTCGGCTAAAAATTGGCTTAAACGGCTAAAAATATAGTAAAGACTAGAGTATTAAAGTGGTCTCGATGATCTTTGCCCTATATAGTTGCAAGACATACCGAAATCGCGAGTTTTCTCAAGGTCTACCCTCTTAGTCAATCTAATTTTTATCTTAAACATCATTATTGTAAGTAAAGTTTCCAAAAGTTATCCCAATACTCTTTGGAGCACGTCTAATATCCCTTAAAAGGAAGAATCCATTTTTCGTAGGACTCCCTCTAAAATAAAATTCCTTAGAATCCGCTCAAACCCATAGTTAACTCCGAAAACCCCACAAATTTGGATTTTCAAAGGCCGTGTTACCCATATTTTTTCAAATTATCTTCCCCATGTACATACTTTTTGAGACTTTGTTTTAAAAACGTTTTCAACATACTTAAAAAGGACCTATCTGATCTAACCTTCCTCAAAATTTCCCCAAAATATAAAATTTATACTCTGCAGCTATTATTCTTGCATTCTCGTCATAAATTCAACCAGGACTCAACCAGTCACAACTCAGGATCCAGTAAGATAATACACTAGCTCTCTTCTTTACTGATATGGATACAATTTACTTAATCATGCACTTGGATAGCGTTCCTAGAAGCCTCCTTGATGAACTCTTTAAGGTCTCAAAAATTATCGATGAGCAGCTCCTTCGCTGGTTTGCCATCTAACTTAAATAATTGTAAAATCTCTTCCTCGCTGATCCCACTCTTTACCCTTAATTTTATTTACATCTTAAAGTTAATACATAACTTTCTGTTGTGTTATAACTAATAATTTGGAATTTCCCGATTATGACTTTAAACTATTCGAGGATAGTGATATATTTGTTTTGCATTTCTGGTATGTATCCCAATTAATAATTAAGATAGCGGCTACCGTATCAATTAAAAATAAAAGTTGAGATTGAATTGTAATATTTTCCATGAAATTTTTGGCTGAATATGCAACTTGTATCGTTAAATCCTTGGATTATAGAAATCTTTGAATGAATTTGTAGTTTGAACCTCATCGAAATGTTTGGATAAAATTGTAGCTTATATCGCCACGAAATGTTTGGATGAAATTGTAACTTTTATCGCAACAAAATGTTTGATGAATTTCCAGGTATCGTATCCAAATCTTTGAATGAATTTATAGTTTGTACCTCATCGAAATGTTTGGATGAACTTGTAGTTTGTATCGCATCTAAATCATTGAATGAAATTGTAGTTTATATTGCATCAATATTTTGGATGAACTTGCAGTTTGTCTCGCATCGAGCTTTGAATGAATTGATAGTTTGAATAGCATCGTAATCTTTGAAAGAATTTGCATTTTGATTCGTATCGATCTAATGTTTGTGGAAATCAGTTGGTTGAAATTCGCATGTATCTATCTTATTTTTTAATTAATTTGAAGGTTGAATCGTATCAATTCATTCTTCATTGAAATCGCGATGTTGAACTTCGCGGAAATCTATCTTACTTTTCTTATCATATTCGGAACTTGTTTCTACATACTTTAGCAATATGTCCTATTTAATTGCAGCTGCTATAACATATAGCTGTGAAAGTACGAAAATGAGACCCTCCAAGTCCTATACAAACTCCAAAAGGCTTTTGTGTATTGATCTTGAATGTCGACTTATTATTTTTATAATTATTATTAACATAATTTCTATTAATTTGACACATTGTTTCCAGGTTCGATGTAGATTGCTGTCTCGCTACTTCTATCTCGAATTTTCCATCTCAGTAGACATTTCTAACGCTTTACTAAAAATGATATCCTCCGTGGTTAATAGATATAATGTAATGGCGATGTTAGACAGACCTTCAATGAACTTATCTCGTAAAGAATGATCTAATGCATCACCAAATGCAGTTAATTGCTAAATATTTTAGTCTTTGGGCAAATTAAGGTGTAGATTTGTTTTACTTTGGTTTGTAAGTTGGAATTTCCACCTTTGGATTATAGTAAAAGTTTTTGAAGTCAAGTATCTTTTAAGAATATCAATTAGTTCTATTAAAGATCCTCTGGCTTAATAGGTGCACATATATCATACATTATTCAATAGATTTTATGATCTAGGTTAGTTAGAAATAGGGAATGTTTTTGTATCTCCTCTGCATTTACGGCTATACAGAAATTTCTAAATCTAGATAAATACGTCTCCAAATCTTCTTCCTCTTGTAAGGCTATTTGAACATTTGTATTAATCTCCATTCTTTGACTCGCAGCACCAATTTGTTGTGTTATAATTAGTAATTTTAAATTAAATTTGATATAAAAAGAAATTGAAATTGGAATAAAACAAAATTGAAATCTGAATACTATGTATTAATTATCAATCTGCTTTTATATCTATAAATTTAGTAAATAAATTCCCATTGGGCCTGAAAATGTTGTCATTTGCAGACCTCTGGTGGTAAATGTATGGGAAAATAAAAGTGGCATATCATTTATAAATGGATTCTTTGGGCAGAAGGTAAAATTCATTATGATCTGCTGTTTCCAATGTCATCCTGACTAGAGGTCTGCAATGGGCAAGTTTTGGTGCACCTGCCTGCTCATTTATTTAAAAATTTTGTTTAACTTGCCTGTCCAATCTTTAAAAATTATTATATTGCTTGATTTGGCTCTTTATATATTTTTAAAGTTTTTTAATTTAACTTATAAATGTTGTGAATGTTAGAATTTGCATAAAGATTTCTTTTGGATTTTGTTGTACTTTATGTAATTTGCATAAAGAATTTTTGTGGATTTATTGTTATAACGCGTTATAAAAAGATTATATTTGAATAGTTATGATTAGTTATAAGAAGATTAAAAAGGCAAATTTTTACGATATAAAAGATCTTTGTTTTTTTTAAATTATTAATTTTTTTAATTTTATTTAATTTTATTTTATTTTTTTATGATTTTTACTATTATAATTTTGAATAAAGAATTAAAGTTGATTTTATGATTTCGTAATTCCTAATTATTATTAATTTCCTTTTATATATATATATATAATTTTACAACACAAAACAAAATATTCAAATATATGATTTTTCAAATAATATTTTTAGATAAGAATATACATTTTCTAAATCTACTATATTCTAATTAACACTTTCGTTCCCCACTAGTCTTTGTACTGACCAACTATAAAGCACATATCAAGAAGTAAATTGAGAAGTTTTCAACCTATAATTTATCCTCTTTTCTAGCCACATGCCTCCATTTCTTCAAAAATGGATGGTATTGGATTCTCTATCTCTTATCTCTTTCAATCGCAGCCTAGATATATTCTATGCCTCCAGCTATTCCTTAGTTGTCTAGCGGTCTCCTCAGTCTGATCATCACCTCTTGCACGCCCTTAAAATGTTAGTATTTAATTAATCCTTGTACTTATCACAACCTTTCTCGACGCCTCAAAATGTTGAGAATTCCTACCTAGTTAAACGTTTCATCGAATTACTTCGAATAAAGAATCTAAAGATGTCTCCAATTTTAAATTAACAAACATGGATAGTGCTACAAATGGTTGGAAGCAATCCCCAACCAAATTCTTGGCCTCCATACAATTGAGAATAGCTATCGCGCTCCTCATTGGGACAGTTTTTTCTTATGCATGTTCCCTATTTAAGACTCAGGTGAAGAAAAACGGAGGGTCACACCCTTTACCTTGCATTCACAGTTAGCCGAATTCAAGGCTAAGTATACAAAAATGAATCATATTTTGTATACTTCACGAATTCGCGCTAAGTGTGAATGCAGGATGCAAATTCTCGAAAAAATGACACTCAAAACACTGCGCAATCAACACCATCATCCAAGACCTTAAAAAAAGTTAACATATGCATCCTTAGAACTCTATGTCTCAATATAATCGACGTTAAGGGACCTGATGGATTGGATTTTAACGTGCATCGACTTGTTTGCCAAATCGAATATACATGAAGATTGCTTCTCCTCCGTCGAAAAAAAAGAGGAACAAATATTCATTCTTAAACAATTATACACTTCTTTCCATTTGTTACACCTATACTTTGGACAGCTTCGATCACGAAGTCTTATACTTCCTTGCAGTAATTGAAAAGAAAATATCTGCCCTCTCAGATAACCCGAAAGAATTTTTTTGTATCTTAGCTAAAATTTGACTTGGAAATATGCCGTTTAAAGAATCTTATTAATTCACAGTTCCATGTATCTTAAAAGTTATTTTCTAAAATATATTCACCTTATTTTTAAAAACTTTTTATAATTTTCTGATATTGGTTTTTGAATATATTATATTATTCCATTTATTACATTGTATAGAAAATCAGATTAGTATTATATAATATAAAATTTAAAAATATAAATCTTTTCATTTTAATTTTAAAAAACCCGATCCATTTTAAATAAATTTCATTAGAAATTATGAAATTAATTTTTTAAACAATTAGTGATAGTAAGTCACACGTTATAGTTAGTTAATAATCATATTAATTATTTTCTGAAATTTATAAAATATTTTTTGAAATAAAAATATCTTGATTACTTTATCAAATATAATAAGTCTATCGTCTGCTTCAAAATAAACATACTATTATATTTCCATTTAAAATCACTTTAGGATTATCACTGGACATAATATTCATTAAAAAAATGTATAGCAGTCTAAAATTATTAGAGACCCCAGGGTAAATTTTACTCTGCGTTTAAAGAGAAAACAGTTTTTTTTGTATACGTCATTTAAAACGATTTGTGTTTCTAGCGTTTTCGTGTAAACATAAAAGTAGATGAATGATTTTTAAACTTGTATAAAATGATATTACATTAATGCTCAAGGTATTATCTTATTTTTGGTATTACATCTTTCAAAGATGTCATAAGTCTAATTAATATTTTTTATGCTATTGCTACTAAATTATTAAAGTATCACAGACAATATCGATAATAGTAATTTTTTTATATATTACAGAAATAGCTCCACTTGTATTTTAAATCAAAAAAACAATAAATTTTTATAATTTTTTGTATAATTGATTTTAGTGTTTCTATATTTTTCGTTATATCATGAATTTTGGTGCTAATTGCCGATTTTCCTATTAATATATGTTTTATTTATTGTCTACCAAACGGATTGAAATACTAAAATAATATGAATACTAATTCTGTATTAAATACTGGCTTATTAGTGACTTCGAAAGTTTGCCAAACTTCGTCTTTATATGAGATTTAAATTCATACCATAATTTTAATATAGCTCTAATCAGTGTATATTGAAATTTTAATTATTTTATATCTATAAATAAGCAGAAAAAAAGCAAATAATATCCATACAGATAGTAAAATCATTAGATTGAGAATATTTTGAGTTAAGGAAAAAAGTGTTATATACTAGAAATATTAAATTAAAATATTGTTTAATTATATATTTGGTCATTATATTGTATTATAAATTAAATATCATACATTCGCATTATTAATCTTGAATATCAATATTTGCGTATATAGATACCTATTGTAATATTATTTTTATATTATTCTAATTTTATTTTGTAAGTATATATATATACTACTTTTAAAATGTAAAAAGATGATTATAAAATTATTGGATCTAATGTAAAATAAAAATAAATTATATTTAATACTTGTTTTGATTTAAACAACTTCCTAACTACCCTATCATACTATATGGCGACAGCGGAAAATGTAATAGATTTCGAATAATTGGTCAGGGGTTGTCTTCCTTATTAGTAAGAAAATATGTAAATACGGAGATAAATTTATACCAATTTGGGAAAGATGATGTCTGTACCTAAACACCTGTTTCAGGCGAACAATACTAATATATGTATATGCCCCGCCAAGCAGAAATAAAAGGCTCCCTTTCTTAGATGATCTTGAAAATATCGTTAACTCACTTTCTAGGAGTCGAAATTTGATAATTCTTGGGGACTTGAATACTAGGATTGGAAAGGAGGACTCCTTTATTAGAGCTAGGGTAATTGGTAATGCATCCATCTCACAATCAAATAGTGATGACAATAGGAAGGTCTTAGAGATGTGTAGAAGTATTAACCTTAAAGTTGAGTACTTTGGACTGCAATTTATAGACTACTAAGGAGGGATAGAAGGATCTTTATTGCTAAAAATGTTTTCCAGATAGACAGGGATATGAAGGAGAATAGAATTTTTGACGCCTACAAGTAGCTTAATTACTTCTGTAAAGCTAAAGCGGTCAAGTCACTTCCATCGATAAGGCTGGATGACAATAAATTGATTATTGACTCGAAAGATCAGATGGCGTTATGGCTGGATCATTATATGGGTGTCTTTGATTCAAGGAGGCTAACCGTAATTTCATCCAAGTCAAAGGGTACCACAATTGGACGCGAACTTTTTATTGGCTGAAATTGCTGCCGCCATTAAGAAACTTAGGGATAATAAATCTCCAGGTACGGATAACATCTAAAAGCAGCCTCTTCAGCGGTTTCTCGTTTCTTAATCATTTTGTTTAACAGTATATGGCTGACTGGAATGATGCCAGTGGATTGGAACACCACTACCTTTTGCAACTTCCTGGAAATCCCAAATCCATCTAATTCAAGGATTATAGAGCCATTTCTCTTACGTTTATTGCATCAAAGGTTTTTATGGTCCTTTTAAAAAACCGCATTCTCTCCTCCACACCGAACCTTTTTACTAAATACATTTGTGCTTACCGTCCAAGTAGAAATATAAACGAACCGATATTCGCTTTAAAGATTATAATGCAGAAATGTGGGAATATAAGTTATTTTTTACTTTATTTTTATCGATTTTAAACGTGCTTTTGATAATGTTAACCGTGACGCGCTGTGGAAGATCTTAACCGAATGCGGCATTGTCACTAATAAAATAAGGATCCTTAAGACACATTATGGCAGTCTTTTTGCCTATTTTAAAATCAACAATACAGTTTCTTCATCCTTCGGGTACAAAGAAAGGGGTAAAACAAGAGTGTGTTCTTTCCCCGTTACTGTTTAATATAGTCATGAACAAACTCATAATAGATATGCTGGGAACTGCGAATCTTTTAGAATTAAGGTCCAAACAGTCGTGCTTCTTGGAAAATAGGGTGATATGTTATGCGGATGACATAGTGTTGATAACTAAAGGTGGAAGAGACCCAAAATTTGATTTTTATACTAAATTCCTTTAGTCTCAAGGTTGGCCTGGATATAAACTTTGATAAAACAGTGATAATGCCCTTGTCCCATACACCCCCTCTAAATAGTTTGGTAGTAGGGTGCAAGTTGGTCAAGTTGCAGTGACAACTCCTATGCAAATATCTGGCAGGTGTACCTCCATTGACAATAAAGGCAGTTAGAAAGAGGAACTAAAATCCGTATACAAAATGTTAAGGCAGCTTTTTACAAATTTTTCAAACTTTGGAACTCTCTATTTTCAATTCAACCATCATTCCGATTCTCCTTTATGGCGGTGATACATGGGAGATTACCAAAACTGAGACCAGAAAATTGCAAATGTTAGTAAATAAATGTCTAAGAATAATAAATAGCATCTTCTACCCAAATATCTCGATTGAAAATCTTTGGAGGAGGTCTATCCATACTCAAGTTCATGTGTCTTTAAGAATAAGTGCCTTATTTTCCTAGCCCATATTTTGAGAAATCATAGTAATAATAGTCTTGTTATTGTTTCCATAAATTGATTATACTGGAAAAACATATTGCAAGTATAAGACATTATGGTTCTACAGAGCTTTGAAGGACATAATGGTTTTAGATTTAAATATGAAACAGTTCCTGAAGCTGAATAAAAATAAAAAGTCTATAAGGAAATTACTAAAAATTAAATCAAATTTCCTAAATCTCCCATAATCTTTTCCTGTTCAGATTATTTAATCATTTTATTTTTCACTTTATTACCTGACTTTTGTCTTTCACCTTTTCTTTGAATTACTTTCTTCACTGACGCTAGCTTTTCTTTTTCATTTTAATCTTATTATTGATTCAATGTACTTTAAAATTAAAATTGGTCTGTCGCATGCTTTTTAATGTAATAAAATACATATACAATGTCATGGGTGTATCTGTATTTTGTATAATGGTTACCTTTGTATGAGTAAAGCTAAATTCATGGCATCGAGTATTAATTTGTGATTTGAGTTTCTTAAGTGGGTTAGGATTAATTTCGGCTTTTTTTCATTGTTATGCTTATTTCTGGTATTATTTGTTTTTCCCAAAGATTTGAGTTGGCAGAAGATATCTTCTATTGTTTCTGAGGCAATTATTGCTTGTAGTCACCCTTTTCCGTTTTGATTTTTCTAACATGTTCCCTCCTTAGACTAATATAGGAATTATTGTGTTGTTTTCCATAGTCTGGTAAATACCGAAATCTCTCTTGTTTTCCATACTTTCATATACATATAAAAATTACCTCTTGTCTTTTGTATTCTAATTCTTCATTTCTTCTTTGCAACTACATTTATTATCAAGTGTGACCATTAAGTACTTTTTGGCTACTACTTTTACTTCGTTATCTCCAACTGTTTTGGAGTGGTGGCGCGTTTGGGGAAGGAAGGAAGAAAAACTGTTTTGTTGAAGTTCATTGTTAGTCAAATCTATGATTTAAGGGCTCATACAGGCAAAGTAATTTTTTTTTGGTTTCATCTCTATTTTTGGATATTACAACGATGTCATCGTGCGTTGAATATTTTTTTCTGTTTTTCAAAACGTACATTCTCATTTGATTCTATATTTACTAGATCGTACCTAGTGCTTCTTTTATGTTTTTATTTATTATGACTTTAAATAGGAGCGGTGATAGTGTTTAGCCTTGTTTTACGCCTTTCTTTATCCTGAAGGAAGAAGATATTTTTCATCATTAATTTTTGAGGTATACAAACAGTATGTAATAGGGGTTTTTAAGATGTGAATGATGTTGGGGTCTATCCCACACCCTGACAGCGTTTTTCATAAAGCTATGGTTAACATTATCAAAAGCTCTGCTTAAATCTACAAATGTGAAGTAGGAGGGTATTTTTGTATTTGCATGATTATTTTTTATGAGCTAATATGGGCTCCAGTATATTTTTGTTTGGCCTGTACAAGCATATGTATTTTGGATAAAAGATGAGGTGTAGATGATATGTTTCTGTTTTTTAAAAGAACCATTTGTGACACAGGAGGTGAGGGCTAAGGCTCTGTAATCCGTATATTTCTATGGGTTTCGTTCTATTCCACTGCAGTATTTTCGATATTTTATTGTAGAGGGCAATAGGAAGGAAGATATTGTCATAGGTGCTATTTTTAGATATTCTGCCGTGATATTATCCAGCCCCGGAGCTTTGTTTTTCCGTACGTTAAAAATCTTTGTGACACAGAATGAGAAGGATTGCGGCTCGGTAATCCATAATTCATCACTGACTAGCTATTATCTATTCACTAGAAATTTCACGCTCTATTTCAAAAATTTGAGGTAAACCGAATAGTTTATTTGTTTATTTTTATGAGAATAACTCGAAATTCAATTGATTTGAACTTTCTCAATTATTTATAGTAATCATTAAGGCTTACAATAAATATTTTTGAACTTAAAATCAGTCACCACCTACCCTTAAAGTAATTAAATTATTTTTGTAGTTCTAGGGTATAGGTTTTTGTTTTGTCCAACTTATTATTAGCCTATAGACGAAACAACAGTTTCTCGTAATGTTGTGCGTACAAGTACGTACCAGGGTGCGAAAAGGCTTTCATAACGTATCACGTAATTAATAACTTAACCTTTTAATTCTTTTATAAAAAATAAAATTTTTAGATACTATGGTAACAAAAATACTTGGTGATAACTATGGACACTGGGCAGTGGTGTTGTGATGGTCAAACTAGATGAAAGATGATTCTGAAAGATTATATTTATTTAATTCTAAATCACGTAAGAGATGATAAACATGTGTCGTATAAATAATAAAATAATATAGTAACTTAAAGTTTAAAGTGATTTTTAGATTTGTAATAATAAAATTATAAAAAAATTAAAATGAATTATCCAAAGTGGGATCAAAATAATATAAAAAATCTATAGATAAAATAGAAGAATATTTTTTAAATTGTGATATATAATAGAAGCTAGAAAGCTAATTTTTAATTTACCATATAATTTATATGATATTTTGGAAGCTATGGAATCAAGAGATAAAGGTTCAACATATGAGGAAGTAATGATTAGATTAAAATTAGCATGTAATTATAAATCACTAACGACGATAAAAGAAACACCTAGATCATACATCTAATTATCCTAATGATAATTTTCAATCTAAAATTTATAAAAATAGTTTTAATAATAATTATTATTATAATAAGAATCCAGACAATTATTATGAAAATAGAAATTCAGAAAATAAATATTATATATAAAGAGACATACAACAATAGAAAAAATTATCATTATAATAATAAATTTCAAAATAACAATAACTTCAACACAAATTAATTACATAATTCATTACCAAATAAATCTTACAACAAAAATATTGAGATAAATAATCGAGTTAATTTAGAGAAATTACCTGGTCATGACTGATTATAATTCTGATTCTTATCAAAACTGGAAAGACGTTAATTGGTTAAATAGGAAAATTTTTTATGAAATTGACAAAATGTTATGGACATATATAGTATAAAACTAATTAAAAATTTGAAAATAATAACTAAAAACTTTATAATAATTTTAATAGAATTCATATAGGTAAATAAAATAGAGTTTATAAATTAAAATATATAAATCACGTGATAGAATATAAAGAAATACTTGTAATGTAATTGAAAAAATGACAATAAAATTAATTCATTTAATATTAAAGATGATAAAAAAAATTGTGAAGAATAAAATTATTATAAAGATGTTAGATATATGAGATTTACATATAAAATTATTTGATTTATATTAAGGTATTATACGTCATTGATTGTATATCATGAATTACATATTTATTTATCATACATTTAATATATTTCACAATTCATGCTATACAATACCTTAATATAAATCAAAATATATGTAAATTCCATATATCTAACAAAAAAGAATAGAAGACAATATCAAATCAATACTAAACATGTAAATTTCAGAAAATTTTTTGAAGATGCGATAAGAAGATTTTTTTCTAAA
This sequence comes from Gordionus sp. m RMFG-2023, assembly GCF_954871325.1. Classification (NCBI taxonomy): domain Eukaryota; kingdom Metazoa; phylum Nematomorpha; class Gordioida; order Chordodea; family Parachordodidae; genus Gordionus; species Gordionus sp. m RMFG-2023. The sequence goes on from NC_088776.1 coordinate 41,940,337, forward strand.
AATTTAAGATAAACAAATTATGTTTTACAAAAAGCGATGATCTGAAGAAGAATTATAATATTAAGACACTTTTTAAATTAAAAAATAAGGGTGTAACAAACTTAAAAAGAAGAGGTAAATGTGCATAATTATTTGCATATTTTAACTTCATGGATTGAAATTATTATTAATATAAACATAAATAAAAACATTTCGATACAAATTTTTATTCTAATATTCGATATTCAATTCAAAATATTCCATGATTCAATATTCCAATATACGATTATTATCCTTATTATATACATTATTCCGATATAAATTATTTATTCCAATATCATTTCAATTATCCAAAATCATTTTATTTGAGATAAAACGGCTCATTTTGAGCCGATTTTTAAAAACGACTAAATATTTTAGCCAGAAAAATATTGCCTAAGCCTGGCTTTCGATAATATTTGTCTAGACCTTTGTTCCTTCTATGAGCAGAATCTTCAGACTTAGGTAATATTTTTCTGGATAAAATATAGAGTTAGCTGTTTTAAAAAATCGGCAAAAAACGAGTCGTTTAACAACACTAATCATAATAATTAACAAATAATAATAACAAACAATGATAATAACTAGTGCTGTGAAGTAACGTCAAAAAGTAACATCGTTACTATAACGACGTTACTTTTTTTGAAGAAAAGGAACGTCATTTGTTTCCTTCTTCTAGTGGTAACGAGTAACGGTAACGCGTTTCTTTTTTTTGAGTAACGGTAACGCAAAACGTTATTCGTTACTTTGTATTTTTTCTTAAAAAATATTAACAAAAAGAAAAACTATTTTATTGTATTATAAAATTATTTTTATTTATTTTTTAATTCTTAATATAAATAATTTAAGCCGAGTTTTAATTCATATCAACTCCTTCTTTCATTTTTATTTTAAATTCTCGTTGTTAAATTTTCTGTCGAAATTAATATTCAATCAAAATTCAAAGTAAATGTTAATAAAGATATTATTATTCTTATAATTTATTTTGAGAATATTATGTCAATAGTACTTCTTCAGATGAAGATGATTTAACCCTTCTCTAGTCCCAATTTAAAATATATTTTAAACCAAAAAAGAAAATTAATGGTATTAAGCCTACACTTTGTAAATGTAAATAATATCCCAACACAAATATTTCAACCTCAATGTCCAGCAGTTCAAACTTAAAAAAGCATTTCAAGGTAAAAAGATGAATTTTATTTTAATAATAGAATAATATTCTTTCATAATATTTTGAAAAGCTTAATCATGGAATTAAAATATAAGTAGAGCTGTGCTCATATTAAATATCGGATCGAATCGGCTGCGATATTTCGCTTTTTCAAAAATATCGGATCGGCCCATACCTGTAAAAAGATCCGGTTTCTTTACTTTTCTTTTTTTTGTTATTTTATGTTATGTATATTTATTTTACATTATTATAATATTTTCTAAATAATTTTTTTTTAAACAATGCAAATGTACAACACCCTCTAAATTTTATTCTTTTTTAAAATAGATTTATAGTATTTAAAAGTTTTTTTTATATAAAAATAAAAGGAACACCCAAAGTTTTAATTATTTTAAATCTTTTAAATAATAACTCCAATTTTATTAATTTTACTTTAAATAAAAGAATTTTTTTAAATATGGTATCTGAATTATGGAAATATTTTACAAAAGACAAAGATAATTTTGCAAAATGCGTTATCTGCGAAATCATCTGAGTTTACCTTCATTACGGCAGGGGATATAGATATTCCATATAATAGAAGCTTATTGCCAGAAAATCTAGAGGCTCTCGTATTTATCAAAAAATCTAATATTATAATTTTATATATTAAATACAATTATATAATTCATATCAACATAAAATGGATATATTATCAAATATATGTTTTTTTATTATAGTCTTAAACATAGAAATAAAAAAATTAAATTAAAATGCATAATTTGATTTTTTGCATAAAAAATATTGATTTCTTAATTACATTTGGTTCAAAGGGGGGTGGTAAAAAATCAATATAAATATCAAATTGGTATCAATATCGGATCTGTTTTGAAGCAATATCGGATGGGATCGGCAAAAAATATGTGGATCGGCTCGGCACATCCCTAAATATAAGCAATTAAATTATACTACAGTATTGGGCTAGGAACCAACATTAAAAACCCAAGATTAACATTCTTCTTAAAAAAGAGAATGTTCTCTCATTAGTTTACTAATGAGCTGCTAATATATATAACTATTTTAATACATTGGGAGTATAATCTAAAATGTGTTTGAAATAATGCAGCATCCATAGCATTTTTTGGGGCTGTATCAACCATAGTTAATCTTTTAATCATAGTTACAGCTAATAAGGCATCATAAGATATTTTAACATCTTCATGATAAAAATCTAACAAATATTTATATTTTTTTTCTATCACCATATGAAAAAGGTTGAGAGAGGGGACATTTGTTTTATAATACTCTTCTACTGATCCTATATTAATGTTTTGACGATGCGCTTGCTTGCTGCAAGTCGAGGGGGACAAATATTAAACACGTATTCTGCTTCTTTTGACTCAACAATAACATATAAAATATGAAATTCTTCATCAACATTAGCTCTAATTTCCTTGAGTTCTAATAAAATGCTCTCCACTATTCTCATCTTCTTAATCAAGTCAATATTATGTTAAAGTATTACATAAAATAGTTGTATAATTAAATAATACATTCTAATGAGTAAAAAATTTGGAATAAGTATTGAATCCAATAATTTTCTTGCTTCTGATGAAATATTTCTTTCAAGCCATTGTGATATTTCAGTAATAGCATTAATAATCGGCTCTTCTAACTCCATAATAGCTGTTACTGCTTGATGGTGGAGACTCGATCTCGTTGGACAAGCTTGAAATTTCTTTCTCCCTGTTAGGAGTTTCAGAGATAATTATTAATTGACTAGAAATTTAGATAAATATTACGCCACTAAAATTTGAAAATAATAGGTAAATTACGCCAAGGAAAACTTGAAATCTAAATTAATTGATAAAATAACTTAGTAGATGAATGTGATAAATAAATGTAATTAAATATATATATATATATGAGATAGGAATAAATATTAACAAATATAAATTAATATTAACATTAATATTTTTGAAAAATATAATCCGGCATCTGCATTTTTTGCCCCCCCCCCGCTGCGTACGCCAATGGACGATTAGAATAACAAACTAGCGATTTAAACAAGCCAATGATAAAGATATGACTTAGACAACAACAACAATGACAAAAACGTTAAACAACGAATTGGACAAAACTTAACGATAACCGCTCACTCCAAATACAGCGAGGAACAATTTTAAAAAAGCGTGGAATGTTATATACTAAAAATATTATTAAATTAAAATATTGTTTAAATATTTATTTTGGGAGATGATAGACTTACGCCAAATGGCTTATTCGCAAGAAATAAAAGCTATATTTTTTCTTATTTATACGCATTTTCCGAGTCGATAAAAAGGTACGAGATATATTAATGAAGTTAAATAATTTCACACTAAATATTTGAACATTTGTCTTCCATTATAATTTACTTGTATAAAAGCAACATTCAACTAATCCTGGTACATATAGTGCTATATTGGTAATATTTATTGAATTATATTTTAACAAAACAAATATGTAGACAAAAACCTGGAATAAATTAATATACTGAAAAATTTATAGGAGATAGATTATCAATTTCATATTTAGAATCTCATTGTAAGGCTTAAATTTATAGAACTTTTGGATTGTAGAGATTGTAGAGATTGTAGTAAAGAAGTAACTTATTATAATATTCTATTTAAATATTATGTGTTATATTCGTAATATAGATATAATCATATATATATATATTTACGATTGATATAATAGGTGTTGATTAACTTCCTAATATATTATTGACATCGCTTATCCTTTCATTCCTTGTGTTACGAATGATAAATAAAATGTACATTGTGATTGAATTAATAAAGTGAATAAAATGTGAATGATTACTAAAATTACAAAAGTGACAACGATGATTCTAATATTCTAATTAAAACGTTATTAATTTTTATAAATTATGCCGCAGGCCAAATCAAACACTATTATAATAGATAAATTGGAAAATATCAAATAAATGATGGGGCCATTGAACGTTGGTTCCAATTTTGGGACGCAACAATGAGATTAAAAAACTGGATGCCTACCGAGCAGGAGAATAAGGACCTGTTCATGGTTAGTTTTAGCGCTGAGGGCATTGACATTCTTGAAAAAAAAATTATTCCCTGAAACCATTATAACGATTAAATTTGATAAAATAAGGAGTGTTTCACTAAATATTTTTGAGCAGAATTAAACCATCTTTGGTTATCGATTAGACTTTATAAGGTGAATTAGGAATGATAACGAACCATGGAGAGTTCGCCAATAGGATCAAAATAACTGCGAAAGCCTGATGTTTTACGCCGTCAGAAGTTGACGGCCGGTTAAGAGATCAATTGGCTGCGGGTATAGATCTACCAGGTCTCGAGGTTAAACGTAGGGCTAAATATCCGTTAACATTGGATGTGAACAAAAAACTTCTGACGTTCCAGTTTGTGCTAGATATGGCCATGGCAACGAAAAGAGCTCAGAACGAGATGGTTATTAAGAAAGATCTTGTGAATAAATATAAAATGCCTAATTCACAAGGTTATGTTAGAGATAATAATTATAGTAAGCCTAATAGGAAGTTTTACGATAATAATGTAAGAATTGCAAGACAAAGCATGTTTTAAGTGCCAAAGAACAGGACAATTCGCAGCATGCTGCCGTAGTAAGCTTGTATATCGCAATTTAAACTCAGTGAAACAACATTATAACTCAAGTGATTCAATAAATAATCTGTGGAGAGGGGGATTAAATAAAAGGGCAAAGATTACAGCCAAAATAAATGGACTTAGTGTCACGTTTGACTATAATATAAGAGCACAAGTTGGCAAACCACCAACATCTTCCACAAACCCATTATCAGCCTATGGAGATATGTCTTTGGATCTAATGGGTAAAGCCATGGTTCGTGTATAAGTGGGGAAGGAAATTCGTAAATTATCAGTTATTATAATAAAATCAAATGGCCTACCTCTGTTTGGGTTGCCAGGATTTTAGCATTTGGGTTTGAGTTACCGAGACAGGTAAACATACAACAGGTTCTCAAAACGAATAGATGACCAATAATATCAAGTCGCTACCAGCCCAATGATTCCCCGATGGGCTGCTCGAATACAATCGGTGCCCCCGCTGGCCGAGGATGTCACTAGAAGACTCTCAGCGGGGCCTTTGTTAGCTAAACAGTTCAAGCCGTTTTTGACGACAAAACGAAGTTGATACCTAATTTCGCGGTGCGACTCCAATTAAAAAATGCGACTGTTCCAAAATCGTTCCCAGCTCGTCGAGTGCCTCTTCCGTTATGCAGAGCGGTTGAACTAGAACGGGATCGCCTTGTTGCTGCGAAGATTTTGGAGCCCATCGATTCCTCTACAACTAGGGTGCCATGGGCAACTCCAACGGTAAATATCAGGAAGGCAAAATTCGTATATATGATCAATACGTTATTCTAACCCTGGATGACTTACTGGTAAAGATTCATGTAAACCGTTTTACAGTGATTGATCTAAAGGACGCGTATCTACAAATGGCTGTGGAGCCAGATCCCGAGAATATTTGGTCGTCTCAACATATAAAGTATATTTTCGATATAGAAGGATGCCGGTTGGGCTTTCGTGCTCGCCAACTATTTTCCAGCCTGGACATTGTTTTGAAAGATTGACCGATGATTGGGTGTATCTAGACGATGTTATTATCTCCGACAAAAAAATGATGCCGAACATCTGGCTAATTTAATAATAGTACTCAATAGGCTGCAGGAAGCAGGCCTCAAAGTCAAATTTGAAAAAGTTCACTTTTTATGGAATTCTATTTTGTTTCTAGGTATCGTGATTGACCAAAATGGACATTCAAGCGAGGAAAAAGTAAAAGCAAACCAGGCCGCACCTAACCCCAAGAATGTTTATCATTTACGTTAATTTATTTCTACAGAATTTAAGCGATTGTGTGAAGAAAACAACATTTACATTAGCTCAACGCCCTACCACCCGAAGACAAATGGGCAGGGGAACGAACCATTCGAACCTTGAAAGGAGGTATTATGCCAGTCGATAATCAATTAATAACCAGCAAGAAATGACTCAAACGATAGCAGCATATAGGCTGGGAGAACATAGTTTGACGGGTAGGTCACCAGCGAAGATTATGTTCGGTTGTCAGATAAAAACTAGTCTAGATTGGGCTGAACCAGAGGTAAAAATGAGATTAATAAATCCAATGATAAATAAAGTCGTGAACACGACACACATTCCAATGTTAGGGAATTTGATGTTGGTCAACATGTATGGACAAGGAGCGAAACCACTAAGGGTTGGAGAAAAGGGGTAATTCAAGATAGGAAGGGATTATATTCCTATGTAGTCGAGACACCAGATCGTGTACTGCGGAAACATGCTGACCAGTTAAGGGACCATATGGTAACAGATACGACGGAACGGGTAATAGGGGCAGAGATCAGAGAGTGGGAGACACCAAAACGAGGCCGACACACGAATGATTGAAGAGATATAGGAGCTATCAATTAACATAGGGGGAAATGTAGTAAAGGAGTAATTTATTGCAGAGACCTGCAGGCCCGGGGCCCTAAACCCGGCCCGACCCTGCCCGGAATTTTTTAAATATACCCGGGCCGGGCCGAGCCTAAAAAATTTTTTTTTAAACATATCCGGGCCGGGCCTAAAAATTTTTTTTTAATATATCCGGGCCGGGCCGGGCTTAAGATTGTTAAGCCGGGGCCGGGCCGGGCCTTAATATTTTTTATAAAAATTTTTACATTATGAGTTAATGGTTATAAGATTATATTATATTATAGTTATGATTAATATAATATTGGGTGATGGTTAACACTACCTAACAACCCACAGATCGATCTAATTATTAATTTCCTGCAAATTTATTCAAAGTATTAATATATTTTTTTGTAATTCATATCTAAATTTTTACAACTATATTTTACCAAAACAATCAAATAGTCAAAGGATTATCACTTCTTAAAGTTTGTAATTGATTTTACTTAATATAAAGCATTTTTTAATTGAAAAATTTGTTTTACACAAACATCATTTTATTTCTCTTTTTCTCTGTCCCAAATTCAAGCAATTACGTATGTAGTCAGGGACAGATCGCAAAATGACGGAAAACTATATAAAAGATTATATTAAATTACAAGAGGCTCAGGAAGTAAATGAAATACCATCGACCAGTCAAATTACGACTGTTGTTAAACAAACTGAATCGTTTTATGACAAATGGGGCGATGGTAATTCTGGTAATATGTCAATACCCGATGATGAATATTATAATTACATAAATAATAGATAAAACATTTAAGGTGGATAATTTGTTAGGTGGTGGGCGGCTCATCAAAGCGAATTTCCGATTTTAGCAAAATTGGCAATTCCTGCTTTAAGTGCAAGCTGTGAGCGGAATTTTTCCATTACTGGGAGAATTCTTGAAGAAAGAAGAAGTAATCTTCAACCTGAAAAGGTAGATATGCTTCTCTTTCTTCATGATAATTTGTAAATTTTTAATATCTTTCTTGAGTATAGGGTTTCGTCAATCATGCTGGTTTTTTACTTTGCATACTGTCAAATATTTATTGCATTTATTATATTTACCTTAAGTCATGAAAGTTTTTAATCCAACATTTTTCATTATTTTTTTTTACAATATTATATAATACAATTATCTTCTTTTGTTAAAAATTTATATTTAATAAATTATATTAATATTGTGCAAGTAGATTATATTTTCAAAATACTATTTATTATACATGCATTTTTTTAAATAGCGATTTATTTTTATTTTATAAATTAAATAGTAAATTAAATACAATATATTATATTCTCAAAATATTTTCCATTTTTATAAATTAAATATTAGTTTTATTTTTTTTAAATGTAATAAAAAGTATAGTATATGACAAATATTATTACCATTTTTATGAATATTAGTTTTATTTTTATAAATGCAATATAAAATATAGTATATGCTCAAAATATCCATTTTTATAAATAACAGTTTTATAATTTTTATAAATTCAATATAATATTCTCAAAATATTAGCTTTTTACATGTATTTTTTAAATAATAAGCGATAATACTCGCTGAAAAATATGGTAAAATACCTCATAGGTGAATTTTTGTATATACCAGGTCGAATATAATTTTAAAAAATTCCGAGCCGGGCCTGAAATTTTTAAATCGGGGCCGGGCCGTAAAAAATTTTTTAAAAAATATCCGGGCCGGGCCTTAAATTTTTAAATCCGGGCCGGGCCGTAAAAAATTTTTTTTAAAATATCCGGGCCAGGCCTAAAAAATTTAAAACCGGGCCGGGCCGGGCCGTGCAAATGGTACCTCTGCAGGTCTCTGATTTATTGTATATTCTATTTACATATTATGTGTTAAATTCGTCATTTAGATATGATTATATAAATTTACGATTGATTAGGTGTTGATAAACTTCCTAATATATTCATCACTTATCCTTTTACGACTTCCTTGTATTACGATTGATAAATAAAATGTACATTATGATTGAATTAATAAAGTGAATAAAATGTGAATGATTACTAAAATTACAAAGAGATTAAACTGATTTGAAAATATAGATAAATTAAAAATACAATGTAATAATATATTTAGCAGACTTAAACAAATATCATGAATATTAATGTTTTGTTAATTAGATCCCCTTAACCATATCTTGTATATTAAGTTATTATTTTTTATAGTAAATTATCTAAATCAGATTATTTTAAGGTATAATGATATCTTTCCAGTAGTATGTTATATATCATTTTTTTAAATTTTGGCCATACCAAATAATAGTTGTTACTTTTTTAAAGATAATTTTTGATATATAAAATAAAAATAGTATGGCAATAAATTAGGAAATTTAGAATGATTGAGAAAAGAATAAATATAAAGAAATACATTTTAAATTATAATCTGTCTTATTTTAAAGGTGACTTCGATACTTTTAATAAGCCTTTATCTTCTGATAACCTATTCTATAAAATCGAAACACACAACAATCCCTAGCAAGCTTCAAATTTGCAAACAATTGCTCATTTTTTATTGAATTTATTATGTTAAAATTTATAAATTATTGATATTAATTTTTTAAATATATAAAGTTAAAAAAAATAAATTACTCTTAATGAAGCCAGGCCAAAGCTCAAGTACTTTGGATCCCATATTGTTCTTTATTAATTTACCAAAATTAATATAATTTTAAAAACTTATGAACCATTTGGCAAAATATTTATACCAATTTCTAACAGACTTTTTGAGATTTTCTTATGGTTCTTCAAGATCTCTAGTTAGGTTATTCTTTTGTCTGAATTAGACAAAGCACTAGGTTTGACTACATATCTAGATAAAAAAAAAACTGATCTCTACTTGTCTCTAATTTTTTTTTAAATTGCTTCTAACTGGTCAAATTTATGTATTTTGGCAAAATTTTTGCCTTTAAAAAATTCATTACGAATTTTAACATTTTGTTAAATCTTATAAGATGGAAATTTTTTTATTTATAAAAATGATTAAAAAAAATAAGTTTAAAGAAAAAATTTTTCAAGGTTATACAAATTATATTTACTCAAATTCTTTTACCTTAAAATAAATTAGTTATTATAAAAATGTTTCTTTACTTAAAATAATATATTTTCAAAGGTTAAATTAAATTGTTATTTTTAGTTAAAGAATTAATGTACATATGTAAATTGATAATTAAAATAATGTATATAATAGTCAACGATTTTGTAATAAAAAGATATGTAGAATGATTTAATAATAAAATTTTAAAATATAGACAAATAAATTAATTTTGTAAATTTAACTTTGAAATTTAAAATAATATTTTACTAAATAATCTTAAAGAGTTTATACGATGCCTTCCATATTATAATACTAAATTTTTATAGTCATTTTTGAGTTGATGATTTTAAAAAGGATTTTAAAATGTGGGAAAATTTGTATAAGCAATAGAAATTATAAAGTAAACATAATAATTGGTGTAATTATATGCTGTTATAAAGAAATGTATATAAAATGGGAATGATTATAGAAGATATCTTTATATATAGTCTATATATTTATTGATTAAAATATGCTTACAATATATAATCTTCAAAATAGAATAAGTAAAAAGAAATATGCATAAAAACTAGACAAATAAAATCAACTAAAATGGTTTTAGTAAAAAAAAATAAAAATATCAAGATTTATTTTCAAAATCAATAACATTAACAAAATAGGATCCAGAATTGTTAATATAAATATTTTGGTCAATTTTTTTTATATTTCCATCATCATATATGAGAGATACATCCAGCAAAATGAAGCTCCATACTTAGCATATATCATTATCGGGGTATTGAGAAATGTGGCAACACTTCGCATTTCAATATCTGTTGCCCATTCAACATTTTTATTCGCCTTTATTATTATATATCAATACACATCATCATCTTCACACATATTTTGTTCTTGAGAATAATATAATATATTTTTTGCAGCATCAACAAGAACATATGTGATCTATTCAAACCATAGGAGTCTTGTTTTCCTATAATCTCCATACTTGTACATCTAATTATTTTTTTAAAACATAATTGGTTTTTAGAAATAGTAACATTAAAATTTTTTAAAAAAAATAATATTCTGAATTAATTATAGGATATAAACATCAAAATTTAAGGTGATGAAAGAAACAAAACCATATCTTATGAATATTAGTAAAAAAAAAAGAAAACCATAATTTATAAAATAAAATATGAACCCATATAAACAGGCAAATTTTTTATCATTTTTAAATTACTTGTAGAAACAATTTCCATCTTGTTCAATTGTTTCCATTTTAATGTAGCAGTTAGCACTCTTCTGATATTTTGGGAGACTTTCTTTTTTGCTGACACTAAATTTAAGCGAGAAGCATGATATTTCCTCCAAATATTGGTAGTTGCAGTGTTGTTATAATTGCGCTACTTTTTTCAGTAGCGGTAGCTATAGCGCGCTACTAATTTAGAAAATATATTTTTTATAAAATCTAAAATTATAATCCTTTTATTTAATTTAATTTTGAAATTTATATTTATATTTAAAAATATACATTATTGTTATATATTAGATATAAACAGTTGTTAAATAGCAATCTGTATTTAATTTATATTTCGCGCATTCATTAAATTATATATTTTTGAAATTCCGTTATTGGTATGTCCTTGCTTTTATCTTATTTTATATTTCATTTTACATTTCATTTTACATTTTATATTAAGCATTATAAATCTTGTTATGTGTGAGATTGTTGAAGATATTGAAATTTCTTTGGAAAATGAGCAAAATATAGATGATCCTTTCCCAAAATTCAAGAAATACTTTAACCTTGAAGAAAAAATTATAACTGGATATCGGTTTCGGTGCAAAATGTGCCGCAAAATTATCTCTTCAAATCATACGAGCAGCTTTAGTTTGAAAAAACATTTAAAGGTAATATATTAAACAAATTTAATATCAATTTTTAGGCTAATCTTTAATTTTTAAAATAAATTAAAATCAAAAACCAATTATTTTTTTTATATATTCATAAATTTTATCTAAATTATTTAAAACATTTTAAAATAGTTATTTCAATCATTTTTATGTACTTATCTCCTACATAATTTTTATTCTAAGTATTTTATAATTTTAGACTGTGCACACTTCAAATTATTAAGAGATTGAAAAATATCTCAAAAGTTTTGTGGTAATGGAAGAAGATAAACCCACTTCCAAATCAAATTTAATACAAACAAAATTAACTAATTTGGATCATCAACACCTGGTGTATCCCAAAAATTGGCTGACAAAGTCATTATAAACTTTATAATAGATACAGTTCAACCATTATCCTTGGTGGATAATGATTCTTTTATAAAGATGACAAACACTTTTTCTCCACGGACCAAGATATTTTGCCGGCAGACATTGATGGCAAGAATTTTGGAGAGCTTTAAGGAAATGAAAGAATCTTTGATATTAAATCTATCAGATGTCTCCTACGTCTGTACAATGGCAGATTGCTGGACTCACAATAAAAGGTAAAAATGTTTATTTTCTGATTTATAATATGTCATATTTTTAGAGCTCTGCACATTGAATTGATCCTAAAAATCTTAAACGAAAATCTGTAAGCTCTAAAGAGAATAATTGGCTGTCAGACTTATGACAATCTAGTCAATATTATTGCAGAAATCCATAGGTCTTACAAAATTCAAAACAAGGTTTGTAAGATGATTACGGATAATGGGTCTAATTTCCTAAAGGCCTTCAGGTTTTAAATTTATTATAATTTTTTTATAATATGATATAAATAATATGGAATATTTGGGGAGGATAATAATAATAACAATACTAGTAATATTCCTGAAAAAAATATTGAAGATGGAGAACAAGAAGAGGATGATGAAATGGAGTTTGAGATAATTGATGTTCATGACATCCTTGGTTTTAAATTATTTTATATTTAATTTTTCACCAATATAAAATAAAATTTAGAATATTTAGAATCTTCAATAAAGTCTTCTACGTTACCTAGCCATCATCGTTCTTCCTGCCACAACCTACCTAAATTTAGTTGCGACAGTGGATGCTGAAGAAGCATTATTAAATGAGGATTTTAAAAGAGTATCAAGATCTACATTTTCTAAATGCCAAGCTCTTTGGAATAAACAAAATAAGTCATCAAAGACGTCTGATATTTTCAAAAAAAAAATTAGGACGTTATTTATTGACACCAAACACTACAAGATGGAATAGTGTTTACAATGCTATGAAACTTTTAGCATTGTTTCTAGATGAGAAAAAAATGGAAATGAATTATATATTGGATCAAATGGGAATACAGTATTTTAATGTGGAGTAGCATACCTTTATTAAAGAATATACTGAAGTATTTTTAATTAACCTCTAAATGCTTTTTTTAAATCTAAAAATACTAATTTAAATATTTTTGATGATTTTTTTCATATAAAAAGTTTGTTTATTAAATTTAATACTGCGTTGCCCTCAAGTGCTAGTGCTGAACGATTATTTAGTATGGCAAAGCTTATACTTTCTAATCGTCGCTCTAGACTTGGGGATGACAGTACCGAAATGTTATTATTATTAAAGTGCAATAATAAATAAATTATATATATATGTAACAAATTATAGTCATGTTTTTATATCAATATTTTATTTGTGGAAATAAAGTTACGTAAAAAAAATATTTAAAAAAAAAATCAAAGTAGCGTAAAAAGTAGCTAATAGCGCGCTACTCATTTGAAAACGATAGCGGTAGCGATAGCGCGCTACTTTTTTTATAAAATAGCGGTAGCGATAGCGCGCTACTTTTAAAAGTAGCGTTTAACAACACTGGGTAGTTGGATTATAAAAATGTTTAAATGTATGTTGAATGATTTTTTACGAGTGATGCATCTATGACTTTAAATATTTTAAAAAAATTAAATTAATCACGATTTTTATTAACTGTAAATAATTATAAAATACAATTTTTTAACTTTGAGTCTGAGTGTACAAAGTCTACTAGGTTCATTTAGAAGATTTTTATCCTCTAATTAAAAAGATTTATAAATTTATAATTTATTTGGTAAGAACTATTTATGGGCCAACAAAGTTTTGGGAATTAAGGTCTTGTTATTGATACCCAACATCATATGTTGTGTGTCTATGAAATTAACTTTTTGTTTATATGATTTTCTTTGGAATTGTTTGCCTTTTTTATACATATATTAACAATAAAAAAAGTCAATGTATGAATCCAATATTGTAAATCCTAATTCTACCACTTTTATTTAATTTCTGAGGTAATTGAATTTCTACATCAATTTTCTAGATCAAAAAATATTGGGCGAGAAACTTCGTTAATATATCTTCGTAACTTTTTCTCGATTTGGAAAATGCGTATAATTATAAAAAAATAAAGCTCTTATTTTCCAATAGGCCATTTGGCGTAAGTCTATCATCTCCCTTATTTGGTCAATAAATGGTATTATAAATTAAATATCATACATTCACATTACTAATTTTAAATATCCTTATTTGCATATATAAAAACCTTGTAATATTGTTTTTATATTATTCTAATTTTATTTTGTATATAAATATTTTTAAAATGTAAAAAGATGATTATAAAATTATTAGATCTAACGTAAAATAAAAATAAATTATATTTAATACTTGTTTTGATTTTAACAAGTCCCTGCCTACCTCATCATCCGATAGTTTGATATAAAGGAGTAGCGATTCAAATCCGATATTAAGACACAGCCTATGATGTGCCTTATACATTTTATTTTCTCATATTTATGTTTATTGACTGGAAGAATTGAATGATAAATTAATACTAATCAAGCTTTATATATCAACACACTCAGATATTTGATACAATTTTGGTTGTGGCATGATGCCAATCTAGACAATTTTTTCTTATTTTGCCAATAATGGGTTTTTCTTTAAACTATTTATCAAAAATGTTTGCTCTAAAATCTACTAAATACTTAATAATTATTTGTGCAAATTTTGGAGTCAATGCTTCCAGAAGTTTGGCTGACATGTGTAACGTGATAATTAGGTTAATTTTTCATGGTTGGCGAAATTGATGGAAGAAATAATATGTAATATACAAATTTTAACACAAATTAGATTTAAAACCTGTATCATCTTTTTTTCTGACTTGATAGATTTTTTTATATTTTATCAATAACTTATGTCCCTTAAAGCCATTTATACCAAACAGATGAAAGCAATAAGATGTATTAAATGAGCACTATTTAATTTAATGGTTTAGTATAAATTTTGGAATTTGTGTTTTCAAAAGTTTAGCTCACTTCAAGCTTAAAACGTGACGTCATAGTTTTTATTTTGCATATAACCTGGTTTTTAGTGTGACGTCATAGTAATAATTTAGTCTTGTCCGGGTTTTGTAATTTTTTATTTTAAGTCAGACAATATTTTTCCTTTCTCCGGTCCGGTGTCTTGATTATATATAGCATAGGCATAGACGGGGGGGGGCAAGAGGAAATACCCCCCCCCTTCAGAAATTTATCACTTTTTGTGAATACCATTTTAAGCTAATAAAAATATCCTTCTTAATCCTTTCCCCATCCCCTATCTCCCAAAAATGTATGAATATACCTTAAACTATTGATTATAATTATAATTTTTTGGAAAAAAGCAAATTATATGTAAAAAAAGTGAAACCAAAAATGTTTTTTAGGAATTTTAATTAATTTATTTTAATAAGAGTAAAATATAATTATAAAACTGTTGATAAAATTAAATCATAAATTAAATAAAAAAATTAAAGCACAATACAAATAATGGAATATTATATGTCGTTGATTTACAGTATATCTTATTTTATCAATTATCATATGACAATCAAATAACTTTATAAATAGGGAATTATATATTTTACAGAAGACTTTTGCCTAGTTCCTTCCTGGTAAACTAGAACTGTTAGCACGATTCGACAAGTTTGGAACCTATATGATTTATTTGGTTTTATTTTGACGTATAAATCTTAAGATATCGAATTGGTTTATTGCTCTCCTCAATATGTGTTACCCTTTTTTTAAACGTTACTAGATTTATTTGGACTTTATTTTATTGTTCTATCATTATATCCCTAATGTGGTTGATAAAACATTACAAAATAGAACTTTAATAAATATATATAGAAATATGAAATATTAAAATATAGTTAATTTCATTTTATAAGAATCTAAAATGGATTATGAAATTTATTTTAGAATTAAGTATATCTACAAATTCAATAGTAGATGGTATGAATTTAGTCAAACAAATATTTTATAGTCTCAATATTTAGAAAAATGATGGAAAAGAGGGTTGGCCTATTTTTGACAAATCTCAAGGCTTAGGTAATATTAGGTATGCTAAAATCTTCATTTGGCTCTATTTTTTTGAATAAGCGAAATCAAGATATATATCTAGATAGTAATTATATTGAAAAGAAATGAACAATGGATCTCAAAAAGTTTTACAGTCCATCTATCGCTCAGATGTTACAATATTATGATTGGAAATTTACAATATTGTAGAATTTTGAAGGCTAATTAATTAATCATTCATGTTTAATTATATTAAAAACTAACGGTTTCGGATTTAGAATCTTATTAGTATTTAAAGAGCTATAAAAGTATGACATAAAAGTATAAACCAAACAAATAATTATAATAATATCTTCCGTAGAAAAAATTTAAAATAGGTAATCTATGATATTGCTTGACATTTTCTAACAAAATTAATTGAAAAAAATATATATAAGTTACGAAAGTGCACAGTATTTTTACAATAATTTTCTAATCATATTTTAAATAAATAAAGAAATTCAAATATCCCAAGTCCAAAAATATAGCAAGATTTCTTAGTCAAAAAAAAACAAAAACATTAAAACACAATAGTCCTTTTGCAATCATGAAGTTTATTTAATGATAAAAACTCTTAGAATATTGAATTTTAAGAACTTTAATATTGTCTTGATTGGAATTAGACGTAGTTAGATATAATCGGCGGCACATGCCTCTTTCGAGAGAATGCTTTCCCCTCGCTAAATTGCTGTTAATTTATTGTTAAGTGCCCTCTAACTCACCACTAATGTTCTCAGCAACGGCTCGAGGTATAAAAATTTGAGGATTTTAATATATTCATAAAAATGTGAGTTTTCACATTTAAGAAAAATTGGAAAAAGTTCATACATAAATTATATTTTATTTTTAATTTGAATATATAATTAATAATTTAATAATATAAAATTTAAATATTTTACACAAGCTTATATTATTTTAATATTATAAATGAACTATGAAATAACCACTCTATAATAAAAGCAAGACTAATTATGTTTTCGTTTTAATATATACTTTGAAAATCTAATTTTAAGAATGAAAATGAAAAATTTACCACATCGACAGATTAAACTTTACTATGATCCTCTAAATAATAAAAATAAATGTTTTCTTTATTTTTATTGTATTTAAAAATTGTTGCCTAGTTTAAATATATTTGTATAAATTATATTTTTAAGAATCAATTTTTTTAAATAAAAATATAAACGGCCAATTTTTTACATTTAACTGGAAAAGGATTAATCTTAGTTCGCAAATTTTTATTTAATTTTAGGTCCAAACCAGGTCTCAGTCCAAATTTTTAGGTCTGCGCTTCCCTAAATTTTTAATTGAAAATATAAATTGAATACATTTCTACAAAGTTAAATAAAATAAAAATCACTAATAAATGATTATATTTTATTAATTTACATATCGTTTGGTATTGCAGTCTTTGTCCTAATCCCAAAGTTTTTGAAATTCCAAGCCCGTCATTCCGGGCCTGGAGCTTGAGAAACCAGAGTACTTTGAACTAGAGATCTACAAATCCTGGTCCGGCTCATACCTGAACCGAATACGATCCGGCCCAAAGCCTTTTAAAAAAATTTGAGCCAAATTTAAATATGATATCACTCAACTTTGTGGAACAAATTGATATATTTTAAAATTTTGGAAGAAACACGGCGCCAATATTTTTTATTTAATATTGTTTTACATTAAGAAAATAGCAAATTATTTAAATAAAATTGTGCATGGCCAGACGTGAAAAATTAGACCCTATGCGGAATATGACTTAAAACCACTTATGCATATTATAAAATAAATTTTGAATTTATTTTTTATCATTGGCTATTTATCAGATTGATCAAATTTCATGAGGTATTGTAAAAATGAAAAGAACTAAGTATTTTAAATGCTATAAGTGTTTACAAAATGATCAAGATCGTGTTTTCTTTTTACTTTGGCGAAATTTTCTTTGGCGAGTTTTCTAATTTATATTTAAAAAATGTAAGTTGTGACAGAGTTGTTATAAGGTTGTATATATCTCATATTAAAGTGTCTGTATCATTTGCTAGATACATTTTTAGATGAATCTGGTGTCTGCTGACCCACCACCATGGCATTACGACTTCTTTGATTTCGAAATATTAGAAAAATTTATTTTAAAAGATTATTTATTAAAAAATTTGGTTTACTGGGTGATATTTGATCATAAATCCTGTGCCCACATAAAATTGGTTTTATAGATGAAACATGTGAAATATTTGATCATAGAAATATGTTTGACTACATATAGAATTAACTTATTTTAATATATAAACTAATCCTTATAAAGAGGTCAAATAATTTAGATAAAATCATATTAAACCTATTTGAAATATCATATATTTCTCATATATAGCTTTCAATATCTATCTCATTTCTTCTTTATAAAATAAAAATGTCTATATTCTTCTAGATATAAGCCAGAAAGCTTTGAACCGTTCGTGACTATGTATCACTTAGTTATTTTATGTTTCATTTTATTCATTTTGCTCGTCAAGAATGATGGGGAATCAGAATTTTCTTATTTATTCGATGATAAAATCTGACATTTTCCCTTTATTTTTCTGATTTAGGCTGATTTATCCATCATCAAATAAAAGGGAAAATTTGGATTCACCCATCATCAAATTAAAGCTATAATTCCTACTCCCCCATTTTTTGACATGATTCAAAAATTTACCTTTATTTTCCAGATTTATTCATAAATTTAATAAAGCGAAAATTTCTGATTTATCCATCATCAAACAAATAGGATCTGATACATCCATCATAATTAAGGAGAATATTATGATTCCCCGTGACGGGCTTTCTGCTCGTATTTTATAATAATTTAATTATATATTTTATAATCATTTAATTATATATTTTATCAATAATTAAAATACAAATAAAAAAATGTTTGGTTCATGTCAGACTTGAGTTTTTTTTACAATCAATTTTAACATTATGCACATCTTACATGATTTTAATAAAAAAAATTCTATCTAAAATGTAGCTTGGAAAAATTGCACATATAGATACAAAGTGTATCCGTATTAGATGCCTTTTTAGGCCATGTATCTATATTTAGATTCATTTGAAAATATCTTTTAATAACTCACGTCTATCTGGATCAGAAAATAATCAAAAATCCTCTTGTGGTAATTCAGAAGCTCTCAATGTTAAATTATTTATTGAGGGCGTTTTTAAATTTTGAAAAATCTGATTTTAACAATGGGGAAACAGAGATTAAATGGCAGTTGTTTTGATCTTTTGCTATAAAATTTATTTTAATTTTATAAAAAACTAATTGTATCATTGGATAGGTTAATCATTTGACTACAAAATAAAAAACGAGGCTTTTTAACCTTTATGGGTGCTGTTTAGGATCAAGTAAAAATTGTGTATTTTATTGTTTACTAACAACCCTAAGAAAGATGGTAAGCTCTTGGGGGTATGATGACAAATATTAAATTTAACTCACAAAAGAAAATTTTTTTATTTTATTATTATTAAAATAAATACTAAATAAAAAAGTTTGTGAAAAGGAGCAAAAAAATTATTTTTAAACAATATCTTTTGAAAGTCAAATTTTCACTACCAAATAAACATAATGAAAATAGTATAGGAATATATCTTTTGACCAAATTTAAAACAATTAGTGCCCTAACGATAAAAAAGTTATAGCCGTTTACCTTTTTACCGGATCTACCATATAGCCCCGTCTCCTCTAATATATTTGCCACACATTCACTTCATTATTATATACAACTAAACTGAATTTCGCTCCTTAAACTGTGTTGTTCACAAATTAAATAAATGTTCTGGCGTTTTCCTTCCGTTGGATGTTAGATAAAAATAAAATTCAATCACCATAGATAAGTATTTTAAGAATAATATACAGAGTGCCGACCAATCCCGCTCATCCACATCCTGTCTCCCCTACTGATTGATACATTAATAAATTAAACCATAAACTTTGTCGATCAGTGATTAGTCCGGTTCTGTGTTTAGATATAATGAAAAATGAAAAGTTTAGCCTATATATAAAGGTGAAGATGTTGAGAAAAATGTCCAATTTTCGAAGATGAGATACAACATATTACAAAGAAATCTTCATAGGCCTTGATTTTATGACTAAGCCCGACCCAGGCCCGTCATAAAAAATTTGTAATCCCAGATCCAGCATGGCCCGCATTTAATATTTTTAAAAGAATCCCATGGCCCAAGCCCATTAAATTATTTTATAACACTTATGTAAAATAATACAAGTGGAAATATATTATTTTATTTAGAAATATAAACAAAATTTTAATCTAAATAATTTCAAATTATCATTTAAAAATAATATTTTATCAACAATAACTTTATCATTTATATTTGAATAAAAGGAGAAAAATATTATTATTGATTTGATTTGCATTTATATCTAAATAAATTTATTAAATTTAATATTTGAAATATATATCTGCCAAAAGTTATGGATGATGCATTTTATCTTTTTATTAATAACCATTATTATTAAGCCTAATCTTTATAGGCAGCTACACATAGATATATATATATAACATGTTATTGTTAATAAAATAGGATCCCTCAAAATTTAAAAAATATTTATTACCTATGCACTTTAAATTTTATAGTTATTGTTAAATATAAGTAAAATACTAAATTTTTGATTTTAAATAAAACAAGCAATAAAAGCAAAATTAGCACTCTCCAGGGTATGTAGAATAGTGTATTGTGATATATAATACTAATAAAATTATATTGATTTGTTATATTTGGCCTATTAAATCCCTTAAAATAAGCTGAATTTAAATGAAAAATTTTAGACCCAAGCCCGGCCTAAGCCCATTAAAAAATTGAAAACCCAGACCCGCAAGAAAATATAATATTAACATGCCCTGCCTGCGGGCCGTGGCCTCGGCCCATGAAGGACTCTGATTACAATCCCGGATCTTATAAAAGCTAAAGCACAAACATCAATAAAATTTTTAAAAACACTAACTAATTATTTTAACCAAATAATCTTCTTTTACAATAGTCACATACAAAAACATCTTTACATCCCTAATATCAAAATCTTTCACAAATTTATCTTCCTCTTCCTCCCTTAGACATTCAGCCATTTTAAAACGAAAATAAAATCGGAGGCCACGAATGGCTTATGGCCCTGTCAAGCAAAAACCTAGGGAATCTAACCAATGAACAAAAGAATGACTTTAAGATATAGACTCAGATGCGACCTAGTTCAACCTCATTGCATAAACTGCAACCTTTTAGTAAATGCCAAGGGAAGGAATGGTCTCAACTGCATTAAAAGTCAAGGATGTAACCAACGTCATACATCAATAAACAAATTATTAAGCCTCTATAGCTCGCACTGAATTCTAGTACCCTGCAACATCTCATCAGATGACAGCTTAAGACCCGACAATCTGACCACCATCCCCTCGCTATGGGCAAATCCCGTATTTGGGATTATACATGTGTCTCATCCTTCCCCACTAATATATTATAGCAACCTGTTTACTCAAGCAGAGAATAAAAAAATAAACAAATGCCTAAGCAATTTTATATTTTCACTAATAGCTACGTTAGTTAAAAAATTTAACTCACAAAATATAATTGCAAACCTGAACCAAGAGAATTCTTTTTCTTCAGACAAAACATACAAATCAATATTTTTAAACTATCCTTTTTAAGAACTCAATTATGTTTTTCTAAAGATTAAATTTTTATTTTTTTTAAGTTCATATAATTTTATTTATATTTTTACATTTTTATAGATATTATATATAATAGCTTTAATAAATGATTTTATAAATTTAATATTCTTTAGTTACACTTACTCATTTTTACATTTTATATAAAAATAATTTTAAATTTTTCAAAAAAAACTTGGGGAAGGAAGAGCCATCACCGGGACTAAAAATTGATCATTTTTGCATACAATTATATAATATTTATTATAAAAGATTTAATTATAATATTTTAAAAAAATTTAATCATAACTCTGGTCATATTATAAATGTTAAAATTGGTGTGTAAATGGCTTGTTTCGACTTCAAAATTTTACTTTAAGATAATTTTGGCATTTTTTGTTCAAATAAATAAGTATTTTATGCAGAATAGGAGATATTTAATCGGGGGGGGGGGGGGAGATAAAATTATGTATTGTGTTATATTATGTTATCCAATGCAAAAAAAATTATAACAGCATAGCTTCTAGAAAGTTGAATCGAATAATAAAATATTCTTATATTAGTTAATTTGTAATTGAATAATGAAATATTCGTAGGCGACAATTGAATAATCGAATAATTTAGTATTCGTTTTTGTATGAATTGAATAATATAATATTCGTATTCATAAAATGAATAACGGATAATTTGATTTTTTAAAGGTATTTATTTAGTGCACAAATTTTTTTTATAAGTTTTGAGAAAGATTAATCAAATATAATATTAAGCCATTTCATATAACATCAGTCCTTTGCCCACATCTTATGTATTAACACCCCACTAGCCCGCTTATTATATAAAATGACAATTCAAGTATGTTTTTACAAAATTTATTACTTAAATATCAAAAATTGATGGTAAACAACTAATATAAATGAAATAGGCGACTTATAAAAGAAAATAAATAGCCCTCTTTTTTGCAAAAATTAAACAGCTCCTTTACATGCCTCTCTCAACCACAAAATAGTATTTAATAATATTAAATTAAATTAAAATGTTTCCCATTTTATCATCTAGACCCCTGGTATTATTATATATTTTTTAAATTTTTTGAGAAAATGTTTCAAAAATCGGAGATTCTATTCATAATATTATTAGTAAGAAATTGTCAAAAATATTTCTTCACAATATAACTAAAAGATGGAATATGTTGTGTCTAGAAATTTCAAGGTCTTTTTTACGTGCATTAGTATATAAAAACAAATCTTATTTCCCCAATGGTAGATGTCATTTTTTTACAATTCATGGTGGTGTAATACACAATCTTATCATTAATTTTTTTCGAAATAGCAAAAAAAATTGTTATTGTTAAAAATGATATAATATTTTTAAAGTGTCAAATTTTGTGACATGAAAATAGAAGGACATATCTTAAAGGTAAAAACAAATGATAATTTATGCCATAAAGGCCTCATTTTTTTAATTTTTTATTTTTTTTGATGAATGACCCAATATTAATATCATTATGGCATTTTTGGATAAAAATTGTTAATTATTTATATAATTTTTTGTATATATAGACGTACATAATGTTTTAATGTTTAGCATCGAGTGTTGTTTTAGTACATAAATATTTTTTTTTATAAAATATCTAAATAAGACTATTAAAGCTCTCTTAATTTTATTTAAAAATGAGAAAAATGAATTGGTTGATACAGTTGAATTTCATATTTTTTATTCATTATATATACGGTACAATATAGCATAGAAATATATATAAATTATTGAATAATTTATAAAATTAACCTATTTTAAATTCAAATATTACAGGTAATCCGCGCGAAAGATATCATACGAAAAATTTGGATGGTAGCAAATTACTTGATATAGAAAATGATGAAGCGTCCACTTGTTTAGACAAAGATATCATTCCGCAGGGAATAATCCACACTCAGAATGTAAATCCCCTTAAATATTTTTGTGTATTCAGCCTTTATAGTTTAATTATAACGTCATAAATATTTTATATTAAATTAGAAGTTACCCAAATATGTGTTATTTAATTACAACGTATTAAATCTTATTTAAAGAACTACGTAAATGTTGTTTTTCTGCATGTAAAATATTTTTTTATCCCAATATTATATTGAACTAATAAATCTTCGATATTTTTTCCAATAGCTTATGGGAATGTGGAAGACCTACGCTCATACCATACCTCCCGATGAATATCTGTTTGAATCAGGTATAACTGAGCATCTACACCGATTTAACACGTCATTCCAGGTCAAATATGCTGGTTATATGTAAGTGAACATACATTTTTTCTAAATCAACGTTTAAAATTTATGAAGAATTTAAATTAAAATTTTAAATAAGTGAAGCATTTAGTTTAGGAAGAGTTTATATATAACATGTAAAAATTTGTTATCTCATTAAAAAAAATTAGAATTAGTTTTTTTAATTAAATGTAATTTTTAACTTTTATAATTTTAATGCAATATTTTTTTGTACAACATTTTTGTCCAAACAAAAGGAAGCATTGGTGATATACAGGTAATTATATAAGTCACTATTCTATTAAACAAAAAAGTGTCAGAAAGAAAGAGTGTATATATATTTCAAGGGCGTCACTAGCCTTTACAATCTCAGGGGGCTTATGAAAAAATTAAAATTATTTTGAAAATTACCTTTGTAATGATAAATTTCAAAATTTTGAGGGAATTTTCAAATTTTTCAGGGGGCTCGAGCCCCTGCGCACCCCTCCTCCTAGTGAAGCTACCAATATATTTGTAAATATGTTTTAATAACCATTATCTATATTTCATGATTAATTTTATAAAATGACGTTAAGGAGTAAAGTCTTTGATAATAGAGTTGCGGTTTTGATTCCCATGTTATCAAACTTTTTCGTGTATATTTATTAAAGAACTTTTTATACTAGATTAATTTTCTAATAGTTTGCTTTATAATTTTATGGGGCAAGTGCATTTCCTCAAGGAGAAGCACAGCACGTGGTATTAGTTTTAATTTTATTTTAAATATGTGATAGCTGGCAGTTTTAAAAATATATTTGAGTTAAAAAATATTGGAATTTTAATAGCAAAAGTTGGTAAATATTGGATTTATTGAACGTAGGAATAATATTACATGTAAAAGTAAATAAAATATTATAATGGAATAAAAAAACATATTGAATGGGGAATTTTTAAGTTTGTCAAAGTTGTGAGAATTATAAAATAATTGTCATTAGATCGAGCTAAAATTTAATCTTAAAGCTGTGTGCATGTATGCCCCAAAAGTTGTTTAGAAAATAAAAAGAAGAAAGGTATGCTGATTTTAATGGACACATTGGTAAAAGATTTGCTAAAATGGATAGTTAAGGCGAAGAGAGAGAGACTTGTAAGCCCCGGAATGAGCCGAAAAATGATATAACTTTAAAAATATGGGCGGGCCTAAAAATTTGAAAAAATTAAAAATTCGGGCCGGATGCGGCTCAAAAAATTATATCAATTGATCAATGGAAGAAAAATCTTATAATGGAGAATTTTATATCTATTTACTGGCCTATTTTCAATTATTTCCCTTTGAAACCATTTGCAAAATATAGCTAAATTATTCAAAATCACAAAATATTTAAATATTCCGGACTGGATCATAAAATAATCAAAAATACTAGTCCAACCAAAAAATTTCCAGAAAAAAATCCTGAGCCAAGCTTAAAAATGAAAACTTTTTTCATATCTAGGCTTGACTTAAAATTTCGACTTCTGCAAGTCTCTAGTAATAATTTTTCACGTCTTTAGAATAAAAATTATACCTTTTTCAGTAAAAAAATGAAAGTCTCATTACGTTTATAAGAGGTAATAGGAAATGATAGATGGATTATATAATGGTTGACTAAGAAGGAATTAAGAATTTTTAAAGATTGTAGAGTAAACATGGTTAAGCAGCAGGAGTATAGATTAGTAGTGATAAATTATAAATCACTTTAAAGAGATCCAGTTACATTAGGAATCTAAAATTAAATGAGGAAAAATTAGGAATTGAGTTGGAAGCATTGAAATAGGCATAAGGAGGAATTTTTTGCGGCTTCCCCTATATAATTTACTGAATGCCTTTTGGCAGGTGTCCAGGTTACATTTTTTTACACTTTTTTAAAAAAAGTTTTTCTCTGAAATTTTCAGTTATATAGTCATTATTTAAATAACTTATAAGGGAGACCGGGGTTATATGGCAGTGTTTTTCTTTATTGTGATAAAACATTATTTTCTAAACTAATTGTACCATTAGATAGTCTAATTCAGACTTTGATTAATAATATATTTCGGACCAGATAGGAATTGAACTTCAGATATTTTATTAAAATATTTTGTTTTCCTAATGGTTTTTTATGAAAAAATATTTTTTTAAGAATGTCTACAAAGCTGTTTATTATTTTTAGGCTGGATTCATATTTGGATCCGATCCAAAACAATTTAGCAGCTGAGCGATTTTTAAAATCTTTTAATGAGATCAATTTTTTTTATTATTAAAATCAATAATGCTTAGATTATTTTCATGAATAGAATTAAAAATAAAGTTAATAATAATAAAGAAAGATTGATCTCAAAAACAGAGTTTTGGATCAGCTGTTAAATCGTGTCGGATAGGATTCCATTATAATCTAGCTAGCACTTATAATTTCAGATTTCGTTAAAAATATCGTGCTTTTTCAACAGCCCTATAAAAAAATATCGAATTAGATCGGACCTATTTCTAGAATATAATTTCTAATAGGATGGAATTGGCTTACGGTTCTTTAAAAAAAATGATCGAATCAGTCGGACAAAATTGTTCTCGGATTGGGTAAGACCTTAAAAAAATCCGATACAGGGCTTTATTAATTAGTGATGTTTTTCATAAAATATACTATTTGCAATAATCGGTAATAAGCTTATTTAAATCATAACAAATTTAAAACTATTACCAAACGAAGTTTCTTTTAAATTTTAAAATATATTATCTACAAACTATATTTATATAAATAACTATATAATCAAGCCAAAGTCAATGTTTTGGACCATCATTGTTGGAGAGCTGGCTTGATACAGATAACCCGGGATGGGTCCATTCCGATCTTTACAATGAAAAAAAAGAATTCTATAACAGTTTCAGTTACAGAATTATGTTTGCTAATGAAGATTACGTCGTATTGTATTCTTGTAATAAAATTCTTTCTAGTGGCAAATGTCAGTGGTCTTATCCAAACGTCATAATAAATGGGTAAGTAAATATTATTATTTAAAGAATACGCTTTAATATGTAAAATCCATTGTTGAAAATATATGTTTTTTTTCTGAAATATAATGAAGATTTTATATTAAACTTCAGAAACCTGCATGCCATTATATTAAAGCCCAGTCGTAGAAATAGTATGATTTTATTAATCAGGGCCTGGCCTAAAATATAACTCAAAAAATATCTAAAATCAAAGCCAAGCTCTAAAATGGAAAAAAAACAACTAAACGGCATAAAAATGGGTAACTATGCTTCAATATGGATAAATTCTTTTAAAATATCTATTATATTTTTAATTGGTCCAGCAGTTTTTGGTTGCTTAAACTTTCCCTATACATTTATACCATGAAATAAAATTTTCTAAAAACAAAGACTGTATTTGATTTTAGTACTAGCGAGATATTTAATGTGTGTATTCTTGCAGAGCAGGCCAGTGGCGTGGACCGAAAGTAATATCATAATAATATAGGCCCTGCTTGTGACCCGAAAAATATTACTGTTATATTTCCTGCCTTTTCTTCCTTTTTTTGCATAAGTGATGGTCACAATTATAAAATAAATTTTAAAAAAATCAGGAGGTTGGAAATTTTTACTATTCATTTTAGTATCACATGTTCTGTTGTTATGATGTTGGATTTGGGCCTATTTTTTAAATTAACTCATTCAATATTGTAGCCAAAAAATATTGCTTAAGTCTCAATATTTCGCTAATAGGTGTTCCAAACCTTTGTGCCATCCTTGAACAAAATCTTCAGGCTTCGTAATATTTTCTGATTTTTTTAAATGAATTTAAATTATTTTTTAAAATGTTATGATGGATTTAGCATTCATTCTCTCGTCAATTTTTCTTTGAAATGATAAAATAAATATAAGCGCAAAATTATTTTAAATCACTAAATTTTATAAAACCTGCGCTAAGCTTAGAAATAAATAAACCCGACAGGGAAAAGGGATTTTATATTTTGCTATATATTTTTTTCATATTAGAACTTAAAAAAGTTATAATGTTTTTAACTTTTATATTTAAAAAAAATATATAATCCTTTGCTTTAAGTATTTAAGAAGATTAATATTTTTTCCCCCATATATTTCTATCAATAGGCGACCATATTTAGATGTTGATAGGGGGACTTGGTGCAAAATACTGAAGTTTATCAAGCATAAATTATGCATTGACCCTGGGAATATTCGTATACAATCACATACAAAAGATTGCTTACACAAATTGAAAAGAGAAAAGGGTTTTTTGCTGGAGTCGAATTATACTAAGACTAGACATCCTACTATGAATGCTAAAAACTCCTTTAAGAAATTGAATAAACGAAGCATCGATAACTTAAAAGAAATTCATAAATTTTGTATCAAGGAAATAAATTCGATATAAAGGTCCGATTTTTTGAAACCCTATTCGATATTTATAAATTATACACTAAAATAAATTTAATAGATAAGTTGATATAGATTTCTTTGTAACACATTATAATTATATTATATGATAAATATTAAAAAATTTATAATACAACTAATAATTTGTCTATAAATTTTATTTCATTTCAATATGTTAAATGTTTCAAAGACTCAATATAATATTAGGTCATAAAAATTTAACAATCTGCATAAAATATTTTTAAATTTTAATTCGGGACCTGGGATGAACGCTCCGAAAACCGAAATTTGAGTGAATTGAATAAATTTGAACAGAACCAAAGCATTGTTCCCAGGCACGTGCGGGGGGGGGGAGGGGGAATTGAAAGTTATATTCTCATTATATTTTATCATACCTATGAATTAAAATAATTTTTTCATAAATCATTATATCTAAGAATTATTAGATTATCTAAAAGTATAACTTTTCCATTGGCCCCCTTCAACCCCCATTAATCGCACCTGATTGGCTAATACTATATAATCTTCACAATAGATTGTTTGAATTTAAACTTAGAAAAATTTAACACAAATTTGATTCAATTGTCTCATATCTTATTAGTAACTCCATATAACCATGAATGTTGAAATGCGTTTTCCTTTTTCCACAAATATATTTATATCACAAGTATACAAGTATGAGTTATAATCATTTAAAGAATATTTTAATACTAAATGTACATAAGACAGATTAACAGGCAAATATGCGCGACCAAAAGTGCTCTTCATTTTTATTTACAGTTAATGACCAATTTGTCTATATATTTATATTCATAATTGTTATAACTTTAAAAACAAATGGTATCTTAAAATAATATTTTAAAATTAAATTAATTAAAATTATTTTCAAATAATTTATATCATTTTTAACCATAAAATATTAAAATTTATTTAGTTAATAATGCATATATGCGAATATTAATATAATATTTTCTGTTTATAATAAAATATTAGATAACGTCATAAATTATCCATATATTCCCTGCCATTTTGACTTAAAAATTATTTTAAACTTGGACCTGGGTTCGAATCCAAAAAGGATGAGTTTTCTGAAGCTAACTCAAATGGCTGTGTGGAGTATGATATATAGGCAGCCCATGGCCCAGGTTTAAGTTGGAGGTGGGGGGGGGTCAAAGTTTATTTAGGGGAAAATATTTTTTGGAGAGGTTAATTCTAAATTTAAAATCATTAAAAACCAATTTGGAGGCCATTGGGTAAAAAATGAGAGTGGGGGGAGGGCATCCCTGTGGCTACAGGGCTATATATAATAGATCTGGTGATGGCATGATTCCGTCAATATATTTAAATAAAAATGAATTATATTTAATTTTAATAAAATTTGTAAATTTTATGTATAATTTGTTTAAAATCTTTTAGTTAATAACCAAAAAAAATATGAAAAGTATTATCTTTATATTTTATTTAATTATGAGTAATTATACTTAGGTAGTAATCAGAGTTACAAAACATCTGGGAGCAGTTTTACTTTGTTGGTGCCAATTTTATTTTCTCCACGAGAGAAAGTAAATATTTCAAACTGTATTGTATAGTAGAGATCTGCAAAATTAGGCCCGGCCCGAGTGGGCTTCGGGCCGGGCTCGAGCCCAATTCTATTTAAAATAATTGGGTTCAGGCCGGGCCTAATATTTAAAAAAAAATCGAGCCGGGTCAGGTCGGATTTTGGAAATTATTTTATATATATCTAAATTTATCAATTTTATATTGAATTTTTAATGTAAAATAAAAATATTTGATTTTACCTATTAAAACTAAACGACATATAACATATGTCTTTTATTTTGAGTAATTATAAAGATTAATTTCTATATTTAAATAAATTTGGGCCGGGCTGGGTAGGTAAATTTTTTTTAAAAAAAATTTCGGGTTCGGGTCGGCAAAACTTTTCTAAAATAAAATTTCGGACCGGGCCGGGCTCGAAAAATTAGGCCCGATGCAAATCACTAATAGAATAAAAAATTTGTTGTAAATGCATATTGAAAAATAATAATTTTTTAAACAATTCACTATCTAGTAACCAAGTCGTTTAAAACATTTAACTTTTTTACCTCAGGAGAAAATAAAATTAACACTCATCATTTCAAATTATCCTCAAATATTTTGTAATACTCATCTACTACCCACAATATTTCCTCTGGTCCAAACACAAGTATCTATTTTAGTTTTCCCTCCTGGAGTAAAATATAATTAGCACTAACAACTTCAAGCGATTTTCAATGGTGTTGCAATAAGGTTTTACTGCCCAAATATTTTATTCGGTCCAAACCCAGATTGAATTATCATTTTTTTTCTCCTTCTGGAGAAAATAATATTATCATCAATTTTAATTTGCATCCAAAGGTTTAGTAATAATCTAACACATAAAACTCTATATTTTATATTTCCAAATTGCCTAAAGTTTTCACATGTTTAGGAATATTATTAACATCTTTTATCATCAAATAAGTATTAAATATTTTATAAACATAATGATATTATATTAATGTAATTGTACATTTTTAATTGAAAAACAATCCCTTCTTTATTTTGATTGCATAATAAATATTCAATAGAAATAGGAGAATTCCATTGCATCCGTTTTGACTACATTTACTAGCTGTAACCCTGCTTCCTCACAAAGACTGCATATATCAAGTGAATGATACAAATACAATTGATAGCAGACAATTACAATACAGAACACATAAAATATGATGTTTGAATAAAAAGAATTGTAAACATGCCCTTTCAGATGTACACAAAGTTGCTGAAAAAAATATGAAACCATATAAACAAAATAATGCTGCCAGAGATTGTATTTAAAATGGTTAATCCATAGCGTTCGCAGGAATTTGGTGTGGGGGGGGGGGATAATTAAAATTTTTTAAAATAAAATTATTGTTATTTAAAAATATCAAGCATAAATTTATTAAGACTAATAACTATTTCTAATATACAAATTTAAATTAATATGAATTATAAAAAATTAAATCGGCATATAAATACTTTAAATAAATCTGAATTATAAAATATTAAGTGGATATAACCAGGATATGATGACTATAAAATAAATAATCCATAATAGAAATTTAAATTTTTTTGAGCTTTTAAAATTTATATATAAAGTATAAAAAATCTAAATGTTGGAAATATGAATAATTATATTTTTTATGTAAAAGAAAAATATATAAGACATTAAAAAATGATAGCACAAAAATATTATAGAAACATTATATTTTTATAATGTAAAATCCAATCTTCGTTGGGAGGGAGCTAATTTTTCAATTATCTCATCCGTGTTTGGCGTCAAATGCCTATGAATATTCAAAAGGGCCAGACCATTCAACCTACTTTCAGAAGTTGTACTTCTTAGGTAAGTTTTTAATCTTCTTAAAGAAGAGAATGTGTTGCTAATATATATAATAATTTCAATATATTGGGAAAATAATCTAAAAGATGTTTGAAATGATGCAAAGCATCATAGCATTTTTTGGGACTATATCAACCATAGTTAATCTTTTCATAGTTGGCATTCAGCTAACAAAGCATCATGAGATACATTAATGTCTTCATGATAAAAATCTTCCAAATATTTTATTTTTTTTCTATCACCATCTGAAAAAGGTTCAGAGGGCTTTTGCGGAAGTAATATCTGCAGATTGATAAGTGTTTCTTGATAAATTAAAAACCTTTCATTTACTTGGGTTATAAATGTATCCAAAAGAGGTATAAAGACATTTATTTTATAATATTCTTCTATTGACTCTATATTAATATTTGGACGATAAGTTTCCCTTACTGTAAGTCGAGGGAGACATATATTGAACTCGTATAGCTCTGCTTTTGATTCAACATTAACATATAAAATATGAAATTCCTCATCAGCATTAGCTCTAATTTCTTTGAGTTCTAATAAAATTGTCTCTGCTATTCTCATCATCTCAATCAAATCAATATCAGGTTTTTGAAAAGTATTACATAAAATAGTTGTATAATTAAATAATTTATTAATACATTCTAATGCGAAAAAAAAATTTGGTATAAGTATTGAATCCAGTAACTTGCTTGCTTCTGAAGAAATATCTTTTTCAGACATTGTGATATTTCTATAAGAGCATTAATAATCGGCTCTTCTAACTCGATAAAAGCTGTTACTGCTTGATGTCGAAGACTTTATCTTGTTGGACAAGCTTTTTGCAATTTTTTTCTCCTTGTTGGGCAAGGAGTTTCAGATATAATTCTGTTCAAAATATTTTGATTGGGGTATCTAAACCTCATAGATGCTAGATATTTTACCTGATATAAATATAAAAAATTTAATTTAATAATTAAAAACCTAAGCAATTTGATAAATGGTAAAGAACATGAATCCGATATTGCTAAGTTGAGTGAATGGGGCAGCACAGTGGACATATATAGCTGTTGGGAATTTTTTTTTAATAAATGCCTGAAGCCCATTGAATTGTCCACTCATTGCACGTGCTCCATCATACCCTTGCCCACGTATCATATTTATATTTAGCTATATTTTATAAAATAATTATATAATAAGATTAATTATTACTTTTAATTTTTTAAGATTCACAAATATTACATCAACTAAAGCAGACCCAGTCATGCTTGAAACAGGAATAAATTGGAGAAACATTTCCTTGATAATGTTTTTATGAGTATCTACATATCGCGCACACAACGACATCTGCTCAATGCCAACAATGTCCGTGGTCTCATCTGCCAAAATTGAGAAGCATGGGGCAGAATTGATTTCAACAATCAATTTTTCTAAAATGATATTGTTGCAAATATCAATTATCTCATTTTATATCCTAGGGCTGAGATAAGTAGCATTTTTATTGGTACTAATGAGGCTCACAATAGCCGAAGGAGTTCATCAAGGGTCGGCTCTCAGCCCACTTCTCTTCATTACAGTAATAGATGTATTAGCACAGTCTATACCTCAAACAGTCCCGTGGAATATGATATTTGCAGATGATATTGTGATACTTGGCGAATCTAAGGATGAAATGAAATAAAGACTAGTGAGTTGGATAAATATCCTGAAACGCACGGATTAAAAGTAAATAGAGAAAAGACGGAGTATATGGTGATAGGAGGAGATGAAACAGAGAGTATTGATATAAATGAATGGCAGATATCGGCAATTGAAAGCTGCAAATATTTGGGCTCCACTACACAAACAAACGGCACAATAGAAAAAGAGATAAAGAGTAAGATTAATCAAGGATGGCTAAAGTGGAGATCTTTATCTGGAGTGCTATTTGATAAAAGAATCCCACACAAATTAAAGGGAAAAATTTACAGTTCCATAATACAACCAACTATTCTATATAGTTCGGAAATATGGCCAACCAAAGAATCAGACGAGAGAAGTCTACAAACCATGGAGATGAGAATGCTGAGGATGATTGCTGGGGTAACAAGAAAGGATAAAGTGCGCAGTACAAGAATACTATAAAGGTAGTGCCCCTTAAGACTAAGTTAATGGTAAATAGACTTAGGTGGTATGGGCACACAATGAGAAGGCCTATGAACATCATAGGAAATAAGAGTTTGGAAGTGATGGGCAAATGTAAAAGAGGAAGGCCAAAACTTCAATGGGGTCATAAAGTTAGAGCCAATATAAAGAAGTATAAATTAGATAAAAGAGATTGTATTAATAACATAAAGTGGAGAGAGATGTTGAAGGAGCTTACCACCAGAAAAGGTGAAAGCTAAAGAGAAAAAAAAATGAGGCTCTCCATTAATACAGGATCTCCTTATGCTTTAAATTTTAAAAGTCCACGGAAATTACCTTCGTTATCATTATTATTAAATTTAAGCTTCCTGAATCCTTGTGGCCACGAAGTGCTAGGCCTTGCAAGCCACAATATAAAATAGCCTCAATAGTTAGTTTTATCTTGCCTCTATTTTCTTTTGCAATTTTAACCCTATTTTTATCAATTATTGATGAAATGGGAATCATATCCCCCTTTGAATTGATTCTTTTGAGAAAATCACCAGTTCACAGCTTTTGTTTATTAAATTATCATACTATACTTTTTTGCTTTTTGGCATGATTTTCACCTTCAGCGTTTTATAAAAAAGTCTAATATCCATGACTAGAAATTTGAAAATTATAATACCGGGAAATTTAAAAATAATAGATAAATATTACGCCACAAAGAAAACTTGAAAATGAAATTAATTGATAAAGTAAATTAGTAAATGAAAAAGGTAATAATATAAAAATTTAAAAAGAAATAGATATGAATAATTATAATAAAATATAAAAATATAAAAAATAATATTTTTGAAAAATATGTCCGGCATCTGCATTTTGGCTTGGGGGGGGGGGATTAGTCCTTTTGCCCCCCCCCCCCCGCTGCGTACGCCAATGGGTTAATCACATTGATCGCAAAAGCAAATCGCCGATTTATAGATTTTGATAATAGATTTACAAGAGCATTTTAGATATGGGACATATTTTACATTCTAGGTATTCTGGTTTATTAATAAATGAAAGCATTTCCAAAGAAGTGTATATAAAAATTATAATATTATAAATTTACAATCCACTATCTTGGTAGATGAATGAATCTGCAACATTGTTAGATAACCTAGCCTTGTTATGTAAAATCGGTATTGGGGACGCACTTTTGATGAATCTGTTTTTATATTTCTAGACTTGATTGAACTGGAATCAAAAGATGCAGAGGTGATTATTCATACTCTATTGAATCTTCTTAAATCCGCTGGATATTAAAATTATTTGCAAAAAAAAATGGATTTCTTTTGTTAGTTGACAGTATCATGACTGGGAAGAAATCTCTATGCACTATATCCAACGGTCATACCCTGACATTGTTTACATCAACATTTATAGAATTAACGGTGTTCAAAGCAATGAAAAGTGTTACAGGCGTTAATCACTTTAAAGCCTTTATTGATACAATATATAATATATATAGACAGTTTAACAAAAATTAAAATGCGTTGGATCAAATAGCATCTGATTTGGGGATTCATTTGCAAAAGATTGGAATGGTACTTGATATATGATGAGTGTCTAGTAGTCTTCGTAGTATTAAGGCAGTTTGAGATAACCATGGAGAACATGTATAGGCAAAAAATTCTAGCAACAGTGCAAAATTTAACGGGCTAACAACTCGATTGGAAAGTGGTGAGTTTCTATCAGATCTCGTCTTGATATATGATGTTCTATTTGAATTATTCATTCTGTCTTTAAGGCTTCAGGCAAGAATATCAGTTAACCTAAAGCTAAAAATCAAAAAAGCGAACGATATGTGTTCTAAAATCGTTTAAGGATATGCTTGATAGATTCTAAATCTCTTTCATAATTTTCAAATGAATGTTTATTTAATATTTCTAAATGAGAACATAAGAAAATAGCTCAGAAACTAGGTAAATAAATAAATTTAGATCGGTAATATTAAAAAAGATAGAAGACACTCTGGTATCAATGAATGTCAATTCATTACAGCCTGGATGTAAATTAATGTTTTTAGTAATTAAAAATACTATACTGGATTATACTGTTTATCTTTTTCGCTACCTTATTTGATATGAAATATTTATAAAAAGATGCAGACCCACATATTCATTATGTTTGGAGAAGAAATTAAATGACTTTGTTTCCGACTTGTGGACCTCTCAATAAATGGGATGAGGGAATATATTGATGATATAAATGGAAGTAATAATGGTTCCAGTGATCTGAAAGAGTTTCAAAATTGATCCCATACAGTAATATATTTTTTGTAATATATTTTAATTTTTATATAACATTCTAAATAGCTATTTTAAAATAAAATATATATAATGTATTTTATATGAAATGCTTCGATATAAACTATATTAAAAAAATTAAAAAGATTTTGCCTCCAATTATTGGAAAAACAAAATTCGCCTCTATTTTTTGCCCATTTTAAAGTGCCCTTTACTATTTTTTAGAATAAAAGCATACCTCCGCCGAAAATTTTAGGGCTACAACACTGTGCTTATTATATTATTAATAATATAAAATTTAGTCATTCATCAATGATTTATATTTTGGTATTATCTATTTTTTTTATTGCCTATTATATCATATTTCAATCTGTTTATTCATATAAAAATGTCGAAAATTGATCGAAATATGAAATTTCTGGTCAAAATAAGCAAAAATATTTAGCTTTCTCACCGGTTTTCCCCAAAGAAAATTTCTTATTATGGCCATGATCTTCTTGGTTGAAATAAATAAATTTATCACATTTTTTACAATATATTTTTCAAATAGGGGTTATGGACTTATGGTTTAATAATCAACTCAAAAAATAAATCTAAAGATGCGATAATTATCGTATGGAAGAGACGGGACCTGAGTTCAAATAAAATATATTATGATAAAAATAACCTAATAGAGAACTGTCTTTCATTTACTTATATCTAGACAATATAAATAAAAATGATTAACATAAGAAATTTTCTAATTGGTATCAATAATCAAGATAGAACAAAAAATATAGAAGCCTTAAAGGCAGCTTTTATTATATAAAATTGTTTTTTTTATATCTGAAATGTTTAAGCCATTTCCAGTCAGAATCAAAGCGTTTTTCTAGGAATGTTTCCAAACAATGTATAATCACTTGGCGAACTGACTTATTTGCATAATATATTATTTCAAAAAAACCTTGGTAAAATATCTCAGACGCCATTTACGTTAATAAAAAAAACAAATGATTTATATCAACGATTAAATGCGTATGAGATACTACCCTACCATAAAAAAATAGCACTAAAAAACGTTGTCTGGAAATGGTTTTAAGTGAGCACTTCAAAAATTAAATTCCGTATTATAAAAAATTACTATCGTCAATAAAAATTAGCTTTTATCGTATTTTTAAATAAAACTCGATATCCCTGACTATAGCTTTGACATTGTAATCATTTACTAAGGGTGCATAAAAAAATATAACCACATAATCTTGTAGTATCTTTGGAAAATGTGATACCGAAAATAAGACTTTTTCTGTAAAAATTGAAAACAAAAACGATTACAATAAATCATTTTTTACTCTCAAGTGCTAGGAATGAGCGATTGTTTAATAAGGTAAAACTGATACTAAGCTTGCTTCCATACTTGAAAATAGGAAAGGTTAATGGTGAAACAATGTATGCCAAGGGTCAATTCCAATGCAGAGGTCCCTTGAGGAACGCCCCTCCCCCCAGCCAGAAATTATAGTATCTTTGGAAAACATTATTTTAATAATTATCATATATAACAAATTTTATTATATTAAATATGCCTAAGGTGGTGTCTTTCTTATTCGAGGCTAAACAGCTTTTGAACTAGGACACTATTTTGATTTGTTTTTAAGTGATTGATGGCATTGTTATTTTTTTCTCTCGTTTTTTTTTATTTTTTAAAGTTAAGTTGAACCAGAACACTGCCAAAGACAAGTTATTTATTTATAGATATTGAAATTTTTCATACTAAATGTAAAAAATAATTTATGAGAAGATTTTCTAGAAATAGCGAAAGGGGTTTTATAAATTTAAAATATAATAAGAAAGTAAATTTTATCTTTCCCAATATTTTACATAGGTTGATATCAATACAAAAGTAATGTGGAAATACATTTTCATATCATATTTTCTATGAGAGGGGATTCATCCCCCACTCCCCTTGTTTACGCTATTGTTTCCAGCTACGATTATTTAAAATTATGTACAGTGGCGTAGACAATGGAGGGGTTAACCTCCTACCCCCCATAATCTCCGAAATTTTTTTTTATTGAGAATAATTTTATGTATAAAACGGAAATAAGATAATATGTACGATATCAAAATGAAATATATTTTTAAAAACAAATAAGAATTTTCAATTTTAAATGATCACATGGTTTAAATTAAAAATTATCTGAACTAAAATATTAAATAATGGAGGGGGTGGGTGGGGGGCTATAAAGATATATTATAAATATTTTCTGTCAGAGTAGAGCCGAGGATGGAGAAAAAATATGATCAGCATATCATCTCAAGATATTTTTTGAAAAACGATTAAAAATTTAATAATATAGTTTATAAGGTTAAACAAATTAGATATTTTTAAAAATTTTAATTTATTTTTTATAATTTTTAAATAAAAGAGAAATTGTTTAATTTGTTAAAGATAAACAGCAAGCTTTTATTTTCTTTTGCCGGTTGAGTCTGAATTGTTGATTACACTTGAAACGCATGAGGATATTAAGAAAATCTCAGAGTTCTGATGATTTTTCAGGATCTTATGATAAGTTACTTTGTGATGTCGAATTTTTGTATTAAAATCTTGACAGAATAGAGTACTCTTTGAGACAATAAAATGCTTTTCATGCTTTTTCCATATGTACTTGCACTTAAGATTCCCTGCCTAATATCAAAAAATTGTTTTTTTTTATTTTAGCTACCTTATCGATTAGTACCTAATGAAAGATCTTTTTCAACTTTGAAAAGGTTAAAAACCGTGAAAACCATTTAAATGGATTAGCCCTATTAGATATTTATAAGGAGATTATTCTAGATAAAAATTTGATTCTAGATAATAATCCAAATCTCAGAGAAAAGTAGAGCTCTTTTTATAAATTCAAATCATAAAATTGCAATATGATTATTAATATGTTCTCAACATAAATTTTTATATGCAAAACTTAATTATATTAAATTCTTAGTCATAATATTTATATATTTTTTATATTTTACTATTTAATAAAATATTGCATTTGCAATAAGAGTTATTTATATTTTGATTATATAATGATTTGCATTAATTATAATAATTGTTAAATTATATATTTTTAAGGATTATTTATTTTTTTTTAAGAATTATTTATATTTTATTGTAATTATATTTTTTTTAAAATACAGTTATTAACAATAAATTTTTAATATAATAATAATCTCTATAAAACTTATACATTTTGAAATTTATTTTATTGTATATTATCATTAAAATAAATACATAGTTAAATAAAGGGATGTTATTTATACTAAAGTATTTTAATAATAAATAAAACTATAATGAAATTCTCTGTAAAATTTTGTCATATGCAAAAATTTAATGAAAATAATTATTTTTGACATAGAATTAGATATATTGAGTGATCATAAAAAATGGGAGGTTTGGGGGAGGGTGATTTTTTTTTCTTTCTATACCAAATGGATTGAATTAATTTACAAGTGCACACCAAACATTGATAATTTTCAGAATAATGCTTTCAGTCGCCTATTAATCATAAATTTGGCCAAATTTTTATAAATAATTTTTCATTTATACTGGCTACTTAAGTCACAAAATATTGGTAAATTTTAGAATTAATATTTTAAATTGTTCAACCAACTTCACCAAAGATGATATAAAGATAACTACTGAAAAATTAATATTATATAATATTTTTTAGGGACCCGGCTGAAGGCCAGAGGATAGATAGTTTGGGGGCGGAGCTGCAAAAAAAATTTTTTTAACCCCTCCTATGGATAAATCATTACGCCACTGATTATGTATTTAAAAAAGAAAATAACACCATATTTTAAACTAATGTGCTTCTGTAAACGCTCTCTCATTTTACCCCCAAAAATCTTGTTAAAACCTAATGTGGACTAGACTAATTTATATGAGAGAATTAGGATTTTATATTTGTTAGTAAATTTACTGTATTTTCTCTGCCAGAATTTACGGCCTACGGCACTTTTGACTGGTCTTCGGTCGAGTACCACCGATACATATTCAATTGTAATTTATTTATATATAATAAATTATTTTATAATTTGAAAAGAATCTATTATTTGTTTATTATATTTAAAAAAACCTATTTTGACCAAATTCCAAACATTCTATTGAGTAAAATATTATTCCAGTTTAACCCTGCTTGCGAACTGGTTTCCTCCCCTACTAGTGTTTAAGATTAGATGATTAGAGTAGTAGTTTATATTTATTGACAAATTGTATTTTTCTCACTTCTAACATGATTAAAGCGAAGTCATTTATATAAAAAAAATTAATATTTCTTTTATTTATCAAGGAATAAACTATCAAGACAGAGATATAGAATTTACTTATTTAGATATTTTAACAACTTTGTCATAGACCTGCAAAAGTCAAATTTTTTCCATTATAAAAATATATATATTTTTGACAGGTTTTGAAATTTTTTAATATTACGTATTGACTCGAATTATTTAAATTATGATCATTTTACGACTCAGCGCAGATTTTAAATTTCGTCACATTAAATCATTTTGTTGGGTGTATTTTCTTGTAAAATGTTTAATAGGCATATTGAAAAATATGAAGCAAATAAATTATAATTTTCTAACTAGTATTTAAATTTATTTCAATGGACAGGTCTGGAATGTAGTATGTAAAAATATTTTTAACCCAACCCTAGTTTATAATTTATTTTTAAGCTCTGCCTAGATTTCTCACTTTTAGTCAGTTCTGGGCAGATAGGGATCTAATATATATTATAAATTTCATTATAGTGCACATTTCTGCAAAGTTAGGCCCGGCCCATATCCGGCCCGGCCCGAACGGGCTTCAGGCCGGGCTCGGGTTAATTTTATTAAAAATAATCGAGTTCGGGCCGGGCCGAGCCTAATATTTTTTAAAAAAATTCGGGCCGGGTCGGGTCGGACCTTGGAAATTTTTTAAATATATCTAAATTTATCTATTTTACAATGAATTTTTTATGTAAAATAAAAATATTTGATTTTATTTATTGAAACTAAACGACATATAACATATATCTTATATTTTGAGTAATTATAAAAATTAATTTCTATATTTAAATAAATTCGGGCCGGGCCATTTTAAAAATAAATTCGGGCCGGGCCATTTTAAAAATAAATTTCGGGCCGGGTCGGGCTTGAAAAATTAGGCCCGATGCAGATCACTAGTGCACATTGCTTACTTTATTAATTTATATTATTATTCATTCAAATAAATTCATAAATTAAACAAATTAATTTAATTTCAGGCTTGGCTGGATTTTATTTTTAAACCTTGCCGTGTTTCAATAATTTCAATTTAATAAGAAAATACGATTGGATTGGAGAAGCTAGAACTCAGATGTCTCTGCAGCCGCTTAGGATGAATTGAATATTTGTAGTATTGGGCTGATACTTCTTCTATCGACCAATAAAGTGGTAAGGTCGTACCTCTGTAAAACTTGTTACTTCGTTGACTTTTTTAGAATTTGTATTTGTAAATTAAGTTATAAAGAACAATGATGAGTAGGGGAGACCAGGGATGGTTAGGATATTTTTCGTTCAAATTTGAATAAATTCAATAAAACATATTCCGAACACTAATATAGGCTATTTGAAATAATCAATATATTCAAAAATACCAAAAGTTCTAGATTTTTTAAATTATATGTAAACTATATTTTTAGAAAATTCAATCTGAAAAAATTTTTTTTAGACAAATTATGCCATACTCTGGGTAAGTTGGGACACCTGTATGTGATAGTTGGCCCAGACATAAAATAAAGAATTAAATATAAAATTAAGTTTTTTTTTTTGATATTTTTATAATACTACTACAAGATTAAAGTATATTAATTTATTGATAGTATAATACGCAATAATTAAGTAAATTAAATGAAATTTAGAGATTTAAAAAATTTTAGATATTTTTATTATATTATTTAAAGTATATTATATTAAAAATTAATATTTTAGACGAATTAAAAATTACTTGCATTTGAATCAAAATAAAAGATAAATATCCGATAATTAATAGGGTCAACTATCCTATGACCAACCATGACCTAGCCATTTTATAATATCATTCAGAATCATATTCATTCATGTTTTATAATTCTAAAATATTGCCAGATTAAATAATAGGGTTTAAACTTTCCTAAAATTCATTTATTAAGGTTTTAAAATCTTTATTTATAAATCTAAACGATATAGTTTGAAATTATTTTTTGTTACTTTTGGTATGCACACATATTCGTTTGTAAAAATTAAAACATAAAATATTTTTTTAATTTTTTTCAGCCAATCATGTAGGGCATAATTATCTACATTTTGCTTAAATTTGCAATCCTAATAACTTAAAGTATAACAGGGGTGAACTAATATTCCCTTGTCGTGCCTTGATTTCCCCTACTTTCAAATTTTAAAAAATAAGCATTTTTTAAAAAAAGTGTTAATTGGCCGAATACTCATTGCATAAAAAATATATAAATGAGTCGAAAATAATAATATTGCATAATTTGCAAGGATATTAGTGATTTGCGTATTAAAATCAAATATATCTTAAGGCGATATTAAAATTTTGTTTTTTTTAAATAAAAATTTTAGGAATTCCAAATATTATAAATGTTGATTTTTCAAATATTTTTATTAAATGTTTGAAAAGATGGTAGTTTCATTGAGGTAAATAATCATTGAACAATTAATAATGTAATGTTTCCAAATTTTTAAGATATTATTCTTTACGATATACTCAAACACACAAGATAAGATCACCCTAATAACGATATTATTTATGGTAATGTAAGGTAATCGAATAAAAATTTTAAACAGAATATAATTCATAAAAAATGAACCAAAGTAACAATATGGCTGAGATATGAGTCATAAAAATAAGATGGAATCTTTAATATAACTGACTTTGTCTGACATATTACAGGATTAATAGCCGGCATTTTAAAATTTATCGAAAAATGAGTCATGTTGAAATCATGGTGATCGCAAACAATAAATATTAAATTCATTCGATCAGCCAAAAAATGGAGGACAATTGAGTTACTAACTCAATTTTCATTAAGAATAATCGTGAATTATTCGTTAAGGTTATGATTCAACGAATAATGAATTATTCTTTAATTTTTTTTAGTTAAATATAATATTTATTTATCCTAGATCTATGCGCTGCCGACTCACCCTGGCACCCTGGGAATTTTTCCCATGCCAAAAAAATTGCCGATTAAAGCCATTAGGCGCGCGGCCTATTTTTTTTTATGACGGCTACGCGGCGTGTATAATTTTTAAAATGCTCTTTATTTATATTTATATATCAAATTATAAATTTGAATATCAAAATTATAAAATGTGAATTATATTGATATATTATAGATACTTATCACAATGCACCAACAGATCAAATTAATAAGAAAACCTTAAAATTAAATCGCTCTACCCGTTGGAACAGCTATAATTATGTTACAAAGTAGTCCTATAATTAAACTAAATAAAATTAAGGAATGGGATCTAATTGACGAACTATTCGCATTTACTAAATCCATTCAGAGTGTCTGTAGAATTCCTTTCCTCCCAAAAGTAAAAAATCCTTAGTTTAAGAAATTATCTCAAGATATGACTAATTTTATTATCATGGTTATAAAGAGGGAGTTTTAATCCATTTGAGTACATTAAAAAAATATATAAATAATGTAAAATATATACATAGCATAGTTGACTCATAAAAATTCATTTCAATTTCATTAATTTTACTATTCAAATGCTAAAAATAATAATCTAATATATACAAATTACTCGGGCATTTTTTAAGAAGAAATAGGCAGTAATATTAATTACTTTGGCAAGTAATTGATTTTTGGGCAGCTCAAAAATCATTTGGTATGTATTTAAAAATTTGGCAAGTTAATCAATTTTAAAGATTTTATTGTCTTAGGCAATACTTAAAATAAATAGGCAGTTTTAGTGTTGTATGCCTGATCTGGGATTCTTAAAAATGGCCCGTTAAGATTATAGCCAAAATAATATTAAGTAAGCCTGAAGATTCTGTTCATAGGTGGCAGAAAGGTTTAACATCTATTTTCCAAATTTAGAGTCTTACATTATATTATTTTTACTAAAATCTTAATCACGCCGTTTTTAAAAATCGACCCAAATCATCAAGGGGGGGGGGTTTAACTAGTTTAATAATAATTTAATTTGGAAGTGCATAAAATTTTTGGCAAGTTATTAATTACTTTTCAAGTTTTTTGTTGACTAAGGGAAGTATTTTTAATTTTCTTAAAGTAAAATATTGGAAGAGCTTGACTAAACTACAAATATCTAGGAGGTAAACTGCAAATTCAACAAGTGATGATTATTTATACATTCTATTCATTTAGTTCAGAATGTATTTTCTTATAGCATAAACAAGTCATTAAAATTAAATTAATGGATATATTTAATAATAATATAGTAATCTACATTTAAAATATCTCATTTAATTTAATAATGACTTTATTACTCCACCACTCACGATAAAAACTGAAACGCTTAGAATTTTTTTACCATAATTATTCAGAATTTTTAACCTTAATTCCTCAAAATTAAAAAATACCTAAAGCTCAGAATTTTTATTGAATTTTACATATTTTACTTAAAATCCAAAACGATTTTCTGAGTGTTTCACATATTTTCCTGAGAGATTCATTTTTTTAATCTGA
Source organism: Gordionus sp. m RMFG-2023 (assembly GCF_954871325.1). Taxonomy (NCBI): domain Eukaryota; kingdom Metazoa; phylum Nematomorpha; class Gordioida; order Chordodea; family Parachordodidae; genus Gordionus; species Gordionus sp. m RMFG-2023. The sequence continues at coordinate 41,985,254 of NC_088776.1, forward strand.
GCTTTTCAGCTCTTCTGAGATTAGAATTTTTTTTGGGAAATTAAGTTTTTTATCTGAGTATTAAAAACTGATTCTAAGCAATCAGTATTTTTCCTAAACATTCTGAATTTTTTCTGAGCGTTTAGGGAAATTTTTTTTTGACTATTTCAGTTTCTATTCTGAGTGATGAAATACATCAATAATAAATGTTTTAAATGTTTTAATGAAATTATATATAAAATAATTAGAAAAATAAAATAAGTAATAGCTAATATTTATTACGCAATGTATTTTATTATTTTAAATCGATTTCAAAATTATTAATTTTTGAAGAGGTTAGGGTAAAGGTTAAAAGGGTGGTCATACATAGGGTAAATGGCTAATAGAATTTTAAAAGTGGCTTAATAAAAATTGGTCGCTCGCTACTTACAAATTTCTACCATTCAGCTGATTATATGAACTTTAATGTTTTTATTAAGTAATCCCAAATGTCAAGATTTTTAAATTATTTTATATATAATATCAAAAACAACGGTGCGGGTTACTATTATAATGTAATTTTTTTTAAAATTCAAATTATAATTATATTAAAAGTTAAACCATCTATTACTAGATTAAATGACATATAAATATTACTTTATATGACACACATAGTAATTTAAGTATAAAGGCTTGTTCATATTACAAGTAGTAATAACTTAATTAATAATGCATATGAATAATTTATACCTGCAGAATTTTCAGTTTCATCATACCTATATTAGAATTTAAAAAAGAAATCAAATATTTAATAAAATTAAAAATAAGGACGACAATTAGTTTAGTTTAGATTGGTTCATTTTCTGTTTTGAACTATTCAATCAAAACTGTATGGACAATTTTTAATTAACAAAATATTTTATTTTTATGGCTCAGTGTTTTATAAATATTGTTGTACTGCCCTAAATTTTATTTTTTGATAATTAAAATAATGCTCATTTTGATTAATTTACTCTATAAACAAATTATAGTAACTAATATATTGCTGATTGATGCAATATGCTATTTAGAATTATAAAAATACATAATATATTTTTAAATAAATTACATTTAAAAAATTTCCATAATTATTGTATTAAACTCATCCTCGAATTTTGAAATCATCCAACCTTCTACAATATGGTTAAAATAAATATTATGATAAAAGCGAAAAATTTTCTTTTATATTTAAGAGTTTCTCATCTTTATTTATTATAGAATTATCAAACTTATTAAAATTCAATGAGTTATTTAAAATTTAAAATTGATTTCCAGTTGATCTACATTTTTCAAACGAAGATTTTCTAATATCTTGTAATAAAATGTTTATTGGTTCAAGAGCCGACTTCCCTTTATCAAGCTTTGGATCTAATTCATTGTTTGTCTTCTGCATTTTTATAAGAGTTATCACAAATTTTGTCATCGCGTTGAGTGAGGGAGAGCATCTACGGTAACAAATTTCAAGTGTTGCTAAGGTTAATTTTCGTCACAGTTACATCATTAATATAACAATATCCAGTTGTTATATCATTCAAAAAATAAGTAAATTGTAGTTACATTGACCTGACTTTGCTTAATAAATATAGTTAAGAAAGCAGTTGATGTTGAATGCCCCATATATATCTATCTGAATTTCATTTTAAATTTAAGTCAGGACATAGATCGCGTCCTTTTTAGACCAAATATTTTTTTACTACGTGTTTAAAAATGTTTTAGGGTTATATTTAAAAAATGCGTTTGTACAGGGTCATAGCCACAGAGCCTGCCACACTCCAAAAACATTTCGGCCACTAAACCTCGTCTCCAAATTTTTTGGCCTCCAGAAATAGCCTCCAAAAATATTTCCAGCCCCAATTTAAAAAAAAATATATTATTTATTAAATTTACATATTCTATCAACCTTTAAATTTAAATGAAAAAAAAAAAAATTCTTAGAAAAATGTGGCTTTTAATTTTAAAACATGAAACCTCTAAAGATCATTTAAATTCAATATTGCTAGATAAAAATTGTAACATAAAGAAGGATAAATATCGACAATTTTGGTGAACCATAATGTTGAACGTAATTCATATTTGATTGGATACAATTTATCAGAATATAATTCGTGGGTCTGGTTCCACTAAATAACTGATGCTGCAGATAAAAACATAATTTATTCTTAGAACTTTTTATTACAATGTTTTCATCAGAGTTTTTAAAATAGATGTTACTTTTTTTAAAAAAAATAGCGATACCAGTAGCGCCCTTCTTTTTAGAGAATATAACACGCTATTTCATTACTTTTAATTTTATATAATAAATATACTATAAAAATTAAATTACTAAAATTCATTATAAATAAATATTATAATATAACATGTACTCCCTTTTCATGATAGTAGATATCTAATTTATCAAATAATTTAAAATATAATATACCTCGAAAGAGAATGTTGAGACAGGAAACAACAAAATTTGTTAGAAAATAATATTGTGGAATTTCCTCCTTACAATGCGAAATAATTTGAAATCAATAAAAAAAAATTAGTACAGGATTTAGATTTTGATGTATAAAAAATGCTGAAGGATAATATCAACTAAATAAACATAAAAGCATTATTCATAAATTTCATTGAAATTATTAGTGTTTTAAATTTAGAAAATCCACACTTCAGGGAAATTGAAAAGTATCTCAATCATTTTGGTGTATTAGAAGAGGCTGCATACAAATAAAATTTATTTAAACCAAATTCATCAATTCTACAACATCGATACTAGGTGTTTCTCAAAAACTAGCTGATACAGTCATATTCAATTTTATAATTGTTACAGTTTTGCCAATTCCCTTAGTCGATAATCCCTCATTTATCAATCTGATAAAGACATTATCCTCAGGTGTCGACAAAATACATGAATTATGGCTAATTTTTAAGAAATGAAGGTTATTAATATTATATCTAGATATCTCGTAACCTGCATAGCAGAATTTTGGACTCATAATAGAAGGCAGAATAAAGTATTTATTTTTTGAATAAGCGTTTAAGGTACAATCGCTAATACATCAAGAATGCCGCCTATTATGGAATATTTTTATGAAATAAATAAAGAATAATAATATAATAAAAATATCCCTCCGACCTTCTTTTAATCTAGAAATACTCAAATGAGTATTTTTGATAATATTCTTATATATAAAATTGCTCTCAAGTGCTGGTGTTTAGCGATTATTTACTAAGGCAGCTTATACTTTCTTATAGTCGCTCTAGACTTGGGGATGATAAAGAATATAGATATTATAATGTTAATGTGCAACAAAAATAAGGATATTTAAAATTTTTGGTCATATTTTTATACATATATTTTTTACATCTTTGAATTTTCAATGTTAGTTTCTGGACATAGATTAGATATATAAAAAATATTTTAAAAAAATAGCTAATAGGGCGCTATTTTTTTTCAAAATAGTGGTAGTGATAGCATGCTATTTTTTTGTTAATTAGCATTAGTTTTCTACTTTCAAATGTAGCGTTTAACAACACTAGTTTTCATACCTTCCAAAAAGATGAAAATTTAAAAAAATTATAAAATCAATATCAAATAAAATGTCCAATATGCATCACCTCAAATCAAAATGAAGTCATACCCTATTATGGCAGAAATGGTGTTGGAATCTATTTCAAGAAATTATAACAAAAGTGAGATGCCGTTTTTTATCTTAAGGCTGTTGAGACAAAAGATGCAGCAGGTTGTAAAAATTTGAGTTTAATTATTAGGTATATTTTTTGTGAAAAATTCAGAGAATTTAATAAAAATGTTGATTTAGAAAAACTTACTGATGAAAGTATTACAAATTGCATTTTAAAACAACTTAATGATACAAATATAAATTCATCTAATATAATAAGCCAGACGTATGATAGTGCAAATGTCATGTCTGGTCGAAATAGAGGTACAAACTTTGCTCAAAAAAATTGATGAAAAGGTGTCTTATATACATTGTTTCAATTACAAGTGAAACCTTGTTGTTAATAATTGGTATAACAATATATCCGAATTTTTTATTTTTTCAATTTAGCAAACGAATTGTACAATCTCTTTAGGCGTTTTAACCTACCCTATAAATATAAGGGTCTCTCAAGGGATTTTTAGACAAGAAGGACTGGACTGGTCATCTGGCAACATCTCGGATCTTTTATGAGAATTTTGAGGATATTGCTGAAATATTATTTTGCTTTTCTAATAGAACTCCTTATTCGGAAGTTTCCACTCATGATCCAGTCGAAGCCACTGGTCTTTTGTCTTAATGCATAAATATAAATTATATTGGGTATTGTAATTTATGAAATATTAAAACAATTTATCCATTAAATTAGCATCTTAACTGTATTTACTAATATGATAGTAGATGCTAAAAATTGTTTTGCACAATTCATATATTAATAAATAAAAAAGGTGAAAATTCATTAGACTTAATAAAGATGAAGGTTGAAAATCTTATATCAATCTGATGCCCGAAAAATACTCGAGCGTGATTTTTTGATTGAGTCCATATTAAAATTTATTGTGAAAAGGACTATTATAAAATGAAATAATTGGTTACTTTGTTGAACGTTTTTTAGAAAGATTTACTGACGATGAATAACCTTTCCTTTAATAAATCCCCCCCCTTCGGGGCGTATTCAGGAATTTCCTGAGGGGGGGGGGGGGGGGGTAATATTTTTTTATATTAAAATAATTTTTTTGGAGCATTAAAAATTTATCAAAAAATCATATTTAAAAGATGATAATTTCAAACATAAATAACAAAATATCAGGAAATATAAAATATTTAAGAGCTATAATTATAGCTATTGAACGGATATGTAAATCATAGGAAAATATAGAATAATAATTATATGATGATTTAAAAAGTTAATCAAAACATAGTTCATAAATGAAAATTTATGTTCTGTGGAGATTAGATCACCGTGTATTTTAATAAATCTTGTCCATTCATTCAATCGATTTTAAGATGTACTTTTGAGATGGGTTTTTATTCTCTGTAATGAATAAAGTGTCCTCTCGTTTATACTTAATTGGTATCATTGCCAAAATATACAGTAATTTTAGTATATTTGGAAAAACTCCAAAATATATTACAAACCATGCAATGCTTCCACTGCGTTTCTTGGAGGATTATCTAATTATCTATTAAAATTAATTTTTCATGCCGTGATTTAAATTCTGAAATTAATTGACCTACAGATACATTTATATCCTCTGAATAAAATTTAGCCAAATATTTAATTCTTTCAATATCAAGATTTAATATAACTTTAAATCAGAGAGAGTTTATAGTATTTGTAAATTGAATAGAGCTATTTGATGAGTCATAAATCTTTCATTGATTTGAGTCAAAAATGTATCCAAAAATGAAAAAAACGGTTATTTTATAGTAATCCTCAATTTAATTTTGACCGGTTTGTGTCTAGGGTGACGAGGATGCGAATCTCAAAATCATATAATTCTTTCGTTTCAACAATCACATAAATCTCGTGAAATTCTTAGTTGATATCTCTTTGTTTTCTAAATTGTAATATAATAAAATTCGCGATTCTTACTTCACCCAAAACCTCAAGGTTCAGGTTCGGTTCGCAAAAAAATTAAAAATATCGGTTCGGTTCGACCCTCTAAAAACAGGTTTGAACGCTCTTGTATTGAAACCTACATTCGAATTATGTATAGGGAAAAAAAATTTTATTTCATAATTAAAATAAAAACACATACATAAAACCTTCTTTTTTATTACTTGCACATTTATAAATATAACAAATAAATATCAATGATTAATTTTAATATAAACAATTACTTAAATTTTCTTTATTAAGTCGCACAATTAATATATTTTCAAAATTCGTCTCACTCAAATTACATCTATAAGGAGATAATATAAATTTAATTGTTGAAAAACATCTTTCCTCACTAACTTGGGTAACCGGCACTGCCAGTATGATATAGATTTGATGTGTCATTTATAATACTATATGTAAATAATTTATATATTGGAATTAATTTTTCTCTGGGCATATAATTTATAAGCTTAAAATATTTAAAAAATGTTGTAAAATGGCAATATACAAAAGTTTATAAAAATTATGACTGACACTTATAAATCAAATGTAATCTTAATTCGAATATAATTAAAATTTTTGCAATATGCTAGTAATAACTTACACACATTATTTTATAATCATATAATTGTGAGAATCGAACCGGTTCAGAGGCATTTTAGCTGTTCGGTCGGCTAGAAATTTTTTAGCAGTTTAAGTTCGGTTTAGGTTTGATAAAAAATACTGGTTTTTAGCGGTTTAATGGCTCGGTTCAGGTTCGATTTGGATCCCTGCCCAAAACCATATCATTATTTTGAAAAATATTGCATAAAATTGTTATGTAATTAAATAATTTAATATATTCCAATGGAAAAAAAAATCAGCTGTAATATTGATTCTAATAATTTATCAGCTTTAAATGAAAAAAACTGGTATAGACTATTCCGATATCTCTCCAAGGGCACTCAAAATGCTCTAATAACTTGATGTCGAAGGCTCCATCATGTCGGGCTTGCTTTTGCAGTTTCTTTCTGTAGCACAAGAAGTCTCAGAAATAATTTTATTCAGCAAATAATGTCTATATGGATATCTGAACATTTCATACACTTTAGAAATTTTACCTAATTATAGTTATTAGTAGAGATAAATTAAATAGAATTTTTTTGGTTAATAAAATTTTTTAATATCCATCTTTGTTTAAGGTTTAAAAAAATGAAAGAAAATAAACTTTAAATTTTCGTCATGAAAGTATTTAAAGCAGGGATATGAACCCTTCGACAAAAAAAAGGGTCCAGGGTTCGGGTCCAGGGAACATAAAAATAATGACTCTTAATAAGATTTTTTTTTCATTCATTTATTATTATACTTCAATATATACAAATACATATTCTTAATTTACAAATGAAAAATTTTAAAATGAAATAATTTGTATTTTAAATGTTTTATTCTCGCACAATCATAATATCTTCTAAAATATCATCCTTGAGATTTCCACGTAAAGTACAATATATATTTCAAAGATGAAAATTCACGTTCTACCCTTACCTAAAATAGATAGTTTCTACCCTTACCTAAAATAGATAGTTATCTTTATAAAATTAATGTACCTGTGTAGGCAGTACAGCCATGAAGATTCTAGAAGATAAATAATTCTGGGTATATTGAAGAATTTTCTTCCCAGAAATTTAAAATATTTATATCCTTATTTATTCTCTTAACTTCTGAGAACTTTACTATTAAAGATGCAATGGGCATTTTTTGATCCTCCTTTTTATCTGATGATAATTTGATTTTTTTTTCTATCTAAAAGTAAAATTTCAAGATCATCAATGTTGCTGTCATTATTATAATTACCACTACCACTAATAAGCATTGTCGTAGCCTCCAATATATATTGTAAATAATGGAGTTTTGTTTAAGCCATAAATCCTTAAGATGGTCTTTAGTTTGTTTTTGCTCAATATTCAATAAAACTTGATATCGAGGGTCTAAATATATAGAAGCGTATACAACACTATTTTGCAAATATTGTTGCTCTAGAATTTTCATGTTTTCTAATATTTCGTATAAAAAGGACTGTAAATTTTTCTAAATCTAATCGGCATCTAATCCATATATACCTTAAAATCAAATAAACATAATTGTTCTGATTATAATCAATATTGTTATTTTTAAAGGAACTAATACACTAGTAAGGTCCTTTATTTGGCACCAATCATCTTCCGACAAAATGACTTCACATGCTTATATAATAAAATCATTACAGAAATCTTTCAAACTTAATAATCATTCTAGCATCATACAAATTGAGAACCAACGTGTTGTGCATTATCATTTAAATTAAAATATTATTACTTGTACTACAAAATAATTTACTTTCAAAATAATCAACGTATTTCTATTAATAAATTTACATAATAAAATATTATTACACTGGATAATAATTTATGATATCAATCTCTAAAAAATGGAAGGAAGAAAATTGAAAGAAAAACGCGAAGATAAATAAATGATTCCACAAAAAAGTTAATAAAATTTAAAAAAAATTATATTATTTTTTTAAAAAAATATTTATATTTTAAAAATTTTTTATGACACCTATAGAACCCTCCACTTTTAAAAATGGTCCGGGTTCAGCCAAAATACGAGGGTTCAGGGTCCGGGTTTACATCCATGATTTAAGGAACGTAAATTAATTCGTGTTTATAGGAATAATAAAAAAGTTTGAAACAATTGTAAAGTTTGAAACAATTGTAAAGTTAACTTTTGGATATATTAAAGGTGTGCCGAGTGTAAAAAGCTATTAAGCTTATAAGAATTCAATTTTATTGGTATTTTTCTTTATTCTTACCAAAAATACTTATATATTTATTATAGTTTTATGGCTATAGCAAAATTAAAAAATTATATCCAAGAAATTAGTGACATCTTAGTTATGTTACATTTCAATTTTTAAGTAAAGTAAAATTAAATAATCTTAATATGGTGTTCACATCGGGTACTGCAAATTGAATTGATATCTTGTTTAAGTGGTTAATAAGTGAAAAAATAACTTAAAAAATATATTTACGTCTTTTTTAATATTACAAAACGCAAAAACATTTCCCAAATTCGCACAGTATTTACTAAAGGTCTGCATTGGGCAGGTTTTTAGCTCGCCCAAACTTTTATTTGTTATTTAAAATCATATATGTAAATAATAAAAAAATGCTCCATGAAATTTTAACATTTTTAATACCAATTGACATCTGAGGATGTGTTGATATCGAAAACATGTATTTGCATGGAAGAATATAACATCAACGTGGATGAAAATCTGATTTTACCCATTTCTCCAAAAGCAAAGAGAATTCAATTAAAGGTATTAAATTATAAATGCAATGTTTGTAGATAGTATCCACATCAAAATTAAACAGATGGGAAGATGTGGCTCATAACAAAATATTTAAATCTTAAAGTATCGAGTTTTTGCATAATTTAGCGAGATTTTAGGCTACTTAGTTTAGTTTAGGTTTACATTTATTAGACAATTAGTTTAAATTACTTTTTTTATTTATTATTAATGGTTTCACTCTTTATTTAAATATCCACTTAAATAGAAAATATACTTCAAACGGATATCCTACTTTGGTGGAAAGGACAAGAAAAAAATTTATGGAAACTATCAAGTAGCTAGCGCTTCTTCTGAACAAAGAATTAACATTGCTGGAAGGTTTATAGAACCAAAAGGAATGTGCGTGAATCCAGAAAATGTTGATTCATTATTATTTTTGCATTATAATTAAATGTTATATCAATAAATATTAATTTTATATTATATTTTTTATGAAGTTCGTTTTTTTGGAAAAAAATGATGAACGGCGTTCCTTTAATTTTTGACGAACTTTGAACGTGTTCCTTTTTTATGACCGTTCGAATTTAACGTTCGTTCAATTAAAATAGTTTTTATTTATTTGAAAATTTTAATATTTCCGAATTTTTTTTAAAAAGTATTATTTATATTTTTTAATCGGCTGCTTATTTCCTTTTCACATTTCAATTTTTTTAACACATAGTTTATTAATTTGAATATTATTGTTTATATTTTAATTTAAAGGATTAGCATAAGCATGGATATTATTATTTAATCCTAATCATCTGATTCTGAAAATCCAAAATCAGATGGATTATCATTACCATGGCCAAATATGATAATGTTTTACAGTAACATCCTATATTGAAGGAACTAATTCAATGCTTACCAAGTGTAAAATGTGCCCAAAAAGTATTATATTGTCAAAATCTTCAGGTACCAATTTAAAACATTTGATTGTAATATTAATTATTTTATTTTATATAATATAACTAAGTAAAATCATTAAATTTGAAGAAAAAATGCATTTAGGATATTTGACCCCAACAATAACGAGTTATTTTAAAATTAAAAAAAATTAGTGGCCTCAAATATGGTCAACCATTGATAGACGTAGTATTAAATGGGATTAATAAAAGGTATTAAACCTATCACTCTCAATTAATTACATATATTTTTTTTAAAGATTTGAACATATATATGAAGATCAATCAATGTTCTTTCTGCAATTATACATCCAGTATTCAAGCTTCAATGGCCATGGATAAAACTTCCACAGAACGAACCTATTAAAAATAAACTTATAGCGTTATTGAAAAAAATGCTTTGAAAACCCTAGAAATGATAATGCAAGAACTGTTAATTTCGAGATATCCTTTTTTTTGTCGAGGAAGTAGAGAATGGATTGGAGGATAACTTATCTCAATTCTTTGAAGCAAATAACAAAACAATAAATGTTTTTAATAAATTCCCCACGTTAAATGAGTTTACCGCAATCACCTCATCTACCCTTGAGTGCGTTTTTAGTATAGCTAATGCCGTATTAACTGCCAAGCGTTCTTGTTTATCAGATGAAAATTTTGAAAATATTGTTATTAAATATATATAAGAAAAATTTTTTATAAATAAAAACATCTTTTTATTTGATATATTATTTTGAAATAATTATATTATCAAAATAAAAACCATATTATTTTTTAACATGGCTAATAATTGTGTTAATAAATATAAGACATTTATTTATATTAGAAAAATTTAAAAAAAATTATCATAATTTGAATTCATGAACGTGAACGCGTTCCCTTTTTTTGAAAGTGAACTTGAACGCGTTCGATTTTTGTCAATGAACGTTGAACGCATTCGATTTTTTTAGAAATATTTACAGGACTATTTTTACATATATTTTATTAAATCAAATAAATTCCTTATCCGTAATTTAAATTGAACAATTTTTTTTGCTCAACATAGAAATTTCCTAAATTATAATTTTTGTAGGGGTGTAGCGCTGAAGAAATTGAATTAAATTTTTAATTTTGATTTTAAAAAATTGAAAGAATGAGCTTATTTAAATTTTATGGGGAGCATGGGTTAAAAAATTTTTTTATATAATGGGCTGATGGGTAAAAAATTTTAACTAATAGGCAGGCGGGCGGGTAAAGAATTTTAGACTCATGGGTAAGAGGGTATAATTTTAAAAAATTATGAGCGAATTGGGTGGGCTGGTTAAATATTTTAAAAATATTGGACGGAAAGTCTTGTGGGCTAAAAACCCCCATTGCAGACCTCTAGTATCTACCGTAAATATAATTTTTGATAAAATGCAAAAAACGCCTAAATTTGGAAGTATTATAAAGAATAAATTATGCTGACTTTGTGAAGTATACTAAAGTGGCAACTATAGGTAAAAAAGGGAGTACCTCAAAGTCCTACCCCCTCATCCGGCCTTAGTATGCAGAATCCGTAAAAATTATCTCACAATTTGAAAATTTTGATTTGGCAACCCTGGGTATAGACGACAAACCAACAGATAATTTAAATAATTCATTATAAAATGTTTGGCAAAATATAATATAATAAAACCAAGCCTAGCAAATAACAAAGCCCTTTCAATCCCAACAAAGTGGAAGATACATTTTATTTATTTAATTATTAATCAATACAATTACAAGTAAATGCGCTCGAATCTTCATCATCGACTTTTAATCGTTATTAATTTCGTATTTCGTCGATCGCGAAATATAAAAAAATTTATTTTTAAAAAAATTTATTTCCCATTTTAAATTATATAAAGAAATTAAAATTCACAAGTCATGGAAACATAATAAATGAACATATATAGCGCGATATTTGCAAAATATTTTTTAAAAAAAATTGTAAAGTAACATTTTATATATATCCTTTTGGAAACTGATAAATATTTTTGAATTTTATCATATGGTAATTAAATATTATATATATATTTATATAAGTAAAAATAAAAAAAATATATTGACTAATTTAAACGTAAATGTTATACATATCCAGGAAAGAATTACATATTTTTAAGAAATATAAAAAAATTAACATGCAAAAATTAAAGAGAAGGCGCTCAAAAAATTTGATTTATATAAAGTGTTTTCACCGTTCGATTTAATGCATGTTAGTGGCGAAACATTATAAAAGTGTCAAATTTTTTCATCATTTAAATAAATTAGGAATTCGTATCATGTGATTCATTCGTAGAATATCATAAATATGTTACGGTTGATTTATTTGGTCTCCTTATTATCGAAGCATGTATGATAATACATAATATGAAGAGATCCAAATTATGACGTAAAGCGAAAAGTATAACTAACGATTTTGGAGATGATAGGCTTCTTCAAGACTCAAAAACCCCACAAGATTATGAAGAAAAAGATATATCATTTTTATTCAGAGCAATGGTCAGTGCACTCCGGTGACTCTCATTAGGTAAGCTAGTCAATAGAATATCGTAATACTCACTCATATTACTATCACCAGGGATTATTAAAGGTTTCAAGACATCTGCCAAATATTCAAACAGCATAGGGTAATCTTCCAAATGGTCTTCGACTGCAGTAAGGTAAGAGGCCATTGCCTGAATCACGTCTTTTAAAACAATGCAGTTGGCATTCAAAAGAGCGGAAAGGGCTGCACCATATTTGTGTCGCTTTGTCAAGGGTTGATCAAACACGTGATTGAAAACGGAAGGAATGGCTAGAACAGTGGATAAGTTGAATGCGAGGCAAGCTTGAACTAACTCTATATTCTGGTCGTTAGAAAAATATTCAGTGAGAATATCATTGAAGGTAACATCAGAAGGAACGATTGAAGGGGTAGGGGGAGAAGCCAATGGTTTATCAGTGGAGAGGCTAAGCAGAGGGATAGGTGCCGCACTTAGTAACGTGTTTGGCATACTTTTAGCGAGTTTCCATTTTTTGGGAGCCAGCTTCATTTGTTCAATAGGCGGATTGGTCTGCCTTGGGACGATGGAGGAAGGTCTACAGGCTAGGCTCTTTGTTTCCTCTGGCAAGTTAGTGGCTGCAGTGAGGGGACTAATGGATCGAGGTTTGCTATACATTTTATTATTTTTGATATAATGTTTTTTGGCTGTAGCAGCTGCCGCTATTTTATTGCCTTCCTCATTTTCAAGGGCTATCTCCTTGTCAATCTGCTCAAACGTTTTAGGAACTTCTTCATCTCTACGAGGCACCCAATCGTTATTTTTTAGCTCTATGATATCAATGATCATAAAACGAATCCGAGGGGGAAGTAAATTCTCCTGCACTAAATCTGAAAAGCTTAAAATAAGGTCGTCTATTAAGTGATCCTTCTGTACTTTATTTCGGTCAATGTAAACTTTACCCGCAAAACGCAGAAGGTTGCATAGGCCTTCATATGCTAAGTCCGTTTTGGTTTTGAAAAGTGTATTGACACAATCGCTAAATATTTTGTCACTGATAAGGGCATGTTTGTAAAGTTCGCTTAGGAACTTGATATTCCCTAGATAACGGTCCTGAGTCTTAAGCAGATATTCATGGTAATCTTCCTCCAGGAATCGCCGTTCAGTCTCATTTGTAGCCTCCTCAATTTTTTTATTCCATTCCTTATCTTTGATTGATTTTAATTCTCCATCTGTGTAAAACTCCTTCTGAGACATATTGAGCAGCACAGACATTGGTTTGCAAGTTGTGACATTGCAGAGATTAGCTAGAATCTTTGGGAAAAGGTATTTTTATTTAAAAAATATAATTAGGTTTACATAATAAAAATAAAATTTTTTTAAATATGATTCTGATTCACATTTTATCTAAATTAATTTTTTTTTGAATTTTCATCCTCGAAAAAAATATAGAAATTTTAAAAGCTTATAAATTTTACTAAATAAGTTCAAAAAATTTTTGTTTGCATTTTAAAAGAAAAAGATATGGCGAGACAGGCCACACCTTTTCTTAATTTATAAATTATAAAACAAGAGAATTATTTAACAAAGTTGATATTTCAAAAATCAAACATTGGTGATTAATGGGTTAATGGCTCAGTTGCTTCAAGTTATGACTCAGCTTATGTATCACAAGTAATGGGGTAATTCAATCTCAAACAAATGATATTCTCCTGACCCCATGGGATCTGGATGCAACTTTATATACAACCTAAGGTACAAGTAACTAAAGCAGTATAAAAATTTATTGTAGCTCATATATTTTTTGAGACATGAAAGGTCAAACTTTAGAAAATGACATCAAAAAATTAAATATTTGGGTAATTTTATGACAAATCGACTAAAATAACGTGATTTTCAGACGATCATTTTTAAAATAAATGAAACTTGGCACGAAGATTAAATAGATTGTATATTTTATACAAATCAAAATTTTAATGCTCTAGCTCAAATATATCTCGAGTTATGGACCTTCAAAGTTCGATGAGAGCCTTTTTCTCTTTTTTAACGAAAATTACTCAAAATATTTTTAATCGAAAGTAACAAATTATATATCATTTTGTAGCACTCAAAATTCTCATTCAGAAAATGCAAAAATTACTTTAAAATATATTTCAATGTCATTTTATTACAGGTAAAACAAAAAAAAATTATTTTGAGAAGGTCCTAATATGAAACGATGAAGCTCACTAAACATGTTTTATACTTAAATATTAAAGTAAAAATATTAATGGAGAAAATAAGAATTTAAATTTTATTTAGTTTTTTAAAATCTTAGGAATAAAAAATTAGGGCTCTGTCGATATTAAAATTGCATGTTTATAAATGTGTATATTGGCACTAGATTGGCAGCTAATTTTTTATGCATAAACATATTGGAGTATCGATATAACATTAAAACTTGTTATGAAACAAATTATTATAAGGAAACGTGAGAATTGGTAGATCAAGAATTTGTTCTGGATCAGATCGGCAAAAAATTGTTAAAAACCGATCCAAAACATAGGCTCATTTCCTTTGCCGATGCTGCTTTAAAATATTTTTGTTTGATAAATTATTTAAAGTTTTATTAATATTCCAAGATTGTTAAGCATTAAAAATTTACTGCTTAACTTGTATAAATTCTGAGATCAGATTTATAACCATATGATTTTAATATCGGCACAGCCCTTACATGTGTTTAAAATAATGAAATTTACTAAATATGTCCATTACTAATATATTTAAATATTAATAATAATCAAGTAAATAAGAATTTAAATTGTATTTAGTTTTTTATAATTTTAGGAATAAATTAATTAATATATAGAGGGTGCTATTTTTAGAATAATTATAATGTTTTATAAATAAAAATATCCATTTTACAGGGTTTCCCATTCAAAAAAGGAAAAAAGTCGCAATCAAAAAAGGAAAAGTTTCAATCATAAAAGGAAAAGGTCCTATCAAAAAAGGAAAAGGGTCAATCATAAAAGGAAAAAGTTCAATCAAAAAAGGAAAAGGTCTAAACAAAAAAGGAAAAGTGTCAATCAAAAAAGGAAAATTACCAAAAAGAAAGGTAAAAGTCTAATCAAAAAAGGAAAAGGTCCAATCAAAAAAGGAAAAGTGTCAATCGAAAAAGGAAAATCCCCAAAGGAAAATTCCCAAAAGGAAAGGTGTCAATCAAAAAAGGAAAATTCACATTCAAAAAAGAAAAATAGTAATTTTTTTAAATTTTTTTTTTCTTTCTTAATTTATTTCTAAATTTTTGCGATTTCTTTACGATTTTTTCTTACTGTATCTTTTCTCAGTTTATTTTTAACTTTTTGCGATTTTTCTTTACTTTTATTTTTCTTACTATATCTTCTCTCAATATATTTTTCTTCTCATTTTTGATAATTCTTTTGTATTTTTAAAATAAATTTATAAATTTAGGTTCATTTTTTTAACAATTCTTTACGTTTTTTTTACTGATCTTTTCTCAATTTATTTCTAACTTTTTGCGATTTTTTTTACTTTTATTTTTCTTACTGTATCTTCTCTCAATTAATTTTCCTTCTCATTTTTGATAATTCTTTTGTATTTTTAAAAATAATTTATAAATTTAGGTCCATTTTTTAACAATTCCTTACTTTTTTTTCATCATACATACAATATTCTTTTTATGATTTTTTCATTGTAATCTTTTACATACATTTCTAACCTTTTTAATCTCTTTATTTTTTTCAGCTTTTCTCAATGATTTTTCTTCTCATTTTTGATAATTTTAAAAATAAGAATTTAAAAATGATTATATTTTATTAATTTACATATCGTTTGGTATTACAGTCAAGCGTATTTAATTTTAAAAAGGTACACTATAACCAAACGATTAATTTAATTTAGCAATTGTTATTATATTATCTGCCAAAAACATTAAATACAATTTTAAAAAATAATTATCAAAAATAAGAAGAAAAAAATTTAGAAATGCTCAAAAAAATAAAGATTAAAAATGACTTAAACAGATTGAAAAGGTTAGAAATGTATGTAAAAGATTACAATGAAAAAATTATAAAAAGAATATTGTATGTATAATGAAAAAAACGTAAAGAATTGTTAGAAAAATGGACCTAAATTTATAAATTATTTTTAAAAATACAAAAGAATAGTCTGAGAAGAAAAATAAATTGAGGATATAGTAAGAAAAATAAAAGTGAAAATCGCAAAAAGTTAGAAATAAATTGAGAAAAGATCAGTAAGAAAAAAACCTAAAGAAATCGCAAAAATTTAGATATAAATTAAGAAGGAATAACAAAAATAAATAAAAATTGACAAAAAATTTTAAAAAATTACTATTTTCCTTTTTGAATGGGAATTTTCCTTTTTTGATTGACACTTTTCCTTTCCTTTTGGGAATTTTCCTTTACGATTGACACTTTTCCTTTCTTGATTGGACCTTTTCCTTTTTTGTTTGACACTTTTTTTGATCGGACTTTTTTCTTTCTTTTTGAGAATTTTACTTTTTTAATTGACACTTTTCCTTTTATGATTGACACTTTTCCTTTTTGATCGGACCTTTTCCTTTAATGATTGAAACTTTTCCTTTTTTAATTGGGACTTTTCCTTTTTTGAATGGGAAACCCTGTATATTATAAATAAACATTATAATTTCTATAAAAATTATTATATATATTAGCGTCAATGTGTTTTGTCAGGCAATGTGTTATTTTTACTACTTTAAATCATTTTTTGAGAGCGCTTTTTAAATTTAAAAAACGGATTTTACAGGAAATATATTCTATCATGTTTGGAATAACTGACAATTTTGCTGTTAACCTTTAAGCCATTTATAATTTATATATATGGAAAATCTAATATAAATTATATTAAGTTTAAAAATTCATGGAAAAATTGTCTGAAATTCATAGGGTAGGTATTACAAAAATGTTGGAATACATTTCCGGAAAATCAGATTTTTAAATTTTTAAAAACGCGCTCAAAATAGGATATAAAGTTGTAAAAATAACACATTGACACTAACATATACACTAGAAATTTTTTAAAAATAAGACTTTCTACCCTAATAAAAGGAAAATATATTATAATTATTTTTATAGATAGCACCCAATTGATTTTTTATCCTTAAAATTATAAAACTAAATAAAATTTGGATTATTTTCTACGTTAATATATTCGCTTATATATAAATATATTGGTAATATTATTTGATTTGATGAGTTTCATACATCTTTATAATTGAATTTTTTATTCCAAATTATAAAAATTAAATTTAAATTCTAATTTTTTCCATTAATAATTAATATTTTTTATTTATTTGTAAATATACTGCCAATACACATATTTCACGAGTTTCATCATTTTAAATGTGGCACTTTTCAAAATATTTTTTTGTTTTACCGGAAATACAATGACACTGAAGATATTTTAAAAATAATTTTTGCATTTTCTTAAGGAGAAATTTAAGGGCTACATTTATATTTTAGATTCGTTAAAAGAGAAAAATGTTCACATCGAACTTTGAAGGCCAATAACTCAGGATATATTTGGGCTAAGACATTAAATTTAGATTTATATAAAATATACATTATAATTACTTTACTAATTTAAACTACATATGACTTTATTATCTCGTTGTATAAAAAATATCAATAATGTCAATCATCATAATAATATATTATATGACGTTTATAACATTTAATATATTATATCGTATTTATAACAATTACCAAGTTTCATTCATTTTCAAAGGTCGACCAAATCTCTGGTCAATTTATGGAATTACCCATTTACTAAAAGACCGAATATTAAATAATAATTTAAATATAAAAATAATGTGTTAGAACCGAAGCCAGATTTACAAGCCAAACTCAAAATATTTTTAATGGCTTATTTAAAAAAAAAATAATGACTTCTTTCTCAGAATTATCAATTATTGACAGTTATTAATATTAGAATCAATATTCAAACTAATTTCGCTTTAAATTTAACCCCAATCATTTAGCATCTGACAATTTCATTTTTGATCAAATTTTTATCAAAATTGAAAGAGATCAGTTGAAATGTTTGATCAGCCATTTGAGGGCATGGCTAAAAGCTTAATTTAAATTATAAAATCGTATTTAACTTTAAAAGATGATTTTAAAAAAATGTTTTTTTTAATTTAAAAAATTAGTAACATACAGTGTTGTGCAGATTTAATTCAAAACATTTCCATATTTTTTAATTCGTTTGTAAATAAAATTATTTAACTTGCAAAAATTATAAGAATATATAAATATGTTATTTAACAATTTTTTGTCAAATAATTTTATTTCCAAATAAATTAATAAATAGGAAATGTTTTGAATTATCTGCACAACTAGTAAAAAGCTCATTAAAAGGATTTAGAAAATGTATTAAGTTTATAATTTTTTATAACTTAGTGGGTTTTGAAAAAACACTTTTTTCAGTAAATAAACATTATTTTTAAAAAATGAGCAGAATCATGTTTAGCTTTTCAAGAAGATTCAAAAAATAATAGTAATCATTTTAATAAAAAAATTATAATTATCGAAAAAAAAAATTTTGCACCATCAATACATTTAAAAAAAATGAAAGCAGAATCATGTTTAGCTTTTTAAGGAGAATTAGAAAATGGCCGTATTCATTTTTTTAAAAAAAATTAAATTATCAAAAAAGAAATTTTTTGACTAAAATATGCGCCACACATTATTTTTAAAAAATGAATGCAGAATCATGTTTAGCTTTTCAGGGAGATTCAGAAAATGATGGTATTCATTTTTTTAATGTGTTTTTTCAAAAGCTAATAAGTTATAAAAAATTTTAAAATATAATATTAACATTTTTTGATTCCTTTTAAAGCTATATATGATTCTGCATTCTATTTTATAAATTAAACTTCTTTGATAGAGGGTGCCTAGGGGCGCGTATTAAAGTCATGTAAAAAAAAAATTTTAAAATTTTACTATATTTTTTTAAATTAAAAAAAAACATTTTTTTAAAGGGTATGACTAAAATACGCGTCCCCGGTCAAACGGGTTTAATTTATATAATATTAATAAAAAATATTATTTAGCTTTATAAGACGATTAAAAAATGTTTTTTATGATTTAAAAAAAAAATAATTATTTTACATCAAAAAACTACGCGTCCCCGGTCAAGATACAATTTATTTTAAAAAATAAAAGCAGATTCATATTTAGCTCATTAAATGAATATAGAAAATGTTTTTTATGATTTAAAAAAAATGATAACTTAATAAAATTTTTAAAATATTAATTTTTTACATAAAAAAACTAAGCGTCCCTACGCGTCCCCGGTCAAGATACATTTTTTTTTAAAAAATAAAAGCAGATTCATATTTAGCTCATTAAATGGATACAGAAAATGTTTTTTTTATTTAAAAAAAGTGGTAACTTAGTAAAATTTTGAAAAAACACTTTTTTTTCATTTTTTGACTAAAATACGCGTCTTTTATAAAAATGAATATAGAATCGTGTATAGTTATTCAAGGAGATTCCGAAAATGGTATTTATAATTTTTTATTTAAAAAAAAATTAATTTTCGAAAAAGGGATGTGAACCCGGACCCGGAGCCTTCATATTTTGGCTGAACCCGAACCCTTTTAAAAAGTGGAGGGTTCAAGGGTTCAGGGTATTATAAAAAAATTTCTAACATAAAAATTTAAATAATATAAAATTTTTATAATTTTATTAATTTTTTCGTGGAATCATTTATTATATATTAGCGTTTTTTCGTTTTTCTTCTGGGACTTCATTTCATTTTATTTAGAGATATACCATGAATTATTTTATAGTGTAAGTAATAATATTTTAATTGTGATAATTTATTTGCTCTTATTAGGAATACTTTGAGTATTTTGATTTGAAAGTGAAATATTTGGAATTTTTTTTAACTGCAAGTAATAATATTTTATAATTATATCTTATATAATAACTTTGTTTATTTGTTTTATAAAATTTTATTAAGTGATTATTGTGCTATTAAAAATATGATTTTTTGCCAATTAAATTTAAATTAATCAAAATAAATATTATCATATTATTTTATTTATGCTGCATCCAAAATGTTTTGAAAAAATCTTAAAATTTTCACAAATTAATAACAAAACACTTTGGACACATTTAAGCTTTAAAAAAATTAAAATATTTAAAAATGCTTGATATGATTATAAATATTTAATTGTATTTATTATTTTATATTACCTTTCAGTTATTAAGAACCTATTATTTGATAATAGTTATATTTAGATCTTTTATATACTTAATTAATATATACTATGTTGTAAATAATTATATCAATATTTTATAAACAGTTGGGAAAACCAATAATCCTATTTTGAAAGATAATCTTTCCATAAATATATATAAAAATTATTATATTTGAGTTAAATAAAATTGTGATAAAAATAATATAATTTTCCAGCATCTTTTAAATTATAATTTTTTATTTTTACCAGATTATAATTTATTAAATTTAGCCTTTACAGTTAAAATTTCTTTTTCATTAGATCATAATTCAAGTTTTGTTTTTTCTTTTTCCTTCCAAATTTTCCTATTTTCTTTAGAATATCTAATTTTTAAGTCATTTTTGCACCAAAGGTTGTGCACTCTTATGCTTCCTTAATTATTTTGACACTAAAATATATTAGTATAAAAGTCTATGGGTATTAAGATAAATTGTACATTCTTTTATAAAAATTTGTGAAATTTTTATAAATATGAAAAATGAAATTGAACACTATTTTATTTTTACATTAAAAATAGATTATGTAATTTTTTTCTTCAAAATTTATTTATATTTTTAAGATTTTGGATGCAGCCTTAATAAAAAAAATATTTCTATGTGTCTATACTTTTAAGTTTTAAACAAATTAAATTGTTTTTTTAGTGTAAAATTAAAAGATATTTTGTCAGAGTATTATAATACAACTAAAGGGGATTCTGAGTGCAAAACCTGCCACATAATGATAAAAGGTTCACACAATACTAACCTGGAAAGACATTTAAAAAGACATCATTCTATAATCTTTGAGGAATATTTAAATAGAAAAACCAAATTTTTGGAAGAAGACATTGTTAAAAAGCCTACAGTCAGTATTTTAAAGAAGAATGAAAATAATATTAAAAAATTTTGCTTAAAAAAAGCATTCATATTCAAATGTGTGAAGAGATATTTATGAATGTTTTAGTTGAACTTGTTACAATAAATGGAAATAATCTATCTTGACCGGAGACGCGTAGTTTAGTCAAAAAATGAAAAAAGTGTTTTTTCAAAATTTTACTAAGTTACCACTTTTTTTTAAATAAAAAAAAACATTTTCTGTATCCATTTAATATGCTAAATTTGAATCTACTTTTATTTTTTTTAAAAAAATGTATCTTGACCGGGGGACGCGTAGTTTAGTCAAAAAAAATTTTCGAAAATAATTTTTAAAAAAAAATTATAAATACCATTTTCGGAATCTCCTTGAAAAACTATACACGATTCTGTATTCATTTTTATAAAAATAATCTATCTTGACTGGGGACGCGTATTTTAGTCAAAAAATGAAAAAAATTGTTTTTTTTAGAAATTTTACTAAGTTACCACTTTTTTTAAATCAAAAAAAACATTTTCTGTATCCATTTAATGAGCAAAATATGAATCTGCTTTTATTTTTAAAAATGTATCTTGACCGGGGACGCGTGTTTTTCTAAGTAAAAAATTAGTATTTTAAAAATTTTACTAAGTTACCACTTTTTTTTAAATCTCAAATATTTCCAATATCAACAACCATTCAAATCCTCCTATAAGTATTCTTTTGCATTTCCTTACTAAAAATTGTTTTTTTTTAATTTAAAATTGTCCTCAACTCACCATAATGTAATTAACTTTCACTGTAATTCTAGGGTATAGGCTCTTTTGTTGTCCCACTCCCTTTTAAATAAGCCTATAGAGGTATAAGTAATGTTTTTCGAAATGTTGCGCCTACAAGTACATGCGGCTTGCCCACAAACGTGTGGAGGGCTCCTCATATTTTGACTTTTATACCTAAATTAAATTAATTCCAATAAGATGGAAATGAGGAAAACCTAGCGTAGCTCTGTTGCATTCAACACTAGAGGGCATATGCGCTATATATCACGTATCACGTAAAAAACATTTTCTGTATCCATTTAATGAGCTAAATATGAATCTGCTTTTATTTTATAAAAAAAAATGTATCTTGACCAGGGACGCGTAGTTTTTAATTTAAAAAAATAATTTTTTAAAAATTTTACTAAGTTATCATTTTTTAAAAATTTTACTGAGTTATCATTTTTTTTAAATCATAAAAAACATTTTTTATATTCATTTAATGAGCTAAATATGAATCTGCTTTTTTTTTTAAATCATAAAAAACATTTTTTAACTCATCTTATAAAGCTAAATAAGATTTTTTATTAATATTATATAAATTAAACCCGTTTGACCGGGGACGCGTAGTTTTCGGAGACGCGTATTTTAGTCATGCCCTTTTTTAAATCATCTTATAAAAAGCTAAATACGATTCTATATTAATATAATTTAATTTTCCACCCAGCCTAATTTATTTAAATATAGAAAAATTTAATGGGACTGGCCATGATTTGCAAATCTCTATATCGCATAACTTGAGTAAATGTAGTCTCATATATTAAATAATTAGCCATAAAAATGGTGACGGTTTTATCTGGTAAGGATTTTAACGAATTAGAGTATATAACAATATTAAATCTTACCTAATTGGATGCATATCATAAAAAATTACATTAGAGATATGAGCAATTATTTTTTATGCTAGAAAGAGAATAAAAAGTTGCAAATAATAAAATAGAAAATTAAAGTGAATATAATAAAAAGGTTTTAAAAAAACCTTTAAAAAGTTGGCATAGGCATCTGCATAAACAGGTTCCAGAAGGGCCTTATTGAAAATAACACCAACCACACCCTCTACCCTTTCATCTGTAGTGATAAGCTTGTTCAACTCTTTGAAATCTTCCAGGAGTATATTGAAATTGTTGGGGGCCATTTTGTTGAGTATTGCCTTAACTTTGCCAATGAGTTCCTCTGTGATAAACATTTCTGTATCCATCTTATGTTTGCGTTGTTCCAAAGATTTCCAAGCATTTTCCGATGAAGAACTTATATTTGGGGGTTTCTTGTACATAATATTGGTGTTTCTAGTAGGAATATTTTGGTTGTATTGATATCGATAATCATGTACTGGTATTTTTTTGTTTATGTTAGGCATGGCTTGATTGTGGACAAAAATGAGAGGGTAGCTTTTTAGTATAGCAGGGCAATATACTGGATCTAATGATTGCCCAATGTTGATAAGTTCTGGAATTGAATATTTCAAGATTTTTGGTTGCATGTATTGACTTAAAGAATTATCCAGGGAAACATTAGGTTCCGGTATGATAATTATACCCTCTTTGTCAATATTATTATCTTCATTTAATTCAATATTTGAAGAAACATTATTACTTACATCAATATCCATTTGATCTTCAATTTCAATTGAATTAGGTATGAATTTAGTATTATCCATATGAACTGGAGCATCTTTAGCTGGTGATAGCAAAATTTCATTATTTTGTATTTCATTATTTTCCAAGTCATTTTTATTATTATTTGATGGTTTTTCTTCCATATTTAATTCAACATTATTGATTGTATCCATTACAAAATCTCCAACATTATCACTATCATTTTGTTTAGCATCATGTGGTTCAATGGCTTCTGAACTATCAAATTCATTTTCTTCATCTTCAGGGGCAAATGCTTTGCTAGTAATTTTATTTCTAAATTCATTTACAGAACTTCTATCACTGTAGTCTTTTGCCAATTCTTGAGGTGTGTAACTGTCACCTGTATCTGGATTTACTATTAAAATTTGAGTGGATTTTTTAACAGTGTTTACAATATTGCTGATTTTGTTGTAGGCTAAAGGAGTGAATAAAGGACTATTAGTAATTGATGTATTATGTGGAATAATGAGAGATGTAGGAAGCCTATTTGTGGAATTGCTAATATCTGATGTATTCGAATATTTTTTAACTGAAGATTGTTGATTAGAATAAGGGACAGATTGGTTTATTGAATTTTGTAAAGTTAAACCCATCTTCAACTGCATATTTTTAGATCCATCAAGAGGCATATGAGGTTCAGCTGGGCTATTTGGCAATGGATTAATCATTTGATTTGGTGTGATGGATGACATGATATTAGATTCATTAAAAGCCCCCATTGAAGGTGTAAAATAAAAGGACACCATATCAGATGAATAATTTTGAGGGGAATACCCAATCGCTGTTATATTTGAGGTCATTATAGCAGCTTGAGGAGGCATATTATTGATGGGTGGATTGTAAAAGTTTCGGGCTATATTAGGTTCAATTGATGCATTGGGATTAGAACTTGTTCTAATTAAATTTTGATTGAGTTGGGTGATGTCAATTATGTTTGAGCTAAGGGTTGATGCCATTGTATTTGAGTCATTAATTGTAGCATTGGGTTCTATTGTATTGGTGATTGCAATGTGTTGTGACTCACGATTGTTGGATGATGATGGAGATGAGGGCATAGGATTATTGTTGCTAATGCTTGATAAAATTTCTGGTTGAAGCTGTGGTTGCCCTATTAAGTTTGAATAAGAGCTTTTTATGGGAACCATTGTGAAACCCTGATGATGTGTTGTTGCTGGCAATGGTGAAGCCCATAAAATCTGTTGTTGGGATTGTGGTGCTAATGGCATATGATGTTGAGATGGTGGGGCCAAATATGAGGGCAGAGAACAGGCCACTACATAAGGACTATTGCCTATCAGGGGAGATGCTGGGAAAAAGGCAGCCTGGTGGTGAGGTCCAGCAAGCCTGAAAGCTCCAGTGTTTAACTGAAAATTGATGTTGTTGTTCAAGTTGTTTACATTAGATGTTAAACTATTCAGAGCTCCATTGTTATTATTGTTGTTCCTATGAGTAGATGAAGGAGCAGGTGATGCAGGGGTAGCCTGATAAAAAAGGTTGGCATCGTAGTGGCCAGGAAGGCCCCCATTTAAAACTTGGTTTACAATGGCGCCATTATTGAGCATGAATTGACGTTGATAGGAAGAATTAACTAATGCAGGTGGTAGGTTGTTATAATAAAAATTAGCTGGTGCACCATTGTGCTGTAGATGAGGTTGAGGGTGAGAAAAAGCTACAGGATGAGGATGTTGAGGTGTTCTCTTTATCTTCTTGTCATTGATCATGATGACTTTTAAGGAAGAAAATTGATTTTGCAAAGATTATGGTATAAGAATAAATATTTTATATTTTATTATAAAACTAATGAATATTTTGTTACTTAATTTATTACATTAATTTCATAAATACATATGATTAATCTATTACAATAAAATACCTATGCTAATAAAAATTCTCTATGTTATTGCAATAAATGTCATTTAAGATTATTTACCATAAATTTCATTACGTTACTAGGCAGAATATTACAATATGACAATATATATAATCTATTAAGGATGTTAAGGTTTAAAAAAATAGTAAATAAAATTTTAACAATATTTTTAATTGGCTGATATGAACGGAACCAGGTTAGGTTTCTTTTACGATTTGAGTATGCGCAGTAAATTTTAATAAAAAAATTTATTTTGCGCCATTTCAACTTCTTCACATGTTTTTAAATAAGCATGTTATGAAATTGTGAAAATTACAAGTATGCAATTATCTCAAACTTGTTATTCTAAGTTTTATACACTTGATAAAAAGAATTTGGTATTATTGATTCTGATTATTTTTTTTTAATGTAAAATATATTGGCTAAAGCACAATAATTGCAGATTGGTAGAAGAATTTAAGAAATTGAATACATTGGGTGAAGGGACCTATGGTGTTGTTTTCAAAGCGCTAGATCTGAAAAATAATAAATTAGTTGCATTAAAAAATATGAGAAAATACAATAATTCTCGTAATAGCTCACATGAAATACCATTGAATTCTCTAAGAGAAATATCCATTCTTCTCTCCTTAAGTAAGGAGAATTCACATCCAAATATTGTTCATTTGTCAGACATCGCTCTAGGAAAAAACCTTGATAAGTCATTTTTTATATTAATATAATTGCTCATAAATAAAATTTCTCTTTTTTATTCTACACAGCATCTATCTTGTTATGGAATATTGTGAACAGGATTTAGCAAATTTATTAGACCACATGCAAAAGCCATTTACTGAAGCTCAAGTTGAAAAATATTAGTGTTACTTTTGAAAAATCACATCATTCATTTAAAAATGGAACTAGTTACAGTATTAATTAAATTAAAAAGTAACCAATAGCAAGCTATTTTTAAATAATCTAAATAACTCCTCATTTTTTAATATTATATCTTTATTATACAAAATATTTTATGATTTACAAATTTTAATCAAAAGGATTTAAATTAAAGATAATTGCACCTAAGGACCTTATTGCATTTATTAGTACCCAATAAATTGTGATTTTCTGAAAATCGTTAGGTGATTTGATCTAAATTTTTCAATAGCTTAATCATTTTGGGTAAAATTTTTTTGGGGTGGTCATCAATCTTGCATAAGCATTTGAATTTTATTATATATATTTATTAAAAAACAATATATTAGATAAACCTATATATTATTTTTCATATATATGGCTGACAGAAGTGCATAATAGGGTTAAAAATTTTATTCTTTTAAATATAATAAATCATATTTACTTTTATATTAACAATTCAATTTTTAACATAAAAGGGCAAATGATTACTAAAATGTTTTTATTTGAAAAAAAAACAACTTATTTATATAAGCAAAAAAGACAATTGATTTAAATCACAATTTATCAAATAAATTTAATCATTTCCATGCTATTGGATGAAAGAAAATAATATTTATATATAACAAAAATTGTAAACAAAGATATTTTAATTTATGAACACAATGAAACTAAATAAGGGGTAATAAATATTTAACTAAAGGGTCATTCATATCAAATCAATCACTTTACAACCCGACCATCTGATTTTGTTAAAATTTGGTATTAAAGTTAATAAAGTATTGTAAGTGACGAATCCAAAATATTAGAGTCTTAACTCTATTAGAATTGGAGATATAGGGCTTCAAAGTGGGTCAACTTGGTCATTTTTCGAAAAAAATGATTTTTTAAAATTGAGATAACTTTTATATTAGATGCACTATGTATATTTATTATGGCTCATTTTATAGCGATAAGTAAACTCTTGAACGTATGATAAATAAATTTAATTTTTAGTTTAAATATTTTTTTTAAATTGCGGTTAAAAATTTGTAATTAATTTTTTAAAATGTTAGACTAAATTTTTTTTTCCAAATTTCAGATATTTTGTAAAGAGTGCCAAGAACTGTTCATATATAAAATTTCAGAGTGGGGCCAAAAAAAATAATTAGATAAAATCGCATTTTAAAAAATCCGCTAGATGGCGCAAGAAATTTAAAATATCAATTTTAACATAAAAAGTTATTCGAAGAAATTTTTTTTATTCCATAATATAATATTTATCGAATAATTAAAAATAAGCGTATAATATAAATATTTAAAATAATTTTATTAAAATTTCTTTAAATGATAACCACCATTTATTATCATATAAACATATAACATACCCTTTAATATCTTTAGTTAATATTTCGCTTTATATTTTGGATTTTTCCTAATTTGACTTCAATAGCACTAGAATATTTTTTTGTATTTATTTGTGATAAATTAACTTAGACTGCATGAATTTTTTGAGTCCCAGATATTGAAAGAGCTCTTGAAAATCGTTCCTTCTTGCTCATCTTGGTATTCTTTATGGGATGTATAGGAAAAATAAATATTTTTAATATTTTCCTCAGCGAATTTAAAGAATTCATAGGGAGTATTTATTTGATTTTCATAAGGACGTTGTAAACTGGCCCGCGCAGCCAAGCGTTTAACGGTTCCCCATATTCCATCGCAAACATTTTTCCCATGGGCAGTAGGAAAAAAATGCCACTCTGCTGGGATGGCGAAGTCCACTTGATGATAACACAAATTTATAAAATATTTCTTATTTTTATATTGCGCCGCGGACCCATCGGAATAATAATAAATGTATTTTGGCTCAGATAAAAAGTAATTTTTTAGAAAATTTATCATTTTTTTTGGAATAAATGAAATAAACAAGTGTTATGTACCAGTGACTCGGATATGGCCACATAACTTATATGATTTAATACATTATTTACTTTATAATATATACCAAATGGATGTAGGGTAACCTGAGAAGTGGCCCAGTGATTACTTTGGACTTCATCTTGAAGTATAAAAGAGTAATTTTCAGAAAAATCTCAGATAACCAAATAATGATCTAGCTCTAAGTTGTTTTTAAGATTCTGATGGAATCTATTTTGTTGTTCAGTAATAAAAGAATGGCGAATCAAAATAAATATTTTATCAAATAAGTAATTAAGAAATTCGTCAGCAGTTTGTGTTAGGGTCTCTAAACTGGTTCTATCTACAGTTATCAATTGCTTGAACGTTATCCTGTATATATCATGTGCAATTAATAAATTTTCTAATTTAGCCCTTAAGGCTTGGTCCCTAGGACAATCATGACATTCGCCAAAATAACAGGCTGGCTGTGGAGGATTGCAAATCATTTTTGGAATTATGTCTTTGTAAGTCTTTATCTCAAAATCCCTATTTTTTGTCAAAGTTGCTAAATTGCTACCTATTATTAGCAACTTAACATTCTGATGGATTAGGCAGACACAAACCGAGTGAGTGCCACTTGAACCTGGCATTATGCAATTTTTAGGGGGCAGTGAGGCGAATTTTGAAAATCTGATTTTAAGAGTAGGGTAGATAGTTTTGAAATTTATATAGATTTCTTTTAAATTATTAAGAATTAACCTTTTTTGAACGTTAATCCTTTCATCATTTTCCGAAGTTCGTTTTTTTTGGAAAAAGGTGATGAACGGCGTTCCTTTTTTTTGACGAACTTTGAACGTGAACGCGTTCCTTTTCTTTGATGATCAATTTTACGTTCGTTCAATTTTAAAAACACTTTTTATTTTTATTCATTTGAAAAATTAATATTAATCCGCATTTTTTATCAAAAAAGTCTTATATTTTATTTATTTGAAAAATTATTTAATCCAATTTTTTAAAAAAAAAGTCTTATATTTTTTAATCAGCTGTTTTTACTTTTTCCTCTTTCATATAGCAATTAACGTACCATAGTGCTACTGCTAGAGAAGATAAGATTAAAGTTTATTAATTTGAATATTTTAATTTAATAGATTAGCATTTGCATGGATATAAATATTTCATCATCAGATTCTGAAAATCAAAATTCAATATTAGATGAATTAGAATTACCATGGCCCAAATATCAAAAATATTTCACTGTTTTATAATCAATTCCGAGATATCCTTTTTTTTGACGAGGAAGAAGAGGGCAGATTGGAGGATGATAACATAGCTCAATTTTTTGAAACAATGGATAAAACATTAAATGTTTTTAATAAATTCCCCCTTTTAAAAGAATTGTTTATCAAGTATAACACCGCAATCCCTTCATCTGCCCTTGTTGAGCGAGTTTTTAGTATAGCTAACGCTGTATTAACTGACAAGCGTTAATGCCTATCAGATGAAAATTTTGAAAAGCAATTATTATTAAAAATTAATAAGAAATTTTTTTTATAAATTTATTTTTTTATCGCTCTATTATATTGTATTTATAATTATATTATCAAAATAAAACTATTATTTTTTATCATGGCTAAAATATTGTGTTGAAAAATATAAGGCATTTATTTATATTAAATTAAATTTTTAAAAAAATTTATCATAAAATTTTGAACGTATGAACGCGTTCCTTTTTTTGAATTTGAACGTGAACGCGTTCGATTTTTGTCAATGAACGTTGAACGCGAACGCGTTCGATTTTTTTAAAAATGTTTACAGCACTATAGAAACGCAATCTTTTTTTCCGGGCAATAATCTACAATATTCGTAATTTAAATAGAAACTTTTAACTATGTCAACTGTGTTTTGATCTATAGTTTTACCTGCCTTGGGATTAGGAGTTGAAAGAATCCCCTTTTGACTATGAATGTATTTTGAATTACGGATCATATAAAACGAAGCATTAAATTGTTTTTTAATTTTATGAATGCTCCAATTTAGGTAATGTTGTTAATAATTGATATTTTGGGGTTTTAGACAATAATGGATAATTGTTTTCATATGAATTATCCAATCGTCACTATCATTTTTATTAATCTTTGGTTGTAGAATTTTCCCAATAGCTTTTGAAATTCTGCTGAGCTTTTTCTTGGGATATCCATTTTCTCTTAATCTCTTTTTTTTACTGGAGAATGCCCCATTTGATTTAAAGTAGAATTTAAGGATTCTAAAAAAAGTGTAGGGAGTTGCGCATTGTCGTCGGATAATCATTTTCTATATTGGTGGAGTTTAAGAAATTATTTGAAGTTGAAGGGATATTGCTATCCTCTAAAATTGGAATACTATTCTTCTTTTTATAAAATAATTTGCGACACTTAGGACAAATATATTCTCCTTTCTTAATTTTATGATACATTGTCATCCATAGGGGCACCTTACGCAAACCTTTCACGGAATAGTGATTTGGAAGATTCAATGGATTTGTACAAAACATATTTAATAAAATATTAATAAATTAATTAATTTTAAAAATTATAAATTTTAGGAAAAAAGTAACAGATATAATTATTGGGAAAAATATTTCGAAAAATCGATAATTCAATTAATTTCAAAGAAATTAAAATTATTTTAAATATTTATATTATACTCTTATTATTAATTATTCGACAAATATTATATTATGGAATAAAAAAAATTTATTAGAATGACTTTTTATGTTAAAATTGATATTTTAAATTTCTTGCGCATCTAGCGGATTTTTTTAAAATGCGATTTTATCTAATTATTTTTTTGGCCCCACTCTGAAATTTTATATATGAACAGTTCTTGGTACTCTTTACAAAATATCTGAAATTTGGAAAAAAAAATTTAGTCTAACATTTTAAAAAATTAATTACAAATTTTTAACCGCAATTTAAAAAAAATATTTAAACTAAAAATTAAATTTATTTATCATACGTTCAAGAGTTTACTTATCGCTATAAAATGAGCCATAATAAATATACATAGTGCATCTAATATAAAAGTTATCTCAATTTTAAAAAATCATTTTTTTCGAAAAATGACCAAGTTGGCCCACTTTGAAGCCCTATATCTCCAATTCTAATAGAGTTAAGACTCTAATATTTTGGATTCGTCACTTACAATACTTTATTAACTTAAATACCAAATTTTAACAAAATCTGAGATGGTCGCGTTGTAAAGTGATCGATTTGATATGGAATGACCCTAAGACCATTGTTCAAATTTTACAAAAAAAATATGTTATAAATTGAATATTTTTCCCATTACTAAGTTTAAAATGCTCCAAAATAAATAATTTGAGAATGCTCTATGATTATATTTGATTTTAAAATTAACATTTTAATCTGCATTAAATTTGTATCCATTTATTTTGATAAAGATATATTATAATTTTGATAATAACATATAAACATTAAATTATAGATTATGTAGACCTATCTTGTAATAACTCCAAATTACGGATTGGCTATATATATGATTAGGTTATGGAACCTGTTCCTATGGCTCTTTTTAGAGAGAAAAGAAAAAATAATTTGTCACTCCCACGATAACTATTTTAATATTAAAAATATGGCTTTAAACAATTTCATTTTGTGTACTTAAATAAAAGTTATACAAGTATTGTTCACAATTTATATTTTGATAATATTTTTATTATCAACAATAATTCATCTGCTATTTAAGTCAGATTGGCCCTCTTAAAACTAGATATCATCAAAGGAAGGAAACTTGAACTTATTTCCTATTTGAGAAAAATTCTTGACTTAGAAAAGCAGACTTGAGTCCTTTAAAAAACAGCACATGTACAGATTTTTTTAAACTAAATATTAAAAAATTGGATGAAGTTCTAGCGATTCTTTTGATGATGAACTAAATTTTTTTCAAAGTAGAGATTATTCTTTAATTTTTAATAAATCCCCAATTAAAATTTTTATTTATCCACAATACAACCCTTCCATCTTCTTTGCTTTTTGAACGTGTGTTGAACACTAGCACTCTTGTTTTCTGATCAAAACATTTAAAATCAATTGTTAAAAATAAATAAAAAATTATTACAAAAATATCATGTAATGTATTTGGGGGGAGGGATTTTTGTATATAATTTAGTTATTTAAGTGATGATTAACTGGTTACTTTTTAGTCAGTAATGTGTGTTCCTTTTTTCAGACATCAGTAACGTATTAATTTTTTTAAGTAACGTACATTTACAGCACTACTAAAAATCAATTAAGTATCCAAACAAAGTTGACCTAGGTCACGGCCTTAATATTTTTAACAATATATATAAGTAAATTATATTAATAAACTAGTGCTGTAAACATTTTTAAAAAAATCGAACGCGTTCAACGTTCATTGACAAAAATCGAACGCCTTCACGTTCAAATTCAAAAAAAGGAACGCGTTCAAGTTCATTAACGCGTTCATACGTTCAAAATTTTATGATAAATTTTTTTAAAAATTTAATTTAATATAAATAAA
Organism: Gordionus sp. m RMFG-2023; assembly: GCF_954871325.1. Classification (NCBI taxonomy): domain Eukaryota; kingdom Metazoa; phylum Nematomorpha; class Gordioida; order Chordodea; family Parachordodidae; genus Gordionus; species Gordionus sp. m RMFG-2023. The sequence goes on from NC_088776.1 coordinate 42,018,328, forward strand.
TGCCTTATATTTTTCAACACAATATTTTAGCCATGATAAAAAATAATAGTTTTATTTTGATAATATAATTATAAATACAATATAATAGAGCGATAAAAAAATAAATTTATAAAAAAATTTCTTATTAATTTTTAATAATAATTGCTTTTCAAAATTTTCATCTGATAGGCATTAACGCTTGTCAGTTAATACAGCGTTAGCTATACTAAAAACTCGCTCAACAAGGGCAGATGAAGGGATTGCGGTGTTATACTTGATAAACAATTCTTTTAAAAGGGGGAATTTATTAAAAACATTTAATGTTTTATCCATTGTTTCAAAAAATTGAGCTATGTTATCATCCTCCAATTTGCCCTCTTCTTCCTCGTCAAAAAAAAAGGATATCTCGGAATTGATTATAAAACAGTGAAATATTTTTGATATTTGGGCCATGGTAATTCTAATTCATCTAATATTGAATTTTGATTATAAGAATCTGATGATGAAATATTTATATCCATGCAAATGCTAATCTATTAAATTAAAATATAAAATATTCAAATTAATAAACTTTAATCTTATCTTCTCTAGCAGTAGCACTATGGTACGTTAATTGAAATATGAAAAAATAAAAACAGCTGATTAAAAAATATAAGACTTTTTTGTTAAAAAATTGGATTAAATATTAATTTTTCAAATAAATAAAAATATAAGACTTTTTTGTTAAAAAATGCGGATTAATATTAATTTTCCAAATAAATAAAAATAAAAAGTGTTTTTAAAATTGAACGAACGTAAAATTGAACGAACGTAAAATTGAACGCGTTCGTTTACAACACTATAATAAACTAATATAAAGAAATTAATTAAAAAATTTGTATTTTTTGTCTATTTATTCCATTGTTTTTATTAAAAATGAACTTATAATAAATAAAAATCATGCAACTTTTAATTTGATTAATTAACAATGAATCAATATTTTATCTCTGATTAATCCTCTTGATTATTAAAGATTTAATGCTCAAAGGTTTTCAACTTTGGCAAACCTTGTATGTTTATATTCGACATCTCCTGCAACAAGTAATCCATCAGAATCAGTATTCAACACAGCGGTTGATATAGATATTTGTTAAATTTTGATATTATTTTAAAAGTGGCTAACTCAATTTTTTAACCAAAAAAACATTTCCTAAACCTCGAGATTTTGCTAATAGTGTCCAAACCTTTGTGTCATACATGAAAAAAATCTTCAGGCTTGCATAACATTTTACTATGCTTTTAAAAATCAGCTCAAATTGAGCCGTTTATATAGATATTTCTCATGTGAAAAATTTATTACCACATAAACTTGATGCTCTTGTCTTCATAAAGTGTGAAATTTTTTTTGTAATTTTTGCTAGAAAAATATAGAATTAATAAATCGTTCACATCAACCATTTTGAATAATTCGAATGGAGAATTCAACAATACTTTTGAATTAATAGCATAACATGTATTATATCTTTCAAAACTTTAGAAGTTATGCAATATATAGAACTTTTGATAAGTTTTTTATTTAGGACACAGCCTTAGCAATAAACTGTTTTCAAAATTGGTGTCTAAAAGGACTCGTTTTTGTTCAAAATTAGGTTTCCCTATATTAAAAAACGTTTTAAAGGGTTGCTTTATTTTAGTCACATTAGTGCAGTAAGGGAGATTATATAAAAATTATAAATGTAACTAGTTACCATTATAATAACACTAATAAATATTTAGTAATTTCTATTATTAATCTCTAGGTTAAATGTATAATTCTCCAAGTTTTTAGTGGATTACAATTTTTGCATTCAAAATTTATCTTGCATCGGGATATTAAAGTATCAAATTTATTGATTAACGATTTTGGATGTGTCAAGATAGGTTTTCTTATTAAAATCTCAATTTATTCATCATTATTTTTAGCTGATTTTGGCTTAGCTCGTAAATTTGGACTTCCATGTTTAAAACCATTGACTCCAAATGTTGTCACTCTTTGGTATAGAGCTCCTGAATTATTATTTGGTGCAGAAGTTCAAGCAACTGCTATTGATATTTGGTAATGTAAATTATAGACTTATATTAACATGCTCAGCGATAAAAAAAATATTAAAATGATCCATATTTTGAACATTGCAACCATTATTTTATTTAGTATGTTTTTAATGATTTTAACGTTTAATATTTCATAAATTTATGAAATTTATTTGAATCGTACATAAATATAAATAGTAATAAAAATGATTAATTATATTAAATGTAGAAAATTAACTATATCATGGCCTGAGTAGTATACTATTCTATATTCCTTTTTTTAAAAAAAAAATATTCACATCATATATGTTTTAAGGTTAGAACTATCCCAACACTAAAAATACTAAAAATTAGGCATCCCTAGGATTAAACTGTACTATGTGCATTTTTTAGTGTTTTAAAAGGAATCTATTATTCTATATCTATCCAACTAATCGGATTGAAAGATAAAAATAACCATATGATCATTTTATCAATGTTTATATTATTCTATATCCAAAAATTGTCAAATTATTATATCTCTAATGTTTAATTTTTTTAAGTATTATATTATGCACATATCATTTAAAAATATGTTTTTTCTGGTAATTTTTATTCTTTTTGAGGATTATAATGTGTTACGTGTAAATAATAAAAATACCAACAAAGCAATAGCTGCTGTTTATTTAAACCTAAAAAAGATTCTGGCTTCCAAACTTAAACATCCTTATTTTTTTACAAGTGTAAATTAAACACTTACATTCTTACAGCCCATTATAATATTAATAAAAGGGCATATTAGCTATGATCAGAGGGGATCTCTGGGAGGAGTGCAAATGTTATTACATCAGCTTTAGTAAAAATTTTAAATATAATTTTAAAAGGTTTACCTCACCTATATGTAATTATTTTATGATCGGATTCATGCAGGGATCCTAACCGAAACGAATATCGGTTCAGGTTCGGATAAAAATAACGGTTCGGTTCGAACCTCTAAAAACCGGTTTGAACACATTTGTATTCGAGCCTACATTAGGATTATGTATCAGGAAAAAAAATTTTTTATTTCATAATTAAAATAAAAACCTTTATTAATTGCACAAATATAACAAATAAATATATCAATGATTAATTTAAATATGAACAATTACTTAAATTTTTTTTACTAAGCTGCACAATTAATATATTTTCAAAATTCATCTCACTCAAATTACATCTATATGAAGATAATATAAATTTAATTGTTGAAAAACATCCTTCCACACTAACTTGAGTAGCTGGCATTGCCAGTATGATATCAGATTTGATGTGTCATTTATAATACTATATGTAAATAATTTATATATTAGATTAAATTTTTTTCTAGGCATTATAATTTATAATTTTAAAATATTGCAAAATGGCAATATACTAAAGTTTATAAAAATTATGACTGACGTTTATCATATATGATTGTTAATAATTTTTAAAACAATTTGAATATAATTAAAATTTTTGCAATATACTACTAGTAATAACTTACACATTATTTTATAAGCATAAAATTATGAGACTCGAACCGGTTCAGAGGCATTTTAGGGTTTGGTTCAGGTTCGGCTAGGATTTTTTTCGAGATTTAGGTTCGATAAAAAATACAGATTTTTAACCGTTCAGGTTCGGTTTGGATCCCTAGATTCATGTATTTCACAAAATCGTAATTTGATCAATTTTATTAAGCATCCTTCAATTAAAAGTATAACACATAATACTCAGAAATGGGCCATTCAAATATTCAAGAGATTATCAACGTGCACAATCAGATCAAAAAAATTTATTTTTTTTATTGTATCATATAAAATTTTATTATATAGATCCTTTCTAAAACTGAGATTTACAATCCCTTGAGCTTATCATATTTTATCAATTTTGAATAGATCCAATCCATTTAAGAAATATCCTGAAGATTCTATGGAATCAAAGAAGATCCATATATTTAACCTAAAGATCTCATATGAATTTATTAAACAAATTTTATATAGTCAAGGGCACTCTATGACCCTAATTTATAAAACTAATCATAATAAAGACACTTTAAATCCTTAAAACCAAAAACAGGTAATATTATGATGAGTCAGATAAATCCAGACATAATTCCAAGTATTGTGACTAGTAAAAAATGCTTGATAAGCAAGGAACTTAAGTCAATTCTCAAATTTTTCCCAAAATTTGATGGAATTTATCTTTAATAGGATAAATTATTTTGAAAAAATTTTATATTTCTTTGTATATTATGTTATATTTATATTTAGAGATGGATATAGAATAATAAAACATGAATTTGATTTTTATTCTATCTCCAGGACACAGAAAACATTTAAGAATTTTTTGCAAATGAAATATAGAAATTTTGATCTATGTCTACATCTAAAAAATTATATTACAATTTTCCCGAAAACTATATTTGCTTTATATATGTAAATTGGTTCATATATTATTTTTAGTATGATCTCTAATAAATAAAAACTAAATTTCTAGCCCTAAGAGGACTATTTTTTAAAAACGCTCTCCTTTAAAGTTGGGAAATATGGAGACAGAATAGTATAATACTTAGGTGACGATATACTAAAAAAAATTTATAAGAAAATAAAGTAATTATATAATTCCAGCAAGATGGATAATTTTTTTTAAATTTACTTTATATTATTTTTATAAATCAAAAATAATGGTTAAATTTACAACCGAGTATGAATATCTATTTTATAATATAAAATTTAAATTTATTATGAAAGTTTGTTGATTTTTTGAAGATAAATTACAAAATGCAAGAAAATTTAAAAATAACTCCATTTAATTCATGATAAGTTTATTAAAAACAGGAAGAAATGTTTTATATAATGGAAAACAAGTATTATTGGCCTAAAAATATCATATTTTGCTTATTTATTCTTAAATTTAAGCTTTTTTCTCTCTCAAAATTATGAAGTAAAATGTTTTTATATCTACAGATTATTTAATTAATATTTGGAAATGACTTAGCGGGGAGCTGAGCTTTATTGTTAATTAGAGACCTTGATTATTTTTTTAAAAAAATTTTGATTCTGATAATTTCAAGGAAGACAAGTAAAGAGAAACCAAAAAAATATATTTTAAAATCTTTATTTTAATACTATTAACATTTACAAAAATTAGGATAATTTAAAAGGTCATTAATTACAAAGTAAAAAATATGCAAATTATATATTAACAGATTCAAAGTCACATCTTGTTCTATATAATAATAATATGATCAGGCATAAAAATAATAGAAAAAAAGAAGTCATAGATATTCATATCATTATGTCTGTAAATTATAAAATAGTAATAAATATTAATTAATTTTAGAATTATATTTTTAATCATGATATAATATATTATAACATTGAGATTTAACTTATTTTTCATTACGTAAGGATTTGTTAAAGTGTAAAGAAATTTCAAAATGTAAATTAATAAAAAAAAATGCTTATACATATTTCATTAACTATTAATTGATTGTGAAAAGATAAATTCTATTTTTGCTGAACAAAAAGAATTTTTTATTAAGAAAAATGCATTATAATACATGTTTTTATAACATTATACAATTATGGGTTGAGCAGTTTATGTGTATATTTATATGTTTAACTTTGTTAACATTGTTTTAGGGCTGCAGGATGTATATTTGGTGAGTTGTTATTACATAAACCTATGATGCCTGGAAAATCTGAAATTCAACAAATAAACATGATAATCGATTTATTGGGTACACCCAATGAAAAAATCTGGACTGGGTTTAACAAATTGCCTCTAGTTAAAGATTTCAAATTAAAATCTCAGAACTATAATAATATTAAATATCTTTTTGATTGGATATCAGACAATGGAATAAGTTTACTTAATGGTCTTTTTATGTATGATCCTTGTAGAAGGTTTATAAATTTTATAACATTTAAAATACAAATTTTTTGGACACATATTTTACTTAATTGTCTAGCATCAACAGTAAGAAAAATAAGATAAAATGGAAACGAATTCTAAAAACTAATTAATTAATGAGTAATAGATACTAAGAAGGAGGATTAGATTTTCCTTCATCTCAGTTATGATTAAATTAGGTCTCTTGTAGATGTTTTCTTATTATACCCTTTGATTATGAAAGTTACTAAATAGACATGGTTTAAATTTCTATAAGGCATAAATTAAGAAATTCTCTTTTTTACGGTTTTTTGTCCAATGTAGATTTTATATTGCCAGAATGAGACAGATGTCAGGTTTGTCGAGATAGAAAAGTGTTTTTTATTTGTAGGTTGGAAAATATGTTCTAATATTATGCTTAAACAATTTATTGCCATTGCTATCTATTGTTACTTTAATATATAGAAAAGAATTAGTAGCAATGAATTTACTACTGTCTTGGGTTGTAGAATTATTTATTTTAAATTTTTATTTCAATTCACAATTGAATGAATGTAGAGGTGGGCGCGGGCATAATTTTTTATTCATCGCCTGCTTACGGTGGCAATAATGATATTCAGGCCGTTTCACCCTTACTACTAAAAAAATTTGACCCATCCGCTCACGAACGACAATATTTTGATCACGCCCGAAAATTCACGATGTTTTTAAATTTCTCCTATATTTTTACGCATTTTGAATTTATTCTACCATAGTATTTATTTCTCTAATTCCATATTAATAACACCAAATAATTACAATTTATAAATCAAAATTTTTTTTTAGTAAAGGAAGAAAGTTCATTTTTTTCCAATAGTGTTCGCCATTCTTTTAATAAGTGATTAGCTATGGAAAATAACCTTTCATTAGAAGCCTAATTTGCCGGGGCTGACAAATTTTACTAGCTTATTTTTTCAAAAAAGGAAATGAATTTTCCTGCTTTCAAAACTGCAAAATATTGTTATTTATTATCTTTAGATGTTGATGCTTCATCAGCATAACCTAGAATTTTTCTAAATCATTTATTTCGAATATCCGCTTTTTTATGTGTATAGGATGAATTAGAAAAGTTATAAATGATAGTTGGCAATGACTTATGCATATCATCTAATTTTATATCATTTAGCAAAGGTTCTTTTATATATCTTTTCTTCGTCTAAAACTTAAGACTTTCAAAATTCCGATCTATAATTAAGCCCACCTATGTAGTGACTACATAATAAATTTTTCCTTTATTGAGAAATATTGTCCTGATTTTTAAGGTTTTGATTATTATTACATCATTTTCAGAAGGTTGACAAAGTTTTTCTAATTTTTGTCTCCATATATAAACTGCATTTATTGTGGACGAGAATCTGCCCTCCAATTATAAAGCATTCATGAAAATTTAAGTATGTGCATAGACCTCTACAATCATTGTACTAGGTTTATTTATTTAGTACATTATATGGTAAATCATTAAAAAGTTTTGTATTAAGGTTAGACCCTTTAATATACTCAAACAATTGAAAGGCAATGGAAAAGCATAAAAAATTATATTTTCAGAATTAATATACATTTTTTTTAAACATGTTTATCTAAATGTGAAAGAAAAATTATTGTTATCTATATATTAAATATAATTGATAAATTTTGACTGCAAATGATTAGTATATAGTAAATATAAGTGAAAGATATTTACATTAATGGTCAACGAGTGTTGTGAGATTTTTTTCATTCAATTGAAATTATACGTGATATATAGCGCTTTCGCCCTCTAGCGTTGAAGATTCAACAGAGCTACGCCAGGTTTTCCTCATTTCCATCTAATTGGAACAATTTAATTTGGGTATAAAAGTAAAAATATGAGGAGCCCTCCACACGTTTGTGGGCAAGCCGCACGTACTTGTAGGCACAACATTTCGAAAAAAAGTTGCTTAAACCTCTAGGCTTTAATTTAAAAGGAGTGGGACAAAGAAAAAGCCTATACCGAGAACTACAGTATAATTTAATTACTTTAAAGGTGGGTGATGGCTGATTTTAAGATTAATTTTTTTAGTGTAAGTTATAATTACTATCAATATCGAGATATAATGTTCATAGAATCTGTAAATAAATATGATTAAAATAAAATAATATTTACCGTTCTATCACTTCAAATTTTCCACCGGATGAAACCACACCTCGGGGTTATAAATTTATTTTATGTTATAAAATATAAGACGAGAAAAAAAGTTGTTTATAAAATGCGAAGTTTTTTTGTTTTAAAAAATTATTCTTTTTCCAAAAAAAATATATATTACTAGTTGATAACCCGTCAAGTATGACAGGAATAAAAAAATCTTGAACTATTATATGAAATTTTTTTTTAAAAAAATAAAGGAGAATCTTCTCTGAATATATATAGATTTTATTAAATCTAATGTTAAATATATGAATGTAAAATATATGAACATAAAATATATGAATTTGTATTCATAAATGTAGGAAGATATGGATAAATAAGTATTGTATATCATTTCCTGAGGTCACATATTAATGGTAAGAGAAAAGTATTATATTGACTTTTAATGTTCAATTGGCTAAATATAATTTAAATTTATTTGTTGAATTTAAAATGTAATTTGTACTTAGGAGTAGTGACTTTGATTGGCATATTGTGGCATAGTTACAAAGTTTAGGTATTTGAGTATTTTAATTCCATGAAATAAATAGGTATATAGAGAGTCCATTTGACTTTTTGTAAAAATTAATTTTTTCCCTGAGAGGGTAAGATTGATGGGAATCATAAATGTTTTCACTATTATATGGTTTTTTTTAATATTTAAATATTTTTAATTGATATTTTAATAATTACTTGGGTTAGTTTTTTGAGCATTTTAATTTCAATAAATTTGAGGGTTGATTAATTATTTTTTTAAATAAATGAGATGTCTACATGATCGAAGGTTTGACACTGACTTTTATTAATAGTAATCACAAAAGATGGGAGAAAAAGAAATTGACGACGTTTTAATTTAAAAGGTTGGGTTTACTTGGTGCTAAATTGGTATTTTAGAGATCACATATTAATGGTGAGAGAAAAGTTTTTTTATGACTTAATGTTCAATTGGCTAAATATAATTTAAAATGTAATATGTACTAAGGAGTAATGAATTTGATTGGCATATTGTGGCATAGTTTAAGTATTTGAGTATTTTAATTCCATGAAATAAATAGGTATATAGAGTCCATTTGACTTTAAATAATAATGTGTGACATATTATAATTAATATAATTTAGTAATTTCTAAAGATAAATCTTATAACTGAGAGGGTAAGATTGATGGGAATCATAATTTTTCCACTATTATATGTTTTATATGGTGAATTCTATATCAAATCAACCAAAAAAAGTCGATTCTCAACCCGACCCTCTTCAATTTTTCTTAAATTTTGCATAATGGTAGTATATACTATAACTAAGAAAAAAATGAAATTTTACCTCCCAACAAGGTTTACTCGCTAAGATATGGGCGTTTAAAGCTCGGAAAAATAGTACATTTTTGACAAAATGTGCCTCATTTATTTTCAAATATCTCGAGAAATAATTAAGTTAAAAAAAATAATTTAAATTTTATTATGTAGCTTAATAATAGTTCTTTAATATGACATAAAAATAAATATGATATAAATTTGATGAATGTCCAAAACCGGATGTATTATACCGAAATGGCCATAGAAAAAAAAGGTTTTTTTTAATTTTTTTCCTGTAGATAGATATAACACTGCTTTATATTTGTGCCAAATCCTAGCCTGGGATGAAAAAGGGTCTAGGAGTTATGACTCTTTATATGGCTTAAATTGATCAAAAATATTTCCATTTAATGAATACTTATGAAATAATGTTTTTTTAAAAATTATGTCTAAATGATAGGCCCTAACTTTTAATTGTTACCATATTGTGACTAAAAATTACTTGACAAAATAATTCTAAACCAATTTATAACTTTATTTTTCTGAACTGCATTATTACATATAATATAATAATTCATAATTATGTTTACAATATATCATATATTAAATTATCTAAAGAATTGGAATAAATTTTGACTTTAATTTTATTTTCGTCAAGGGGAATATAAGCATGGTATTTTTGTGTTCCCGTAATTCTTTTTGCTCTCAAAAATCTGCTTTCTAGATGATTTTCCATATTATTGTATTCATTATTGCTTACAAAAATGTAATTTACTCCATGTATATTATTTGTTGCAAAGTCGAATAAATCCATTGGTGTCAAAATATGGTTTTGATATGGCCGTTGCAAACTAGCTCGAGCTGCTAGCCGTTTTGTAATACCTCCTAAACTGTCGCACGGACTTTTCCCATGAGCTGTAGCAAAAAAATGTCACTCGGCCATACCAAAATCACATTCATGATTATAGAGATTTATAAAAAAAAATTTATTTTTATATTGGGTTACGGCCCCTCCATCAGAAAAATAATAAATTTTGGTCAATGTATCAAATCTTTCTTTTAAAAATAAGATCATTTTAGTTTGAAATAAATAAAAGGCACAGGCATTGTGCTTTAAGCAATCTGATATCACCACTAAACTTATATGTTTTATAGTGTTGTCCTGACTATAATAAATGATAAAAGAGTGAATAGTGGACTGATTATTTGTCCAATGAAATCCCTGTGCATGGTCTTGCACTTTTTCCCAATAATATAATATGATTTTATTATTTTTTTAGTTTATAATAATTTAGTTTCTTTTTCCCAATAATATATTAATTTTATTATTTTTTCCGTTTAAGAATACTATTTTCGATTCGGAGAATTCTTTTTTCTTTAATATAAATGAAAATTGTGATTATGATTTTAAGATGAAGTAAAAGTTATAGAGCTTACACATTAGGGGTTATGAAAACTACAATATGTATGTGAATTTATCTTAAATATGATGATATTTGTTGAATTTTAATTATGATAGATTGTTTTATGCTAATAAATAAATAAAAGTAAGGACATATAATTTAGACATAATTTTTAAATAAACATTATTTCATAAGTATTCATTAAATGAAGATATTTTTGATCAATTTAAGCCATATAAAGAGTCATAACTCCTAGACCCTTTTTCATCCCAGGCTAGGATTTGGCACAAATATAAAGCAGTGTTATATCTATCTACAGAAAAAAAATTTCGAAAAAAAAAATACCTTTTTTTTCTATGGCCATTTCCGGTTTTGGACATTCATCATATTTATATCATATTTATTTTTATGTCATATTAAAGAACTATTATTAAGCTACATAATAAAATTTAAATTATTTTTCTAACTTAATTATTTCTCGAGATATTTGAAAATAAATGAAGCACTTTTTGTCAAAAATGTACCATTTTTCCGCGCTTTAAACGCCCATATCTTAGCGGGTAAGCCTTTTTGTTAGGTAAAATTTCATTTTTTTCTTAGTTATAGTATATACTACCAGTATGCAAAATTTAAAAAAAATAGAAAGGGGTCAGGTTGAAACCTTGGTTGATTTGATATGGAATTCACCATATTTATTTTTTGATTGGTTAAATAAAATATATCTTGATTTTTTTAGTTGATATTTTAATAAATACCTGGGTTAGTTTTTTGAGCATGACTTTTAATGTTAAATTAGCTAAATTTAATTTAAAAACTAATTTGTCATTTTTAAAAATTTGATAATTTATTATTTTTTTCCCCTGACGATTATTTTATTCTTAAAAATTTAAAAAAGGTTGTGATCTTCCTAAAAATTTAATTAAAAATGATTTTCCATAGTTTTCATTATAATTGCTAAATAAAGTTAAATTTTATTAATAAAATAATTATACTTGACAGGGTAAGAAATAATTTTATCTTCAAAAATTTAAAAAAGGTCTTGAAACATAATTTATATTTATTTATGTTCATCTCACAATATCTCATGTCTATATTTTTATATGAATAGGGTAAATATTAAACTTTTTTTAAAAATTTGAACTGATTCATTCATTCCTAGCTCCTCATTATTTCATATTTTTGGCTAATTTGGCATCTGTCTATCCTCATTTATATATGTCTGTAATCTTGTAGTTATTTACTTTTTTTCTTAATCTTTAAAGTGTCAATTATTTTTACAAATCTTAAAAATCTTGTATTTCTTAAACTTAAAACATAATTTATATTTATTTATGTTCATCTCACAATATCTCATGTCTATATTTTTAAGTTAAATTTAATTAATAAAATATTTATACTTGATAGGGTAAGAAACAATTTTATCTTCTTAAAAATTTAAAAAAAAGTTATTTCTTTAACTTAAAACATATCTTCTTAAAAATTTAGAAAAGGTTATTTCTTTAACTTAAAACATAATTTCAATATCTCATGTCCATATTTTTATATGAACAGGGTAAATATTAAACTTTTTTTAAAAACTAATTTGTCATTTTTAAAGGGTAAGAAATAATTTTATCTTCTTAAAAATTTAAAAAGGGGTATTTCTTTAACTTAAAACATAATTTATATTTATTTATGTTGTTCTCACAATATCTCATGTCCATATTTTTATATGAATAGGGTAAATATTAAACTTTTTTTTAAAACTAATTTGTCATTTTTAAGATTTAAAAATGGTTAATAGATATTTTAATAAATACTTATGTTAATTATTTGAGCATATTTTATAGGTGCAATCATAACTTTAGGTTTTTTTAAGAGGTACATTTGCTTAACCCTACATTAAGTTTTCCATGGTATAAAACAGGTAATATAAACCTACATGATCGAAGGGTTGACACTGATTTAGAAAATTGAAGACGTTTTAATATAAAAGGTAGTTGGATTTCACTTGGTACTAAAGAATTTGAACAAATTTTTGGTTTGTATAAATATTTGTATTTTCCATGATAATCTCATATATATAATATTAAATTTTAATAATAAAATAATTATACTTGACTTTCTTCTTAAAAATATAAAAAAGGTTGTGATCTTCTTAAAAATCGATAAAACAAAGAAAATAAATTTAAACCAATAAAATAGAAAGAAAATAAATTAAAACCAATGAAATAAAACCTTAATAAACCAATAAAAATAAAGATTAATAAGCCATTAAAAATATATAATAATAGCAAAATAATAACGTATATAAGAAAGATTATATTACAAAATTTAATATAGAAGGTGGCTGAGCGGGAAGAACGCTTGCCTTTAAAACGTTAAGTCATGGGTTAGAATCCCGTTATATACAAAAAATTTTCTTAAAATTTAACATTAGAGAGATATAGTCTACATCGATTTATTTAACATTAAGATGATAGGAAAAATTAACATTAAGAAGATAGGAAAGTTGATGAGAAAAATTAACATTAAGGATATACAAAAACGTTCATTTCTTGATTACGGTGATTATATATATAGATATTTATAATTATAAAATTGCATTTATATTCATAAATACAATTTTGAATTTTTCGGTATTTAAGGGAAATTTATGTTCACGCCATGGCCCATCGTGTCACGCATAATTTCATGGCCCGTGCCCACCACTAATTGAATTTACTTACACTGTATCCGAAGAAAAAACGGTTTTAATAACTTTTAATTTGTCATCAAGATGAAAACATAAAATGTAAACCCACAGCGTATATGGCAAGGGTGATGATTGATAATCTGAATTAGCCTTATGGTAAAGATTGGTATGACTAGGTCTTCTATAGATAGTATGTCTACGTTTATATTTTATATATATCTCTAAAAAGGTGTGTGTTCTTTTTCCATTCTAAATTTGTTATACTCTAAGAATTTATTAAGTTCATCGTGGTATGAGACCAAATTATGAAAATAGCATCGACACATCTAACCCAAATGTTAGATTTTGATGAAAAGAATCGATTACTATTTTTAAAAATAGTTCATTTCGATAACTTCCACTATCTGTGATTAGTGTTTTGTTAAAAAACGGCTAACTCAATATTTTAGCCAGGAAAATATTGCCTAAGCCTCGAGATGACGCTAATTGATGTCTAGACCTTTGTTCCTTCTATAAACAAAATCTTCAACCCTGCGTAATATTTTTCTGAATAAAATATTGAGTTACTCCTTTTTAAAAATCGGCTCAAATCGAGCCGTTTAACAACACTATCTGTGATAATGGTGTAGATGCAGCACCACAGTGCTGATAAATATTTTCACTGAAGGTAAAATTTAATTTCTTCATTATTTAAACGGGTTATAATATTAGTGAATAGAAGAGTGACAGAATTATTAATATATGATAGTTTGTTAATTCCAATAAAATGTAATTTTTACTCAAAGAAAGAATTTCATACTTTTTTTTAGTTCCCAATATTCCAACCTTCAAATTAAATTAAACAAGCTTCCCTAATTCCTATCATTATTAAAATAATTACCTCATTAAACCTGGTATTTATCTCATACTGGGATTATTGTATAAATCTAGTACACCAAATGAGGGAAAAATAAAAAGAATTTCTGAACATTATGTATTTTAAAAAATTTTAAACCATCTCTATTTTTAGCTGAACATACCATTATTTCCAAACGATTAATATTCTAAATACCAGAGTTGTTAATGCTCCTTTTTAAAAGTAGCTAGCTCTCGCTCCAAGTAATGGAGTGCCACTCCATAGCCGCTTCTTTGATTTACATTTTTTTTTAAAGTACATGAAACAAAATCATATTTTTTTATCAAAAAAGTTTTATTTATATTAAATAATATATCAAATATTTCATTAGCATTTAAAAGTAATAAAATTTCTAAATTCACGCTTTTATCTAAAACCTGTTTGCAATACTAAACAGGAGCACTAGAGGAAAGCGGGGTATTTTTATAAAAAAAATTTAAATCAGGAAATTTATCAAAAATAGTAATTTTAAAATCATAATTTCAAAAAAATCTTCCAAATCATTACATGGTTCCCGTGGACTAAGCTATTTTTGCATCAGGAATATTTGTTTGTTCCATATTTTGATTTGAATGCAGGATGGATAATATCAGCATGATATTTTCATTTTTATAAACTTGAAAATCTATAATAAAGTTATTTACACTCAACATTTAATGTTGCATAAATTTAAATAAAATAAAATTATTAAATTTTAATTTATACATTAAATTTAAAATAGCGGTGAAGCGGCTCTCCTTCACTCCAGTCCTAAAAGGAGCTAATTACCGCTCCTGATTTTTAAAAGAAGGGGCGCGCTTCAGTCGTTTTTGAAAAAAATATATCCAAATAAGATTTGTATTTTTTAAAATAAACATGAAATCACGATTATATAACATTATTTGATTTAAATATTTTTAGAATAACTGCAAAAGACGCTCTTAACAATCCTTATTTTTATGAGACACCTTATCCTTGTAAACCGGAATTTATGCCTACTTTTCCTCATTTACGTGATAAATAATATTCCTAGCATAACTTTAATTATCAATAGTTAGTTAATAATTTCACCCAGATTCAGTTCTATGAAAAATTATAATTTTTTTTATTCTTATCAATAACTTGTTACTTCTATTACAATTTTTTAATTAAATTGTAATCTATATATATTTATTATTACTTCTCTGTTAAATTTAGTTATTTCTTTTATATTTTAAAAAACATTCCCATGTATAAATAATAAATCCATCGGCATAATTATCGGGTATATTTTAAGCAGGAAAGAGTACCCGAATCCTGGAAATTTTTCTAGAACCCTTTTTTGAATTTTAGGATTCAGGAATTGTTTTTTTTATATTTTCAATAGTAATAACATTTTTTTTATGTAAATCATTTTATATTATATGTAAAAAAAATTTACCTCTACATTTTGTAAAATTTTTTAGAAATATCTATTGTTGTTTAGATTTTTTTAAATAATTTTTTTATTTTACAAAAAAAAATAATTAATTAAATTTAAGTAGGGCTGCACCAATATTCCGATCCAAAGCATGGACTGATTTTATTTGCTGCTATCAAACCCTCCTTAAGATATTTTTGTTTGATAACTAAAAAAAAGTATAACTACAATAATAAAAAATCTCACTTTTATTACTAGTTAATTTCTTAAACTTTTCTAATACCATAATAAAAATAATTAATAAAACGTCTTCTCAATCTTATTAGTACTAATTTCTTAAATCTAATAAAAATAATTTCTGTATACAAACAAAATTCTTTATTTCAATAAAAATAATTTCCAGTTCTTTACTAAAACTATTTTAAAAAAATGTAAAGTCATAAATCAATAAAAAATAATAATTATCACAAAATTTTATATTCGAATCATTATTTTTATAATTCTTTTTTAACCAATCAACAATAAATGTACTAATTATAAATTATACAATCATTAATAATAAATTATACAAAATTAGGACAATATAACATAGTAGCATTTCAAGATGCTTATGTATAGGGCTCTTCTGAGTATTTATTTTTACCAGGATATTGAAAAAGGTTTTATTTTGTTTTTAATGTTGTATTAAATCAATACTCATTATAAGATTATCTTGTCATTTTATTTGGTTTATATTTAATTAATTATTTGATTTGAATAAACAATGTGAAAATTTTATTTTTATGGGATAAGTTTACATTTAAAATTGCATTATATTCGGGTTGGCAAGTCGGTCAATTGACTGAAAGAGTATTTGACCTGGTTAAAGGCGAATAAATATATTGATTTAATTTAATATGCTTATTAATCTGACAAATGTTTTGGAGATTGTTACAGCGACACATAAAAAGTACACAATTTATTTAAATATATTTGTATCATCAAGGCATCGATTTAATTATAATTTATATTAAATATATTAGAATTTCATTTTGAAATATAAAAAGAAAAAAAAATTTTTATTGTTAATTTGATTGAATCTCAATATATAAATTAATAATTTTGCTAAAGCGTTCAAATTGTTAATTTCTATTACATATGTACAAATATCCAAACAAGATCGGCATCGTCAAATGTACAGAGCAAATACAAATAAGCAAGGAAGCTCTGTTTGAAAGAAATTCCAATAATATAATAGTGAATAAATATTTTGGACGAAAAATTTTAAACTATTCTTTGACATATAGCTATCTTATTGTAAGAGCAAAAAAAATAAATGTACCCTCGTAAAATATGTGATACTTAATTTGGAAAACACAGAATTCAATAATGTCATGATTTTATAATATGTCCATTTGAAGAAAAAAATTAAAATATGTTTGAAAAAACGATACATATGCTCATGCTGATTATTTATTGGCTCCCCAGTATAAGGGGAGCATCTTACTAGTAGGGAGTTTGATAAAGCAAGAATTAGGCATTTTACAAGGTAATGATAATCAAAATATTTTTATAAATTCGAGAAGTAAAAGTGGCATTATATTTAATATCCAAAATTAGTTAAATTTATAAAAAAACAATAAGATATTGGACTCAAGTTGTTGAATAGGGCTTTGCCCGGACATTAAGTGTCTAATATTTAAACAATTCCTAGTAATTGGTTTGTTTGGGCTAATATTCATATAAAGAAAAGAAATCGATTGAATAAAATTATAATGAAGAAGAAATCCGGAACACTTGATTCTAAAATAAAGAATGTTTAAAAATGTTGATTTTATTACTTTTTTATGGTTTATATAATATTTTTACAAACTAAGAAAAGTAAAACTATAATACGTGATAAAAGCGTTTTCGCCCTCTGGTTGTGGATACAACAGAGCTACGCTAGGTTTTCCTCAAAAATCCATCAAACTGGATAGTTAATTTAGGGGAGAAAAATGAGGAGCCCTTCACACGTTTGTGGGCAAGCCGCACGTACTTGTACGCGCAACAGTCCGAGAACTGTCGCTTAAACGTCTATAGGCTAATCAACAAAAGAAATGGGCAAAACAAAAGCCTATACCCATGAACTGCCAAAATAATTTAATTACTTTAAGGGTGGGTGGTGGCTAATTTTAAGTTTAACATCTAATGTAAGCCTTGATAGTTACTAACAAATAATTGAGAATGTGTTCATATCAATTGAGATTTTATTCATGAAAATAAGGAAAAGCTAAAATGGGTTTACCACAAATTGTTTAAAATAGGTGAAAATTCCAGTGAATAGGCAAAAACTAGTCAGTAATCGGTTTATGACTATCCAGCAAACGAACACCACACAACAAACGGTTATTTTTTCCTTTTTCCAGAGAAACAAAATACTCTATGGAGTGATAGATAGATTATATAGCGAAAAAGGTCTTTGATAATGATAAAGATATGAGAGAAAGGAAACTATGACGCAGAAATAGGAACCAGCTCCGTAAGTTTTAGGAAATGGAAAAGTAATTGTTGGCCAGGATTAACAAAAGGCATTTTGGCTTGATTGTTATATGATAGTCTATCACTCACGGAAAGACTCTACCAACAAAACATATATACAAACCTCGCCACCCCCCGGTCGACTGGTTTCTCCATAAATGAAATAACAAAAGGCTAAGAAAAAAAACACTAAGAAAAAGCAAAGCTCCAGGGCCAGATAATATCACAGCAGAAAAACCAAAAAAAAAATAAATAGCATCTATAACAATATCGCTACCTATTTGCCCTCATTTAATAGAAATATGGGAGAGCGGAAACTAACTGCAGTGGGATGGATCAAAAATCCTACCTAAGTAACTACCCAAAAAACTAAGACCACAGAAATTTAAGGCTTATTGAGCTATAGCCATCACATCCTATAGCATGGAAAAAAAGCATATCACCCACACCAAAATACATAAGTATATACAGGCCAAGAAAAGAAAATACTGGATCCAAAAATTAATTTAGAAAAATAATCATGCAGAAAAACTAAGTACAAAACCCCCTTCTGCTTTACATTTGTGAATTATAACAGAGCTATTTATAATGTTAACCATGCAGTTTTTTCAGAAAATAAGATAAATAAAAGCTGAAGTCAGTGAAGTAAGTAATTCACAGAAAAGGTGAAAGACAAAATCAAGAGGTAAAATTGAGAGATGAAGAAATTAAATAACCTGAAAAAATTATGAGAGGTTTAGGTAGTTCGATTTAATTTTTAGTAGTTTTTTTATAGATTTTTTGTTTTTATTTAGCCTTAGGAATTGCTTCAAATTTAAGTTAAGATCCATTATGTCCTTCAAGGCTCTGTAGAACCATAATGTCTTATATTTGCAATATGTTTTCCCATTAAAGGAGTATAACCAATTAATGGCATCAATAACAAGGCTATTGTTGCTATGATTTCTTAAAATATGGGCAAAGAAAGTAAGACGTTTCTTTTTTAAAGACACGTGAACCTGGGTATGGTTAGACTTCTTCCAAAGATTTTCATTTGAGATAATATTAGGGTAGAAGA
Organism: Gordionus sp. m RMFG-2023; assembly: GCF_954871325.1. Lineage (NCBI taxonomy): Eukaryota > Metazoa > Nematomorpha > Gordioida > Chordodea > Parachordodidae > Gordionus > Gordionus sp. m RMFG-2023. Next base: position 42,037,626 of record NC_088776.1, read on the forward strand.
TTACATTTATTATTCTAAGTCATTTATTTACAAACGTTTGTAATTTCCTAGTTTCGGTCTTGGTAATCTCCCATGTATCACCGCCATAAAAGAGAATCGGGATGATGGTTGAGTTGAAAATACAGAGTCTTGTGAAAACGGATATCTCTCTAGCTTTCCACAGTTTAAAAAATTTATAAAAAGCCGCCCTAGCATTTTGTAAACGAATTTTTAGTTCTTCTTTACAACTACCTTTATTGTCAATGGTTACACCTAGATATTTAAAAGATTCTACCACCTTAACCAACTTTCCCCCCACCACCAAATTATTCAAAAGAGGCGCCTGGGACGAGGGCATTATCACTGTTTTATCAAAGTTAATATCCAAGCCAACCTTAAGACTAAAGGAGTTTAATATAGCGATCAAATTTTGGGTTTCTTCCAAACTTTTTGTTATCAAAACTATGTCGTCAGCATAAGATATCACCCTATTTTCCAAGAAAAAAGACTGACTGGAACTTAATTCTAAGAGATTCGCAGTAGCCAGCGTATCTACTATGATTTTATTCATAAGTATATTAAACAAAAGCGGGGAAAGAACACATCCTTGTTTTACCCCTTTTTTTGTCCTAAAAGATGGAGAAACCTTATTATTGATTTTTAAGGAGGCAAAAAGACTACTATAATGTGTTTTAAGGATCCTTATAATATTAGAGTCAATGCCACATTCGGTTAAAATCTTCCAAAGCGCATCATGGTTAACATTATCAAAAGCACGTTTGAAGTCGATAAAAATAAAGTAAAAAGGTAATTTATACTTCTGACATTTCTGCATTATAATCTTTAAAGCTAATATTGGTTCGTTTATATTTCTACCTGGACGGTAAGCACGAATGTATTTAGACAAAAGGTTTGGTGTAGAGGAAAGAATGCGATTTTTTAAAAGAACCATAAAAACTTTTGATGCAATAGACGTGAGAGCGATGGCTCTATAATCCTTGAATTTAGATGGATTTGGAATTTTCGGGAAGTTGCAAAAGATAGTCTTATTCCAATCCGCTGGCATCATCCCAGTCAACCATATCTTGTTAAACAAAGGAAGTAAGAACCGAGAGATCGTTAAGGGAGCTGCTTTCAGATGTTCTCCTGTAATGTTATCTGTACCCGGAGATTTATTATTCCTAAGCTTCTTAATAGCGGCCACAATTTCAGCCAATGAAAAGTTTGCGTCCAATTGTCCAACATTTTGACTAGTGGATGGGATTAAGGTAGGCCTCCTAGAATCAAAGACTCCCATATAGTGGTCAAGCCATAACGCTATCTGTTCGTCGGGGTCAGTAATTAACCTATTATTATCCAGTCTTATAGTTGGAAGTGTCTTGAACACTTTGGCTTTACAAAAATAGTTTAGTTTCTTGTAGGCGTCGAAAGTTCTATTTTCCCTCATATCCCTGTCTATCTCAAAAGCCTTTTTAGCAATATAGATCCTTCTATCTCTCCTTAGGAGTCTATGAATTGAGTTCCATAAGTGACCATCACGCTCACCTCGTAACTTGAGTTGAGCTATCATGCGAATGGTGTCATCGGATAGCCATTCCTGTCTTGGTGGAGAAATGTTGATGTTAGGGAGATGATTGTAGGCATCAAACAAGTTGTTTTTGAAAGACGCCCAACATTCTTCGACAGATTGAGACTCCGACGAGGATAAGAAAGTTGCCTCCCTATCATTTAAGAATAGATCGAGCTGTAGTTTGACTGCAGGGCGTTGCAGGTGTGTTGCATTTCTCTTCCAGGACAGGTATCTCGGCTGGGGTTGAAGAGAAGGACGCCGAGAGTTTCCCCATACATTTTTCACAGTAATACTGGCTCTGATTAATTTATGATCAGAAATATTTATATTTGGCATTACTTTTACATCGATAAACCAGCTATGGATGTTCGAGATGATAAAATCGATCTGAGACTTGATATTATTTCTACTGAAGGTTAGGGTGTTTAATTCGCTGTGTGAAAAGAAAGTATTTTCGACCTTGAGGTTTATACTCCTGCACATCTCCAATAACTTTCTGCTGTCATCACTGTTTAATTGAGAGAGAGAAAATATAATGAATAAACAAAATTAAATGAATGCGCGTTACATAAATTAAAACATAATACTATTCAATAACCAAAATATATAATATTTTAATTTATTAATTTCTATAATATAATATTGAATATAAATCAAAATAAGACTGCCATAGAGAACGAAACATTAATTATAGAATTCAAAAAATATAATTTATTATATACATTCATTTTAAATATTAATTAATATAAACAAGGCAATAGATTAAAATTTTATTTTTAAAATTTAAATATAAATATAATATTTTAATGGAATGGGTAAAATTACTATAATATTAATTTTCTTAAAATAATGATAAAAATTTTGTTTTGGGGATTAGTATATGAGTATATTAATAAAACAAAAATAATTCTTATTAGGAAAGTCGCGTCTAATATTTTAAAATAAATCAGACCGGGTTCGGTCGGGCCTTCAAATTTTTTTAAATATATCAATTTTATATTAAATTTTTTATGTAAAATAAAAATATTTTATTTATAAAAACTAGACGCCATATAACATATATCTTTTATTTTGAGTAATTATAAAAATGAATTTCTATATTTAAATAAATTCGGGCCAGGTCGACCAAACTTTTTAAAAATAATTTCGGGCAGGGCTTGGCTTGAAAAATTAGGTCCGATGCAGATCACTAATTCTTAGTGCAAATGCAATATTTTTATTAAAAATGGTATAATATATAAATAATATAACCAAGAATTCATTATAATCACGTTTTGAATATAAAAATTTTATGACTAAGATCATATTATAATAAAACAATTTTTTAATTTGAATTTATAAAGAGAATTCTACTTTTCTTTGAGATTTGACTAATTCATCAAGAATAATTTCCTTATAATTATTTAATATTGCAAATCTATTTAAACGGCTTTTACCGGTGCTATATCTTAAATAGGTTTTTAACATTTTTGAAGTTGAAAAAGACCTTTCATAAGTGCAAGACAGGTACTAATTGATAAGGTAAATAATTAATAATGTTTTGATATTAGGCAGGGAATCTAAATGCAATTACACATGGAAAGGGCATGCAGAGGATTTTTTGGTCTCAAGGAATATTCTATTCTATCAAATTTTTTATACCAAAATTCGACATCACAAAGTAATTTATCATACGATCCCGATAATTCATCAGAATAAAACTGAGATTTTCTAAATATCCTCTCGCGTTTCAAGTGTATTTAGACTCAACCGGCATTGAAATAAAAATGTATCAATAAGAAGAGTAAAAATATTTATTTTATAAAAATCCTCAATCGAAGATGCATCAATATTTAAGCGATTGAACCCTCTAGAAACTACTCTAGGTTTAAAAATTTTAATCCCAAACATATTAGCGATCACCTTTACTTTCTCTTAAATTAAATTATTTTTCTTTTATTTAAAAATTATAAAAAAAAATTTAAAACTTGGCAGAGCTATTAGTAATTTCACCTCACTTTTACAAATAATTCCGCCTACTTCACGCTTCTCAAATAAATAGATATAAATCGGTTATGGTGAGTGATACGGATATCGGGTTTTGAGAATATTAAAGCATAAATTCAATACTAAATAATTGCTAAGTTTTAGAAAATGATCTTTTTTATTTAATGTTTTGGCAAAGTGCCAACACTTTCATATTTTGCTCATAGCTCACAAGCGGTTTATTCTCCTTATATCCGGATAGAAGTGCAATTAAGACACTAAACAATGGCATAACTTTTGTTAATTGCAGCTCAAATCGTTCTGCCAATTTAAAAATTTCACACTTTCCTTATTTTGCTCATTACTCAAGAACGGTTCATTCTGCTCGTGTTCGGATAGAACTGCAATTAAGACTCTAAATAATGGCATAACTTTTGTCAATTGCACCTCAAGTCGTTCTGCCAATTTCACAGGCCTAAAAAATTTAATAGGATTCATTTATTTACAGTGTCTTCCTGCTAAAAGCAATACTAATTGCATTCTAAAGCAACTTAATGAGCTATTAATTCAACGAATATAAAGCCAGGCATATGATAGGGCAAACGTTGTTTCTGGCCGAAATGAAGGAGTGCAAACCCTACTTCAAAAAAAATTATATAAATTCCTAAAACCACATGTTGCATCTTGTGGTTCAAAAATGGTATAATAATTCTATTAATTTTTTTAATTTAACCATTGCGTTGTATTATTCTTTAGGCGCTTTAGCATATCCAGTAAATATGCGATTTTGAGGCTATTGGTGAAATATTATTTACTTTTCTAATAAAACTCTTAATTCAATGGTTTCCACTCATGAGTCAGTCGAGGCCCCTGGTCTTTTATCTTGCGTTAATGTAAATTACCTTATACTAGCCATTATAATTTATGAAATATAATAACAATAGATCCACTAAATAAGTAACTACAGTCAGTAGGTACTAATCTAGTGGTTGCTAAAATTATATTGATTCCACTATCAATTTATTAAAAAATAAAAGAAGCGATAATTCTTTTGATTTGATAAGAATTAATGTAAAACTTTTAGCAAAATTTAATCCCACTCCCCAATCATTAATGGTACGTAAAACGCCTATAAATTTTCGATATTTTTTAGTCGAGACTAAATTACAATTTGATTGTGAAAAGACTCCAATTGGCGTTCTTTAAAAAGAAATTTTATTAAATTATTGATTACTTCATGTTGATTATTTTTTAGATAGATTTACACAAGATGACTTTAATCTTCTATCATGTTTTAATACATTGTCCCCCTTTGACCCTGATTATTTTATATCGGATAAAATGGCCTGATTAGAATCAATATTAAACTTAAATATGGAAACATTACATCATGAAATGAAAATAGCTAAAGAAAATTCTTTACGTTTTTTTTTCATCATACATATGTTGTATGTTTTTAAAGGGATCATAACTATCCGGGATCTTCCCGGGATTTAAAGGTATCCCTTTAAAATTTCAATTTTTTAAAGGATAAAGAACTTTACGGCATTATCATGTTTGAACCATGATATAGAAAAATCTTATTTTAAAAAGCGTTTTCCACGCGTTTCGTTTTTTAATTTTATTGTTATTTATTAATTTTCAATGTTGTTTTTTTGGCCTTATGAAATATAGCTAATCAAAAGATCTATTTAACTGGAAGTCAATCTCTCCCATCAATCGATAGCTAACCAAAAGATCTATTCAACTGGAAGTCAATCTCTCCCCCATAATGGGCGGATCTAGGTCTTGGGGGGTCAGAAATATTTTTATCAACACAAAATATCGATATGGGTATCAAATAAAAGCTAATTTTAATATGGTTTGACTGAAAGTCTTCATTCTTGGTATGGATGGGTATAATTTGGTCTGAGGGTGGGGGGGGGGGAGGTGTATGGAGGGAGGGTATAAAAAATAATTTTTTGATATGGGTAACAAATAAAAGTTAATTTTAATATCGTTTTACTGAAAGTCTTTATTCTTGGTCTTGATGGGTATGACTTGGTCTGGGGGGTAAAGGTGGAGGAGGGGGGAGGGGGGGGGGGTAAAAAATATTTTTTTTGGATATGGGTATCAAATAAAAGCTAATAAAAATATTTTTTATTGTAATAATAACATGAAAGGCGGGTATAGGTCTTGGGAGGTCAGGAATATTTTTATCTCCACAAAATATCGATATGAGTATCAAATAAAAGCTAATTTAAATATCTTTAGATTGAAATTATTCATTTTTTGTCTTGATGAGTATGACTGTCAGGCCCTCACATTGGCGTACGCAACGGGGGGGCAGGGGACAAATTCCCCCCCCCCAAGCCAAAATGCAGATGCCGGACATATTTTTCAAAAATATTATTTTTATATTTTATTATAATTATTCATATCTATTTCTTTTTAAATTTTTATATTATTACCTTTTTCATTTACTAATTTACTTTATCAATTAATTTCATTTTCAAGTTTTCCTTGTGGCGTAATATTTATTTATTATTTTTAAATTTCCAGGTATTATAATTTTCAAATTTCTAGTCATGGATATTAGACTTTTTTTTAAAAAACGCTGAAGGTGAAAAGCATGCCAAAAATCAAAAAAGTATAGTATGATAATTTAATAAACAAAATATGTGAACTGATGATTTCCTCAAAAGAATCAATTCAAAAGGGGGATATGATTCCCATTTCATCAATAATTGATAAAAATAGGGTTAAAATTGCAAAAGAAAATAGAGGCAAGATAAAACTAACTATTGAGGTTATTTTATATTGTGGCTTGCAAGGCCTAGCACTTCGTGGCCACAAGGATTCAGGAAGCTTATATTTTAATAATAATGATAACGAAGGTAATTTCCGTGGATTTTTAAATTTAAAGCATTAGGAGATCCTCATTTTAGAAAAATTGATTGTTGAAATCAATTCTGCCCCATGCTTCTCAATTTTGGCAGATGAGACCACGGACATTGCTGGCATTGAGCAGATGTCGTTGTGTGCGCGATATGTAGATACTCATAAAAACATTATCAAGGAAATGTTTCTCCAATTTATTCCTGTTTCAAGCATGACTGGGTCTGCTTTAGCTGGTGTAATATTTGTGAATCTTAAAAAATTAAAAGTAATAATTAATCTTATTATATAATTATTTTAAAAAATATAGCTAAATATAAATATGATACGTGGGCAAGGGTATGATGGAGCACGTGCAATGAGTGGACAATTCAATGGGCTTCAGGCATTTTAAAAAAAATGCCCAACAGCTATATATGTCTACAGTGCTGCCCATTCACTCAACTTAGCAATATCGGATTCATGTTCTTTACCATTGATATCAAATTGCTTAGGTTTTTAATTATTAAATTAAATTTTTTATATTTATATCAGGTAAAATATCTAGCATATATGAGATGTTTAGATACCCCAAGCGTCAAAATATTTTGAACAGAATTATATCTGAAACTCCTTGACCAACAAGGAGAAAAAAATTGCAAAAAGCTTGTCCAACAAGATGGAGTCTTTGACATCAAGCAGTAACAGCTTTTATCGAGTTAGAAGAGCCGATTATTAATGCTCTTATAGAAATATTACAATGTCTGAAAAAGATATTTCTTCAGAAGCAAGCAAGTTACTGGATTCAATACTTATACCAAGTTTTTTTTTCGCATTAGAATGTATTAATAAATTATTTAATTATACAACTATTTTATGGAATACTTTTCAAAAACCTGATATTGATTTGATTGAGATGATGAGAATAGCAGAGACAATTTTATTAGAACTCAAAGAAATTAGAGCTAATGCTGATGAGGAATTTCATATTTTATATGTTAATGTTGAATCAAAAGCAGAGCTATACGAGTTCAATATTTGTCTCCCTCGACTTACAGTAAGGCAAACTTATCGTCCAAATATTAATATAGGGTCAATAGAAGAATATTATAAAATAAATGTCTTTATACCTCTTTTGGATACATTTATAACCCAAGTAAATGAAAGGTTTTTAATTTATCAAGAAACACTTATCAATCTGCAGATATTACTTCCGCAAAAGCTCTCTGAACCTTTTTTAGATGGTGATAGAAAAAAAATAAAATATTTGGAATATTTTTATCATGAAGACATTAATGTATCTCATGATGCTTTATTAGCTGAATGCCAACTATGGTATAAAAGATTAACTATGGTTGATATAGTCCCAAAAAATGCTATGATGCTTTGCATCATTTCAAACATCTTTTAGATTATTTTCCCAATATATTGAAATTATTATATATATTAGCAACTCTTCCCATTAGGACTGCAACTAATGAGAGAACATTCTCTTCTTTAAGAAGATTCGTACCTAAGAAGTACAACTTCTGAAAGTAGGTTGAATGGTCTGGCCCTTTTGAATATTCATAGGCATTTGACGCCAAACAGGGATGAGATAATTAAAAAATTAGCTCCCTCCCAACGAAGATTGGATTTTACATTATAAAAATATAATGTTTCTATAATATTTTTTTGTGCTATCATTTTTTGTCTTATATATTTTTCTTTTACATAAAAAATATAATTATTCATATTTCCAACATTTAGATTTTTTATACTTTAAAATTTTAAAAGCTCAAAAAAATTTAAATTTCTATTATGGATTATTTATTTTATAGTCATCATATCCTGGTTATATCCACTTAATATTTTATAATTCAGATTTATTTAAAGTATTTATATGCCGCCGGTTATATTCGTTTAATATTTTTTAAATCAAATTTATTTTTATATATCGGTTTATAGATTTAATTTTTTATAATTCATATTAATTTAAATTTGTATATTAGAAATAGTTATTAGTCCTAATAAATTTATGCTTGATATTTTTAAATAACAATAATTTTATTTTAAAAAATTTTAATTATCCCCCCTCACACCAAATTCCTGCGTACGCTACTGGGCCCTCAACATATTAACAAAATGTCTAGTTGGATAGAATTTACAGAAATAAAAGAGAATGTAGATAAAACAATTTTTTAAATCTTTTTTCGGTTCCAATCCTGAACTTGAAATATATAATTTGCAGTGTTCTATATTTAGCGCGTTATTCCATAACTATTTTTTTTAGTATTGATAGCTTTAGTGTGCTACATTTTTTTAAAAAGAGCTCGTTACTAAATAAATAGCAAAAATTATTATAAAAATTTTATTAATTCTAAAATCATAATCTTTTTATTTTATCTGTACCAAAATTATTTTCATTATCAATGTCTACTGTCGACATTTAAAAAAAATTTTTTTTAAAAAATATATTTAACAATGCATATTTTTAAATGTAAATTTAACTAAATAAAATAAAAAGATTATGATTTTAGAATTAATTATAAAATTATTATAATAATTTTTGCTATTTATTTAGTAACGAGCTCTTTTTAAAAAAATGTAGCACGCTAAAGCTATCGATACTAAAAAAAATAGCTATGGAACAACGCGCTAAATATAGAACACTGCAAATTATATATTTCAAGTTCAGGATTGGAACCGAAAAAAGATTTAAAAAATTGTTTTATCTTCATTCTCTTTTATTTCTGTATATTCTATCCAACTAAACATTTTGTTAATATGTTGAGGGCCTGACAGTCATACCCATCAAGACAAAAAATGAATAATTGGAATCTAAAGATATTTAAATTAGCTTTTATTTGATACCCATATCGATATTTTGTGCTGATAAAAATATTCCTGACCTCCCAAGACCTAGACCCGCCTTCTATGAATGATTACTATTTTTACAATAAAAAAATATTTTTATTAGCTTTTATTTAATACCCATATCAATTAGACATATCTTATTTCATAAGGCCAAAAAAAACAACATTGAAAATTAATGAATAACAATATAAAAAACAAAACGCGTGGAAAACGCTTTTTTAAAAAGATTCTTCTATATCATGGTTCAAACGTAATAATACCGTAAAGTTCTTTATCCTTTAAAAAATTGAAATTTTAAAGGGATCCCTTTAAATCCCGTGAAAATCCCGGATAGTTATGATCCCTTTAAAAATTACGACATATGTATGATGGAAAAAAAACGTAAAGAATTGTTAAAAAAATTGACCTAAGATACAAATAAAGTAAAGATATCGCAAAAAGTTAGAAATAAAATAAGAAGGAATGACAAAAATAAATAAAAATTGAAGAAAAATTGAAAAATTTATAATTTTTTTTTAAAAAATTACGATTTTCAATTTTTGAATGGGAATTTTCCTTTTTTGATTGACACTTTTTCTTTTTTTGGGGAATTTTCCTTTTTCGATCGACACTTTTTTTTTGATTGGACCTCTTCCTTTTTGATTGAACCTTTTCCTTTTTTGTTTGACACTTTTCCTTTTTGATCGGACTTTTTCCTTTCTTTTTGGGAATTTTCCTTTTTTGATTGACACTTTTCCTTTTTTGATTGAACCTTTTCCTTTTTTGATCGGACATTTTCATGACTGAAACTTTTCCTTTTTTGATTGGGACTTTTCCTTTTTTAAATGGGAAACCCTGTAATAAATTCTGATAAGTTAACAACATGGTTGTCATAGCTATGACTGTAAATTAACCAACATCTATTATTTGTGTGGCTATGTAATTTAAGATTATTACAATTACTCTATTTTAGATGAGCAATAATGGTCAACTCTGTAGTCGTTTATATATCACTAAAAATGGAAGACTATCTTTTAGAAATATAATATCTCACAATAATTTTCTCGATTACTTATCTAGCTTCCATCATGTCATATAAGAGGAAGCTCTAATCACCATAGTGTTTTATCATTTGGATTGGTCGTTTATACTCTCTTCTTCAAGAATTGTTATTTTGTTCCCGAGGAAAAAAGAATTTTTTTTAAAATTATATGTTTTTTACCTAGTTAAAAGTTAATGATACTAGCAAGATGGTCTAAAACCGTTAGGTCTAGTAATAAATTGGCACTGCCATTATATTTTACTCCACGAGGAAAAAATTTATATTAGGCCTAGTTAAAATTATTGATACTAGAAAGATGTTCTTAAACCTTTAGGTCTTGTTATGAATTGGCTTGGCACTGCTGTTTTTACTCCACAAGAAAAATTATAAATTTTTTTAAGACATTGTTTTGAACTTATCTAAATGTTTATGCTATTAGGAAGATGTTCTAAAACCTTTGGGTTTAGTAATTAATTGGCACTGCCATTATATTTTACATATAAAAAAATAAATTGAGAAAATTTTTTGAAAATTTATCTTAAGCCTAGTTAAAAGTTTTTGATACTAGAAATATGTTCTTAAACCTTTGGGTCTTGTAATAAATTGGCCATGTTAATATATTCAACTTCACGAGAAAAAAAATTATAATTTTTTTAAGACGGTTTTCAATCCTTGTTAAATGTTTATAAAATATAAGATGTTTTAAACCTTTGGGTCTAGTAATTAATAGGCACTGCTATTACCATTTACTCCACAAGGAAAAAATAAATTGTGAAAATCTTTTAAAAATTTATCTTAAGCCTAGTTAAAAGTTTTTGATACTAGAAAAATGTTCTTAAACCTTTGGGTCTTGTAATAAATTGGCACTGCTGTTATATTTTACTCCACGAGGAAAAAAAATTGTCAATTTTCTTTTAAGACTTTGAAACCTAGTTAAATGTTTATGATATTAAGAAGATGTTCTAAAAATTTTTGGGTCTAGTAATTAATTGGCACTGCCATTATATTTTACTCCATAAGGAAAAAATAAATTGTGAAAATTTTTTAAAAATTTATCTTAAGTCTAATTAAAAGTTTTGATATAAGAAAGATGTTCTTAAATCTTTGGGTCTTGTAATTGGCACTGTTGTTATATTTTCCTCCATGAGGAAAAAAATTTATGAATTTTTTAAGACGTTGTTTTAAACCTAGTTAATTGTTTATGATATTAGGAAAATGTTCTGAAACCTTTAGGTCAAAAAATAAATTTGCACTGTATTTTACTCCACAAGGAAAAAATAAATTGTGAAAATTTTTTAAAAATTTATCTTAAGCCTAGTTAAAAGTTTTTGATACTAGAAAGATGTTCTTAAACCTTTGGGTCTTATAATAAATTGACACTGCTGTTACATTTTACTCCACAAGGAAAAAATTGTGAATTTTTTTAAGATGTTGTTATAAACCTAGTTCAGTGGCGTAGCCAGGATTTTATCATGGGGGGGGGGGGGGGGGGGGGGGTTGCCCTCCAAACCTCCTATTTTTTTAACACTTAATTGCTTATATTTTTGGATTTGTTAAATTGTTTTATATTTTCATATAACAAAATTTTAGGCTATTTTATTTTATATTTTACATTCCTTTATTTAATCATATATATATTTTTATTAATTAAAATATTTTCAAAATGTTGATATTTTATATAATACAGATTTTAATATTAAAAATTATAATGTATAAAGACTCTATTTTAAAAAAAGTAATTTTTTATAATTATATAAAATATGTGAAATTCTTATGCAAATAATGGTATTTAAAAAAATATGATGATATTATCTTATAAATAATACTTTTTTTACAAAAAAAAAAGAAATCTTATTGCTATTTTTTGATTTGAATTTAAAAAGAGAGATCTACTTTTCTCAGAGATTTTGCTAATTCATCTAGAATCAAATTTTTATCTAAAATAATCTCCTTGTTAATATTCAATAGGGCTAATCCATTTAAACGTTTTTCACCGGTTGTGTTTCTTAAATAGGTTTTTAACCTTTTTAAAGTTGAAAAAGATCTTTCATTAATGCAGGTACTAATTGGCAAGGTAGTTAAAATTAATGATGTTTTGATATTAGGCAGGGAATCTAAAATGCAAATACACATGGAAAGGGCCTACAGAGCATTTTTTGGTCTCAAAAAATACCCTATTCTGTCAAGATTTTTATACCAAAATTCGACATCACAAAGTAACTTATCATATGAACCTACTAAATCATCAGCATAAAACTCTGAGATTTTTTTAATATCCTCTCGTGTTTCAAGTGTAATCAACAGTTTAGACTCAACCGGCAAAAGAAAATAAAAGTCAAGTGTAATCAACAGTTTAGACTCAACCGGCAAAAGAAAATAAAAGCTTTGAAAATATAATTATGACTAATAAATCTTTCTTTTAATTGAAATAAAAATGTATCAATAAGAGGAATAAAAATGTTTATTTTATAAAAATCCTCAATCGTAGATGCATCAATATTTGATCGATTGGATTGTCTAGAGACTACTCTAGATTTAAAAATTTCAATTCCAAACATATTAGCAATCTCCTTTACTTTTTCATATATTTCATGAAATTTTTCATCCACATTCTCTCTGATATTAATCTCCCTTAAATCCAAATCAATTTTTTGTAGCATTTTGCTAAAATCATATGTATAATTAAATAAAATATAAACATATTGAATTGAAATTTAAAACTGTGGCTTAATAATAGCCTGCAAAAGATTTTCGGCATCTGCTGAATCTTTTTCCTTGCTTGATATATAAAATTCTAGTGCTGCAAAGACAACATCATATATTTCAATAAAGAGTTTCACCAACTCTTGTCTTTCGATGAATCTAGTCGGACAAAATCTTTAGTTTTTTTTGATTTTTTAAGTCAATATCATGATACGTTTGAATAAATAACTCCTTTTTTTGGGTGGTGTGAAATAGCTGCAAACCAATAAATATAAAAATAATCAAATGTGTATATCTATTATTATTTATAATAAATTTAAAACATAAAAATCAAGCGTTTATTAAGAATTTATTAAATTAAAATTAAAAAAAATAAATTAAAAAAATAAAATTAAAAAAAAAAAATTTTTTTTTAATTTTTCATAGGGGGGAGGGGGGGGGGGGGGGGGGGGGTTGAACCTTCCCTATGCCTACGCCACTGACCTAGTTAAATGTTTGTGATTGTAGAAAGATGTTCTAAAACCTTTGGGTCTAGTAATGAATTGGCTCTCCCACTATATTCTATTCCACAGAACTAAATTATAAATTTTTTTAAAATTTTTGTCTTAAACATAGTTTAAAATATATGATACTAAAAAAATGTTCAAAATCTTTTGGGTTTAATAATAAATTAGCACTGTTATTATATCTTAGTCTACGAGGAAAAAAAAATACGAAAATTCATTAAAAATTTGCTTTAAGTTTTTAGTTAAAAGTTTTTGATACAAGGAAGAGGTTCTAAAACCTTTGAGTCTAGCAATGTATTGGCACTGCCATTATATTTTACCCAATGAGGGAAAAATTATGAAATCTTTTTTAAAGTTTGTTTTAAGCCTAGTTAAGTATTTTACAGTAAAAAGGTGCTCAAAAGTTTAGTAATAAATTGGCACTAGCATTATATTTTACTCCACGAGAAAAAATTAATTATCATAATTTTTTAAAATTTTGTTTTAAGCTTAATTAAAATTTTTTGACACTAAAAAATGTTCAAAAACCTTTGGTTCTAGTATTAAATTAGCACTGCTATTTTATTTTACCCCACGAGAAAAAATAAATTATCGCGAGAAAAAATAAATTATTTAATTTTTTTTAAATTTATTTTAAGCCTATTTATATGTTTTTGTTACTATAAAGATGTTCTAAAACATTTGAGTTCAAAGAAATTTCTAGTTCTAATATTTTTTAAACCCCGCGTAAAATGTAGAAATAAAATTAATTATATTTTGAGCAAGGTTCATATAGTATTAAACCCACATGCTATTCCATTTTATTCCACGATGAAAGTTAAAATATAAATATTTTTAAAAACATTTTTATGAGACTATTTAAAAGTTTTTGATACTATAATTTTTTTTAAAGCCTTTGATTTCATCGAGAGATTCCCATTGACATTATTTTTTATAATTTCTTGCGTTAAAATTTTTAAATATTAAAAAAATATATTTGAGCCCAATGCTAAGTTTGGGTCTAGTAATAAGTTGTCACTATCATTATATTTTAATCCACAAGATAATTAAAAATTTGAAAAATTTTACCAACTTTGTTTTGTGCCTAATGAAAAGTTTTTGATATTAGAAAAAAGTTCCAAAAGCCCTAGTGTTAAGGATAAATTAATAATGCTATTATTTTTTATTTTTTTTTTTAACTTGAATTTAATTTAAAATTTGGTATTAGAAATGAGTGGTATACCATTTGAAACTTATTAATGGATTTATAGTGGAAAAGAAAAGCCTGGGGAAGTTGATTAGTCATCCCATATTAAAATTTAAGACACTTGGATATATAAATTTATCCTAAAATAGATCTTAAATCGTCCATCTATATGCTACAAATATTTTGAATACAAATTTTTTATATAAAATTTGGAAAATGTTTGTAAGACAAATAATTTTAACAAAATTATCGTAATTTCTGATTTTTACAAAAATTAATGATGAATTTTACAAACATATATGATGTCAGAAAAGGAATGATTAAAAATTATAGCAAAATAAAATTAAGTACGACAAAAATAGTTTCCAAAAGAAAGATAAGGACAAGATATTGATATCTTGTTTGGGGAGATTGTTATACCCCCTATTTTTTTCTATTCTCCAGAATACTCCAAAATAAATGGTCTAAAAGCATTGAAGAAATGGGTAAAAAATTTTAAAAATAACGATAAATCCACAAAAAGATGTATACTGTATCTATTTTAATTTTACTTTAATTTGTCCTCTTAAAAAAATATTTTTTAATATTTTTTTTATGTATATTTATTATTTCTTAATTCACTCAGCTTGATTATCAACAACTTATTATCATAAAAATATAATGAATTTTTTATTTCCTTATTTCATTTCTTAAAATGTATGAAGCCTTAAAATCGTACTTTCTTTCAATTAACAAATCCAACAATTATCAGAAATTTTTGGAATTGATTTAAAAAACGCATATGTGATTTGCCCATTCCTTGATGTATAATTCATTAAAAATGGACAAAAAATTCAAGTCGATGCTTTAAGAGATATGTTATAGGCATTGCATGTAATGAGTTGCTCTTAGGTCAGAATCTCTAGAATAAATGGATGGAAATAAAAATTCCAAGTAGTCACATTTAGAAAAGTCTATATAAGCTTTGAATATAAAAATTTTTTTTTAAGTTAAGTTGTTTAACCTCAGACAAGTTTATAGATAAAAATAATCAAAATTAATTAATAAAAAATTAGACATCTGACAAGGATTACTGCTAATCAGGTAGTGTTGTAAACGAACGCGTTTATAAAGAACGCGTTCAAAACGAACGCGTTCGTGAAAGAAGTTCGTTTTTTTGAAAAAAATGATGAACGGCCTTCCTTTTATTATTGACGAACTTTGAACGTGAACGCGTTCTTTTTTTATGACGAACGCGTTTGAATTTAACGTTCGTTCAATTTTAAAAATACTTTTTATTTTTATTTATTTGAAAAATTTAATATTAATCCGAATTTTTTAAAAAAATGTATTATTTATATTTTTTAATCAGCTGTATTTCCTTTTCACATTTATTTTTTTAATACGCCATTATTATAATTTATTAATTTGAATATTTTTGTTTATATTTTAATTTAATAGATTAGCATAAACATGGATATTTAATCCATCATCTGATTCTGAAAATCCAAAATCAGATGAATTATCATTAACATGGCCAAATATGATAAATGTTTTACAGTAACATCCTATATTGAAGGAACTAATTCAATGCTTACCAAGTGTAAAATGTGCCCAAAAAGTATTATATTGTCAAAATCTTCAGGTTCCAATTTAAAACGACATTTGATTGTAATATTAATTATTTTATATAATATAATATAACTAAGTAAAATCATTAAATTTAAAGAAAAAATGCATTTGAGTTATTTGACCCCAACAATAACGATAGTTATTTTAAAATTAAAAAAAAATTAGTGGCCTCAAATATGGTCAATTCGCCGTATTAAATGGGATTAATAAAAAATATTAAACTTATCACTCTCAATTAATTACATACATTGTTAAAGAAACACATAATTTTGAAAATATCCTAAATATTATGTATAAAAAATATCATCATGCTTTTAAAGAATTGTATAAATACTAGCAGCAGCCATCATAATTAGGGTACCAACGGGTTTTTGTGTGGCCTCTTTCTCTACATTAAAGAGAGTTCTATCTAACAGCAGAGAGTCGATGAAAGATCAACTTAAGCAAAATTTAGTATTAATAGCTTATGAAAAAAATAACACAAAACTTTAATTCATTTATGTTAAAATTTATAAATAAAAATCGTCGTATTATATTTATTATTTGTATATTCGTATTATAGTATTATTTTGTATTCATATTATATTAAATAGCAAAATATATCTATGAATGCTTAATTATTTGTTTAATTTTAAAAAAATAGTGGCCCCCTCAAGTAAGCAGCTAACCCCCCTCGCTTAAAATTCCTGGCTACGGCCCTAAGTTTAGTACTAAATAGGTTATTGGTGTTTCATATTGCGGTCACTAATCAATTTTATGAAATAATAGGTTAAAGCAATGTATCTGCTAAAGCACTTTCTTTTTGATAATTAGCATCAATTTTGAATAATGGATTAACACCATTACGTTCATAGTCGTGTAGCAATTTACTAAACAAATACCACATTTTATAAAATCGTCTATGTCCATCATTCCCCAAAATTATCATTCTTTCCTCTACACCGAACCTTTTGTCTAAATACATTTGTGCTTACCGTCCAAGTAGAAATATAAACGAACCAATATTAGTTTTAAAGATTTTAATGCAGAAATGTCAGAAGTATAAAATACCTTTTTACTTTATTTTTATCGACTTTAAACGTGCTTTTGATAATGTTAACCATGATGCGCCATGGAAGATTTTAACCGAATGTAGCATTGACTAATATTATTAGGATCCATAAAACACATTATAGCAGTCTTTTTGCCTCCTTTAAAATTAATAATAAGGTTTCTCCATTTTTTAGGACAAAGAAAGGGGTAAAACAAGGGTGTGTTCATTCCCCACATTTGTTGTATATACTCATGAATAAAATCATAGTAGATACGCTGGGTACTGCAAATCTCTTAGAATTAAGGTCCAATCAGTCGTGCTTCTTGGAAAATAGGGTGATATGTTATGCTGATGACATAGTATTGATAACAAAAAGTTTGGAAGATACCCAAAATTTGATCTTTATATTGAACTCCTTTAGTCTTAAGGTTGGCTTGGGTATAAACTTTGATAAAACAGTGGTAATGCCCTCGTCTCAAGCGCCCCTTCTGAATAATTTGGTGGTTGGAGGAAAGTTGGTTAAGGTGGTGAAATCCTTCAAATATCTATGTGTAACCATTGACAATAAAGGTAGTTGTAAAGAGGAAATAAAAATCCGTGTACAAAATGCTAGAGCAGCTTTTATAAATTTTTCAAACTGTGGAAAGCTAGGGAGATATCCGTTTTTACTAGACTCCGTATTTTCAACTCAACTATCATTCCGATTCACTTTTATGGCGGTGATACATGGGAGATTACCAAGACCGAAACTAGGAAATTACAAACGTTTGTAAATAAATGTATAAGAATAATAAATGGCATCTTCTACCCTAATATTATCTCGAATGAAAACCTTTAGAAGATTTCTAACATACCCAAGTATACGTGTCTTTAAAAAAGAAGCGCCTTACTTTCTTTGCCCATATTTTGAGAAACCATAGTAACAATAGCCTCGTTATTGATGCCATCAATTAGTTATACTCCTTTAAAATGGAAAACATATTGCAAATATAAGACATGGTTCTATAGAGCCTTGAAGGACATAATGAATCTAAACTTAAATTTGAAATAGTTTCTAAGGCTAAATAAAAACAAAAAATATATAAAGAAATTAATAAAAATTAAATCGAACTACCTAAATCTCTCATAAATTTTTTTTTCTGGATTCATGTTATTTAATCTCTTTATTTCTCAATTTACCTCCTGACTTTGTCTTTCACCTTTTCTGTGAATTACTTTCTTCACTGACATTAGCTTTTATCATTGATTTAATGTACTAATTTAAATCGGTCCGTCACATACATTTAATTACATATATAATGTCTTAGGTGTTGTTGTACTTCCTATATTTTCCCATTATATAAGTTAATCTATGTTCATGGCATTGAGAAATAGTTTGTGATTTGTGTTTCTTGTGTGGGCTAGAATTAACTTCGGCTCTTTTTAATATTATACTTAGTTTTAGGTATGTTTTGTATTTTTCCATAGATTTAAATGTTTCTGGGGTAGAAGATATTCTTTTGTTTATGAGACATTTATTGTTTGTAGTCATCTATTTCTATTTATTTTTTTTCTTTTCCCAGTTTTTGATCTCTAGCATGTCCGTCCCCTCTATGGACTAATATAGAAATTGTGGATTCCTCAGTCTAGAAAATACCGATTTCTCTCGTATCTTCCATACTTTTTTTAAAAGTTTCCACTCGCCTTTGTATTCTTATTTTTCTTTTACTTTGCAACTACTATAATTATTAAGTGTAATCCCTAAATACCTTTGGCGACTACATTGTTCTAACTATAAGTTTTTGAAGTGGTTACATGTTTTTTCTTGGGAAAAATAAGGAGAAAAACTGTGTTTTTTATTTTATTATCTTTTTTCTTTATTATTGCTAGTTAACTATGAATTAAAGTCTTTAACTTTTTTCTTCTTTTTCAAAACATTACGTCTCATTTGAGCCTACATATAATACATCGGTCATTCCCAGTGTTTCTCTTTTTTTTTTATGATTTATTATTAGGAGTGGCTAGAGTTTAGCCTTGTTTTACTTCTTTCTTTACCTTGGAGGTAAGGGATATTCTTCGTCATTGATTTCGAAGTCTCCAAACATGTATTAGTGGTTTTCTAAATCTGGAAGATGTTGGAGTCTTCCCATTTTCTGACAACGAAGCTGCATGGTTAACTTTATCAATAGGCTATAATCTACAAATGTGAAGTAGAAGGGTGTTTGTACTTACTTTTCTGCATGATTATTTTTCTGAACTAATTTTGGCTCCAGTATATTTTTTTTTGGCCTGTATAAACATATGTATTTTCTGGGTTAAAAAGATGAGGTGTAGGTGATATGCTTGTGGTTTTTTTGAGTGAACTTTAAAAATATTTTTTTCATACTGCAGGATGTGAAGGTTATATCTCAGTAACCCTTTAATTTCTATGGTCTTTCTTTTTTTTGGGTAGTTACTTAGGTAGGATTTGTTCCATCCCACTGCAGTAGTTCCATTCTCCCATATTTTATTAAAAGAGGGCAAATAGGTAGCGAGATATTGTTGTAGGTGCAATTTTTGGATATTCTGCTGTGATATTATCTAGCCCCGGAGTTTTGTTTTCCCTTATTTATTTTTTTTGACTTGTTATTTCATTTATGGAGAAACCAGTCGAAAGGGGGGCGAGGTTTGTAATTATGTTTGTTGGTAGAGTTTTTTTCCCGTTAGTGATAGGCTATCATATAACAATCAAGCCATAATGCCTTTTGTTAATCCTGGTCAACAATTACATTTCTATTTCCTAAAACTTAGAGAGCAGGTTCCTATTTCTGCGTCATAGTTCCTTTGTCAATATCAAAGACCTTTTTCGCTATACAATCTGTCTATCACTTCGTAGAGTTTTTGTTTTCTGGAAAAAAAACCTTCGTTGTGTGGTGCTGGATAGTCCTAAACTTTTTGCTGACTAATTTTTGTCTATTCACTGAAATTTTCACCTATAAACAATTTGCGGTAAACCGATTAAGTAAATTCGAAATTCAATTGATATGAACACATTCTCAATTATTGATAGTAATTACTAAGGCTTACATTAAAGATGTTAAACTTAAAATTAGCCACCCCTCACCCTTAAAGTAATTAAATTATTTTTGCAGTTCTTGGGTGTAGGCTTTTGTTTTCCCCAATTCTTTTTGTTTATTAACCTATAAACGTTTAAGCAACAGTTATCGGACTGTTGCGCGTACAAGTATGTGCGGCTTGCCCACAAACGTGTGAAGGTCTCGGGATCCTCATTTTTCTCCCCTTATTTAACTATCCAGTTTGATGGATTTTTGAGGAAAACCTAAAGCAGCTCTGTTGTATCCACAACCAGAGGGTGAAAACGCTTTTTATCACATATCACGTAAACCAGTTATCCAAGATATAATTAGAATCGGAATGTGAGAGTAATAATGCTACACAGGGAGAATACAATTTCAAATATAAATCAAACATTAAATGGAAAATTTATGCCCAAGATGAACATATCAATAATAAAATTACTGTAGTGCTGAATGCCAAAAACATATAAGTGGCTTTATACTCTTAATCTAATTTCACCAGTGGCGTTGCTAAGGGGGCGCAGGGGCTCGAGCTTCCTGAAAAATTTGAATAGCCCCTTAAGCAAAAATTTATTTTTAATGACTCCTTATTATCCCCTTGAACTAAGAATATATAGTTTTAATTGCTCCCCGAACAATTTCTTTTATAATTCTATTGAGTAATATATAGATTTAATTTTATTTTTTAAAATTAATAAGACTATCTAAATTTTTATCAAATGAAATTTTAATTATTAGATTAGATTAATACATAAATTATATTTTCTATGTCAACTTGCGATCAAATTCTGTGTTAAAAATATATCAATATCACTCACTAATATTAATTTAGCATTAACAGTTGAATCTTAATTGACTTTTATTATTTAAATTATTATATAACCCTAATTAAATTAATATAATCATTTATTGAATTAACAAATTTAATTGTAACTAGCCGAGTTTAACATCACAAATCAACTATATTATTGATTTTTAAATTTAATTATTATGTCTCTTTCTAAAATTATTTTGAAGGTCCAAAATAACTATAAGAGATATATTTATAAAAAGTAAGTAGACATTTAGTTTATAATCCTCTATTATATATATTTATTTATAAAATATTAAGTAAAATGCCACTTTTACAGAAGTATTTGACAGTTATATAATATATTACAGTTCATATTTTTAAAATTTTACTAATCAATGTTTTTGATAATAAATATAAGTAACAATTTGCATTCAGCTATTTAACGCCATCTATTTATTTAAAATATTATAATTAAACGTCTTATTATTCATCCCACAATGGATGTAATAAATGGATGTAATAAATTCAGTAACCAAGCCTCCATAGAAGCAAGGGAAGCATTGCTTCCCTTGAAATTTTTCTTACAAAATTTTTAAATAAACTTAATATAATCTTTGTACTATGCTAAATAAACTAAACTGACTTCGTTAATAAAATTAATATAATTTTTATACGTTAAAAAGATTAATATAATTTTTATAACGTTAAAAAGAATAATATAATTTTTATAACGTTAAAAAATTAATATTATTTTTACTATATTAAGAAATGCTATTATTTTTACTACGTTAAAAAAGTTACTATTATTTTTACTACGTTAAAAAATTAATTTACTATTATTTATACTACGTTTAAAAAAATATACATGATGGAAGCAAATTTAATATTGTTTATTTTTTTTAATAAATAAAGAGAAAATCATGCCATGGTATTGTGTAATTTTACCATTATAAAATATTCATTGGGGAAGCAAATAAAAAAATGCTTATTTTTTTAATAAATAAAAGAAAAAGAAAATTTTTTATATAATATTTTTTCCTTACTTTTGTAAAATAAAAAAAATTTCGTTTTTACAATCCTTAATTAATGTTTCATAATTGTAATAGTATTATTGAAAATTTATTAACATTATCATTTAGCACAAGAAATTTTGATGCGAAAAAATTGATTATTGAAAAAGGAAGACCAAAACCAATTTTACAAAACTTAAAAAAAGAAATCAAAACTTTCCGTAATTTTTCTATCGATAAATATGAAAAATATGAATGGCTCACTGGATATGAATTTTCTAATTCTCTATATTGTTGGTCATGCCCAAAGTTGGGCAATATCGAGAATACTTGTATCTAAGATACAAGATTCTTTTGTATCTTGTACTCAGTATCTTATTCACATTTTTTAATAAGATAATAGTATCTGTATCTAAGATCCTTTATTTTGAAAAGATTCTTGTATTTCTTTAAAAAGATACAGATACAGATTCTTTTTAATATTCATGTTTAAAACATTTACATATCACACAATGTTACTTTATTTTCTACGTGAAATCTTGTATTATTTTCTTTATTTTTTCCCGCTATATTTTAAATATATTGTTAACCAAAATTAGTTGGAAATTTTACAGGTCACAAAGATAGATAGATTAAAAATAGCAACACCAAAACTAAATAAGAGAAGGATATATTTTATATGCAATATTTTTTAATTTGTAGAATGTTTAACAATCATAGTAGTGAAGATGAAATTACGGAGATAGGTTCTCCTGAATCACCGAATCTTAAAATTCTAAATAGAAAATTTTATAAAGTAATTCATGTGAAAATGAACAAGGTACAAGCTGAATGTCAAAATTGCACAAGTAAAAAAGTTATTAAAGTTCAACAAACTCCTTTACAATTGTTAAACATATTAAAGTATATTATACATTTTTATTTAATAATTATTAACATAATAATGCCTATACTTAAGTCCGTCTTAGATAATTGTTATTAAATTTTTTTATAGAAGATGGTTGATTATCAAATTAAAATCATTTTGTATATATATTTTTTAGGGGTGTATAGATACCACTTTTTGAAGGCCGATTCGATATTCACGATATTAAATTGCCGATATCATATCTAATTTTGTATTCTGTAAAGATACCGTTTTAATTTTTAATATACTTTTTATTGGTATAACATCTATAATTTAATTATACCATAATTTATGTCATTTAAATATATTATAATGATTAGTTATAGTTTATATTCAATTCAATTGCAATTCTAAAAGTATATAAAATATTTTTATTGTTAAATCACTTTTATATAATAAGTAATAACATTAATCTATTTACATAATAATTAATAAACAATTATATTAAGAAATTTGAAATAAATATTTAAAATAATATTTAACATTAATATATCGAAGATTTCTTTTTAGAAATACCAATATTTCCAATTTATCAGAGGTCAGCTTGCGGCGATAATAACTGTCAATATCACCAGCTTCACTAAAAACTGATTCTGAAGAGAATCTCGCACACTTTTATAAACAGAATGCGCAAAAAAAATAACAATGCAGAATGTTTATTAATTAATTATTATTATTAAAAAAATATACATAAAAATGGATTTTGATTTTATTTATAAAAATAAATGATTTTAGATATAACATTTTGTAAAATTTTATAACATTTTATTTTTGTTAAAGAAGCGATTTTATATCGGATAAAATTTTATAATATTGGCCGATAACGGATATTTTAAAATGTGTGAAATCGGCCTGATCCGATCCGTTAAAAAATATCGGCACATCACTAATATATTTTATATATAATTATTTTAGCAAGTTCTTATTAGAGGATATATTTAAGCTACAATTGATATATATTAGATAATTTTAAAAGGCTCTTAATAAAATAATTATAATAAGGTAGAATTTAACTTTATTAGTCACTTTTATTTCTTTATGAGTAAAATTACATTACAGTATTTATTTACAAAATTTAATCAATTTAAAATGCATTAGAAAAATTGTTATGTATTTAATAATTATAATATAATGTTGTACATTATTTTCATATTTTTTATATATAATTAATGATTTTGCAAGAAATATATAAAAAAAATTTGAAAAGAGATATAAATGATATTTATATATATGATATTACAAACGCAAGAATTAATAAGTAATATTAGAAAATAAACTAATTTAAAAAATACATAAATATCACAAACAAGTAATGATAAATACTTATTAAAGATAATGAATAAAATAAAACTAGTATATTTTTTTAGAGATTCCATTTAGCCATATACTCCGAATATAAGCTATATTTAAAACAACACTTCTTCACAAATAAATAATAAAAAACTGTATTTTATAAACTATTCGGTAATGATTTAATAGTATCTTGTATTTAAGATACTGTAATTTAGTAAAAGATACAAGTATATTTTATCTTGTATCTTTTTGATATTTTGAATAAGATACTAGTATCTGTATCTAAGATTCATTTTTTTATAAAGAATATGTATCTGTATCTAGATTTTTTTTTTGGAATTATTCCCAAAGTAAAAATATGTTTGGAATGATAAAGGATTTTCGGATATAAATAATTTTTCAAAGGCAGTTAAATAGCAAAGAATCAACCGCTCATTTGCAGTCGATGATTCAATTAAAAACATTTGGCCAAAATCGTATTGAAAATATGATAGATTCGATGCGCAAAATATCAATCGAACAGATTAATTCTAAAGTCAAATCAAATAGAGAAATATTGAAAATAATGATCAACTCTATATGTTTTCTTGGAATTCAGGAGCTCGTATTCCGTGGTGATGATTAATCTCTAATTCAGTAAATAGAGGAAATTATATTGTATTAATTTATTTGTTCACGGAAGAAAATTTACTATTTAAACATCATTTAGAAATAGTGCAGTTTTTATTGTACTATCAAGCAATATTCAAAATATTTAATTAATTCTATTTCATATGTCCAGCGTCTACATGAGCGGGAGGGGTAGGAACAGTTTGCATCCTATATGAGGGGGGGGGGTAGGCTGCTTTAATGGGGGTAATATAAATTTTTTAGAGGGTTATCTACTAAATTTGAGATGAAATAAAAATTTATTGCTGCAAAAATTAATACTTTTATTATAGAATTATTATAATACAATTCACCGACCAAATCTATATATTGCAAACAATCATACACATTGTTTTCCAAATAAAACTTTCTGCTATTTTTTAGGGAGGTAGGTAAAGGTTTTTGAAGGGGGTTTGCATCCAGTAAAAATCCTGTCATGTAGACGCTGCATATGTCTTACACCAAAAAATATTAAATTCGTCGATATTGTTAGATATTAGTAAATTCCAGATAATCAATTTCCCAAAATATTAATTAGAAAATTTAAACGACACTTCTTCTCAATTTTTTGACTTACACAAACTGGAAACCGAATTAAGTGTTTCGGGATGTTAAATTTAGAAAGAAAAATAATGTTAATGAAATACTTGAATTTTTAATATGCACCTATTTGATGAAAAGTTTTAAAGAGTTTTTTAAATTATGCAAATTCATTTTAACTTTGGCTTCAACAAGAGCAAGTGCAGAACGGGATTTTTCATCTTTAAAAAGAATCAAATCTTATTGCAGAAATAGGATGAGCCAAAATCTATTATCAAATCTCTCTTTGATTTCTATTGAAAAAAAATTATTAAAAAATTTAAAATCTAGCGATTACTTTTATAATGCAGTACTTGATCATTTTACTCAAAAACAAAGACGAATACCACTTATTTATAAATCTTAATGTTTTTATGGTTTGAGTTTGACTAAAATAAAAATATTTTTTGATTGCTTCCCTAGTAGTAAACTTGACGCTTCGTCACTAAATAAATTAGATATCTTTTCTTCTTTTTTTTCGTGTTTTTAGGAAAGCTATTTTTTTTCCTTTGAAAAAAAGTTTTGAAAATTTTTAATACGAATATATTTAGATTTTATTACAAATTACTATTATTTTAAGATACCAACTAAAGATGGTGCGACAATAATATATAAAATTTTAATTGCTTTCATGATATCACTCTGATTCTTATTTTTAGTTACAACATGTTTCATTTCTAATATGTCATCCTTGCCGTGTAAATAACTCAAGGCTTTAATATATTGGCATAATTTCTTCTAAAGATTTTTAGTGATTTTGTTTCATCAATTCTAACATAATAAATTCTGATATGGGTTACCATCGTGAGTGTCATAGCTATGACTGTAAATTAACCAGCATCTATTATTTGTGTGGCTATGTAATTAGATTATTACCACAGCTGCTGAGAGCATATGATGGCATCATATCTAAAATATGTAATAATGGTCAACTGTGTAGTCGTTTATATATCATTAAAATTTGAATATAATCTTTTAAAAATTTAATATCTCACAATAATTTTCTCGATTACTTATCTAGCTTCCATCATGTCATCTAAGAGGAAGCTCTAACTACCATATAGTTTTATGATTTGGATTGGTCGTTTCGTTTATATTCTCTTCAAGAATTGTTAATTTGGTAAGTATAAATTTTTTCTTATTAGTCCATTATATAAAACATTGTCTAAAATGGTAACAGAATGTTATATTAGTTTCATGACCTTTTGTCAATGTAAGTTGCTAAGAATTATATAGCCTTATGTGGTTTTTAAAAACCATTATCAATTGAGGCATATGTATGAATTAACCTTTTTTTATCACTTGTAATTCTTTAGACGCAAAATTTTTTTATATCAACCATTGAAAATATTTTATACTGTAATAGATTTTATATTAAAAAATATTATTTTTAGATATGTCTTGTATTGTTTTAATTATTTATATGTTAGTTTATTTTCTATGCAAAATATAATAAATGACAAAATATGAAATTCAGAATAATTGTTTAGTTAGCAAATTTTAAAAAAGTATAATATGTTAATATAAAACCCGGCCGCAAGTTAAGGGAATGGGGAGCGAACCCCATAAAAAATTTTAGTTGAGCACCCTGAGATTGTAAAGGCTAGCGACGTCCCTGAATTTCATCAAGGATCTAAAAGTATATTATATAATTTTACTTAAATCACATTTATAATTATATTCATTTCATATCCAATACTTAAATTTTTTATTAATTTCTGAATATTTATATTTTAAAAAAATGATAAAACACTAAAATATTAAAACAGTATATAAAAACCAATGATATATTGATAAAAATATATAAGATAAATAAATACATTAACCTATGGTAACTAGATGATGGCATAATTTGCGGTAATTCATATCAGATAAGCAAAGCCCTTAGCCACCTTGAAACAGAATGTATTAAAATTGGTTTAGAATTAAACAAAACCAAAACAGAAATATGCTCCCTCAACCCCGAGATACCCTTTGATTTATTTAAAGTTACACTGATATGATGACCTCCATTTTACTTAATAATATATCATAAAAAATTATAGATAAAATTTTTTCTGAGATGCAAAACCTGGAAAAGTTCATCAACCATATTCCATCGCATTAACTTTTTTTACTTATTAAAAAGGTGTTTATATCTACCCAAAATCTCGTTTTTCACTCATTCTCCTCATCCACCGCCTCAAAATTTTTCAATCAACACAATATTCGCTTAAAAACCTTTATAGAAGGGATCCTCAACCTTTCATTATCAGCCTTTAATTGGCACCTTGCCCAATTACCTGCTAAACTAGGTGGTATCGACCTGATTCCCTTCTTTATTTATCTCAAATCGCCTATCCCTCAATTCTGCGATCTCATTATTCATAACTCCCAATGATGATCTTCTAACAGCAGCAATAGAACGATGGAATCCACTTATTCCAGACGGTTATACATTTCCAACCGAAATTTCCAACAAATCTATCATCGAACCCCTAATTAAGAAACTACAAAATAGCCTTAACCCTACCGATATACAACTATTACAATCCAACGATAAATATGGCGGGCATGAATGGCTCGAAGCACTTCCAAGCCAAACCTTAGATAATCTCTTAACCAATTACCAACTGAATACCCGTTCAACCTAATGCCCGACACGGCCTAAACTGCACCCGCAACCAAGGTCGCCATCTCCAGCATAAAGCAATAAATAAAATCATCTATAGCGCTTTTAATAAGGCTAAAATGCCCAACATCCTCGAACCAACCAACCTTTCATTACAGGACGACCTCAGACCGGACGTTTTAACCTGTACCCCCTTGTCTAACGGCCTTATTTGGGACGCAACCTGCGTCTTCTCTTACCTTCATCAATTAATTCAAACCCCCTTACTTCAAAATTAAATAACTTTATATTTCAGCCAATAGTCATATCAACTAACGGCAATTTTCCCCAGTCTACATATTTTTTTTAAAAAACTTTATCGTGGAAAATTTTTAAAATGAAAATCGCGAATCCATATTTTTTAAACAAAAACCTAGAAATTTTTAACACAATTATACTTGTTTTTTAGGTACATATTCATTATTAAAATAAGCTCTTTTAGGAGCCCTCTGATACTTATAATATATATATATACTTATTTTTATTTAGTAATCTAATATATTTTTATTATATCCAATATCGTTCATTTATTTGCTAAATTTATAATTTTTAAAATAAATTTTTATATTAACGATAAAATTATCTAGAATTGAAAAAACTATTAAATCCTAAAGTATAATAGTAAAAATATCTTTTTTTGTTTCATTGATAGACGTCATCTAAAATTATATGAATTAATCATAAAGTATTAAACAGAAAATAGGGAAATTGTGAAAACTGCAAAACACTAACCTTAAAATCCCTAAGTTTCAAATAAAAAGAATATCTCAGCAAATTTAATTTTATAGTTTTCTCATATCCTTTTTTACTTGTCTATTTATTAGAACAATGAATTATCACTAATTCAAAAAATTCTCAAAAATATTTACCAAAAAGTTGTTAAGCACTTCAAATATAAAGCTGATTATTTAAAACAGATATTTTTGTATCTTAAATAGAATATTTTAAGAAGCATCTGTATCCGGATACAATTTTCTGAAAATATGCCTAACCCTGGGCCCCATTAAGATTTCGCATTGGGTGTATAAAATGTACTATATGTTATTTCTATCATAAATAAAACACATAAGTAATTGAATAGGTATGAAAAAAAATTTATGCAAAGGGGTATTCAATTATCACTTTTAAACATCATTGTAATAATTTAAAGTCATTTTTTTCTTTTTGATTATTTTATATAAATAACTATTCTTTACTTTTATACTTAAATTTTTATGTTGCCTTAATGAATTTACTAAATAATGGAAGGACTCTAAAATGAACGTGTCGAAAATTAGTGAATTTATTTCTTCTAATACTATCGAAGCCACCATTTATTCATGATGAAGGGAAACCACCCTTATTACCACTGAGCTAGCTAGCATTTCTAGTGTTGTAAACGAACGCGTTCATTACGAAGTTCGTTTTTTTGAAAAAAATAATGAACGGCGTTCCTTTTATTCTTGACGAACTTTGAACGTGAACGCGTTCCTTTTTTATGACGAACGCGTTCGAATTTAACGTTCGTTCAATTTTAAAAATACTTTTTATTTTTATTTATTTGAAAAATTTAATATTTCCGAATTTTTTTTTTAAAAAGTATTATTTATATTTTTTTAATCGGCTGTATTTCCTTTTCACATTTCAATTTTTTAACACATAGTTTATTAATTTGAATATTGTTTATATTTTAATTTAATAGATTAGCATAAGCATGGATATTATTATTTAATAACTCATCATCTGATTCTGAAAATTCAAAATCAGATGAATTATCATTACCATGTCCAAATATGATAAATGTTTTACAGAAACATCCTAGGAACTAATTCAATGCTTACCAAGTGTAAAATGTGGCCAAAAAGTATTATATTGTCAAATTCTTCAGGTTCCAATTTAAAACGACATTTGATTGTAATATTAATTATTTTATATAATATAACTAAGTAAAATCATTAAATTTGAAGAAAAAATGCATTTGGGATATTTGACCCCAATAATAACGATAGTTATTTTAAAATTAAAAAAAAATTAGTGGCCTCAAATATGGTCAACTATTGATAGACGCCGTATTAAATGGGATTAATAAAAGGTATTAAATGGGATTAATAAAAGGTAGATCTATCACTCTCAATTAATTACATATATTTATTTTTTTAAAAGATGAACATATATATGAAGATCAATATGTTCTTTCTGCAATTATACATCCAGTATTCAAGCTTCAATAGCCATGGATAAAACTTTCACAGAACGAACCTATTAAAAATAAACTCAAAGCGTTATTGAAAAATTTGAAAATCTTAGAATGCAAAACTGTTAATTTCGAGAAATCCTTTTTTTGGTCGAGGAAGTAGAGAATGGATTGGAGGAGGATAACTTACCATTTTTTGAAGCAAATAACAAAGCAATAAATGTTTTAATAAATTCCCCACGTTAAAAGAGTTATTTATTAAGTATAATACCGCAATCCTCTCATCTACCCTTGAGCGCGTTTTTAGTATAGCTAATGCCGTACTGCCAAGCTTTTCTGTCTTTCAGATGAAAATTTTGAAAAATATTATTATTAAAAATTAATAAGAAAATTTTTTTATAAATATAAATATCTTTTTATTTGATAATATTGAATTTATAATTATATTATCAAAATAAAACTATATTATTTTTTAACATCGCTAATATTGTGTTAATAAATATAAGACTATTAGATTAAATTTTTAAAAAATTTATGATAAAATTTTGAACGATTCATGAACGTGAACTCGTTCCTTTTTTTGAAAGTGAACGAACGTGAACGCGTTCGATTTTTTTAGAAATGTTTACAGCACTAAGAATTTCTAATAACCTAACAACTACAAGGAATTTAATAATGCTAAATTATAAATAATTTAAAATATAAAACTATGTCACCTGGAGAAATTAAGATAATAATTTGATTTTGATTATCTATCTTTGTTTTAAATGCATTTTGAGGAAGTCGAAAAGGAAAATATAATCCAATCAAAAAAATATATATCGGATTAAATCTTGTCACCATGTTTTTATTGAATGTATAGATAAATCGTTTCTAAAAAAATTATATCTTCTCCACATTATTAATAAAAAAATTATATCTTCTCCACATTATTAATATATCTTCTCCACATTATTAATAAAAAAATAATAATGAATTGGATTTTCAATATTTTAACAGCTTTATAATATTTAAAAAAATTCAATTAGAAATGTGATTTAAATCAATAAAAATCGATTTTATTTTTTAAAGGAAATCACGACTTATCCATTGTTTTGCTTAGTTTAAAATTGAAAATGAGAACATTTTTATTGTAAATGTAAACTATCTAAACTTATAATTGTTGAAAGAAATAATAAATGTATGATTAATGATATAATTTTACTATTTTTTTTATTTATGAAAATTAGCTATTGACTAAAATATTAAATAGCACAAAAAAATTTTTTGACTGTTAATATTCCTCGTTTGTGTATGTAAGTGACTTCGTAATCATACCGCTCACTATCTGTCAAAGTAAAAATCAGTTTGTTAAATATATTTCTATTTTAAATAATAACCTATTCATTGAGTAACTCCAAAAATGTATCTATGTATTATGGCTTATCATTGGTTAACAGAAAATTGAGCGGGCTCATGTGAGGGGCCAGCAATTTGTTATTGGTTTCTGTGGACGGAAACGAGAATAATTCGTCTAAATTATTCCAAATAAATGTAAGTATTAATATAATCTAATTCTAAATATTCATGTTTTCCAAAAATATTAAAATTCAAAAGGGTTGATATAATATTGTGTGCAATTTATTAAAAAATATTTAACTTGTTATGGGAGAAAATGTCTCACCACTCAAGAAAGGTATTGTATTCTCATCTTCAAATATATTTGAAATGACCATTTCATGTGGATCTCCATTGCCATATTTATCCTGAGTATTGATTTCTTGTAAGTTCAGTGCAATTTTATTGTTCATATGATTTTGATCATATGCTATTGTGTTATTTGGGCGAATTTTTTTAGTTTTTTGGTTGGTTTGATTTGTAGAATTAGTTTGTGAAGGAGATTTATGTTGATAAGGTAACAGCATAGATGAAGTGGAGGCTTAAATTAAAATATTATATTATTCTTTAAAAAATCATAAAAAATAAAGGGGAGAGGGGTTTTATTTGGAAATCAGTAAAAAATCAAATTCCTAATAACTTTTTATGCTTTTTAGTTAACTGTTTCGAATTTTGCCAAAAGGTGTATAACTATTTTCTATCCCATGTTTTATTGTAGGGTAGGGAATCGGTAACGTGTACTGGTAAAAAAGGCACTGATTTCGAATAATAATATTTTTTAAATTTTACAAAATATCTGATTAATAATTTAATATGTAATCTATACTATAAACTTGGCCAAGGTTTCTTGGTAATCTAAAAGAATAGCTAAAACTATTTAAGTACCTATTAGCCTCGTGGTTAATACATCACGGGGTAAAACGGCAAATTTTATTTAAGATTTTACTAGACTTGACTTAACGACCCTAAAAATGGTCATCTTTTAATTAATTATATATCGTAATACATATTAGAGGTGTGCAATGCTCAGTCCATGAGCCTGGCTGGGTAATGTCTAAAATATTTTATAGAAGATGGGTGATTAAAAAAAATAGGGTGCTTTATTTATGAATTCTGATATTTAAAAGAAGTGATAATCCATAAATTGTAGTGTTTTTTTAATTTAACCACTCCGCAATATTATAAATAGTTATTAATTTTGGTTTTCAGCTACATATATTTAAGAATATGTCTTATATTTAAAAAACCTGGGCTGGGAAACCTTAGTAAAAAAAAATTGGAACTAGGCTGAATCAAATTTATCTGGTATGAGTCAGGATAAAGCTAAATTCCAATCGGGCTAGGCTTGAAAATATTTTCATTTGTAGACCTCTTATTCATATCATCATAATTACAGAATAACAAATAGAGGGTTTTATGTTTACCGTTGAACATTCTAGATTTTTCATAGATTCATAAAATGGCATTACAAGGAAAGAAAAATAAAAAAAAGAAGTCATCAACTGTAAACAAGATACTAATAAATATATACTCAACTATATATATCCATATATATTCTCCTATATAATTTTATTTCTCTTTCTTATATTTTGGTTATTGGGAGACAAAAGACGGCATATAATTGAAATAAATATCACATAAATATGATATTAAATAAATTGCCAAAATAAGTAAGAAGAAGGAGGCATCAAAGTTTACTATTATATCAATTTGTATTAAGGACTAAAAGCAACCCTATCTTTAGTATGACAATCAATATATTATATATTATATTCTAAAATTTGTTATACGTTTTGAAATAGATATTAATAAATATATTTTTTTTAAACCTTGAGTATTTATTGATAATGACGTTGACGTATTTTCTTCATTATCGCTAATCTATTGTAAAAAAATATATTTTTTATTATAAAGCCTTTGGTTTTATAAAATAAAAATTAGAAGAAATCTTAAAATGGCATGCAAGTTATAACCATAAATAGTATTCCTATCTGAATATATTTTAAAAAAATTTAACTTGATAAGGTTTAAAAAAATATATTTATATATAACTTCGTTTTCGTAGCTAATGTCTCCATTTTCAATACTCAACAGCTAAACATTTTTAATTTTTTAAATTAAATATATACAGGTAAAACATCAATTGTTAATTTCTTTTCAATAAATAGATGTTGCAATTTCTCTTTTAAAAATAGATGTAGCGATTTAGACGGAGATCAATTGGGTTCAAAATCTATAAATACCTCACTCTCATCAGTAGCAAAATTTATATATGGCACTAAAGTATCGAGTCATTTTTTTCTCATTTTGTAAATATATATTATTTTTAGAAAAATTTCGCAAAATATATATCTCAGATTCAAACATAAAGATTTTTTTAAATATTGATTTTAAAAAAACTTTATAAACTTGGCAATCGATTTATTTATCTAGCGCTTTTTTTAAAGAAATATTATAAATTAAAGGTGAATTTACAAAATAACAAAAAAAAACGATATATAAAATAATCAAATAAAGATCGGTATAATATTTTTGGGTATTAGTCAAGTTTAAAAAATTAGTCTCCTGTAAAAATAATAAAAAAACAACTAGCAAGATATAATTAAGTACGAATGTACCGACTTTTAACAAATATTAAATTCAATAACTTTTCACAAATTTAAAAAAAATATTTGAATTTTTTAAAAAAATGATTTAAACAATTTCGTTGTTTTCGAATTTTATCAATTTTAAATTCTTTCGATTTTTCAGAAAAATTAACCATTATAAAATTTCCAGCCACAAACAGTTTGATTATTTTCAATCGCGAGGGTTGTTAAACGGCTCGATTCGAGCCGATTTTTAAAAATGTCTAACTCAATATTTTAGCCAGAAAAATATTTCCTGAACCTCGAGATTTCGCTAATTGATGTCCAACCTTGTGTCATCTATGAACAAACTTCAGGTTCGTCTAATATTCTTCTGGGTAAGATATTGAGTTAGCTGTTTTTAAACTCGACTCGAGCCGTTTGACAACACTATCGCCAATTGAAGATAATTGTTTACTGTATTTGCCGACTTATACTAATTTTAATACATCATAATAAAAACAATTTTAATGTTAACAATTCATATTTCAGTTTTATAGAAATCTAGAATTAAAAGTAGAGCTTGAAAAAGGTCTTCAAAAATTTTTTGAACAAAACTTTAGTTTTTCATTATGAAAGATTTTGCGCAAAAATTTTTTGAAGATTTTTTCAAATTAAAAGTAAAATTTTTATAAAAACTAAAATTAATTAATATCTATTATTCGAGATCTGCAAGGCTTGGCTTGTCTGAAACTTTAGGGATCTTTAAAAAATTACAAAAGGTCGGGCCTGACAAAAAATAATAACGGGTCGGGCAATTCATACATTAAAAATCGGACCATGCGTCGCAAATCTCTGATCTTTGGTAAAATTCTTAATGGGGCATACAGGACAATAAATTTTGATATATTATTTTTTAAATTTCAAGCTAATATTTTGTTTTTTATTAATATTATATGAAAACAAATCAAAATAAGCTAAAATACAAAATCTAAATAATATGGTATATTCGCAAAAAAATTAAACAAGTCATTTATGATGATCCAATTACAAATAAACCAATACAGATATTAAACACAATTAATTTATAAAAGGGTTGTGGTAGAAATAGATAGCTATAGGGCAAATGCAAGGCTATTAATAACTTTTGTAAAAGTTAAAATCTTGACAACCTAAAGAACTATGAAGAAATATAAATTCTTGCACTATCCTCGCATATGACAAAAAACACGATATTCTACCATCTTTAATTAACATATTCTTTAATTATAAAACAAGCAATTTTATTAAATATTTACATTCACATTTTGATTTGTATTGGTTTAATGTAACACGCAAAATTATTTAACAGAATCCCTCGATTTTAAATCATATACCGAGGGCGATTTTCAAAATTCGATTTAATAGGAAATGTATTGCAACATATGTAGAGAACTAACCTTATTAAATTTCTGACAATTACCGCTATAGATTTTTATGTATTTTCAAATTTATATGAAAAATCCAAGAAAAAATAAATACAAATTAAGAGTGATTCTAAAGTTCATGGCAAAATCATCTGAAATTCACAGTGACGATCCAGTTCTCTTCTTTTGAAATATTCTTATAACTGCATGGTCATGGTTCGGAAAGTTGTATAATGTTTTATTTCGGTTTCACCCTTAGGTTTAATATTTATATCGAAAATTGATATCAGGATGATTAACATTCATAATAAAGGTGTATAAATTAACCTCATTTGGTGGGTTCAAAAAGTCATTGTTGTCAATATTTCTCATCTAAAATATAATTAATAAATAAATAAAAATAAGGACTTGTATTAGAAAAGTATAATTCTCAATTTGCTTGTCATCACAACTTTGTTATTAAGTAAATAAATAAATCAAATGACTAATACTAATATATTATAGCATATTATTTTAATCATGTTAAAATCTATTTAAAGTGATCACTCAAATTCAATTTTATGGCCCAAGCATATTAGAAGCTCATTGATAAATTTATTTAGGTTTAGGACTCTTTATAAATGTAATTTAGGATATTCTTCTCAAACTTAAAATTTTAATTTAATTCTCTATTTTTTTTATACATGAGCCATGGGCTGGGCTTATGACTTAAATAATGTGATTATTATTTTTTTGTCCTGATCCCAAATAAATTCTAATTAACATTTTATTTCAATAAGGTCCAATTTTTATTTTAAATTTAATCTGAAGCCTGAACCAAATTTTTTAACCTAAGTCTGATTCTAAGGCAAGTGGGTGAACTTTCTTCGGAAGATATGGCAGGTTTAGAACCAAAAAAAATATTTATTAAATCTCCTTAACTTGGAAAATTAAATTTTTAATAAAAAAGGGTATGCCATCATTTCATAAAACAAATATAATTAATCTAGGGTGTTCAATCATTTATTAATCTAAAGTAAAAAAAATTATAATTTTTAATTCGTAAATCTTCATTTTTTAAAGTGCTAATTATAATGTAATGACGTTCGTTTCTTGAAAAAAGTGATGAACAGCGTTCCTTTTTTTTTGATGAACTTTGAACGAGAACGCGTTTCAAATACTTTATTCCATCTGCAGTAGAATCTTACTATAATATTAATTTGTTTATCATTTTATTTTATATTTTAATAATATTCAATTATAATTTTCAAATATATAGCCACAAAATACATTATATATACTTTATAGATTACCCTATCCTGCAGCATAGTGAAAAATAAGGATGATCAAACGTTATTTGTAATGATATT
Source organism: Gordionus sp. m RMFG-2023 (assembly GCF_954871325.1). NCBI lineage: Eukaryota > Metazoa > Nematomorpha > Gordioida > Chordodea > Parachordodidae > Gordionus > Gordionus sp. m RMFG-2023. The sequence goes on from NC_088776.1 coordinate 42,074,720, forward strand.
ATGACAGCTAATTATAATAATATCTATAATATGGGTATTGACTCATATAAGTAGATAGAATTTTAAGAGGTGAAATACTTTTTTTAGTATGTATAAAAATCGAAAGTAAGTGGTATATAAATCAGTGATCTGCATTGAGCCTACATTTTCAAGTCCGCCTGGCTCAAATTTTTTTTTAAATTGTTCATCCCATCCCGATTCCAGAAAATTTGTTTTTATTTGTCCGCCCAGCTGGCGAAAAATTAATAAAAAACATTGGCGCCTTGTTTCTGCGAGAATTTTTAAAATATCAATTTATTCCATAAAATTGAGTAATATCATTATTTAAAAATTAAGCCAGACTCTGCTAGAATTTTTTTTTAAATAAAAGACCTGATCTAGTCAGAACCCAAGATTATCTTTAAAAAATATGCCCAGTCCGAAGCCCATTCGAGCCGGGATTTGAAGATCTTAAATATCAATTGAAAGCTAAAGTATATATAATATATTATGGCTATAAAACTAATTTGAATATAACAATTGAATAATATTTACCATTAACAAGATTATAATATATAATACTACAACAATACCTTTTCTAAGTGTAAAATGTGTCCTAAAAAGTATATCAGTTTCAAAACTTCAATTTCTAATTTAAAGAGACACTTGATTGTAATATTTATAATTTTAAATAATATAATTATAAGTAGCCCGTTAATATATTTTAGATTTTTATATTTCAGAGGCTTATTAAATTATTATGAATAATATAATAGATAAAATAAAAATCATTAAATATTAAATATATAGATATAAAATAGTTAATTAGAATTATATTTAAAAAATTCTTTGAATCAAGGGTTTTTATATTTTAATTTTATATATTAGAAAAAAAAAAATTAGAGATGCCAAGTTGCCCGGTCTGGATTTTTTTTAAAAAAATTTCGGCCCAGCCCAGATTTTATATATTCAGATTCTTAATTTTTATAGCTAAAGGCGATTCAAAATATTCGGTTTTATAAATATACGGCCCGGCCCGAGTATTTTTTTAAAAAAAGATTATAGGTCTGGTCTGGTCCAGGTTTATTTAAAAAAAATTAAAATACGAAAATATTTTTATATTCACTATATTTTATTATATTTATGTTTCAAAATAAAACTATTAATTTTGAACAAGGTCAATATACTGTGTTATGAAATATATGGCATTGATTTATTTATATTAAAGTAAACATTAAAAGAATTTCTTTTTAAATTTATTCATAAAGTTATAAACGAACATTAACGCGTTCCTTATTTTGAAGGTGAACGTAGAAAGCAAATACGTCTGAATATTGACAATCAACGTTGAACGCGTTCTATTTTTTTTAGAAATGTTTACAACACTAGTTAATTAATTATATTTAAAAAAAGAAACAGGTCAGATCCAAAAAAACCAGGTCCAAATATGGAAGATCCAATGTATCCCTACCACCATATAGCATTCATTATTGAGTCATTCCATAACAAATCTCAAAAAATTCGGATACGCTCTTTAAAATTGTCAAAACAACTTGGCATGCTGGTTATATATAATATAAATTTTGTTAAAATTAATATTTTAGAGAACTTCGTGATTGGCGGACTCACATTTACGATAATATATTAGCGATGATGCACATTCGATAATATATTGCCAAAAACATTTGCTATTTTCACGATAATTCATTTGTAAAAAATGAATTTGTGATATTTTTCCAATACATACGTGATATTCTTCGCTTTAACACACTTGCTAATATGTATTCGCGGTGATGCATTTGCAGTAATATTCTTACTATATTATATTAGCAGTATTAATTTGGCAAAATTATATTAGCGGTAATGCGTTAACGATAATGATTAGCGATAAAATTTTTGGAATATTGATATTTAACCAAACAAAAATAGGTCTGATGCATGAATAATGTTACAATGCTGATTAGAATTTGTTGGATAGAGCAGAGGGATATGACAAAACAACAGTAATATAGTGTATTAAAAAAAATTGCATTATTATTTTAAAATATAGCGCCATCTATAGTAGTTTATTTAAAAAAATACCTTTCCTTTCCTTAAATATAATGAAAGGTAGCTATCCATTTTTATAATCAAACAGTTAAAGGCAATAATAATTTCTAATTAAGGCATCTAATTATTTTTTTAATTTTACAGGAAATAAGAAAACTGAAATCTAAATAATGCAAAACAAGGAATTTTAGATCTAGTTTAGTTGGCTGCCAAGTTTCGTATTTTAAAGGGGGTCATTCAAAGCAACAAATTTAATCAGAATAAATATAAGTTTTTTACTAAATCTAAAAGCAATTTTGTATCGATTGATATGTTTGCCTGAGTTAGTATATCTTTCATATCAGCGATATTATTGAAATCATTGAATGAATTGTAATTGAGATCTCTAAATATATTTTTTCAAAAATGGATCTATATAATAAAATTAATTTTGCATTTAATTGAGGGTAAATAAATAAACAATATCAAAAGCTCTTCGATTCATGTCAAGATTATATTAAAAATAAACAACCTAGATGGTACTAAATCTTGGGAGGAATTTTGAATTGTTCCATTATTGTATCCATTGTCAAGATAATTGTTGTTATTGAAGCAATTTTGATCATCAATTATGTTATAAATTTGTTCATAAATATCATCTAAATAAGAATCAAGCTTAGTTGTGCTCACAGCATTCAAAATATTGGATGTTGAGGGTTTGTGTTTAATGTTATTACTCTTTGTTTTATCTTCATTTTTATTCTCATTTGAGTTCAAATCATCTATATAATCAACAATTATGTGGTCTCTTAATGCTATAGGTAAATATTTCATAGTCTGCTTTTCTTGAGATATTGATGTTATTTTATTATCCTCGATGTTATATTTTATTTTATTAGGGGTTTGATTCTTTTTAATATCGTGAAAAGCATTTAATTCATGATTATTTTTGTTATTTTCATCAACATTTATAATATCCTTGATCAAATCCAAATCCTCTAAATCTTGGATATTTTGCCCAAAAGAAGTTAATACATTTTTCTGAGCATGGTTTAAATTCATGTCCATTAAATAACTATCAACTTCTACCTCCATAAGTGGAGATTGGTTTAAAACTGGGTCATTTAAATCTATTAGTTTTGAGGATTTTAAAAAATTGTTATCATCAATTATATTTTCATTAATCATAGAAGAATTTGAAGGGGAATGTATAAAGTGATTTGATCCTTCTGAGTTTAAATATATATCTTTGAACAATCCATCTATCAAATTCAATAAAATATGATGATTTAAAAAAATTAAAACCTGAAGGTAGGCCCATATCTGTAGTTATACTATTATTAGTGATATCTTTTGCATCAGCTGTAAATTTAAAAAATTATTTCAAAAATATTGCTGCTTATAAATATACTTGATTCTAAAGAATTTGAATCATTCTAAAATTAAAAATATATAGTTATATAACAAACTTTAAAATACCATGTTTATGTAATATTTTGGTTCTTCGACAACCGCTTTATATTTATTCCTTGTATAATCAGTGTTATTATTCAACATTAATGGCATTTTTTTTTTCATTTTTAGATTCGATATAGGCTTTATCATTGCTAGCAAAAATTGGATTAACTGAAAATTAAAGCCATATATAATTAAATAAAAGTAATAAAATACTTTTTTAACAATAATCTGTTGTTTGTTATATTTTTGTCGTAAATATAAGACTTCATCCCATAATGTAGTATTTTCTCTGAAATTTAATTTAAACTTTATTAAACAAAATGAAGATATACCTTTTGATATCATCCATTTTTGATTCCAAATCCATTTGTCTTTCTTTAATATTGCTAACATCTTGTATCATGTCATATACTGCTGAAGTTGAATTCCCACTTTCAGGTTTAAATGTAGGCTTAAGTATAAATTTTTTATAAAAATACCGATTTAAATACTACCTTTCTTTTAATATGTTCCAGTAAATGAGGATTACTACGAATAAAATAGGGATGAAAAAATTCAATGTTTTCATTTTCTGTTTTCAAACTTCCCTGTTCTATACTTGCAATCTTTCTAAAACCATCTATAAAACATTATTATCTATAGAAAGAAAATATTTATCAATTTTATTACACATATTAAGTTGTCTCACAAAACTTGTCATATTATTGTGTTTAAAATATTTTGGTAAGACTTGTTTGGCAAAATTGGTTGGGTTAAACACATTAAAACTCATTCCAGTCTATTTAAAAAATACAAATCAGAAAAAAAAAATATAGTATTTAACTTCACTCCATGCAATTAAATCATTAGTTTGAAGATCCTCTACTAAAGCCCATAATTTTGCTAAGAAAGCTGGGACCCCACTCATTTTTGAGGATAGGTTTACCATTTTATGACTAAAATTTTAATCATAAAGTTTATCGTTTATGGCATAGTATGAAAATAGCATTTTAATGAACAAAATAAACAGAATTTTTTTTTTAAATTTGAATATAACTAAATTAATAATCGCATGAATAAATTTTTATGATCAATATATATAATTTTTTTCATTTATTTCGATAAACACAATCTAAATAAATCGGGATACTAATTTATTTATCGTGATATATCGTTTAATATTAAATAGTATTTCATTCGAGGGAACAAACAAATACAAATGTGATAAGGGTTAATTTATACCATGAATAGCAATGCAATTGCTTATCCACTTAACTTTATAATATATTCAATAATGTCAGCTAGGCCAGGGTTAAAAAAAATTTGCTCGCCTCTTTATTCATTATTTAAAATATTTTGGTCCGAATGGGGTTTTTATATTGGATCTTTTAATTTCATTTGCCTTATATTTATTTTTTTTTAGTTCTATTTTGTAAATTGCTTGGAAAATTAAGAAAATCTGTAAAGGAATCATATTTAAACTATAATAATGAATGTAATTCTTTTTTTCTAAAAAAATTATGAAGGACACTCCTTTTGTTTTACCTTTGTATCATCCATGAGAAAAATTTTCAGGCTTGCATAATTTTCTGGCTAATATATTGAATTAGCCATATCGGTTTAAATTGAGTCATTAACAACACTAATTTTAATTAAAATAACACATTTCGACATAACTTTTATTGATATACATTTCAAATTATTATTTTTGATCTGGGGTAACCATATCTTCATATGTTTTAAATGCATAAATAATATGTTATTATAATTTAGTAGATTATCTCAATGACTTTATAATAATACTATCCATAATAATTTCAATAGTACTATAATATCTTTCCACAAACATCAAAACCAGAAAAATATAAATATTCATGGTATTTATTTGATATAAAGTCAATTTTGAGTATTTTGAATGTATAATCTAAAGAGAAATTTTTAGCTCTGGGGGGGGGGGGGGCAAAACCGAAACCCCCCCCCATGGCTACGCCACTGTGTGGTAGTATTATATGCGAGTACATTTGCTGAAGAATCCTATAACCCCTGTTATCTTGTGAGGCTCATAATTAACTCAATATATTTTTTTTATAGTGAAATGAGTGTCATTATTTTATACAATAAAAGGGGTAAATAAAGTAAGATTTTATTTTAATTTGATACATATCAAAATTAAATATGGACAAGCAATTAATTAAGATTAAATATTATGTTTAATTATAGAAAGAAATTATGTTGGTTGGAAATTTAATTCAAATTCAAAAATGTGTTAAAATATTTATTCATGTTTTTTAATTTTTCTAAAGTAATTTTAAAAAAATGTCTATTGATGAATTTTTATTATCCAATGATAATACAAATTTTACCAATTTAAATAAAAATAAAAACTTTAATCTGTCGAGAATTCAAAACCAAAAAGAATATACAAATATTGTAACAAGGAAAAAATATCAACAAGTGATAATCAAAGACCGCAAAATGCGTTTAAATGTCTGCGGCATCGGTTAATAAATTTAGACGCGAGATATTCCGAGTAAAGAGATATTCTAAAAGAATACAATATTCAAAAAAAAGAGGAAGTAAGAAGAAGATTCTTCCATATTTGAAAAAAACATCATTAGCTTATTAATGGAAAATAACACTCTTACTATCCAGGAAATAATATAAAATTTGTCCTCTGATAGTCCAAAAATGAAAATAACCATTACCAAATATATTAAAAGTATAGGTTGGTTTAAAAAAAGAACTGGCAAGGAGCCTGATAAAAAAATTACTATCGGGACAATTAATATTCGTCAAATCTATTGTGTAAAAATCTTAAATATTATAAGAGAAAAATTATATTTCTTAGATAAAATTGAAATAAACTTGCATGTTGCACCAGTAACACCTGGGGGCCATAAATCTCCGTCCAATAATAAAAATTCCATCCTCCAAGGGTAAAAATATACGCATACTTTGTATAATTGGAATTGGAGGGATAATCCATTATAAAATAATAAAATCGAAGTAGCTTATAGTGGGGTATTATTCCATGATTCTATGATAGAGCTTATTAGTATCTTACTACCGGATGCCCACATTATAATAGATAATACATCTATCCATAGAAGCAATCTTAAGGATGGTTATAAAGGTAGATTTCAATACCTACCACTATATTCATTTCAGCTAAATCTTTTTGATTTTAAAAATTTTTTAGATTCTTGAATAATAAATGTCGAGCAATCAATCCCCGCCTTAATTCAAGAGATGAAATTGTTGGGAATATTATTCAGCTCTTACATGAATTTATTCCTTGTGATTTTACTAATCTTTGAAATCACATTAAAAACTATTTTGAGTTGAGTTATCACTGACAACTGATTAATTTGGTAATCCTCATAATTGATTTGTATTAATAATTTTAATGTTATCTTTTTTATGCTAAAAAGGTACTATCATCGAGTTCGAGGAACAAATATAATGATTTAATAAATGTTAATAATATTCTTTATGTATTTATTTTCTAGTATTATCATATTTTTTTTGAAATAAATAGTAATAAAATACATTAAATTAAAGAAATTATAAAAAAATTTCAAAAATTAAAAAGGTTTTTGCAAAAAAAAAGGATTTAAAATTTTAAACGGAATTTATTCAAAAATCTTACTTGAGCATTCTCAAAGAGGATCAAAAAAAATATTCATTTATCACCAGAAATTATATATCTACAACATATTCTTTTTATTATATAAACTGAAACATGACGTTTATTCTTAAATAAGCCTGTCCCATATGTATTCAATTAAAATAAAATATTACCTTGTTTACTCCCTTTTATTGTATATTTAATAATGACACTCATAGGCAGTGTTCTTAAACGGCTCGTTTTGAGCCGATTTTTAAAAACGGCTAACTCAATATTTCATCCAGAATAGTATAACACAAGCCTAAAGATTTTGTTTATAGAAGGAACAATGGTTTGGACATCTATTAGCGAAATCTCAAGGCTTAGGCAATATTATTTTGGCTAAAATATTGAGTTAGCCGTTTTTAAAAATCGGCTCAAAACGAGACGTTTAACAACACTACCATAGGCGTAGCCAGGATATTCCTAAAGGGGGGATTAAAAAATAACTGGTCCTTCGGTCGGGTTACCTTAATCTATATATAGTCATAAAATATTTTTAAAAGATAGGAGGTTAATTTTTATAAAAAAAATAAGCCTGGAACAAATATGAAATATATATTTATTAATTTATATAAATAATAAAATACTTGTATATACATTAATATAAAAGCATAGTAATAATTTATTCCAAATAAGTAGTGTTGTCAGACGACTAACTAATAGTTTTAGTCGAAAAATTCGTAAAAACTTTAGCAACTAAATTAGTCTATTATCGACTAATTTGGTCGACTAAAACGACTAATTTAGTCGATTAAAACGACTAATATAGTCGACTAAAACGACTAACATAGTCGACTAAAACGACTAATTTAGTCGACTAAAACGACTAATATAGTTGACTAAAACGACTAATTTAGTCGACTAAAAGAACTAATTAAGTCGACTAAAAGAACTAATAAAGTCGACTAAATTAAGTCATAAACATCATAATCGTTATTTTTGAACATTTTTTAAATTTTTTAGGTAAAAATATATGTTGTAAAGATGAAAATCAAATTTCAGTGAAGATGTACCATCATAGAAAAATATTAATTGTAATAATCGTTATTTTTGAAAAGTAAATAGGTAAAAATATATTTATTGTAAAAGTGTTAAAATAAAATTTCAGTGAAGATGTACCATAGTAGAGTGACAATTGTCATAATCGTTATTTTTTTAACTTTTTTGAATTATTTTAAAGTAAATAGCTAAAAATATATATTGTAAAAATTAAAATTTCAGTGAGCTGTACCATAGAAAAGTGACAATTGTCAAAATCGTTATTTGTGAACTTTTTTGAATTTTTTTAAAACAAATAGGTAAAAATATATATTGCAAAGATGTTAAAATAAAATTTCAGTGAAGATGTACCATGGAAAAGGGACAATTGTCATAATCGTTATTTGTGAACTTTTTTTAATTAAATAGGTAAAAATATATATTGTAAAGATGTTAAAATAAAATTTCAGTGAAGATGTACCATAGGAAAGTGACAATTGTCATAATCGTTATTTGTGAACTTTTTTTAGAGTAAATAGGTAAAAATGTAAAGATGTTAAAATAAAATTTCAATGAAGATGTACCATAGAAAAGTGACAATTGTCATAATCGCTATTTTTTATCTTTTTTAATTTTTTTTAAAACAAATAGGTAAAAATATATATTGTGGAGATGTTAAAATAAAATTTCAGTGAAGATGTACCATAGAAAAGTGACAATTGTCATAATAGTTATTTTTGAACTTTTTTAAAGTAAATAGATAAAAATATATATTTAAAGATGTTAAAATAAATTTCAGTGAAGATGTACCATAGAAAAGTGACAATTGTCATAATCGTTATTTTTGAACTTTTTTAATTTTTTTTAAAGTTTATAGGTAAAAATATATATTGTAATGATGTTAAAATAAAATTTCAATGGAAAAGTTACAATTGTCATAATCGTTATTTGTGAACTTTTTGGAATTTTTTTAAAGTAAATAGGTAAGAATATATATTGTAAAAATGTTAAAATAAAATTTAAGTGAAGATGTACCATAGAAAGGTGACAAATGTCGTAACCGTTATTTGTGAACTTTTTTGAATTTTTTTAAAGTAAATAGGTAAGAATATATATTGTAATGTTAAAATAAAATTTCAGTGAAGATGTACCATAGAAAGGTGACAATTGTCATAATCGTTATTTTTGAACTTTTTTGAATTTTTTTTAAAGTAAATAGGTAAAAATATATATTGTAAAAATGTTAAAATAAAATTTCAGTGAAGATTTACCATATAAAAGTGACAATTGTCATAATCATTATTTTTGAACTTTTTTTAATTTTTTTAAAGTAATTAGGTAAAAATATATACTGTAAAGATGTTAAAATAAAATTTCAGTGAAGATGTACCATAGAAAAGTGACAACTGTAATAATCGTTATGAGTGAACATTTTTAAATTTTTTCAAAGCAAATAGGTAAAAATATATATTGTAAAGATGTTAAAATAAAATTTCAGTGAAGATGTACCATAGAAAAGTGACAATTGTCATAATCGTTATTTTTGAATTTTTTCTAAGCAAATAGGTAAATATATATTGTAAACATGTTAAATTAAAATTTTAGTGAAGATTCCACAGAAAAGTGACAATTGCCATAATCGTTATTTTTGAACTTTTTTGAATTTTTTTACAGCAAATAGGTATAAATATTTATTGTAAACATGTTAAGTTAACATTTCAGTTAAAATGTACCATAGAAAAGTAACAATTGTCTTTTTTTCAACTTTTTAGCTGAAACGAGCAGACTTTTAGCCTACGCCCCTTTATCTTATTGGGCGAGCTTGCTAAATAATATCAAAAATTACGAGCGGACCGGTTAAAAATTTTTTACTTTTAATTTTTATTTAAAATTTATCAGGTAAACATTAAAAAATATATGCTTCATAAAATTTTAACATTTGTCCAAAGTACAAATAATAATTGTGGATGTTATATGTGGGAAAAGCTTATGAGATTAAAAAACAACTTAAATTTTATTTGCATGGATGAATATAAATCGACGTGAATAAAAATATGATTTCACCTGTGGCCCAAAAGAAAAGAAAATTTAATTATTAAATTTTAAATGCACTGTTTGAAATAGGTAGCATCCACGTCAAGATTAAATCACAACATCAGAGTAGATGAGGTTATGAGAGGAAAGCACACTTTTTAATTACATAACCATTTAAATTTTAAAGTAAGGTTATTGATTTTTTAAGGCCTAGCACCATTATTTTTTTGTACATTTCTTTAATTTATTATTTTAGAAAATAAATGATAAATCCCTCCTACGTTTATCTCTCCCAATGTTATTTAAAATTTGTAACAATAATTTAGCAAGATTTTTTGGTTCTTTAAATTATTTCATTAAAATGTATTATTTATATTATATTTATTATTTTAAATTTCAATGATTAGAGCGCCTTGATGGCACCAGTAAGTTTTTTCACATTCTGAGTTATTATCTTATTCTACTTTTACATTAGACTCCTCACCTGCTCATACGATATCATATTCCGTTTTATTTAATTCTGCTATTAATCTTTGAATTCAGAGGCAAATGAACACAATTCGTTACGTAATTTAACACTCAATATATTTGCCAATTGTGTAAGTTTTTCCAAGGCCTTTTCAGAAATACCTTTACTATTTTTTTCATAAAAATGTATGAAGTAAATATTTTATCCAAAATAAGTTCTCTTTTCGCCGAAAAAAACCGTTCTGATGTTTATAATTTTATCAATTATAGGACGAAATACTTCGACCCGATAATTGCAATCAAATCTTACAAGTATTTTTATTAACTCATTAATTTTCCGAAGATAACATCCTAAACAGTTATCGATAATCTGGTATTTAAAAAATTTTTTATGAAGCATATATTTTTTAATGTTTATCTAATGAATTTTAAATGAAAAATAAAAGTTAAAAGTTTGTTAGCCTTCCTATTGTTAAAATTCAAAGATCCGTTAGAACTTTTAAAAATTTGAAAATATTTTAAATAACGATTATGACAATTATCACTCTTCTATGGTACATATTCATTTAAGTTTTATTTTAACATCATTACAATATATATTCTTACCTATTTTCAAAAAAATTCAAAAAAGTTCACAAATAGCGATTATGACAATTATCACTTTTCTATGGCATATCTTCATTGAGATTTTATTTTAACATCTTTACAATATATATTTTTACCTATTTACTTTAAAAAAAGTTCAAAAATAACGATTAAGACAATTGCAACTTTTCTGTGGTATCTTCACTTAAATTTTATTTTAACATCTTTACAATATATTTTTACCTATTTGTTTTAAAAAAATTCAAAAAAGTTCACAAATAACGATTATGACAATTGTCACTTTTCTATGGTACATCTTCACTGAAATTTTTTTTAACATCTTTACAATATATATTTTTACCTATTTGCTTTGAAAAAATTCAAAAAAGTTTAAAAATAACGATTATGACAATTGTCACTTTTCCATGGTACATCTTCACTGAAATTTTATTTCAACATCTTTACAATATATATTTTTACCTATTTGCTTTGAAAAAATTCAAAAAAGTTCAAAAATAACGATTATAACAATTGTAACTTTTCTATGGTACATCTTCACTGAAATTTTATTTTAACATCTTTACAATATATATTTTTACCTATTTGTTTTCAAAAAATTCAAAAAAGTTCAAAAATAACGATTATGACAATTGTCACTTTTCTATGGTACATATTCACTGAAATTTTATTTTAACATCTTTACAATATATATTTTTACCTATTTACTTTGAAAAAATTCAAAAAAGTTCAAAAATAACGATTATGACAATTGTCACTTTTCTATGGTACATCTTCACTGAAATTTTATTTTAACATCTTTACAATATATATTTTTACCTATTTGCTTTGAAAAAATTTAAAAAAATTCAAAAATAGCGATTATGACAATTGTCACTTTTCTATGGTAAATCCACATAAATTATAACTTATAGAATTAGTTACAAAATACTAAGAAAAATTCCACTTTTACAGACATATTTGACAGTTAGAGAATATATTACAGTTAGTATTTTAACAAATTTTACTAATCAATGCTCTTGATAATAAATATAGCAACAATTTCCATTCAATTATTTAACGCCATCTTTTGATTTTAAATAAAAAATGATATAAATTAATCTTCATATTATTCATCCCATCCCACAATATCTTTAAAAGATATTTTCTGATGTCCTTATCAATATTTTATAGTTTTTTGTAAAATATATAATTCGCTATATTGGTAAAAATTACTTGATTGTCATATGATAATTGATAAAATTAGATATACTGTAAATCTACGACATATAATATTCCAATGTTTTTATTGGGCTTTAATTTTTTGATTTAATTTATGATTTAATTTTATCAATAGTTTTATAATTATATTTTACTTTCATTAAGATAAATAAATTAAAATTACTCACTTTATAAAAAAAATTATATTTGATATTATATTATTTAGTAATTATATGGATCTATTATTAATATTTATAATAGATTTCACTTATGTCTTAAGACTTATCTTTGGCTTATATTCCATTTCTTAAAAAACATTTTTGGTTCACTTTTTATATATAAAAATGCTTTTTTCTAAAAATGTATAAATTATGATGAATAATAGTTTAATAAAAAAATATCAACTTTGTTATATAGGTGATAGCAGGTGAAAGTTAACGGTGGAGATTTTTATTTATAATAATTTTATTCTAAAACTAAAAATGATGCTTTTAAAATAAATATAAAATAAGGTATATATATGTTTATATGTATTATAAAAAAACATTAAACGAAATACATAGTTAAAGGCTATAGAAAACAATTTAAGTTAAATAAAAAATCAATCGATCAACATTCCCCTTCTTCTGAAAAGCATTCCCACAATCCATCTGAGCTGTCATAGCGAGCTTGTCGTCCAAATGATTTATCATTTTGATTGTCAAGTTGTTGCATATGTCGTCTTAATCGTTGGCTTGTTTGAATCGTAAGCTTCATATCTCAGTGGTTATCATTATCAATTTTTTAAAATTGTTAATCATTATTTATTATTAAATATATATGAAGATTTTGAATGATTTTAGAATATAGATATTATTGAATAACGTCGTTATAGAATAAGATTCTTCGAGTAAACGAAATAGAATTAATTTAACGAATAACGAATTTGATTATGATTGATTGATTATATATTTAAATAAATTTAAATTTGAATAGTTAATTTTAGTTTTATTTGAATATTGTTTATTTTTAAAATATATTAACGTTGATTGTTTAATATGTTAAAAACTTTATAAATATAGATACTAAAAAGAAATAATATATATAATAAAATTTGATTTAAAAAAGAATTAATTTAAATAGTTTCTTAAATTAAAACACTTTCTTTTATGGTGCCCCGGTTACGGTGGTACGTTTTTTCGTTTTTCTTTCTTTTTTTTTAAAAAAAAATATAAAACAAAGTAAAATAATAAAAGTTTAAAATATCCTTACCTTGAATTCTTTTGTAAAAATAAAAGGTAATGGAATTACTTATCAAATTCGTCGTTCGATATTGGAGATGATAAAAGGACATATAAAATTTTTTTGACTTTTCTTTTCGATAGTCAAAATTTTATCCAAATTTACAAAATTATAAAAGGTAAAAAAATTTTATTTAGAATAAATATAACTTGTTAACTTCTTGTTTCTTTTATGGCGCCCTGTTACGTTTTTGTAAAAAAAAAGAAGAATAAAATATAGAAAATTTGCCTAAAATTAAAATAAAAAAGTATAAATTAAATTAAATTTGAAATTGATGACTACCTTATTTATTGATTTGACTACCTATTGTGACGATTGTTTAATCCATTGAGATGACTCTATTTATATGACTACCTATTGTGACGATTGTTTAATCTATTGAGATGACTCTATTTATATGACTACCTATTGTGACGATTGCTTAACCTATGGAGATGACTACCTATTATGACTACCTAATCTATTGTGACTCCCTAATCTATTGTGGTGACTATCTAACCTATGGAGACTGCTTAACCTATGGAGATGACTACCTATTATGACTACCTTATCTATTGTGACTACCTAATCTACTGAGATGACTATCTAACCTATGGAGACTGCGTAACCTAGGAGACTGCTTAAGCTATGGAGATGACTACCTATTATGACTACCTTATCTATTGTGACTACCTAATCTACTGAGATGACTATCTAACCTATGGAGACTGCGTAACCTATGGAGATGACTAAGAAGAAAAGTTATTAAAAATTAAAATTTTATGCCAGGATAAAGGCATGTTATAAATTTTTAAAAATCACTAAAATGTTAAATTATAATGGATATATTTGAACACACAAAAAGCCTTTAAAAAATTTTTTACTTAAATTCTTAGTGAAATATTATTTTTTGATTTCTTGAATGATGACCAATTGTTGTAAATTAACAACTAATCCTAAAAATGAATTCTTAGATATAATTAAATATAAATAATTATAAATCCTAAACAAGAAGATAAAACTTTAATTTTAAATATATTAAAGTGTAATTAAAACATATGAATTAAAAGGAATTGATTTAAATAACCCTTATAAGTAATATTTAATATGATAAAAATGTTTTTGAAATAAAGCTTTTGAAGACAAAAGGTTATGTAAAAATTAAACATCATTATTTTAGAAAAATATTGTGTGAAATTTAAATTTTTTTTAAGAGAGGGAAATGTGCATAATATTTGCATATTTTAACCTCGGAGATTGAAAATAAATAAAAATAAATTAAATATTAAAACGCTACTAATTAAATATTGAAACGCTAAAAAATGTAAAACGCAAAAAAATGTAAAACGCAAAAAATGTAAAACGTAAAAAATGTAAAACGCAAAAAATATAAAACTCAAAAAATATAAAACGCTAAAAATATAAAACGCTATGATTAATAAAAAATAATATAATAATCATTATGATTTATCATTCCTTATTTTATTCCTTATTCCATAAATTATCATTCCTTATTACATATTTTTCCGAAATTCAAAATTTTATTCGTGCATATTATTCATATATTTGATCAACTATTCCAAATTACATATTCCGATTTATTCCAAATTCCAATAATCGACTGGATTAATTATGAAACATGATAATAACAATTTTGAGAAATGTGAACAACATACGATAAGGATATCAAGCCAACGATAACGTTCAACGATTTTATCAAACCTACGCGATTGATTCAAGCCTACAAAAAAAACGTACAAACTCACGCAACTCTAATAAACGATTTTATCAAACCTACGTGATAGAATCAAGCCTACGAGAACATTTGAGACTTATGCGCTAACCAAGATGAAACCGAGTACAATCTAAACGGGAAAAAACTTCTGGGACAACAAGCTCTCGATGACTGCTGAGAAGAAGCTTAGTTCTTTGTAGAAGAGGGGGAATGTTGATTGATTATATATTTAAATAAATTTAAATTTGAATAGTTAATTTTAGTTTTATTTGAATATTGTTTATTTTTAAAATATATTAACGTTGATTGTTTAATATGTTAAAAACTTTATATATATAGATACTAAAAAGAAATAATATATATAATAAAATTTGATTTAAAAAAGAATTAATTTAAATAGTTTCTTAAATCTAAAACACTTTCTTTTAGATTAAGATTAATTGAATCAGAATAAATTTATCAAATATTGAATATAAATAAAATAAATAATTGGTCGCGTTTTATTTTTATTTTATATTATATATATTTTGTGTTTTAGATAATAGAGTTTTACGTTTCTCAATTTTGCGTTTTATAAATAGATTTCCTAATATATCATTTATTTTTAATTACGCGTTTTTTTTTTAAAAATCAATATTATATTATGTATTTTTTTTTAATAAAAGATGATATGTACGTCTGTACATCCATCTCTCTCTTCAGAAATTTAAACTTTATGCCCTTATTTTTTAATTTAAAAAGTATTTTGAAATAATAATTATTCATAAGATTGCTTTTAGTAAAAAATAATTTTTTGAGCCTCAAATTTTTAGAATAAGATCTCTTCATCACATCATTGAGTATTATTCTAGGATGAAAACGTTTAGTTTTTATATGACTTCTCTTAGTGATACTTTTAATTGTCTTCAAATTTATAGTCTCAATTTTTTTTATCGCATTTAGTGTTACTTATAAGAGTTTTTTTAATTTTATTATTTTCTTTAATCTTTGTTTCATTGTTTTCTTTAATGTTTATTTCCTTATTTTCTATAATCACGAATATTTCAAATTTTATTATATAATTTATCTCTTTTAGTTTAGAATCTCTTTCATTTTGAATATTTGGTTCTAATTCAATATATTTCAATTTTTTTTACTAAGAGATTTACAATTACAATGATAATTTTTTTATTATAATGTGTTTCTTTATCATATTTATTGTCTAATTTACTATTTTCATAATAATTCTCATTATTAGATTTATTAAAATTTTTATTACGAACATTTTTCTTATCATGGATTCACAGTTATGACATCTAAAGTTAAAATTTCTGTAGTCTCTACAATTACAATTTTCATAATATCTAAAATTATTATTATTGCAATTTTTTTTATAATTAATATCATATCTTTTAACAAAGTTTCGCCCAAAGTTGTTTTTAAAATGCTCATTAGGTTTATAATCGTTGTAATTTCTTTTGTTATAATTATTATTTCTATTATTTCATAATAACCTATGTGACTAGTATTATAATTTTTTTTAGACTGAATTTTGTCAATATGAAATCTATAATGATCCGGGAATTGAATTAAATATGGCTTATCTACATAATATTTTTTAATTATAGCTAAGAATTTATCTTTAGGTAATTCAGTTAATTCCCACATTTGGTCATAATCCCAAATCAAAAATACGAAAAATATCAATGGGTAGGTCATCAATACATTTAACTGTTAATTCATTATTAAGTAAATATTTTCTAAGGTTATCTAAGGTTATCTAAGGTTATCTAAGTATTCATAATGTTCATTATGACTGATTTATATTTAAATTTTTTATTAAATTATTTTATTAAGTTATATTGGAATTTTATAATAACTTTTTTTAAACTTTTTATATTTTTTTTTACGTGGATTTAGAATATTTTATAATTCACCATTGGTTTTACTACATAGAATTCATAAATTATTGTCTAACTATCATATTGGTTCTTCTAAGTTCATATACCCAATTTTAATGATCATTTCCATTTATAACAACTCCATTATCCATAATAGATTCGTCTAGTTTGATATTAAGTTTAGTCATTCTCCTTCCCAATTGATCGGCATATGCACAATATATATGAGATTTTTTTTATATATCATTGTGAGTTATCGTTTCGGAGCCGGGGCACCATGTTATATAGGTGATAACAGTGGTGAAAGTTAGCGGTGGAGATTTTAATAATAATTTTATTCTAAAACTAAAAATGTTACTTTCAAATATAAAATAAGGTATATATATATATATATATATGTATTATAAAAAACAATTTAAACGAAATATCATATTAAAGGCTATAAAAAACAATTTAAGTTAAATAAAAAATCAATCGATCAACAAACTTTTACATTCTTTCTTTCAAATTATTGTTTAAGATTTATGCATTTATTTTTGAGGGTCAGGGAGTGGGGGAGGACTAAGGGGGATATTTTTTATTAGCTTAAAATGATATTCACAAAAAGTCATAAATTTCTGAAGAGGGGGGAGGATTTCCCCTTGCTCCCCCCCCATAGCTACGCCTATATATAGTTGATATTCTTCTATTATATAGAATTAGTTACAAAATACTAGGTAAAATTCCACTTTTATAGACATATTTGACAGTTAGAGAAAATATTACAACTAATATTTTAACAAATTTTACTTATCAATGCTCTTGATAATAAATATAGCAACAATTTGCATTCAATTATTTAACGCCATCTATTTATTTTTAATAAAAAAAGGATAATAAAATTAATCTTCATATTATTCATTCTACAATATCTTTAATAGATATTTTCTGATGTCCTTATCAATATTTTATAGTTTTCTGTAAAATATATAATTCGCTATTTTTACTTTTATTAAGATAAATAAATTAAAATTACTCACTTTATAAAAAATTATATATGATATATTATATTATTTAGTAATTTTATGGATCTATTACACTGTATGACAAATTTCGATTTGATTTTTCGGGAGAAAATAAATAAAACATGTTTTAAGACAGTTTTTTATGCATATGCTAAATCCGCTGTCAGTTTTTTTCTGCACGTCAGGTTCTTTATTTATTTTAGGTTAGAGTGGCCAAAAAGGTCATTTTTAGCACTTTTTGAAGGTTTATAACTTCGATTCTAATAATCCCTACAACTAAAAAAATATCTTAATTTTTGCAGCAAACCTTCCTTATTATTATACATTTTTTTTTATAAAATCCTAACTCAATTTTTAAACAACCTATAATTTTTAAATATACCTTTATTTATAAAATCTTTTTTAATATAGCTTACTTTACGCGATTTTTTTCAAGAACGTTGGGACGATCCTCCCATTCAGATACTGTATAATGTTTAAGAGTTTCTCTGGAATTCCAGAGACAAAGAAAACACGAATGCTTGGTGTAGCCTAACTGAAGGCCCGTCAGGATTGCTATCATTTTTAGATCGCAGCATATCTTAAATTCGTATGGAATAATTTATTTTTGACAATAAATATTTCATATTTTCATATGATTCATTTAACTGGTTGGAAGGCGATGGGAATTGATGGCTTAGAATTTCCGTTATGAAGCAAAACCTTTCAAGCTGTTTTTGCTTGAATCGATGAACAAGCGCCATTCATCGGGCACCAATTCAATATTAAGTTGTAAAAAAGTTGACCTAGATTGTTGGAATAATATAAAAAATTTTCGTAAGAGAATAAATTTTTAAACGATGCTCCACGGAATAGGTATGAAGTTCCAACCATTTTTTTAAATTTTAAAATCATTAAGCATTGAGGCTAAAAATTTGGACTTTCTTTTTGAAAGTTGTAAATTTCTGGTTATGTCATTTAGTTGCTCTTGTGACATAAATGGCGAATCCTCTTCGCGATGATACTTAAGATCAATATTGTCATTGTCCTGGCAACGTAATTTTTCCAGCTGCGAACTATTAAAAAAAGAAACTGTTGTATGCATATTATATTTTACCGGACAAACAACCGACGAAATTTCAGGATAACGAATTTTCCTCTTATTTTTTTGTTAAACCTAAATGTACTAATCGAGCAAAAATAACAATCCCACGAATGATTTCTTGCTACGTGCCAAAATGCAGGTTTCGATTAAGGCAAGTATGACCGTTTTCCATTTATTCATGAATTAAAAGAATTATAAAATGTTTTACATATGAAATTAGGGGCAAATGGTTTATCCAAATCGCAGAGTGGAATATTGTAATAAATTTCATAAATCCTTTGAATGATTGGAGAAATTGGACATTTTTTAGCCCGCACAGATGTAACAAAATTTAAAGACACACTTTAAACAAGGGGACCTCGGCATTAATTTTTTGTAGAATATTATATAAGGAGGGAATTTGAATAATATTTAAATTCCAATTTTTAAAAAAAATTAATGAAAGAAATTAAATTTTTATGAAAAATTAAGCGCGAAAAAAAATAATTCTTCTCCTTTCTTCCTATTCGTTATTTGGCATTATTATTTATTGCCCATACTACATTTTCAAGGTACTATATTGGAAAATCATATATTTTGATATAAATTGATTAAAAAAACAAATATTCTTAAATACATCTAAAAAAGATAAATATTAATATAAAATATGAAATATGAAAAAATTACCAATTATTGCATTTTAAATGAATTTTGCTTCAAAAATGCTCAATTCAAAAAGAGTACAAATTAAAAAAGTGGGTACAGATACCTGATTTTGGTATAAATTGATAATGAATGCATAAAATATTACTAAATACAACTAAAAAAGATAAATATTACCTTAATTTTGCTTTAAAAATGCTTTATGCAGAGAAAATTCAATAAAAGTGTACAAATTAAAAAGTTCGAAAATATCTGTACCAACTTTTTTAATTTATAGATTTTGGTTGAATTTTTAAGGCATAGAGTACTTTTGAAACATAATTAGAATTAATATATAATCTTGAGCATATTTGAAGCAAAATTATATAAAATTTATCTTCTAAAGTTAATAATTTTGATAGTAATTTAAATTGAAAACTTAAGACCCCCAAAACAAAATTCTACTATTTTTCTCAAAAACCAATCGATAAAAAATTATAAAAATTAGTATATTTATAAAGAAATATAGGTTTAACACTATCACCAATTTTCAGAGATTTTTATTCGATACTTTTTAAAATATATCCGTATAAAGACCTAAATTTTACCATTTTTGAGATTTCGAAAAGTGTTGTTCGTGAACGAAGTTCGTTTTTTTGAAAAAAATGATGAACGGCGTTCCTTTTATTTTTGACGAACTTTGAACTTGAACGCGTTCCTTTTTTATGACGAACGCGTTCGAATTTAACGTTCGTTCAATTTTAAAAATATTTTTATTTTATTTATTAGAAAAATTTAATATTTCCGAATATTTTTAAAAAATGTATTATTTATATTTTTTTAAAAAATGTATTATTTATATTTTTTTAAAAAATGTATTATTTATATTTTTTTAAAAAATGTATTATTTATATTTTTTTAAAAAATGTATTATTTATATTTTTTTAAAAAATGTATTATTTATATTTTTTTAAAAAATGTATTATTTATATTTTTTTAAAAAATGTATTATTTATATTTTTTTAAAAAATGTATTATTTATATTTTTTTAAAAAATGTATTATTTATATTTTTTTAAAAAATGTATTATTTATATTTTTTTAAAAAATGTATTATTTATATTTTTTCAAAAAATGTATTATTTATATTTTTTCAAAAAATGTATTATTTATATTTTTTCAAAAAATGTATTATTTATATTTTTTCAAAAAATGTATTATTTATATTTTTTCAAAAAATGTATTATTTATATTTTTTCAAAAAATGTATTATTTATATTTTTTCAAAAAATGTATTATTTATATTTTTTCAAAAAATGTATTATTTATATTTTTTCAAAAAATGTATTATTTATATTTTTTCAAAAAATGTATTATTTATATTTTTTCAAAAAATGTATTATTTATATTTTTTCAAAAAATGTATTATTTATATTTTTTCAAAAAATGTATTATTTATATTTTTTCAAAAAATGTATTATTTATATTTTTTCAAAAAATGTATTATTTATATTTTTTCAAAAAATGTATTATTTATATTTTTTCAAAAAATGTATTATTTATCGCAAGGTCTAAAAGTCGAAAGGCTGCATGATACGAAAGGCTAAAAAATAATATTGAAAATAAAAATAACAAAGAAAATAATTAATGTGTAATTTGATTGATTTATTACTTTTTTTACGAGAAAAATATTATAATAACATTACATTATAATATATTAAAAAAATGGAAAATTTAAGATCTTTTCAATTTTTTTATTAATTCTTTGAAATAAATTGCGGTTTTAATTTTATTAATTTTATTAATTTTTAATTTATATTTTTAATTAAATTATATTTATTTATTTAAAAAAAATGGAATATAATATATTTAAAAAATGGAAATTTTAAGATCTTTTCAATTTTTTTATTAATTCTTTGAAATAAATTGCGGTTATATTTTTATTTTTATTAAATTTTTATTTTTAATTAAATTATATTTGGTTATTTTAAAAAAATGGATTATATTATTTCAATTTTTTTATTAATTCTTTGAAATAAATTGCGATTATAATTTTATTTAATTTCATTAATTTTTAATTTATATTTTTAATTAAATTATTTGGTTATTTTAAAATAATGGACTTTTTAAAATTATATGTATATTCTATTTAAGTTTTTTTTCAAAACTAAATTGATAGTAAGTATAACGATATTGTGAGTACTGGATTAGGGAAAAGGCTAACATCTTATATGCAATTTTGAATATTTTTATATCATTATATCAGAATTAAATTTCCTATCTAAATATGCTTTGATGTATTTTTTCACGTTATTGGTTCAAAAAATAAATTTTAAAAATTTTTTTGTGGTAAAAACGTTGGAAGGGAAATAGCTAACATCTTATATGCAATTTTGAATATTTTTATATCATTCTACTCAGAATTAAATTTCCTATCCAATTATGCTTAGATGTATTTTTTTACGTTTCCGGTTCAAAAAATAACATTTTTGTCGCGAAAACGTTCGAAGGGAAAAGGCTTACATCTTAAGTTTAATTTTATAAATTTTTATATCATTGAACTCAGAATTAAATTTCCTATCTAAATATGCTTTGATGTATTTTTTTACGTTATTGGTTCAAAAAATAAATTTAAAATATTTTTTTGTGGTAAAAACGTTGGAAGGGAAAAGGCTAACATCTTATATGCAATTTTGAATATTTTTATATCATTCTACTCAGAATTAAATTTCCTATCCAATTATGCTTAGATGTATTTTTTTACGTTTCCGGTTCAAAAAATAACATTTTTGTCGCGAAAACGTTCGAAGGGAAAAGGCTAACATCTTAAGTTTAATTTTATAAATTTTTATATCATTGAACTCAGAATTAAATTTCCTATCTAAATATGCTTTGATGTATTTTTTTACGTTATCGGTTCAAAAAATAAATTTTAAAAATTTTTTTGTGGTAAAAACGTTGGAAGGGAAAAGGCTAACATCTTATATGCAATTTTGAATATTTTTATATCATTCTACTCAGAATTAAATTTCCTATCCAATTATGCTTAGATGTATTTTTTTACGTTTCCGATTCAAAAAATAACATTTTTGTCGCGAAAACGTTCGAAGGGAAAAGGCTAACATCTTAAGTTTAATTTTATAAATTTTTATATCATTGAACTCAGAATTAAATTTCCTATCTAAATATGCTTTGATGTATTTTTTTACGTTATCGGTTCAAAAAATATATTTTAATAATTTTTTTGTGGTAAAAACGTTGGAAGGGAAAAGGCTAACATCTTATATGCAATTTTGAATATTTTTATATCATTTTACTCAGAATTAAATTTCCTATCCAATTATGCTTAGATGTATTTTTTTACGTTTCCGGTTCAAAAAATAACATTTTTGTCGCGAAAACGTTCGAAGGGAAAAGGCTAACATCTTAAGTTTAATTTTATAAATTTTTATATCATTGAACTCAGAATTAAATTTCCTATCTAAATATGCTTTGATGTATTTTTTTACGTTATTGGTTCAAAAAATAAATTTAAAAAATTTTTTTGTGGTAAAAACGTTGGAAGGGAAAAGGCTAACATCTTATATGCAATTTTGAATATTTTTATATCATTCTACTCAGAATTAAATTTCCTATCCAATTATGCTTAGATGTATTTTTTTACGTTTCCGGTTCAAAAAATAACATTTTTGTCGCGAAAACGTTCGAAGGGAAAAGCCTAACATCTTAAGTTTAATTTTATAAATTTTTATATCATTGAACTCAGAATTAAATTTCCTATCTAAATATGCTTTGATGTATTTTTTACGTTATTGGTTCAAAAAATAAATTTAAAATATTTTTTTGTGGTAAAAACGTTGGAAGGGAAAAGGCTAACATCTTATATGCAATTTTGAATATTTTTATATCATTCTACTCAGAATTAAATTTCCTATCCAATTATGCTTAGATGTATTTTTTTACGTTTCCGGTTCAAAAAATAACATTTTTGTCGCGAAAACGTTCGAAGGGAAAAGGCTAACATCTTAAGTTTAATTTTATAAATTTTTATATCATTGAACTCAGAATTAAATTTCCTATCTAAATATGCTTTGATGTATTTTTTTACGTTATCGGTTCAAAAAATAAATTTTAATAAATTCTGAGTAGAATGATATAAAAATATTCAAAATTGCATATAAGATGTTAGCCTTTTCCCTTCCAACGTTTTTACCACAAAAAAATTTTTAAAATTTATTTTTTGAACCGATAACGTAAAAAATTACATCAAAGCATATTTAGATAGGAAATTTAATTCTGAGTTCAATGATATAAAAATTTATAAAATTAAACTTAAGATGTTAGCCTTTTCCTTTCGAACGTTTTCGCGACAAAAATGTTATTTTTTGAACCGGAAGCGTAAAAAAATACATCTAAGCATAATTGGATAGGAAATATAATTCTGAGTAGAATGATATAAAAATATTCAAAATTGCATATAAGATGTTAGCCTTTTCCCTTCCAACGTTTTTACCACAAAAAAATTTTATTTTTTGAACCGATAACGTAAAAAATTACATCAAAGCATATTTAGATAGGAAATTTAATTCTGAGTTCAATGATATAAAAATTTATAAAATTAAACTTAAGATGTTAGCCTTTTCCCTTCGAACGTTTTCGCGACAAAAATGTTGGTTTTTGAACCGGAAACGTAAAAAAATACATCTAAGCATAATTGGATAAGAAATTTAATTCTGAGTAGAATGATATAAAAATATTCAAAATTGCATATAAGATGTTAGCTATTTCCCTTCCAACGTTTTTACCACAAAAAAATTTTTTAAATTTATTTTGAACCAATAACGTGAAAAAATACATCAAAGCATATTTAGATAGGAAATTTAATTCTGATATAATGATATAAAAATATTCAAAATTGCATATAAGATGTTAGCCTTTTCCCTAATCCAGTACTCACAATATCGTTATACTTACTATCAATTTAGTTTTGAAAAAAAACTTAAATAGAATATACATATAATTTTAAAAAGTCCATTATTTTAAAATAACTAAATAATTTAATTAAAAATATAAATTAAAAATTAATGAAATTAAATAAAATTATAATCGCAATTTATTTCAAAGAATTAATAAAAAAATTGAAATATTATAATCCATTTTTTTAAAATAACCAAATATAATTTAATTAAAAATAAAAATTTAATAAAAATAAAAATATAACCGCAATTTATTTCAAAGAATTAATAAAAAAATTGAAAAGATCTTAAAATTTCCATTTTTTAAATATATTATATTCCATTTTTTTTAAATAAATAAATATAATTTAATTAAAAATATAAATTAAAAATTAATAAAATTAATAAAATTAAAACCGCAATTTATTTCAAAGAATTAATAAAAAAATTGAAAAGATCTTAAAATTTCCATTTTTTTAATATATTATAATGTAATGTTATTATAATATTTTTCTCGTAAAAAAAGTAATAAATCAATCAAATTACACATTAATTATTTTCTTTGTTATTTTTATTTTCAATATTATTTTTTAGCCTTTCGTATCATGCAGCCTTTCGACTTATAGACCTACCCATTATTTATATTTTTTCAAAAAATGTATTATTTATATTTTTTCAAAAAATGTATTATTTATATTTTTTTAAAAAATGTATTATTTATATTTTTTTAAGAAATGTATTATTTATATTTTTTTAAGAAATGTATTATTTATATTTTTTTAAAAAATGTATTATTTATATTTTTTTAAGAAATGTATTATTTATATTTTTTTAAAAAATGTATTATTTATATTTTTTAAAAATGTATTATTTATATATTTAATCGGCTGTGTATTTCCTTTTCACATTTCAATTTTTTTTAACACATAGTTTATTAATTTGAATATTATTGTTTATATTTTAATTTAATAGATTAGTATAAACATGGATATTATTATTTAATCCTCATCATCTGATTCTGAAAATCCAAAATCAGATGAATTATCATTACTATGGCTAAATATGATAAATGTTTTACATTAACATCCTATATTGAAGGAACTAATCCAATGCTTACCAAGTGTAAAATGTGGTCAAAAAGTATTATATTGTCAAAATCTTCAGGTTCCAATTTAAAATGACATTTGATTTTAATAATTATTTGATTTGATCTTATATGATATAACTAAGTTAAATCATTAAATTTGAAGAAATAATACATTTGGGATATTTGACCCCAACAATATAGTTATTTTAAAATTAAAAAAATTAGTGCCCTCAAATATGGTCAACCATTGATAGACGCCGTATTAAATGGGATTAATAAAAGGTATTAAACCTATCACTCTCAATTAATTACATATATTTTATTATTTTAAAGATTTGAACATATATTAAAGGACCAATATGTTCTTTCTCTAATTATACATCCAGCATTCAAACTTCAATGGCCATGGATAAACTTCCACAGAACGAACCTATTAAAAATACACTTATAACATTATTGAAAAAAATGCTTTGAAAACCCTAGAGAACTGTAAATTTCGAGATACCCTTTTTTTTTGCCGAGAGTAGAGAATAGATTGGAGGAGGATAACTTATCTCAATTTTTTGCAAATAACAAAACAATGTTTTTAATTAATTCTCCACGTTAAAAGAGCTGTTTATTAACTATAATACCGCAATCCCCTCATCTGCCCCTGTAGAGCGCGTTTTTAATATAGATAATGCCGTATTAACTGCCAAGTGTTCCTGTCTATCAGATATATTTTGAAAACAATTGTTATTAAAATTTAATAAGAAAAATTTTTTATAAATAAAAATATCTTTTTATTCGTTAATTATATTTTATTTATAATTATTATCTCAAAATAAAACTATATTATATTTAACATGGCTAAAATATATTATATTAAAAAATATAAGTTTATTTATATTAAATTAAATTTAAAAAATTTATAATATTTAACGGTTTTATGAACTTGAACGCGTTCCTTTTTTTTGAACATGAACTTGAACGTGAACGCGTTCGATTTTTGTCAATGAACGCTGAACGATTTTTTTAGTTGCATTTTTTTTCTATCCATTACCTTTTTTATTTGACTTTGTTTTAATATTTAATATGAATAATATTATCAAAAAATATTTTTTCTACCTTTTTTCAGCCTGTAATTTTTTTATAATGTATCAATAAAAAAAATAGTTAGGATTAGAGAAATCTAAATTGTCATCTATATTATAATTTTCCGATGTCCTTACTACGTCATGTCATCGGTACGTATTTATTTATTTTTTATTTGTTGATTTTATTTATTTTATACAAACAGATGATCCAATAACTTAAATTTTCTATGCAACTGTAGGAGGCCATATTAAAACCAAAAAGTAATACATTATTTACTATTGTTAATTTTATTTATGTATTTTATACAAACAGATGATCCTATAACTTAAATTTTCTATGCAACTGTAGGAGTCCATATTAAAACCAAAAAGTAATACATTATTTATTTTATACAAACAGATGATACTATAACTTAAATTTTAACTGAGTTAATTCAATAAATTTAATATCTCTAGGCTTGGGAAAATTTTTTCAAAATTATTATGGGTTGGACTGGGCTTAAAAAATATTTCTCAAAAATAATATTGGCTTGGTTTTCAAAAATTATTAGGGATTGAAAAGGGCTTGAGAGAATCTTTTTAAATTATTAAGATCTTGGATGCTTGGAAATTTTTTCCAAATATTGTAGGCTTGAATTGGGATTTTTTAATGTTAAATGTTAGTCTTATGTTATTATTTTTATAAAGTAATATATTTTACATGTAGACATATTGGTAAATTAGAGATTTCCCCTTCATTAATTATAAATTTAATATCTCTGGGCTTGGTTTCAAAATTAATGAGCTTGAGAAAATCTTTTTAAATTATTGAGATCTTGGATGCTTGGATATTTTTTCCAGATATTGTAGGCTTGAACCTAGATTGGGATTTTATTTTTTAATGTTAAATGTTGGTCTTGTGTAAATATTTTTATAAAATATATATTTTAACTCAAAAATAGTTTTCAGTAACATACAAAATGTAGACTGATTATGCTATGCCGACAACATATGTATCCCTACTAAACATATCACTAAAATTCATTATTTTAACAACAGTCTCAAATAATATGGGAAAAATCAAAATTTAAAAAATACTAAAATTCTCCTTTCCTTTCTTTCCCTTTTAATTTCTTTTATTATCTTCCCCTTTCTCGTCATTTCCCTTTCCTTTCACTTTTTAATTTTCTTTTTCTTTACCTTCCTTTCCCTTTTAATTTCACTATTTTCTTTCCATTTAATTTTCTCTCATTTCCCTACCTCATGCTATACACTCCAGCCGAAAGATGGGCTTATCAAAAAATAAATATCATTCAATTCTTAATTCAACTCATATTCAAGCATAAAAATTTAACTATCTCCGAGGTGGGAAAAAATTTTCAAAATTATAATGGGTAGGACTGGGCTTGGAACTTCAAAATTAATATTAGCTTGCACCTGACTTGAGAATATCTTTTACAAATTATTAGGTTGAGCTGGTCTTGATAAACTTTTTTAAAATTATAAGATCTTGGATGCTTCCTAAAATTGTGAGCTTGAACCTGGCATGACATCTATCGTAAAAAATGAATAAAAAATCTCATTCCCCATCATTTTTGACAGGCTTTCTACTAGTTTTAGTTAATAATAAAATATAAATATTAAAAAGAAAAAAGAAAAAAGAAAAATACTGAAAACTTTACTCTATCTTCTCTCTCTCTGTGTGTGTGTGTGTGGCTATGAAAAAGATAAAATGATAAAAAAATTTGTTTTTAATATAACAATAATATGAATGGTTAGAAACTGGGCTTGTTATTATCCAAACGAAGAACTCAGAATAGCCATAGGCCTTCGCTTAGAATGTGAAATCGTAACACCTACATTATGCGTCCTATGTGAAACATACATCGATAGTCTTGGACACCACCCCCTTCACTGTTGTTTCTCAAAAGGCAGATTACCCAAACACCATGCTATCAATTCAATCATCAACAGAACCTTGAAATCCTCAAATATTCCCTCTACCCTGGAACCACCGGCCTCAGCCCCGACAATCAAACCAGACCAGATGGTATGACGCTAGTCCCTTGGAAACAAGATCTACCTCTCGCCTGGGATTATACTTGCGTGGATCGTTTTGCCAGATCTTTTTCTTCCAACTCTATCACGAAAGTCGAAAACACAAAAACAAACAAATATTGCAACCTTAATAATGTTTGTTTGTTCCGGTAGTCTCAGATGCCTGTGGATCATTTGGACGCCAAGCCCTAAAATTATTCAAAACAATAGGGCAAAGCTTTTAATCACAGGTGATCCAAAAGAAGGTTTCTACCTTCGGAGAATCTCAACTGAAATCTGTCGTTCTAATTGCATATCCATACATCGGTCATTAAGCCCCGTCGATCATACCTAATTAAATGTTTAATTATTATTTTATTTAATATATTTTTTATATAAATTTTATTTTACAAATAGTTTACATGTTATTTTAAATATATATTTTTTTTAAATAAATAAAATGAATGTTTGTTAAAAAAAACAGCTTCTTTCAATTTAGAAGGGTCTAAAAAATCAAAAATAAATTAGTAGCCTAATTCGCATCACAGCCACGATTAAAGTCCATACCTCTTATAATTTTTTAATTTCCAAAATGTGAGTTCAAGTTTTCGTGGAAGAGCTTAATTTTTTATATTTGCCATATTACAATTTCAATGATAAGATAAGAAAAAATCTCTTAATTCCTTGATTATCGAATTAATTATTTTCAAACATTTATAATAAAGAATAATATGAAAATTTATTTCATACTTTTTCAATTTGATCTGAACAAAATCATTCTCAACATTTCCACTATAACCTCCAGTATCACTAAGTATATCACGGGTAATTTTATCCAATTTGAATTAATTTTTTAATATAGAATTACAAACTTTAATTATGTTATATGTTTAGTAATGTTCTATATTACATGTAAAATTAATCATAATAATTAGAATACATAATACTATTAATAATAAAATTGTTTTACTATATTATATTAATAAAAACATGGGTAGACTACCACATACGACCTCCTCTTGCCTATTCAAGGGTGTCTCATTTAAAAGTTCCGCTGCTAAATCAATGAAAATTTCCTTTTTCCATTTAATTTATTAGAAATTTAACAAACTGAGTGTAGAATATGTGTTAACATTTGTAATAATATCATTTAGTAAAGTTTTAGTAATATCAGGTTTAAGTATTTAATTCAGGAAAAATATTTATTATTTAAAATCATTTTTCGATAACTGTGCTAGTTAGCACCATTTGATTTTATAACTCTTTAAAAACTCTAAAATGCCTAAAAATAAAGGTATCTTAACTATTTACTTTATTAATTAAAATTTACTTTAGGAAAGGGTGGTAAAAATAGAAGAAGAGGTAAAAATGAAAACGATACCGAAAAACGAGAGCTTATATTTAAGGAAGATGGCCAAGGTATTAATTTATTTTTTTCAAATATAGAAAATGATAATTAGAATATGCACAAGTTACCAAAATGCTCGGAAATGGGAGGCTAGAGGCATCATGCTTTGATGGTGTTAAAAGATTGTGTCACATACGTGGAAAACTAAGGAAAAAAGTGTATATTTTTTTTGATATTTAGTGGTAAAATTTTAATTAAGGTATGGATTAGTCAAGGTGATATTATCCTTATTGGTTTGCGGGATTACCAAGATACCAAAGCGGATGTAATATTAAAATACAATGCAAATGAAGCCAGGAATTTAAAAAATTATGGTGAACTTCCTATGTCAGGTAAAAATCGAATCTTATACTCATTTATATTATAAATAGTGCCTATATTAATACTATAATATGCTCTTAATTATGAATAAAGCAAAAATAAATGAGACAGATATGTTTGGGGCTCAGCCTGAGGATGACAATATAGAATTTGATGATCAAGAGGAGGAAGATGAGGATGATGATAGTGAGGATGAAGTTGATGATGTAAGTCTATAATTGATAACTGAATGACATATAAGATAGAAAATATATAATTAATGATTGAAGTCATTTTTTGAATAAGAAGAGATCAATTTACTACATGTAAGTTGTTGCTTTAATTAATATTATCTAAAAGATATTTTCTAGCTTCAAACATCTAAACATAGCTAAATTATTGTTAAAATTTAGTGATTTATTTAACTGAAACAAAATTGATTTAAAATTAATTTGAATCATGCCAAGATAGTCCAGTTTGCAATATATTTAGAAATATTAAATAAAAATTATTTTCTTAGAATAGTCAAGGGATGACCCTGAGCTGATTTACAAAGATCAAACCGATACCTAAAAAACTAGACCGATTTTTTAAAAGACGTAAATACCAGAATTTGGGACCTGGACTTTATTTCTAAATATTTTTTAAAAAGGTGGCTTCAGTTTCAAAATTTGATAAGTGGTGGTTTTGTTTACGGAGTTAAAAATGTTTAAGTAATCAAAAATATTAAACAATTTTTTAAAATAGATCACCAAATATTTTAAAAGATATAATATAAATTATTTGCACCTTTGATAAACTGGTTCCTACAAATTTTAAAAGAGTTTTGGTTCCAAACTGATAAATATAATTAAATATAATACATTTACTAAAATCAGAGAAAATTGGTATTAGCATTTTATTTTTGCTGATGCCAAATTATTGACTTTTTATGCCACTTCCAGGCATCTTTTTTTTTCAAAGTGGTTTTCTGGGCATTCTTCCAGCAATTTTTTTTAATCCAGAATGATAATTTGTGCATAATATAAATTTGCCACCATCAATAAAAAAACATTTATTTTTTGTTAATGATTAAATGGTTATTAATTTAAAATAATATTAAATTATTTTCACAAATTACAAACCTAATTTGGAAATAAAAAAAGCTTAAGAAACCCGTCTTAAAAAACAGACATCTAGAAGTGGACTTAAGGTTCCATAATTATAAAAGTAAATAATATACCATTTTTATATAAAAATACAATATAATTTTTCCAATAAATATATAGTTTTATCACACCAAAATATAACTTTAATACTGATCAACACATAACAATATGGTTTATTAATTTAATATACTATTAAATATTACTAAAGGTCAAAATTTGGACCAGGCCAAAAAAATAAAAATAACTCAGCTTAAAAATTTTGTAGGTCAGATACAGATTATTTAAATACTTAATTTTATATGTAAATTCATAATTGCAAAACATTTATTTTATTCAAATGGGTGTTATTCTAATCTAAGTTTGTGTTTAAATAAAGGAAATATATTTGAACTTTAATATTATTTTTTGTAAAATTCCACCCCAATTTGGATGCACTCTGCCCTAATATTTTTGAAAGACAACATAAATTATGCCAATTTGGAACTTATTTAAAAAAAAAATTTTTACTACCTAAAGATCAATAGCAGTGTTTTATAGTAAAAATCTGTTTAATTTTAATGAGACTCATAAATAAAGATAAGATTCATTTTTTTTGTAATGTAATCCATTTTATTAATTTAATAATCGAAATTATTTAAAGTAATTATAATAATATGTAAACTGCATATATGATAACATATTTAGAAGAAAAAAAATAAAATTTTGTTAAAAATAGTCATCCTCCTCTGATGTCAGCCATGAATATTTAAATAATTTAAAATTATAACATAATGTTTCGAAACTTGTTTAATCAGAATTGCCCTTGAGATTGTTGTTTTATGGCTCTTATGACTAATTAGTTTGATTAGGGATTTAGCCTCTTACCCAAATGAGCAATTTGTTAAAACTACATTGATCATAAATATATTGTTGTCGGCTAGATGTAAATATTTTGTAATATCCTTTTTTCTGCTATACCCAATGGAATCGTAATTATTATTTGATAGGGCCAGGTGCGTGAACAGCGGGGGGGGGACCAAACCCCCCCCCCCCCTTAAGCCAAAAAATGCAGATGCCGGATTATATTTTTCAAAAATATTATTCCTATCTCATATATATATTTAATTACATTTATTTATCACATTCATCTACTAAGTTATTTTATCAAAATTTTCCTTGGCGTAATTTACCTATTACTTTCAAATTTTAGTGTCATATTATTTATCTAAATTTCTAGTCAGATAATAATTATATTTGAAACTCCTTAACAGGGAGAAAGAAATTGCTAGCTTGTCCAACGAGATCGAGTCTCCACCATCAAGCAGTAACAGCTTTTATGGAGTTAGAAGAGCCGATTATTAATGCTATTACTGAAATATCTCAATGGCTTGAAAAAAATATTTCCTCAGAAGCAAGAAAATTATTAGATTCAATACTTATTCCAAATTTTTTATTAGAATGTGTTATTTAATTATACAACTATTTTATGTACTACTTTTCAAAAACATGACATTGACTTGATTAAGAAGATGAGAATAGCGGAGAGCATTTCATTAGAACTCAAGGAAATTAGAGTAATGTTGATGAAGAATTTTATATGTTATTGTTGAGTCAAAAGCATAGTTATACGTGTTTAATATTTGTTTCCCTCCACTTGCAGCGAGCAAGCTCATTGTCAAAACATTAATATAGGATAGTAGAAAAGTATTATAAAACAAATGCCCCCTCTCTTAGATATATTTATAGCCCAAATAAATGAATGATAATTCATCATGCAGTGCTTACCAATCAGCAGATATTACTTCCACAAAAGCCTTTCCAACCTTTTTCAGATGGTGATAGAAAAGAAAAAAAATATTTCTTAGATTTTTATCATGAAGATGTTAAAATATCTTATGATACCTTATTAGCTGAATAACTATGATTAAAAGATTAACTATGGTTGATACAATCCCAAAAAATGCTATGGATGCTTTGCATTATTTCAAACACATTTTAGTTTACATTTCCAATGTATTAAAATGGTTATATATATACTTCCCATTAGTAAACTAATGAGAATTCTCTTTTTAAGAATAACAGAGCCCTGCAGATGTTCTATTTGCAGAGCATGGCCCGGATTTTTTTTTTCAAAATTTTTTCGGCCCTGGTTTTTTTAAAAAAAAAATTTTTTAGTCACGGCCCGGCTTTTTGAATTCAGGCCTGACCCGAATTTTTCAAAAATAAATTATTTTTATAGCTAATAATGGCGATTTCAAATATTTGGTTTTAAAATATATAGCCCGGCCCGGATATATTTTTTTAAAAATTTTCAGGCCCAGCCCGGGTGTTTTTTTTAAAATAATTTCGGGCCCGGCTCGGGTATAATTAAAAAAATTAAAATACTGTCCGGCTCGGGGGCCGGACCTGCAAGTCTCTGAAAAACATACCTATGAAATACATCTTCTGAAAGTAGATTGAATGATTTGGATCTTTTGAATATTCATAGGCATTTAACGCCAAGCAAGGATAGATAATTGAAAAATTAGCTCAAAACATACAAAATACAATTATTCCTAAGAAACTATTTGTGTATTAATTTATATTTCCAACATTTAAATTTTTTATACTTTATATATTTTAAAGGCTCAAAAAATTCAAATTTCAATTTTGGGTCATTTAAGTGATTCATATCGTGGTTATATTCACTTGATATTTTATAATTCACATTTATTTTATAGTTTTTCAATGCCGGTTTATATATATAATTTTTTTATAATTCACATTAATTTAAAATTGTGTATTAGAAAAATTATTAGTCCTAATAAATTTATGCTCAGTATTTTTAATTAACAATAATATTTCTTAAAAAATTTTATTATCCCCCCCCCCCCAGACCAAATTCCTGCGTACGCGTCTGGATAGGGCGAAAATGTCTATACATGTGAAGTCCTAATACATGCGTTTCCCTATATCCCAGAAGGTTAATGTATGTCCACCAAGCAGGGAGAATAACTGAAGTATCCCTTGGTTCGAGATAAGAAGGAACATTGGCCTCATTACCCCATACCTTTTACAGTAGTAGGGTAGAGATATGTCTAGGCCAAGTCTGATAGCCAAAGCATAACTAAATTCCTTATTTGTCAAAAGATATTTTTTAACATGCCTGGATAAGCTTCTAACCATTCGTGACCTGATTTATCCATTACCAATAAACGAAGGTTAGTGCACTGCAGTATGTCATTGCTCGAGTAGGTAATCGACGGAGCGTGACACGATTACAGCATCCCAATCATTTTGTAAATCAAAGGATGTCTTAGCAGACCTTCATAACAAAGCATTGTTTAACATGGTGTCCTCAAATAGTTTCTGTTTAATTTTAATGAGACTAATAAATAAAGATAAGATTTATTTTATACCAACTAAAATCGAACAGTTGTGCAGGCTGAGGTCAAATTATAGATACTTTGTCATGTGCCACATGTGTTTATATTCATGAGAATTTCTCAATTATTTTTATAATAATAAATGTCTTACCTATATGACTTCTATATTTTCTATTTAAAAAATATTATATAGATATAGTATCCAAGATATAAAGAAAAACGTTTCCAATTCGGAAAATAAAGTTTGTTAAATTACGTATGATTTATTTTGTGTATTGTAAACTAAAATTTGAAACATGATGACAAAAAACACATTTGTTATATCCAAATATATATCTTATTTGATGTAAAATTTTTAATGCGATGATTACAAAATTATATTTTAATATTATTTATTAATGTTTCATTTACTTTCAATAAAATAATTTATATTGTTAAAATGATGATTAATATTCTCTATGTAATGATGTGTAGTATTGCTTAAAGAAAACCCTAAAAACAAAAAGTGTTTTTTAATAATTCAAATCTTCACTATTTTTTATTTGACTTTTAGTTTATTATTAACTAATAATGTTTTATTTTTAAATTTGATCCAATCATATTCTTAATTTTATCTTACTGAATTATATGATTTTATAACGAATTCTGTGGATGATATTCAATAATTCTTAAATTTTTATTAATTATTAAAGGTAAGAGTATAATATTATTTTATTAAAAATGACTATGCTCTTTTTATATCAACTTAAAGGGTATGATGCCAAAATTAGTCATTAGGATTTTAGAATACTATTTTTAAACATTTATTTTATATTATATTTAGGTTTTATATAGTTATAATTATATTTTGCCATAAAATCTATTCTACATCCAATCAAACGACACCAATTTTGAATTTGACGTTTTCATAAGACCTATGTCCTCTGCAAATTATAATTTTACATTTATTATAATTTTATTTTTTAAAATGATTCTGTAAATTTATAGATGCCAAATATTTTAATACAGTCAAGAGACATTTCGGAAGCCGACATCGATGAATCAGACAATGTGGAAGATATTTTGTACATTTTTTACGATGATTCTTCTTCATCAACTCCAACATCTAATAATCTTCAAGTCGAGATAGAAGATCCAGAAAATATGTGTTGATGAATATATCACCATTTTCAAAGGGTAGAGTCCTTTAAAACAATATATAAAATCAAAACCACATAAATGGGGATCAAAGTTTTTGCATTAGCCGGATCCTATACATGCTTTTAAGATTTATGCGGGAAAGCAAACTAATCTGACACCATCCGAATTAGGGATAAGTGGTGGTATAGTTTTCAATAAAAAATTAAAAGAAATCGGTATATTTATGGTAGGGGCTATTAGAAGTAACTGGAAAGTTTGCAAATTAAAATGCGATAGAGACTTTAAAAAAGAAGGTCGTGGGAGCGGGGAGAGTAAATTTATATATGTAAAGTTGATAAATAAAGATAATATAATAATTGTCAAATGGTATGACAATAAGCTTGTGCACGTCATTTCATCCTTTGTCAGTGTTCATCCAATATTAATGTAAAAAGATGGTCACTAAGTAGCAAAAAATATATTGAAGTGCCAAGACCAAATATATTAAAAATATATAATTAAAATATGAGAGGAGAAATTATATGCTACTTGAGTGCTATCGAGTAGATATTAAAGGAAAAAGGTTCTACTTGAGAATAGGGTTGGCATGTCGGCCAATTGACCGTCAAATACTCTAAAATATTATTGGAGAATAAATATTTTGATATAATTAACTAGTATGCATTAAAAGCATGTTTATCAATCTTATGGTTACAAATTATTTTAAAATATATTTGTATCATGAAGGAATCGTTTTAATTATAATTTTATATCAAAATTTTATAATATAAAAACAGAACTTTTTTATTACTAAAATAAATAAATATGATAATTTAGATAAGTCATGATTTATTTTTTTAATAAATTGAAATTTTATTAAATATTTAGTCGAGTATTAATCATATGAATTCTCCTTTATTTTACTTCCACTGTCTAAATTTGAATAAATTAATAAATTTTCTCTTTAGTTCTGGTCAGATTTACAAAATAATTTATTCAATTCTGGTAAAAAGTTATAAATTATATTATATTTTTTGGTCGTAAAAATGATTGATTAACTTTACAATAATCAAAAAATTTTATAGTTAAATTCTAATATATAGGGGATTATGGTCAAACCAAAGCATCAAGTTTGGAACATTTTCAAGAAGTACACTATGGTAAATTAGTTAAAGCGGTATGCAGGTTTTGCAAGATTTATTATATTACCCACGTTGATAGAGTGGTCAAGCATTTATTAAGCAGCTGTACTACGTGTCCTGTCATAATTTAAGAAAATTTTTATACAAATTCCAAAATATCAACCTCTACAAAAAATCACATAAATGTAATTTGTAATATTTCTAGCTCTAACGAAGAATTGGGTGAAATTAGTGAGAATGATTATCAAATTGACAATATTGTGTCTAATGACTCATTTGATTCCATTATCTCTGATCAATCTACAACCAAGGCTACTAAATGTAAATCTCAATCTTGTATAATCGGTTTCATAGATAGAATGAATCCCAAAGAAAAAAGTGAGCTCGATCAATTGTTTGCAAAGGCTGCATATGCGAGCAATTTACCTTTCCACATCACTGAAAATCCCTACATCCAAGAATTCTTTAAAAAAATACGTCCTATCTACACTTTACCCAGGCAAAGACAGCTGGCATATTTTCTAAACAAAGCGTCAGGAGATATGGAGGCGAGAGTTGCAGATATAATAGATAAAGCTCCACACTTATCAATTGTATCAGATGGCTGGAGCAACATCAGAAACGTGAGTATTATTAATTTGATGGTGATGACGCCTGTTCCAGTATTCTACAAATTTTTAAATACTGAGGAAAATCGCCATATGGCAGATTATATTGCCCAGGAATTTATAAATGTAATTCATGTGAATCAGGTAATGCCGCTAACATGAAAGCAGCCTGGAGAATTCTAAAATCTGAATCTATTTATAATCATCATATACAATGTTATGGTTGTGCAGCGCATACATTGCAGTTATTCTTTCACGATTTTGAAAGACTTTTCAATAATTAAAAAAATTGTTAAATTTTTCAAAAATAAACACATACCAGCTACAGTATTTTCCCATAATAAGAATCAACATGGTATAAACCAAAAAAGATGGGCATCGTCAATAAAATGTATAGAGCAAATACAAATATGTAAGAAAGCATCAGTTGTTGAAGATCTGTATGAGATATTTGTCCCATAAAAATTACCAATAATATATTAAAAGAAATATTTTGGACGAAAAATTTAAAATTTATAGCTATATTCAACCTTTAGCTACTTCATTGTTGAAAGTGCAAAGAGATAAATGTACTTTGGCCCACGTAAAAAATGAGATGATAAATTTGGAAAAACACATAATACAATCATGCCATGATTCTATTTTTCTCCATCTGAAGAAAATAAAATTAAAGTTATGTTTGAAAAGAGAAAAAATGATCTAAATACATGTGCTCACAATGCTGCATATTTATTGACCCCCCAATATCGTGGGGAGCATCTTACAAGTGCTGAATTTGATGAAGCATGTGATTAGTGTTGTTAATTGTTGAGTTCTTTCAACTACGACTAATTTAGTCGACTAAAACAACTCATATAGTCGACTAAGTTGATCTATTTAGTCAGCTTAGACCCATTTAATCTACATGCTTAGTCGATTAATTAAATCAATTTTTTGAGCCTAACCGAACCTGACCACTGTATAGTCGTGGTTAGTCTAGTTCTTTCAACTACTTTAGATATCAGAGGATAAACCCAATCTCATATTCGTTAATAATTTTTTGTTTTTCTTAATTTTTTTGGATCAAATGGGCAAAAATATACATGTTAAATTAAAATTTAAATTATGGTGTATCATAGAAAAGTGACAATTGTCATAATCGTTATTTTTGAAGTTTTTTGAGTTATTTTAAAGTAAATAGATAAAAATATATACCGTAAACATTTTATATTAAAGTTACAGTGAAGATGTACCATATAATGAAAGCGAAATTGGTATGCTTGAAGATTTAATCTTGAACGGTTATTAGGATGGTCGCACAGGATAAAAATTAGACAGAAAAAAGACACTTTATTAAATTCAATCGAAGAAAAATGATAGTCTTTATTGATTATATTATTATAATATTGACGTTGATGTGGTCTTTTTATTTTATAATATGGTTATACAAAAGAAAACAAGTGGTGTTAGAAAATGAAAATATATATCAATATATATATATATAATCGCCTTGAGATGTATTTATATACATGTTAATTTAATTGAATAAAAAGATAATATGAACATATTTAAATATACAAATACAACAAATTGAATAAGCGAAATATTTAAGAAGTATTTAAATATACAATATTACAACAAATTAAGCGAACATGTAACAGAAAAGTGACAATTGTCATAATCTTTATTTGTGAACTTTTTAAAATTTTTTCAAAGAAAATAGGTAAAAATATTTATTTTAAACATGTTAAGTTAAAATTTCAGTAAAGATATACCATAGAAGAGTGACAATTGTCATATTATTTATTTTTCAACTTTTTTGAATTTTTTTAAAGCAAACTGGTAAATATATATATTGTAAACATGTTAAATTAAAATTTCAGTGAAGATATCACAGAAAATTGACAATTGTATTTTTAAACTTTTTTGAATTTTTTCAAAGCAAATATATTTATTACAAACATGTTATATTAAAATTTCAATGAAGATGTATCATAGAAAAGTGACAATTGTCATAACATTTATTTTTAAACTTTTTTGAATTTTTTTAAAGCAAATTGGTAAATATATGTATATTAAACTTGTTAAATTAAAATTTCAGTGAAGATACCACAGAAAAGTGACAATTGTCATAATCGTTATTTTTGAACTTCTTTGAATTTTTTTAAAGCAAACTGGTAAAAATATTTATTGTAAACATGTTAAGTTAAAATTTCAATGAAGATGTACAATAGAAAAGTGACAATTGTCATAATTTTTATTTTTAAACTTTTTTGAATTTTTTTAAAGCAAATTGGTAAATATATATATTGTAATCTCCACTAAAAGTTCTCATTCAACTAACATTGAAAACGATCCTAATTTTTCTTCGTCTTTATTAGTTTTCATCCTATTTTTTATAATTTTTAATTTACTAAATGTTCTCTGGCAATTAACTTGTGTAAATGAGAAAGTTAAAATGTATTCATATGTCAAAAATAAATTTGCGTATGTACTTTACTTAGTGATCTTAAGAATTTTATACACGCATATTAAACAATTGTAACATTTAATTTTATACACGCATATTAAACAATTGTAACATTTATTATCACATTTCACATTCTGAGTTATTATCTTATTGTACTTTTTCATTAGACTTCTCACTTGCACATCCGATATCATTGTCCGTTTCATTTAATTCTGCTATTAAATCTTTGAATTCACAGGCAACTGAACACAATTCGTTATGTAATTTAACACTCAATATATTTGCCAATTGTGTCAGTTTTTCCAAGGTCTTTTCAGAAATACCTTTACTATTATTTATACACATAAAACTGTTCTGATTTATAATATGATTAATTATAGGACGAAATACTTCGACCCTATAATTGCAAATCAAATCCAACAAGTTTAAATTTATGAAGCATATATTTTTTAATGTTTACCTAATAATTTTTAATATCAAATAAAAGTTAAATGTTTGTTAGCCCGCCCATTGCTAAAATTTTTCAAAGTTCCGTTAAGACTTTTTAAAATTATTTAGATAGTCCGCCCAATTAGATAGAAGGGCGTGGGCTAAAAACCAGATCATTTGAGCAAAAAAATTTGAAAATATTTTTATCAGTTTCTTTAAAAAAATTCAAAAATAACGATATGACAATTGTCACTTTTATGTGGTATCTTCACTGAAATTTTAATTTAACATGTTTACAATATATATATTTACCAATTTGCTTTAAAAAAATTCAAAAAAGTTTAAAAATAAAAATTATGACAATTGTCACTTTTCTATGGTACATCTTCATTGAAATTTTAACTTAACATGTTTACGATAAATATTTTTACCATTTTGCTTTAAAAAAGTTCAAAAATAATGATTATGACAATTGTCACTTTTCTGTGGTATCTTCTCTCAAATTTTAATTTAGCATGTTTATAATATACATATTTACCAATTTGTTTAGAAAAATTCAAAAAAGTTTAACAATAAATATGATGACAATTTTCACTTTTCTATGATACATCTTCACTGAAATTTTAACTTAACATGTTTACAATAAATATTTATACCAGTTTGCTTTAAAAAAATTCAAAAAAGTTCAAAAATAACGATTATGACAATTGTCACTTTTCTGTGGTATCTTCACTGAAATTTTAATTTAACATGTTTGCAATATATATATTTACCAGTTTGCTTTAAAAAAATTCAAAAAAGTTTAAAAATAAATATTATGACAATTGTCACTTTTTACGGTACATCTTTACGGGTGGGTCTATTTACCGCTCGTCTAGCCACATAATAAATCATTTATTATTTAAATACGCTCTGCTAATTACGTAATAAATTATTTATTACTAAATATCGCTCGGTCGTTTATTTATGTTTTATATTTTTAATCATATTACAGTGAGCTTTCAATTTCCTAATATTAATTGAGAATTAATTAGTTTTTATAAATAAATAAAATTTTGATTTTAGCTTCAATATTAAATTTAAAGAAGTAAATAAAATAATATTCAATCCGCTAGATGGCATTTTTACAATTTTTATTATAATATATAAAAATAATATTTTAAAATGTGTTTAATAAATTTTGCCATATTCTATCATGATGACTAAAATATTTACGATTTTTTTTAAATAGCAATATCTATATTTTAGTAAAAAATTAGTAGTCTTTTTTATTAAATTTTTCAATTTTTATTAATCAGATAAATTAATAACTTAAGTATAAGTTGATA
The DNA here is from genome assembly GCF_954871325.1 of Gordionus sp. m RMFG-2023. NCBI lineage: Eukaryota > Metazoa > Nematomorpha > Gordioida > Chordodea > Parachordodidae > Gordionus > Gordionus sp. m RMFG-2023. The sequence goes on from NC_088776.1 coordinate 42,117,109, forward strand.
TAATAAGTTTATAATATAATTATTGAGTTCATAAATTATAATTTGTTCGGCAGAGAAGATTTAAATATAAATTTAGTGTAATAAAATTATATATAATGACGAAATATATTTAATATTCTAGAAATATAAGAATAAGCAGAAGAATAATGGGGAAAAATAGGGATTTAAAATTTATTAAAATATTTTTTCGAGTCCTTTCTGCTTTAATTTGACGTCGCTGATGTGGTTTTTTTGAGCCTATTGGTTTAAAGTAAAATTATGTATCTGTTTTAACTTACAAGTCTTTATTTTTCTGGGCATGGAACCTGAATCCGAACCTGGTTCAGATATTTTTTGTAGCCTAAACTAGAACCTTTTTTTAAGAGGGTTGAAAGCCCTATAACAAACTATGTATATTTATTTGAATGAAAAGTAAAAACCATAATAAAATTTATAAATCATTTCATAGAGAAAGAAAATATGAAGAGTAAATTTAACCTTAATATAGCATCCTCCATTGAATCTATATTCGAAAAAAATTGGTGATATGTCATAAATGATTTTATTTTGAAATAAACTTGTTTGACGCTTCAATTGATATATTTTATTTTAAGTTTTTCTGAAAATCATTTATTTCATTCCGGGAATTAGCCATATTTCCTATCGTTAATTATTATTATTATTTTTTATTTAAAATCAACTCGACATTTCGCGGAACCCAAACCCTATTTTAAAACTTAGGGGTCAGAGTTCAAACTTTTTTTAAAAAAAATACAATATTCTTTATAAGAGATTTCATATTTAAAATGTAGTATTATAATAAAAAATAGACCATGATATTTTCCAATGAAATATTAGGGCATATGAGATTTAAAGAGGATAATTATTTAAATAATAATATTCTTTATGCATCATTATATTTCGACCCAGGATATAAATTCCTATTAACCATTGATTAGGAAGAGGTTATCAGAGCTCATTTAACGAAATTATGGGGAAAACATAAATCATTAATAGGGCTGTGCCAAGATCGGCACCGATATTTAGCGTTTTCCAAAAATATCGGATTGGGCCGATACCTACGCGATAAGATCTTTTTACTTTTTTTTTTGTTATGTATATTTATTTTATATTTATAATATTTTAATCTTTGACAATAAGTTAAAAATTAAAAATAAATGGCATAAATGAATTTAATTAAAAATTTATTACTCCAATAGCAATCTTTGAGAATAAATTAAAAAGTTGTTTAAAATTTATTATGGAAATTTGAAGATATTATAAAATTTTAATTAAATTATTAATATTTGTATTTACAATTATACAAATATCTTATTATATGATTTTAAACAATACACTGAACCCGATGGAACCCGGGTTCAAATAAAATTCTCAGGTTCGGTTCGGTGATTTGAAAAACGAGGTTCCGGTTCGGTTCAGGTTCAGATTTTTTCAATAACCCGGGTTTTCTTCTCTGGATACGGGTTCGGTTCAAATCCCTGATATGGTTAGCGTTAAACGATCATTTTCATCATTAAAATTTACATTAAATATTGTAGTATTATTATATATATATAATATATTATAATTATGATGATAAATTATTTTTATGGCAATACTAATTAAAATAAAAAAATTTTTAAAATGATGTTTCTGTTATTTTAACTAGGGAGCCGGAGTGAACCGTAACGAACCGTTAAACCATTATAAACCGTTATAAATATCTGAACCGTAATCGTAACCGTAACCGTAACCGAACCGATATAATTATTTTTTAGAGGAAAAAGAACCCTTATAAAAAAAAGTTAAACCGGTTCAAATAAGTTCAGTTTTTATATTTAAGGAATCGAAAAAATTTGAATATCCAGGATTATATAAACTTGCTCTTATAGTACTGGCGATTCCCGCAACACAAGTTTTTGTAGAAAGGGCCTTTTCGGTGTTAAATTTGAGTTTTCGTCACAACAAACAAATATGAGTGCATTTATATTAGAAAATATATTACTTCTGCGTTCAAATAATTTGTTTAAAGATGAGTTATTTTGAATCTTATATTTTTTTTATATTTAATAAAAATAAATTAGACGTTAGTATTGCTTAAAGTAAAAAAAATTTCTAACCGTAATGAACCATTATAAACCTTTACAATTACCTGAACCGAACCAAACCTTTATAAATTATTTCTTAAGAACCGTAACCTAACCTAACCATTATAATTCTTTACATGCTGAACCGTAACCAAACTGAACCGTTATAAATAACTGTTCGGGTCCCTGATTTTAACTAATTTATATAAGTCTTTATTCTTCTGGTCTCCAAACCCGAACCCATTTTTTTAGTAGTAGAATTCACAGTCCTGATATAATATATTGATGAAATATATTCGATATTCTAGAAATATTTGATAAATATTATTTTTATATTTTATGATAAAAATTTTAAAAATATAAAGACGCCATCTAGCGGATTGAATATTATTTTATATATTTTTTTAAATTTAAAAAATGTTATGAGTAAGTTTAATTTTATAAAAGTATTGAAGCTAAAATATCTAAAAGATAATTTTTATACTTGTCTAAAATTTCTTTTATTTATAAATTCATTCTCAATTAATATTAGGAAATTGAAAGCCCACTGTAATATGATTAAAAATATAATACATAAATAAACGACCGAGCTATATTTATTATTAGTAAATTATTTATTATGTGGTTAGCTGAGGGACACTTTCCAGCCGAGCGATAAATAGACCCATCGATATAACATGTTTACAATATATATTTTTAACTATTTTCTTTGAAAAAATTCAAAAAAGTTTACAAATAATGATTATGACAATTGTTACTTTTCTGTGGTATCTTCCGTAACCCTAATCCTAACTCTAACCTTAAGACTAACCCAAATCTAAGCCTAACCATAAATGCTTTAAATTTCTACAATCAAAATAAATTTAAAAAAAAGCCAAAATATTTATCTGTTTTATTTATGTTTTTTTGAAAAATCATATAAGATTTTGTACAATTATTATTTGATTTTCACAAAATTATTTTATTTAATTTTACGAGTTAGTAAGACATATAATTATTAGCAAAATCATATAATGCACTTAGATAAATTAATTAATAAATATGTCTGAGCATATTATATTTTCTAAAATCGGAGAAAATAATATATATTACTTAAAAAATTCATATGTTGGGAATATAGTAAAAATTACTTGAAGTACTGTTAATTAGAGTAATTAAGGATAGTTATAATATATGAAATAGCACTTACAGAGATATCTGTTAAAGCTAACCCTAACCCTAACCCTAATCCTTACCCTTACCTTAACACTAACCCTCCTAACACTAACACTAAATCTAACCCTAACCCTAACCCTAAACCTAACCTTAACCCTAACCCTAACCATAACGCCAACCCTAACGCTAACCCTAACATTAACCCTAACCCTAACTCTAACCCTAACCCTAACCTTAACCCTCACCCTAACCCTAATTTAAGTTAACGCTAACACTAACCCTAACCCTAACCCAAACCATAACCATAACCCTAACCCTAACCCTAACCATAACTCTAACTCTAACCCTAACCCTAACTCTAAACCTAACCTTAACCTAAATCCTAATCCTAACCATAAATGCTTTAAATTTCTACAATCAAAATAAATTTTAAAAAAAGATAAAAATTTTATTTGTTTTCCTTATATTTTTTTGAAAAATAATAGATGATTTTGCACAATTATTATTTGATTTTCACAAAATTATTTAATTTAATTTTACGAGTTAGTAAGACATATAATTACTACCAAAATCATATTATGCACTTAGATAAAATAATAAATAAATATGTCTGAGCATATTATATTTTTTAAAATCGGAGAAAATAATAAATATTACTTAAAAATTTCATATGTTGGGAATATAGTAAAAATTACTTGAAGTACTGTTAATTAGAGTAATTAAGGATAGGTATAATATATGAAATAGCACTAACAGAATATCTAATGTAAGTTAACGCTAACCTTAACCCTAACGCTTACCTTAACACTAACCCTCATAACACTAACACTAAATCTAACCCTAACCATAATCCTAACCCTAACCCTATCCTTAACCCTAACCCTAACTTTAACCCTAACCCTAACCATAACCCTAACCCTAACCATAACCCTAACCCTAGCCCTTACCCTAAATCCCTAACCCTAACCCTAACCCTAACCCTAACCCTAACCCTAACCCTAACCCTAACCCTAACCATAACTCTAACCCTAGCCCTAACCCTAAAACTCTAACCCTAACCCTATCTCTAAACCTAACCCTAACCCTAACCTTAACCCTAAAACTTATCTTAACCCTAATCCTAACCCTAACCCTAACTTTAACCCTAACCCTAACCCTAACGCTAACCCTAACCCTATCCCTAACCCTAACCCTAACCCAAAACATAACCCCTAACACTAACACTAAATCTAACCCTAATCCTAATCCTAATCCTAATCCTAACCCTAACGCTAACCCTAACCCTAACCGTAACCCTAACCCTAACCCAAACCATAACTATAACCCTAACTCTAACCCTAACTCTAACCCTTACCCTAACCTAAATCCTAATCCTAACTATAAATGCTTTAAATTTCTACAATCAAAATAAATTTAAAAAAAAGCTAAAATTTTTATCTGTTTTCCTTATATTTTTTTGAAACATCATATACGATTTTGCACAATTATTATTTGATTTTAACAAAATTATTTTATTTTATTTTACGAGTTAGTAAGAGATAGTAAATTACTACCACATATTTTGCTCTTAGATAAAATAATTAATAAATATGTCTGAGGATATTATATTTTTTAAAATCGGAGAAAATAATAAATATTACTTAAAAAATTCATATGTTGGGAATATAGTAAAAATTACATGAAGTACTGTTAATTAGAGTAATATAGGATACGTATAATATATGAAATAGCACTAACAGAGATATCTAATGTATGTTAACGCTAAGACTAACCCTAATCCTATCCCTTACCTTAACACTAACCCTCCTAACACTAACACTAAATCTAACCCTAACCATAATTCTAACCCTAACCCTAACCCTAACCCTAACCCTAACCCTAACCCTAACCCTAACCCTAACCCTAACCCTAACCCTAACCCTAACACTAACCCTAACTCTAACCCTAACCCTAACCCTAACTCTAACCCTAACCCTAACCATAACCCTAACCCTAACCATAACCCTAACCCTAACCCAAACTCTAACACTAAAACTAACCCTATCATTAACCCTAACCCTAACCCTAACTCTAACCCTAACCCTTTGTAAAATATGTGAAAATAATAAATATTACTTTAAAAAAACATATATTACTTGAAGTACTGTTAATTAGAGTAATTAAGGATAGATATAATATATGAAAAAACACTAACAAAAAAATCTAATTTAAGTTAACGCTAACACTAACCCTAACCCTAATCCTAACCTTAACCTTAACCTTAACCCTAACCCTAACCCTAAACCTAACTTTACCCTAACGCTAACTATAACTATAACCATAACCCTAACCTTAACCCCAACCGTAACCATAACCCTATCCCTAACCCTAACCCTAACCATAACCCCTAACACTAACACTAAATCTAACCCTAACCCTAATCCTAACCCTAACCCTAACCCTAACGCTAACCCTAACCCTAACCCTAACGCTAACCCTAACCCTAACCGTAACCCTAACCATAACCCTAACCCTAACCCTAACTCTAACCCTAACCCTAACCTAAATCCTAATCCTAACCATAAATGCTTTAAATTTCTACAATCAAAATAAATTTTAAAAAAAGCTAAAATTTTTATCTGTTTTCCTTATATTTTTTTGAAAAATCATATAAGATGTTGCACAATTATTATTATATTTTTTCACAAAATTATTTTATTTTATTTTACGAGTTAGTAAGACATAGTAAATTACTACCAAAATCATATTTTGCACTTAGATAAAATAATTAATAAATAGGTCTGAGCATATTATATTTTTTAAAATCGGAGAAAATAATAAATATTACTTAAAAAATTCATATGTTGGGAATATAGTATAAATTACTTTAAGTACTGTTAATTAGAGTAATTAAGGATAGGTATAATATATGAAATAGCACTAACAGAGATATCTAATGTAATTTAACGCTAACCCTAACCTTAATCCTATCCCTTACCTTAACACTAACCCTCATAACACTAACACTAAATCTAACCCTAACCATAATCCTAACCCTAACCCTATCTTTAACCCTAACCCTAACCCTAACTTTAACCCTAACCCAAACCATAACCCTAACCCTAACCCTAAAACCCTAACCCTAACCCTATCTCTAAACCTAAACCTAACCCTAACCCTAACCCTAACCTTAACCCTAACTTACCTTAACTCTAACGCTAACCCTAACCCTAACACTAAACCTAACCATAAGCCTAACTCTAACCCTAACTCTAACCCTAACCCTAACCTAAATCCTAATCCTAACAATAAATGCTTTAAATTTCTACAATCAAAATAAATTTTAAAAAAAGATAAAAATTTTATTTGTTTTCCTTATATTTTTTTGAAAAATAATAGATGATTTTGCACAATTATTATTTGATTTTCACAAAATTATTTTATTTAATTTTACGAGTTAGTAAGACATATAATTACTACCAAAATCATATTATGCACTTAGATAAAATAATTAATAAATATGTCTGAGCATATTATATTTTGTAAAATCGGTGAAAATAATAAATATTAATTAAAAAAATCATATATTACTTGAAGTACTGTTAATTAGAGTAATTAATTATAGATATAATATATGAAATAGCACTAACAGAGATATCTAATGTAAGTTAACGCTAACCCTAACTATAATCCTAACCCTAACCCTAACCCTAACCCTAACCCTAACATAACCCCTAACACTAACACTAAATCTAACCCTAATCCTAATCCTAATCCTAATCCTAACCCTAACCCTAACCCTAACGCTAACCCTAACCCTAACCGTAACCCTAACCCTAACCCAAACCATAACTATAACCCTAACCCTAACTCTAACCCTAACTCTAACACTAACTCTAACCCTTACCCTAACCTAAATCCTAATCCTAACTATAAATGCTTTAAATTTCTACAATCAAAATAAATTTAAAAAAAAGCTAAAATTTTTATCTGTTTTCCTTATATTTTTTTGAAACATCATATACGATTTTGCACAATTATTATTTGATTTTAACAAAATTATTTTATTTTATTTTACGAGTTAGTAAGAGATAGTAAATTACTACCACATATTTTGCTCTTAGATAAAATAATTAATAAATATGTCTGAGGATATTATATTTTTTAAAATCGGAGAAAATAATAAATATTACTTAAAAAATTCATATGTTGGGAATATAGTAAAAATTACTTGAAGTACTGTTAATTAGAGTAATTAAGGATAGTTATAATATATGAAATAGCACTTACAGAGATATCTGTTAAAGCTAACCCTAACCTTAACCCTAATCCTTACCCTGACCTTAACACTAACCCTCCTAACACTAACACTAAATCTAACCCTAACCCTAACCCTAAACCTAACCTTAACCCTAACCCTAACCATAACGCCAACCCTAACGCTAACCCTAACATTAACCCTAACCCTAACTCTAACCCAAACCCTAACCTTAACCCTCACCCTAACCCTAATTTAAGTTAACGCTAACACTAACCCTAACCCTAACCCAAACCATAACCATAACCCTAACCCTAACCCTAACCCTAACTCTAACCCTAACATTAACTCTAAACCTAACCTTAACCTAAATCCTAATCCTAACCATAAATGCTTTAAATTTCTACAATCAAAATAAATTTTAAAAAAAGCTAAAATTTTTATCTGTTTTCCTTATATTTTTTTGAAAAATCATATAAGATTTTGCACAATTATTATTTTATTTAATTTTACGAGTTAGTAAGACATAGTAAATTACTACCAAAATCATATTTTGCACTTAGATAAAATAATTAATAAATATGTCTGAACATATTATATTTTTTAAAATCGGAGAAAATAATAAATATTACTTAAAAAATTCATATGTTGGGATTATAGTATAAATTACTTTAAGTACTGTTAATTAGAGTAATTAAGGATAGGTATAATATATGAAATAGCACTAAGAGAGATATCTAATGTAATTTAACGCTAACCCTAACCCTAATCCTATCCCTTACCTTAACACTAACCCTCATAATAACACTAAATCTAACCCTAACCATAATCCTAACCCTAGCCCTATCCTTAACCCTAACCCTAACCCTATCTTTAACCCTAACCCTAACCATAACCCTAACCCTAACCCTAAAACCCTAACCCTAACCCTATCTCTAAACCTAACCCTAACTCTAACCCTAACCCTAACCTTAACCCTAAAACTAACCTTAACCCTAACGCTAACGCTAACCAAAACACTAAACCTAACCATAAGCCTAACTCTAACCCTAACTCTAACCCCAACCCTAACTTAAATCCTAATCCTAACCATAAATGCTTTAAATTTCTACAATCAAAATAAATTTTAAAAAAAGATAAAAATTTTATTTGTTTTCCTTATATTTTTTTGAAAAATAATAGATGATTTTGCACAATTATTATTTGATTTTCACAAAATTATTTAATTTAATTTTACGAGTTAGTAAGACATATAATTACTACCAAAATCATATTATGCATTTAGATAAAATAATAAATAAATATGTCTGAGCATATTATATTTTTTAAAATCGGAAAAAATAATAAATATTACTTAAAAATTTCATATGTTGGGAATATAGTAAAAATTACTTGAAGTACTGTTAATTAGAGTAATTAAGGATAGGTATAATATATGAAATAGCACTAACAGAATATCTAATGTAAGTTAACGCTAAGACTAACCCTAATCCTATCCCTTACCTTAACACTAACCCTCCTAACACTAACACTAAATTTAACCCTAACCATAATTCTAACGCTAACCCTAACCCTTACCCTAACTCTATCCTTAACCATAACCATAACAATAACCCTAACCCTAACACTAACCCTAACCCTAACCCTAACTCTTACCCTAACCATAACCCTTACTCTAACCATAACCCCAACCCTAACCCTAACCCTAACTCTAACCCTAACCATAACCCTAACCCTAACGCTAAAACTAACCCTATCCTTAACCCTAACCCAAACTCTAACTCTAACCCTAACCCTAACCCTTTGTAAAATATGTGAAAATAATAAATATTACTTAAAAAAGCATATATTACTTGAAGTACTGTTAATTAGAGTAATTAAGGATAGATATAATATATTAAAAAACACTAACAAAAATATCTAATTTAAGTTAACGCTAACACTAACCCTATACCTAATCTTAACCTTAACCGTAACCCTAATCCTAACTCTAACCTTAACCATAACCCAAATCTAAGCCTAACCATAAATGCTTTAAATTTCTACAATCAAAATAAATTTTGAAAAAAGCCAAAATATTTATCTGTTTTATTTATGTTTTTTTGAAAAATCATATAAGATTTTGCACAATTATTATTTGATTTTCACAAAATTATTTTATTTAATTTTACGAGTTAGTAAGACATATAATTATTAGCAAAATCATATAATGCACTTAGATAAAATAATTAATAAATATGTTTGAGCATATTATATTTTCTAAAATCGGAGAAAATAATATATATTACTTAAAAAATTCATATGTTGGGAATATAGTAAAAATTACTTGAAGTACTGTTAATTAGAGTAATTAAGGATAGTTATAATATATGAAATAGCACTTACAGAGATATCTGTTAAAGCTAACCCTAACCCTAATCCTTACCCTTACCTTAACACTAACCCTCCTAACACTAACACTAAATCTAACCCTAACCCTAACCCTAAACCTAACCTTAACCCTAACCCTAACATTAACCCTAACCCTAACCCTAACCTTAACCCTCACCCTAACCCTAATTTAAGTTAACGCTAACACTAACCCTAATCTTAACCTTAACCTTAACCCTAACCTTAACCCTAACCTTACCGTAACGCTAACTATAACCCTAACCCTACCCTAACCCTAACCTTAACCCTAACACTAACCCTAACCCTAACACTAACCCTAACCATAAGCCTAACTCTAACCCTAACTCTAACCCTAACCCTAACCTAAATCCTAATCCTAACCATAAATGCTTTAAATTTCTACAATCAAAATAAATTTTAAAAAAAGATAAAAATTTAATTTATTTTCCTTATATTTTTTTGAAAAATCATAGATGATTTTGCACAATTATTATTTGATTTTCACAAAATTATTTAATTTAATTTTACGAGTTAGTAAGACATATAATTACTACCAAAATCATATTATGCACTTAGATAAAATAATTAATAAATATGTCTGAGCATATTATATTTTGTAAAATATGTGAAAATAATAAATATTACTTAAAAAAATCATTAATTACTTGAAGTACTGTTAATTAAAGTAATTAAGGATATATATAATATATGAAAAAACACTAACAAAAATATCTAATTTAAGTTAACGCTAACACTAACCATAACCTTAATCCTAACCTTAACCTTAACCTTAACCCTAACCTTAACCCTAACCTTAACCCTAACCTTACCCTAACGCTAACTATAACTATAACCATAACCCTAACTCCAACCCTAACCCTAACCCTAAACCTATCCCTATCCCTAACCTTAACCCTAACCCAAACACTAATCCTAACCCTAACCCTAACACTAACCCTAACCATAACCCTAGCCCCCCAACACCAAAAGGTGTTAGAGGACCCCGTGGTCTCGCCGGACCAATCTTTTTATTGTTTTATATATATTCCTTATAACTATTATGTATTATATATCTATAATATTATTAGTTTTACAATTGTAATTATCGCGCATTGATATTAAAAATGGTGGATATATAATGGCGAAATTGGTGTATGAGATGTATTATGACCCTGGAAAATTTCTGGGATAGGAAAGGCGTAATGATCGTAGAATAATAAATTAGCAAGATAATAATTTATATTCCCGATCGCCGTATATATATATGCGTGGGACTTTATTTCTGGCCGCATATCCCAGAGTTTTCCAGGGTTAAAAAGAAAGAAATATATATTTAATGGGAAAGGGAGATTATGATGCAATATGTTGATTAAAATATCTACATTTATTAGAAAAAAGGGATTTAAAATAAAGGTATTTCATATCGCGGGGGTATTTATGTATCATTGGTAAGATAAAACAATTCGCGATTTATTGAAAAATACATATATGCAATATAGGCTTATTGGGAGGGGTGGTGTTCCTCTGGGAAAGAAGATTCTTCCTCGTAGGCGGTGTTGATTGATAAATCCAGAGTTCTTTCGAACATACCCGGGTCGAAGTCTCGCTCCATGTTTGCTAAATTGTTTACAAATTCGCTGGCGTCAGCTTCGTCAGTAGTATAGAGCGGGGTTGAAGCATAGGGGATACGTCCGATAGTTTCTTCCATACTTGGTAAGCCTGTTGTGTCTAACTCGTGTAAGATAGCGTTGCCTCGTCGCTGGGGATCCATTTTCGGCTAGGTGAGTCCCCTAGATTGTTTTCCGAGGGTATCCAAGTCAGATTTCTTGATAAGTGCACAAAGTTATAGAAACCGAGGGATAGGATGATCCTTGTGACCAAGTGTTAGCATGCGGGGGATCTGGATCCTCCTTTTTTTATGATAGTGTACGCTACTTGGCTATCTGTCACTATGGCTGGGATGGTTTTAAACTTATTGAGTGAGTATTTGCATCCCACCCATATCGCTAGGAGCTCTTTTTGGTTGATGTGAGGTGTTATCATCTCTGGGACTCCTAGGGCGTGTTTCGCTTCGTCGAACGTGAAAGAATATCCTGTGGTGAAGGTGTCGGACACCCCTATATGGGTTGAGGACGCGTCGACATGCAATATTGTATTGATAATGAAGGTGAACGGAAAGGGCTTCATTAGTGCATTTATTGCTGCTACTGCCTTCGGATATGCCTTGAGGTAATCGATGGGCGGCGGATCTTCCGGGTTGAGCATTGTGTCGTAGTAAGGTGCGAATACTCTTGATAGTCCAGTGATCGAGTATGTGTAGTGGTTGAGAATTCCTAAAACTTCTAAGGCGACGTTGCGTTCTATTGCCATTGATTGTAACTAATGTTTGTATAGTATCAACTGGCAAAATTTCAGGCGGGATTGATTATCTTTATCCACACTTGCCGTCTTATTTGTGAAGTTTATGTTTATGCCTAGGTAGGAGATTTTGTTGGTGGGCGAAAGGACTGACTTGGAATCATGGATTCTGAGTCCCCATGCCGATATCATATCGAGGAGGGCAATGGTGTCATTAAAGACATATTGTTCGTCCGCGTGGAAGATGATGATATCGTCGAGATATACCGAGAAATTAGCCTTTTTTACCGATTTGGCACATAGGTCTAACACGATATTTTGCAGCGCGTATGGCGAGAATCCCGCTCCCATCGGGAGGGTCTTATACCGGAATTTCGAATTGACGGTCGCGAAGCCGAAGAACCTCCTCCTGCTCTGGGCCAGTGGGATCGAATAAAAAGCCGATTTGAGGTCAATTTTTGTCGCCACTGTTGCTGACGCTAGCATCGGAGCGATCATGGGTATGGTCTTCAGCTTGAATGGGTACTTAATGAAGTTGCGCGACACGTTTGAAAAGTCCGATATGATTCTCGGCGTCCCATTACTCTTCGGGATGAGGAAGAGGGGCGAGCAAAAGGTATCGTCGGTCATCTCGATCACCGATGCTTCGACTAGTTGGGCCAAGATGGGGAGGTATTTGTTCGCTAATCTAATAAAACGATTTTTGAAGTATCCTCTATTGTCCTCGATGGCTTGGTTATCTAGTTTTGGGCAAAATCCCCTGAGGGCAATTCTCTTGGTGAACGGTGACTGGCTGGGGTGGGGCTTGAGGATGGATGATGCAAGGTTGAGGCGTGCTGACAAGTTTACGTCCAGATTGTCTGTGGTATCGTATCCCATCAATCTTAATAGGTTGTGGAATTTACCGATCGAACCGCTACCGACCGCTGGCGCTGGCGGGGGCATGATAGCGTGGTCGCGGGGCGATACCCTATTCGCGAAGAGGTTGGCCATGAGAATGGGGTCGACTCCAACATCGAATTGCTGGACATCTGGTAAGTAATCGTTGTCGTTATCATCGTCGTTCGATGGCTAGTCATCCTCGTCTTCTACATCCATGGTCTTGTCCTTTGCTCCATGTCCGGGTGAAAACTTCTGGCGCCTAAAGTCGCGAATCCATAGTCGAAGTTCATCTCGTCCTATGGTCGTTATCCAGGTATCCACCCATGGAGCCAAGACCTCCCCTACTCCCAAGTCCAGCGCAGATGGAGGGAGTGAATCCAGGAAATCACCGACCCGTAGGAGGTTTCTTTCCTCGTTTGGCGTCTTTGGTTTTTGGGATGTACTCCATTTGGTAATTTCCATGGTTGGTAATTGTTGGTTCGTCCTGCTGGGATTGTTGTTGTTGTTGCTGGGCGACGCGGGGTTGGTTGAACCCAGTCCTACGCCCGATTCCGACTGGGTTCCTGAGAAAGGGCTGCTCCGTGATGGCAGGTGGGGGTCCTAGAAATTTGAATACTTGTGATTGAGATTACCATTTCGTTTGTTCCCAACCCCAGGCGATGGCTTTCGCATATACTTGGGCCTTGGACGCTATGTCACGTAAGAATTTGTGTGACATGTCTTCCTTGAGTTCCTCTACAGCTATTTTTAATGAAGGGAATTCGTGGGCGTCCCTGCCTTTGGCTTGGTAACCTGCCGTAACCTCGGCTAAGTGCATTGCGTTGACGTAGTGTTTGGCCACTCGGATAAGCTTGCGTTTGTCCGTTTCCGTCGGGATGCTTAGGTCCTTGATCTCATCCTCCGTTAGTAAACATTCCATTGATTCTGCTGTAAGGTCAACCAGTGGGATTTGTGGCAATACTAATGTGGAGATGACTAGCGGCGTGTGCTTAGTTTGGAGGCTCGGGCCTATTAAGTTATTCAGGCCCGATGAGCTAGCTTTGTCTTCTTTATCTCCCGACATTTTTTGGAGTGCTTTCAAAATCATTTCCATCTTAGATTCCATGAGATCCATTTTTCCGCTTGATTCTGTAGCTATGGTTTCTAGACGTACTTTGACTGCATCTAGGTCGGCTTTTAGTTGATTTCTCGCTGATTCGGACATTGCTCTAGTATTATCTGACGGTGCAGAGTTATTTCTGAGGCGTCCTTTATTATGATTTTCAATCTTTAGGCTAACGTTCGTGGATTCCTCAAAAATTTCTGGGATAGGAATGGCGTAATGATCGTAGAATAATAAATTAGCAAGATAATAATTTATCCTAACCCTAATCCTAACCTTAACCTTAACCTTAACTCTAACCCTAACCCTAACCCTTACCCTAACCATAACCTTACCCTAACGCTAACTATATAAAAACCATAACCCTAAGCCTAACCCCAAACCTAACCCTAACCCTATCCCTAACCCTAACCCTAACCCTAACCCAAACCCTAATCCTAACCTTAACCCTAACACTAATCTTAACCATAACCCTAACCCTAACTCTAACTCTAACCCTAACCTAAATCATAATCCTAACCATAAATGCTTTAAATTTCTACAATCAAAATAAATTTTAAAAAAAATTAAAAATTTTATTTGTTTTCCTTATATTTTTTTGAAAAATAATAGATGATTTTGCACAATTATTATTTGATTTTCACAAAATTATTTTATTTAATTTTACGAGTTAGTAAGACATAAAATTACTACCAAAATCATAATATGCACTCAGATAAAATAAATAATAAATATGTCTGAGCATATTATATTTTGTAAAATCGGTGAAAATAATAAATATTACTTAAAAAAATCATATGTTTATAATATAGTAAAAATTACTTGAAGTACTGTTAATTAGAGTAATTAAGGATAGATATAATATATGAAAAAACACTAACAAAAATAGCTAATTTAAGTTAACCCTAATCCTAACCGTAACCTTAACCCTAACCCTAACCTTACCCTAACGCTAACTATAACTATAACCCTAACCCTAACCCCAACCCCAACCCTAACCCTAACCCCAACCCGAACCCTAATCCTAACCCTAACCCTAACCCTAAAACTAACCCTAACCATAAGCCTAACTCTAACCCTAACTCTAACCCTAACCTTAACCTAAATCCTAATCCTAACCATAAATGCTTTAAATTTCTACAATCAAAATAAATTTTTAAAAAAGTTAAAAATTTTATCTGTTTTCCTTATATTTTTTTGAAAAATCATATAAGATTTTTCACAATTATTATTTGATTTTCACAAAATAATTTTATTTAATTTTACGAGTTAGTAAGACATATAATTACTAGCAAAATCATATTATGCACTTAGATAAAATAATTAATAAATATGTCTGAGCATATTATATTTTCTAAAATCAGAGAAAATAATAAATATTATCTTAAAAAATTCATATGTTGAGAATATAGTAAAAATTACTTGAAGCACTATTAATTAGAGTAATTAAGGATAGATATAATATATGAAATAGCACTAACAGATATCAATTGTAAGTTAACGCGAACCATAACCCTAACCCTAATCCTAACCCTAACCAAAACATTTACCCTAAATGCTTTAAATTTCTTCAATCAATATAAAAAAGCTAAAATTTTTATCTGTTTTCCTTATAATTTTTTGAAAAATCATATAAGATTTTGGACAATTATTATTTGATTTTCACAAAATTATTTTATTTAATTTTACGAGTTAGTAACACATATAATTACTACCAAAATTATATTATGCACTTAGATAAAATAATTAATAAATATGTCTGAACATATTATATTCTCTAAAATCGGAGAAAATAATAAATATTACTTAAAAAATTCATATGTTGGGAATATTGTAAAAATTACTTGAAGTACTGTTAATTAGAGTAATTAAGGATAGGTATAATATATGAAATAGGACTAACAGAGATATCTGTTAAAGCTAACCTTAACCCTAATCCTAACCCTTACCTTAACCCTAACCCTAACTCTAACCCTAACACTAACTCTAACCCTAACCCTAACCCTTACCTTAACCCTAACCTTAACCCTAACCCTAACACTAACCCTAACCATAACCCTTACCCTAACCCTAACCTTAACCCTAACCATAAATGCTATAAATTTCTTCAATCAAATTAAATTTTAAAAAAAGATAAAAATTTTATATGTTTTCCTTATATTTTTTTGAAAAATCATATAAGACTTTGCACAATTATTATTTGATTTTCACAAAATTATTTTATTTTATTTTACGAGTTAGTAAGACATAGTAAATTACTACCACATATTTTGCACTTAGATAAAATAATTAATAAATATGTCTGAGCATATTATATTTTTTAAAATCGGAGAAAATAATAAATATTACTTAAAAAATTCATATGTTGGGAATATAGTAAAAATTACTTGAAGTACTGTTAATTAGAGTAATTAAGGATAGTTATAATATATGAAATAGCACAAACATAGATATCTGTTAAAGCTAACCCTAACCCTAATCCTTACACTTACCTTAACACTAACCCTCCTAATACTAACACTAAATCTAACCCTAAACCTAATACTAACCCTAACCCTAAACCTAACCTTAACACTAACTCTAACGCCAACCCTAACACTAACCTTAACCCTAAACTTAACATTAACCCTAACCCTAACCCTCCTAACGCTAACCCTAACCCTAACCTTAACCCTAACCCTAACCCTAACCCTAACATTCCCTAACCCTAACCCTATTTTAAGTTAACGCTAACACTAACCCGAACTCTATCCCTAACCCTAACCCTAACCCTAACCTTAACCCTAACCCTAACCCTAACCTTAACCATAACACTAACCCTAACCCTTACACTAACCCTAACCATAAGCCTAACTCTAACCCTAACTCTAACCCTAACCTAAATATTAATCCTAACCATAAATGCTTTAAATTTCTACAATCAATATAAATTTTAAAAAAAGATAAAAATTTTATTTGTTTTCCTTATATTTTTTTAAAAAATAATAGATGATTTTGCACAATCATTATTTCATTTTCACAAAATTATTTTATTTAATTTTACGAGTTAGTAAGACATATAATTACTACCAAAATCATTTACTTGAAGTACTTTTAATTAGAGTAATTAAGGATAGATATAATATATGAAAAAACACTAACAAAAATATCTAGTTTAAGTTAACGCTAACACTAATCCTAACCCTAATCCTAACCTTAACCCTTAACCCTAACCCTAACCTTAACCTTATCCTTAACCCTAACCTTACCCTAACGCTAACTATAACTATAACCCTTACCCTAAGCCTAACCCTAACCCCAAACCTAACCCTATCCCTAACCTAAACCGTAACCTAAACCCTAATCCTAACCTTAACCCTAACCCTAACACTAACCCTAACACTAACCCTAACCATAACCCTAACTCTAACCTTAACCCTAACCCAAATCCTAACCCTAACCATAAATACTTTAAATTTCTACAATCAAAATAAATTTTGAAAAAAGCCAAAATTTATATATGTTTTATTTATATTTTTTGAAAAATCATATAGATGATTTTGCACAATTATTATTTGATTTTCACAAAATAATTTTATTTAATTTTACGAGTTAGTAAGACATAGATAATTACTACCAAAATCATAATATGCACTCAGATAAAATAATTAATAAATATGTCTGAGCATATTATATTTTGTAATAATCGGTGAAAATAATAAATATTACTTAAAAAATCATATGTTATAATATAGTAAAAATTATTGAAGTACTGTTAATTAGAGTAATTAAGGATAGATATAATATATGAAAAGACACTAACAAAAATAGCTAATTTAAGTTAACCCTATAACCGTAACCTTAACCCTAACCCTAGCCTTACCCTAACGCTAACTATAACTATAACCCTAACCCTGACCCCAACCCTAACCCTAACCCTAACCCCAACCCGAACCCTAATCCTAACCCTAACCCTAACCCTAAGATTAACGCTAACCATAAGCCTAACTCTAACCCTAACTCTAACCCTAACCTTAACCTAAATCCTAATCCTAACCATAAATGCTTTAAATTTCTACAATCAAAATAAATTTTTAAAAAAGTTAAAAATTTTATCTGTTTTCCTTATATTTTTTTGAAAAATCATATAGATGATTTTGCACAATTATTATTTGATTTTCACAAAATTATTTTATTTAATTTTACGAGTTAGTAAGACATATAATTACTACCAAAATCATATTATGCACTTAGATAAAATAATTAATAAATATGTCTGAGCATATTATATTTTCTAAAATCGGAGAAAATAATAAATATTACTTAAAAAATTCATATGTTGGGAATATAGTAAAAATTACTTGAAGTACTGTTAATTAGAGTAATTAAGGATAGGTATAATATATGAAATAGCACTAACTAAGATATCTAATTGTAAGATAACGCGAACCATAACCCTAACCCTAATCCTAACCCTAACCAAAACATTTACCCTAAATGCTCTAAATTTCTTCAATCAATATAAAAAAGCTAAAATTTTATCTGTTTTCCTAATTTCTTGAAAATCATATAAGCTTTTGGACAATTATTATTTGACTTTCACAAAATTATTTTACTCAATCTTAGTAACACATATAATTACTACCAAGATTATACTATGCACTTAGATAAAACAACTAATAAATATGCCTGAACATATTATATTCTCTAAAATCGGAAAAATAATAAATACTACTTAAAAATTCATATGTTGAATACTGTAACTACCTGAAGTACCGCTAATTAACATTAAGGATAGGTATAACACTGAAATAGACTAACAGAATATCTGTTAAAGCTAACCTTAACCCTAATCCTAACCCTACCTTAACCCTAACCCTAACTCTAACCCTAACACTAACTCTAACCTAACCCTAACCTTACCTTAACCCTAACCTTAACCCTAACCCTAACACTAACCCTAACCTTAACCCTAACCATAAATGCTTTAAATTTCTTCAATCAAAATAAATTTTAAAAAAAGATAAAAATTTTATATGTTTTCCTTATATTTTTTTGAAAAATCATATAAGATTTTGCACAATTATTATTTGATTTTCACAATATTATTTTAATTTATTTTACGAGTTAGTAAGACATATAATTACTACCAAAATCATACTATGCACTTAGATAAAATAATTAATAAATATGTCTGAGCATATTATATTTTGTAAAATCGGTGAAAATAATAAATATTACTTAAAAAAATCATATGTTGGGAATATAGTAAAAATTACTTGAAGTACTGTTAATTAGAGTAATTAAGGATAGATATAATATATGAAATAACACTAACAAAAATATCAAATTTAAGTTAACGCTAACTCTAACCCTAACCCTAATCCTAACCTTAACCTTAACCCCAACACTAACCCTAACCCTAACCTTACCCTAACGCTATCTATAACTGTAACCCTCAACCCTAACACTAACCCGAACCATAACCCTACTCTAAGCCTAACTCTAACTCTAACCCTAACTCTAACTCTAACCCTAACTCCTAACCTAAATCCTAACCCAAACCATAACCTAATCCTAAAATGCTTTAAATTTCTACAATCAAAATAAATTTTAAAAAAAGATAAAAATTTTATTTGTTTTCCTTATATTTTTTTGAAAAATCATAGAAGATTTTGCACAATTATTATTTGATTTTCACAAAATTATTTTATTTAATTTTACGAGTTAGTAAGACATATAATTACTACCAAAATCATATTATGCACTTAGATAAAATAATTAATAAATATGTCTGAGCATATTATATTTTCTAAAATCGGAGAAAATAATAAATATTACTTAAAAAATTCATATGTTGGGAATATTGTAAAAAATACTTGAAGTACTGTTAATTAGAGTAATTAAGGATAGGTATAATATATGAAATAGCACTAACTAAGATATCTAATGTATGATAACGCTAACCCTAACCCTAATCCTAACCCTTACCTTAACCCTAACCCTAACTCTAACCCTAACACTAACTCTAACCCTAACCCTAACTATAACCGTAACCCTAACCCTAACCCTATCCCTAATCCTAACACTAACCCAAACCCTAATCGTAACCCTAAAGCTAACACTAACCCTAACACTAACCCTAACCATAATCCTAACTCTAACCCTAACCCTAACCCTAACCGAAATCCTAATCCTAACCATAAATGCTTTAAATTTCTACAATCAAAATAAATTTTAAAAAAAGATAAAAATTTTATTTATTTCCTTATATTTTTTTGAAAAATCATAGAAGATTTTGCACAATTATTATTTGATTTTCACAATATTATTTTAATTTAATTTTACGAGTTAGTAAGACATATAATTACTACCAAAATCATACTATGCACTTAGATAAAATAATTAATAAATATGTCTGAGCATATTATATTTTGTAAAATCGGTGAAAATAATAAATATTACTTAAAAAAATCATATGTTGGGAATATAGTAAAAATTACTTGAAGTACTGTTAATTAGAGTAATTAAGGATAGATATAATATATGAAATAACACTAACAAAAATATCAAATTTAAGTTAACGCTAGCACTAACCCTAACCCTAATCCTAACCTTAACCTTAACCCCAACACTAACCCTAACCCTAACCTTACCCTAACGCTATCTATAACTGTAACCCTAACCCTAACACTAACCCGAACCATAACCCTACTCTAAGCCTAACTCTAACCCTAACTCTAACTCTAACCCTAACCCTAACCTAAATCCTAACCCAAACCATAAATGCTTAAATTTCTACAATCAAAATAAATTTTAAAAAAAGATAAAAATTTTATTTGTTTTTCTTTATATTTTTTTTTGAAAAATCATAGAAGATTTTGCACAATTATTATTTGATTTTCACAAAATTATTTTATTTACTTTTACGAGTTAGTAAGACATATAATTACTACCAAAATCATATTATGCACTTAGATAAAATAATTAATAAATATGTCTGAGCATATTATATTTTGTAAAATCGGAGTAAATATTAAATATTACTTAAAAAAATCATATGTTGGGAATATAGTTAAAAGAATAATTAAGGATAGATATAATATATGAAATTGCACTAACAAAAATATCTAATTAAAGTTAACGCTAACACTAACCCTAACCCTAATCTTAAACTTAACCCCAACCCTAACCCTAACCCAACCCTAACCCTAACCCTATCCCTAACCTTAACCCTAACACTAACCCTAACTCTAACCCTAAGACTAACCCTAACCATAAGCCTAACTCTAACCCTAACTCTAACCCTAACCCTAACCTAAATACTAATCCTTACCATAAATGCTTTAAATATCTACAATCAAAATAAATTTTAAAAAAAGATAAAAATTTTATTTGTTTACCTTATATTTTTTTGAAAAATCATAGAAGATTTTGCACAATTATTATTTGATTTTCACAAAATTATTTTATTTAATTTTACGAGTTAGTAAGACATATAATTACTACCAAAATCATATTATGCACTTAGATAAAATAATTAATAAATATGTCTGAGCATATTATATTTTGTAAAATCGGTGAAAATGATAAATATTACTTAAAAAAATCATATGTTGGGAATATAGTAAAAATTACTTGAAGTACTGTTAATTAGAGTAATTAAGGATAGATATAATATATGAAATAACACTAACAAAAATATCAAATTTAAGTTAACGCTATCACTAACCATAACCCTAATCCTAACCTTAACCTTAACCCCAACACTAACCCTAACCCTAACCTTACCCAAACGCTATCTATAACTGTAACCCTAACCCTAACCCTAACCCTAACCCTAAACCCAACTCTAACCCTATCCCTAACCTTAACCCTAACCCAAACACTAATCATAACCCTAACCCTAACACTAACCCTAACCCTATCCCTAACCCTAACCCATAACCCTAATCCTAACCCTAACCATAACACTAACCCTAACACTTACCCTAACCCTAACACTAACCCGAACCATAACCTAATAACTAACCCTAACTATAACCCTAAACTTAACCTAAATCCTAACCCAAACCATAAATACTTTAAATTTCTACAATCAAAATAAATTTTAAAAAAAGATAAAAATTTTATTTATTTCCTTATATTTTTTTGAAAAATCATATAAGATTTTGCACAATTATTATTTGATTTTCACAATATTATTTTAATTTAATTTTACGAGTTAGTAAGACATATAATTACTACCAAAATCATACTATGCACTTAGATAAAATAATTAATAAATATGTCTGAGCATATTATATTTTGTAAAATCGGTGAAAATAATAAATATTACTTAAAAAAATCATATGTTGGGAATATAGTAAAAATTACTTGAAGTACTGTTAATTAGAGTAATTAAGGATAGATATAATATATAAAATAACACTAACAAAAATATCAAATTTAAGTTAACGCTAACACTAGCCCTAACCCTAACCTTCCCCTAACGCTATCTATAACTGTAACCCTAACCCTAACCCTAACCCTAACCCTAACCCTAACCCTAACCCTAACCCTAACCCTAACCCTAACCCTAACCCTAAACCCAACTCTAACCGTATCCCTAACCATAACCCTAACCAAAAAACTAATCATAACCCTAACACTAACCCTAACCCTATCACTAACCCTAACCATAACACTAACCCTAACCCTAACACTAACCCGAACTATAACCCTAACTCTAAGCCTAACTCTAACCCTAACTCTAACCCTAACTCTTACCCTAACCCTAACCTAAATCCTAACCCAAACCATAAATGCTTTAAATTTTACAAATCAAAATAAATTTTAAAAAAATATTAAAAATTTTATTTATTTTCCTTATATTTTTTTGAAAAATCATAGAAGATTTTGCACAATTATTATTTGATTTTCACAAAATTATTTTATTTTATTTTACGAGTTAGTAAGACATAGATAATTACTACCAAAATCATATTATATACTTAGATAAAATAATTAATAAATATGTTTTAGCATATTATATTTTCTAAAATCGGAGTTAATAATAAATATTACTTAAAAAATTCATATGTTGGGAATATAGAAAAAATTACTTGAAGTACTGTTAAATAGATTAATTAAGGATAGATATAATATATGAAATTGCACTAACAGATATCTATTGTAAGTTAACGCTAACGCTAACGCTAACCCTAAATAACCCTAACGATAATCCTAACCCTAACCATAAATGCTTTAAATTTCTTCAATCAATATAAATTTTAAAAAGAGCTAAAAATTTAATCTGTTTTCTTTATATTTTTTTGAAAAATCATAGAAGATTTTGCACAATTATTATTTGATTTTCACAAAATTATTTTAATTAATTTTACGAGTTAGTAAGACATATAATTACTACCAAAATCATATTATGCACTTAGATAAAATAATTAATAAATATGTTTGAGTATATTATATTTTCTAAAATCGGAGAAAATAATAAATATTACTTAAAAAATTCATATGTTGGGAATATAGTAAAAATTACTTGAAGTACTGTAAATTAGAGTAATTATGGATAGGTATAATATATGAAATAGCACTAACAGAGATATCTAATGTATGATAACGCTAACCCTAACCCTAATCCTAACCCTTACCTTAACCTTAACCCTAACCCTAACCCTAACCCTAACCCTAACTCTAACCCTAACCCTAACCCTAACACTAACTCTAACCCTAAAACTAACTATAACCGTAACATTAACCCTAACCCTATCCCTAATCCTAACACTAACCCAAACCCTAATCGTAACCCTAAAGCTAACACTAACCCTAACACTAACCCTAACCATAAGCCTAACTCTAACCCTAACACTAACCCTAACCATAAGCCTAACTCTAACCCTAACCCTAACCCTAACCGAAATCCTAATCCTAACTATAAATGCTTTAAATTTCTACAATCAAAATAAATTTTAAAAAAAGATAAAAATTTTATTTATTCCTTATTTTTTTTTGAAAAATCATAGAAGATTTTGCACAATTATTATTGGATTTTCACAAAATTATTTTATTTAATTTTACGAGTTAGTAAGACATATAATTACTACCAAAATCATATTATGCACTTAGATAAAATAATTAATAAATATGTCTGAGCATATTATATTTTGTAAAATCGGTGAAAATAATAAATATTACTTAAAAAAATCATATGTTGGGAATATAGTAAAAATTACTTAAAGTACTGTTAATTAGAGTAATTAAGGATAGATATAATATATAAAATAACACTAACAAAAATATCAAATTTAAGTTAACGCTAACACTAGCCCTAACCCTAACCTTACCCTAACGCTATCTATAACTGTAACCCTAACCCTAACCCTAAACCCAACTCTAACCCTATCCCTAACCATAACCCTAACCAAAAAACTAATCATAACCCTAACACTAACCCTAACCCTATCCCTAACCCTAACCATAACACTATCCCTAACCCTAACACTAACCCGAACTATAACCCTACTCTAAGCCTAACTCTAACCCTAACTCTAACCCTAACTCTTACCCTAACCCTAACCTAAATCCTAACCCAAACCATAAATGCTTTAAATCTCTACAATCAAAATAAATTTTAAAAAAAGATAAAAATTTTATTTGTTTACCTTATATTTTTTTGAAAAATCATAGAAGATTTTGCACAATTATTATTGGATTTTCACAAAATTATTATATTTAATTTTACGAGTTAGTAAGACAAATAATTACTACCAAAATCATATTATGCACTTAGATAAAATAATTAATAAATATGTCTGAGCATATTATATTTTGTAAAATCGGTGAAAATAATAAATATTACTTAAAAAAATCATATGTTGGGAATATAGTAAAAATTACTTGAAGTACTGTTAATTAGAGTAATTTAGGATAGATATAATATATGAAATAACACTAACAAAAATATCAAATTTAAGTTAACGCTAAAACTAACCCTAACCCTAATCCTAACCCTAACCCTAATCCCAACTCTAACCCTATCCCTAACCTTAACCCTAACCCAAACACTAATCATAACCCTAACCCTAACACTAACCCTAACCCTATCCCTAACCCTAACCCTAACCATAAATGCTTTAAATTTCTACAATCAAAATAAATTTTAAAAAAATATTAAAAATTTTATTTATTTTCCTTATATTTTTTTGAAAAATCATAGAAGATTTTGCACAATTATTATTTGATTTTCACAAAATTATTTTATTTTATTTTACGAGTTAGTAAGACATAGATAATTACTAAAAAATCATATTATATACTTAGATAAAATAATTAATAAATATGTTTTAGCATATTATATTTTCTAAAATCGGAGTTAATAATAAATATTACTTAAAAAATTCATATGTTGGGAATATAGAAAAAATTACTTGAAGTACTGTTAAATAGATTAATTAAGGATAGATATAATATATGAAATTGCACTAACAGATATCTATTGTAAGTTAACGCTAACGCTAACGCTAACGCTAACGCTAACCCTAAATAACCCTAACCATAATCCTAACCCTAACCCTAACCATAAATGCTTTAAATTTCTTCAATCAAATTAAATTTTAAAAAGAGCTAAAAATTTAATCTGTTTTCTTTATATTTTTTTGAAAAATCACAGAAGATTTTG
Source organism: Gordionus sp. m RMFG-2023 (assembly GCF_954871325.1). Taxonomy (NCBI): domain Eukaryota; kingdom Metazoa; phylum Nematomorpha; class Gordioida; order Chordodea; family Parachordodidae; genus Gordionus; species Gordionus sp. m RMFG-2023. The sequence continues at coordinate 42,142,956 of NC_088776.1, forward strand.
CACAATTATTATTTGATTTTCACAAAATTATTTTAATTAATTTTACGAGTTAGTAAGACATATAATTACTACCAAAATCATATTATGCACTTAGATAAAATAATTAATAAATATGTTTGAGTATATTATATTTTCTAAAAACGGAGAAAATAATAAATATTACTTAAAAAATTCATATGTTGGGAATATAGTAAAAATTACTTGAAGTACTGTAAATTAGAGTAATTATGGATAGGTATAATATATGAAACAGCACTAACAGAGATATCTAATGTAAGTTAACGCTAACCCTAACCCTAATCCTAACCCTTACTCTAAATGCTTTAAATTTCTACAATCAAAATAAATTTTAAAAAAAGCTAAAATTTTTATATGTATTCCTTATATTTTTTTGAAAAATCATATAAGATTTTGCACAATTATTATTTGATTATCACAAAAATATTTTATTTAATTTTATGAGTTAGTAAGACATATAAATACTACCAAAATCATATTATGCACTTAGATAAAATAATTAATAAATATGTATGAGCATATTATATTTTCTTAAATCGGTGAAAATAATAAATATTACTTAAAAAATTCATATGTTGGGAATATAGTAAAAATAACTTGAAGTACTGTTAATTAGAGTAATTAAGGATAGATATAATATATGAAATAGCACTAACAGAGATATCTATTGTAAGTTAACGCTAACCCTAACCCTAACCTTAACCTTAACCTTATCCTTATCCTTAACCCTAACCCTAACCCTAACTCTAACCTTAACCTTAACCTTAACCTTATCCTTAACCCTAACCCTAACCCTAATTCTAACCCTAACCCTTACCCTATCCTAACCCTAACCCTAACTCTAACCCTAACTCTAACCCTAACCCTTACCCTACCCTAACCCTCACCCTAACCCTAACCCTATTTCTTTGGTTGACCAATTTCTAATTTTTTATATATATTAAAAATCCTTAAATTCTATTAATTCTTTTTAAAAAAAATATTATGCTTAGGCTAATTTTTTCTATTATATAAATTAAAAATTAAATGTGTAATATTAAAAAAAATTAACAACCAATATTTATACCTATTTCTTTGGCTGACCAATTTACCACATAAGGTATGTTGATTAGTAGCCAATGTTATGTAAGCCGAGATTTTGGGCATATTACTTATCAGAGCGGTGTATTACTTTTTTAAACTTTTATAATTTTATTTATTTTTTTTATTGTCTAAAATTAGGCGTGAAAAGGGGATTTAAGATTTAACATTATAGTACTTATCAGGAGGGTATTTTGGGTCTATTTTTAAAAACGGTTGATTAAGATTGTAGCCAAAATAATATATAAGATTAGAGATAGAGATCAAATCTTTCTTTTTCTTTCTTCCTTCTATGCGCATAATCTGGCTTACATAATATTGGCTACTAATCAACACACCTATAATATGGTAAATTGGTGTAAAAGAAATAGTTATAAATATTAGTTAATTTTTTTCGATATTACATATTTAGTAAATAAAATTGAGATTTTTGTAAAATAAATATGAAGAAATAATTAATAGGACCAACATTCAAAATGATTTCTATTTAATCATTCTTATATTTTTATACTAAGTAATTTATAATAAATTAGAACTGTAATAGATACGCGCCGAATTTATGTTTCGCCGAATTGTCGCCACGCTGAATGGTTGCCGAGCCGAATTGTCGCTGCGTTGAATTGTGGCCACGCCGAATTGACGCAGCGCCGAATTGTCCTGCGCTGAATTTTCCGCGCCGAATTGACGTGGAATCATTTATCTTAAATAAAAAAAAATTTTAATTTTAAATAATCTGTTCCTTTAAAGATTTTCATCATGCTTTCATACAGTTCTGACTAGTATCAACTTCTACTACAATTTGTGGCTATTTTATAAATATATACATCAGGATGAATACTAATTGCTTTGTAACGCTCCCATAAAACGAAAAGATAAAAATACACATATATCTTATTTTAAATAATCGGTTGAAAATTTAAAATTGAAGAAGCTTTAGGGTAAAATGTTAATTCTGTTTAACAATAAACTAGAGTACACATAATGTATATCAAAAAATATTCAAACGAAGGATAAAAATTAAACATTTTTAAGAAATAAAATCCTTACTCATAAAATATAAAACAGTAATAATGTTTTCATCTGCTGTCAAACATAAAATCATTTTTTATTTCACATTAGTCTTACTCCCGTATTCATTCTGGCTAGCTATAATTTCTCTAACTAGTGTTGTTAAACCGCAAGATTTGAGCCGATTTTTAAAAACGTAGAACTCAATATTTTAGCCAGAAAAATATTGCCTAAGTCTCCAGATTTCGCTAGATGCCCAAATCTTTATGCCATCTATAAAATCTTATCTTGCGCAATATTTTTCCGGATAAAATATTGAGTAAGCCGTTTTTAAAAATAGCATCAAATCGAGCCGTTTACCAAACTATCTCTAACCTTAGCTAACTGCTCGTGCTGGGTAGTTTTATAAAAGAGGGTCCCAAAAAATTGGTCTTGACAAGAATCGAAGTGTTCATGCTTTCATTTTACTTGATATCTCTTAACTCAGACCCAACAGCCTTCATTTTAAAAACAGAGATTTATATATATATATGACAACAACAAATAAATTTCATTAAGGCAAGTTTTCTATATTATAAAAAAATTACCTCATTACATCACGTATGTGCACGGTCTTCCATAAATATTAAAATTAGTGCCTAGCTGCTGCGCATTTTCATTAGTTAGATATTTTTAAGTGTAGATTGATATTAAGTGTGGATAAAATTAGTAATATTTTAAAAACTTTACCCATGTTCTAAGCATTTAGACAATTTATTAAAATTGGGGTATTTTTGTCCGGTGCCATTTTTTATGGGTCACTTTTTTTCTGATCGTTGTGGATTATTTTTACCAAATTTCCTGTACATTATAAAATAAATGTAAAGAACCAAATATTTTATATGTCTTACATGCAGGGTTTGGCAAATTTTCAAAAATGTAAAGAACCAAATATTTTATATGTCTTACATGCAGGGTTTGGCAGATTTTCAAAAATGTATATTCCAAATATAAATACTAATACACTTCAAAAAAATCTGAATATAAATATAAATGCATTTGAACAAATGTATTTATAATATAAATATAAAATACCCTTAAAAATTTTCAAAAAAAATATTTGAATACAAAATACTTTGACGAATACTTTTTGTAAGTCGATTTTTATAGTATCACTAAATTTTTTTCTTACATAATTTATTTATTATTAACCATTTTATAAAATACTAATATTATGTAAATAATACCATCGTCAAGTTGATTAGAATTGAGAACAAAAATTAAGATGAGCATTGACACAGCCTACTTTTTCTTTTATTTATATACTCTAAATAGCTTTTTAAATCATCAAAATTTATCATTAAAATATTTAGTGATATGGAAAATGTGCAAAGGTAAGCAATAATAAATTTTAACTAAATTTTATTTAGACAAATATTTCCTTCTATTAATTACCTGTATTATATAAATATAGTTATATGTATTTACTAAAATAATTAAGCATTAAAAATTTATATATCCATGTTAATGTGTCAAATATTATTATCTACATCTACTACCTCCATGTGATAAAAATTTTTAATGTCACATAAATCAATATACTATGTTTGGTTCTGAAATCAAGAAAAAAACCAGGAAATTAAAGGAAAAATTGTCCCCTTAAATTTATAGTAATGTACGTCATATGGTATATTAACAACATTAAATAATTTAAAATTATCTGTCTTGAATGATATAAAAAAATTTATTATTACTTTAATTAAATTAATATATTAATTCATATTTATTTATTATGTCTATCTTCCTTACTGCATAACATATACTTGATTAAGATAAATGGGCAAGTAATTAGAAGGAAAAATAGATAAAATTAGGTTATATAATTAATTATTATACTTTTAAATGGAGAATGAAATTGCTGGAGTAGTATTGTTAAACGGCTCTAGATTTGAGCCGATTAAAAATATAACTCATATTCTATCCAGAAAAATATGTGAGCCTGAAGATTTTGTTCATAAATGGCACAAAGGTTTGGACATGTTAGCGATATATCAAGGCTTAGGCAACATTTTTTGTCTAAAATATAGAGTTAGCCGTTTTAAATAATTCGCTAATTAACCCAGTTGACACTATGCTAAGGAATTAAATCGTTCCATATATTATTTTGGTGTTATTTTTAGTTGACTATAAATTAGTTTAGCTTTCACTATATATTTTATTATACCGGTGATTCTAAAAAAATTTACCATCCAAGATGGTTAAATTAAATTTAGAAGAGGATTTTGATGCTGTAACAGATTCCCTGTAAAAATTATTATAAACTTAGAAAAATATCTCCTCAATATATATTTTCTGTCCATTTACCTGTAAAAAATTATATTATAAGTATAATAGCTTAATAAAAAAAACTCAGCCGAACTGGTGGAATCTATATTTTCATCCATTATCAATCGGATGAGATATTAATTTTTTCGCCAGCTCGGGTCATATATTTGATTTACAATTAAAATTTAGTTTATAAATAAACAATAGAACAACAAGGAGAAAAGTTCAATTTAGAATAATTTAAATATATTATTGAGCAATGGTGGAAAAGTTCAATTTACAATAATTTAAATATATCGTCTTTATTTAAATTTATTACTCCACCATAATGAAAGAGAATTTATAAGGCTTGAATATTTAATCTAGAATGGTTGTTATAGTAAATTGGTATTTTATTTATATAATTTAAAAAGAAAGAAATAAAGTTATTATCATACAAGAAAAACAAGTGATTGGAATAAAAATATATGTTTGTTTATATATATGTCGTAAATTTTAAAGGGATCATGACTATCCGGGATCTTCACGGGTTTTAAAGGGATCCCTTCAAAATTTCAATTTTTTAAAGGATAAAGAACTATACGGTATTATCACGTTTGAACCGTGATAAAGAGGAATCTTATTTTTAAAAGCGTTTTACGCGCGTTTAGTTTTATTTCTTTTTAATTTTATTGTTATTTATAAATTTTCAATGTTGTTTTATTGGTCTTATGAAATAAGTTAGGTCTAACATAGGGTATCAATCGAGAGCTAATAAAAAGATATATTCAACTGGAGGTCAATCTCTCCGCCGTAATGGGCGAGTCTAGGTCTGGGGGGTCAGGAATATTTTTATAAACATAAAATATCGATATGGGTATCAAACAAAAGCTAATTTAAATATCTTTTGACTGAAAGCATTTATTCTTGGTCTTGGTGGGTTATGACTTGGTCTTGGGGGGGGGGCGGATAGAGGGGGGTGGGGTTAAAAAATAGTTTTTTTGATATGGGTATCAAAAAAAGGTAATTTAAATATCTTTTGACTCTAAGCATTCATTCTTGGTCTCGATGGGTATGACTTGGCCTGGGGGGTGAATGAAGAGGGGGGGGGGTAAAAAAATAAGTTTTTTGATATTGGTATCAAATAAAAGGTAATTAAAATATTTTTTTTATTGTAATAATAATAATCACTAAAGGCGGGTGGGTCTAGGTCTTGGGGGGTCAGGAATATTTTTATAAACATAAAATATCGATATGGATATCAAATAAAAGCTAATTTATTTTGACTGAAAATATTCATTCTTGGTTTTGATACAGGCGCGTACGCAGCGGGAGGGGGCAGGGGGACAAACCCCCCCCCCCCCCCCCAAAGCCAAAAAATGCAGATGCCGGATATATTTTTCAAAAATATTTTTGTTTATATTTTATAATATTTATTCCTATCTCTTTCTTTTTAAATATATATTTAATTAATCACATTCATTTACTAAGTTATTTTATCAATTAATTTCGATTTCAAGTTTTCCTTGGCGTAAATTCATCTATTATTTTCAAATTTCTAATGGCGTAATATTTATCCATCATTTTCAAATTTCTAGTCAAATAATAATTATGGACATAAGAAATTTTTTAAACATATTGATCCTAAATCTTACAAAAAAGCAAAAAAGTACAAATACTTTTATAACATTTTATAATTAGCCTAGAAGAAAGACATATACTTCTTAAAAAGGCATAAAAAATACCTATGATAAATATTTTATTTAATAATAGATATATATTTCACCCCTAATATCCACAAATTATATGTGCTAATCGAAAGTTAAAATTTCAAAACAGCTATTTTACTAGATGGTTATGGCTAGCATACTCTATCCGAGACAATGGAGCTTATTGCAAGATATGTATCTTGTTTGACCCAAGATATGCTGGAAGAAATTTAGTTATGCTTAACAGTCTTGTTAAGACTCCATTCAACAAGTACAAAGATGCTGGAGAAATCTTTGACAATCATCAAAAAACAAATTATCACAAAAGCTGTGAACTGATGATTTCTTCAAATTAATTCAAAGTGGGGATATGATTCCCATTTTATCACATATTGACAAAAATAGAAATAAAATAGCAAAAGAAAATAGATGTAAGATCAAACTAAGTAGAGGCCATTCTATATTGTGGATTGCAGGTCATAGCATTACGTAGCCATTCGGATTCAAGAAGCTTGAATTTCAATAATAAAGATACTGAAGATAACTTTCGTGGTCTTGTAAAATTTAAAGCATTAGGGGATTCTGCATTAATGGTAAACCCCAAGCAACATAATATTTTAAACAGAATTATTTCTGAAACTCTTTGTCCAACAATGAGAAAGAAATTGCAAAAAGCTTGTCCAACGAGATGGAGTCCTCGCCATCAAGCAGTAACAGCTTTTATGGAGTAAGAAGAACCGATTATTAATGCTCTTACTGAAATATCACAATGGCCTGAAAGAGATATTTCCTCAGAAGCAAGCAAATTATTGGATTAAATCCTTATACCAAATTATACAAATATTTTATGTAATACTTTTAAAAAACATGACATTGCTTAATTGAGACGATGAGAGTAGCGGAGAGCATTTTTTTAGAACTCAAGGAAATTAGGGCTATTGTTGATGAAGAATTTCATATTTTATATATTGTTGAATCAAAGGCAGAGCTATACGAGTTTAATATTTGTCTCCCTCGACTTGCAGCAAGACAAACTCATCGTCCAAACATTAATATAGGGTAAGTAGAAATTATAAAATAAATGTCTTTATCCCTCTCTTAGATACATTTATAACCCAAATAAATGAACGGTTTTTAATTCATCAGGCAGCACTTACCAATCTGCAGATATAACTTCCATAAAAACCTTCCCAACCTTTTTCAGATGGTGATAGAAAAAAATAAAATATTTAGCAGATTTTTATCATGTAGATGTTAAATTATCTTATGATGCCTTATTAGCTGAATGCCAACTATGGTATAAAAGATTAACTATGGTTGATATAGTTCCAAAAAATGCTATGAATGCTTTGCATCATTTCAAACATCTTTTAGATTATTTTTCCAATGTATTAAAATTATTAATTCTCGATAAAAAAAATTAACACAGGGTATAAATTTTTGCCGTAAGATGTGATAGAAGGTTTTATCATCAAACAAGACTAGTAGCTTCAACATGAAAAAACATAACGGTAATATATCAAATAAATTTAATGTCAATGTGTAGCTCAATCCTTAATCTCTAAAATAAAATTAGAGCATCTATGATAGTTTTTGAGCTAGATGAGTTTATATGAAAGTTGATTTTCTGCCCCAGTCTAAACATGATATGTTTCAACATAGGTGCGCTATTTTTAAAGTAGCTTTTAACAACACTGATAAAATGCTTCCTTTTTTCTTATCTTCCTCTTTCTCCTTCTCTATTTTAAAATATTTTTTAAATTTTTAATAATATTATTAAATGTCATTTCCATTTTATTTAATATGTCTGTTATTTTTTAAAGAAATGATTAATGATAAAAATACTAACTAACATATTCTTTCAATTTTGGAATATTTTCTAATAATATATTTCCAAGAAAAATTTTTTTTATCATCAAAAAAAGGAAAAGATAAAAAAATTATAAAAGGGGGGGGGGGGATGTGAAGATTTAGAATATTTTTTTTTACTTAATTTCAAATTTCTTTTTTATATATTAATAAATTCAAAATATTACCATTTTTAATTATGCCCCAATTAGTTTTGCCTGAAAATCAAACCCAATATGAAATTTATAAAAAAATTCTAATGACTAACAACTATACAATCATTCCTGGAATAGATGCCAAACTAAAATCTAAAATTAAAGGACTTTTTTATTTAAAAAATAATATTATAATGTGCTCGAAAAAAAACAAGCCAATTATTATATTATCCGAATTGGATGAAATATTTAAGAAACATCACAATGATAAAAATCATACAGGTAAATGTTTATTGATTTACTATTTTTCTTAAGTAGTGCACGTGCTTCTAACGATTCAAATTATAATATATACTATTATTTTTATTTGTATTCCAATAACTTCATTTAAATAAATATTCACTAGTATTATTCTCATATTTTTCCCAAAAAATGTGACCCTATATAAAAATTATTTGTCCGCCTGGCTCGGTCCGAATTTATTTAAATATAGAAAACATTAATAATTTTTTAATTGTAAAAAAAAATCTACAAATAAAAAATATTGCGTCTTATTTCTTGCAAGAATTTTAAAATATATATTTCATAAAATTGAATGATAACAGCCCGACCCAGCCAGAATTTTTTTTAAAAATATTAGACCTTACCCAGCCCGAACCTAAATTGTTTTGTAAGAATAACACCAGGCAGGGCTGGAGGCGGACCAGGAATTTGCAAATGTTAATAAATCATGGTTTCATTGTATATTATTTTATAATTTGAATGTTAGATAATTTTACAATTTTCATTTAAGATTATTTTACAATTTTTTTTTAAAGATTATAAGAATAATTTTTCAATTAGATATTTTTTAATAATATACAAAAAAATAAATAAATTTTAGGGTAAATCTATTTTGTCAATTATGTTCGGATTAGGAATTTAAGGGAAAAACTGGTTGCGTCGGATCTTGGAAAATATTTTACTTTCTGCGCATGGTTATAATTTAATCGAAAAGGAAGAGAAACTTTATAAATATCTAAATGTCCTGGTTCGACTTATTGGTAAACAGCCGACTGTTTGGATAGCTATAATAGCTTCGTCTAAACAGCTTCAAAAGTAAGATATAAACAAAAAAACGAAAGAAACAAATCGAAAAACACAAAAAAAATATGAAAAATAACAATGCCATGAAATACTAAACATACCAAAATAGAGTTTCCTAGTTCAAAAGCTGTCTAGCCTAGGCTAAACAGAAATAAGTATCAAAATGAGTCGAACTAAGACACACCCTTAGGTTTTTAAATTTTATTTATTTATAGTATTAAAAATTAAAAAAGAAATGGGTATTACATTTGTTATTTCTCTTCAAGTTTTATACTAAAATATAACGAAATTCAGCTTATTTTTTTTAGTTTTATTCGGTTTTTATTTTTTCTATATAAAAAAACTTATATAAACCGAAACGAAACAAAAAATAATATCAATTTCCCAAAACCAGAATGAAGATACATGATTTATTTCAAAAATGGTTCGGGAAATTAACGGGCCCCTATCACTCTTATGCTGAATTATAAAAATATAGTGTAAAAATCATTTTAAAAAAATAAAATAAAAGGGTATACCTCGTATTGTAGGAATAAAATAAGATCTTATAGGAATGTGTTGACAAAATTTGCGGATGAATTGAAATATAATTTTTAAAAAAATAATAATAAAAAGTGACAAATTTTAAATCAACAAAAAATCTATAATTAAAAAAAGAAATGAAGGTTTTTTTTTATTTCGAGGGAACTAGGTTAATTTTTGTAGAAATAATACTAATAAAATGATATATGTAAATTAGTTTTATCAATATAATAGATTATCATCATTACCAAAATGAAATGTAAAAACAAACTCAACTTACCGTTTTAAAATTTTGGCCTAATGACTTGGATTCAACTGAACCATGTTATAAATTAGTTCAACATGTGTTCTTTGTGTATTGTTATTTTTATGACAATAATATATTCTCGTTTGAAAATACATACTATGTTTATTCTAGTAGTATTTCAAAATTTATAGAATATTAACTGTAATATTATTTATTCAAATTTGTTTAAATTAATATTAATATGAACGAATCGAATATACAAGTACTAAGTATAATTAATAAATATTATGCGAATAAAAAACACGGTTCGTAAAATTGCACTAGTAATCTTTTTATTTTCCCAAAAATTTAGGAGTGAACACAACTATCAAATCAATTGAAACAATATATGCAACTGTTCCAGTGAATAAGTTCAAAGATTATATAAAAAATTGTGAGGTATGTTCATTGAAGACGACGTTGCCGAAGGCCCCAACTGGTAAAGCTATAAAGTCAACGGCAGTATGGGGTCGAGTTGTAATGGATCTTATTGATTTTAGTAGCACTCCTGATGGAGAATTTAAATACATAATTCACTTTAAAGACCATTTTTCTAAATTTACATACGCAAAGCCTCTTATATCAAAACAAGGGGAACAAACAGTAAGGGTTATACGAAATTTGTTTTTTACTTTCGGTCCTCCAAAAATTTTACAAAGTGATAATGGACGAGAATTTAAAAGTAAATAAAATTATTGATTTGTCTAAAAAAATATTTATAGATAAAATGGTCGAATCTATGTTAATGGATGATTTTCCAGGGGTAATATTCGCACATTCGCGACCACGCCACCCAGAAACCAATGGTTTAATTGAGCGAGCAAATGGAACTTTAGAGTCGCGAATAAGCGGTTACATGTTGGAAACAAAAAAATATGATTGGGCGACTGCGCTCCCTAAAATTGTATTTAATATCAATCTAGGATTTTCTAGAACAATTAAAAATACCCCATTTAATGTATTTTTCGCTAGAACACCTTATTCGGTTGATAGCGAACCGGAAGTGATACCAGAAATAGTTAATGTGGATTCTGATCATGAAGAAATGAGTAAAAATCTATAATATTTAAGAGGGCTCAATATAAAAAATAATATATCGAGATTTATAAAAAAAAAATTAAAATTTTTAAGGGCTATATAATTTTCAAAAATTTAAATCTCCGCATCGCCACCAGCCTCCGAATAAAAAATAATTATTTTATATTTAAAAATATTTACCCCCTAATTCTATAAAGGTTTGGTTCATACTTTTCCGAGGTTAACATCAAGAGAAAACCCATTAGAATATCCTGATGAAATCAGTAATAATAAAATATGTTAGAATTAAATATATTATTGTAACTCTTAAATTTTTTAAAGGTTTAATTCAAAATTTATAAAAAAAATTAATAATTTTCAGAAAATTTAAACCTCTGCATCGCCACCAGCCTCCAAATAAAAAATCATTATATATTTAAATATATTTACCCCCTAATTTTATAAAGATTTGGTTCATACGATTCCGACATCAAGCGAAAACTCATTGATAGAATATGATCCTGATGAAATCAGTAATAATAAAATATGCTAGAATTAATATATAAATTGTAACTCCTAAATTTTTTAAATAAAATTTTTTTATAATTTTCAGAATATTTAAACTTCTGCATCGCCACTAGCCTCCAAATAAAAAATCATTATATTTAAATATATTTACCCCCTAATTCAATAAAGGTTTGGTTCATACTCTTCCGAGGTTATCGTCAAGCGAAAACTCATTGATAGAATATGATCCTGATGAAATCAGTAATAATAAAATATGTCAGAATTAATATATAATAGTAACGCCTAAAATTTTTTAAAGGTTTAATTCAAAATGTTACACCAAGCTCACCGTTAAATGATAACTTATTGATCGATTCTAGTCCCGATGAAATGAGTAAAAAATGAATGATAATAAATATTGTAAACTTAAAATTAAAAGGTTTAATTTAAAATTCTATTTGAAGTTCATCGTATAATGTCAATGGATTGATAAATTATTCTTTTATCTGATGAATATAATAAATTTAATGAATATTTTACTAACTCTAGCCTACTAATTTAACTCTTCATTTTTATATTTTATTTTAAACCAGATTTCCCCAGTGTTTCAAATTCAACATATACAAATACTTTATTTCTTCTTTATAACCAGAATAGTAGTAATACTCCTGAAGGTATAGTTATTGCACAAAAAATAAAAAGGAAAAATTCATACGAATCATATTATAATATTCAATATATTCTTTCGGACAAAACGAAATATAAAATAGGAAACACAATTGCATGGCAAGATAAAAATACAACTAATTCAATTGGGAATACTATAGAAAATACTTTAGCAAGATTGCCTTCCTTTATTGGATATTTATTGGATAGGAATAAGCAACACAATGCTTACAAAAATAAATTTAAAAAAATAAAATTATCCATTGGGAATCACGTACTGATCCCAATAAATAAAAATGATAGATCTAATATATGCCCCAAAAATATTGAGGCCAAAATTACCCAAATGGAGGGCGATAAACTATGGGTTGGAACTCAATTGGGAAAAATTGATTCACCATTTTTAAAAACGAGTGTTCATAAATCAATAAAATTTTCCAATTTAACCATTCCTGATAAGACTATTTCCATAATAACAGCATCAAGAAGTGCATCTTCTTATGGTAATTGTAAATCAATTTGCAATTGCCAAAAAAGTTGCAACAATAAGAGATGCCAATGTTTTAAAAATGGGATTAATTGTTCCACAAAATGTCATTTAAATATTACTTGTAATAATAAATAACTGTTCAAAATTATATTTAAATTTCAATTATCAAAATAAAATAAAATATGTGTTGATTATATGGTTTGAAGAAAAATATAATAATAAGGATGATTTGCTTCTAAAGATGTGTAATAATTTATAACTGTAGAAAGAAAAATTTAATATGTCATTTTAAAATTTGTGAATCGATGGTTTCAAATATAGCCAGAAATTTTGAGATTTAAATATATAACATATTAGATTAAGCTGCGAGCAAATAATTTTATTAGGTTACAATAAGTTTTTAAAAAGCATTGACAATGAGCTCTGCTTATAGTGATATTTAATATTGAAGTCTAAATATGTTGTATTTAATTTTATTTACCCATGTTAATGTTCTATAAGAATAATAATATTCATAACATTTTAATACGCCCGCTTAGAGAAATAAAATCAATATAATCAAACCCCTCCATCCACCCACCAAACCAAGTCATACCCATCAAGACCAAAAATGAATGCATTAAAAGAAATTTAAATTAGCTTTTATTTGATACCCATATCGTTTTTATGTTTATAAAAATATTCCTGACCCCCCAAGATCTAGACCCACCCGAGTGATTATTATTACAATAAAAAAATATTTTAATTACCTTTTATTTGATACCCATATCAAAAAAATTTATTTTTTACCCCCCCCCTTCATCCACCACCAGACCAAGTCATACCCATCAAGGCCAAAAATAAATGCTTTCAGACAAAAGAAATTTAAATTAGTTTTTATTTGATACCCATATCGATTTTTATGTTTATAAAAATATTCCTGACCCCCCAAGACCTAGACCCACCCGCTTAAAGTGATTATTATTATTACAATAAAAAAATATTTTAATTACCTTTTATTTGATACCCATATCAAAAAAACTATATTTTTTACCCCCCCTCCTCTTCATCCACCCCCCAGACCAAGTCATACCCATCGAGACCAAGAATGAATGCTTGGAGTCAAAAGATATTTAAATTAGCTTTTATTTGATACCTATATCAAAAAAACATATTTTTTACCCCGCCCCCCCCCTTCATCCACCCCCAGACCAGGTCACACCCATCAAGGCCAAGAATAAATGCTTTCAGGCAAAAGAAATGTAAATTAGCTTTTATTTGATACCCATATCGATTTTTATGTTTATAAAAATATTCCTGACCCCCCAAGACCTAGACCCACCCGCTTAAAGTGATTATTATTATTACAATAAAAAAATATTTTAATTACCTTTTATTTGATACCCATATCAAAAAAACTATATTTTTTACCCCCCCCTCTTCATCCACCCCCCAGACCAAGTCATACCCATCGAGACCAAGAATGAATGCTTGGAGTCAAAAGATATTTAAATTAGCTTTTATTTGATACCCATATCAAAAAAACATATTTTTTACCCCCCCCCTCTTCATCCACCCCTCAGACCAAGTCATACCCATCGAGACCAAGAATAAATGCTTGAAGTCAAAAGATATTTAAATTAGCTTTTATTTGATACCCATATCAAAAAAACATATTTTTTACCCCGCCCCCCCTTCATCCACCCCCAGACCAGGTCACACCCATCAAGGCCAAGAATAAATGCTTTCAGGCAAAAGAAATTTAAATTAGCTTTTATTTGACACCCATATCGATTTTTATGTTTATAAAAATATTCCTGACCCCCCAAGACCTAGACCCACCCGCTTAAAGTGATTATTAGTATTACAATAAAAAAATATTTTTATTACCTTTTATTTGATACCCATATCAAAAAAACTATATTTTTTACCCTCCCCCCCTCTCTTCATCCACCCCCCAGACCAAGTCATACCCATCGAGACCAAGAATGAATGCTTAGAGTCAAAAGATATTTAAATTACCTTTTTTTGATACCCATATCAAAAAAACTATTTTTTAACCCCACCCTCCTCTATCCGCCCCCCCCCAAGACCAAGTCATAACCCATCAAAAGAATGAATGCTTTCAGTCAAAAGATATTTAAATTAGCTTTTGTTTGATACCCATATCGATATTTTATGTTTATAAAAATATTCCTGACCCCCCAGACCTAGACTCGCCCATTACGGCGGAGAGATTGACCTCCAGTTGAATATATCTTTTTATTAGCTCTCGATTGATACCCTATGTTAGACCTAACTTATTTCATAAGACCAATAAAACAACATTGAAAATTTATAAATAACAATAAAATTAAAAAGAAATAAAACGAAACGCGCGTAAAACGCTTTTTAAAATAAGATTCCTCTTTATCACGGTAAAACGTGATAATACCGTATTATCATTCCTTAACTTAAAACCCTAAATTTTTAGTTATCCCTTTAAAACCCATGAAGATCCCGGATAGTCATGATCCCTTTAAAATTTACGACATATATATTCTGTTGCCTTAAGATATATAACTGAACTTTTAAATATAAATTATTTAAGTATATAATAAAATAATAGCGTGCAATAGCGCACATGCGCACATGCAACATACACTCCCTCCAAAAAAATATAAAAAAATGAATATTGAAATGTAAAGTGAAAGAAACTACAATTTATAGGGAATAAACACTCGCTTGACATGCGGGAGGTAACTCATATAATGTTACACGCGTAATAATGTTAAAATTTCATGTCACAATAATGATATCAAAATATTACTCTATATTAAGATTAACAAGGAATTATATAACAAATCATATAAATATGGGGATAGTAGGAACTACAATTGGGAAGGGGAAATTATTGTCATTATTTCCTTTTTTTGGAATATAATAAACAATTACAATTGGGAAGGGGGATTATTGTCATTATTTCCTTTTTTTGGAATATAATAAACAATTATAATTGGGAAGGGGAATTATTGTCATTATTTCCTCTTTTTGGAATATAATAAACAATTACAATTGGTAAGGGGAATTATTGTCATTATTTCTTTTTTTTGGAATATAATAAACAATTACAATTGGGAAGGGGAATTATTTTCAAAATTAACAATGTAACTTATTAATCAAAATTATCACAACTAGGAAAGATATGTATGATGCGTTAATATTTGTAACCAACAATATATAAGTAAAAATATAATGCAATATATTCCTATTAATTATTTCTAATGTGATCAATATGAACAAAGAGAAACTTATCAACTACCTGTTTCCCAAATGACGTTACTAATTCTCCCAATGACAATCCCCACACGCCATTCTTGATTGGAGCCCATTTTGACAAAAACAGAATTGCCAAATGTTAATTATCTGAACTTTATTCTTTTAATTTTAGGTCGCAAATCACAGTCCAGGTGAATTTTTGGTTGTCGAATGAGTGGTATTGCGATAATTCAATAACACTTCTTCCAATAACCTATCATCCCAACCACCTAATTTATAAATCATATCCTTAGCTGAGCGTACCGCTCTTTCAGCCATACCATTTGAAGACGAATGGTATGCAGGAGTAAATATATGTGTTATACCCTTTTTTAATATAAAGTTTTTAAAATAATACGACCTAAAAGCTGGTCCATTATCAGAAACCAACTCTACGGGGTAACCAAATCTAGAAAAAATATTATTTAATACCATGATAGTGGTATTAGATATTTTTAACCTTGATAATCTCAAGCCATCGAGAGTACCCATCAATTATTACTAATCCATAATAATTCTTAATGGGTCCAAAAAAATCAATAAAAATACGATACCAGGGTTTGCTCAGATCTACCCAATGATTATTTCTAACCTTTGGTAATTTTGGAGCATTTACCATACACATATTACACCTAAAAACCATTTCCTTGATGTCTCTTTTAACCCCGGGCCACCAAAAATATCTTTCCATAATATCAATCATCCTAGACAAACCTATATGTCCCTCATGAAGAACATTTAGAATCTCTTTTCTTAGCGATTGGGGAATAACAATCTGCTCTCCCTTAAAAATACAATCATTTTTAATAAACAACAACTTACCTAGCTCCATATATACTTTAATCTGTGTGAAATCTCCCACTTCATTCAAAATAAATTGTTTAACTTTGATAAGTTTTAAATCTTACAAAGTCTCTCTTCTTATCATATCTAAATTATTCAAAATTCTCTGGTCACTTAAATCATTATCAATATTAAAAAAACAAAAAACATCTTTCTTTATTAACCTAGATAAACCATCAGCAATAAATTGATCTTTACCCCTCCTGTAATTAATGTCGAAATCAAACCCGGCTAAACAAAAAGCCCATTTCTGTAGCCTTGGCGACATATTGTAGAGTTTAATCGGATCTGTTCCAAACAAATTAGCTAGAGGTTTATGATCCGTAAAAATTTTAAAATTCCTCCCTACTACATATTCCCTCCATTTCTTAACAGCCACAACAACCGACAATCCTTCTTTCTCAATAAACGAATATCTTTTCTCAGCACCCGTCCATGCTTTTGACATAAACTCAATAGGCCTTTCAAGACCATCCTCTTCAACATGAAATAAAACAGCACCCATACCTTTATTAGAAGCATCAGTAGAAATAAATAAGTTTTTACTTCTTTCATAATGTGCAAGAATTGGTGCATTGCACAATCTTTCTCTACTCTCATCAAAACTAGTTTTTTCCTTAATTCCCCAATAAAAATTTTTACCCTTTTTAAGCTATTCATATAAATTAGATGCCAATTTAGAAAAATTTTCTATGAACCTTGAATAATAATTACGAATGCAATTCTTTCTTACTATTAGGTTCAGTCATGGTACTTATAGGATCAATCTTTTCTTTAATTGGCTGTATACCTTTGTCACTTATCAAATAACCTAAATACTTAATACTCTCTTTTCAAAATTCACTTTTTTTTATATTTCCAATCAGCCCAAACTCCAATATTCTTTCAAACACTTTTTTTAATTTATAAAAATGGTTTAACTTATCCTTATCAAAAATTAATAAATCATCTAAATAATAAATGACCCCCTTAATATCAGCAAATATTTCGTCCATAGTCTTCTGGAAATACGCAGTTGATACTGTAAGCCCAAAAGGTAGTCTATTAAATTGAAAAAGACCCTTGTGTGTGGAGACGGTCAAAAATTTGGAAGTTTCTTTAGATACAGGAATCTGCAGATACGCCGATGAGAAATCTATCTTTGAAAAAAACTTTCCATTACCTACTTTAGCAATTATGTCATTAATCCTTGGAAGTGGATATTCGAACCTTTCTAATTGTGGGTTTACAGTAACTCTAAAGTCAGCACAAACTCTCAACGTATTATCTTTTTTTTAAACTAACACTAATGGAGTGGCCCATTTTGAAAATCTGACAGGCTTAATTACTCCCTGCTGTCGCCATTGTTCTATAGTGTTTTCTAATTCTTCTTCTAACTCGAAGGGAACTCTCCTGGCCTTCACAAATTTTGGCTCAAAGTCATTTTTTAATAAAATGTCTATTTCCAAATTCTTGACTTTTCCAATTCTATCATTAAAAACACAGTCAAATTTCTTAATTAGTTTGTTGATGTCACAACTCTATTCAAAATACCCTTTTTTAGTAAATAACGATTGAATGACATAATTTTTTTTAAAAATTTATCAGTATCTTTGAAAGGATTGTCAAAAGTTAAAAAATTCACTCTATCTCCTATCTCATTCTTTAAATAGTGTTTACATCAACGTTGAATTTGATTATGTCAAATTCTTTAATCCAGTCTTGACCACATAGAGGTGGTCCCTCCCCATCCATATTTAAAAATTTAAATATTTCATTGTATTCAAATATTTAACCTTAATATTCGAGACCTGACCAACGACTGTGATAGGAGAACCCTCATAAGAGAATAATTTCTTAGAACAATTTTCCAACTTAATTTCTTCATAATTCTCCAATTTTTCAAAATCTTTAATTGGCAAGGATTACACCGGAGAACCCGTATCTAGCAAAAAAGAAAAATTAAGATTATTAAGTTGCATATTAATCATAAAATCATTAATAAAATTTATCTTATTCCTTGGCCTCAAATTATATGGCGTTTGTATAATTTCTTGTTTTTTGAAATTGTTGTTGTTGTTGTTGTTATTGTTGTAGTTGTTGTTGTTATTGTTAGCCTTGAAAGTCTGCTTGTTCTCTTTCCAAGACGAATAGCCTTGCCAATCGGTTCTATCCTCTCTTCTCCAAGAATCTTTCTCTAAATATGTTTTATTATTATTAATTTCCAACGATTGAAATTTGACAACAATGTCCTCTATAATATTAATCTCTGTAGTATTTTCTTCTATCAACCTAGTTTTTAGCTTTTCATTACAACAATTCAAAATAAATTGCACCGACAAAAATTCAGGATTGAGCCCCGAACCATACCCTTTCAGTCTATCGAAATACTCTCTGGAAGATTCAAGTCTGTCCGGTTTTGTATTGAACAACTCCAAAATACGCGTGATCTTGTTCTTTTCGACTTTCTTATCTTTCATTTGTTGATATGATAAATTATCAATGTTATCCATGATACTCACAGCCATATCTTTATCCAATGTTTCGAATAATTTATATTTTTTTGTAGCTTCATCTATAATGTTCTCCGCAAGAAATTTCAGATCCAACGTCTTCAACAATACCTTGATCTTTACATCATTCCTATCCGGTGGAAAAGTTCAATTTAGAATAATTTAAATATATCGCCTTTATTTAAAAGTATTACTCCACCATAATGAAAGAGAATTTATAAGGCTTGAATATTTAATCTAGAATGGTTGTTATAGTAAATTGATATTTTATTTATATAATTTAAAAAGAAAGAAATACAAGTTATTATCATACAAGAAAAACAAGTGATTGGAATAAAAATATATGTTTGTTTATATATATATTATGTTGCCTTAAGATATATAACTGAACTTTTAAATATAAATTATTTAAGTATATAATAGTTTAACTGACATTTTAAATATAAATTATTTTAGTAAGTAATAAAATAATAGCGTACAATAGCGCACATGCGCACATGCAACAGTATACGTATCAAATTTAGGTCGTTATAAGTACTAAGACTGTGTCTTAAGTAAATACTTAATAGCCGGCTTTTAAGTATAGGCTTAATAGCCAAAAAAGTAAGAAGAAATTAAGATGTAGGAAGAAATTAAGATTTCAAGCATGCCATTCATAAATTTTTTAAATAACAAATGTGAATACAGTTTAAACTTATTTATATGAGCAAACATGTAAATATACCGTGGAGTAATAGCCATTCTTTCTTGATTGAATTTTATACATCTTATAGATATATCGTCGTGCTAGAATTGGAGTGCTCCATTCGACATTTTCAAAATTTTTGAGTTAGAAGTGGATAATAACTTATTTATTCCTAATATATATAAAAATAAAAACTAGATTAAAAAATATTAATTTTTTCCAAAGTTATAGCTCTGTCAATTTTGCTCTATTTGCATATAACGATGTAATTTTTGCTTCATATGCATGCCTATCATATTATCTTATTTAATCACGTGTTGTATTTCCCTCCTTTTTTAATTTTTTGCTTTCTATATTAAATCGTATAATTTTCATTACATTTATCTCTATTCCTATTTTAATGTCTAGGTAAATTTTATATTATTACATATTATAAATTAAATATTTGAATTATTATGTATTAGTTTGTTAATATAATAAATTTCATTTTTTTTATTTAATCAAGCTGGCAATTTTTATTTTGGATATCTATTTTTATTTAATTTCCACCAGTCTAATGGATTTGTATTATTACAAATTGTGGCTTTATCCACATATTTGCTTATTTCTAAGTTATTATTGTTGTGACTAGGTTTAACCTGATATATTTTATAAAACCCTTAATTTCTAGTTTTAAATAAACATGGAAAAAAAATCATGAAGCATTACCATAAAAACAGGGCTAAGAACCAACTCTCAAAATTTTACTGAATCCAAATTCTTTTTTTAAGCTAGGAATTTATTAGGTGATGTAAATATAAAATTTATTTATTTAATCAAAATAATCTCTGGTAATTTTTGATAATTTTGGATATCTATATTTATTTAATTTCCACCAGTTGGATTTGTATTATTACAAATTGTGGCTTCATCCACATATTTGCTTATTTCTAAGTTATTATTGTTGTGACTAGGTTTAACCTGATATATTTTATAAAACCCTTAATTTCTAGTTTTAAATAAACATGGAAAAAAAATCAGGAAGCATTACTATAAAAACAGGGCTAAGAACCAACTCTCAAAATTTTACTGAATCCAAATTCTGTTTTTAAACTAGGAATTTATTAGGTGATGTAAATATAAAATTTATTTATTTAATCAAAATAATCTTTGGCAATTTTTGATAATATTGGATATCTATTTTTATTTAATTTACACTAGTCTAATGGATTTGTATTATTAAAAATTGTGGCTTCATCCCATATTTGCTTATTTCTAAATTATTATTGTTGTGACTAGGTTTAACCTGATATATTTTATAAAACCCTTAATTTCTAGTTTTAAATAAACATGGAAAAAAAATCATGTAGCATTACCATAAAAACAGGGCTAAGAACCAACTCTCAAAATTTTACTGAATCCAAATTCTTTTTTTAAACTAGGAATTTATTAGGTGATGTAAATATAAAATTTATTTATTTAATCAAGATAATCTCTGGCAATTTTTGATAATATTGGATATTTATTTTTATTTAATTTCCACCAGTCTAATGGATTTGTATTATTACAAATTGTGGCTTCATCCACATATTTTCTTATTTCTAAGTTATTATTGTTGTGACTAGGTTTAACCTGATATATTTTATAAAACCCTTAATTTCTAGTTTTAAATAAACATGGAAAAAAAATCATAAAGCATTACCATAAAAACAGGGCTAAGAATTAACTCTCAATTTTACTGAATTACCTTTCTCATAATTTAAATAAAGATTACATAAAATTAAACTTGATTAAATAATTGTTTAACATGTATCACAATTTTTTAATATTTCTAGAAGCATAGCAAATGAAAGAAAAAGACTAAGGGAATGTGGTGAGGCCTACATCAATATCAAAGTAATTGAAAAGAGCAAGTTCAGAATGATCATTCCAATAAATGTAGATTTCAGTGTCATCTAAAAGTTAATGAAGATTAGAGTAAAATTATTCATGAGGTTTTTTGGAGCTTAGCTGATGAAGCTAAAGGTTCTTTCTATAGCAAATTTATTGTTAGGACTCCATGTAAAAGAAGGATAAAAGATTTAAATTATAAAAACTATTCATACTTATATTTTTTTGAAGTGGAGAATGTTAAAGTTAGAGTCTGCAAACAATTTTTTTTACAAACACTTGATATTAGTAATAAACAAATTAGTTATTTTTTTAAGCATTTATACCAAAATACTGGAACTTATTTGGCTCCTAGAAAAGGTAAAAATACTAAAAAAGTTATTTCTGATCAAGATAAAGATTTCATCATCGATCACATAAACTCCATTCTAAAGGTCCATTCTCATTACAGGCGAAAAGATTCTTCCAAGGAATACTTTGATGGAAGTCTCAATTTTAAAATACTTTATGATCTATATTCTAAAAAATGTATGTTATCGAGAATTCCTGTTAAGGCGCATTATTATACAACAATATTTAAAAATAGTTTTAATATAGGATTTGCTAAACCAGTAAAAGATAGGTGCGATAAATGTGAGCGGTATTTAAATAATAAAGAATATATGAATGAAGAAGAGATTTGTAACTACAATAAGCACCATGACGATTATTTTGAGACGAGTATTGAAAGAGGTATGGACAGAATCATAGCTAAGTCAAAAATAATTTTAGTCATATCATTTGACCTTCAAAATGTCATAACCTTACCAAGATCTGAGGTTGGATCTTCTTATTATAAAAGAAAATTATCTGTTTATAATGAAACTGCATATTGCAGCCAAGACAAACGTGGTTATTGTGCTATTTGTCATCAAGGCCAAACCGGAAGAACTGGTAATGACATAGCTTGCAGTGTGATAGCATTAAAAGATGCGATATTAAAAAAATTTCCAAATATCCCTCATCTAATTCTGTGGGCTGATTCCTGTGTCGCCCAAAATAAAAATTCTATTATAATTTATGGTTTAAAACATTATTTAGCAAATAACACGACCAGTCAAATCGAAACAATACAAATCAAATATGGTGCTCCAGGCCATTCGATTTTACAAGAGGTAGATTCAATACATAGCCAAATAGAAAGATGCTTAAGAAAAAATGAGATCCATAGCCCTCTAACTCTTTATAGATTAATAAGAGGTACTAATCGCAAAAACCCATTGAGGTAATTGAAATGACTTCAAATAATTATTTCGATTACCATTCAGCTTCGAAAAAATTCAAATTTAACCACATACCGTTCACTAAATTAAAATCAATAAAAATTTCAAAAACGGAACCTTTTTATTTGCAATATAGATTATCGTTTAAATCTAATAATATGATTAAAGAGTCTATTTTACAGGATTCAAAAACACGTAGGCCTAATTTTGACAAAGAATTAGTTACAACAAATTTTTCGCATATTAAATTTATCCCGAAAACGAATGGCAAAATAAACGATGAAACTAAAAAAGATATTAGATCAATTTTAGAGTTCATGCTCAGAGTTGATAGTGAATATATGGAAAATATTATTAATTAAATATTAGATTTATTTTATATCCATTTTTATTAATTGTAAGAATAAATTAGAAAATAAATAAAGATATTGTGTTAATTTATTTATTAAATTTAAAAAAATGGAAATGGAGCATTTATAACATTTTAAAAAAATCATAAAGTGTTATATTTGCTTCACTTGCATTTTGATTTTATCAAATAAATTTTATATTTAAATTTTTTGATTAAAAATTTTTTAGGCTATAATTAACTAACAATATGATAAATTATCTCTGAAATTTTTAATTAAATTGAGCAATAAGTTTTTCCTATATTTGATTTTAAACTTTAATGTTGATTTTCTCATTTTAAACTTTTGCGCAAGTGGAGCACTCCAATTCTAGACCGAAGATATGTTGCATAAATAATGCAATCATATAGAATATAATTAAAGATGGAAATATTCATTCTCATACATTTATAGATTTGTATGTCATTTAATAATTCATTAAATTTTGAAACCATCCTTTATGATGGTGATTCAATATACACATCATTTATTTAAGATATTTCTTGTGGATATGCATAGCCTGCTAGAACAGAGATTAGCGGTAGCAGCTCCATGAAAATTATTTCCTCTATTTTTACGCCACTGAAGAAATAAGTGTATTAGTTATTGTAAACAAAATAAAAATATTTACATAGAAAACAGACGATAAAATTATAAATAGTAAAGAGGATAATATTTATCAGAGACCTGCAGGCCCGGTCCTAAGTCCAACGCGGATTTTAATTTTTTAAATATACTCGGGTCGGGGCTAAGATGTTTTTTAAAATACCAGAGCGGAGCCTGAAAACATTTTTTTTAAAAAATACCCGGGCCGGGCTGAATATTTTAAAACTAAATATTTTAAATCGCCATTATTAGGTATAAAAATTTAAAATAAATATATATTTTTTAAAAAAATACTGGCAGGGCCGGGCCTGAGAATATAAAACTCGGACCGGGTCAATAAATATTATTGAAAAAAAAAATTCGGGCAGGGCCGAAAATTTTTTTTAAAAAAAATTCCAGGTCTGGCCGTGCAAATAGTACCTCTTGCATCTGATATTTATGATGTAAACTTGGAATATACAATTTATTTTAATATTTGGCAACACTTATTTTTGTTTCACATCTTTTAACCTTATGTGCTAGACCGGTCTGGTATATAGGGATTTTTTTACAAAATTATATCTCCAATAAATCTAACTAGCATTAACAATACTAATTAAATTTTAAAAAATTAAAAAATTTTACTGTTCCCGCATTATTATAAAATTTTGTTGAAAAAATTTCCCCTTCAAGATATGAAACCTAAACCTCGGATTACAAGTCAAACATTATTATCAGTGAATTAGGTAAGTTATATGAATAAAATGTTTTAATTAGTATATATTATAAGTTAATCAAATTAGATTGGTTGCTAATCTATTTATTATATTAAAATAAACAAAATTAGGTTTATTTGTGCAGAAAAATTAAATTTATTACAAAAATATTTATTATATATTTTAATTAAATAGAACGTTACATTCTTTTTATAAATAAATAATAAATACAAATTTATTACATTTCCTCCAAATATTTTTAAGTTAAATTTCCTCAATAAACCTCTATGTTAATTTACGGTCTCTTGATGAACAACGTAATGTATTATCTGTACCCTCTTCATTTACCGGCGCAATTATTAACTTCCGATGAACTTTCATGATTAGGAATAATTGAATGATCTCTTAGGTGATCTACGTGTTTCTACAATGTTCTTTCGGTAGTTTGAGCGATATACGAATATAACCCTATCCTTTCTTTAACCATTCCCTTTCTCCAACCTTTGGCTTCTTAACCAAACATGTGAAATCTAGAATTCTCTCCCTTTTGAATATGTTCACATTTAATCTTAGCCAATCCAAACTAGTTTTCAATTGTCTTTCAAATATAATCTTGACAGGAGATTTCCCTGTAGAGCTCTGCTTAGCAGTCTATAGGTTGTTAAAACTAACTTGTGTTAAAGACACTTCTGGGTCAGAATTTGACTCTCGTTGCATAATAATGATCTTTCAAAGTTCGTATTATAAGCTCAGCTGATCCATTAGTTTTCGGATGATACTGTATGGAACGTATATGGCATATGTTATTTAATTCATAGTACTGACAGAATTTCCCTTATATGAATTGTGGTCCATTGTCTGACACAATGTACTTGGGTATTCCAAATCTAGTAAATCATTTTTTTATTTTTTTGTCATAGCCTCATCCATCAACTTATAGCCATTTGAAGTAGAAATCTACACCAATTAGCCTATTGCGAATCCACTAGTTCAGTAAAATCAAAATAGATTTGCTCCAAAGATTCCTTACCTACAGTCCAAGAATACAGAAGTATTTCTTGAATCCAGGTCTATTTTTCTGGCACCCAGAGCATATTTTGTTAAAATTTTCTATATCAATATTTGGATATTTTCCCTAGGATGTCACTGATGAATCATTCCTAGCACCGCATTCCATAATTTATTAGGTATAACTAATCTCCCATTTTATTATATAATATCACAATTGACAGATAACTCTTCCCGTCGATTATAAATTCTCTATCTTTAAGACAGTCAAAGTTTCGCCAACTTTGCTGAATATGTGTTACTATTTTTTTTTTAAATTAAATCTTGCTTCGACTCTTTTCGTAGAATATTTTTTGATAAATGCATGGCATTCAAAATAATACTTCGAAGCTCCAAGGCATGTTTATAACCTTGATTCCCTTCCATGTCTAATATCGGAAGCCTTGATAATGCATCTGAGATCACATTTTTAATTCCAGGCCTATATTCAATTTTGAAATAATAAGAAGCCATCTTCCAGGCCCAAAGAGTTAAACGATTTTTAGAAATTTTAGGTAGCGTTTGTCCCCAAATAATTGCTCTAATGGTTTGTGATTAGTTCGAAGTAATAATTTTCCAGCATAAATAAATAAATAAAGTTTTGTTTTTCAATACCAAGTAAAAGTGCTTGAGCTTCTTTATCAATCGAAGCGTAGTGTTTCTCTGATTCTAATAAAGTCAGTGACGCGAACGACATAAGTTTTGTATTGCCATCTACTAATTGATCTAACAATACACACCTTAATTCTGATTCAGATGTGTCTCATTCCAAAATTATGAATTAACGTTTCCTCGATGACAATAATTCTTTAACCTCTTCGAAAGAATTTTGTTCATTTTTCGTCCACCACCAGGATATTTTCACGCTCATTAATCAATGTTATGGCGCAGTTTTACTATGTATAACGAATAAAACGTTCCTGATAATTCACGAGTCTCAGAAAAAATCTAAATTGTTATATATTCTTAGGTTTTAGTGCATTCCGGATAGCCTTCACTTTCTGGATTTGGATGTATACCGGATGTATCATCACATACCAAAATGATAAATCTTTGTAAGAATCAAACTTTTGTCAATTTCACCTTAAAATGAGCAGTATGTAATCTGTATAAATCGATTCGCACATTTTTTATGTGCTCCTCATTGTTTCGACCAGAAACAATTACTTCATCTAATTATGCACCTGTCATTTGGCTATCTTTTAACAGCTCATCCATATATCTCTGAAATATAATAGATGCATTTGCCAATCAAAAAGGCATTCGTCGAAAACTGAAATACCCCTTATGAGTCGCTATTGTTAGAAATTTCTGAGATTCCGATTCAACATCCATTTGCAAATAGGTATCCTTCTAACATGGTAAATTTATCAGCACCTTACATTTTCTCTAACAAATCGTTCAAGGTGGGAATAACATGATGAGCATACAATAAACATGGATTAGCGTAACTATGAAATCAGCGCAAATTCAAATATCACCATTCTTGCCCACATTTACAGTTCAGGTCTACCACTGTACCCTAGTTAGAGTCTGTAGGAATTGAATAAGATCTTCCAATAAGTATTAATATCATGATATATATATTTTATTTTTATTATAAATAACATTTTAACTATTTTTCTTTTTATATCTTTTTTTTAACAATAAAAAAATAACCAATTATGTCAAATACAAATTGATATATTAAAAAAAATGTAAGGTTAAAATTGTTGTAAATTATAACATATTTTTATGTATATTAAAAAAATGTCAATCATTAAAACTTTGATTTTTGATATATATTTTTTTTTACATGCATTATTTTTTTTTTTACGATGATAAATTCTTTTTTCAAATAAAAAAATGATTTTTATGATTTTAAATAATTTGAATATTTTAAATAAAAACCGTTTGTAATCATCTGTTGTAGAAATTTTACCAAGTCTAAGAATTAGTAAGAAGGTCTTTCTGTAAGTTAGTGAGTTTTTTTTATATATATTTGATTGGGGTAAGTTTTCTTTGTTTTGTTTTCGTAGTTCCTTTTTGAGATTTGACAAAAATGATGTATAAAAAAATGTTATTATAAAATTTTTACCGATTAAATTTAAATAAATTGATATCAAAAAATAAATCAATTATCAAAATAAATAAAACGTTAATATCGATCACATATTCATCAGAGTTGAATCAATCTTTTCGATAATTTCTGCAGCCACTAGTCAATCAGTTTATTTCCATTTCAATTCCTTTGTGAAGTGGAAATGATGCCCTATGGGCTGGAAAAGTTCTCGACACAGCTGTATCCCTTAAATTTATTCGCATTACAAAATCGCGTATATGTTTTTTATCATCGAAAATAGCCTGATAATTACTAACCATTTATCAAATTCTATAATCTACTGCTACTCAACATTTTTTTTGTCAATATAAAGATTCGATGTATAAGATTGGTCCTACGAACATCTTTAACCGAATTCCGCACTTAGTTTATCATTACTTGATAAGGTATTTCTTAAATTGAATACTATAGTGTTCTTTATTACCACAATAGTTCGTGACCCAATATTAACGTTAACGGTTTCGCCCTTATCATCTAACGGTTGGTCACCATATGCGGTAAATAAACTGGTGGGCCTAATTTTTGGTCGTCCAATACTTGTCCATATATCAATTCTGATCAATGAAACCTGCGCACTAGTGTCGAAATTAAATTCGACATCTAATCCATTAATCTCTGCAGTTAGTTTTAC
This sequence comes from Gordionus sp. m RMFG-2023, assembly GCF_954871325.1. Lineage (NCBI taxonomy): Eukaryota > Metazoa > Nematomorpha > Gordioida > Chordodea > Parachordodidae > Gordionus > Gordionus sp. m RMFG-2023. The sequence continues at coordinate 42,171,527 of NC_088776.1, forward strand.
TCGATTCTGTCAAATTTGTTTAATCTTCCATATATTATGAAAATAATCACTTGATGACACTTTCATAAAATATTAATTCCTTGACTTGCAACAAACTGCAAATTGAACAATTCTTTTACATTTGTTATCTGCCACATTTGTAGCTGGACATCTTTCTTCTAAGTTTTTAATTAACCCACATTTATAAAATTTTAGTTTATTATATATAGCCTTTATTAAACGTATTGGTTTTAAATGGATGTTTATAATTATATTATCATCATTTCTTTTGTTATTATCATTTATTTTATTGAAAACCGACAAATTTTTATTCGTCATTTTTTGTCTGCTCGCTCAGAAGCGATTGCCAGATCAAGAATTGGAAAGTCAATACATTATTGTCTCTATCAAGACTATTAGGATATAGAGCCCTAATATCACTTTTCAGTCCCGGCATTTCCCTGTCATGTCATGTAAATGTAAACCAATCACGTAAACACTCGTCAATATTATTAAGATGTTAACAACATTTGTCAATTGTTCTATTTTATCAGTAAATTCAGTTATAATTTCTCACGACCTTCGCAGTATAACAAAGTCAAATCTTAACGCAAAAGTCGTCGAAATCTGTTTAAATATTTTAAGACATATTGACTTAATCTTAATGTTTCAATTGAATCAAGTAGCAGCAACCATCAACCAACCCTATATTCTTGTAAAGGCTAAAGGCCCCATGGGGCATTTCTAAAAGAGGCCCCATAATTTTAAGAGCTCGGTTCGCTTTTACCCGGGAATTACAAGATTTTATTTAAAATCTTCTCCGCTATATTAATATTCAAAAGAATTCTTATCTATTTAATATTTATGTATGATCCATTTAAAAGAACTACTCGTTCTTTGATTTTGAATATATTATTCTTCAAGTTAATATATAAACTTATGTGTTCAAAAATTTTATTCATATTATTTCATTCCCTAACCCTAACCCTAACAATGGCCGTCAAGCCAATCCGCCTTTAATAAAGAAATGTTTATAAATAATCATCCTATATTTTTTATATATTAGGATTAATTTTATAGTATAATTCTTTTTTTTCATGTAATATTTTTACTAAATCTTTTGTTTTATAAATATTTTCCTTATTTTATTTATATGGTAAGGGGGCTGCCTGTTATAAATAACGAGGAATATAAATGGTGGGAAATCAGAGACTGCAATATCTCTAAAGATGAATAGAAAAAAAAATAAGTTAACAAAAATAACAAAAAAATGAAATATTTATACGAAATAAATAAAAGCTTTCGTATATTTTTATAATATTAAAATAGAAACGAAATATAAAAATATCACAATATTTTAAAAAAAAATTAAAATAAGTTATAGTTGTTAATACAATGACGTGCTGATAATGAGCTTGATCCAATAATAATATATCCTATAGCAGGACTAGAAATCGATAGCATTTGACTAAATATAGCATCTGACGCAAAAAGTTTGGCCTTATATAATTGTAGCATAGGAGTGAGACAAAACGAGAATAATCTTCTTTTTATTTTGCTAAAATCTTTAATATCTAAAATTATAAATGTTGGCAATCGTATTAAAAATTTACTTTTGATTCAGTTTTTAATATATTTGAATTTTGTTGTCCAATATATAAGATCGTATATTCCCAAAATAGTTAGAATGATTATGGTTTATCACTATGTATGTCCCATTTCACATATCAGTCATAGATCCTAATATATTAATATTTCTAAATAAGATAAAATTAATCTATAAGAAACTATTAAACTATGAATTTCGTTTAATTCGATTTCTTCCAATAATTTTTTTACTACATTATTTAAAGGCTTTTAGATAATTTTGCCTGATATTTACTGGCATTCTATTTTTAATTTTCTGAGAGTTAGCTCGCAACTCACTTGTGAGAAAGATAAAGTGAGAAGATATTCACATAATAATAAGTTGGTATATGCAGATATATGCATATTGGGTCGGCATAACCTCTCATATAGACATATCAAACATTGCTTGCATTTTGTATTGCTTGGTAAAGTTCTCCCCCATTACAACTTTCTTTCATTCTTGAATAAATTCTTCATTTTCACTTTCAGATTCTGATGTGTGATCACCATGATAAATCAAATCGTCTTCCTCAAACCAATAAGTAGATTGTTATAAATTCTAGAAAATGAAATAGTTTATCTCGCAGCTTAACCTTAGCTAATGAAAAGATTATTTTTAAAGCATCTTTGATTAGACTTACCCTATCAATTTCATCAAAACATTAGAATGGAAATATTGAGCATCAGTTATGAAATGTTGATTTTCGAAATTCATTTTGTAAAACTAGTTACTATCTGCGATCATATTCCACTCTGTAAATTTAAAGGAAGGGATTTAGGCTCATCTGGACATTTCTCAAAACACTTTTTTTTACGACCAATTCTAAGCTGCGGTATTTTAGTTTCCATCCATATGTTATCAGGTATTAACAAATCGACAAATTTTTATTGATGGATAATGGCACATTTGTCGCTTTCATATGTATTGAGAGGAAATTTATTGAATTTATAGAATATTTGGAATATTCAATCATTTTCCAGGCAGTTAAAATGTCTAGGTTTCTTGTTTATAAATATCTTGATAGAGGCCTAATTATTTCTAAATTTTTTTAAAAAAAGGTTAGCTATAATCTCTCTACTCTAGAATAGGAAAATCTTTAAACATTTACATTGGGTTATGTTATATAATTTTAGCAAATATGGTGTTCATTTTACTTGGGGGGGGGGTTATTTCCATAATTCTTAGTGCACATGAAAAAAACCAACCAACCAGTATTTTTAATTAGGGGCAGGGAAGAGTTTTCAGCGCTATTAGGTAATTTTTATTTTAAATTAAAATAAATGTTTTGCAAAATAAAAAATATTTTGTTTTTATGGCAAAATTTAGATGGAAATGAAAGCAACTTGTCTTTTTATATTAAAAACTTATCTTATATATATATCAGAAACCTCGAGAGGCGCCATAACCACGCTTAGAGCCTGTGCAGGTCTCTGATATATATCATACATATGTACTAAATATTAAAATATTTTTATGTGGTTTGGTTTTGTGTGTATTGTTTATTATTTTTATTTCTATCCATTCGCATTAAATACTTATATTTATACATATAATTTTTGAAATTGAATTAGATCCACGTTTTATTATAGACAGATAATTATATCACATTTTATATTGATTATAATTTTATTTTATTTTTATAATAATTTACATTTTATTTTCTTTTAGTCCTGAATTACATTTTTTATTCTCCTTATATATCTTTTTTTAAACAACAAAAAAAAATAACTAATTCTGTGAAAATACAAATTGACATCTAACGTTAAAATGATATAAAAAATGTTAATATAAAATATTCACCGATTAAATTTAAATACAAATTGATATATAATAAAATAAATCAATTGCCAAATAGATCAACATATTCAACAATAATAATAATATTCTATTTTCTATAAATATTGCATGTATATGTTAGCGGCAATGTGTTATTTTTACTACTCTAATTCTTTTTTTAGCGCTTTTTTTTATATTTAAAAACTGATTTTACCGAAAATGTATTCCAGCATGTTTAGAATACCAATCTTATTAGGTGTAGAGAATTTTGTTATTTATAATTTATTTGAAAAATCTTTGGAAAATATAAATAATAAATTTAATTAAAATGTGCATGGCAAAATTGTCTGAAATTTATAGGGTAAATATTCAAAACTTGACGAAATACATTTCAGGAACAACCAGAAACTTAAAAAAATACGCTCAAATAATGATTAAAAGTTGAAAAATTAACTCAATGTCGGAAAAAAGAATTGCCGGAAAAACATTGCCGTTATCATATTTATTAAAATAAATTAGGTTATTTATTATAAGACAATAATTATGCTCCCTTATTTAATTTCTATTTGATCCACATTTTAACTAATGAAAATGGTTTTACTTTTCAGCGATTGAGGGCTAAGCATTTAAATCTAACTTCCTTTTATTTCTTTATAGCGCTCTTAGTGCTTATAATTCCACCAGAAAATTTTAATATTATATAAATTTTTAAATTTATAATATTTAAAATTATTTAGATTTATGCTAGCTTTTTCATATCATTTTTCTTCATAGGATCCCAATTTTTTAAAAGCCTCCAAATTTTAAATCTCGAGAAGTGTTGTTAAACGGCTAAGCCGATTCGACTAATCCGTGACTCGAGTCGAGTTTTTAGTCGTAAAAATGGCTCAGTCTCGAGCGGCTCAATGAGCTGTTTGAGCCGACTCCGGAGCCGACTTACAGATACAATTTTTTCATACTTATATATAAAGAGTTCGGTTGTTCTCGAATAGAAACTCTTATTTTATCGTTCTTTGAGCAAATTCTCTTTTAAAATGAGTATTTATCTTTAAAAAAAATTTTTAAGATTAAACTTATTTATTCATTAAAAGTTAGCGGATATTTATAAAAGTTCTAAATAAATTTATTTGCTTAAAATAATTGTGTGCTTCAATGGTATTGTTTTTAATAAATAATGGGCTTCATGGCTAAGCAAGGATTTATATATTCCTTTACATGATAAAAGTATCCTTACAATTTTGAATTGATATCTAAAAAAATGTTATTAGCAATATCCATTCTTTATGGCACATAATTGTGCTTATGGTTTCCTTAAGCTAACATTAATCATTCAAAATATTATAAAATATCTCTTTTGAATATTTTTACATAAATATATTAATTAATATAATTCTAGTTATATTTATTATCTATACTATATCTATGTATGTTAATGAAATGTTTAAAAAAACATGAGATATCAAACAATATGTTTAAATCAAATAACAATATATGTTAAAATAAATCAAGTGAAAAATAATGAATAATAATATAAAATGTAATTTAATAAAATGAACAAAAACAAAAAATAATATAAAAAGTAAATAATAAGTTATCTAAAAAAATATAAAAATAATTAATAAGTTAAGTTACTAATGAAACATATTGAAGATTAAATTTAAAAAAACCCATCCATAATATGATTTGTTTTGTTGTAACACATTTCCATAATGTGAAAAAAACATTTATAATTATTGTAAATTGTTGAGAATTTTTTAAAAAACTTTTAAAAACTTTAAATTTACCACCTATTTGCCACAACTAAATTCCTGACTTACAAATGTGGTCGCTTTATAGAAATGATAAGAAACCTAATATGTAAATTTATAAATGATTAAAGAAGTGTGCCAACATAGCTCGGTACTCTAAGAAATTATTCATTAATATGTATGACTTTTCCATTACAAATTTATGGATAAAATAAAACATGAATATAAAATCGATTTTTAGCTATTCCGGTTTCTGAATATCAATGACGCTGCTAGATTTTCAAATTTATTAAAATTGGTATGGTAGCAAAAATTCATCTAAAATTAGAAGAAAAAAATTAGTCCAATTAAAAGGGGGTAAAGTGGCTCCAAAACTTTTATAGGACCTGACCCCCCCCCCTCCATTAGAGCAGTTATTTTACATCCAATTTTTCAAATTTTTATTCTTACACCACAAAGTTCATTGAAGATGGAATTCGATTCATTTCTTTAAATGATTGAATTTAAATTGATTTTTATTTTAATATGGAAATTAATGTTTATAAGTACTCAAAATAAACGATATTTAGCGTCTACTTTCTATAAATAAAATCATATGTATATGTGATCCTATCCTAGGATTAGGAAAAAATATTTGCCACCGATTTTAAATGTAACCGAATATTAAAGGTTCAAAGATTAATTTTTTGAAGTATCTGTATCTAGATCCATTTAAAAGTCTCTTTTAACAACTCTAGTGATTATATATATAAAATAATAATTTGTATAATTCTTTATGAATTGATTTCTTTTTTTTATATATAATATATTTTTCTATATAAAATCAGGAGTCGGCTCGGGAGTCGGCTTAGGAGTTGGCTCGGGAGTCGGCTCAGGAGTCGGCTCAGAAGTCGGCTCGGAAGTTGGCTCGGAAGTCGGCTCGAGAGTCGGTTCAAACGGCTCATTGAGCCGCTCGAGTCTGAGCAGTATTTTACGACTCCAGCTCGAGTTCAGAGTCGAAAAAACTCGACTATTTAACAACACTAATCTCGAGGCCCTGTGAGACATTTTTCTACTAGGCTAACTGGCCCGTTGCCCTTTGTCAAAGAATGTTAGAAAATATCTTTATATTGACATACAGTTGCCTACATTTTTAAACAAAAACTGGCTTCCCAAATCGAAGAATATCGGGTTCGGGATGTTGAACTCTCTCCATCGAATTATCAATTTTAAAAGGCGATGAAGAGGCCAGTTTTCTTTTATCAGTTAAATTTTTACCATTTAAGGTGTCTTCACTTAAACTATTCATATAAATATAATAAAAATTTTACCTCTTATCTCATCTACTTTTAAAAAAACGACCATGAATACCATAGACCAAATTATAGGAACACCATATTTGTTGTCTATTTTAAAATTATCATATTACATAAAATATCATATTTCTTTAAGTACATATAATTAAATAGAATTTTTTATTCTTTTTAAATAAACAATAAGTGCAAATTGATTTAATTATCTGTAGCATCAGTCACCTTACTATACATGAATTAATGTTAGAAATCATTTTTTATTTTCTACATATTACATTAAATAAGGGAGTTTAAGTGCAGTCCATAAAAAAATTATTTACCTCTCCCACTTAAATAAATCCTGACTATGCCACTTACCAAAGGATTTCAAATTTTTGAATCATTATTACGTTTTTTTGGTATGTTACATGACGTTGCGTCAAATATAATCTGACAAACGCATCATAGATATTTAACTTTTTTGTACAATATACATATCCTAATTTTAAATGTCTATCGAAGGCAATATTTGTTATAACAAGGGCTGTGGGAAAGCTTTTGATTCTAATAATAATCATGAAGGTTAAAAAATAAATATTTATCTTAACTGTCATTGAATAAAGATTCTTGCACATATCATTGTGGGAAGCCTGTTTTTCACGATGCATATAAGTATTGGTCCTGCTGTTCTAAAAAATGTATCAATTTCACAGATTTTTTAAATATTCCAGTAATCAATTATATATTTTATTCTACCAATTCTTTTTTCAGGGGTGTTGTAAAGGCAAACATTTAAATGAAAAACCAGTTGAAGAAAAGCCCAAGGAGTTCAAGGTAATCAAATACATTGTATGTCATTACATTTATATTAAGAAGGCTATATATGTTAAATCTACTAAAGAATTACCAATTGATAGACCCTCTATTAATGAACCTTTAACTAAGATCAGAACTATAATGGATAAGGCATTTAATAATCAAAACAAATTTAATAATTTAATTAATCAAGGTTTGTGTAAGCCTTTTCATAAGCAATCATCCTAATGAAAAATTATACAGATAATAAAAAATCAACAGAACCTTCAATGGATGAAATTTGTTCACACCATGCCTGTGGTGTTATTTATTGTAAAGCACTCAAGGATGACACTGTATGTTGCTATCATCCAGGGCAACCAGTTTTTCATGAGGGGTTAAATACTTATTAACAATTTATTTTTATCAGTAATAATTTATAGCCACATTATTTATTATATAATTATTCAATAAGTTAATTATAAAATTTACCATTTATATATGCATATCTATTCAATTTCAACTTATTATTTTATTAATAGTATGAAATATTGGAGCTGTTGTCAAAAGAAAACATCAGATTTTACAACATTTCTAAATCAGATGGGATGTGTAAAAGGAGAACATTTATGGAACAAGAAAAATGAAGTTTTTTATAAAAAATTTACATACCACATTTAATAAATTATATTAATTTTCAGTCAGAGATGTACTGATACCACTTATATAATGAGACCAATTGTTTATTCCATGTCAAATGAGCAAAATCAATATTTTTGCCAATCCCTTTTAATTTCGACAAAAATTTGTAGGCTTTTCATATATTTTGTAGTAATATATGAAACAAAATTTTTGCTTATTAACAAACATATTACCTGAAATAATGGGAATTAAAAGTACAAAAATTGGTTTTTTTAACCTTTTATTTATATTTATTTTTTAATAAAAGCTAAATTAGTTTGAATATTGTATCTAATATTAATAACTTAGTCAATAATTGATAATTATGTGGGGAACATCATAATTAATTTTTTTTTAGATATTAGTCATCTTAAATTGATTTAAAAATTTTAAATTAATATTTCAAATATATCATTGAGCTTCAGTTTTTCAAATTTTTATCTTTACTCCTATTTTAATAATAATTTCTTCAATAATTAGTGCGGCTGAATAATTATTTTAAAATTAAAATATTGTTAATGTTAAAAAAATATAGATGGTGCCATATATAAACATTTCGATGCAATAAACTTTCTATTGTTAAAAATTATTTTAAGGATTATAATAGTTGATTTACATGAAATATCCTGCATATTAAAAAAAAATATTTTTTTATTTAATTTTTCATATAAATAAAAAATTTCTGAAATTCATAGGGTACTCTGTTTGCTGGATAACTATTTTAACTTAATTAGGCCTTTCAAAATTATAATGTGTGGTATAGATAATTTAATCTTTTAAAATTTGCTGAAAAGACAGGTATATTAAGCTTAACTCTGAATTTTCTAAATACCCTATATATTTATTTGTTAAAAGAGCAACGATATAATATATAAAATAACTAAAGTATAAGTTTTTATTATAGGGTCATTCCACATCAAATGAGCAAAAAAAATGAGATTTTCGGCCAACCCCTTTCGATTTTTTTAAAATTTGGTAAGCAAAGATGTAACTAAGAAATAACCAAAATTTTAGCCTCCTAACATTTATATTTTTGAAGATATTAGGGTTCAAAGTGGCAAAAATGACGTATTTTACCATTATCTGCCTTCATTCAATTAAGTATATCTTAAAAACTACATAATTGTAAATAACGAATTTAATATCAAAATTACGTACAAAGATTCTACTTTTAGATAAAAAAAAATTTTTTTATTTTTTTTACCAATCTGGCCATTTTATTTAATATATAAAGACTAAAAAAAATTTTTGGAAATAATACGACCTTCAATTTTTTAAAAAATTTAGTAGACATTAAACTCTTCCTTTATATTTATATAAAAAAATTGGTTTGGGACTCGGCCTTCTTCATTCTCAAAATAGATAAAAATGTTTAGAAAAGTGTATAAAAATTTTCCCGAAAGGGGGCGTCTTTGTATAAAATTATATATTAATCAGTTTTTAATGGTTTTTCTTGGACTAGATATAATTTAAAGGATAATTCATCTTGTAAGTGAAAATAACAATAAATGGGGCTTTCGTTCAATTATAGAAATTGTATATCGATAAAAGAAATTAAATGTATTACTTTATTTATAATTTATTATAAAAATTTTACCCATATAGCATATATTTAATGAATATTAATAAAATATATTTAACCAAGTTTATAGTTCTTGAATATTTGAATCAGAATCTTGTGCATTTCATAGACGCCAAAAAATAATATCAAAATTTTCTCCTCTCATTTAAAATAATTTGATATTTTTAAAATATTACAAATATTAATTTATTATTATTATGAAATTATATACAAAATAAAAGTATTATCATAAAATAACCTAAAACAATATAAATATTGGATCGGATTTTCTAAAATCGGCATAGCCTTACTAAATTAGAATAACAATAAATAAGTGTTTCAATCAATAAAATAAATAAAAATTGATTAATCATGATTAATCATTCAATAATACATGCTCACTATATTAATTTATTTTTAATTAATTTATTGGTATTTTGATTTCTATCAACACCTAACGCCAAGCCTGGAAAAACTATAGACGAATATACAGTTAAAATTGTAAAAGAATTTTGTTGTATGGACGAAATAAGCAAAATCATGCCAGGCAAGAAAGATTGCGTTTCGATTTTGACCAAAGACGGAAAAAAGAATACCATGCATAAGAGATTAATTTTAGATAATTTGAAAGAAATTCATATATTTTTTAAAGAAATGAGGCCTGATGTTAAAATTGGTTTTTCGAAATTTGCAAGCATTCGCTCAAAAATTGTATACTCGTTGGAGGTAGTGGTACACATGAATGTGATTGCAGCTACCACCAAAATTTTAAATTAATGATCATTAGATCAAATTTAACCAATGATATGTTGCCCTTTAAAACATACAAACATATTTTACACTTAATAATTTGTAATTCGCCTCAACCATCCAGTTTATATTGGCAAATGTTATAATTGTCCAGGGTTAACACATTTACGCGATCAAATAGAAATATTGTTTCGTTCTAAGGACATCGAATTTATAACATACAAACAATGGCTATCCGTAGATAGAACCACTCTTGAAACAATAACCAAACCAGTAGGTGAATTTATCAATGCCTTTTTTAAAAAAATGGAATCATTTTCAAAAAAACATTGGTAAATTTTTTAATTAATAAAATTTGTAGGCCAAATAAAATTTTTATTTTTCCGATGATAAAAATCGTAAAAATTTTATTAATATTTGCCATCATGAGATGGATTTCGTACAGGCGAAATGGCATTTTTCTGCTATAGCACACGGGAAAAGTGTTTGTGATGGGATTGGTGGCACTGTTAAAAGATTAGCCGCTAGAGCTAGTTTACAAGGCCTTACTCAAAGTAAATAACCACATCATATGAATTGTACGAGTTAAATACCTGGAACACACAAAATACACACCTTGATTCCAACAGATCTACATCAATTTAAAAGTAAAATGTATTCCAATTCAATAGAAAGTATTATAGAATAGATCATATAATGATGAAAGTATAATTATTGAAGAAATATCAGGATACCTAACGTATCCTTATGATTCTAATTGGTAGTTAGCTTTGTTTTAGTGAAAAATTAAAAGCAGGAAGAACCCATCAGGACCTTCTAATTCCTTTACATTTCCAAGTATTATAGACCACACTCTTTACTTGCCCAAAGTCATATTTTACATTAGTTTCACTGTTAACTGCTACTGGCCGTAGTTATACATTGTTGTCTCAAGAAGGTAAATGTGCTACCAAAAAATTAGAATCTTTTAAAAGTGAGTTGTTTATTAGATTTTTAAATTTAAATTATATCAATTTTTTTAATATTTAGGGCGCCATATATGAAATGCACAAGATTCTGATTCATATATTCAAGAAGTCGAAACTTAATTGAACATATTTTATTAATATTTATTAAATATATGTTATATGCGCAAAAAATTTTACAATAAATTATAAATAAAGTAATAAATTGAAATTTCTTTTATCGATAGACAATTTCTATAATTGAATGAAAGCCCCATTTATTGTTATTTTCACTTACAAGATGAATAATCCTTTAAATTATATCAAATAGTCCAAGAAAAACCATTAAAAACTGATTAATATATAATTTTATACAAAGACACCCCCTTTCGGGACAATATTTATACACATTTCTAAACATTTTTATCGATGAGGAGGAAAATAAATTGTTTTAATGTTTAATCACATGTTATCAAATCTTTTATAGTTTATCTGTTAAAAGTATATTTAGAAAAAGTATAAATTATAATGGGATTATAAAAATTAGGCTGGAAACTAGGGTTGGCAAATAAAAATCAATTTGATTATCAATATTTTTTATAAAATTTTAAATATTCTTAGGGCTATGAGCTCTCCTTCTAAAACAGTGAAATATCTTTGAACTTGGTGCAGGTTCAGAGTTTGTAGTCCAGAAAAATAAATGCTCTGCAATTTAGTAAAAATAATAGAAGCATCCGTTTTTTTTAGCATTTACCATAAAAATAATTTTATCATAATTAGAATGATGCAATCCAATTTAAAATATAATATTCTGTATTTTTAAATTTTATAAGAGAATTATCATGATATCTTCCAGAATCGAAACTAGATGCTAAAATTAAATGATCGATTTTTAATACCTAACTTTGACACTGCATTACAACTTTTTATGTACTTGACATTGGTATTTGAATTTAATTGTTAAAAGCAAACTGTTTTTTCTAAGTTTATTCTTAAGTTTAGAATACACTACTACGAATAATGGTCCTGCTAAATATTCATTTGATGTAGCTTGGAATTTCGCCATGATTGATAGATAAGAAATTGGTTGAAGATATAAAATTAGCCATGTTCCATTGCCACTTTGATTTCATTATTTGTTAAATTTGAAACATTTGGGGTTTAGAAGTAATAATGTTGATTTTCAGGATTATCGGTTATAATAACAACTAGTATTGTTAATCGACTAAGTCTAGTCGACTTAGCCGAAAACTTCGACCCAAAACTAACTCGAGTTGTGAACTCAAGTCTATCAACTTGAGTCGACTAGAGGACGAATAGTTTTATCAACTTAGTCTACTAGAGGACGAATAGTTTTATCAACTTAGTCTTCTAGAGGACGAATAGTCGATGAACTTAAGTCATCGACTAGAGGACGAATAGTTCTATGAACTTGAGTCATCGACTAGAGGACGAATAGTTCTATGAACTTGAGTCATCGACTAGAGGACGAATAGTTCTATGAACTTGAGTCATCGACTAGAGGACGAATAGTTCTATGAACTTGAGTCATCGACTAGAGGACGAATAGTTCTATGAACTTGAGTCATCGACTAGAGGACGAATAGTTCTATGAACTTGAGTCAAGAGGACGAATAGTTCTATGAACTTGAGTCAAGAGGACGAATAGTTCTATGAACTTGAGTCAAGAGGACGAATAGTTCTATGAACTTGAGTCAAGAGGACGAATAGTTCTATGAACTTGAGTCAAGAGGACGAATAGTTCTATGAACTTGAGTCAAGAGGACGAATAGTTCTATGAACTTGAGTCATCGACTAGAGGACGATAAGTTCTATGAACTTGAGTCATCGACTAGAGGACGATAAGTTCTATGAACTTGAGTCATCGACTAGAGGACGATAAGTTCTATGAACTTGAGTCATCGACTAGAGGACGATAAGTTCTATGAACTTGAGTCATCGACTAGAGGACGATAAGTTCTATGAACTTGAGTCATCGACTAGAGGACGATAAGTTCTATGAACTTGAGTCATCGACTAGAGGACGATAAGTTCTATGAACTTGAGTCATCGACTAGAGGACGATAAGTTCTATGAACTTGAGTCATCGACTAGAGGACGATAAGTTCTATGAACTTGAGTCATCGACTAGAGGACGATAAGTTCTATGAACTTGAGTCATCGACTAGAGGACGATAAGTTCTATGAACTTGAGTCATCGACTAGAGGACGATAAGTTCTATGAACTTGAGTCATCGACTAGAGGACGATAAGTTCTATGAACTTGAGTCATCGACTAGAGGACGATAAGTTCTATGAACTTGAGTCATCGACTAGAGGACGATAAGTTCTATGAACTTGAGTCATCGACTAGAGGACGATAAGTTCTATGAACTTGAGTCATCGACTAGAGGACGATAAGTTCTATGAACTTGAGTCATCGACTAGAGGACGATAAGTTCTATGAACTTGAGTCATCGACTAGAGGACGATAAGTTCTATGAACTTGAGTCATCGACTAGAGGACGATAAGTTCTATGAACTTGAGTCATCGACTAGAGGACGATAAGTTCTATGAACTTGAGTCATCGACTAGAGGACGATAAGTTCTATGAACTTGAGTCATCGACTAGAGGACGATAAGTTCTATGAACTTGAGTCATCGACTAGAGGACGATAAGTTCTATGAACTTGAGTCATCGACTAGAGGACGATAAGTTCTATGAACTTGAGTCATCGACTAGAGGACGATAAGTTCTATGAACTTGAGTCATCGACTAGAGGACGATAAGTTCTATGAACTTGAGTCATCGACTAGAGGACGATAAGTTCTATGAACTTGAGTCATCGACTAGAGGACGATAAGTTCTATGAACTTGAGTCATCGACTAGAGGACGATAAGTTCTATGAACTTGAGTCATCGACTAGAGGACGATAAGTTCTATGAACTTGAGTCATCGACTAGAGGACGATAAGTTCTATGAACTTGAGTCATCGACTAGAGGACGATAAGTTCTATGAACTTGAGTCATCGACTAGAGGACGATAAGTTCTATGAACTTGAGTCATCGACTAGAGGACGAATAGTTTTACGAACTTGAGGCGTCAACTAGAGGACGATAAGTTTTATGAACTTGAGGCGTCGACTAGTGTACGAATAGTTCTATGAACTTGAGTATACTAAAGGACGAAATTATAATAATCTATAATTGGCCCCCTATAAACTCTGGAAAAGTTTCTTGCCTTAATTTGTTAACCGAGGCTATTAACGTATCAATATGTTTGGCAATGTCCTTTATTTTCATTCTTTCCATTTCTGGCTGGGAAAACAATTTGATTACTATGTCAATTTTCTCTTTATTCCAGCAATTATATTTTCTTTTTGGAGTTTGAATTGCCAGTGAGTTTATAGGGTTTATTATAGTAGAATTGGCACTTATAGCAGATTGCGAAAATGATGTGGAAAAGGAATGATTAGATAAAAAGGAATTATTATTATAGTATAAAGAAGAATTTCTAAAACTATTATTGGTATTATTGAATAAAATATTGTTAATATTAAACATTTTAAATTTAAAAAATTATTTTTTTGTAATTAAAAAGTTTTATGAGAAATTTTTATAATTGTAAAAAATTCTTCCTAATACATAAATGTGGTATTTATGTTTTTTAAAAACTTCATAATTAATTATTATACCACTTAATAGTTTTAGTTTTTATTATATCTCCAAATTAAACACATGCAACCCTGTGAAAATCGCGAAGGGGGTGGGGGTGTTAATGCTTAAACCCTATTCATACTGTGATATATATTGCCGACTTTTTTTAGATGAACCAGAGCTCTATTATGTCAAGAAAAACATTGGTTTTAGTGTAGACCTTTTTTTTATCAGGATAATTTTTTATCCCAAGAAAATAATTTATGCCTGGAAATCTTTTTTCAATAATAATATAATTTGAATTTATTTTTTGTTTCTTCGAAACACTCCCTTTTTCCTCATTTTAATAATATTATTTGTTTTCATGGTACTTTTAAAATAAATAAGATTTGTATTTTTTATTTTATTTTATTTTATATTTTTATATTTAGTTATAAAGTAATCGTGGGTAAGATGTACGCTTGGAA
The DNA here is from genome assembly GCF_954871325.1 of Gordionus sp. m RMFG-2023. NCBI lineage: Eukaryota > Metazoa > Nematomorpha > Gordioida > Chordodea > Parachordodidae > Gordionus > Gordionus sp. m RMFG-2023. The sequence goes on from NC_088776.1 coordinate 42,186,789, forward strand.
ACACGAGTATGAACAAGGACGCAGGTTCAATTTTGGTAAGAACCATAAAAACTTTCAAGTTTTTCTTCGATGACTGATGTGTAAAGACATATGGTATGATGAATTTCGGATAGAGATGACACCCCGGTCACCGACAAGCCTGGACAGCCGGGTGCTAAGGATACCTGTCCAATAAACAAAATGAAGGACACAAATGAAAATATGAATATGAAAGCTAGGGCGTTCCCTCCATGCAACGCGCAGGGTGTAGACCTCCATCCTGTGAAAAGTAAAGTAAAGGTCAAAGCAAAGAAAACAAGATTGGCAAGTTTGAATATTGGGACGCTTAAAGGTAAGACGAGAGAATTGGCATCAATGTTGAACAAGAGAAAAGTTGATATAGCATGCATACAAGAGACGAAATGAAAAGGACAGAAGACTTTGATGATTGGAGATGGGTATAAATTGTACTATAATGGACTTATTAGCAATAGGAACGGTGTCGGCATCATCCTCAGTCAAGATCTAACCTCCTCAGTTGTAGAAGTCTACAGGATCTCTGATAGACTAATGAAGATAAAACTCTGCATTGGTCAATCAATGCTACACATCCTTTCATTATATGCTCCTCAAACGGGTTGCAAGGAAGAAGAGAAAGATGATTTTAGAGCTATCCTCGATGAAGCTGTAATGGAAATCCCTAAGGATGACCTAGTCATAATTGGTGGTGACTTAAATGTGCATGTGGGGAAAGCAAGAGATAGCTACAAAAGGCATCATGGTGGTTTTATGGAGAAAGAAATGATGAAGGAGAGCATATACTGAAATTTGCGCAAGCCTTCGACCTTGCCTTAACCAACACCTACTATAGAAAAAAGGATAGTCATTTAATAACATACGAAAGTGGTACAAGGAAAACACAGATAGATTACATACTAATCTCTCGCAGAAGATTAAAAGATGTAATAGACTGCAAAGTCATCCCAGGAGAAGATATCGCCGCACAACACAAGCTACTAGTCATGGATTTACACATCTCAAATAAATCCACTCAAAACAAGATAAAACTGGAACCATGCATCAAATAGGGCAAATTAAAAACAATGACAGATGCCTTTGCAATCAATGCAAACATTGAAACAATAGATTCCTCACAAGTTAGTGAAAAAATGTGGACAGACCTTTCATCCAGATTAATAGACACTGCCAAATCGACACTAGGCTTGACAAGAGGAGGCAACAAATCATATAAAGAACTATGGTGGTGGAATGAAGAGGTACAAACCACTATAAAAAAGCCCTTTATAAAATATGGTACAAATCCAAAAACGCAGATGACAAGACAAGATACAAAAAATCCAAGAAATTAGCTACAAAAGCGGTGGCTAGAGCCAAATCTATGGCATACGATGACATGTACGAAGATCTACATACTAAAGAAGGGCAAAATAAAATATACAGATTAGCCAAACAGCGAGAAAAGAACTCTAGGGATATAAACGGAGCTCCAAAAGTAATCAAAAATAAAGATGGGAAATTGATAATAAAGGAAAAAGAAATAATGAATATATGGAAAGAATATTTTCAGGAGCTTCTCAACTTTAATCCCCACACACTACATCTAGACGAACACTCCCCATGTCAAAACCTTGTACAACCTATAACAGAACAAGAAATAATCACATGCCTAAAGCATATGAAAAACAACAAAGCTAGGGGTCCAGACGATATTCCAATAGAAAGCCTTAGAGCACTAGGAGATGATGGAATACATCTCCTCACAAATCTATACAATAAGATACTTGGAAATGAAGAGGTTCCCCAAAAATGGAGGCAGAGCTATCTAGTTCCTATCTTCAAAAATAAAGGGGATCCACATAATTGTCAAAATTACAGGGGCATAAAACTAATGTCACACTGTCTAAAACTATACGAAAAAATAATAGAAAAAAGATTAAGAGATATAATCGAAATAGGAGAGACTCAGTTTGGCTTTATGCCTGGAAGATCAACAACCGATGCTTTCCACGCAATTAGGCAAATGAGTGAAAAATACAGGGAAAAGAACAAAAAGCTACACATGGTCTTTCTCGATCTAGAAAAGGTCTTTGATAGAATCCCAAGAAAACTTATCTGGTGGGCTCTACGCCACAAAAATGTTCCCGAAAAATATATAATAATAATACAGGATATGTATATGGGCCATACAACAATGGCCCGTAGCACAACAGGTACTTCAGCAGGCTTCACAATAGCCGAAGGAGTTCATCAAGGGTCGGCTCTCAGCCCACTTCTCTTCATTACAGTAATAGATGTATTAGCACAGTCTATACCTCAAACAGTCCCGTAGAATATGATATTTACAGATGATATTGTGACACTTGCCGAATCTAAGGATGAAATGAAAGAAAGACTAGTGAGTTGGATAAATATCCTAGAAACGCACAGATTAAAAGTAAATAGAGAAAAGACGGAGTATATGGTGATAGGAGGAGATGAAACAGAGAGTATTGATATAAATGAATGGCAGATATCGGCAATTGAAAGCTGCAAATATTTGGGCTCCACTATACAAACAAACGGCACAATAGAAAAAGAGATAAAGAGTAAGATTAATCAAGGGTGGCTAAAGTGGAGATCTTTATCTGGAGTGCTATTTGATAAAAGAATCCCACGCAAATTAAAGGGAAAAATTTACAGTTCCATAATACAACCAACTATTCTATATACGTAAACATGGCCAACCAAAGAATCAGACGAGAGAAGTCTACAAACCATGGAGATGAGAATGCTGAGGATGATTGCTGGGGTAACAAGAAAGGATAAAGTGCGCAGTACAAGAATACTAAGTAGTTTAAAGGTAGTGCCCATTAAGACTAAGTTAATGGTAAATAGACTTAGGTGGTATGGGCACACAATTAGAAGGCCTATGAACTACATAAAGTTAAGAGTTTGGAAGTGATGGGCAAACGTAAAAGAGGAAGGCCAAAACTTCAATGGGGCCATAAAGTTAGATCCAATATAAAGAAGTATAAATTAGATTAAAGAGATTGTATTGATAACATAAAGTGGAGAGAGATGTTGAAGGAGCTTACCACCAGAAAAGGTGAAAGCTAAAGAGAAAAAAAAATATTTAGTTATAAAGTAACATATTTTATTTTTTTATTTATAACACATATTATAGTAGTATATAAAAATTTAATTATTAATAAAAAATTCATTCGTGTAGATTTGTTAGTTATTAAATGTCTTATTTATGTGAATGATTTAATAAGACATAATTTTTGATATTTGAAAATTTTCTAAGCTGAGGTAATTTTAAAATAAATTCACTCTTTACATAAAAATTCTTTATTAAAATAGAGAAACATAAATTAAAATGTTTTTGATCTATGATTTTAAATTTGTAAAACCTTAGATAAAATCTAATAAAAAGAGGCCTATAATTTTATCTTATATTAAATAAATTAATACTAAATATCTTCAAAATAATATATAAATTACACAATATTTATTTATATTTTAAATATTTATTGATAATTGTATAATGCAAATAACAAGATTTATAATAGAATCAATAAGATAAAAATGTGTATATATAATAGATAATGATTTCATATTGAAACATCCCAATTATTTAGGCACATACAATGTTTGAATGTTGTTGATGACATCCTGTTTCGCTTCTTGGTCAAAAAATCAACGGCCTTGCTGAATGCTCTTTGCTTGGAACGCTGGACGTTTGTTGAGCAAGGTAATCCTTAGCTATCAGCGATAAGGTTGGGTAAAAATCGCTGTTTTTCGCCCACCAATCAAGTATATTAGTTGACGCTGGTGCAACCGGTTCTTTGACATATTCTTTAATTTCATCTCTAATGAGATCTGGAAATTCACAAGCTTCTCTAAAATTATACCAAATATTTATAATTACTTTCTCAATTCGTGATGCATACAGACCGAATAAGGCTGTGTTTCCAAATCATCTAGAGAGAAGTCATACACATTTGATTTTTGTGGCCACCCGTAGGTTTTATATAATAAATTGAATTTTTCATTATAATCCTGCTTTGCTACAAAATGAGGCATATATTTCATCTTAGTTTTCGAATCTAACATGGTAGATACATAATTGCTGAATGTGCTCAGATAGTTTTTATACGTTTCACATTTTATTTGCCCCATTTTTAATATCATCATCTGGAGGATTTTTGGAAGCCTCCCCTAAAATTTTGTCCATCTTTGCTATAAATAAAACAGCCGTTCCAATTGTAGTGGTATCTGTCGATATTTCGAGTGTTATTTTATAAAAAGGCTTTAAAAAATTTTCAACTTCCTATAAAGATTTTGCCTCCCTAACGCTTATATCGAAAGGCTCTGTCATACATTTTTTTTCCTAGCTCTTTAATTGCATCTAAATTCTATATTAATTAAATATATTATTAGACAATGCAATGTTATATCTCAAAAAGGTTGAACATAATAGACATTATGAAAAAATATGTTTAACTTACTTTGTTTACTGTTGATATCATTAAATATTTAGAGTTCCATCTAGTTACTACATCTAAAGGAATCCTCGTCCCACCTGAGAGCTCCAAGTACTTTTGTAAAAGTTTTGGTGAAGAATGTAACTTCTTTACGAGATTAGTTATTTTATTTAGTTTTTTATCTAAGGCTGAAATCCCCTCTTTAACTATCAAATTTATAATATGAGCTAAACATCGGTGGCTGTATAAGCTTGTTTTATATTTTTCATAAAAATATGTAATCATTTTTTCAGCAGCGTTTACTATGTTTGGTGCGTTATCGTGCGTGATGGAGATAATTTTGTCCTTTATCTCAAATTCATCGAGAGATTCTAACAAATATTGTGATATACCACTATGAGGGTATGGTAGCTGAATTAAATCTAAAAGACAACTTTCCATTTTCCACTTTTTATCGATATAGTGGCATGTAATTACACAAAAAGACGATGAGTTAATGTAGGTCCACATATCAGTCGTGATAGCCAATTTACTTTTAATATTCTTTAAATTTTTTATGAGTTGTAATTTTGAAATTTTATACACTTTTTCAATGTACTTACAGGCTGTCTGTCTTGTCCAGATTTTTTCATTCTTGAATATGAAGGAAAATATATTTCGGAACTCCTTACTATTCATAGCTTTGAAAGGAATGTTGTTTTTTATAATAAATTTCAAAATTAATTTGTTAAGGCATTCGTTTTCCTTAGCTAATAATCTACGAATGCCAACTAGGTTTTTGGGTATATCTTCGCTCTCTCCATTCCCAATTAGATCTGGATGATTTCTTCTAACGTGATTTTTTAAATTGGCTATATAAATTAATATAGCTCATACTTTTATTTGTTATAATACTTGTTGCAGTGTGAACGCTAAAATATCTATTACACATTTTACACATTCGGCGATTTTTGTTGGGGCTTAATTCAAACATGCTCTTTGTATCAAAAAAGTACTATCTATCGATGTATTAACTGATGAATCAGATATTACTGATATCTGACTCATATTGATGTCTTGATCTTGATCATCCAGAAGATCTTGGTTGTATGCAAGGTCATTCTACTCACATTTATAATTACAAAAAATTATTACATAATTCTACTTCCGAGTCAAAGTCCATGTTATTTAGCAGAGGGTTTCTGTTATCTTCATCACTATCTAGGTATGACATTTTAGTATGAAAAGATGTGAAATAAAAAAAATAGGAAAATGATTTTTTCAAATATGTTTTCATTTAAAATAATTTTAAATATGATTGTGCAATAAAAAAATTATTAATAAAATATAAGAATAAATAATTAAAAATTATTATACCCCACACTTCAATAATAACCAATCCCTCCCCTTGTTTCTTTCTTCCAAAATAAATCTATCTATTTATAAATAAATTTTTGATATGTTCAAACGATTTAAATTTTTTAATAAAAAAATAATAGTAAATAAATCATATATTAAAATTGCACATATACAGTAATAATATGATTTGTTATTGTACAAATATAACACTATTTATTATAAATTATTTTAAGAATTTGAAAATATATTGACAAAGAAGCTTCTAAATATATGATATTATTCTTCCTTCCTACCCTATGTTCCCCCCTGATAATGAATTTTATGTGATATATCAAATTTTATCACCGATCTTTGAATTAAAAAAAATTGATAATAAATTTAAATAAAAGTCAATTAATTTCATTTCAAGCTTCTTTTTTGGATTTATAAATTAAACCCCTTTTTTAATTTGAAATTTATGTTTTATCACATATTCAATCAATAAAATGTTTTTCGATGTTTTGATTTTTTGTCCCTCGAGGAAACGCATAATAAGAACCAATACATTATTTATCAGAAACCTGTGAGGTATCATATGTACGGCTTAAAAAAAATATCGGCTCATCCGGGTTTTATATTTTCAAGCTCGGCCCGGATTTTTTTGATAAAATATTTTTCGGTCAGGATTTCTATAAAAATAAGATTTTCGGCCTGGGTGTATAAATTTTTTTTTGTTTTGGGTTTTAAAAAAATATTAAAATATACCAATTCGGCATTTTACGGATCTTTATGTGATATATTATTCTATGATATCCAATTTTTAAATATATCTATTTATTTTTTATATATAATAATGGCGATTTACAATATTCGTCCAGGCCTGGAACTTTTTTTAAAAAAAAGTTTCTGTTATTTATAAATAGAATCTAATTTTACTTGTGACTAAATTTATGGTAAATGTATAGCATTTATTTGAATATTCATAATAATTTAACATACTTTTGGTGGGTCTTAACATTCAAAATATTCATATTTATCATGCCATTTTTGATCATATTAGTAGACACCAGGAGCTTAGCCAGGAATTTGCTTGGGAGTGGGGGGGGGGTAATTTTTATAAAAATATTTCAAAAATTTCTCCTTAAATAAATATTGAACATCTAAATATAATTTTATCCACCGAAATTCTTTTATAATGACTAGATGTATATAAATAGCATATAATCACGAAGCTTGGATATTCGGCTAAAAATTTGGTTTCGACGTTTTTGAAATCGGTTGAAACAGCCTACGTCCTGAAAAAAATTTATACAAAATAATAAATTTTTGAACCTTTAACATGTAGATAAATCCATTTCATTTAATTCTGCTATTAAATCTTTGAATATACTGGTAAATGAACACAATTCGTTATGTAATTTAACCCTCAATTTATTTGCGAATTGTGCCAGTTTTTCCAAGGCATTTTCAGAAACTTTTACTATTTATTTCATCAAAATGCCTCATTTAAATTTTTTAACAGGTCCACTCGCACTTTCTAAAATCAATTGTCATCTTTCTACGGTACATATTTACTGAAATTTTAATTTAACATGTTTACAATATCTATTTACCCATTTGCCTTAAAAAAAATTTAAAAATAATTTTGACAATTGTCATTTTTTTATGATACACTTTCACTGAAATTTTAATTTAACATATTTTTACCCATTTGCCAAAATTCAAAAATAACGATTATGACAATTGTCACTTTTTTATGGTACATAATCACTTAAAAATATAACGATGACAAATGCCAGTGCATTAATAATAGTAAGTCAGAGCATTATAATTAAAAGAAGCTAATATATAATTTACCCTCCCATGATTTTAATATCTATTAAATGTTATTAATATATATATTGGAGTCAACCCTAGAAGTCTTGGTCGAAAAAAATAATCAGGATAATGGGTGAGGTGAAAAAAAGAAACCTAAACCTTAGATCTTCCTTTAAAAAACGACCCATATTTTGGATCGGATCCAATAAAACGATGACAACTTTGGGTTGAAGTCGTAAAAAATGACCCGTTTGAGTCTGAGTCGAAAAAACGACACAACTATTCGTTTTCTAGTTGACTTAAGTATATAACTCGTATAACGACTCAAGTTGGAAGTCTAAAGTTAAAGAAAAATGTTTTATAAATTAATAATAACTAATTTAAAATCTCCGTCCTCTAATCGACTCAACAATATAATTTGTATTCACGACTCAAATTAAATGTCTAAAGTAAAAAAATGTAAATAACAGAACAAATATCTTAAATAATAATAAATAACTAATATGAAATATTAGCACTCTAGTCGACTCAAATTGACGACTCAAGTTCATTGAACTATTCGTCCTCAACAATATAATTTGTATTCACGACTCAAATTGGATGTCTAAAGTAAAAAAATGTAAATGACAGAACAAATATCTTAGATAATAATAACTAATTTGAAATATTAGCACTCTAGTCGACTCAAATTGACGACTCAAGTTCATAGAACTATTCGTCCACTAGTCGACTCAATTATATAATTTGTATTCACGACTCATGAAAGTCTTGAGTAAAAAAAATCTTAATTAATAATAAATAATATTCGTCCTCTGAGGACGAATATTTTATGAACTTGAGTTTACGACTTAAGTCGACTTGAGTTCATAACTCGAGTTCACGACTTGAGTTTGAGTTAGTCGACATATTCGACTAACGACTCGAGACTCTGAGTCAGAATCGGATGAACTCGACTTTTTAACAACACTAAACAACCATATAACAATAATTAAATAATAAACTAATCAAATTAGACATAATTAGTCCTTTTTTAAATAACCAATTATTTTAAAAATGATATGAATGCTTATTTGATTTATGTAGTATTTTGTTATAAACAATACATTTATTATCAGAAAAGAGTAACCATATTTATCATAAATATAATTGAAGAACTAGTCTCTATCAGAAAAAGGAAGGAGAGGGATAGTTTTAAAATTTTTGGGACATACAAAACAATTACCACAAAAATAATCAATATTATATTAAATTAAATTAAGGGTATTAGCGAACATCTTTTTACTAATGCATCTCAGGACACCTATTTCGGAAATAAGAGTAGCTAAAATTAATATAGAACCACTATTCTTTTATTAATCAAAAAAGGAAATTTTAAATTTGATTTAAAAGTTTTATTTGAGGATGTTCATAAGAGTATTCGTTTTAGAAAATGAAAGATTTTCTTCTCATTATTATCGACTAGCTAAATTTTTTTAAACAGTTTTCACCTATCATCGAATATGTCGAATTTTCATTTGACAAAATATCAGACCGGATCTCCTGAGGCATTAACTTTTTACTTACAAAAAAATATAATATAATACTAATGTTAAAAAAAAATTAGAATGTATAAAATTTTTCAATCAATATTAGTATTTGGTTTAAATCGCGATTTAAATCAAAAAAATTACAAATTTTGCCAACCCTACTGGACTACTGAAATTAGTGCTGTTAAAAAGCCCGATTTGAATCGATTTTTAAAAATGACCATTTAGGTGAAATTTTTTTATATTTTTTTTAAAATGAATTTGATACAAAATATTGAAATAATACGGGAGCTGTTTATTTTTCCAAAATTTAATTAGTGTTGTTAAGGCAGCATTTATAGCAAACGCGTTATGTTCAAGCGTTGCATTATTTAACGCAGCGTTATTACAAAATCAAACCAATAAATAGGTATAATTTTTAAATATGGAGTTTTATGATGATAACTCTATGATAAAATTTAAAAAACATATGTTTCGATGCGTTGAACGATTATAAAAATAATAGCGATTTCGAAAAAGAGGTATTTTTTATTAAATATTATATTTAAAATAATGCTCAGTTTCTCCTTGTTATTAGCGTTATGAAGAAAGAACTATGATATCGATAGTGATATCAACGCTTTAAGATAACGCGTTTACTATAAATGCAGCGTAATGCTACTTAGATTAGTAAACTTATAATTATGTAAAAGTTACTTCCGAATTTGATAAAATGCTCATAGACTCTAATTAGTTGCCTTTTTTAAAAATATAACAACCAAATTAACTCAGTACTTTTCAGGTTACTTATTAAATATATTTCATTCATTATATTAATATGAACCCAATTTAAAAATTGCGCATCTCTTAATTAATGCCTTTTTTCGGTACAAATAAATATTATATCGTCATTTAGATGCGCTATTGGTTGGGAAAGAGTCACAAAAACGTGACCGACATGAATTGTAACTTTTTCATCCTAATTATTTTTTTACTGAAATTTTTTCTTATTATAAACTAACATTTGAAATTTTAATCCGATTTTTTGGTTTTTTTTTATTGTTAATTGATTTATACATAACATCAACTTAATGGCCATACCAGCAGATCAGCCTAGCTCACAGGGTTAAAAGATACAAATCAAGCATTGTTAAATAAAAAATTGTCTTTTTTTTGTTCAATTTATTAATGTTTCGTCTACTTACGATGTGTAATTTGATCGTCTGCTTTATCTATAATTTAATATATTTTTGTTTATAATAACTTTATATCAATTTGTCTAATTTTAGTCTCAGTGACGCATTTTTTTTTATAACTGTTAGAATAAGAAAAAATAATTTTCAGAAATCATTACTGCTTAATATCTATGCTCTAGCAACCTATCCTAATATACCTAAAAGATCTCAAATAAACGATAAGGATTGTTTCGAGTTCATTTAAGAAATTTTATAGCATAAAATTCTATAAAAATATAAGGATTCAATTTTATTTTTTAAATATAATTGCACCATTTATGCAGCTGTAAAAAAAACTTTAAAAATAATGATTATGACTATTGTCGCTTTTATATGGTACATCCTAATAGAAATTATAATTTAACATGTTAAAAATACATATTTTTGCCCATTACCATTAAAAAAATCTAATATGTTTAAAAATACCGATTATAATAATTGCCATTTTTCCAAGTAACATCTTCATTGAATTTATAATTTAACATCTTTTTTTCCCTTTTGAATCAAAAAATTTCAAAAATCTTAATAAATAACGAATATGACAATTGTCACATTAAAATATTATCCTTAAAAAGATCATATGAAATAAAATAACATAAGTAAGTTAAAAATAAATATTTTTAAAAAATTATTTAGAAAACCCACCTCTTTTTAATATACTTAAGAAATAGATAATTTTATAAAAATGATTAAAATACTATAAAAGATTTCACCTAAATATTGTATATTTATAATAAATTTTACAGAATTCCTCAAAAGAGATATATTTACAAAGAAGATTTAAAATTTTTATCATAATATGTTTAAAAATCTTTTTGAACTTCAAGAAATATTTTTTACTTAAAATGTAACAAAAATTATATTACAATAGTAGCATATCATTTTTTATTAAAAAACATCAAATAATAAATAAAATGTTGTTTTCTTTTAAATAAATGCATTCGCAATATATTTATTGTTTCGCGGTAATGCGCTCGCGATAATGACTTCACGTAAACATATTCGCGATATAAATTCGCTGTAAAATGTTTCGCTAAAATGTATTCGCTCTAATAAATTGGCGGTTCTAATTTCGCGGAAATAAATTCGCGACAATGTCTTCGCGAAATTGTTTTCGTTATAAATGTTTCGCGGAGATAAATTCGCAGAATATAAAAACTTTTCGCGATAAACGACATTCGCGATAAAAGTTTCGCTGAATTGACCTGATACGAATTTAAAGACATACAATATGCAAAAGACTGGCTATTACTCAACGGTATATTTGCATGTTTGCCCATCTAATATAATTTAAATAAATAAATAAAATATTTACCTCGTATTCTATATTGATATGTACAATCTTTATTTAGAAAATTAAATAAGTGGCATTATTGTTAAATAGCCCGCTAAAGTCGACCTAGGACACTGCCTGAGTATTTATAAGAAATTAAGTTAAAAAAATTTTGAACGTTTCAGTTATATTGTTTAAATTTTGTAAAAAGTTTTATTGCTAGTGATAAAGCATAAAAATATATAGCAGGAATTTTATTATGTAGATACATATCGTAGTCTGAGTATTATATTGGTCTATGTTCACTTTTTTATAAAAATTGATTTTCAATATATCAGTTTTTCACAACTATCTCCTTCTGTATATCAACAATAAAATTACGAAACTAGATTTTTTTTATTAACATTATTATATTATTCTATCTGTTATCTTGCAAAATATTAATTTATTATAATGATCCATATCCTTTACCAATCGAATTACAAATATCTAGTCATGTGATTTCTCAAATGCGTCTATTTTAAAAATTATTATATTTTGTTAATTTTAAATAACGAAAATGATTAAAACTACTTTTTTAATGCAATTTTTAAATATGGAACATTTTCACTTTATTTATTAAAGATAATATTAGTTTTTTGTTCCATATTTATTTTTTCAAAGGTATAAAAATAATTTTTCTGAGAATACTATATTAGGGTAACCTATGATAAATTGTATAAAAATAATTTCCTGAGAATGGGCAAGCTATGATAAGTTGCTTATATCATTCGAAAGCATTATCATATTAAAAAATAAATTCAACGTCTTCATTTGTTGAAAAACCATATAAATTTTTTTAAAATGCTCTCCTGTAAAGGTGAAATTTGGATATACAACACTAATCCTCAGCCAACGATACATATAATAATTCTCAAATATTTGATAATTATTTTCAAATATATATCAAATTTATATTTTACTCATGTATAATTTTATTATATATCCTATATTTTATAGGCTGACTTATCCCCTGAATGTAAATATGATTGGCATCAAACAGCTTCCTATATTTATATCACAATTTACTCAAAAAATTCAGATTTTAATCATACTGTTATTGATGCTAATAGAGTATTCCTTAAAATACACATAGAATATAGACCTAAGGAAGACAGTGGGTTACAGACATTTGATAAAAACATTGCTCTCAAAGAAGTTTTATTTTATATTTTATTTGCAAATAAACTTTTAAAACATTAGATAATTGATATATCCCAAAGCACAGTAACATTTTTTATGACCAAGGTCGAAATCAAATTGAAAAAAATGGTTTCAACATCATGGAAAACATTAGAAATGGATGTTTCTTAATGTATTTGTCTATATTTACACCTTACGTTTACTAGTCAATTTTTATTAAAAATATCAAACGATATAAGCATAATAATATTTTACTCATTGCAATAAAAAAATGCAAATTTCTTGGATAGAAATTTCAAATTACATTAGAGTTTACTTCAAAAGAAATTGTCATTTAAATAAATTTGTATGATTTAAAAATTTCTTAAAATTATAAATAAATATTCAATTTTTTTGATGATCACGTGTAACAAATAGATAAAAATGTTATTTTGAAATTATCTGGTTCTGGTAGATTTTTTTCATGTGCAGATAAAAGATTTATTAATATTCCAAACATTTATTAATTTTCCAAACATTAAGCAATTCGTAAATATCCTTCTAGTTTCACATCCCTCACACCTATCTCTCATTTAGGGAAAATTACAGATAAGAAAGGATGTATCACGGAGAAAAATTTTAAAAATATATTTTTTAAAAGGGTTATAATGCGAAATATTATTTATTCAGAGAGATGGCATGCCTTTTATTCGGGAATCGGTCTAGTTAGGCATAGAGATTTATGTTGTGATTATAGCTCTTGACTAACAACTGGGTTCGTTATTTTTTTTTATCTTTAAAATTTTGAAATCATACGTTACTGCGTTTTAAAGTGTTTAAAGTAATAATAAATTATTTTTAATATTAAGTTTACCGAGATCTCTTAAATTGTTTATTTTTCTTTAATTGTTAAAATCGATATATAACATTGCATGATACTCTGTAACATAGATAAGGAGAATAGGGGACTGAACCACCTCCCTCTATAACTCCCGAAATTCTTTTTAAAAAAATATAATTAATTACAAAACTAAATAAACTGAAAATCAAAAATCGATATTTAAGAGGCCCAAGGCAGGCCGTAGTTTTTATTTTTGATTAGAAAAACTGATTGATGAATTATTAGGCAATAATCATGCTTTACCTATTGTTCATTGCTTCTATGATTTTCCTTCTTCCATGATATCATTCTTGGCTTTATTTTTATTTTGCCAATCTTTTTCTTTAATACCAAACGGGTTGAAGTACTAAAAAGTATGAAACACACAACTAATTATTGACAAATATCAGAGATAATGTTTCCATATCTTTGGATGACTTCACACTTAAGGTGTGATATCTTAGTTTGTATTTGACTTGTAATCATTTATTTTTTTTGTGGCTGGTGAAATTGTTTAAAGAATTAATAAATAAGGCACTAAATATTAACGCAACCAGATAGTTGTAACTTCTATATCTTTTTAGGTATGATGCTAATTTTTTATTTTCATCAATAATTCTTTACCCCTTTAAACCATCTACCAAACCGAATAAAATTTTGATATAAGTTTCAGATTTTATACAAAATCTTGCCTAACTTCACTCTTAAAGCGTGATGTCGTCTATAACTCAATTTCTTTTTGTGATTCTCATATTTGATTAAGGAATTTAAACAACTAGTCAATGTCTAAATATTGTGCCAGATATTCAGTCTTATATTTACCATTCTAGCATGATGCCATTTTTTTCTTTCTACTGTCTACCAAACGGATTAAATTAATGAGCACTAAACATTGATATAATTTTCAGAAGAATGCTTTAAAGAGTTTTTAATAGTAGCTTTGCCGTACTAATAATCGTTCAACACTAGCTAACAATTGAGGATAATACAGTATTAAATTTAATATACTTTTTATATAATATAAATCTGCAAAAACTTTAAGTATTTTTAGATTAAAAATTGCATCTAGAAGATTTTCCATACTATATTATTCATTACTAAAAAATTATCTTGCTGATGGCTTTATTGATCTGGCTAGGGTATCTTGGCTTAGTATAGTAGTATCTAATGGTTGCCATTAGTCTATTAAGTTGTCCTTTGGAAGTAGTGTTGTTAATCGGCTTAGCCGAGTCGACTCGAACAGAGCTGACCCTAATTTTGGGTCTTTTTTTCGACCTCGACCCGAGTTCAAGCCGAAAAAACGACCTCGACCCAAAATATGGGTCGTATTTTTCGACTCAGACTTGAAGTTTGGGTCGTTTTTTTCGACTCAGACTTGAAATTTGGTTGTTTTTTTCGACTCAGACTTGAAGCTTGGTTGTAATTTTCGACTTAGACTTGAAGTTTATTTTTTTAAGGCCAATATCATATATTTTGTAAACATGTTAAATTAAAATTTCATTGAAGATGTACCTTAAAAGTGACAATTGTCATAATCGTCATTTTTGAATTTTTTTAGACAAATGGGTAAAAATATATCTTGTAAACATTTTAAATTTCAGTGAAGATGTACCATAGGAAGGTGACAATTGTCATAATCGTCATTTTTGAACTTTTTTCAATTTTTTTAAGGCAAATGGGTAAAAATATATTTTGTAAACATAATTTAAATTTCAGTAAAGATGTACCATAGGAAAGTGACAATTGTCATAATAGTCATTTTTGAACTTTTTGGAATTTTTTTTAGACAAATGGGTAAAAATATATTTTGTAAACATGTTAAATTAAAATTTCATTGAAGATGTACCATAGGAAAGTGACAATTGTCATAATCGTCATTTTTGAACCTTTTGGAATTTTTTTTAGACAAATGGGTAAAAATATATTTTGTAAACATGTTCAATTAAAATTTCAGTGAAGATGTACCATAGGAAAGTGACAATTGTCATAATCGTAATTTATGAACTTTTTTGAATTTTTTTTAGACAAATGGGTAAAAATATATTTTATAAACATTTTAAATTTCAGTGAAGATGTACCATAGGAAAGTGACAATTGTCATAATCGTCATTTTTGAACTTTTTTCAATTTTTTTTAGACAAATGGGTAAAAAAATATTTTGTAAACATGTTAAATCAATTTTTCAGTGATGAAAAACCTTGAAAAAAATAAAATAGCCATGTTGATAATTTATTTGGAATATTTTGAAGAAAATGGTTGAAATATAAATTATAAACTAGTTAATTAAAATTTCAATAAAAGCCATAGAAAAGTGATAAAAATCATAATTATTTTTAAGCTCTATTTTATGAAATAGTAAAAATCTTATTATTTTTACCCATTTGTCTTAAAAAAAGTTCAAAAATGACGATTATGACAATTGTCACTTTCCTATGGTACATCTTCACTGAAATTTAAATTTAACATGTTTGCAAAATATATTTTTACCCATTTGTCTAAAAAAATTCAAAAAAGTTCAAAATTGATGATTATGACAATTGTCACTTTCCTATGGTACATCTTTACTGAAATTTAAATTCAACATGTTTACAAAATATATTTTTACCCATTTGTCTAAAAAAAGTTCAAAAATGACGATTATGACAATTGACTTTTCTATGGTACATCTTCGCTAAAATTTTAATTTAACATGTTTGAAAAATATATTTTTACATATTTGCCTTAAAAAATAAACTTAAAGTCTGAGTCGAAAAAAACGACCCATATTTTGGGTCGAGGTTGTTTTTTCGGCTTGGACTCGGGTCGAGGTCGAAAAAAACGACCTGAACTTTGGGTCGAGGTCGCGACTCCCGGCGTTTTAACAACACTATTTGGAAGTCAAATTAATATATGGCCAATAATTCAACTTAAAACTAGGGTGAACAATAGCAGCTGTTTAACATCCAGACAATAATTCATAAAATACATTAAATAGACAATAAAATGAGATATTAATTATTTATTGTAATTTTTAATTTATAATATAATTTTAAAATAATATCTTATGGCCAGTTGAAACATACCAAGTTTCAGCGTCTACATGAGCGGGAGGGATAGGAACAGTTTGCACCCTATTTTTTTGAGGGGGATAAGCTGCTTTAATGGGGGTAGGATAAATTTTTTGGGGGGTTATCTATTAAATTTTGAGATGAAATAGGACAAAATTTATTGCTGTAAAAATTAATACTTTTATTATAGAATTATTATAATACAATTCATCGACCAAATCTATATATTGCAAACAATCATACACATTGTTTACCAAATAAAACTTTCTTTTAGATATTTCAGCAAGCTCATAATGCCATAATAATTAATTCATTGTAAATAATGGAGGTTTTAATTGAATTTATATTCTAAAAAATAAATTCTGTATATTCACAAAATATCGATAGTTGGTAGTAGAGATGATTAATTTAAGTTATCCTAGATAAATTCTCTGAAAAGAGTATCAATAAATTAAAAGGGTGAAAATAATAATAGACAGACACCGCCGCCGCCGAAGGCGGTGGAATTTTTTAGGGGGTAGGCAAAGGTTTTTGAAGAGGGTTTGCATCCAGTGAAAATCCTGTCATATAGACGCTGACAAGTTTGGATAGGGCTAGAAAATAAATTTTGACATAATGTGATCTATCTCAAAAACTTCAGTTTTTATTAAAATTTTATTTTAAAGCTTAAGCATTGAGCTATTTTGTGATTTTAGTCATCATTTACACTTTAATAATTTAGTCATTTACACTTTATTAATTCAATCACAATTCATATTTTATTTATCAATCGTAATACAAGGAAGTCATCGAAGGATAAGTGATGTCAATAATCTATTAGGAAGTTAACTAACACATAAATTACTCCTTTACTACAAGCTACACTTTTATATTAAATTTGTTGAAATATTACCTTGTAATATTTTTCTCAAGTTGAAGCCTATTCTTGTTAGTTAATAAAATCTGACACATCTTACATCCAGATTTATACCCTGTGTTATTTTTTTATTGAGATTAAAATATTTTGTCAATTTAGAAAAGAAATTCCATATTATCACTTTCGACTTTGTCAATATGATTTCTACCAAAATTAATTTCAATATCAATCTATTGTCGACATTTTATAATTTTAATTGTTTTGAAAACTAGATTTATAATGCATATCTTTACATTAGTGTTGTTAAATAGTCGAGTTTTTACGACTCTGAACTCAAGTCGGAGTCGCAAAACTCATTTCAAATTGAGCGGCTCAATGAGCTGCATGAGTCGACTCGATGATTTGGCTTCAGAGTCGGCTAGTGTTGTTAAATAGACGAGTTTTTACGACTTTGAACTCAAGTTGGAGTCGCAAAAAGCCGCATGACAGAGTCGGTTCAGAGTCGGAAAAAATTTATTTTGAATCCGCCTGCTATTATTATTTACTCCACGATAAAATATTCTATTTTTTATAGCACTTCAATTTTTTATGGACAATATAACCCCGGTTTCCCCTATAATATATTTAAAAAAAATCATACCCAAGTCTGAATATTTTTTTTAAAAAAATCTTTTTTTATATATATTCTAAATAATTGTATAGGTAGTCTTGTTAAATGGCTCGATTTGAGCCAATTTAAAAACGGCTAACTCAACATTTTATTCAGAAAGCTATTATGTAAGCTTTAAGATTGTGGTCATAGATGGCACAAAAGTTTAGACATCTATCAGCGAAATGTCGGGGTTTAGATAATATTAATAATAACATGGTCATATTCATAAAATAATACATTTCGAATTTAAAAATATTTAAATTTTCGAACCATAGGGGTTAAATTTTTTAAATATATTTATCGTGGAGTAAATAATAATAGCAGGCCGATTCAAAATAAACCTTAGACGACTCTGAAGCCAACTCATGCGGCTCATTGAGTCGCTCAAATTGAAATAAGTTTTGCGACTCAAACCTTGACTAGATTTTAGGCTAAGTCGACTCGACTTAGCCGTTTAACAACACTACATATAAATTAAATTAAAAGATTATGATTTTAGAATTAGTTATAAAAATTTATTATATAAAATTGAAAGTATTTCTTAATTAGTAACGAGCTATCGCTATTTTTTTTAAATCTAGCACTCTAAAGCTACTGCTATTGAAAAAGTAGCGCGCTACTTCAAAAACGCTAAATGATACATGACGTTGGTCGTCATATAGCAATTCGCTAAACAACTACCATATTTTAATAAATCGCCATACATCCATCATTACCCAAAAAATTATGAACCAAGTTATATAAGATATAATTAGAATTGGGTGAAAACAATGATACACAAGGAAGTTACAATTGCAAATATAAATTGAGCATATTAAATGGAAATTTTTTTGAAGTAACCTAAGATGAACATGGTTTATGATGCTTACTACCTTAAGGTACTACCTATCAAATTTGAATTTTGTTTATTTTTCATTTGGATAGGCACTATCAAATATATTTATAGTATATATTTTAAAAATCGTGTATTTTAGGCCTCTATGGCCTAGTAGGCAAGAGCTTCGCTTACTGATCCCATTGTCGCGGGTTCGAATCCCGGGAATGGTCTTGTTTTTTTTTCTTAATCTAACTCGGTGGTTCTATCCTTGGGTGGATGTTATATAGGAAGCCGGACTCCACGTGATTCCGTTATAATATATTAAATAATAAGGGTCTTATTACATTTTAATAAATTTTGGTCGGTATTTATCAAATTAGGTTGGTATTAAGAATATTTCTATACATTCACTTGGTAGTAAGCATCATTAACTGATGAACATTTCAATAGTAAAATTACTAGTATAGAGAATGCCACAATTTTATAAGTAGCTCTGTAGACTAGTAATATAATTTTGATAAAACGTATATAGTTTTATTAAAATTACATTTATATATTATTCAATATCATTAAATTTCCTAAATTTTGAAGTTTTTTAAGATAAGTTTATATATAAATGAATGATAATGAAATTAAAATGATATATAAAAAATCATAAGGAATTGAAAAGAATAAGAAAAAAGTGGATACTTTATAACTTTATACCTAAATATATCAAATTATTGCGCAAACCTTTTCCAATAAATTTAACAGAAGGTATATGTTGTAGCTGTTGAAAAAAAGAAGAAATAAGTTTAATATAATATATCAAATGTCAGTTATTTTTTGACAGGGGAATTAGTGTTTCCTTGTGGGTGGGAGTGAAACGAAATGAGACATGGGTTTTTGGTAAAGAACAACGGAAGTTTCTTGGTGTGCGGTTTGGAGTGAAGATGACATTATATTGGACGAAGCCTGGATTGATCATATTTTTAGATATTTGTATTGGATGAAGCGGGATTGATCATATTTGTATGAATAAATTGGATAGATATTTGTGTGAATAAATTGTACTTTTAAACTATATGGGAACTTGGAATTTCTAGTTGGTAATGTCTATTTTGGGTATTTATTTAATTATTAGAAAAGGATTGTTTTGGATTGTTAAGTTATATTTTTAGAGGGAAGGTTTGAGAGTAAGGGGCATTCTTTTATATTTATATATAATATATTGTTGTAGCCCGATTTGGGTGTTGATTTTTAAAAACGATTTTAGCCAAATTAACGAGATTTAGTAAATAGAAATCCAAACCTTTCTCCCATCTATTAGCAAATTATCCAGGCTTGCATAATATTATTTTGGCCAAAATCTTAATCGGGCCGTTTTTAAAAATCAACCCAAATCGGACTTTTTAACAACCTTTATACATTATATATAACCCGAATAAATATAATAAGCATGTTACAAAAATTCATGTTTGAAAATTTGGATTATGAGCATACACATCATATAACAAATATGATAACTAGATGACTAGATGTAAGAAGAATTTTAAAAAATTGAAGAATATCATATCAAATACAAATTCAATTATTATTTATGGATCACTTTAGCTGAATAAAATATTTTTCTCTTAGTCCTAATATTATGTTAATGTGTCTTTCTTATAAAAGTTTCTTCCAGTTTTCATTAACAATAAGAATTTTCGATTCAACACTAAAATCGCTTTATTTTTTACCCAATGAACAGGGCCGTAGCTATGAGGGGACCAGCCCCACCCCCCCTCAAAAAAATTTTGGCCCCTGGAAAAATCTTTGGCCTCCAAAAATGGGTCCCATAAATTTTTCGGACCCCCCCACCCCCCAATTTAAAATTTTTTTTTGTTATATATTATTTTTATACTTTTCAAATAAATTTTAAATATTTATTCAAAAAATATGTCTAGTTTGTAAATTTCTTTCTATACTGTTTTATTTTTATCCATTAATAAATCATCATTCATTCATATTTTATCATTTTCATGTGTGTTTGTGTATAACATTATATAGGCGCTTAATCACGTTTAAATTGTATTTATTTCAATGATAATTATATTATTTATTATGGTTCAATCACAATATTATTATTATAATATAACCAGTTATTTAAAACAGCGGTGAATATTTTAGAATTATGAAAAAAAAATACTGAGAAAACAACAATTTTGGTAAGCCAATAAATTAACAGTAATCTTTACTATCTTAAATCAATATTTATTTGTTGCTATTTCTTAGCATAAATGAGCTACCTTTTTGTGCGATTGGTTCAGCAAAAGTTAGGGATGCTACAACTGATGAAAACATAGTTTATTCTTCTAGACTATTTCAATCACAATATTATTATTATAATATAACCAGTTATTTAAAACAGCGGTGAATATTTTAGAATTATGAAAAAAAAATACTGAGAAAACAACAATTTTGGTAAGCCAATAAATTAACAGTAATCTTTACTATCTTAAATCAATATTTATTTGTTGCTATTTCTTAGCATAAATGAGCTACCTTTTTGTGCGATTGGTTCAGCAAAAGTTAGGGATGCTACAACTGATGAAAACATAGTTTATTCTTCTAGACTATTTATAGCAATGTTTTCATGCACCATTCAAAAAGATCCTGAATTAAATAAAATTATGGAATATATACCCAAACAAAATGCCCAATATACATCACCCAGATTCAAAACGAAGTGATATCTATTATGGCAGATATGGAGCTTGAATATATCTCAGATAAATATAACAAGAGATGTCTTTTATTAGTCTTAAGGCTGATGAGATAAAAGATGCACAAGGTTGTGAAAACCTGAACATAATTATTCGTTATATTTTTTGTGGATAAGTCCAAGAAAATTTAATAGTAATTATTAATTTACGGTTCCATGTCAATTCAGCTAAACTTTTATCGCGAATGAATTTTATAGCGAAACTTTTATTGCGAATCCACATTAGCGAATATTTTTCCGCGAAAACAATATAGCGAAACAAATATCGCGACGAATTTTTTATAGCGAAACCTTTAAAGCGAATACATCAGAGCGAAATTTTTATCGCGAATCAATAATCGCGAAAATTTTATAGCGAAGTCAATATCGCGAAAACTATTTCGCGAAAACAATATAGCGAAAACTATTTCGCGAAATATAACGCGGCCTATTATTATTTTTATTAAATTAATTTATTTTATTTATATTTAATGTTAATATTTTATTTATCAACAAATAAACATATTATATGATATATATTTTTTATTTATATTATTATATTATGAAATGAAAAATGGATTTCTTTTATTTGATATTTTTTTAATTATCTAGTTTTTAAGTATAAAGAGGTGGGTTTTCTAAATAATATTTTTTAAAAAATTTTTATTTAACTTATTTATTTATATGATCTTTTCAAGGATAATAATTTAATCTGACAATTTTTATATTCGTTATTGAAGATGTTCCTTGGAAAAATGACAAATATCATAATCGGTATTTTTAAACATTAGATTTTTTACGGTAAAATATGTATTTTTAACATGTTAAATTAAAATTTTAATTAAGATGCACCATATAAAAGTGACAATTATCATAATCGTTATTTTTAAATTTTTTTGACGTAAATCGGTTAAAATAAGTACTGTTAACATGTATTAATAAAACTTCAATGAAGATGTACATTAGATAAGTGACAATTGTCATAATCATTTTTTAAGTTTTTTGAATTTTTTTGATGTAAATGGGTAAAAATATAGATTGTAAACTTGTTAAATTAAAATTTTATGAAGATGTACCACAGAAAAGTGACAATTGTAATAATCGTTATTTTTAAACTTTTTTTGACGTATATGGGCCAAAATAAGTATTGATAACATGTTTAAATAAAACTTCAGTGAAGATGTATCCAAATAAGTGACAATTATCATAATCATTTTTAAAGTTTTTTGAATTTTTTTTACGCAAATGGGAAAAAAATAAATTGCTAACATGTTTAAATAAAACTTCAGTGAAGATGTACCCTAGATAAGTGACATTGTCATAATCGTTATATTTAAAGTTTTTTTGAATTTTTTTGAAGCAAATGGGCAAAAATAGAAATTGCTAACATGTTAAAAAAAATATCAATGAAGATGTACCATAGATAAGTGACAATTGTCATAATCGTTGTTTTTGAAATTTTTTGATATAAAAGGGTAAAAATATAGATTGTAAAAATGTTAAATTAAAATTTCATGAAGATGTACCATATAAAGTGACAATTGTCATAATCGTTATTTTTAAAAGTTTTTAAATTTTTTTGAAGCAAATGGGCTAAAATATAAATTGCTAACATGTTAAAATAATATTTCAGTGAAGATGTACCCTAGATAAGTGACAATAGTCATAATCGTTATTTTTAAAGTTTTTGAATTGATTGACGCAATTGGACAAAAATATAAATTGTTAGCATGTTAAAATAAAATTTCAGTCTAAACAAAAAAACAAATCTCATAATCGTTGTTCCTATCCTGCTTAAAATTTGATAAAAATATGCTAAGTGATTATTAAAGATAGTTGTAACCTATGTTAATTTTAAACTTTTAAGATATGGATTCACGATCTTTTTCCTTTAATTAATAAATTTTAATTCTACATTATAAAAATGTATAACCTTGCATTCACAGTTAGCAAATATTTTTGTATACTCGTGGCAAAATAATGCTGAGTCTGAATTCAGGGTAAAATTTTCATAGAAAGAACTTAAAAATTATATGAATATTATTTAGTAATATGATACAATCAACATCCTATAAATTGAATGTTAAGATTTTATTATGGCTAAAATGGATTACAATCTATATTTTAACCCATTTACATCAAAGAACTTTAAAAATAACGATTAAAAAAATTGTCACTTTTCAATGGTGTATTTCCATAAAATTTTTATTTAGCATGTTTACAATCTATATTTTAACCCATTTGCAACAAAAATATTCAAAAAAACCTTATTAACAACGATTATGACAATTGTAACTTATCTATAGTACATCTTCACTGAAATTTTATTTTAACATGTAAGCAATTTATATTTTTGCCCATTTGCGTCTAAAAAATTCTAATAATTTTAAAAATAACGATTATGACAATTGTCACCTTTCTATGGTGCATCCTCATGAAATTTTAATTTAACATGTTTACAATCTATATTTTTACCCATCTGCGTCAAAAAAACTTTAAAAATAACGATTATGTCAATTATTACTTATATAAGGTACATTTTCACTGAAATTTTATTTTAACATGTTAGCATTACTTATTTTAGCCCATTTACTTCAAAAAAATTTTAAAAAGTTATAAAATAACGATTATGACAATTGTCACTTTTTTATGGTACATCTTCATAAAATTCTAATTTAACATGTTTACAATCTATATTTAAACCCATTTGCGTGAAAAAAATTTAAAAAACTTTAAAAATAACGATTTTAACAATTGTCACTTATCTAGGGTACATCTTCACTGAAGTTTTATTTAAATGTGTTATCAATACTTATTTTGGCCCATTTACGTCAAAAAAAGTATAAAAATAATGATTATGATAATTGTCACTTATCTAGGGTACATCTTCGCTGAAGTTTTATTTAAACATGCTAGCAATATTTATTCTAACCCATTTTGGTCAAAAAACTTTAAAAATAACGATTATGACAATTGACACTTTTCAATGGTACATCTTTATGAAATTTTAATTTATCATGTTTACAATCTATACTTTTACCCATTCACAACAAAAGAATTCAAAATAAACAACGATTATGACAATTGTAACTTATCTATGATACATCTTCACTGAAATTTTATTAATCATGTTAGTAATACTTATTTTAGCCCATTTACATCAAAAAAATTCAAAAAAGTTATAAAATAACGATTATGACAATTGACTTTTCTATGGTCCATCTTCATGAAATATAAATTTAACATGTTTACAATCTTTATTTTTACCCATTTACGTTAAAAAAAATTTAAAAAGTTTAAAAATAATGATTATGATAATTGTCACTTATCTAGGGTACATCTTCACTGAAGTTTTATTTAAACATATTAGTGTTGTAGCAGTTAGAAAAAAGAAGAAATAAATTTAATATAATATTCTAAATGTCAGTTAATTTTTCTGAGATGAACAATAAATTTTCCTTGGGGAGAAAAGGGTGATGGGAGAACACGGGATGACAGTATGGGAAGACAAAGAGATCAAGAATGAACGGAATATATTGGATGACTTGGACTGATCTTGAAGATTTCACAATGTAATTGGGATAGTTATTGGTTATTTGTTTACATATTTTTATATTAATTGTTATATTATCGATTCGGTATATTGTGAATAAAGAATTTGAAAGGACTTTTGGATATTTGTGACTCAATTTAGGTGCAATTTAAGCAAAAGGGAAGGGTTGAGAGTAAGGGGCTTTTTTACAACTAGCAATACCTATTTTAACGGATTTAGGTCAAAAAAACTTTAAAAATAACGATTATGTCAATTGTCACTTTTCAATGGTAGATCTTCATGAAATTTTAACTTAGCATGTTTAAAATCTATATTTTTGCCCATTTGCAACAAAAAAATTCAAAAAACTTTATAAACAACGATTATGACAATTGTCACTTTTCAATGGTAGATCTTCATGAAATTTTAATTAAGCATGTTTACAATCTATATTTTTACCCATTTACAACAAACACAATTAAGTCTAAGACCGATGGCGTGACGTAGCACATCATTGCTTAGGAGCTGGTCAAGGTTTCACGATAATAAAGCCTCAAGAAATTCGTACCCGCTGTCTGCGGAAATGAAGAAGAGTAGAGAATGGTCCTGGGGTTGACTCCTCGATTTAAGGTATGGAACGGAGTTGCCAACCAGAAGCTTAAAAGAGACTTTCATAGATCAATTGCTAGCAGTTGCAAGGGGTCAGGATGTTTTGTGAGTGTGTGAATGATGAGCTCGCAAGAGAGGCGAGATGATATGAACGCACTAACGGAAAGTAGGGAGGGCGACCTTATGCCAATGCCACCGGATTTGGTTGGTAGTGGATCCTGTAACCAAGATAGGTCTCCAAATTTAGATTGAATATATTTTTTGTGAGGCGTTTAATCTCGGGCTCATGCGCAGCAAGACATCATATTGAAAGATGATCGGAGTGTATATAGAATTTTTAGAATTATAAAGTTCTTCAATAGAAAGAAAGCTTGATGTGCTTGGAGGCGGGAAAGTATAACGCGCATGAGGGATATCTCTTGAAATATCGGCAAGGAACTTGATAAAGTTGATCATATAATTTATGACTTAATTTTGTGCTCCGGCCTGCTCTGAACACAGACCCGAAGTTCAGACCCCAGGAAAATAAAATACTTATTCCGTAAGATATGCCTACCATTAATTATTATTTATTTATTTTTAGTAAAATAATTTATTTTATTTATATTATATATTTTATTATTATCAACAAAAAAACATTTTGATATGATTTAATATTTTTTATTTATATCTAATATATGTATTCTCCATAATCATAACAAGACCGTTTTCGTATCTCCCTAATGTATTTTAAATTTAAGGAGACTTAATGTTAATTTTTTGCTCTCTACGAGAATCAAACCCGAGCTTCCCGTTTCAAAGGCATATGCTTTACCGCATGCACCAACTTAAATAATTTAAAATATTAATTATATATATTTAAAGTTTCACGCATGCACCAACTTGAATATAATTAAATTTAAAATATTAATTATATAAATGTTGAAGGGTAATTATTTAGTTTGTGTGTATGGTATTAAATATACTTATTAATAAATTTTATATAAATATTAAAATTTAAGAGTAAAAGAGGTAAAATTGGTGGAATGTATACTGTGAGCATGTATTAGAAATATCAAAATTTAAATATGTGATGGAAATCATATTGAATAAAATTTAAAATAGAGGTGCTTTAAGATTTTCATTCATTACCACGCCAGAAATTGCACTTCGTGCAATTTCATCACCCACCAGGAGTTGAAGTGTGCATCATGTATTTTCACTAGTATATAGATCCCATACATGATGTCTACCCGTTTTATTATAGTGGACGGTACCACTATGTAGCCAGTTAGCAAAGTGAAGAAGGAAGAAGTACAATGATGGTGATGTATTAGTTCCGTTACCGGCAGAATAGTGTTAAGGAAAAAAAATAATGTCATATAAAAAATGTACCTGCATCCTTAGGTGGTATTTAGTGTTAAACGCTACTTTTAAAATTAGCGCGCTATCGCTACCGCTATTTTATAAAAAAAGTAGCGCGCTATCGCTACCGCTATCGTTTTCAAATGAGTAGCGCGCTATTAGTTACTTTTTACGCTACTTTGATTTTTTTTTAAATATTTTTTTTTACGTAACTTTATTTCCACAAATAAAATATTGATATAAAAACATGACTATAATTTGTTACATATATATATAATTTATTTATTATTGCACATTAATAATAATAACATTTCGGTACTGTCATCCCCAAGTCTAGAGCGACGATTAGAAAGTATAAGCTTTGCCATACTAAATAATCGTTCAGCACTAGCACTTGAGGGCAACGCAGTATTAAATTTAATAAACAAACTATTTATATGAAAAAAATCATCAAAAATATTTAAATTAGTATTTTTAGATTTAAAAAAAGCATCTAGAGGTTAATTAAAAATACTTCAGAATATTCTTTAATAAAAGTATGCTCTTCCACATTAAAATACTGTATTCCCATTTGATAATATATCATTTCCATTTTTTTCTCATCTAGAAACAATGCTAAAAGTTTCATAGCATTGTAAACGCTATTCCATCTTGTAGTATTTGGTGTCAATAAATAACGTCCTAATTTTTTTTTGAAAATATCAGACGTCTTTGATGACTCATTTTGTTTATTCTAAAGAGCTTGGCATTTAGAAAATGTAGATCTTGATACTCTTTTAAAATCCTCATTTAATAATGCTTCTTCAGCATCCACTGTCGCAACTAAATTTAGGTTGTGGCAGGAACAACGATGATGGCTAGATAACATATAAGACTTTATTGAAGATCCTAAATATTATAAATTTTATTTTATAGTGGTGAAAAATTAAATATAAAATAATTTAAAACCAAGGATGTCATGAACATCAATTATCTCAAACTCCATTTCATCATCCTCTTCTTGTTTTCCATCTTCAATATTTTTGTCAGGAATATTACTAGTATTGTTATTATTATTATCTTCCCCAAATATTCTATATTATTTATATCATATTATAAAAAAATTATAATAAATTTAAAACCTGAAGGCCTTCAGGAAATTAGACCCATTATCCGTAATCATCTTACAAACCTTGTTTTGAATTTTGTAAGACCTATGGATTTCTGCAATAATATTGGCTAGAATGTCATACTGACAGCCAATTATTCTCTATAGAGCTAACGCTACAGATTTTCGTTTAAGATTTTTAGGATCAATCCAATGTGCAGTTACTCCTAAATAAGCTCTAAAAATATGATATATTATAAATCAGAAAATAAACATTTTTACCTTCTATTGTGAGTCCAGCAATCTGCCGTTGTACAGACGTAGGAGACATCTGATAGATTTAATATCAAAGATTCTTTCATTTCCTTAAAGCTCTCCAAATTTCTTGCCATCAATGTCTGCCCGCAAAATATCTTGGTCCGTGGAGAAAAAGTGTTTATCATCTTTATAAAAGAATCATTTTCCACCAAGGATAATGGTTGAACTGTATCTATTATAAAGTTCATAATGACTTTGTCAGCCAATTTTTGGGATACACCAGCAGGTGTTGATGAATCCAAATTGGTAAATTTTGTTTGTATTAAATTTGATTTGGAAGTGGGTTTATCTTCTTCCATTACCCCAAAACTTTTGAGATATTTTTCAATCTCTTTATAATTTGAAGTGTGCACAGTCTAAAATTATAAAATACTTAGAATAAAAATTATGTAGGAGATAAGTATACATAAAAATGATTGAAATAACTATTTTAAAATGTTTTAAATAATTTAGATAAAATTTATGAATATATAAATAAAATGATTGGTTTTTTATTTTAATTTATTTTAAAAATTAAAGATTAGCCTACACATTGATATTAAATTTGTTTAATATATTACCTTTAAATGTTTTTTCAAATTAAAGCTGCTCGTATGATTTGAAGAGATAATTTTGCGGCACATCTTGCACCGAAACCGATATCCAGTATTAATTTTTTCTTCAAGGTTAAAGTATTTCTTGAATTTATGGAAAGGATCATCTATATTTTGCTCATTTTCCAAAGAAATATCAATATCTTCAACAATCTCACACATAAGATTTATAATGCTTAATATAAAATGTAAAATGAAATATAAAATAAGATAAAAGCAAGGACATACCAATAAAGGAATTTCAAAAATATATAATTTAATGAATGCGCGAAATATAAATTAAATACAGATTGCTATTTAACAACTGTTTATATCTAATATATAAATGTATATTTTTAAGTATAAATATAAATTTCAAAATTAAATTAAATAAAAGGATTATAATTTTAGATTTTATAAAAAATATATTTTAATAATTTTTAGATGTATTTATTATGTAAAATTAAAAGTAGTTTCTAAATTAGTAGCGAGCTACCACTATCGCTATTTTTTTAAAAAGTAGCGCGCTATAGCTACCGCTACTGAAAAAAGTAGCGCGCTATTTTAACAACCCTGTTAGTGAGGCAACAAAAAATAATAACCCTTATATCTTGGTAAGTATTGAGAGTTTATGTTAAGTTTGCATGAAGAGCCTCTTCCTTGTTTGTTGTTCGGTGTGCCAAATATCGTATGTCCTGTAGATCTTGTATGTACTGTGCCAATGATATTTGGGTTCGTCCGAGTTATTGCGTTATTATTATAACCAGTTTATCTTCTCATTGTCCATTATACAACTAATAGTTTCGTAATTGTTATCGTTATCGTCACCGATATCGTGTGTCCAGAAAAGAAGGTCGTGGGTTAATAAAAGGAAGTTAAGTTATGTTGTTGTTGTTCAGGTTATTATCCTTATCAAATATACTTATTCCATTTATTGCAAGAACGTAAAGGAGAAGAACGGTTACAATATTAATTTAGGCCATATTTTAACATGTATTGTAAATGTTCCTTTAGGTGGTTTTTGCTGAGCGCCATGAAATCTGCAAACGAGAGGTTAATCAGGTCCATATCTTTCAAACATTTCGCCAAGCAATAGTATTTAGGAGTTTTCTTTCTACCGTCAGGGCACTATTTCAAGGACGAGAATATCATATTTTCCTGCAAGTGTCTTAAGCTATGGCCTAGTAATTCTAGTCTCCTCAAGGGTATGAGACGATTGATTGGTAGGACGTCGCATCTATTCCAGAGCGTTGTATTTGATGTGTTGTATGGGTAATACGTTTTGGTGATTCTTCTAAGGCATTTGTTTAAAAATGTCTGAATTGTGTTGATGTTACTTTTTGAGTCCTGCCAAGTCTCCAGGCCGTAGGTAAAAATGGGTACAATTAGGGACTTGGAGAGTCTTATTTTTAAATTAGTTGATATTTGGTTGGATGACCATAATTTCGACAGTTGATGATAGCGGAGTCTAGCATTATTCGTTCTCGATTTCGTATCTAAAAAAGTGAGGCCTAATGATGTTATCCTGGTTCCTAGGTATTTAAAATCTGACACTAATTCTATCGTATTACCCTCAAAGTTAAAGGGTTTTAAGTGACTCGCATCGGTATTTGAGGTGATCAGTTTGGTTTTTGTGTAGTTTATTCTTAAACCATATCCATCACAGTTGTTGACAAATAATGATAAAATATTTCTTAATTTGTATTCTGAGTTGGCTAGAATACATACGTCGTCGGCATAACATAGAAAGTTTAAAGAGTTGTGCATATCATTGAGGTGTTGTTGATCACTGTAATATGTGTTGAGTGCATATTCCTCTTTAAGGGATTTATTTAGTATATCATTCATTATTACATTAAAAATAATCGGTGAAAGGATGCATCCTTGTTTGAGGCCCCTATTTGCTTTAAAAGGTTGCGACTTCATATTTAGATGCTGAGGAATTACGCTATAATTGTCGTAAATTATCTTAATTAGCGCTATCAGATGCTTATCTATTCCAATGTTTTCCAGCAAGGGCCATATCTTATTCTGAATTATGGAGTCAAAGGCTTGATTTAAATCAATCATTAGGGCAAAGATGGGGGATTTATGCATTCTGGCCTTTTCCAGAATGACCTTAAGTGCCATAGTCAACTCCGTAGTATTTCTGCCCTTCCTGTATGATGTGATAGCGTTAGAAAGGAACCTGTTAATGATTGGTTTAATCCTGACTGATATGATGTATGTGAACATTTTTAGTGTGACTGGAATTAGTGCAATACCTCTGTAATCTTTAAGGCAGTTTGGGGACTTATTTTTAGGGAAGTTTAGTATAATTGATGTCATCCATTCGTCAGGAAACTTGCCCGTATTCCAAATCTCCCTAAAGAGGGGAAGTAGTAAGCTGGCACTTAGGTCTACCTCTATCTTCCAGAGTTCTGCAAAAATTCCATCAGCTCCAGCAGCTTTATGCATTTTTAGACGTTTGATGGCACCAACTATATCGGACTTGTTCAGATTCTGACTGCGTGATTGGAAGGGGTAGTCACATCTAGGTCTAGGCCATCTCGTTCTGTATAGGTTCATGTAGTGGTCTATCCATAAGTCTAATTGTTTCTTAGGGTTAGTTATAATCTTGTTGTTATTTAATTGTAGTCTTGGTAAAGGATTGGTTTTAAAGGTACTGAGTAGTTTAAGAGATTGGAAGGCCTTATAAATATTATTATTATCAAAATTGAATTGGATAGAATTCGATAAGTTAGCAATAAACAGTCTTTTGTCAGCCCTTATGCGGTGAGTAATACCTCCTATGATGTCTTGCGAATTGATGGTGGGATATATTTGTTGTAAGATTCTTAATTATTTGTATTGTTGAAGGGGTGAGCCACTCTCTGCGCTTGGTGCGTGGTCTTAAGCATGATGTTATACTACCTAATAAATTCAGCTTAATGTCCTTCCAGGTCAGATTTGGGTTTGTCATGCCATTTACTGTGTTTCTCCATGATGTTAATTTAGAGACGAACTCTTCTTTAACCTGTAAGTCATTTAGTTGTGCCAAGTCTTTTCTAGCTATGTATTTTACAGTGGTGAGACTGTTCTGTCTAGTGTGGTTTGGGAAGATACTGTTGTTAATTTTGAGTTCACAACCCAGTGGATAATGGTCCGTAAAAAGTGTAAAGTTTAGTTTACTGATTACCCTGATGTCTTTCACCCACTTGAAGATCTTAGTGGAAATTACAAAGAAATCTATCTGTGAGGTAGTGCCAAAGGAAGGACTCTTGTAAGTCATGATGTGATGAGTTGGATGATTGAAGAAAGTATTTCCAATTTTCATGTTGAAAAGCTCGCAGATTTCTATTAACCTTTTACCGTTGGGGTTCGTACTTTGTATTAATGTGGCGTTTCCAAGGCAGGAAGAGTTTTTAGATACCTACTGAAGCATTGAAATCGCCTGCTAGAATGATGCCATCCCGATGCGGTAGTTCCTTTAAGACATTCTTCAATTCCATATAGAAAACACTATCATTGTGAGGCGCGTATATATTAAACAAATGAACTTTTTTGTAACCTAAGTTTAGGGTAAGGCAGCATATTCGGCTGGATTGGGTTGAAGCATACGAATTTTATTAATTTATTATGTATCATAATCGCCACCCCAGCCCATACGTGTTCAGCATTTGAGCTGCAATATAAGGTGTAATCTAAGAGGTTCCTTACCTCAGTTACTTTAAGGTGGGTCTCCTGTAAAAGGAGGATGTCGTAATGTTGGTCTTTCATAACTTGCCTAAGTATAGTTAGTTTATCATTCAGGGATCTTATATTTAAAGAGATCATTTTAATATTGTGGTCCTTCATTGAAAATTTTTATTAAAATTTAATTATCTGCTTTAAGATTTTTGAATTTTAATTATGGGTTATAGATTGGTCTGAAATTTTTTTTGCAGACATAGCCAGGCCTGATCAAAAAGCAATGGGTTGAAGGGTAATTATTTAGTTTGTGTGTATGGTATTAAATATACTTTATTAATAAATTTTATATAAATATTAAAATTTAAGAGTAAAAGAGGTAAAATTGTTGCAATGTATACTGTGAGCATGTATTATAGAAATATCAAAATTTAAAAATGTGATGGAAATCATATTGGATAAAATTTAAAATAGAGGTGCTTAAAATTACTAAATATATCATTAACATATTTTATAAAAATAATGGAAAATTTTAGAATAACCCAAAAATAAATATAAATTTTTAAATACTCATAAGATAAACTTACTATAACATTTTTGATTAAATGTATAACCTTTTTGTTATACTTATATATAATTTGACTATGATTGAAGTTTACCTCCTATTATTTGTTAACTTAGACATATCTTTTTATTTTTTTATTGTAATTTAATAACAATTTCTTAAATTTAATTTTATATTTTGTAAATAAGTAATAAATCATTTGGTTTGTTTAAAATTTAAATTAGGATGAACATATTTTCAGAATGGTACTTTAATATGTATTCATGAATTTCACATAATACCAGGAGCTCACCAGTAGAATCATAAGTAAATCAGATATTTACCCTTCATTTGATGATAATTTTGAAATTAGACAGATTTAATTCTTATAAACCCCTTACATCAGACCTATTTTTCTGGATCAAAATAAATTATTTGGGTTTTCTTGGGCTTGGGAAATATTTTTCACCATTAATATGGACTTGGACATAGCTTGAGAAACATTTTTCATAATTATTATAGTCTAAAATTCCTGTAAATTTTTTAATTTTAATATGGGCTAGAAATTGGCCTGAAAATTTTTTTTGAAGACATGGCAAGGCCTGATCAACCAAGGCCCATGCAACTTTCATATTCTGATTGTATTTTTAAATGCATTATGACTTTTTATATATTTCATTTCAGTCCTAAACTATCAAAATTATTATGGTCTTTTGCCGGTTTGAGAAAACCAAGTGCGAGGACCTTTCTTTGGAATTTTTTTAATATTAGGCATAGGTGTAATATTTAACACAGAATATTTATATGGCCCTCAGGTAATCTAATTTAAATATTATTTTTATTTAAAAAAATAGTTTTCACTCATAGTCTTAATGGGTTGGCCTTGGTTGGGGTGAGCTGGGTTAAAATAGACTAAAAAAATAGATATGGTTTTTAGCAATTTACCTATCTCCAGGCCTGGAAGAAATTTTTAAATTACTATCGGTTGGCCAGGTTTGAGAAAATTTTTTTATAAAATTATTATGGGCTGGGCTTGAATTTTTCAAAATTATTATGAGCTTGGACGCTTGAGAATTTTTTTATTATTAATTATAGGTCAGACATTGGCCCAAAACAAATTTTTTTGCAGGCCTGGACTTGACTATCAAAAAATCAAGGCCCATGAAAATCTGAATTTTGATTGTATTTTTAAATTCATTATGATTATTTAAATATTTTATTTAAGTTCTTAACTACCAAAATTATTATGATCTTTCATTGGGCTTGGAAAAATTTTTCATATAATATGGCTTTGGACTTTGCCTGTGAATTTTTTTTATATTAAATATTAGGTATAAGTAATCAGTAATATTTAACAAATAATATTGGTATTATCAAGTAAATGCTTTAAATTTATTTTTACTCAAACCATAGCACTTAGTTTTAATGGAATGGATTAAACCTGGCCTGAAGGGATGAAGGGGTAGGAAGAATAAAAATTAAATATTTTCAAATAAAGGTAACATCAGGGATGTGGACCCTTCAACAAAAAAAAGGGGTCCGGGTTCGGGTCCTGTAATAAATTTTTAAAGGACCCGGGTCCAGGGTTCGGGTCCGGGTCCAGGGAACATAAAAATAATGACTCAAAATAAGACTTTTTTTCATTCATTTTTATTATACTTCAATATATATACACATTCATAATTCAAAATGAAATAATTTAAATTTTAAATATTTTATTCAATCGAACGATCATAATATCTTCTAAAATATTATCCTTGAGATTTCCACGTAAATTAGACAATATGTATTTCAAAGAAGAAAATCCACGTTCTACGCTGACCTTAAATAGATAGTTATCTTTATAATATATAAATTATTGTACCTGTGTCGCCGGTACAGCCATGACGAATCTAGACAAGGTATACAATTCAGGATATATTAGAGAATTTTCCTCCCAGAATGTTAAGATATTTTTATCCCTATTAATTCTCTTAACTTCTGAGAATTTTTCAATAAAAGATACAATCGATATTTTTTTCACCTTTCTATCTAATCCTGATGATAATTTTTTTTTCTCTATCTAATAATAAAATTTCGAGATCGTCAATATTACTATCATCATTACTATCGCTACAACCATTAGATGTTGAAGCCTCCAATATATTGTTAATAATAGAGTTATGGTTATGCCATAAATCCTCGAGATGGTCTATTGCCATTTGCTTTTGCTCAATACTTAATAGAACTTGATATCGAGGATCTAAACATATTGAGGCATACACAACACTATTTTTCAAATATTGTTGCTCTCGTATTTTCATGTTTTCTAATATTTCGTATGAAAAGGAACTTGTAATTTTTTCTAATTCTAATCGACATTTCACCCATATGCCATAAAAATCGGATAAACACAACTGTTCTGATTGCAATCGTAATGTAGTAATTTTCAAAGGAACCAACACCCTAGTAAGGTCTTTGATTTGATTCCAATCATCCTCTGACAAAATGATTTCACATGATCCTATAATAAAATCATCACAGAAATCTTTTAAACTTATTAATCGCTCTAGCATCATACAGATAGAGGACCAACTGGTTGTGCAATCTAATATTGCCATTTGCCTTTTCATGGATTTTAATATTCGTACAATTGTAGGAGTTCTTAAATATTTAGCAACATCCCTTGCTTTGTCAATTATAGTTTTAAAGATATTATTTTTGAGGGAATCATTAATAGCTAATTGTAGTGTGTGGGCTGCACATCTGATACAGTATATCTTCGTGGAAAAATCTTTTATTATCTCCGGTATGTCAAATTCACTTATGTCCTCAAAATTATTATCATCATTATCTATATCATCCATTTCGTCCAATGAACATTCATTTAATAGTTTAATAGATTTGACTAGATTAGCACCATTATCCGTAGTAATGGTATAAACGTTTCTTAAAGGAATATGGAATTTATTTAAAGTTTCTATTATCATTCTTTTTATATTTTCAGAAGCTGAACTTTCTTTAATCTCCTTCATTGCTAAATTTCTTAAGATTATATTATTTCCTTTAATATATTGTATATTTATTCCTAAAATATTTCTCCCTAATCTTTGGGCGGAATCTATTTTTAATGAAATTAATTTGTTTTTTGTTTCTTTTATAATTTTTGCTTGTATTTTTTTCGATTCATCAACCACTAAGTCCTTAATTTTAAAACGGTTAATTGATGTTCCAATTGCCTTACTAATAGGATCAATAATTTTTTATATTGAAAGGTCTTCCATTTATTGTAACAAGCTCAATAAAGCATTCGTCAAATTCTCCTCAGACATTTGAATATGAATGCTTTTTTTAAGAAAAAAGCATATTAATAAATTTACATAATAAAATATTATTACTTACACTAGAAAATAATTTATGGTATCAATCTCTAAATAAAATGAAATGAAGTCCAGGAAGAAAATCAAAAGAAAAGCGCGAATATAAAATAAATGATTCCACGAAATAAATTAATAAAATTATAAAAATTTTATATTATTTTTTAAAAATAATATTTTTACATTATTTAAAAAAAATAATTTATATGTTAAAATTTTTACCCTGAACCCTTGAACCCTGCACTTTTTAAAAGGGTTCGGGTCCGGGTTCGGGTTCAGCCAAAATACGAGGGTTCAGAGGGTTCAGGGTCCGAATCCGGGTCCGGGTTCACATCCCTGGGTAACTCATAAAAGTAAGAAGAAAATTTTCATTCCCCGTCATTTTTGACGGGCTATCTACTATTTATATTATATTACGAAATGAAATTAAATATGAATATTATGAAAATGGATTTATTTTTTTTGATGTTTTTTTAATATTTTGTTTACAATTTAGTGATTTTCACGTCCAAAATTTTAAACAAAAAAATTTTTTTTTAAAGTTTAAAAAAATTTATGAACATATTTTTATTTGATAAGAATTTTAATTCTTTGTATATATAAATCATTTTTGAGAAATCTTTTCTGAATTTTTATAGTTATTTTTTATAATTTTTGTAAAATTATCTTTTTTTTTTAATTATATTAAAAGAGGTTGATATTCTTTTAAAAAATATTTATGTTATTTTTTATGTTATTTTTTATGATCTTTTTAAGATAATATTTTAATGTGACAATTGTCATATTGGCTATTATTTAACATTTTTGGCACAAAAGGGTAAAAATAATATTTATATTGTAAAGTTGTTAAATTATAAATTCAATAAAGATGTTTCTTGGAAAAATGTCAATTATCATAATCGGTATTTTTAAACATATTAGATTTTTTGACGCATATGGGTAAAAATTTAGATTGTAAACATGTAAAATTAAAATTTCATGAAGATATACCATAAAAAAAGTCACAATTGTCATAATCGTTTGACGCAAATGGATAAAAATATAAATTGTAAACATGTTAATAAAATTTCACGAAGATCCACCAAAGAAAAGTGACAATTATAATAGTTTTTTGAATTTTTTGACGCAAATGGGCAAAAAATATAGATTGTTAACTAGTTGAAATAAAATTTCAGTTAAGTTATACCAGAGATAATGAACCATTGTCATAATCTTTAATTTTAAAGTTATTTAACTTAAATGGTCTAAAATAAGTATTGCTAACATGTTAAAATAAAACTTCAGTTAACATGTACCCTAGGTAAGAGTGGCAAATTTACGTCAAAAAACTAATAATAACGATTATGACAATTTTTACTTTTCTATGGTGCATCTTCAAAAAATTCCCGAGTTTTTAATTCATATTACCACCATTCCATCATTTTTATTTTAAATTATCGTTGTTAAATTTTTAGTCGAAACTTACTCTAATTAATATTCAATCAAAATTCAAAGTAAATGTTAATAAAATTATTATTCTATTTTATAATTTATTTTAAGAATGTTATGTCCATATTACTTACTTCTTCAGGTGAAGATAATTTAACCCTTCCCTGGCCCCAATTAGAAACATATTTTATACCAATAAAGAAAATTAAGGGTACAAAACCTACACTATGTCCCAACGCAATTTCAACATCAATGTCCAGTAGTTCAAATTTAAAAAAGCATATGAAGGTAAAAGATGAATTAATATATTATAATTTTAAACATTATTATAATAATAGAATATTTAATCATGGGTATTATAAAATACATTAAAAGAATTATTCTTTCATAATATTTTGAAAAGCTTAATCATGAAATTAAAATATAATCAATTAAATTATACTATGGTATTGGGCTGAGAACCAAGATTAAAAACCCAAGATTAACAAAATATTGGTATTGATTCAAAATATTATATTGGGTTTAAACAATATCTTCAATTTCTTGTTTATTGCTATTGGTTTAACTTCAAATCGTTAGAATAAAATAGGGATTTTAAGAAACTTTGTTTAAATAAATATATATATGGAATAAAACTATGAAGTAATATTGATCTAGAGAACTGAGCCTAGATATTTTTCCAGATTCCTTTTTAAATGGTAATTCTGAAAAAGATAATAAATTGAAATATCTTTGGCAATCATAATTTCTATTTTTAATGTTTTCCTTGACAATAAGCTTAGTGAGGGATTAAAAAATGCAATTAAATTTTTAAAAGATTTATCTTCAAAGCTAAGTTATTTTTGATAAAATATTCAGAAATTAATAATATTTTAATTAAAAAATTATAGAATGTATATTCTTCAAAAATAAAAGATAATAATAAACTTATGAATAGTAATTTTAAAAAAACTGAAGCCAATCAACTCACACTCATTGAGATATAGAATCCACCTATATCATAGATAAAAATAGAACAATCACTGTTGATGAATCAGTTTTTAATTTTCTAATTAAAGAATTACAACCATTTTCAATTGTAGAAAGCACTACATTTATTAATATTAGCAAAAAATTTTAGCCAACTAAAATGTGATGTCTAGGCTTACCCTTGTATTAAAGATTAACAAAACATATGAAACCATGGCAAAGATATTAGGGGACTTATTGTGAATAAAAATTGTCTATACAACTGTGGATTCGTGGTCATATCATCGGTATATAAAATATAAATTCTTATTTGGGGATGACGGTATACTGGCTACACCCAGACACTCTTGAGAGGGTTTCAGCCTGTTTAGCTTGTAAAAGGCTAAACCAAAAACACACATTTGACTATCTCAGCAAAAATAATCTTTGAAATTTTTACCACATATAAAATATAAAATAAATTGACCAAATGCATTATTGACAATGCTAAAAATTATATAAAAGCTTTCAAGTAAAAAATAATTTTTTTTTTTTAATTTATAGTATAAGAACAAGGAGAGGAATCGGGTAATGAAATAATTCCTCTACCATTAATTGATCTATTTAGAAATCAAAATACTAATGATAATTGTATACTTACCTAAGCATCATTCCTGTTCGGCACACACTTTAAATCTCATTGCAAGTGTTGACATTGAAAAGGCAGGTAACAATGTCCACTTTAAAACCATTTCAAAAATTACATTTTCTAGATGTTGGCTATTGTGGAAAAAAACATGAACAATTTTGAAACTGCGCATCCATTTTTAAGGAAAACATTGGAAGATATCTGATTAAACCCAACAAGATGGAACTCTTTTTATAACTATGTGAAATTAATAGATAGTCTTATTAAGAAGAATTGCCAAAAATTTGATGAATCTTGTGATAAATCTGAATTACCAGCACTAAATTTAACTTGTTTACAATCTATATTTTTGCCCATTTGCGTCAAAAAAAAAAACTTTAAAAATAATTATTATGACAATTTTCACTTATCTAGGATACATCTTCACTGAAGTTTTATTTAAACATGTTATAAATACTTATTTTTGACTATTTTCGTCTAAAAAAATTTAAAAATAACGATTATGACAATTGTACTTTTATATGGTACATCTTAATTGATATTTTAATTTAACCTGTTAAAAATACATATTTTTGCCCATTAGCGTCAAAAATATCTAATATGTTTAAAAATACCGATTATGATAATTGTCATTTTTCCAAGAACCATCTTCATTGAATTCATAATTTAACATCTTTACAATACATATATTTTTTTTACCCTTTTGTGCCAAAAAATAAAAATGTTAAATAATATCCAATATGACAATTGTCACATTAAAATATTATCCTAAAACGATCATAAAAAATAACATAAATATTTTTTAAAAAAATATCAACCTCTTTTAATATAATTAAAAAAAAATAGATAATTTTACAAAAATTATAAAAAATAACTATAAAAGATCAGAAAAGATTTCTCAAAAATGATTTATTTACAAAGAATTAAAATTGTTATCAAATCAAAATATGTTCATAAATTTACTTTAAAAAATATTTTTTACTTAAAATTTTGGACGTGAAAATCACTAATAAATTGTAACCAAAATAATATCACAATAGCAGCATATCATTTAATTATTAAAAAAACATCAAATAAATAAATCCATTTTCATAATATAATATAATCATATTTCATTTCATTTCGTATTATAATATAAATCAAAAATATTAAATCATATCAAATGTTTTTTTGTTGATAATAAATAAATATATAATATAAATAAAATAAATTATTTTACTAAAAATAAATAAATAATAATCAATGGTAGGTATATCTTACGGAATCATGTATTTTATTTTCCCGGAGTCTGGAGGGTGTGAACCTCGGGTCTTTCCTCAGAATTCGTGCTGAGAGGTTTAGTCGATTTTAACCCAGGTGAGGAATCGTGTTTGAAGGAGAGAATAGCCTTTTTAACGTTACTAATGGGCTTTGATTAGAGGTGCTTCAGGGTAAGACGGTATTTCGGCTTTAAGATCGTATAAGTGGTAGCTTGTTAAGTTGCTTGATCGTAAGGAGCAAGCCTATTGTCAAAGGTTGCCATATGTATGGCTATTTAACATTCAGGCTATCCAGTTCTTAGCCTGGCCTTAATGAGCAGGTCATTTTTATGGTTTTTATTTTTATCTGTCATCACCCTTAAATGATGTGGAAATGTTATTAATGAGTAAGGGGTAGAAAGTTGCATCCTTAATTTTCTGTCTCAGGGATTTTTTGCTGGCTGAATCAGAACTTGTAAGGTAGTAAAAGCAAATGACAAGGTGTCTAGCCAGTTTTTTTAGAGAATAATTCTTCATCAAAGAAGTCAAGTTTTTTGGTAGGTGTCTCGCAACTTGAGACCTTGCTCCTTTAGGTAATCGTGAAATAACAAATGGTTTTGATGCCACTAAAAATATTACTTCATCTGTGGAGTCAGTTAGTAAGCATATTAACCATTGAGGTGGGATTGGTGACTATGGGTTGTTTAATTGTGAGGGCAAGGGCAGAAAAGGATTATGAGATCGAGGAATGGCTGGTAATAAGATAGGTAGCCCAGATTGAGGACACTTCAATTTGTAGTTTCGATAAGGCCCCAATTTGGTTACCTTAATAAGTTTATTACACAGTGGAAAGTTATATTTGGGAGTGCTGTGCGGGCGGAAGTCTGGTAGACTCATGAATTGGAAATTTTTGCCAGATTGGGGGTGATGAATATCATTATTGTCAAAATTCACAATTGTGTTTATAGATAAATGTATATAATATTCTGTAAATTGAAATTCATTAAATTTATGTTGTTGACCCATCAATCATAGAGTCCATTAATTTAAAACTCTCTATGAAATAATTCTATCAATAGTTATTATATTGCTAATCCCAATAATAGGCACAATTTTGATATTCTATTCCCAATGGGTTTATTATATGAGATCATGTTATGAAAGCTTTAATTGCTAAGATGGTTTTATAATAGGGTAGTTGATATATATCATTAATAACAGAATTATTGTATGATGGCATTTGTGATGGTGAGCGAGGAATACTGAAGGTGAGTAGAAACAAAGTGTGTATACTTGAACACCTAGAAGCAATAGAGCAGTATAATATGCCTCAAGGAGGGCAGAGGCCCTTATTTAACATTCGAGTTTATGATCAATTTGGGTGATTGTGTAATATAGAATCTCAAATTTATTTGATTGAAATAATTTATAAGAATATGATATTAGATTAGGGTGAACATAATATTATTTTAAGTGGTTTTTAACTGAATAATATATTTTGAGCTTAATTCATAATCAAGCACGTTGATCATAGACCTGCCCAAGGTAAGTTAACGTAAATTACATGGAGGCCCGCCCTCCATGTAATTATGCCGATTTTTTCTCAAGGATACTACCTGAAAAGGTTAGCAGGGATCAAGGCAATAAACAAAAATGTTTTATTATATAATGTATTTAAAAAATATTAAACTACAATTTAACTATATTTTTAACTAAAAATCTATATATAAATTTATCCTTTATATATATAAAAAATCTATTAAACAATTAAATGAAAAAATGGTGTTAATTAAATGAATGTAAGATATCAAAATTTTCGTTAAATAATAACCATTATAATAATAATAATCCATATTTAACATTCCACCCTCTATAGGAACGCCGCCTAGGTTCTCTTTATCTTTTGTGTTCAAGTTTCCCATCTATTTTGATCATAAAATCTTTCATAGTTTCGTCTTGATAAATGATAGTTATTTTGGTTGTAAAATCTTATCTTGCCTTGCTCCCTCCAAATCTTTTAAAAAAAACGGTTTAGTATGTGATTCGACTTTGTCGTCCTATTGTTAATTATTATCATAATTTGTTATTGAATAATTTTAGAATATATGTAATATTGAATAAGAATCTCCAAATAATCGAAATAGAATTAATTTAACGAATATCGAATTTTGAATAAGAATAATTGAAGTAGAATAAATTAATCAAATGTTGAATAATCGAAATAATATGAATTGATTGGTCGCGTTTTA
The DNA here is from genome assembly GCF_954871325.1 of Gordionus sp. m RMFG-2023. Taxonomy (NCBI): domain Eukaryota; kingdom Metazoa; phylum Nematomorpha; class Gordioida; order Chordodea; family Parachordodidae; genus Gordionus; species Gordionus sp. m RMFG-2023. Next base: position 42,230,081 of record NC_088776.1, read on the forward strand.
TTTTAATTTATTATATTATAAATATCGCGTTTTAAATAATAGCGTTTGATATAAATTTCAATTTTATTTATTTATTTTTAATAATTTTTTATTAATATTAAATTTCAATTATTTTTATTTTTTTTAAATTTTACTCCCTTGTTTTTTAAATCAAATAATAACTCAAAATTACTGTTTTCTTTTATCTTCAATAAAAATAATGTTTTAAAGTGGTCAATATAACTTACATATGTTTTGTCCTTAAAACATAATTTAGATTTCATTGTATTTAAAATTTTAATTTTGAAAGATTCGTCCACTTTATCATTAATTATATAAGGTAAATGTTTATTTGTATTGTCTACTCTCTTGATTTTTTTAAATTTATAATTGTCAAGCTTTAATGATTTGGATTCTACTTTTTTAAAATTTTTGTGTATGGGAATTTCAACTATTTCAGTTTCATTAATTTTTTCAGTACTAAGATTTATATCATTATTTTTACAGTCATAATACTTTTTTAAAATCTCACCATGTGATCTTATGGGTATATTTATATTTTCCTCATTTTTTATAATCACAAATGTTTTAAATTTTATTATATAATTTATTTCTTTTAGTTTATAAGAAGGTTTTAATTCAATATCTAATTTTTTTATACTAAAAGATTTATAATTATAATGATAATTTCTTTTATAATAATGTGTTTCTTTATCCAATTTTCTATTTTTATAACAATTCTCATTATTAGATTTACTAAAATTTTTATTAGAACAATTATCTTTTATTTCTGTAGCCGATTTATAATTACATAAACACTTGAATGAATATAATGTTTTATCATAACTAGAATTTAACTCTCTTGGAAACACTGCTTTCATGACTAAATATAATTCATCCGGTAAATTACCTATTAAGCTTAGAGTATTCTCACTATCATGAAATTTTAAATAATCATCTAACTTGTCAATGGACTTTGTTTTATTATTAGTATCCCAAATTGGTCTATTCATGATTTAGTGAAAAAAAATTTTTTTTTTTTAATTATTCTTCACTTTTTTTTAAAATTAATCATATCTTACGTGTTTTTAGAATAATATAAATATTACATTCCAGAAATATTTTATATCTAGTTGTCTACATTCTAGTAGCTAAAATCAATCGTGTCTGTGGATTTAGAATAATTTGTAAGTCATTATATCCCAATTTTAGTAATCATTTCCATTATACATGATAGCTCCGTAGTTTGATGTCTAGCTTAACAATTCTCCTCATAGTTGATTGATCCATTTGATCTAATTTATATTTTATTTTTTTTTGAAAATAAATTAATTTAATTTAAAATCGTATATCCCACCGCTGCCACCATGAAAAGGTTAGCAGGGATCAAGGCAATAAACAAAAATGTTTTATTATATAATGTATTTAAAAAATATTAAACTACAATTTAACTATATTTTTAACTAAAAATCTATATATAAATTTATCCTTTATATATATATAAAATCTATTAAACAATTAAATGAAAAAATGGTGTTAATTAAATGAATGTAAGATATCAAAATTTTCGTTAAATAATAACCATTATAATAATAATAATCCATATTTAACACTACCAAACCTTGTAACTCAGTAGTTTTATCTTAAAAGAGTGGAACTACACCCTATCCGATTAAAGTATTATTTAGTTATGAGTAATAAGAGAGAAGAAAAGAAGGCTATTTCTTCCAAATACAAAATAGTTATTATTTAATTATTTAGGGTTTCTGTTTAGCTATTGCAATATTTTTTTTAAAAAACTACTAGTATTTTAAATTATTTAGTAATTTTCCTATTATGAGAAATATCTAGTTAAATTTTATTTAAGTTAAAATTATTTAAAATTAATATTTAAATAACCTTAATATACCTTATTACTTTATAACTGACTAAAATTGGAACCATAATATCCATGAAGTATTTTAATATCTTTACTTAAAAAAATTTATTTTCTCACAATCAGTTCTCATTTAAATAAATGTAATATCATTTCTTATAATAAGTTCCTTCAACAGACATTAATTATATAGAAGCTGAATAACACTTTTTTAAATACTAGGACTTGAATAATATTGAAGAGCTTTCTTAACTTAAAATATTATATTAAATATTGACTAGTTATATATAAATTGAGTATTATTTTATTTATTAAGTGCTAACAGTTAAAGAGTATTGGAGGACCTACTTAAATCTATAAGGATAATATTGGATATAGGCTATTTCTTTAACAATTTTTTTTATTATTATTTAAGTTTGTCTTAACAGTCATTCGTCAGGTGTTCGTAGATGTCAGAAATTTTTTATAAGTTTTCCTATCAGCAGAAGCTCGCTTAATGAATTCCCAATAAATACCTATCTCCGCTAATGATCTAGTTATCTTGCCGAAATAACTGTTTTTATAGGTTAGGAAGGGTTTGAGAGTGGATTCCTCAGGGGATATTATAAAGAGTGTTTCATATATTAAATTTTTAGGGGCGGGTCTCATGATATGGCCTACTAGTTCTATTTTTCTGTATTCTACCATTCTATAAATTGGGAGTGTGTCACATCTGGACCAAAGAATATAGTTAGTTGTATTATGTGGGAAGAAGGTTTTGATCAAATATCTAAGGCATTTATAAACAAAGGTTTGCATCTTATTTTTATCATGTTTAGTGCCACTCCAAGTTTCTATAATATAATACAAGGAAGTAAGTATTAGAACTTTGAATAGACCGATTTTCAATGATATTGATATTTGATATGATAATCATATTTTCATTAAAGGCCTTTTTAATCTAGCATTATTTAATTTGATTACATAGGCGTAGCCAGGGGGGGAGGGGTACAAAGGGAAATCCCCCCCCTTCAGAAATATATCACTTTTTTCTTAAATATCATTTTAAACTAATAAAAAATACGTTCCTTTGTCCCCTCCCCACTCCCTGTCTCTCAAAAATGTATGCATATATCTTCTTAAACAATAATGAAAGAAATAATGAGAGTTAATAATTTTTTAAATTTAAACTATTGACTATAATTTATATTTTTTTAAAAAGATTTATATATAAATATATATTAAAAAAGTGATACCAAAAATGTATTTTAAAAAATGAAATATAAGCCATATAATAAGACAAAAGTTAATTTTATATAATTACTATTAATAGATCTATAAAAATATTAAGTAAAATAATATATAAATATGATTTTTTATAATTTTATATAGTGAATTATTTTAATTTATTTTTCTTAAAAGTAAAATTTAATTACAAAATTATTAATATAATTAATTTATAAATTAAATAAAAAATTAACATAACCATATTCCCATTTTTTTTAAATTTCCTTCCAATTTATTTTTAAAATATATTTTGCAATTTTTTGACCGAGCAACAAGCATTATATTTGTTTTAAGATTGATATGGACATCAGAAAATATATTTTAAAGAATGTAAATGAAAAAGGTAATTCTATATTTATTATAATAAACATTAATTTCCTACCAAGATCATCATCGCAAGAAAATTGATTCAATTTCAAGTGAAAATAGGGTATCAGAAATATTATGTAACAATCATGAAAATATATCAAAAAAGCAGGAAATTATAATAAATTTAACAAGGATTGATGAACGAATATTTTATATTTATAATGAATTTATATATCTTTTTTTAGTGATGTTGCTGGGAGATAATAATTCTCTAAATATAAGAGACCTTGATTCAAGTAAGAACTATTTGAATATTAACATAATTATTATTATTAGTTGTTATTGATTCTCAAAAAGATGATCAAATATTAGAGATTGTGCTAGAGAATGAGAAAAGTAATCCTATCATCCAGGTAGTCCCAATATATTTTATTTTAATATCATTATGTAATTTGCATTTTTTTAAGTTAATATTGTTGATGAAAGATCTGCAGTAAATCTTATACAGTCAAGAGTTCAAAATATGGATAGTAAAATTTCTATTTTAAAAATATGTAAATAGTTTATTTAGGTACTTTACCATTTGACATAAGCAATTATGTTCAATTGGATGTAGCCCCCAAAGACTTTAATATACTAGAGAGTATATATAGGCCACCCAATAATTATAAATTTCCAAGAGATCTTTCTAGAAGGAAATTAAAAATTTAATTTAATTGGTTTACTTGGCCTTGGTTGGCTTATTCACCTTCACAAAATGGGGCTTATTGTAAATATTGTGTTCTATTTGGACCAAAATATGCTGGTAAAGGTGAACAATAATTAAAGCGACTTGTGAATTGCCCATATAGACGTTGGAAAGATGCAGGAGAGAATTTTGAAAATCATCAAAACAATTTATACCTTAAAAATACACAAAATATTATATCATCTCTTAGAGCAATTAATGCTAATGATAGAGATTCTATCATTCATATAATAGGTAAACCATTAAAAATTATTATAAGAGACCCACAAAGGTACCAGTTTAAATGGCCAACCTTTTGGGTTTCATATTTTATGGCCTTATAATTATTTATTTTTTATAAAAATCAAGGTAAAAGAAAATAGCAAATGAAAATAGACGAAAATTATCTCCTATAATAGATGCAATAATTACATGTGGAAATCAATGTATGGCATTAAGAGGTCATCGAGATTCAGGTTGTATATTTAAGGATGATACAAATGAAAATGATGAGAACTTTAGAGCTATTCTAGAAACTGGAGATGATGAGCTCAGGATTAACTTGTTAAATGCACCGAAAAATGCTACGTATTTAAGCCCCACCATTCAAAACGAAATCATTGATGTGTGTTATAATTTAATATTAAGAAAGGTAGTTGCCAACATTAACAAGTCTTCATTCTTTTCAGTCTTGGCAGATGAATCAACTGATATATCTGGCATAGAGCAAATGTCCTTGTGTGCTTGATATTTATATTCTGAAAATGGTAAAATTTATATTTATTTTATATAAATTATTATCATTTATATAGATGAAGTTCAAATAAAAGAAGACTTTTTGCAATTTATTCCGATTCAAGATATGAGAGGTGAATGTCTTGCTAACACAATTGATGTTCATCTTAAAAAATTTAAAATTAATGTTAATTTTATGCAGGGACAAGGATATGATGGTGCCCCTGCTATGAGTGGACATTTAAATGATATTCAATCATTTAATAAAAAAATATCCTACTATAATTTATGTACATTGTGCATCGCATTCCCTAAATCTAGCCATTTCTGATTGTTGCTCAATTCCCGTTATTCGTAGTACCATGGGTTTATTAAACTTTTATTTAAATTATAATCATATATTTAAAAAGGCACAATAGCCAAGGTATATGATATGTTCAAGTATCCAAAAAGATCTAATGTCCTCGAAAATATTCTGAGATGGATCCTACCACATGAATCGGATGCAGTTTTTCTTAAATTATTTGACCCGATAATTGTTGCCTTGAATGAAATATGGGGATGGACAGATACATCAGTGGTGGCAGAAGCCAATGAAATCTTGAAATCGATTCAAGGTCCTGAGTTTTTATTGGCCATTAATTGTATTAACACTCTCTTCTGCCACACAATATTATTATGCAGAGCCTTGCAAAGAGTGAACCAAGATATGGTTCAGGCATTGATCTTAACTGAAGATGCATATAATGCTATTTTACAGATAAGAAAAAATGCTGATTGTGAATTTAGAACGATTTTTAACAAAGTTAAAAAAAAAGTGCAATCTTATAATATGATAATAAGCATGCCAAGAATAGTATCAAGACAAGTACATAGGAATAATATTTCCTTACAATCAGTTGAGGAGTATTACAAAATTATTATTTTTATACCACTTATGGACACTTTTTTAACTCAGATTAAAGAACGTTTATTAAACCATAAACTTTTGCTAAGTAACTTTCAAATTTTGTTATCCTCTAATCCATCTGTGAACATTTCGGATGACATTAGAAATAAAATTCAGTATTTATATAATTTTTATTTGCAAGATATGGTAGGGACCGAATTATAAGTAATAAGTGAATTTAAATATTGGTTTGCCAATTTAAAAAGAATGGATATAAAGCCTGATAATGCATTAAATGCACTGAATATTTGTAAACAAATTGAATTTCCGAACATAACAAAATTATTTCAAATTTTAGCATGTCTCCCAATTACGACATGTACAAATGAAAGAACTTTCTCTAATTTAAGAAGACTAAAAACATACTTACGATATACTACCTCGCAAAATAGAATAAATGGTTTAGCGCTATTAAATATTCATCGGGAATTAACACCAGATAATACTAAAATAATTAATAAATTATCAAATTCTAAAAGAAAATTAGATATAACATTATAAATTATTACCACGTTTTTGTATGATCTATCTAATATTACACATAACATAAATTAATACCACATTTTTGTGTGATCTATCTATATTAACAATAAACTAATAAAAATATATATCATATTTCTTCCGGACTTATTATTTGTTAAAAAAAATTTTTAAATATATATATAGGATTAATAACCCTTCCCCCCCCCCTTAGGAAAATCCTGGCTATGCCTATGGTCTATTATATCCTGTTTAGTATTTCCTTTCTTGTTTAATATTACTCCTAAATATTTTAAATGTTAAACTTCTGCCACCAACTTCCCTTGAATCGTTATATTCATATGCGAAGGGGCGACTGATGAAGTCATCATCTTAGTTTTATTAATGTTTATTTCTAATTCAAAGAATCTAGCTTCATCAATGTTATCAACTAATAATTGAAGGTGTAATGATAATTCTCCCACCAGACTCATCTGCAAATGCCAGAATATTAAAGTTCCCGATGGACATCTGAACAGCACAAGATGTTTTGGCTTTCTTTATGATATAATTAGTAATAAAGTAAAACAGAATGGGAGACAAGACATATTCCTGTTTCAATACAATTTTTATAGGAACTTTCGGGGATTTCTTCCCTCCATGAATTAGGTGAACCAGTTTTTATAAATAATTTTTATCAGATGTATTAGTGTGCCTACCTCTTCCAAGGCCTTCCACAAACTAGCATGAATAATTTAATCAAATGCTTTTCTGAAATCAAGAGCGATGATAATCAATTGTCTTTTGCATATAATAGATTTTTCGATTTAAATTTTTAACACAAGAATGGCTTCATGTGTATTATGCCCCTCTGAATGATACTATTTAGTCTAGGTAATCATATTCCACTAATGGTCTGAGTCTATTAAGGATATGTTGATAAATATCTTATTGATTACCGAATGTGAAATTCTCCCGAGACATTTAGGACTCTTTGTTTTTGGAAAATTGATAAGGATGCCTGTTAGCCAATCACTTAGGCAAGATCCCTCACTCCAGACTGGTAATAATTGGAAGGAGGATCTCCGCGCATAAAATTGGGTCAGTTTTCAAAAACTCACTATGTATATTATCTAGCCCGCAAGCCTTATGTTTTTTTTGTTTTTTTATTATAGTTATTATTTCACTCTTGATAGGGGGGGGGGGTTATCTGTATTTACTGTTTGAGTAGTTGGTAGAGATTGTGTGGATGGGATCGGTACTATATGGGTGTGTTAGGGGCCCGAAGTTTGAGGAAGAAGGACGTTGATAGGAAGGAGATTGAGGGATCCAGTAGTTAAAGGTATAAGAACTTTGGTATGAAAAAGCCTGGTTAAATGATGTGGGTGGGGTCCCAATACTAAGTGGAAATGCTGATTTTGGAGATCGAGAATATGAGGCAGAAAATCGTAGAGGTTTTGGGAGTGCTGGTTTTGGAGGCCAAAAATTAGAGGTTAGGAGTGCTGGTTTTTGAGGCCAAAAATTAGAGGTAGAAGGTCGTTGGTGATGATATTGTAGTGAATGATGATAAGATGGTGGGTTAGAAGAGTCAGTAGGAGACATTGATATTAAAACTTATTAGCTTTAAAAAAAACAGCTAACATTATTTTCTCATATATAATACTTTAATGTTTTTGCTTGGTGAGAGGAAATAAATTATAATAAATAATTTAATTCCACAAACTTCTTACTAAAGCTATTTAAATGAAATATTTAATGTATTTTTTAAAATTTATAATTAATTAAATATTAAAATTGTGTGCTAATTTTAAAAAATTGGGTGCTAATCCTTAATCTCCAAAGAGTAGCTTTAGCCTTCAAAACATCCACAGGGCCGTAGCTACGAAAAAGAAGGGAGAGCAGGCCCCCTAAATTTTTTTGGCCCCCAATCAGAGTTGTCATGTCTCCCCCCATCAGCGGGAGACTCCCGCAATTTTTTAGTTTACACGCAGACATCTCTTTCCCGCAAAACTACCGCAATTGAAAATTTCCCGCAAAAATCTACCGCAACTTTTTAATTTCTCCCGCAAATTTTTTAAAAGTATTTTAACGTTTTTATATAAAAATAATAATTTTGAGAGACATTAATTGATTATTTTTATATTTTTAAAATATATTTTAAATATTTATTCGAAAAACATGTCTAGTTTGTAAATTTCTTTTTATCCTGTTTTATTTTTATCCAATAATAAATCAACATCATTTCATTCATATAAGTCAGTACAGGGGAGTATATCAACATCGATTGCAATACAAAAATATTCTCGAAAATAATAGATAATACAGACGCAACTACATTTGCTGAAATCGTATACATCTATAATGTAGTTCAACATTCACAGAGCTATATCATCACAAAGTGGGTCGAATCTTTTTCTCATGATATTTAACGACTCCAATATAAGTGCAAACCTTACTAGTGGCACAACAAAAATCATCAAGGCTATCACAAGTGTTTTAGTACCTGAATCCTAGAGGTCAATTCTAGACTATTTGAAAGATGTGCATCCATATGCAATTCTAAAAGATGCAAAGGGTAATATTAAAACATTTCCCTCGATCCTTAGCTATTTCAACAAGTATAAGAACATTTCATTAAAACTGTTAAAATTCTTTCCTCGGATAGTGAAAAATATAACAATGTAGCTAGCCACATAATGATATAATGCCTCTGTAAATTTTGGCAAAACCCAAATTTACCGAATTGAGGTAGCACAATAATGAATTAATACCAATTGGTTGTATTCCATATGCTACATAATTCTTGCAAGAAGGCAATTAATGTGCTATCTGCGGATGTCGAAATAATTGTGATGAAATGTTTTAACAAATTCATCAACTAAAAGAGTTAATGAATTAAAAGAGTTGGTGAAGTAGTCTGACTTGGAATGGTGTGAGTTGTTACGATATATACCTATCAGGTGGTTGTCGTTAATACCTGCCATCGATAGAATTTTAAAATTTTATAAACCCTGAAAAAAATACTTCTTTAATAAAGATTTTGAAAGCTGTCCAAAAATTTTGAAATATTTTTTCGAGTATGAAATGGCAGAAGCATATTTGGGATTAGTTTACATGTAGGAAATCTATTTCATGCAGTTAATATTCAGTTGCAATCAGAATATTCTTTATTAATAAAGATTCACAAAATCAGGCTACAGCTCTGTTCATCTCTACAGTTAAAAATTGATAATAAATTTTATGGCGCTATTGCTATAAATATTATATTAAAATGTTCAAATAATACTCTAATTAATACATTTTTAAATGAAGCAGATATTTTTATTAAGACAATTTTAGAATATTTACAATCAAAATTTGATTTTAATAACTCTATTTACAAATGTATAAATATATGACCTTGGAACAGAAACCATCAATTGATGGTTTATATAATTTAATAAATATATTAAAAATACCGAAAGACATTGATGTCTTGTTTGAGGAGATTTTGATTCTCTTTATTTTTTATGATTCGCCAATATACTTAAAGTTAGACGGTCTAAAAGCAGAGGAGAAATGGGTAGAATTTTTTCGTAATAACGATAAATCCCCATGCTTGGAAAAAATATGCCAGTATGTCTTCTCCTACCTCATTCTACTGCCTCATCCGAGCGTATTTTTAGCCTAATGAGAACTGCCTGGAAAAAGGAGAGAAATCTGATTGCTCTAACAACATTAGAGGCCGAGCTAATGGTTAACAAATATATAATATATCATGCCAGGAAATTTATAAATATCTCAATAAAGACGGTAAATATTTAGTTCTATTATTTAAATCTCAAATAAAATATAATTAAGTTTTAACAATGGTTGCATAAAATTTATTTTCAATTTTTAACTGTAAAGATGAACACATCTGCAGCATATTTTTGTGAATCTTTGTTAAGATTCTTCTGATTGTAACTACACATTAACAGTCAGTAGTAGATTTCCTACATGTGAAATCATTCATAAATATACCTCTGGCATTCATTATTGAAAAAAATTTTCAAAATGTTAGGACAGCTTTTATAATCTTTATTTAAGAAATATTTTAAAGGTTTATAAAATTTTAAAATTCCATCGATGGCGGGTATTAGGAACAGATCGCAACCAACATTGTGCTGACTCAATTCTGTAAATATACTCTGTTTTTACCAAATTCACTGAGGCATTATCAGATCAGAAAGCTGACATGTAATTTATTGATAATCTCGAATCTGATATATTTATCATTATAAGCTATGTCTTTGGATTTTTAACTATTTGAGGGGAAAAAATTTAATATTATTGAAACGACCTTAATTTTGTTGATTAGATGCATCTGTTGCATATATATATATATGTCCATCTTTCAAATCGTCAAGAATTGACTTACTGGATTTAGGTCCTAAAACATTGATGATAGCCTTGCTCATTTTTGTTCTACAGTATAGTTTTCATTTATATTAGAGTCGTTAAATATTATGAGAAAAAGATTCTACCAACATTGTGATGATAAGTATCTCTGTGAATGTTGTACTATAAGATAAGTGAATACAATTGCCGCAACTATAGTTGCATCTGTATTATTTCTTATTTTTGGAGTACCTTATTATGTATTTAAACGTGATACGTGATAATTAAGCGGTATCCCTAAAATGTTATGCATACACACGGTAGATTTCCAATTGCGGTCGTTTTGCGGAACATTCGCATAAAATATATTTTTAATTATAAAATTAAAATCGTTTTTTAATTTTATCTTGTTTACATTCTTTTATATTTAAAAATGATCGTTGGTTTTTTTTTATAAATTAATATATTTTAATAAATCAAGATGTTATTTTATTATGAAAAATAGTTACCGACTTTTTATTTACAGTGTTGTGATGATTTAATAAAACATATTGACGATTTAATTCAAACACATGCATATATAATTATAATCTTTACAAATGTACAATAAAAGAAATAATAAAAGAAATTTCAATAATACTTTGTCTATATTTTAATTATTATTGCAAATATTATCATTTTATATGAATGTGTTTAAATTTAATCGTCAATATGTTTCTTTAAATCATCACAACACTGTATATATACTAATTATAAAAAATAATAGGCGGATAATTAAGTCAATTCAAAATCCCGGCCGAAGGCCGCCCAAAAAATTTTTTTAGCAATTTTTATATTTCTACTCCAATTTTTATATTTCTCCCGCATAATACCAAAATTTTCCCGCAATTTAAAAATTTTGACCTGGCAACCCTGCCCCCCAATCCTAGCTTCCAGGAAAAATCTTTGGCCCCATAAATTTTTCCGGCCCCCCAAATTTAAAAAAATTTGTGTAATATTATATTATTCAAAAAACATGTCTAGTTTGTAAATTTCTTACTATACTAATTTATTTTTGTCCAATAATAAATCATCATTCATTCATATTTTATCATTTCCATGTGTGTTTGTGTATGACATTATATAGGCGCTTAATCACGTTTAAATTGTACATATTTCAATAATAATTATTTTATTTATTATGATTCAATCACATTATTATAATTATAATATAACCAGTTATTTAAAACAGTGGTGAATATTTTAGAATTATGAAAAAAAAATAGTGAGAAAACAACAATTTTGATTAACAAATAAACCTAATCTTTACTATCTTAAATCAATATTTATTTTATGCTATTTCTTAGCATACAGAAGCTACCTTTTCGTGGGATTGGTTTAAAAAAAATTACGGATTCTACAACTGATGAAAACATAATTATTCTTCTAGACTATTGATAGTAATGTTTTCATGCACCCTTCAAAAAGATCCTGAATTAAATAAAATTATAAAATTTATACCCAAAAATGCCCAATTTACATCACCCCAGATTAAAATCGAAGTAATATCTATTATGGCAGATATGGTGCTTGAATATATTTCAGATAAATATAACAAGAGATACCTTTTATTAATCTTAAGGCTGATGAGACAAATGATGCACAAGATTGTGAAAATCTGAACATAATTACGTTATATTTTTTCTGGAGAAGTCTAAGAAATTTAATATGAATTATTAATTTAGAATGTCTTTCTGCTGGAAATCATTACTAATTGCATTTTAAAGCAAATTAATGAGTTAAATTTCAGCGAATATAATAAGTCAGGCATATAATGGGGTAAACGTTGTGTCTGGCCAAAATGAAAGAGTGCAAACCCTACTTCAAAAAAAAATTAATAAAATGTTACTTTAATACATTGTTACAACCACATGTTGCATCTTGTGGTTCAAAATTGGTATAATAATATTGTTAATTTCTATTTATTTTTATTTATACAATACGTTGTATAAATCTTTAGGCGCTTTAACATATCCTGTAGCAGGCCATACTCTTAAGAGACTTTTAGACCAGAGGTGAAGTGGTCATTTAAAAGCATTTCGCATCTATGAGAATTTTGAGGCTATTAGTGAAGTATTATTTTACTTTTCTAATAGAACTCTTAATTCAGAGGTTTCCTCTCATGATTTAATCTAAAACTCTGGTCTTGTATCTCAATGCGTTAATATAAATTACGTTATATTAGCCATTATAATTTATGAGATATAATAACAATAGATCCACTAAATAAGTATCTACCGTCAGAAGGTACTAATCTAGTGGATGCTAAAAATTGTATTGATTCTACTATCAATATATCAAAAAATAAAAGAAGCGATAATTCTTTTGATTTGATTAGAAGCCTGAAAAACTTTTAGCAAAATTTAATTTCACTCCCCAGATATCATCAAGGGTACGTAAGACGCCTATAATTTTTCAAGATTTTTTAGTCGAGACCATATTACGATTTGATTGTGTAAAAGACTCCAATTGGAGTTCTTTAAAAAGAAATTATTATGAAATTATTGATTACATTGTGTTGATCGTTTTTTAGATAGATTTACACAAGATGACTATACTATAATGTTTTAATGCATTGTCCCCCTTTGCCCCTGATTATTATATATCGGATAAAATTTCCCGATTAAAATAATTATTAAACTTAAATATGTAAACGTTACATCATGAAATGAAAATAGTTAAAGAATTATTAGCTGCAGAAGTTAAAGAAACACATAAGTTTGTAAATATCCTAAATATTATGCATAAAAATAATATCATCATGCATTTAAAGAACTGTATAATTTCTACTCAGCAGCCATCATCATTAGGATACCAACGGCTTCTTGTGTGGCCTCTTTCTCTACAATAAAGAGAGTTCTAGAGCACTAGAAAATCAATGAATCAATGTAAGCAAAATTTAATATTGATGGCTTATGAAAAAAGAATAACACAACATTTATCCTTTAATTTATTTATATTTTAAATATAAAAATCGTCGTATTATATTATAGTATTATTTTGTATAGTATTATTTTGTATTCATATTACATTAATAAATTTTTAATAAAAATAGCAAAAAATTTCTATGAATACTTATTTATTTGTTTTATTTAAAAAATATAGTGACCCCTCAAGTAAGCAGCTAGCCCCCCTAGCTGAAAATTCCTGGCTACGGCTATGTACATCCATATCATAAATTTTTATACAAAAATATTTGCATTTAAAAATATTATTATTTGAATAATATTCTGGAATATTATATCAAATACGAATAATAACTATTGAACAAAACAATCTAATCTATTATCATATAAGAAAGAGAAATTTTTTTTTATTTCAGGTCCAAATTTTTTCTTTCACCCGAAACTATGATAAATTATAATTATTATTAATAGTATTTATATATATTGTCAAAACCCTACTTTGTTACAATTATAAATAATCACGATAATTTATAAATTATAAAATTGCAATTTATTCATCATTTCTTCTACGAACTAAAATTAAAATGGCAGCCACCATACTAAATTGGAGAAAAGTGACTAATTTTCAAGGGCCAGCCCTAAGACCTAGACATGGACACAGGGCTGTCGCGATAAAAGAGTTAATGGTAGTGTTTGGAGGTGGCAATGAAGGAATTGTTGATGAATTGCATGTTTTTAACACAGGTTTATTATTATTTATAAATATTTAAAAAATTTTTTTAGCCACAAATCAATGGTTTACACCATCTGTTAAAGGTGATATTCCACCTGGATGTGCAGCTTATGGATTTGTATGTGATGGTACTAGATTATTGATTTTTGGGGGCATGATAGAATATGGACAATATTCAAATGAATTATATGAATTACAAGTAATAATTATTATTTTAAAAAAATCTATTTTTATTTTAGGCAAGTAGATGGGAATGGAAAAGATTAAAACCTAAACCACCTAAACATGGTCCAATCCCCTGTGCTAGATTAGGACATAGTTTTACACTTATTTTAGGCAAAGTTTATTTATTTGGTGGTTTAGCTAATGACAGTGATGATCCCAAGATTAATATTCCAAGGTTTTTTGTAATTTTTGAATCATAACCTAGTTTAAATTAGATATTTGAATGACTTATATATGCTAGACTTAAATCCCAGCTGTATTTCATTGAATTGGGATATTCCTACCACTCATGGAACTCCTCCTTCTCCCAGAGAAAGCCATAGTGCAGTGGCCCACATGGGAAAGGATGGAAAATCACCCCAGATAATTTTTTATGGAGGTATGAATGGTAATAGACTAGGTGATCTATGGATTTTTGATATAAGTACATTTTATATTGAATTTGTAATGATCAAAATATGATGTCTAGATTCTATGCAGTGGATTAAACCACAATTAAATGGCATTCCACCTTTGCCTAGAAGCTTACATTCTGCAAATTTAATAGGCAACAAGTTTTAATTATGTTATAAGCTTTAATTTATGATTATTATATATATATAGAATGTTTATATTTGGAGGATGGGTGCCTTTATTGCAAGAAGATGCAGATTCAATTTCACATGAAAAAGAATGGAAATGTACTAATTCGTTAGCAGTGTTAAACTTAGGTTTTTTTATTTATATTGTATATATATATTAATTTTTTTTATGATAATTATTTTAATAACTATTTTAATCTATAGAGAGCTCTTTATCTAAATCATCATGATATCTTAAATAAATCCAGCAACCTCACCCCAAAGCTTGGCCTAGGTATACAAGGGCAGTATAAATTTTTTTGAAAATAAACCTAGGTCAGACAGATTATTTTTTTGCTTCTATAAACCTTGTCAGGGCTGAATATTTTGAACAACTATTATATAAAATGTTTCATTGTATCATTTCATCTAGTGCAAGGTCTGATCTTTGGTCTGAACCAGATCAATGTTCTTTGACCAGATCATGGTCTAAAAAAATCAATCCAGTTAGTGGTCCTAATTAAAGAAATGGGTCCTGGACTGGTTTTTAAAATTTTTTTTTTTTAAATATTTTTGTTTTTACCTCTTTTAATTCTTGCTTATTGGGACTAAGTAAAATGCTTCTCTGATAGACTTATGGTTTTTTTCATATTGCAAAATGAAAATGAGTTAATTAAAAAATAAAATAAATATTCTAGAAAAAAACATAAAATAAAATACACAAAAAAAATTAGTTAAAAAAATAAGATTAATTAAATAATAAAACAAAATTACGACCAGTCTGGACAATCCAGACTGTGTACCTCAAAAAAATATTAGTATGGTCCTCGTCTAAGACCGATAGGACTGGGCCATAGACTTTTACTATTTACCAGAGTTGTTAAAAGATACTTTTTAAATGGATCTAGATACAGATACATAGTCTCAAAAGTTATCTAGATACAGATACAATTTTTAAATGTATCTATATACAGATACATTTTTTATTATGCTCTTATAGGTTTGCATAAACCTAAATTAATATTATATTGTGAAAAGGTCATGGTAAAGCAATAGAACTTGTTGTTGCTTCCTCTTCTTCATCGATATAGATCTAAATAAATATATAAACTTAAAAATTTAGTTATAAAATAAAATTTACCATTTCCATATTGTAATATTAAAATTTATATGGTTTATTGATAAACTCGGACATAATATTTAAATTAATGAATATTTATATATATTTTTTATATATAAGTTTTAATATTTTATGTATATATAATTCTTTATTATAGTATTAATAAATATTAATATATATATATATTTATTTATTTCATAAGCTCATATGAAATAAAATAAATTTTACAGTCAAATATTTTTATTTATAATAAAAAAAAGGGGTATATAAAATGTATCTTAAAAAGTATCTAAAACAGATACAGATACCTCTAAAAAAATATATAGATACAGATATCTTTCTAAAAAATATATCTAGATACAGATACTACATATTTATATTAACAACTCTGCTATTTACATCTCATATTTCCTTTTCAAAGCCATTTATATTTCCTTAGAAAATACTTAATTATTTAATTTAAAAAAGTTAAATAGTTTTGGTTGTGAACACTTATTTGAAGACAAAAATTATCTAGGATGAATACCAATCAAATTTCAGCCCAAAATTAATTCCAATACTTTATTTCAATATGAGTCCAAAAAAATAATTTTAAATTTACAAGGATTTAAACTAAAAAAATGAATTATCATTACAATTTGATCCCTTTTTATATGGGAGCTCCTGTAAAAAAATAATATAAAAAATAGCTTAAGATAACATTATTATAAAAAATCATTCTAAAACTAAAAATAAACCTATATAAATTAAAAATAGCTTAAAAATAAAATACAGGATGAACAAAAATCGAATACATATATTTAATTAGAAAAATATAAATCATGACTGATCCTGATTACATTTAAAACTCGAATCCTCACTAACTGTGACATTTACCCTTTTTCCCCAGTCCGTTCTCAGCCCTGACCTGAATTCTCTCTTTCTCACAACCATATAGTCATTCCATATCATCCCTTGCCCAATGCCCTTCATTTCGGCACTTGACACGGTTTTACATTCAATATCCATTTCTCCTTTCGCTCCTACCTCCGCCATACTTTTCACATTGATAGCATTCGAACTTTCTCCCTACGGAAAGCTTACTATTGTATCTATTTTTTTAAATTTTTTGTTAAATGACACAATTTTAATTTGTCATTATCCATTCTACTATACCAGATAAATAAAATAGTTATTAATTTAAGAGACAAATTATTGTAATTTTTATTCAATGATATACAGCATTGCAAAATAAAATGCATTTAGTCAAAAATAAATAGTAAGTTCTCTTTTTCCATGGTATTAATTAAATAATAATCTTCAAGATTAAAAATAATTTTAAAGTTATTTTATATTGAATTAGCTGAAAAATTAACAATTAAATTCCAAATTGATATCTTTCTTTCTTAAGTCCAACTATGAATTTTTTTTGTAAAACCTAGGCAGTAAAAAAAATTTTAAACAATAGGGCTGAATGTACAAATATTTAAAAGAAATTATAGCAGCAAGGCCTGGAAATGTAAAACTTAGGTTGGGTTACAAACCCAAGCCATGCTTTGCATTGATACCCCCACAGGCCTCTGATAATTATGTTCTATAATATATTATTATTTTATATAATTAGTTAATGATTTAAATTTCTACCGAAATTAAGAGACATTAACATGGGAACCATTAACATTGGATTTGTATGAAGATAATTTACCAAGACCTAGAGCTGGGCATAGTGCTGTTACAATTAATAAAAGACTTTATATATGGAGTGGAAGGGATGGTTATAGAAAGGCTTGGAATAATCAAGTTAAAAATCAGATTTTTTATAAATTTAGAAATGAAATGATTGATTTTTCTATTTAAAACAAAAATATCAATCAGTTTTTCTATATCTTTAATCAGGCTATCACACTCATATTAATTTATATCCTGTTATTTCAAAACAATTTGAATCATTTTTAGGAAATTTTTTGAGGTATTAATCTTAAGCCACAATTTTTATTTGACTTAGCCTTATCTAAACCAAAGCTTGCTTTTTACAAATTAACCAGTATTAATATAAATATAGTTATATATTAAGTCCTCAGTTTAAAATTAGGTCCAGTTAAATTCAAAACAACTTATTCTACTTTTAAGATATGAAGTTTATTTAGAAAATTTGAGATTAAAATACAAAATAAATTAATTAAGATTTTGAACTTATTTATTCATGAAGATTATGCTTTAAAAAAAGGTATGCTGCAAAGATTTGTGGTTTTTGGAAAGTGAGAAACCAATGGCTCCATCAAAAATTCAATTGGTGAAGGCAAATAATACAAGCTTGGAAATTAGTTGGACCCCTGTACCAACAGGTTAGTAAGGCTATATAATTCTTATTAAAGGCTGACAAAAGATTTTTGGGCCAAACAATATAAATTATGGAACTTTTATGAACTGGGCTGTGCCAAAGTTTTAAAAATGTTTGTAAAGTTAATAATTAGGCAAATTTAAGTAGTTTTCCTTCATAAAAAAAATATATATAGGCTGGGCATTTTGTACATAATATATTTTATGGGCCAGGTAAAAATAATTACATACTAGACTAAAAAACCCCAATGGAAAATTTCCACAGGCTTTAGGCATTGCTGACCTCTTTTTTAATTGTTATCTGAATTATGGAAGAACCCAAATTTATCAGTTTATAATAATTATGTTAAGTTTTTACCAGTTTTAATTTGTATTTAATGGTTTTTTAAATAAAGGTGTATTAATATATTAACTTGTTATAGTTTAGACTTTACAAAAAAATTTAAAATTTAATATCTATAAACAAAATATCTAGCGGAATATTATGTTATACAAATTCAAAAATACGAACCTCAAATCCTTCCCACATCTCTTGAAAACGCGCAATCTATTAACAAGAAAGGTGGTAGGCTTGGATTAATGGTACCTACCTCTTTTTCTAACCTTGCCACAAATATGGGAAACAACATTAGCTCTTCCATCATAAATTTTACGAATTTTCAAGGTTTCATACATCATTTATACTTGTTATTTTTTTTGATACGGAGTATTTTATTTATTACTGGGCTTAATGCTATCTTTCTTTTCTTTCTAATTTAAATTATATTATAATTTAACGGTTGAAAATTATTCAGGCATAATCAATACCTCAAACCAAAACATCACTAATCTTCTGCCACAATCACTCAATAGCAACTCCATGTTATATCGGTCCTCTTTGCCACTTCAAACCTCTCTTCCTTCAATACTAACCGGGGGTGGTAGCAAAGGAATGATGCTTTACTCCAATTCTAATAATATAATTCTTAATAATAACTCTCTGAATAGTTTTGTTAGCACTGCTGTGAATAAAATTCAAATGCCCCAAAAGCATGTGAAACTTTCCTTGTCCAATGCCCTTCCTAAGTTACCACACAGCATAGGCATAGGAAGTGCCGCCTCTACCACTGGTATTGTTAATTTCGGGACCAATAACAAGGTTAAAAATAACGGCATCTTGGTTAATTCCATGACAAATCGACCAGAGATTTGGATGACCTTTTTAAAATGAATGAAACTTGGCATAAAAGTTAAATAGATTGTATACTTTACACGAATTCAAATTTTGCCCTAGCTCAAATATATCCAGAGTTATGGGCCTTCAAATTTCGATGAGAGTCTTTTCCTCTTAACAGATCTTAAAATACTCAAAATATTTTTTGGTATAAAGTAACAAATTTTATATCATTTGTAGCCCTTAAAATTCTCTAAGAATATGCAAAAATTATTTAAAAAATATCTTTAGTGTCGTTATATATCAGGTAAAACTAAAAAATTATTTTGAATAGTGTTCCATCATGAAATGTGTTTATTACCAATATATTTATATATTTAAGTAAAAATATTAATGGAGAAAATAAGAATTTAGGTTTTTTTTAGTTTATAATTTTAGGAATAGATTAATTATAAAGGGCGTTTGAAACGATGAAACTCATCAAATATGTTTATTACTAATGTATATATATATATTTAAATAAAAAATATAAGGCGCTATCTATAAAAAAATATGTATTTTTATAATATTTCTAGTGCATTTAATAATTTTATAAATATTAATGGTTCTTATTTATAAAATATGTTATAATTTACTTTAAAAATATCGCCTTTTATATTATTTGATTTATTTATTCCTAAAATTATAAAAACTAAATTTAAATTCTTATTTTATCCATTTATATTTTTTACATAAATTTGAAATATTTTGGTAGTAAACCTATTTGATGAGTTTCATCGTGTCAAACGCTCTTTATAATTGACTTTTCTATACCTAAAACTATAAAAACTAAATAAAATTTTAATTCTTGTTTTGTCCAATCATATTTTTACTTAAATATATAAAGATATTGGTAATAAATACATTTCATAAGTGTTATCATTTTAAATGGAGCACTTTTCAAAATAATATTTTTTTGTTTTGCCGAAAATTCAACGACACTGAAGATATTTTTAAAATAATTTTTGCATTTTCTAAAGGAGAATTTTAAGGGCTACAAAATGATATAAAATTTTTACTTTAGACAAAAAATATTTAGAGTATTTTACAGGGTAAGATATTATAATAAAAACAAAAAGTTAAAAGAATGAAACAGTATGTGTCTTTATTTTTACATAATACTTAAAAAATAAATGACGATTCATTAATATATAACAAAACAAACACTACAAAAATACATATGGTAAAATTTTAATGTAATTTTTTTGCATTTACAATTTTTATATTACTTAAATTTTTTTATATAAAATACAGTTTAATATTTTTATCAAATGTTTAATATATGACAAATTTTATATAGTAATACAAATTCATTTACATCAAATCCTGATCCTGTTTATTCTAATTCATAAATGTTTAATATACGACAAATTTTATATACTAACACGAATAATACAAATTCATTTACATCAAATCCTGATCCTATTTATTCTAATTCAATACCTAATATATCTGATACATATTCAATTCTCCCTTATTGTATAAAAATATTGAATATAGCCAGAGAAAAAATATTTTTCTTAGACGAGACAGGCATAAATTTACATGTTGTACCTGTTTACTCTCGGGCACCATACAATGTTATACCAACTGTTAAAGTCCCACCATCTAATGGTAAAAATTTAAGTATATTATGTACTATGGGAATCGAAGGTGTTATACTTTATCGCATCATCGAGGGAGCTTATAATAGTCTACTATTTCGAAAATATATGATAGAACTAATTAATATCATACCAAGGGATGCAGTTATTGTTATAGACAATGCATCCATCCATAAAAGTCACCTCATTGATAGTTTTAAAGTGCGAGTAGAATTTTGCTCCCCTATTCGCCTCAACTTAATCCAATAGAGATTTTCTTTGGCGTATTATAAAACAAATATAGGTCAATGAATCCCCAACCAAATACAAGAAACGAAATCGTTCATAATGTAACATCAATTCTTAATGAATTTACTATTCCTTATTACTTTTCAAGTTATTATAATAAAATGCATCAATATTTGGAGAATGGTTATCGAGGACAACCATTGAATTAAGGTAAATTTATAAAAATATAATTTATATTTAAATATATTTTAAAGGAATATAGAAAATCGGAATACATAAAGAAAAAACGAAAATTAAAATATCCAATTTTTTATATTTTAATGCATTTTTTAAATCTGTTTTGTCATACATTATATATTTGATCGTCATTTATTTTTTGAGTATTATATAAAAATAAAAAAACATATGGTTAAATCTTTTTAATTTTTTGCTTTTATTATATTAATTTACCCTGTAAGATTCGTTAAAAGAGGAAAAGGCACTCATCGTACTTTAAAGACCCACACTCGGGATACATTTGAGCTAGGACATTAAAATTTTGAGTTGTATAAAATATACAATCTATTTAGCCTTCATGCCAAGCTTCATTCATTTAAAAATGTTCGTCCGAAAATCACCTTATTTTGGTCGATTTGTCATGTTACCCTTTGCAAAAATATCTTTTTTAAAAAATTTGTTCTATTTAAACAGCATAATAGGTAATAAATGATAGGAACTTTTTAACAAAATGCTCAAATTTGTAAATCCCGTTCTTGTGGAATCTGGTATAGGATCATACGAGCCTGCCCGAAGTGGGTTTGGACCTTAAAAATGGGCCTAGAAAATTAAATATAACTTGGGCATAGGAAATAAAAATAAAATTAATATTCTCATCTTTATTAAATAAATTGATAATTAGAAATTCTATAAGATTAGGAAAAAGCTTATATTTAACTTTAGATAGCAGTGTGAATAATTTAAAATAATTAGGACTGTGCCAATATTAAATATCAGATCCGGGCCAAAATTTAATTATTTTTGCTTATTTTATGATTGTATATATAATTATATAATTTTTTTTATTTTATACAAAATTTCATAGTAATATATGGATAAAAAGAACCAAAATGCAATTTATTTGTAATTTTTTTAAAAATAAATTGAATTCTTTTAAAAGGTAGTATAACTAAAAACTTGGTATTATTTTTTGTAATAATATCTGCAACAAGTAAAGAGTTTAAACATATCTAACGAGTCACATTCGGTTAATGTTGTTATACGGGTTGATTTCGCGATTTTTGAAAACGGCTAACTCAAGTAGCAAATATAAAATTACTCAAGTTTGAAGATTTTTCTCATAGGATGACAGAAAGGTTTGAGTATTTCTTGGCGAAATTCAGGGCTTAGATAATATTATTTTGGCTTCTAATTTAGCCCTTCTAAAAAATCGGCTAAATCATGCTGTTTGGCAACGATATATTTAGCTAATTGCCAAATTTTAAATGAGATGATTTACTTTTTGAAAATCAAAACACTTAATCTTTCGTGAAAATTACTTAGGCCTTTTTTATTGGAAAATATTAATTTTTAATAACGGTTTAAAGATAGATGATAAATAATAATAAATATCTTATCTATTATCATATCGGTTTTACAGTAATATCGGAAAGAATCGATGAAAAATTTATGGATCGGCACAGCCCTAAAAATAAATTTAAAATGTTTTATGTCTCGCTATTTTCATATTGAATACATGAATGTATCATTTCCACATTCGCATTATTTATAAAAATAGTTATTTGGATCGATATTTTGATCAATAACTTTAATTTTTATTTAGTTTTTATTCATTAAAAAGTACATATTACAACATTAAAGTCAGCTAGAGTCAATGTCATAAGCTGTAGCACCTACTTGCAATCACTAATACTATTAGTATTGAACTCGAATTATTTTATAGGATGAAATAATATTTCACTGTCCAACATTTTGGATCATGTGAGTCATTATATTTATTATAAAAATAGTAATGTTTGGATAATTCCAATTTGTTGATTGTATTTGTTTAGAAAATATTTTATATTTATTATATCCATAAATTGCCCAGAGTTACATTATGCGATACATTTTATAGCGATAGCTAGTGACCATGATGCTTCACTTTTGGTTTTTGAACATCTAATATATATAATCTCCATAATCAAAACATGATCGTTTTCATATATTCCTAATATATTTAAAATTTAAGGAGACTATATAGTGTAATGTTATTTTTTTGTTCTCTACGAGAGTCGAACCACAAACGTCCCGTTTCAAAGGCGTATGTTTTAAGCATGCACCAACTTGAATATAATTAAATTTAAAATATTAATTATATATATATTAATTATTAGCTGATATTTTTAAAATTTTGGGGTAATTATTTAGTTTGTATGGTACTAAATATATTTTATTAATAAATTTTATATAAATATTAAAATTTAGGAGAAAAAGAGGTAAAATTGTTGCAATGTATACCGTGAGCA
Source organism: Gordionus sp. m RMFG-2023 (assembly GCF_954871325.1). Classification (NCBI taxonomy): domain Eukaryota; kingdom Metazoa; phylum Nematomorpha; class Gordioida; order Chordodea; family Parachordodidae; genus Gordionus; species Gordionus sp. m RMFG-2023. The sequence goes on from NC_088776.1 coordinate 42,254,170, forward strand.
TTTATTAGAAATATCAAAATTTAAATTTGTGATGGAAATCATATTGGATAAAATTTAAAATAGAGAAGCTTTAAGATTTTTGAATTTTAAATATAGGTTATACATTGGCCTGAAAATTTTTTTTTTGCATACATAGTCAGGCCTGATCAAAAAACCAAGTCCCATGCAACTTTTATAAAATTTTGCCATTTATTTTTATAATTTAAAAAAATGTCTTAAATTTAATTTTATATTTAGAATAAAATTTAGATTTGTGATAGAAATCATATTGGGTAAAATATAAAATAGAAATGCTTGAAAACTTTTTTATTTTAAATATGGGCTAGACATTGGTCTGAAAGTTTTTTTTTGCAGAAATCGCCAGGCCTGATTAAAAAATCAAGCCCATACAACTTTCATATTCTGATTTTATTTAAATGAATTATGACTTTTAAATATTTTATTTCAGTTCTCAACTAACAATTATGGTCTTTGGCGGGCTTGAGAAAATTTTCCCAACAATATTGTTTTCAGATATTTACCTATCTCCAGGCTTGGGAAAAAATTACAAAATTATTATGGGGTGGCCAGGTTTGAGAAAAAAAATTTCAGGCTAATATTCAATATGATTTCTATCACAAATTTAAATTTTATTCTAAATATAAAATTAAATTTAGGACATTATTATTAAATTACAATAGAAATAAATGGAATATTAAATTAAATTTAAGACATTGTTATTAGATTATAATAGAAATGAATGTCAAAATTTTATGCAAGTTTCATGGGACTTGATTTTTTGATTAGGCCTGGCTATGTCTGCAAAAAAAAATTTCAGGCCAATGTCTACCACATATTTAAAATTAAAAAATTTCCAAGCATCTCTATTTTAAATTTTATTCAATATGATTTCTATCACAAATTTAAATTTTATTCTAAATATAAAATTAAATTTAAGACATTATTATTAAATTGCAATAGAAATAAATGGCAAAATTTTGGCAAAGTTGCATGGGACGTGGTTTTTTGATCAGGCCTATCTGTGTCTGCAAAACAAAATTTTGAGACCAATGTCTAGCCCATATTTAAAATTCAAAAATTTTGAAGCATCTCTATTTTTAATTTTAACCAATATGATTTCTATCACAGATTTAAATTTTGATATTTCTAATACCCTTAATGCTTACAGGTTACATTGCAACAATTTTATCTCTTTTTCTCCTAAATTTTAATATAAAGCATATTTAGTACCATATACACAAACTAACTAATTACCCTTCAACCCCGTCATTCTTGACGGGTTATTAGCTAGTATTAATATAATAGATATCGTACGAATATTTTCTTATAGTCGTGAATAGTGTTTTAGATAATAAAATTTTATATTGTTTCTCTGGGGAGGAAGTAACCATGGAATTTAATATCATTCAACTCTTTGAAACAATCAAGATATATATATGTATAGTATTTCTGTTGATTAATTCATTAATCTCTCCAATTGCACTCATATTGTATATTTCGATTTTTTAAAGACCTATTCAACTTTTTTGGTTTTAGGGTCATTCCATGTCAAATCAAACACCTCATATGCTCACTTCTTTCAATTTTGATAAAAATTTTTAGGCACCTCATATGTACCGATATCACTTTTTGGAGGCCAATCCGATATTAAATTGATATCGGCCGATTACCGATCCGATATTATATCTAATTTTGTATTCTGTAAAGATACCAATGTTTTTAATTTGTAATATACTTTTTATTAGTATAACATCTATAATTTAATTATACCATAACTTATGTCATTTTAATATATTATAATGATCAGTTATAGTTTATATTCAATTATATTGCAATTCTGAAAATATATAAAAAATTTTATTGTTAAATCACTTTTATATAATAAGTAACACTAACAACATCTATATACATAATAAGTAATAAACAAATATATTATGAAATTTGAATAAATATTTAAAATAATATTTAACATTAATATATCGAAGATTTCCTTTTAGAAATACCGAAATTTCCAATTTATCAGAAATCAGTCTGCGGCGATATCAATATCACCAGCTTCACTAAAAACAGATTCTGAAGAGATTATCGCACAAAACAGAATGTGCAAAAAAATAACAATATAACAGAATTAGTGTTGCGTAATCGGCTAATTTTAGCCGACTAAAAACGGCTTAGCCGAGATTTTAGGTGGAAAAATCGGCTAAGCCTAATTAGGTATAGCCTAAAAATCGGCTAAGCCTAATTAGGCTAAGCCTAAAAATCGGCTAAACCTAATTAGGCTAAGCCTAAAAATCGGCTAAACCTAATTAGGCTAAGCCTAAAAATCGGCTAAACCTAATTAGGCTAAGCCTAAAAATCGGCTAAGCCTAAAAATTGGCTAAGCCTAAAAATCGGCTAAGCCTAAAAATTGGCTAAGCCTAAAAATGGGCTAAGCCTAAAAATTGGCTAAAATAAATTATTCAAAATTCTGCATCGATGCTTAGCATTAATTATTATTTATTTATTTTAGTAAAATAATTTATTTTATTTATATTTAATGTAAATATTTTATTATTATCACAAATAAACATGATAGGATTTAATATTTTTTATTTATATTATTATATTTTGAAATGAAAATAAATTTATTTATTTGATGTTTTTTTAATAAAAAAAAATAATATGCTGCTATATTGTAAAAATGTAATATTCTTTAAATATAATTTATTAGTGATTTTCACAATCTTCTTTGTAAATACATCTTTTATTGAGGAATTATATTGTAAATTTTATTAGATAAATACACAATCTTTTAGGTGAAATTTATCATTTTTTTAAAATTATCTATTTATTATTAAATGAGGTGGATTTTATGAAACTTTTTTGATGTTATTTTATATGATCTTTTTAAGGATAATATTTTAATGTGACAATTGTCATAATCGTTCTTTTATAAGTTTTTTGAATTTTTTTGAAGAAAGTATGTTAAAATAAGTATTAATAACATGTGTAAATACAAATTTAGTGAAGATGTACCAATGAAAAGTGACAATTGTCATAATGGTTAATTTTAAAGTTTTTTGAATTTTTTTGACGAAAATTTGTTAAAATAATTATTAATAACATGTGTAAATATAAATTTAGTGAAGATGTACCATAGAAAAGTGACAATTGTCATAATCGTTATTTTTAAAGTTTTTCGAATTTTTTTGACGAAAATATGTTAAAACAAGAATTAATAACATGTGTAAATATAAATTTAGTGAAGATGTACCAATGAAAAGTGACAATTGTCATAATAGTTAATTTTAAAGTTTTTTGAATTTTTTTGACGAAAATTTGTTAAAATAAGTATTAATAACATGTGTAAATATAAATTTAGTGAAGATGTACCATAGAAAAGTGACAATTGTCATAATCGTTATTTTTAAAGTTTTTCGAATTTTTTTGACGAAAATATGTTAAAATAAGAATTAATAACATGTGTAAATATAAATTTAGTGAAGATGTACCAATGAAAAGTGACAATTGTCATAATGGTTAATTTTAAAGTTTTTTGAATTTTTTTGACGAAAATTTGTTAAAATAAGTATTAATAACATGTGTAAATATAAATTTAGTGAAGATGTACCATAGAAAAGTGACAATTGTCATAATCGTTATTTTTAAAGTTTTTCGAATTTTTTTGACGAAAATATGTTAAAATAAGAATTAATAACATGTGTAAATATAAATTTAGTGAAGATGTACCAATGAAAAGTGACAATTGTCATAATGGTTAATTTTAAAGTTTTTTGAATTTTTTTGACGAAAATTTGTTAAAATAAGTATTAATAACATGTGTAAATATAAATTTAGTGAAGATGTACCATAGAAAAGTGACAATTGTCATAATCGTTATTTTTAAAGTTTTTCGAATTTTTTTGACGAAAATATGTTAAAATAAGAATTAATAACATGTGTAAACATAAATTTAGTGAAGATGTACTATAGAAAAGTGACAATTGTCATAATCGTTATCTTTAAAGTTTTTTGAATTTTTTTGACGAAAATATGTTAAAATAAGTATTAATAACATGTGATAATATAAATTTAGTGAAAATGTACCAATGAAAAGTGACATTTGTCATAATTGTTATTTTTAAAGTTTTTTGAATTTTATTGACAAAGATATTTTAAAATAAGTATTGATAACATGTTTAAATAAAAATTTAGTGAAGATGTACTCTAGATAAGCGACAATTGTCATAATTGTTATTTTTAAAGTTTTTTGATTTTTTTTGACGAAAATAGTTAACTTGCATCGATATTGATTTTAAAATAGAAAAAAAAGTTTACCCAAATTTTAAACAAGATTGTCTGATGAAAATTGGTAAAAAAAATAATAATTTCTAAATTAGGATTAGATATTATGATATAAATTTTGCATATTAATTTCTGACCCGATGAACAAATGTAATAAAATGCCAATTTGCTCCTGTTTTTGGGGAAGAATCTATTATTACCATATGTGTTTCTATCGCATATACTCAGGCAATTTTAATTTTACAATCTATATTTTTACCCATTTACATCAAAGAAATTTTAAAAATAACGATTATGACAATTGTCACTTTTCTATAGTACATCTTCACTAAATTTTTATTTACACATGTTATTATTTCGTCAACAAAAATCAAAAAATTTAAAAAATAATGATTATGAAAATTGTCGCTTATCTAGAGTACATCTTCACTAAATTTATATTTACACATGTTATTAATTTAATACTTATTTTAACATATTTTCGTCAAAAAAATTCAAAAAACTTTAAAAATAACGATTATGACAATTGTCACTTTTCATTGTCTTCACTAAATTTATATTTACACATGTTATTAATACTTATTTTAACATATTTTCGTCAAAAAACTTTAAAAATAACCATTATGACAATGTCAATTTTCTATGGTACATCTTCACTAAATTTTATTTAAACATGTTATCAATACTTATTTTAACATATTTTCTTCAAAAAAATTCAAAAAACTTATAAAATAACGATTATGACAATTGTCACTTTTCTATGGTACATCTTCACTAAATTTATATTTACACATGTTATTAATACTTATTTTAACAAATTTTCTTCAAAAAAATTCCAAAAACTTATAAAATAACGATTATGATAATTGTCACTTTTCTATGGTACATCTTCACTAAATTTTTATTTAAACATGTTTTTACTACTTATTTTAACCTATTTTCTTTAAAAAAATTCAAAAAACGTATAAAATAACGATTATGACAATTGTCACTTTTCTATGGTACATCTTCACTAAATTTTTATTTAAACATGTTTTTAATACTTATTTTAACATATTTTCTTCAAAAAAATTCAAAAAACGTATAAAATAACGATTATGACAATTGTCACTTTTCTATGGTACATCTTCACTAAATTTTATTTAAACATGTTTTTAATACTTATTTTAACATATTTTCTTCAAAAAACTTTAAAAATAACTATTATGACAATTGTCAATTTTCTATGGTACATCTTCACTAAATTTTTATTTAAACATGTTATTAATACTTATTTTAACATATTTTCGTCAAAAAAAATCAAAAAACTTTAAAAATAGCGATTATGACAATTGTCACTTTTCTTTGGTACATCTTCACTAAATTTATATTTACACATGTTATTAATACTTTTTTTAACAAATTTTCTTCAAAAAAATTCCAAAAACTTTTAAAATAACGATTATGATAATTGTCACTTTTCTATGGTACATCTTCACTAAATTTTTATTTAAACATGTTTTTACTACTTATTTTAACCTATTTTCTTCAAAAAAATTCAAAAAACGTATAAAATAACGATTATGACAATTGTCACTTTTCTATGGTACATCTTCACTAAATTTTTATTTAAACATGTTTTTAATACTTATTTTAACATATTTTCTTCAAAAAAATTCAAAAAACATATAAAATAACGATTATGACAATTGTCACTTTTCTATGGTACATCTTCACTAAATTTATATTTACACATGTTATTAATACTTATTTTAACAAATTTTCTTCAAAAAAATTCCAAAATCTTATAAAATAACGATTATGATAATTGTCACTTTTCTATGGTACATCTTCACTAAATTTTTATTTAAACATGTTTTTACTACTTATTTTAACCTATTTTCTTCAAAAAACTTTAAAAATAACCATTATGACAATGTCAATTTTCTATGGTACATCTTCACTAAATTTTTATTTAAACATGTTTTTAATACTTATTTTAACATATTTTCTTCAAAAAAATTCAAAAAACATATAAAATAACGATTATGACAATTGTCACTTTTCTATGGTATCTTCACTAAATTTATATTTACACATGTTATTAATACTTATTTTAACAAATTTTCTTCAAAAAAATTCCAAAATCTTATAAAATAACGATTATGATAATTGTCACTTTTCTATGGTACATCTTCACTAAATTTTTATTTAAACATGTTTTTACTACTTATTTTAACCTATTTTCTTCAAAAAAATTCAAAAAACGTATAAAATAACGATTATGACAATTGTCACTTTTCTATGGTACATCTTCACTAAATTTTTATTTAAACATGTTTTTAATACTTATTTTAACATATTTTCTTCAAAAAAATTCAAAAAACGTATAAAATAACGATTATGACAATTGTCACTTTTCTATGGTACATCTTCACTAAATTTTTATTTAAACATGTTTTTAATACTTATTTTAACATATTTTCTTCAAAAAAATTCAAAAAACTTTAAAAATAACTATTATGACAATTGTCAATTTTCTATGGTACATCTTCACTAAATTTTTATTTAAACATGTTATTAATACTTATTTTAACATATTGTCGTCAAAAAAAATCAAAAAACTTTAAAAATAGCGATTATGACAATTGTCACTTTTCTTTGGTACATCTTCACTAAATTTATATTTACACATGTTATTAATACTTTTTTTAACCTATTTTCTTCAAAAAAATTCAAAAAACTTATAAAATAACGATTATGACAATTGTCACATTAAAATATTATCCTTAAAAAGATCATATAAAATCATCAAAAAAGTTTCATAAAATCCACCTCATTTAATAAAAAATAGATAATTTTAAATGATAAAAAAATTATAAAAGATTTCACCTAAAAGATTGTTTATTTATCTAATAAAATTTACAATATAATTCCTCAATAAAAGATGTATTTATAAAGAAGATTGTAAAAATCACTAATAAATTATATTAAAAAGAATATTACAATTTTACAATATAGCAGCATATTATTTTTTTTATTAAAATAACATCAAATAAATAAATTTATTTTCATTTCAAAATATAATAATATAAATAAAAATTATTAAATCATATCATGTTTATTTGTTGATAATAATAAAATATTTACATTAAATATAAATAAAATAAATTATTTTACTAAAATAAATAAATAATAATTAATACTAAGCATCGATGCAGAATTTTGACTAATTTAATTTTAGCAGATATATATAGGCTTAGCCAATTTTTAGGCTTAACCTAATTAGGCTTAGCCGATTTTTAGTTTTAGCCGATTTTTAGGCTTACTTAATTAGGCTTAGCCGATTATTAGGCTTAGCCTAATAGGCTTAGCCGATTTTTAGGCTTAGCCTTATTAGGCTTAGGCGTAGTTTTTAGCCGATTACGCAACACTAAACAGAATGTTTATCAATTAATTATTAAAAAAATATGGATTTCGATTTTATTTATAGGGTAAATTATTTTTAAAAATACAAACAATTAAAATAAAATAACAATATGTTTTTTTTTATTTTTGCACAACCCTCAAAAAATAAATGACAATCAAATATATAATATATAACAAAACAGATTTAAAAAATACATTAAAAATTGGATATTTTAATTTTCGTTTTTTCTTTATATATATATTCTCCTTTTTCTAAATTCCTTTAAAATATATTTCAATATAAATTATATTTTTATAAATTTACCTTAATTCATTGGTTGTCCTCGATAACCAATCTCCAAAAATTGATGCATTTTATTATAATAATTTGAAAAATCAAAAGGAATAGTAAATTCATTAAGAATTGATGTTACATTATAGGGTAAATTATTTTAAAAAAAACAAACAATTAAAATAAAATAACAATATGTTTTTTTATTTTTGCACAACCCTCAAAAAATAAATGACAATCAAATATATAATATATAACAAAACAGATTTAAAAAATACATACGGTAATTTTTTTGCATTTACAATTTTTATATAATTTAATTTTTTTATAAAATACATACGGTAATTTTTTTCCATTTACAATTTTTATATAACTTAATTTTTTTTATAAAATATGTTTAATATTTTTTTCAAATGTTTAATATACGACAAATTTTATCTAGTAATACAAATTCATTTACATTAAATCCTGATCCTGTTTTATCTAATTCAAATTCAATACCTAATATTACAAATAATTTCCATATGATCAATTCTTCCTCTGTAAGTCGTGATTCTATTACTGATCCAATATCGGCTATTCCAAGAAGAAAATATACTAACTGGAATAAGGAAAAAATTGATATAGTAAAAAAATTATTATCGGTACCCGAGAGAGAGCGAATGAAAATGACAGATATCGCTAAATATATAGATATGTCGTTATCGTCTGTTAATAAATTAAGGCGAGAAACGTTTCCCGAAATCATCGGAGATCCTTTGAAAGAATATGTAATTGGAAAGAGAGGCAGAAAAAATAAAGACACCTTCGATGTAGAAAGAAAAATAATCGATCTTTTAATGGCGAACAATACATTCACTATTAAAGATATAATAGAAAATTTACCTCCGGGATTTCCAAAAAACGAAGGAACTATACGGAAATATATTAAAAAAATAGGATGGTCAAAAAAACGTGCAGGAAAAGAGCCAGATAGGAGAAACACATTCGGCACAATCAATATACGCCAAATTTATTGTATAAAAGTACTAAATATAGCCAAAGAAAAATTATTCTTCTTAGACGAGACAGGCATAAATTTGCACGTTGTACCTGTTTATGCCTGGGCCCCATATAATGTTACGCCAAGTGTTAAAGTCCCGCCATCTAAGGGTAAGAATATAAGTATATTATGCACTATGGGAATCGATGGTGTGATACTTTATCGCATCATTGAATGACCTTATAATAGCCTTTTATTTAGAGATTATATGAATGCACTAATTAATATTCTACCGAGTGATGCAGTTATTGTTATGGACAATGCATCCATCCATAAAAGCCACCTCATTGATTGTTTTAGAGCGCGAATAGAATATTTGCCACCCTATTCGCCGCAACTAAACCCGATAGAAAATTTTTTTGGAGTGTTAAAAAACAAATATAGGTCGATCAATCCCCGACCAAATACTCGAAACGAAATAATTAATAATGTAACATCAATTCTTAATGAATTTACTATTCCTTTTGATTTTTCAAATTATTATAAAAAAATGCATCAATTTTTGGAGATTGGTTATCGAGGACAACCAATGAATTAAGGTAAATTTATAAAAATATAATTTATATTGAAATATATTTTAAAGGAATTTAGAAAAAGGAGAATATATATATAAAGAAAAAACGAAAATTAAAATATCCAATTTTTAATGTATTTTTTAAATCTGTTTTGTTATATATTATATATTTGATTGTCATTTATTTTTTGAGGGTTGTGCAAAAATAAAAAAACATATTGTTATTTTATTTTAATTGTTTGTTTTTTTTAAAATAATTTACCCTATATTATAATAAATGATTTTCGGGTTAGGGTACCTATTCAGGGGCAATTATTTTTGTTATTTTGTAATGTTTTTTTTTGTTATTTTTTTATGCGATTTTTTGTTATTTTTTTATGCGATTTTTTGTTATTTTTTTATGCGATTTTTTTTATGTAATTTTTTTATGAAAACTATTGTTTTTATGTTATTTTTTTATGATTGGTTCATTTTCTTATTTGTTAATTTTTTATTTAAGATATTTTTAAATTAATATATCTTTTTTTATTTAAGATATTTTAAAATAATTTTTTCTAAAATTTAAAATTCGTACAATTATTTAAAGGAAGTGATGGGGGCAAATAAGGGGGAAGGCTAGGGGTAAGGGGTAAAATTATTAGATTATGTACAATGCGGGTAGGTTTGGGGTTAAATTTTTGATAGATGAAACTTCGCTATTTAAAATTTATTTGGTTGATTCTTTCTATACAAACTTAATATGATTTCTTCTAAACAAACTTAATACGATTCCTTCTATACAAACTTAATATGATTCCCTCTATACAAACTTAATATGATTACTTCTATACAAACTTAATATGATTCCTTCTATATATAATATGATTCCTTCTATACAAACTTAATATGATTCCTTCTATACAAACTTAATATGAATAATTTTTTCTAAAATTTGTATAAAGAATTTAATTTTTTTTAGTGATAACACTATAATTAAAGGAAGATTCCAAAAATAAATAAAATTTAAGCATAACAATCGAAATATACAATCATTAATAAAATGAATAAAAACATCAAAACGATTTAATAATCTATATTTTCGAAAATATCTATATTCAAGAAGATATTCATGAATATTATCCCGATCCCCATGTCTTTTATAATTTGCCTTTAGATCCCGCCACAGCCTCTCGACTTTTTGAGTGTGGATCGATCTGTCATTTGGATCAACAAAATTTTGCTAATGGTTGATCCGATAGTGGAAATAGTTTGAAATTTCTAGCCGATTATATCTAAGATAAATATATTTACATTTATCACCACTTTTGATTTTTTGAAAAAATAAATTCACATACCCTAACCACGAGTCAGTCATTATCGTGGAATCTTGCATAACATTATCTTTAACCACACGATAGGTGGTATCTTGATCTCTTGTTGTGGTGGCACTTAAAAATATCTCATTTGTTTCCCGACATATACCACCAATAATCCATATAGCCTCGGAAGTCAAATGCCGACCACGGTTATATTTACGCTTCCATACATGAGTTTCATCAATTTCAATAACGTGGCCAGGCCCCCCGATCTTTGAATGATTCGAGGCTATATGGAATCCACATACCTTTCGAAATTTTTTAATCCTATATAAGTGAAGTAAAAAACCATATTATACTTTAGATTACCATCTTGAAATTGCCTTCTTATCATAATCTAACTCTTTCGAAGCAGTTAAAATTTTATAACGGCCTAAAAATAATTTTGTTTAATATTTTTTAAAGAATTGGTACTTTTGTACAAGTACACTAGTCTTAAAAATCTCCCAACATCATGAATTCCTTCAAAAATGGAATCTAAAAATTCGTCATTTATGATATATATATATATATATTAATATTACCTTTCCATATTGAATACGATCTACGACACCTACTGCATCGATATCGTAAACTCTTATTGTTTTTTTCAACCCGCATTACGGAATTGCAACAGGTATGTTGTATTCCAGGGGGTATAAATTGATTATTTAGACAAAAATCATAAGCTTTCTCATCATTTTGAGTATAAACAACAACTTCAAAAATATTCATTTTAAAAAAAATGGAAGGAATTATATAATATATATTGGAACTAAAAAAAGGGAACCAAAAAAAGATTTATACCAAAAAAAAAATTAAAAATGGAAAGTTTCGTCTACCAAAAATCTTACCCCTAGCCTTCCCCCTTATTTGCCCCCATCACTTCCTTTAAATAATTGTACGAATTTTAAATTTTAGAAAAAATTATTTTAAAATATCTTAAATAAAAAAAGATATATTAATTTAAAAATATCTTAAATAAAAAATTAACCAATAAGAAAATGAACCAATCATAAAAAAATAACATAAAAACAATAGCTTTCATAAAAAAATTACATAAAAAAAGATCGCATAAAAAAATAACAAAAAATCGCATAAAAAAATAACAAAAAATCGCATAAAAAAATAACAAAAATAATTGCCCCTTAAAAGGTACCCTAACCGATTTCCGATATAACCTTTTTTAAAAAATTTATAACATTTTATTTTCGTTAAAGACGCCATTTTATATCAGATCGGCAAATTTTATAATATTGGCCGATAACCGATATTTTGAAATAGATGAAATATCTGCCAGATACGATCCGATAAAAAATATCGGTACATCCCTAGTTTTAATTATAAAATGGAAATTATAGCATTAACAATTATATTACCTGAAGTATATTGATGATTAAAGATGCAAAAGTCGACAATTTTTGCCCTTTTCCGATATTAATTTTTAATTAAAAACTAAATTAGATCGAATATTGAATTAAAATAACTGAGACAATGAGAAAAACATCAAAATTTATTTTTTTAAAAAAATATGGATCATCTTATATAATTGCCAATAGAAAAATAAACATTATTTCGAAAAGAGAAAGAGAATCAATTTTTCAAATTATTTTTCTATTATTCGTTTACTGTTTTTTAATAATTATCAAAAAATAACACGAATAATGTATTCTATGCAATATATATTTTTTTAATATTTAAAACTGTTTAAGGCAATATAATTGATTTAAAATAATACGTTTATTTAAGAAAAATTATTTATACTTAAAATATGGGTAAAAATAAATTTTATAACAAAATATTATTTTCAATATGCATAATATCACTTAAATCAATTATAATACCTTACAGTGATTTTTAAGATACAGAAGCTATTTTGAGTTGAAAAGTTATATACAACATCATCTATACTTTTTTTATACATTATTCGCGATATTTTTTAAAATAATTACCCAGCCGCGTTAATTTTTTAAGAATATGGTAAACGAATGATAGAGAAAGATAATTGAAAAATTTGAGCTCTTGCTCATTTCGACTTATATTCAAAAAAATTAATTTTGATTTTTTTCTCATAATCATCATTTATTAAATGAGTTATTAATATTGGATTTAACATTCTAATTAATTTTTTTTTATATTTAGAATTAAATATTTAACATCGGAAAAGAGTTAAAAGGCCGATTTTTATATATTTTTAATCACTATTATCTCAAGAAGTATAATTGGAACAACGTATTTACAAATTTTTATCGAAATTAAAAGAAGACCGAAAATCTCATTTTTCTTGAATATTTGATATGAAATGACTCTTATCAGCTTTATGGGAACTGTAAACGTTACTTAAACTCGTACTTTTGAAAAAGGAACGCGATACCGTTATTCGTTACCTTGCGATAAAAGGAGCGCACTCGCTATTCAAAAAAATAACTCATTACTTAATACTAAATATTATATATAAATTTTCTTTTTATTTATTTTTTCCCCACATAGATAATAAAAAACAAAAATAATATATTATCTTTTTGTAATAATTTTTTATTTATTTTTAACCATTGATTTTCAAAATTTTGATCGGATATTCAAGAGCACTTAGTGTTTATCTTAACACGTTCAACTGGCGCAAAGCATGGGAGGGTTGTTATTATTTAATAGATAAAAATTTTAATTGGGGGATATTTAATGATTGTTCTTTATTTTCAAAAAATCTATCTCACAAGAACATTCAAGTCATCAATTTTTTTTATCAGAATTTAATCGAATTCATTTGTTTTTTTAGATTTGAGCTGCTGGAGATCGAGGTTGAAATATTTGAATTAGAGCACAATCTACACAGGCAAAGTGTAGACTTATTGCTCTTAATTTTCTTTATAATATTTCATGCTGGGGTCAGGACATAGGTAAATCATCTTCATCTGAAGAAATATATATTATTCACATATTCTTTATAAAATAAATTATAAGTATTATAAATTAGCATATCCTGATTGATTTAATATTTATTAGATCAACAATTTTCTCTATACAAAATTCAACAACAAATAATAAATAAAATAAAATGAAGAACCTAAGTGGTTGGTCTGAATTAAAACTCGGTCAGCATTATTTATAAAATTTATAAAAAAAATTAAGGCAAAATTTAAAGTAACTAAAGTAACATTTTGCTTTACTGTTACTCACAAAAAAATAAACGTGTTACTCGTTACCTTTTGAAACGTGTAATGAATGGGGTAACGCCGTTAGTAATGACATGATTGTATCAGTAGTATTTATTGTATGTAAATTATTATTTTCATGAAATAACGTTGTTTGTAAAATAATTTTAAATTAATAATTTTTTTATATGAAATCGAATTTGTAAAAAGTATGAGTTTAATATGAAAATAAAGGGAAAAATTTATATTGATTTCTTTTATATAGACATAAAATTTTTAGTATAAGATATGTTTAATGTCTTATCTTAACAATTAAAAGAAATTTTTTTTAACAAATAATACATATAAATACAACACCTCCATTATTTTTCAGAGAATGTTCTTACATAATATATTTATTTATTTTTTCAATTTTATTTACATCTAGCCAATATATTAATATTGTTCCATAATGTATGTCTATGATTTATTACTACTAAAAACATGAAATTCAAATTACTTGCTACTAATAACATTAATAATTTTAAACCATACTGAAAAATATTTAATTAAGCTGTTCTGGTTCCTTTATCAGCATCTCCGCGAATTCATCTTGTACTTCTTCTGTGTTGGCTGATTCCATCTTTTTATTGACTATTAACTTTCTATGTTTATAGAATAAGCATTTATACGTGGTCCATTCATTATAGCTATTTTTACAGACATCGGTTTCTCCAGTATGGATTGAAGGTTCGCTGCATGACTATCGGTTCATATATTGGTCTTTATGACATCCTATGCGACCTATCCATTTCGAAGGATTCCCAAATCCATTGGTTTCTTCGACAACAGATCGCTTTATGTCCATTTCCGCCTCAGGAATAACATGTAATCGGGGTTGTATTCATTCTAGACCATTAGGTCTGCATGGGAAGTTGAACGGGAAATTTAGTCTGGCAGTCAACTCTTCAACCCATACTAGTTAAACCGATGTACATAAAAAGAGTTACAATGAATGGACAACGAGTTGACATGCCTAAGGTACGAGCAGTTTCAAGACCTTTATTAAACAAAGCGATGAGAAACACAGAAGGTGCAAGATGAATATACAGATATGTTGATAACGGAGCCAGAATTAACTATTTTTCAATATGTATTTAAATTATTCATGCTATTAGTAATAATTAATTTGTAATTTGAATTATTCATGTTATTAGTAATCATAGACATATTATAGAACAATAACAGTATATCAGCTAGATATAAAAATATTTGAAAAATTAAATACATATATTATGTAATGGGATCATTCCCCGAAAAATAATGGAGTGTTGTATCCATATGTATTTATTGTTGTATACATTATTTTTAACAAAAATTGATAGGGCTCTGACCGAAAAATATTTTAAAAACCGGGCCAAATTTGAGCTGAAAATTAATTAGATTTACAAGGCACTAATTCAGAACACAAATTTGAGAATATATGCATGCAGTCTATAATTTTTTACAATAATCTATTAATGTTATGCAATATATTTCAATGTATAGTCCGTCATCTATTCAAGTACATGCAATACCATCACCACCTTAGCAGGTATAGATGCTTTAGCCACTGCTGCTATGCAAACTCAAAAGATTATTATGCAACAAAACAATACTGGAAGTTCTGCCAACAATATTAATATCGCATCTTTTCCTCAGTTATGTTAGTAATTTAAATCCAATTAAATTTAAACCATATTAATGATTTTATTTATAGACTTAAAATATCAATATTTTATCAAATTTTTTTTTTTTTTAAAAGTAATTTTGTTTTTGTTTAGTTTATACTCATACTCTAATCAATAAAAATATGAAACTCAAAAATTATTCTAATTTTACTAAAATGTATATTTATTTATAAATTATGGTAACACATTAGCAAACACCAGCAATATACAGCTTAAAAATTTGCCACTATTAAATATCCCAAGTTCTCAACTAATGAAATCTCACAACCAATCCCAGCCACAAATACTGACTTTGCCTAAAGGCTTATTGCAGCACAATTTATCTTCGGCTACTAATTTAAACCTAAGCTCAACAAATCCGCAAAACCCACAAATAATAACCCTCATCAAAACGCCACAAGGGGTTCAATTTGCCCAGGTATACTACATCTAATGTAGCATTTTTTATCTTTATCTTGTAATTTTAAGCTTAAGATGTACATTGATATCTTATTTTTTTAAAAAAACAGGAGTTTAGGGTTTTTGATACATACATACACTAACATTTCTTAAGAGATCAGAAATTTAAATAGTTATAACCGATCATAATCTACCCGATTATGTACATGTTATATTTTCATAAATGTTAAATTGTTAAAATTTAGGTTTTATAACGAATTTTATCACACTTTATTTTAATCAGAATTTGGAACCCTGATTAAAGAGGGTTATATGAATTTTTTTTCAAAAGAGGGTTATGGTCGTGCTTCCTTTATTTGACTGGACTCTTTACAAACTGTTAATATATGCCGAAATTTAAGCATTAAATAAACCCAGCATCTACATGACTAGATTTTCACTGGATGCAAACCACCCTATCTATGCCCATCCCCCTAAAAATTTTTCGCCATCTTGGACTGGGATGTTTTCACATTATTAATTACCCTTTTAATTTGGGCTGTGCCGATATTAAATATCGGTACCGATATTTAGCGTTTTCGGAAAATATCGGATCGGGCCGATACCTATAAAACCGATCCAATCTTTTTACTTTTTTTTGTTATTTTATTTTATGTTATGTGTATCTATTTTACATTATTATAATATTTTCTAAATAATTTTTTTAAATTTTATTTCTTTTTTAAAATAGATTTATAGTATTTTAAAAGTTTTTGTGATAAAAAAATAGAAAGAAACACCCAGAGTTTTATTTATTTTAAATCTTTTTAAATAACGCCAATTTTTTTATTTATACTTTAAATAAAAGATTTTTTTAAATATGGTATCTGAATTATGGAAATGATAATTTTGCAAAATGCGTTATCTGCGGAATCATCTGAGTCTGCCTTCAGTACGGCAGGAGATATAAATAGTCCATATCGTAGAATTTTATTCCCTGAAAATCTGGAGGCTTTCATATTTATTAAAAAAATCTAATATATTATAATTTTATATATTAAATATTACAATTTTATAATTCATACCAACATAAAATGGATATATTATTAAATATATATTTTTTTATTATAGTCTTAATTGTAGAAATAAAAAAATTAAATTAAATTCATAATTCGATTTTTTGCATAAAAAATATTGATTTGTTAATTACATTTGGTTCAAACGGGGGTGATTAAAAATCAGTATAAATATCGGATTGGGTTTGAAGCAATATCGGAAAATATTGGTTCGGATCGGTGAAAAATATGTGGATCGGCACAGCCCTACTTTTAATTATAATGGTTAAGTTCTCCTTTCAAAAATTTTAAAAAGAATAACTTAAATTATTTTAGCTCTACTACCAACTATCAAAATAATGTGAATATATTTTTTATATAATGAATTCAATATAAAACCTCCTCATTTACAATGAATGCATTATTATATCATATTGTTTGGCACGAATATGAGTTTGCTGAGAATGTCTAACCCTTTTAAATTGTAATGTTTATGATTGTTTGCAATATATAGATTTGATCGATGATCAGCAGTATCATTGTATTATAATAGGTTTATAATAAAAATATTAATTTTTGCAGAAATATTTTGTCTTATTTCATCCAAAAATTTAATAGCTAACTCCCCCCCCCCTTCAATAAATTTATCCTACCCTTAAAGGCGCCTAGCGCCTACTCCCCTCAAGGAAAATTGGATACGACCTGTTCCTACTTCCCACCCCCGCTCATGTACACGCTGAATAAATCCACTAAAATTAATCACAAAACATTGTAGTATATTAAAACCACTTCTGAATCTAGTCACTTGCCCCATTTTGGTTCCAAACTTTGATTTTAATGTTTTTTTTATCGCAATATATAATTTGTGTTAGATGTCTGCAATTGGCGCGCGCCCGCTCTTAGTTTTTTATAAACCCATCCGCTCTGTATTTTTTTAAATAAAATTTATCTGCTCAAGCACACATATTTTTATATAAATTAATATTAAATTACCATTTATTTATTAAGTCAAATCTTATAATAAAATAAAAATTATTTTTAAAAATATATACCTTGAAGGAAAATAAACCCTTAGAAATAGTTATTAAACGAACATTCATTCATTTTATTACATTAAATATAAGGTTTCTGTGGATTTTATGAATAAACCATTTTTAAATTAGATTGAATTGACTAAAAAGAATTCTATCATAAATACTTTTACATTCTTAATCTAAGTTTATAATTTATGATTAAAAATTTTAATAAAAATATAATTTTTAATGAATATAAATATAATCGTTTTGTTTATTTCGCCTGTTGTTTTAAAACTACCCGTTGTTTTAAAAATATTTTCAATTTACCTACTTATTAATAAATAAAATTACCCGAGGGTTGGCTAAATACAGGCCTGTAGCAGACCACTAATTTATATCCCATAAATATGTAACTAGTAGTTAGTTGCCTTTAGGTTCGAAAAATCGATTATAAATTAGAGGTCTGCATTGGGCGGGGTTTCGATACGCCCACTAACACCCGCCCATTAAAATTTTTTTAAGAACGGTATGGCGGAAAAATTTTTAAACTATGGGCGGGTTAAGAAATTTAAATATGGGTTGGCGGGTTAAAAAAATCTAACTTTTTTGGTAGCTATAGCTAATAGCGGCTACTTTTTTTGTAATTATTTAATTTTTTAGCGCGCTACTTTTTTTGAAAGTAGCTAACTAGCCGCTACTTCGCTACTTTTAAAAAATATAATGAAGGTAAGATAAACATGAAAATTTAAATATAATATCATAATTAATTATAATTTTTATGATTTATTATTTAATTTTGAAATTGAAATATAATTTCAATTTGTAATTTATATTTTCATTTGTAATATAAATCTAAATCACATGTTAATAATTTAAAATGTCATCGCCTATGGATATCCAAATCGTTGAAAGTGATTCAAACAATGATATTAATGAAATGGAAGATACCAGGGAAGAAAATGTTCTTAATAGCTATAATACAAATTTCCCAAGATTTGAAAATTTTTTTAAATATATATAACCAAAACTGGTTTCAAATTTATTTGTTTAAAATGTAAAAAAAAATATTTCCTCAAATCAATCCAGTAGCTATAACCTCAAGAAACACCTAAAGGTAAATTGTCATTTTTACATTCTAATAATATTTATTTTATAAGACTGTTCATGAGTTTTAAGAAATGGAGAAACATCTAAATAATTTTGGTATTGGCGACTCTACATCCAAAAAGACTAATTCGATTCAAATCAAATTATTCAAATCAATAAAGGAAATGACAATATTTCTCAGAAATTGGCTGATAAAGTTATTGTTGATTTTATAATTTATACAGTTGAGCCAATGTCCTTAGTTGATAATCAATCATTTACCATATGATTAAAACTATCCCCTGGTACAATTTTATGCCGCCAGACACTAATGAGCACATAACTTTAAAATGATGAAAGATGCTCATCATATATATGTACCACGGGAGATAGTTGGACAAATAACAGAAGGTAAAAACTTATTTATATTTACATATTGATCTGATTAAATATTTTTGAGCTTATTTGGGAATCATAGGCCATTGGCTAGACCCTAGGATTTAAAAAAAAAGATCTGTGGCATTAGCCCTCAAAATGATAATAGGATGCCAGACATACGATGTACTTGCAAACAAAATTATTGATAATCTATCTTATATTAAAAATATGTATATAAGATTAAATACGCTCTTACCCTCAAGAGCTAGTGCCGAGAGATTATTTAGTAAGGCAAAACTTATACTTTCTGATCATCGCTCTAGACTTGGGGATGATAATATTGAAATGATTTTATTATCAAAATGCAAATTACCATAAATATTTATTTATATTACATAAATTTTTTTATAATCTAAACTAACTATATTTTAATATTTATAAATGTTGATTTTTATATATTTACTATACAACAACATTATAAGCAAAAAAATAAAAAATTTGTTTATAATTTTTTTTTATAAAAAGTAGCTAATAGCGAGCTACTTTTTTGACAAATAGCGATAACGGTAGCGCGCTACTTTTAAAAGTAGCGTTTAACAACTCTGAAAAAAATTATTAACATTTAAGTAAATGTTAATAAAAAAATTTCTTTATGAATTTTTTGGATATTAAAAATTAAAATGTCCTTTTTTGGTATCATAAAAACTTTTTTCTTAAAATAAATAAACTTTTTTGTACATTTAAAAATACTTTGGTGGGCACTACAAGAAAGATAGCAAGAAAAATATTGTCCTGCAACTAGTGCTTCTTTTGAACGATGATTAGCATTGCTAGAAGGTTTTTAACAAAGAAGAACGTGTTTGAATCCAGGAAATGTCGATTAATTATTATTTTTGCATTTTAATTACATATAATATCAATTTTATATTTATATTTTTGTTCATAAATATTTTATTTGATCAAATAAATTATCCATAATTTAAATTGAATATTTTTTTATGCTTAATATAGTAATTTCCTAAATTATAAAACTTAGAGATGTAATGCTGAAATATTTTTTATTAAATGCTCTAAAAATTGAAAGAATGGCCATATTTTATAATAGCGGGCTTGGGTTAAAATTTTTTTATTAATAATTGGTGGGCGGATAAAAAATTTTAGACTAATGGGTGGGGGGCGGTATATTTTTTTAAAAATTATTGGCGGCCAGGGTAAATTTTTTTTATACATTGGGTGAACTGGCTTGTGGTTCAAATACCCGCCCAATGCAGACCTCTAATATTAACTTCTGAAAAATGGCTACTAGATTTTTTAATAAAATGATAAATATATGTCGATCACAAATCTAAATAATTATGAGTGGTAATTTTTTAAAAATAGTTTTCTGAATCTACACGTCACTTTAGTATTAACTGCTTTACTATATATTGATATTTTCGGGCCAAAACGTGCACCACGAACTGTTGGAAGGGAGAGGAATAAACCACTATCGATGTTGCGGGTATTTTAGAGCCTGGGATAAGGGGCCCATTTTAAGGCTAGTCTTAGTTATAAGTTAAAAATCTAGAATTTAAAGATAACACAGAACTATTTATTATGGGAAAGATGTAAAATTTCTACGAGTTAAAATAAACGAATTTGCAGAGTTATTAAAGTATCTAGATATAAAAATGTCGTCTCTGTATCTAGATTTTATTTTAGAGGTATCTGTATCTGTTTTTATATACTTTTAAGATACATTTTAAATTTTTATTAAATGCTTTTTATATTATAAATAAAAATATTTGAATGCAAAATTTATTTTGTTTCATATGAAAATATATTTTAAATATATATATTAAAAAATATTAAGACTACTATAATAAAAAATTATATATATATAAAATATTAAGACTTATATAAAAAAAATATTATGTCCGAATTTATCAATAACCTAGACAAATTTTGATATTACAATGCAACTTAATCTGCCATTTTTATTTTCAATGGAATTGGTTAATTTAATTTTATTATACTAATTTTAAAAATATATTTTAGATTAATATTAATAGTGATGAAGAGTAAGAAGTTTCAGACATTGTTTTTCTATGGCCAATTTATAGAGCATATTTTAAAAAGATATCTCAAAATAAAGAAAACAAATCTCTGATAGTAATATGTTTGCCATATCTACCAAAAAATACGAAAATTTCAGTTAGCATTACCTCAACTTGCAACATTGTAAAATATTTAAGGGTATAGATACTAAATAAATGTTTACAATTTTAAATTTTAAGAAAAAGAAATCAAACACTGTTAATAAAAAAAACAATTAATACAAAGATTAGTTGATGAATTATCAAGGTCTTTAACTGATTGCAAACAAATAACCCGTGAAAAAAAAACAAATTCAATATCCGATTTTTTTCAGCACCCCACAGCAGTAGGATATGATTATTAATAATGATTTAAATTTTGATACTCTACAAATTTTAAATAATTTTTTTAAAAATTAATATCGAGATTTTAGTATTTTTAAATATCCTGATATAAATATTTATTCATAAAATATACACCACAATCCCTTCAAGCGCCTTGGTAGAAAGACTTAGGTAGCTAAAATTGTCTTTACAGATAAACGAAGATGCCTTAATGACAAAAATTTTGAAAATATTTTATTACTGAAATTTAAAAATTAGTTATAATCATTTAATCATTATTCATATATTATATGATTATATTAAAATCTAAAAATCATTATTTTAATTATATTATTTTGATAAATGCAATATCGAGTCAATAAATTTTTTAGCTCATTTCATGCATTTTCACAATAGAATCTATTTACGATTATGCAAGGCTTATATAAGAGTATAATCAAAATGTATCTATATCTAATACAGTTTTTAAAAATGTATCTATATCAAGATAATTTTTTAGGCTATGTATCTGTATCTAGATACCCTTTTAGCCAATGTATCTGTATCTTTATATCGATCTATTTTAAAAGTATCTTTTGACAACTCTACTAATTTGTCACGTGAATTAAAAACTACAATTTCAAATAATTTGTTAATTTCCATGATTAAAAATTAAAAAAAGAACAGGGAAATATATTTAATGATTCCTATTTCACTTTTTTCCTTCTATTTATCAAAATCAAGACAAGAAAAACGTCAATAAAGACAATCTCTTTCGAATGGTTTGTTTTTGTGATAATATATATAAATCGGAAATTTTTTATTATCCTACTATGTAATTGCATAAAAATATAATGATGTCAAGGATGCTAACAAAACGAAAATGTATTTATCACAAACAAAATCAAAACGTCGTTTATTTTTTTTTAAAATTTATGTCGCATAAAAAAGACAAAAAAAGCTAATGGTTTTTAATGACTATTTTGTTTAAATTATTTGTAAGAAAGCAAAAAGTAGCAAATAAGAAAAAATGCTATTAATATAAGGCTATGTCTTCGCAGGCTATTAAAAATTTGCATATTCGCGCATTACTTTCGCAAAATTTGAAAACAAAATAAACAGACGTGAGTGACTAAGCAAATATTAATGCATTTTTTACGCGCATTGAAAGCTTTTTTTCGCCACATATCATATATTGCATTTTTACGAATTCGTAATTTTGAAAAAAATATATGATGGGTAAATTACTGTTATAACATCTAAGGCATGAGAGGTAACAATTATATTATATCTTGACCCAAAGTTAAAAAGAAAAATAGAGTAGACACCATTTCGCGCTAAAATAAATAGCACGAATAAAAATCGCGTATTCGCGTTTTTAAAAATTTCCTACAAAGACAAAAACCTAACTAAGTAAAAACATTTTAATACTTTTTATCACTAGTTACCGAAAATATTGGGAAAATCTAATTGGGCTCCTTTATCACAATCTAACGTCATTACAAACGCCAATAATATCAATATCCACCAAAGCAATGTAAGTCAGAATCAAACCAACAAGATTCAACACATTAACATCGCGGTAAACCTGTTAGGATCATATTTTTATTTTAAATATTTAATAAAAATTAATAAGTTTCTTGAAAGTGGGGAGTAATCAGAGTTGAGCAGTACTGCAAATACTTGTATCTAATATACAAGATCCTTCTGTATCTTGTACTCTGTGTCTTTTTGACATTTTTAATAAGATACTAGTATCATTAGCTAAGATCCTTTATTCTCAAAAGAATTATGTTACTTTTTCTTTTCTTGACAAAAGATAGATTCTTTTTAACATTCATTTTAAAAAAATTACAATAACAGAATATAACCTTATTTTTTCTTGGAATCTTGTATTAATTTACTTATTTTTATCCACCATATTTTAAATATATTGACATTAAAAATTAGCTGCAAAATTTTTACAACTCATATTCAGTCTATTCCAATTTAAATGGTAATAATAATTTTATAAAAGTAAGTATCTTTTTGACATTTTGAATCGATACTAGTATCTGTATCTAAGATCCATTTATCTATCCATAAAGAATCTGTATCTAGATTCTTTTTCCGGAGGACTTGTCCAACTCTGAGAGTAATTACTAATATTTAAATGGTTAGATTACCTCCACGACTTTTGATCTATTAACATTTGTTACATTAACTCATATTGGATTTTAATTTTGAAATTCTGCATTTCAACAGGGTAAAGGACTTGTAACATTACCTCAAGGAGCTACCTTATTAAAATTAGTTAATACGAGTGCCCTAAATCAAACTAACAATCTAATGAATTATTCCGCAAACAATTTTAACATTATCAATAGTATTAAAACTCAAGTCTCATGTTCCGATGTTAAAATACCTACACTTTTATTACCACAAATAAAATCACAGGATTTGGTATTAAAAGAATATATATTTTAACATTTTAGGAGATCGCAATGCCTTGCCTGGTTTTTTAAATAAAATTTAAAGTTGTTGTGTCCATAAGATTAAACTATTTTGACAAATATTTAGACCGAAAGTGAGGTAAGAATTAAAAGACCATTTATAACTTTTAATTAAAAAAAATTCAAAATATTTAACCTGATTTGAAATATTTTAATATATTAATTAAATAATTAATTACATAAATCAAAATTCTTTTAGAATTCGTCCCTTTTCTCTAGTTTTGCTAATAATCCTACTCATTCCTTAGTGCAATCTCAAAATTTCATCGGGATCAATGTGTCATCTGAAAGTACAATTGGTATGAAAACAGAATTCACGGACACTCAAAATAGTTTTATATAAAAAATTAATATATATACAACCTAGTTTCATATAGTCAAAAATATTATTTTTTTTAGTCAAAGATTTTTATACAAAAATAAATATATTAGAAAGATTATATATTTTTTTAAAAAATACCTGGGTCAAGCTGTATATTTTTAAACTAAATATTTTTAATTGATTATTAGCTATAAAAATTAGAAATAAATGTAATATATTTTTTAAAAAAAGCTAGTAAAATCTGGGCCAAAGCCTAAAAAATTTTGAAAAAACATCCGGCTTGGGTTGGGCCACACAGATGGTACCTTTACAGGTCTATGATTAATATAATATGTTATGAATTTGGATTTAAAATTTCTGGTAATTTTCACAGTGGCTTCCCATGGGAATTTTATGAATAACTTGAAATTTAAGGGAATCATTGATATTGCATGAATTGTAACCAACAATTTCAATACTATACTTTATTATATTCAAGTAACAACATATAATAAAAATAGGCATTAAATATTTGAATACATTATCAAACTTGATTTCACTCGCACTATCATCAACCCTTTCAACACCATTATCATCTGAATCCAATATTTTAATTTCTGATAAACTATTTTCTTCCAAAAATTGATTGTTTCTGGATAGTATTTCAATTGCTGGTTTATTAAGTATAAGTTATGCCAAGTTGATACCAACATTTTTCCCTTTTTATTTCTGGGTTTAGTGTGTTTCCCAAAAATGGCCATATACGTTCTGATGAAGCACTAGTAGGAGGTATTGATGAAATTCTTAAAGCATTTGTAGATAATGATTGGGTTGTACAGACCCTTTCCACCATGTTATTGGAATGAGATATCTTACACCATATCAAATTCAAGAGTTTATATAATAAAGCAGTCTACTAATAAGCTTAGATTATTTTAAATAAATGTATCTAAAAATGAATTCTTTATTAAATATGTTAAATCTTAGGTTAGCATTGAAAATAGTAAAAAACAAATATGATGATCCCTAAATGGAAATACTTAGCGTGAATAATTTATAACCCAGAAAATATTTATCAGCTATTGGTGTGCTTGATAATTCCATCCCACATATGTATAACACCAAAATCTTGAGATTTTATATTATAATTATTTAACAAATTATATTAAAAAATTAACTCAAGAATGGCAAATTACTTTAAAATTAAAAAATATAAATAACATTCTTAGAAGAATTAAATCATACCTAGATATAATTAATCTACAATTAATAAAAAAGCTTAGTATAAACAAAAATGATTATAAATTTACAAAATAAATTTTACAATTATTGGGAAAAAAAAATAATATTAATAAATCACAATTATATAAAGTCATTAATTTTTGCTGTCTTTTATTGATTGAGATCCAAGTTCCCTTTTAGTGTCAACGTTATAATTGGGAGAAAAATAGTCTAAGTCTATCCTATGCATAGGATATTCAATTAGGGGGTTTCGGTCATTGAGAAGTTGCATTTATGTTGAATAGTTAATTAATTAATAACATGGATATGGAAATTTATCTATTTTGAGAAAGATATAATTAAATCGATAA
Organism: Gordionus sp. m RMFG-2023; assembly: GCF_954871325.1. Taxonomy (NCBI): domain Eukaryota; kingdom Metazoa; phylum Nematomorpha; class Gordioida; order Chordodea; family Parachordodidae; genus Gordionus; species Gordionus sp. m RMFG-2023. Next base: position 42,280,581 of record NC_088776.1, read on the forward strand.
TTTTTATTTTTATTAAATTTTGAATACTTAGAGAACATCATTGGAAAGCATTGAATTCAAAATTTTAGCCTCTTTAGTTCATGAGATATTAAATGGTCAAAGTGAAAAATGACCTTTTTCAAATAAAAAAAGATTTTTTAAAATGGCGATAAGTTTAAAAAAATTGCTAAAAATATAAATTAGGTACCATTTTTATAACTATATTAAAGACATAATGTTGCAGTTTTTATTTACTTTATAAATTTTGAACCTAAATTGAATATTTTATTAATTACTTATATTATATCTATTTATAAAAAAATTTAAACTTATACTGCTATGCATTTTTTAATTATCGCAATTTTAAAAATAAAATTTTCGAAAATAGATGGTGCTCCAATATAAAATAAAATAACGCATTTTTGTTAAAATTATTATTTTTAAAATTTTTTTTTGCCATTTTTAAATATAAAGATTAAGATTTTTTTCCAGTTTAATATTGCGAAATGATATATAAATCTGATGGGATCTAATTTTTATTTACAAATATAATTAATATTACTTTTTTAATCCATTTATTCCAATCGCATTTGATTGATTTTTTTAAATATAAATTCTATAATCCACCAGAAAAAATTCATAATTTTTCTGATAGATCAGCAGAACAATACAAAAATAGGAAAAACTTCATCAATGTTTGTTACCATGAAATTGATTTTGATATTTTTTCCACGTAATATGGTAAAAGTGCCACAATGGCATAAGGGGCACAGTAAAAACGTTAATTACTATGGCTCGCTTACAAAGACATTATTCAGATCAAATAATTACAACCTTACATTATTTCTTTTTCACCTTATGTGAATTGTATTTTTTTTAAATTTTAAATCGAATAACATCATTTTTCACATAAATAATACTGTGTGACAAATTTCGACTTGATTTTTTGGGAGAAAATAAAATAAACATGTTTTAAGAAAGTTTTTTATGCATATTCTAAATCCGCTGTCAGTTTTTTCTAGCACGTCAGGTTTTTTATTTATTTTAGGTTAAAGTGGCCAAAAAGGTCATTTTTAGCACTTTTTGAAGGTTTATAACTTCGGTTCTAATGATCCCTACAACTAAAAAAATATCTTAATTTTTGCAGCAAACCTTCCTTATTATTATTATCATTTTTTTTTATAAAATCCTTACTCAATTTTTAAACAACCTATATTTTTTAAATTTACCTTTATTTATAAAATCTTTTTTAATATAGCTTACATTTAATATATTTGTTTATTGTTTTCGTTCTCTTCGCTACACTGCACACGGTACGATTCACAAACAATTTATTTTAAATGAAATAGTTATATTTCTCATATTTAAATAAATATATGCTAAGCTAACCTATCTCATATTTTACTTTTAATAAACCTTTTATCGGTCCGTTGTCCCACCCCCTCCTTCATTATTATATAGGATTTAACTTGTAATATACAATAAATTTATTTAATTTAAAACAAATTAAACAATAACATAAAATTTATCGAATTTAAAAACATATAATGGTAAATCTAAATATATTTCCGCGAATATGAAGTTGATGATTTATCTTCAAAAAAATACTCCAGCAGTAGTCCGCCAACATATTTATACGATTCTTGCCGTGATAAAACTTTTCGAGATTTTCTATCTGTTGATGGAACCACTCCCCCATTTCTTCTGACACAGTACCTAAGTTTTCAGGAAAAAAATCTTTATGGGAATGAAGAAAATGGATTTTGAGGGACATTCGGCATTCCATTTCCTTATAATTTGTTAATAGGTCATCAATTTTCTCACGATAGTCGGCTGATTTATGATTCCCAAGGAACGATCTGCATATCCATTTAAAAGATTCTCATGCTTTTAATTCAATGAGTAACAATTCATCTTCAAAAAAACTGTCCTTCATGAGTTTTCTTATTTGGGGGCCCACTAAAATCCCCTCTTTTATTTTTGCTTGGGAAAGCTTGGAGAAAAAATTTCTAAGGTATATCGTGGGGCCCTCGGACAATTTTTTGATAAAATTTTTGATTAGTCCTAATTTTATGTGCAACGGAGGCAACAAAATCTTATTTTTAGAAACAAGCGGGATATTTACGCGATTTTTTTCAAGAACGTTGGGACGATCCTCCCATTCAGATACTGTATAATGTTTTAGAGTTTCTCTGGAATTCCAGAGACAAAGAAAACACGAATGCTTGGTGTAGCCTAACTGAAGGCCCGTCAGGATTGCGATCATTTTGAGATCGCAGCATATCTTAAATTCGTAATAATTTATTTTTGACAATAAATATTCCATATTTTCATATGATTCATTTAACTGGTTGGAATAGGCGATGGGAATTGATGGCTTAGAATTTCCGTTATGAAGCAAAACTGCTTTCAAGCTGTTTTTACTTGAATCGATGAACAAGCGCCATTCATCGGGCACCAATTCAATATTAAGTTGTAAAAAAAGTTGACCTAGATTGTTGGAATAGTATAAAAAATTTTCAAGAGAATAAATTTTTAAACGATGCTCCACGGAATCGGTATGAAGTTCGAACTCCATTTTTTTAAATTTTAAAATCATTAAGCCTTGAGGCTAAAAATTTGGACTTTCTTTTTGAAAGTTGTAAATTTCTGGTTATGTCATTTAGTTGCTCTTGTGACATAAATGGCGAATCCTCTTCGGGATGATACTCAAGATCAATATTGTCATTGTACTGTCAACGTAATTTTTCCAGCTGCCAACTATTAAAAAAAGTAACTGTTGTATGCATATTATATTTTATCGGATAAACGACCGAAAATTTCAGGATAACGAATTTCCTTCTTATTTTTTTTGTTAAACCCAAATGTACTAATCGAGCAAAAATAACAATCCCACGAATGATTTCTTGCTACGTGCCAAAATGCAGGTTTCGAATAAGGCAAATATGACCGTTTTCCATTTACCCATGAATTAAAAGAATTATAACATGTTTTACATATGTAATTAGGGGCAAATGGTTTATCCAAATCGCAGAGTGGAATATTGTAATAAATTTAATAAATCCTTTGAATGATTGGAGAAATTGGACATTTTTGTGCGGGCAATATATAACCCGCACAGATGTAACAAAATTTAGAGATACATTTTAAACAAGGGGACCTCGGCACTAATTTTTTGTAGAATATTATATAAGGAGGGAATTTGAATAATATTTAAAATCCAATTTAAAAAAAAATTAATGAAAGAAATTAAAAGTTTATGAAAAATTAAGCGCAAAAAATGATTCTTCTCCTTTCTTCCTACTCGTTATTTGGCATTATTATTTATTTCCCATATTACGGGTTCAAGGTACTCCATTGGAAAATCATATATTTTGATATAAATTAAATAAAAAAACAAATATTCTTATATACATCTAAAAAAGATAAATATTTATAAAAAATATGAAAAAATATGAAAAAATTACCAATTATTGCGTTTTAAATGAATTTTGTTTCAAAAATGCTCAATTCAAAAAGAGTACAAATTAAAAAAGTGGGTACAGATATCTGATTTTGGTATAAATTGATTATAAATGCATAAAATATTACTAAATACAACTAAAAAAGATAAATATTACCTTAATTTTGCTTTAAAAATGCTTTATGCAGATGTACAAATTAAAAAGTTTGAAAATATCTGTACCGACTTTTTTAATTTATAGATTTTGGTTGAATTTTGATGGCATAGAGTACTTTTGAAACATAATTAGAATTAATATATAATCTTGAACATATTTGAAGCAAAATTATATAAAATTTATCTTCTAAAGTTAATAATTTTGATAGTAATTTAAATTGAAAACTTAAGACCCCTAAAACGAAATTCTTTACCATTTTTCTCTAAAACCAATCGATAAAAAATTATAAAAATTAGTAAATTTATAAAAAAATATAAGTTTAACACTATCACCAATTTTCAGGGATTTTTATTCGATACTTTTTAAAATATATCCGTATAAAGACCTAAATTTTACCATTTTTGAGATTTCAAAAAGTTGTCTTTATACGGTAATATTTTTAAAACTTGCCGTGTAGGGAAAATTTGGAAAACGGATTCGAACTCAGCGTTAAATTCTGCACCAAAACTTGTTTTTATTTTCTTCTCCCATTTTTCTTGTCACACAGTGTAATTAACTTTATGGATAATGATTGTTATATATTTAATCAAGGTTTGGCATCTTTCTATTGGAAAATTTATCCCTCTTCTATTTTTATTATATCATTATCTCTTTGCTCGTAAGACGACTTTCCTCAAATCATTTTTTGTGATTCCCTTAATATTTTTGATTGCATTTTATTTCGGAATACATACAGATCATTCCATTACTATAATATTAATATATCGTCGGTCTAGACCACTTGCGCCAATGTTTAAAATGAAAAAATCAACATTAAAGTTTGAAATCAAATATAGGAAAAACTTATCAATCATTTTAATTAAAAAATTTTCAATTAATTTATCATATTATTAAATAATTATAGTCTAAAAAAAGTTTAAATATAAAATTTATTTGATAAAATCAAAATACAAATACAAATGAAGCAAACATAAAACTTTTTAAGTTCAAACTGCTCCATTTACATTTTTTTATTCGAATTTAATAAATAAATTCAAAAAACTCAAAATCATCAAAATCTTTTTTTTCTTCTAATTTTACTATTTAAATAATACTTTTTCCATATATTCTCTATCAGTTCCTAGGCATACACTCTAACATTGTTCTAATATTATTTTTACCTTTTCTAGGAGCAAAATAAGTTCCAGTATTTTAGTATAAAACTTTAAAGAAATAACTAATTCGTTTATTACTTATATCAAATGTTTGTAAATAAAATTGTCTTTGAAATATACATTTATATTAGAATGATCATTCTGAACCATCCTTGTTCTTTTCAAATCACCTTTAATATTGATATAGGTCTCACCAATTTTCCTTAGTCTCTTTCTTTCATTTGCTTTGCTTCTAGAAGTTGAAGGGCTAGGAGAGTAAAAATAATAAGATTCCTTAATTCAATTTTTATATCTATATTTAATGAGCTAGTACTTAATAATTTATTTAAATTATGAGCAAGTTGATTATTGAAAAGTTGTGATAAATTTTACATATAATTTAATTTTAAATTCAATTTTTATACCTTTATTTAAAGATTACACATAATTTATTAGATTTCGATTATAATTTGCTCAAATCCAATTTATGATATTTTTATATAATGAAAACTATATTAAGAATACTATAAAATAATAAAAGATTTACCTTACCTTTAATATAATTTGGGAATAGATATGGAATGAAAATATTTTACGATTCAATAAGGAAAGCAAAAATTAAAAAAAGAAGGGAAATACAACACTTGATTAAATAAGATAGTAGGATAGGCCATTCATATGAAGCAAAAATTACATCGTTATATGCAACTAGCGCAAAATTGGCCGAGCTATAACCTTGGAAAAAATTAATATTTTTTAATCTAGTTTTTATTTTTATATATTGGGAATAAATAAGTTATTATCCACCTCTAACTCAAAAATTTTGAAATTATCGAGTGGAACACTCTAATTCTAGACCGACAATATATTATGAATTTTTTAGTTGATCTTGATGCATGATTTGATGATAAAATCTGCTGATATTCTAACCAATTTATAATTTTATTGAGTGCCCATAATTTCTAAACATTTTCCTATTAGCATCACTGACACTTTCTGAGAATTTGACTTACCTTTTAGCACTATTCAATTTTAAGACTTTTCCCTTTCATATAGCCAAAGATTTTACTTTTAAATATTCTAAAAAATACCTTTTCTTCTCTGAAAAACTTTGGACTATTTTAATACATTCCAGATTTATTTTTTTGCTCATATTAGTCCTATTTGTTTGGAACCTTAATGTTGGAGGCTTTGTTTTGCTTTAGGATAAAAACATTTGATATAATGATTATGCCATTTTTGTCTTTACTTATATTCCACTTAGATTTTTTATCATTAAGGCTTGAACATCTTTATTCATCCACAAAGCAAGAATATAATGCCGTGGATCTTTTATTTTAAACAGAAATTTCTTCAATGGGGAATTACTTTTTTAGGGTTTTCAGATTAGATTTTTTTATTTATAGGAGTAGGTCATCACATTATCTAATCAAAATACTTTTTAAAAAATATAATAATAAATATAACAGATGAATATTTAATACTTATTATCAGATAAGTAAACACTTAAAAAACCATTTTAAACCTACATTTTTCTGAAAGGTTTGAATTGCAAAATTTAGTTTGAACTTTAATTGTAAATGATTAATTGCTTCTATTTCATAATATTATTATTCAAAATTAATAAAATTTACATATATATAATTAGGGATGTACCGATATTTTATATCGGATCGGGCCGATATTTCGCTCATTTTAAAATATCGGTTATCGGCAAATATTATAAAATTTTCCGATCCGATATAAAATGGCGCTTTTAACAAAATTTAAAAAAAGTTATATCTAAAAAACCATTTATTTTTATAAATAAAATCGAAATACATTTTTATGTTTAATTTTTTTAATAGAAATAATTAGTTAATAAACATTCTGCAATATAGTTATTTTTTTTCACATTCTGTTTAAAAAAGTGTTCATCTCTTCAGTTTCTGTTTTTAGTGATGCTTGTGATATTAACAGTCCCCATCACCGCCGACATATCTCTGATATAAAAAGAAATCTTCGATATATTAATTTTAAATATTAATTTCAAATTTCATAATATATTTTTTTATTACTAATTATGTAAATAGATTAATGTTATTACTTATTATATAAATAATAGCAATTGAATTGAATATAAACTATAACTGACCATTATAATATATTTAAATGACATATGTTATGGTATAGTAAAATTATAGATGTTGTACTAATAAAAAGTATATTAAAAATTAAAACCGGTATCTTTGCAGAATACAAAATTAGATATGATATCGGATCGGTTATCGGCCGATATCAATTTAATATCTGAAATATCGGATCGGATCGGCCTCCAAAAAGTGGTATCGGTACACCCCTATATATAATATAATCCTTACATTTTATAAAATAAATCCTTATAACTCATTTATTTTTCATTTAAAATATTGTCTTGCAAAATATTTTGCGAACTATTATAACGTTGAGCAGTATACTTTTATATAGTATCATCTAAATAGTTTTAAAAATAATAACGAGAATAAATTTAAATATTTAATATCTCAGGCGTGTTCTGGTTCGTCCTATTTTTGATATGGCCAAGCATATTTTGAATTAGGACATCCACACCCTATTTGAAAGGAAAAATAACGAGTACATTAAATAAATATTATTTTTTATTTATATGTTTTGTCGGTACAACTATAACTAATACATCGTGTTGTTAAACGTCTAAACTACCTAATTTTGAGACTAAAAATCGACTGACTTAGGTGGCTCAATGAGTCGAATGAGTTGGCTGGCTCTAGTTTAACTTTGACCCGAACTTTATTTATTTGTTATTCAAATATTTTAGGAATATAATAATATAGAAATGTGCCATTGCCAAATTTTGAGTGGAAAAATGGACCGATAATCAAGCTAGCTCGATGATCTACATGAGTTGCTATCTGAAGCGGCTTAGAATTCTTAGGTTGCTCACATGCTTATCTTAATTACAAGTAAATATGTTTAAAAAAACTACCAATCTCAGTTGTTATTGTTATTAAATATTATTAATAATAAAATAAATTTTATATAAGGACTCTTATTGAGTTTAAGGTGTATTTTTTTGAATATTTTTATTTTTTCCAAAGATATAAAAATTTAATAAAATTATACAAGAAATTATATTATTATGAGTGTAAATTATTTGGTAATTTAATATGGTTTATTATAAAATGTTAAATCTTTTCTATTTAAATATAATAAAATATCACAAATTTACACTTATAATAATATAATTCTTGTATAATTTTATTATAATGGAAAAATACCTCTTCAACCCAACCTAAGTAAGCCCTTACATAAAATTTATTTACATTTATGTTATTTTTAATAATGTTTGTATAACAATATCACTCAGGGGGGTAGAGTTTTTTAATATATAGTTAAAAATAAGAACATGAGTGACCTAGAGTTCTGAGTCGACTTAGATAGCGACTCATGGAGCTAGCTTAATTTTGAATCCATTTTTCCACTCAAAATATGGCAAGCACACTAATTCTATATTAGTATATTCTTATAATATTTAAATAAATAAATTTGGCTCAAAATTAGACTCGAGCCTACTCATCGGTTTGAGCCTGAGTCACATTTTACGAATCCAGTCTGAGGCAATATTTATACTCCGACTATAGTTCAGAATTTTAAAACTTGGCCGATTTAACAATGCTAAAAGTACTTAAATCTAGATAACCCCTTTCTTTTTATGGTGTTTAAAGGAAGCTATATAGGCAGCCAAATAGTCGACTATTTAGAAATAAGACGAACCATACGACCTCACTCTTTTTTAAAATATAACTAGATAAAATTTATTATATTTTAGCATTTGCAAGTACAACCATCCAACCTTTCACATCATCGATTGAAGATATAAAAGTATAAGATAAAAATTTGGTTATATGCTGATTAAAATAATCTTCAGTCAGTTAATAATGATTAATATTAATATAAGTTAAATTTCCATTTTACAACATCCTTTTCTACGATTGATATTATATTTTTCCAATGCATATTAATAAAAAATTAACCCCTATAGAGCGAATTTAAAGATAATAAGGAATCCCTAAAATATATTTGTGCAGATGGTCATAATTGTCCCACACCTCCAGATTCTGATACCAAGCCAGTTGCCACAATATCAACATCAAATTCCTTATCAGCTAACGATAATGCAGCCACGCCTGACAACTCAGCTGGTAGTTTTTTTATGTATAAAACTTTATGTGTTTGATGATATCTAATCACCTTTTACTATTTTGAATATATTAAAGTATTGGAAACATTTATATAACTCTTTATTTATTTTATGCTCTTTATTTATTTTATGTGTATGTTAAATTGAATTTCTGTTCATTATCTTTTATTTTTCAAAAAACTTAAAGACGTTGAAGTCAGGATAAAAGTGGAACAATCCGAAAATTTTGAACAACCTTCCATATCTTCGCCACTCAATTTTGATTCGATGTCTAGCTATAACTTAATTTCACCAGGCTCTAATACAGATATGTTATTACCAGATAGTCTTTTTTCTCCTATAGGTATTATTTATTTATATGAATTAATATATTAAATTATATATATTTTTATTAAATTTTACCTTAAAAACTAAATTAAATTTAGCGCAATGATTTAAATAACGTTCCATTTAGCCCATTCGCCCAACCTTCTCATGTGTCGTTTCATTAAAAATTATCCCACCCATCCATTTTTAGAAATTATATGATTGGTTGGTTTTATTTATTTATTTAATATATTTTTGTCCTTTCCTTTGAGATCTTTTTAAATGGAAAATGAAATTAATGAGAATGATCTTATGGCAATAAAAAAATGAGAAAGATATTATCACCAAATCCATAAAAGAACCTTCATTTCAACTTAAAACAACTTCCAAAGCAAGATTGTTCAAACTATCATTACCTTGAATATGTTTCATCCATAAACTCTCATGACCTTGGATACTTTTCATCCATGTTAATAGTTAAGAAAATATTAACATCTTATTTAACAGAGGGCCCTGCATTTCTTGGATCTAAGAAAATTGCACTGGGCTCGGGGAAAAAACTAAAAAATAATGTTTTCACTGCTTTATTAAAATGAAATGAGAATTAATATTTTTATAGGATTATAAGACAAAGCAATTAATCATTTTATTTATGCTATCAGGCTCTGCCTTAATAATAAATAGTAGGCAGGTATTGTGCTTAAAAATTATCAGGCTGGGTTCGGGTGAGAAATAGAGTCAATCATGAGTTTTTATTGGGTTATTCATTTTAACTAATATTAAGTTTTTTTAATTGAAATTCCCATAAAAATATGGTTTTTAGAAATCAAGATAAAGCTTTTAAATAATAACCATAATCCAGTTATATGGAGTTGAAGTTTAAATGGATTAGGCAATATTTGCTTTACTGAAAAATTATAAATGATGCAATTTTATATAAATTTAGTCTTGACTGTCATTAGATCTAGATAAGGGATTTTTTTAAGTCTTAACCTGGTGATAAGAAAGATCTGTTAGCCTAAGAGCTACCTCGGCTTCATAATATGCAGAAAACGTTAAAACAAAGAAATTTGTATTTATAAGCTAAAAAATATATAGATATTTATGAATTAATATGTATAATTGGTTATTGATTGTTTCCTGTATTTCATTTTTAAGGCTATATTCTCCATATTGTAGAATGGAGAAAAATAACATACTGACAATCGATTAAAATTCATTTAAGGATTTTCTAAGGTACGGAATTTTAACATCTTTAGACTAGCAATTAAGGATGTAGTTTGTAGAGTAACATAAAAAGCGAAAAAAAATTTAAAAACCATGAAAATGATCATTATTATTTATTCTAACAAATGGACGATAAGAGAAAATTAAGGATAAATGTAGTTTGAATTATTTTGAGATGGGTCATTGTGTCACTAAGATTTGAGTCAGCTTGAGCTTTACGTTGGTGAGATATTTTGCTGACTGATTTAACTAATATAATGTTTTCACAAAAAATTAATTCATGGATATTTTTGAAATGTAGCAATATGTCGGAGTTAGCATTGTTTTGTGTGATTTGAGTAATACGTAAGATTAAATTAGATATAGAATATTTTATAAAGGTTCAGAACCAAGGGGAATAATATAATCGAACTTTATTTATTAAGATCTGCTAGGGAGTCATTCCATATAAAATCAATAACTTCACAACCCGATCATCTCAGATTTTGCTAAAATTTACTATATAAGTTAATGAAGTGTTTTAACTGACGAATCCAAAATATTCGCCTTTTAACTCTACTAGAAGTGGATATAGCTCTGCTTGGTCATTTTTCGAAAGAAAATGATTTTTTTAAATTGGGATAACTTTAATATTATAACTATATATATATATATATATCATGGCTATAGCCCTAAGTAAACTTTTCCACGTATTTTAATTATTTAATTTATAAATTTTTTTAAAATTGTGTTCAAAAATTTTTAATTTATTTTTTTAAATGTTTGCATAAATTTCTTTTCCAAATTTCAGATATTTTGTAAAGAGTACCAAGAACTCTTCATGTAAAAACTTTCAGAGTTGTAAGAATGTATGAAAAATACTTAAAATAAAAATATCGCTAGATGGCGTTAATTATTTTAAATTGCATAAAATTTAATTTAAATATAAGTTAATCTACCTTTTTTTTATTACATAATATAATATTTGTTGAAAAAAATTGCATTTTGGCACAAAAATAGAATTTCCGCTAGATAACGCAAGTAATTTAAAATAGCTAAAAGCCTCATTTTTGTAAAATATGTCAGTTGATATTTTTATTTATTCGATAATTATGTTCTTCCTATAGTGGTCAAAATGTTGACGACAGTTAGAATACCATTTTTCGGAAGAATAAGAATATCAGGTATTAACGGATAATAAAAGGAATTAGAAGGTCCATTAGAGTGTAAAAATATTACCTTTACCTCATCAGCACTACTATTCGCTACAATATAGGCCACCCATCAGTCATTATCAAAATAGCATGTTACATCCCATTTTATATCATAGGTTGATATCTCGCCTATTCGATTTTGAATATTTTGTTATTAGTGCTGATGACGTAAAGGTAATATTTTTACACCCTAATGGACCTTCTAATTTTTTTTATTTTCCTACCTGATCTTAGCCATCCGAAAAATGATATTCTAACTGTCATTAACCTTTTGACCACTACCAGAAGAACTTGTAATTTAACTCGCGAAGAATCTCAAATAGCCATATACAAATTAAATTTAAGGAAATCAATATAACTAAGCATCTATACTATTAGTAATTTTACAAAAATGAGGTTTTTATCTATTTTAAATTACTTGCGCTATCTAGCGGAAATTTTATTTTTGTGACAAAATGCTATTTTATTAAACAAATATTATATTATGGAATATAAAAAAGGTAGATTGACATATATTTTCAAAAATTAAGTTATTAAGCTATTGAAATTATTAACGCCATGTAGCAGCATTTTTATTTAAGCATTTTTCCTACTTAACTTTTTTTTTACCACTCTGAAATTTTTTATATAAACAGTTCTTGGTAATCTTTACAAAATATCTGAAATTTGGATAAAAATTTTTATAAATTAAAAATTAATTTTACTTAAAATACGTGGAAGAGTTTGCTTAGAACTATAAAATGAGCCATGATAGATATATATAGTGCATCTAATATTAAAGTTATCCCAATTTTAAAAAATTATTTTTTTCGAAAAATGACCAAGCAGAGTTAAGGGCTAATTGGGATTCACTTCATTATTTTATATACCAAATTTTAGCAAAATCTGAGGTCGGGTTGTAAAGTGATTGATTTGATATGGAATGACCTTAGGGGAATAGTATATCTATCATAAGAAATTATTAAGATTAATACTATTTTTTATTTTGATCAAAAACCTAAGGGTAACATTTGCACAGCACAACTCGTTTTTTTAAATTTTGGGTTTCATATTTTCCCCCGGATTTTTCTTAAAAAAATTTGTGTAATCTGGCCGGGCGAGCAGGTCTCTTATTTTTATAATATATAAAGTAAAAAATAAATTTAAAATCAAAGGATCGTTCATTATCAAAATGATTTCGATCACGATCTTGGTTTTAAACCAAAATTATCGATCCAGGAAATTTTCTAAAATAACGATCGGATTCAGGATTGTCGATAATTTAATCACGGTCTTTTAACAAATCTGTAATTTTTTAAGAAGATATCTTATTTATTAATTTAAACTCATTAAAAAATCATTAACCATTTTTAAATATCTATATATAGATAGCAAATCATTTAACGTTAATGGCCAAGGGTGCCTTCCTTTTGAGGATCTTCTTGGAAGTCCTTCTACCGACCATTCCCTCCTAGATGATATTATGCCATCTATCATGCCAATTAATCATCAAATTCATAATTGTAACCAAAATTCTGGTTTAAATGGATTGGACATTGATCAACTTCTCTCTCAAACTAATATGACTTCTGCTTTAATTAAAGGTATTTAGATATATTTTAAAATATTAATAATCTAAATGATAAACACATTTAGATATGTCTATGCTTTCCTAATTAATGCTCAGTTTACATTAAAACCATGTTATACTTAATTTATAATGGAAGATGAAATATAAAAAGTTTTATTAATTTTTATCACAAATATTATAAAATATAATTAATTATCAGTTAAATTCAGTTTCAAACATTGCATTTTTGGGTATAAAATAAATATAAAAATTTTAAATTTTGATTATAATCCAAAGAAATTTAAACCAAAATCCTAAATATATTTTAATATTATATAAGTCATCCGAATCTATGTTTATTTTTTTAAAAAGCTGAACATACCGATGATATTTTTAATCTTGCCAACCTTTCCTCTTCTTCAATCGGTGGATCTATGAAATTGTCCACTTCACTTGTAACTAAATTTTATAAAAATAATTTATTTTATATTTATTACAGTTGTTAACTATTCATATGAAATTTTAAAATATCCTTTGTTTTTTAAATTATACCCAGCAATTTTTATAATATTTTCCCATGACAGAATTTAAAATTTCAATCTCCTACTATCAATAATACTACATCTATATCCTCATCAAATATTTCCCAAATGCAACAATTCATGAAAAATCAAACCTTATCCCATTACGCTGAAACAACAGCAGAGGACAACAATAATAGAAAATGGTTTGAAGTGTGTATTGTCGGTACAAATAATTGTGTGGTGACTAATTACAAAATTCCTAATCATATATATGTAAAATACTTAGTTTTGTAGTTTTTATATACCTCTTAGTCAATAAAATATATGAATAAGATTGTTCTTATGGGAACATCCATCTTAAGCATTACCAACAATTTTGAATTATTCTATTCATAATGTTATTTACATTAAAGTTGTAAAAATAATAATAAGTACATTAATTGAAAAATATTGAGAATGCTATTATGTTTTATATTTTGGCTTACCTTTCAAAACTAGATTTTTTATATCATTCATAAATTTTGAAAAAAGTTCCTAAACTTATAATAATATATACGATAACATAATACAGAGAACCTCATCAAACAGCAATGACCCTTCCAAAATTCAAAACTCTAGCATAACATCTTCAATCAAAGATGGTGGAGATATTGCTAATCCCACTTTTCAGACTCTTCAACCAGCTACGGCTTATAAATTTAGGGTTGCTGCTATCAATTCTTGTGGACGTGGTCCTTTTTCGGAGGTAGCAGCCTTCAAGACTTGCGTCCCTGGGTTTCCAGGGGCTCCTTCTTCCATTAAGATCACGAAGGTTTTTTTTATCATAATCATAACTAGGGAAGGATCTTGAACTAAGTTTATTATGTAAATCAATTATTATATCTAAGCATTAATATATTCTCTATAATATTATCATCTATATATGTATAGTAGTGATAATATAAACTTGAGTACCAAAACACTTTTCATTGCTAACTTAACAAATTATCCTGAAATTTGATAAACTATAATGTTAATATACTCCTAATCACACATAATAGGAGTTTGGTAATAGTATTGTAAAGTGAAGCAAACTGGAGCCATTATAAATATTATAATGATCTATTATAATTAATTATGGAACGTTCATGACTCAATCACTGTTCACTTTGAGTTTATCAAGTTCCATTCGATGTCTGAAATTTAAAATATTGAAATATCTATATTTTTTATCATTTTTTACAACTTGGCTGTAAGGGGTAGCTATATGAACCATATCAGATTAGTGTTGCTATCATTTTATGTTTTTCATTGTATTGGCTATTACTTCAACCAAGTTAGAGAAATATATTTTTCCATGAAGTTCATATCCACACCTCAAAGTACATAATATAATTTAAATCATAATATAAATGTTTCATTAGCGCAAATCACATTATAACAAACATTATTTTTGAGAATTAAAATTTTTTGCATGATAGGTATGTTTGAAAAAAATACCATTTTTGCTTTCATAGCACTCAATCATTAAATTTTAACAGACTTTTATAGTGTATTATATGTAGTGCATTTATTCGATTCCTATGTACTATATTACACTACTCTCAATTTTTCTCATTAAGTCGTCGGAAGGAGCTCATTTAGCCTGGGACCCGCCTCAAAACTCTGCCGGAAAAATTACCGAATATTCCGTATACCTCGCCATTCGCAATTCTAATAATAACGCGATTCCCACTATTAATCAAGCCAATAATGCAAATAATCTGCAGCAACAATTAGCTTTTGTGAGAGTTTATTCTGGCGCTTTTCCCTCTTGCCTTGTTCATAATACAGTCCTGGCCAATGCTCAGATAGACTGTTCTGCTTCTTCTAATAAGCCAGCTATAATTTTTAGGATAGCTGCTCGTAATGATAAGGGTTATGGTCCAGCCACACAGGTTAGATGGCTTCAAGGTTTGTAATTACGCTTTTATTACTTCATATGAGTTTTATTTTGCTATTTTTAATATATTGAATAAAATTTTGTTGAAATGTTAAAAATAAAATTAACAATTATCACTATTCAATTTTAAAATTATTCTGCTACAATAATTTAAATCTGAAATATGCAGAGGGAAGTCAAATTTTTAGACTAACTAGGCCTAGATTTGAAATTATTTTATGATTTTTCTGTATTTTGTAAATTGTATAAGACACAAAGGAATGTTATTAATCCATTATATGATAACTGGCTAATTGATATAGTTTTTAAAGAAATTGAAAACTCGGCCCTGGTCTTATTTAATAAAATTCAAATGTTTAGCCTGAATTTAAAATTATCCCATTTTATGGGCTAGTTTGTATGTAGCCAGGATTAAGAAGACGGGAACCACTATTACATTAGTTGTTTTCTCATTTTATTGGAGGCCTTTAAGTTCATATTGCAGGCCCAATATTTTTGGTTTTTTCTAAAAAAATTTAATATATAGTTATTTTAAAAATTATTAAATGGGCGAGAACTAAAGGTCTTTGTCCACATTGCAATTTAATATTAGGGAAATTTTGATAATCTGAAAGATAAAAACATAGATAATTATATATTCAATTTTAATCAACACAGAATCTACATCTGTTAATTTTTCTCCATCTAACATCAAAAGACCTTTGCCAGTGAATCAGAAGTACATTTATACAAAATATTTAATAATTATTTTATAAAAATAGTATTACTATTAGTAAAAGGAAGAAAACGGAAAACCTATTTTAAATGAAGTTTAATAAGCTATAATATATGACTGTAATTTTTTAGCTTATATAAATAAATATCAATGTCAAAATATTTGCCTCAAATTTGTAAGCATGTAAATTATATTTCCTCAATTAAAAATTAGTTGTGCTGATAATATATATAATTCTCTGTATACTACTGTAAAATTATATCAATGCCTTTACAAATATATATTTATGATTACATATTTATTGTTTACTTTATAGTCTTCCTTTTTAAGAATTTTGAATAAATGACATAATAAATTTTGGTTATGAAACGTTTTTAAGCTATGAAAATGATGGATGGTCATAATTACTTGAAAAAATATAATTATTATAATTACTAAATCCTTTTCTAAAAACGGCAATTAATTACTACATGTAATCGTGATTAGAGGTTTGCAATGCCCGGTACCCGGTTTGGTAACTTCTGAAAAAATTTATTTGGACCGGGCCAAGTAAATTATTGGGCTGGATTATTATAGAATTTAAATTTTTAAAATATAAAGTGTAATGTTTTTAATTTAATCAATTCCCAATATTATAAATATATGTTTATTTTCGTGTTTAACTAAATAATCTCGAGTTAGGCCTTGTATTTGAAAACCCCTTCTCAGGCTGGAATCTTAATTAAAAATTGGAAACGGGCCAGACAAAACTAAATTCCAATTAGCAAAAATACCAATTGGATATTTGGATTATTAGTATACTTTAATTCCTTATTCATCTTTGCACAAATAATAAAAACATTATTTGATTTGGAATTTAAATTCTTAAAAATGTTTTCAAAAATGGATTATTAAATTTCAGAAAAGTCATTATGGAAATAAAGTTATAAAAATGAAAAGTTTTGCAGGAGCATGATAAACATAATACTTACGAATAATGAAATGACCATTATTCGATGAATGAATATGAATGATATGATAATAATTGTGTTATATATCAATAACGGTGGTAAGAAAAACGGGTTTAAGTTATAGTTATTTTATTCTAAAACTAAAAAATAAATATAAAATAATGTGTATATAAATATATATATGTTGTATTCCATATTAAATCAACCAAAAAAAAGTCGATTCTCAACCCGACCCCCTTCGATTTTTTTAAAAATTTGTATGTTGGTAGTATATACACTAACTAATAAAAATGTAAAATTTTACTTTTCAAATCGGCTTACTTCATGAGATATGGCCATCTTTAGAAACGCGAAAATTCCAAAATACAGTATATTTAATTTTAAATATCTCAAAAAGTAATTAAGCTGAAGGCATGATTTAAATTTTATTAAATAGCTCTAAAATAGCCCTTTAATATGATATAAAAATTATTTTATTAATAAAAAGTCTATTACCAAAAACCGGAAATAGCTATAAAATAAAAATTGCTCTTTTTTTTTCTTTCAAATTTTTTTACAAATAGACATTATACTTCTTAATATTTGTACAAAATTTTAGATTGGGACCATTAATGGGCCAATAGTTATTACGCTTTAAATATAAATAGTATGGCTTAAATCCTAAATTATACCAAATATATAGTAATTTACGAAACAAATAAAAAGAAAATTCCTTTATGATCGGGCAGATTATATTTTTTTATAAATGTTTCGGGCTGTGAGCCCACTAGTAGACATTATGTTATATTTAACATATAAGTTTAGCGATTTTATTTTAGAGAGAAAATAATTGTAAAAATATTTATAACTTTATTTAGCTAATTATTTATATTACATGAATATAAAATGGAAAATTATTAAATTAAATAATATCATACATTAAATTATCTAATGAATTAGAATAACGTTTGACTTTCATTTTTTCCATTAACTTTCATTGATATAAAATTATTCATACCTGGCATAAGTCTGCTGTTTTCGTCAGAATTATAAAATTCTATTACTTTATTTGCAATGTCATCCGGAATTATTCTACTTGGCTTTATGATATTTGGGTTTGACAAAACACCCTTTTCTTCAACTAATTGTTTAGCTGTCCGGGCCATAAAATTTGTGGTTGAAAATTCCTTTTCAATTTTATCAAGAGTCCAAGATTTTGGTAAAACTGTTGAAATTTGTATTTTTTCATTGCGAGAACTTGTAGAAAATTTTTCTTTCAGTTGATTTATGATTTCGGCTTCATATTTTTTTGCTTGATCCTCTAGATTTATTTTAAAAACTTTTTTAATTTTTCCCTAAATTTTCAAAAATTTATTTACAGGATATTTTTTTTCATTTAACCTTTTCTTTTTAATAGGTGTCTCCCCTAAAAATGGCAAAGTTTCATTTAAAGTTGAAATTGAAGTATTAAAATCTGTATAAGAGTCGGGATTATTGCATGGTTGATCAGGTTCAGAATCGCTAAATGTTTCATTAATAGTTGAGGTAGAAGGTAAGTTAGAAATAGAAGGTAATGTGATCGGGATCGTAGAAGTAAAAGGTGAGATCAGATTTGTTGAATATTTTTTTAATTTTTTCCGGCAAGAGCTACAAATTTTTTGATTAATTGATAAGCTAGAATTCACTTCTATCATCCATTGTAAAACATTTCTAAGATCGTAACGTACTGAATAAGATTTTATTCTAAAGGGATTACAGCACTTTACTGGAATATAAATATCTTTTCTAGACATTTAAATTTTTTTGGTAAGGAATAAAAGATAGCTATTAATTTTATATAATTATTTTAAATTAAAAATAAATTGGATATGAATACCGATAATTTAATTTTCTTAGAAAAATGGCTTTATAAAATATTAATATAAATGACGGCTGTTGCTGTTGGAATTGAATTTGATTTTTATGATAATTATTTTATTTGATAATTAATTATAAGTAGAAAATAATCTTTATGAAAATATATTTCTGACGATCACAAAGATAATTTTTTATTTGGCAAAGAAAATAATCTACATAATTCACTCATAGAATTGCCAGGTCAAAAATCTCGAATTTAAGAAGATAAATTTTTTTTGGGGGGGGGGGGGGGGGCGAATATTAATCTTAAGATGGGGTTCAGATTTCAGTTTTAATACTATTATTCACAAATATTATCACTTTTGTTAAAAAAATAATTACTCATTTCGTATAATATTATATTTAAAGCGTAATAACTATTAGCCCAGTAATGGTCCCAATCTAGGATTTTGTACAAATATTAAGATATATAATGTCTATTTGTTAAAAAATTTTGAAAGAAAAAAAAGGGCAATTTTTATTTTATAACCATTTCCGGTTTTTGGTAATAAAATTATTTTCAATATAATAAATTTTATATCATATTAAAGGGCTATTCTAGAGTTATTTAATAAAGTTTAAATTATACCTTTAGCTTAATTACTTTTTGAGATATTTAAAATTTGTATTTTGAACTTTTCGCGTTTCTAAAGATGGCCATATCTC
This sequence comes from Gordionus sp. m RMFG-2023, assembly GCF_954871325.1. Taxonomy (NCBI): domain Eukaryota; kingdom Metazoa; phylum Nematomorpha; class Gordioida; order Chordodea; family Parachordodidae; genus Gordionus; species Gordionus sp. m RMFG-2023. The sequence continues at coordinate 42,300,437 of NC_088776.1, forward strand.
ATGAAGTAAGCTGAGTTGAGAATTAAAATTTTATATTATTGCTAGTTAGTGTATATACTACCATCATGCAAATTTTAAAAAAAATCGAAGAGGGTCGGGTTGAATCTTCAGTTGATTTGATATGGAATACAACATATATATATGTATTTAAAAAAAACAATTTAAACGAAATATATATTTTAAGGCTATAATAACAATTTAAGTTAAATAAAAAAAATCAATCAATCAACATTCCCCTTCTGAAAAGCCTTCCCATAATCCATCTGAGCTATCATAGAAAATATGTCGTTCAAATGGTTGTTCATTTTGATTGTTCAAGTCGTTCATAAGTCATTGTAGTCGTTGGCTTGATTCTATCACGTTGGTTTGTTAATATCGTTTTGAGTACGCTGGCTCATCGTCAAGCTCCGTCGTTATCATTGTCAATTTTATAAAATTGTTATCACCAATTGTAAAATTATCATTATTAAATAGGATTTCAGAATATATGAATAATTAGAGAATTGATCAAATTTGGATGTTAGAATTATAAAAGGATGATAACTCGACAAGATTGTTAGATATCATTTTTAGCGTTTTTATTTTTTATATGATATTTTTATTTTGCGTTTTAGTCTAATTTATTTTTACATGTTTTAGTATTTATTTTTACATGTTTTAATACACTAAGTTATATAATCTTTTAGATAAACAGGTTTTTGGCTACTTCGTATCGGTCTAGGAGGCGGTATTACAATATTTTTATCATTAGTTTTAATATTTTTGTCCTCACTTCCGTCCTTAGTAGAGTCATGGTATGCAAATGTGTTATAGCATTCTCTTTCTTAATCGGTCCAGGTGTTTCCTTGTAATACCTTTTTCTGTATAGACTTGGAACATAGTGTCGCTTTCCTTCAAATTAATTGTCCCACGTGTCATTCCCTTGCACTTTATACCAAACAAAATTTCCTGTATTGAAGGTTCTATTTCGTGGTAAAGTAATGCTTATTTTATTCTCCTCCTCCAACGGTCTCAATAAGTCCCATTTCACTCTAATATCATGGTTGAACATCCTCTTAGACGGTGTAACTCCTGTAGTGTCATTACGCATATTTCTGTAATTAGATAAAAATTTGTCTAAGTGCAATGTCTAAGTCAATTTTGATATTCCTTTTCATATGTGTTTTGAACGTTTTTACCATGCTAATGATAAGCAGATGTGAGCACATGTTTGATACCATAATCACTGCAAAATTTTTCAAAATCAATACTTGTGAAGTTAGTGCCGTTATCGGTAACTATAGTTTGGATATTCCATATAACGAAATAGTTTTAAAAATTTCTTTTAAAGTAATATCGGTCGTAATATTTTTAACGGAACAATGATTAAACTTACTGTAAGCATCGACTATTGTCAACCAATTTCTTGTGAAGAACGGACCCACATAAACTATGTGTATATTATCAAATGGTTTGGTTGCCGAAACCCAAGATTTTTGTATTTTTTTAGGATTATCGTGATATATGTTACAATCGTCGCAACTTTTCACTTCCATATCTATATCATTATTTATATCAGACCACTACATGTGATCTTTGGCTAAGGATTTGATTCTTCCTGCTCCTAAGTGACCATCATGTGATGATTATAGTACATTTTTTCTCATAGAAGACGGAATTATGATTTTTTGCTTTTGACAATCCTTAATTATACTTAATTCCAATTCAATGTTTTTATAGATTTCGTTTTTTATAGGCCTGTTGTTCTTAATATCATTTATGACTTGTTGGATTGAAATTGATATGTAAATCCCCATAGACATTTATTATAGTGATGTTTTCAACAACTTCGTCATTACATTCTTGTGGCAATCTCGAGAGGCAGTCAGGAACAACATTGAATTTACCTGCTTTATACTTTATGTTGAAGTCGTAACCGCCTAAAGTGATATTCCACCTTTGCAACCTTACTGACATGGTACTATTGTTCTTGAGTCCCTTGGTAAAAATGTGGACTAGTGGTTTATAGTCCGTGATGATAGTAAATTTATTCACAATTAAAAATTCATGAAATCTTTTAATTGCGAACATTAAAGCAAGAGCCTCACGCTCAATATTGGTGTAATTTATTTCGGATTTTGCCAAGGTTCTAGACGCAAAAGCAATGGGTTTTTCTTTGCCATCTTTCTCTGTGTGAAATAGTACAGCCTTTAATCCAGATTTGGATGCATCAGTCGCAATCCCAATAGGTAATTCCAGATTAAAATACGTCAGTGCTGGCGGGAGACTAATCAGCTTCTTTAAATCATTAAAACTTCTGAAATGTTCTAAGTTCCATCTTTCTTTGTTGACCATTTTGAACAACAGATCAGCAATATCAGCGTCAAAAATTTTTTATAATAACCAGCCATTCCAAAAAATGTTGACAATTCAGCAGCTGATTTTGGTTCTGGCATTTTAATTATTGCTTCAATTTAATCATGGTTAGCATGAATCCCCTTGTCATCTATATCGTGACCCAGAATAACTTTATTTTTAAAAAATAAACTTTTGGCGAAGTTAGGTACTAACCCGCACGATAATATTCTCTCAAAGACCTTTTGATGTTGTTTAAATATGCTTCATCGTTATTTCCAGTTATTAATAAGTCATCAATATAAAATATAACATCTTTCATATCACCGAAAATCTGATCCATGATTTGTTGGAATATGGCAGATGAAGTTTTCAACCCAAAAGGAAGTCTGGTAAATTGGTAGTATCCCTTATGTGTGGATATAGTCAAAAATTTTCTGCTATTTTTATCGCTCGGAACTTGTAGAAAAGCTTTTTTAAAATCGATTTTGGTAGATTTTTGTCCTTCTGAAAGTTTAGCTATAAGATCATTTATACGTGGAAGTGGGTATCTCAAGTCTTCGAGAGCTGGGTTTATAGTGTCTTTAAAATCTGCGCAAAGCCTGATGCTCCCATCATTTTTGTATACGGCGGTTATAGGACTCGCACATCATTTACAGGCTCAATAATTTTTTCGTGTATCCATCTTTTCAGTTCTTCGCCCACAAGATCAATCTTTGAATACGGTATACGTCTTGGTGGTATTATTTTAGGTTGTGCGTCACATCTTAAATATAATTTGACATTTGCTTTGTTAATTGGTTCGCTAGTCAATTTGGATTCACAATCTTTAATAAGTTTATTGATTTCGTCTTCATAATTGGTATCGACATTTCCTATGAATTTATTTAAAATATTTTTAAAGGCATTGATCCAGATTCTTTTTATCTCGACTCTACAACTACTGCTAGTAAATATTTAGTGATTCCTTCATAACTTACTTTAACCTGAGTTGTCCCGATGATTTTAATCAAGTTTCCGTCGTAGGCTGTAAGTCGCAAACTGGATTTCTTCATTTCTCTTATACCAATATTTTTAGCCATATTATGAGGTACGATGGTATATTTTGATCCAGTGTCCTGTAGTAGTAATATTATTTAATTTCAAAGTAGTCATAAAAGCACTATCATGACCTTTGTCTCTATTTTCAGCCAAGTTGTTGCCATTGAAATCATTCTCATTATTATCTTTGGCAGTGTCAACTTTATTTTCCCAAATTTTTCAATATTCATTACAATTATTGCTATCGTAGAAGTTTTGATTATCATACTGGATTTGTTTTCTTTGATTAAAATCCTTCCACTGATAACGATCTTCATATTCTATTTGTCTTCTTTGGTTATCCTTATTATGCCACCTGTTGTTTCCTTCATAATTATTTGAATTGTTATAAGATCGGTAATTATTATGATTTTGATCGTCACATTGAATCTGCCTCCTCTGATTATAATTAAACCAGGCGTTGTTCCTACCATAGTTGTTGTTATAAGATTGATGATTATTATTATGAAAGTTTCGGTTGCTGTTGTTATACCGATAATTGTAATTTTGATAGTTACTATTATTATACTGATCATTTCTATAGTTGTTATTATTATAATTGTTATTGTTTCTAGCTTTACTAAAATTCCTATTCCTGTTGTCGTTAACATTACTAAAATTGTTATCACCATGATTTCTATTCCTACTATCAAAATTTTGACTCGAATAATAATTAAGTCTATTATAGTTACTATTAATATCTCATTCCTATTAGAAATACTTTGGGTATCTAAATTCTTATCATTATTTCTATTATTGTCATTATTTTTATTAAAATTTTTATCCCTACTAAAAACATAATTAACATTGTCACTTTCTGATTTAATGTTAATACTATCTTATTTTCTTCCTATTTCAATCATTTCATCTAATGTGTAGTTAATATTTTTATTTAATTTATTTTTTATATTGTCATTTACACTAGATGTTTTCAATTTTTCTTTTATGCGATCATCATTATTAATAAAATAAAAAACCAATCCAAAAATGATTCATTAATACCTTGTGAAGCAGGTTAAACTTCCCAGTCAATATCCAAATATCTTGACTGGGTAATAAAAATTTTAATTTTTAATAATAATTTTATAATCTTTGATATCTTCCTTAGTACATAATGACTAAATTTTATCGTATAAATCATCAAATAAATTGCTCATCAATGTTTCAATTTTTACTGAGTCGGATAAAATTGTTTGAGAGAAATAATCGTCAAGTCTCTCCAAATATATGTCCGTCAAGCATCCCTCCAACTTTGGGAACTTAACTTCCCTGTTGGAGGATATGCTAATTTTATCATCCATAATGCAGATTTTTATTTTAAAAACTTATTTAAATTAGCAAAGATACATATTGTCACTATTATGTATTCAATTTTTTTTTCCCAAATTTTTATTTTCAAACTTTATTTACATTAGCATAAAGAAATTTTTTTTTATCTTGTATGTCCTTTATGTCGAATAATTTTTATAATTTATTACATAATTTCAAAAAAATTTTTTTATTTTTTTATATTTATCGGGATATGCACAATATATATGAGATTTTTTTATATATCATTGTGAGTTATCATTCCGGGGCACCATGTTATATAACAATAACGATGGTAAGAAAAACGGTTTTAAGTTATAGTTGTTTTATTTTAAAACTAAAAAATGATACTAAAAATAAATATAAAATAAGGTATATATGTATTATAAAAAAAAACAATTTAAACGAAATATATATTTTAAGGCTATAATAACAATTTAAGTTAAATAAAAAAATCAATGAATCAACAAATTGTAATTAAAATTCTGTTGCAAAATGGAATATCATTCATAATCTTTAAATAAGGATTGTATACACTAAGATTTGAAGCTGTTTCTTTACCCTTAAATTAATAAATGATTTGAATTTATCTTTAACTTTCCAACAGGTCTTTAGCTAGCCTATTAGACTTATTTAGTAATGCCACAATTATTCTAACCCTAATCAACGATATTGAATTAAAAGGTATCAATATTTCAAACAGGTCATTAGTTAAACGTCTTCATTAGAGCTATAGTAATGTTGCAAAGTTTAATGGCTTTTCTACTGGTGCTGCTGAGGATATTGTGTTCTACATTAAAAAGCCCTTTTAAAACTTGGGAAATTTTCCCACACATTAATTGACCTCTTTCATCTTTTCGATAACCTAAAATTCAATATTGTTGATTGAATTTAGGGAGTAAATCAAATTTGAAAAAATTACGATTGTTTAATCTGGGGATTTTAATATTTAAAATTGTTTAAACAGTTTCAGGTAGGTTTAATGATTCTTAAATCATTTTGTTTTTCTAAATTACATTGCGGCCAAAGATTTGAATGATTGCAATTATTGGTTCTTCATAAAAATTATATAAATTTTAAATGCTTGAATACTGAAACTGATATTGGCTAGAAATTCCAAAAAAGGAATTATAAAACTTTGAACTAGATAATGATTTTTGTTAGTGTCATTTAAGTCATGCTTTTAAAATTCGTAAATACTAGAATTGTAAAGTATCGACCTTTTTTTGAAGAAATGTAAAGCCATTCATTATCTTTTCCTAGAGGTGATGAGTAACGCGTTTCTTTTTTTTTGAGTAACGGTAATGCAAAACGTTAATTAAATTTTTGTCTTAAAAAAGTATAGAAAAAACATCATTTATTGTTATAAAAGTATTTTAAATTATTTAAGCCAGATCCACCAAATTCTTTTGTTTTTATTTTAAATTTTCAGTCAATATTGTAATATAATTAATATATCAATCAAGATATGTTAATTTATAATCGTATTCGCTAACATTATATTTTAAAGAGAATTATATCGTACATATTTTTTCAGATGAAAATGATTTAACCTGCTCCAGTCCGAATATTAAACATTTTTTACACCGATAAAGAAAATTAAGGGTACAAAGTCTACACTTTGTAAAATTGTACCCCAACTAAAATATTTGTTTAATTGTGGAATTAACATGGGCAGTCTCGAAATTGTTCAGCCATTTTTAAGGAAAAATAAGAAGAAGATGGAACTCTTTTTATAATCCCATGAAATTAATAGTCTTATTAAAGAGAATGTCCAATTTGATGAAGATAAATTCAAATTACAAACATTTTTAGATAATGACAAGTCTTTCATTGATGTTCTGTTTAAAAATATATGTATTTTATCAGAGATGCCATGTGTATGACCAGGCCCTGATTTTTTTAAAATATATGTATTTTTTTTAAAAAAAAATTGGTTTGGCTTGTGTATATTAAAAAAAATAAAATAGTGCCCAACCCGGGCTTGCAGGTCTCTACTCTATATTATAGATTGAAAAATAATATATATATTTAATTTATCAAATAAGGAGTAATGCATTACTTTCTTAATAGCCAGCAACGTGCGTTCCTTTTTTGGACGTAACGAGTTTCTTTTTTAAATTAACGCGTACAGCATTAGTAAATACCTATCCTATAGCCCAAGTATTGATTTTAAATTTATTTTACGATACTACACCAGCTCAGGCTTAGAAATTTAAAAAATAAAATAAAGTTTAGAAGCAATTTGTCATTATATTTAACTCTAAAAATGAGTTTAATTTAGAATTTTAAAAAAATTGACAAGTTCCAAACCGCTAAACAGTATTAACTGTTATTATTTGCCAATGATCCAAGCCTCACCAAATCTCTAAAGAAAATTATAATTATTTTATTTACATTATATCGTTATAAATTGCATAACAATATAATATCATAGTATTCCATATCTTTAAAACTACATATATCTAGTCATGTGATTTTTAAAATGTTGCTATTTCAAAAAATTGCTTTAATTTCTTAATTTTAAATAATAAAAATGTTCCAAATCCATTTAATCTTTAAATACAATTTAAATATGGAACATTTAATTTTATATATTGATAATTAATTTTTTTTAGTTACATGTCCATTTTTCAAAGGTATAAAAATACGTTTTCTCTAAATACTTTTTTAGAGCCAAGCTATAATAAGTTACTTAAATATCATTCAAGCAAGATAAAAAAATTACATACATATTCGTTGAAAATAGGCCAAATGAAAACATTTCCATATATTTTAATTTATTTGCAAATAAAATTATTGATTGTTTTAATTAATAGAATAAATAAATATAAATGATCGAATTTTGTGGCTTATTCCTCAGAGGAACAACCCAAATTTTTTGAAATAATTGAAACACTAACATGATATCACGACAATTACTAATACCATTTTATGACTAAATAAAAATATATTTTTTTATACATAAACTATAATCAACAAATTTAAATTACTCAAATATTACTTTTTATAGCTAGTATAATGTGTCCAAAGAGCAATCCAAAGTATTGAAAATTTAAATATATAAAATAAGAATGATTATTTACAATTATAATCGATAAGATATAATTAACGATATTGGTAGGTGGGTCATCCAACTTAGATAAACTTGTAGTTAATTTACTCAATACTTTATTCTTATTTAAAATAAAACTAAAATAAATTGGAATCTATTGATCAAGGAGAAAAAAAATGTAATCATGATGAGATTAATATTTTTTCTTTAGGTGCATCTTCGTATGATGTACGGATTATGTTCTCCTTTTCTGTGAAATAATCCAAGTACCAATCAATAGTCTCACGTTTTTCTTTAACTGTGTAGTTAGGGTTTTTACTTAATCCAACACACACTAATTCGATGAAACGTTTTATTACGGATAGTTTTAAAATGTTTGAATCAGGTAAATTCTGAGTTTTATTCAAGAAATAATCATAAACAAATATGTGTTCATAAAAGGGAATATTGCTTTCCTCTTCCATACCTTAATAATTTTTTATAACAATAAAATATAAAAATACTTAGTTGAATATATTGTAAGATATCTGGTTAATGCATAATAATAGTTTTAATGTAAGTAATTGCAAACCTAATTCATTATTAATTGGAAAAGGCCATATAATTCCCTTTTCAGTTTTTTCAATTAAATCTTCAAAGGAATTAATGGGAGGTTGCTTGACATAATTGTTTAATTCCCTCAGTTCCAACTTGTCCCAAATTTGCATACCATATTTATCTTGATTAGGATTCTCTATTATAAACAATAAATGTATATGTTAAATATTAGTATTTTACCAGCATTATCAAGATTTTTAAATATGCCTAATGGTGTTGATCCAAATAAATCAACTTTATGACGGAGTTCTCTAATTTAGATAAGTAAGATTACATAATTTTATAAGTATTGCACCCAATATTTTTATATTGCATTAAGGGTTCTTCCGATAATCCTGCATTCAATGAACCAAACATCTTGTTAACAATATATTGTGAATGATTACTATGAGTCAAGGTATTTTTAATGCCTGATTTAGATATAGATTCAGATTCTATAGGTTGAGTTTTTAATTTTTTGCTCTTAGTATCATCAATCTTCATCCCAGTAAACAAAGTCCTATCATGTAAAAATATTAAAATTATCCTAAGTCTAATAGTAATTATGGGAAATACACTGATAACATCCTCACAGTATCGATATAACTAATATTTTCAATTTTAGCTAATACCAGAAGATAATAAAAAATATAAACCCTTTTTAAGCTATAAATTTTTACAACATTTTATCTACTAATTTCTAAATTGACAAGAAAGTAATAAAAAAGGTGCTTTTAATTTTTTTTATAAATCAGTGGTATGCTAATAGTAAAATTCTGAGACCAGGCCGGGAATTTAGTTTATGCCAAGACCAGTTTTAATTTTTCACTTAAGTTGTCCCGCCATATTTGATGTGATTTCAGCGCTAAGCCCTCTAGAGTTAACAAGCTGCTGAGTTACGTTAGGTTTTCCTCATAATCCATCAAACTCGAAATTTAATTTAAGGGAAAGAAAAATGAGCCTTTCACGTTTGTGGGCAAGTCACACATACTTGTATGAACAGCCACACATATTTGTACGCACAATAGTCCTAAGACTTACTTAAACCTCTGTGAACTGATTACAAAAGGGGATGGGCAAAACAACACATCCCAGACCCAACAATTGCATGAAAATTTTAATTACTTTAAGGCGAAAGAGGGGCCGATTTTAATTTTAAAACACAATTACTATGTTGCATGAGTAAATATTATTGGATAAGACTGACATGTTTAATTTGAGGCAGTGAGCTTTATCGAGCAGCTTCTTTATTGATTTCTTACTTTTGTACAGTCAAATTAACTATTTCATATTCATGTTTAAGTCCGAAATGTCCATCATCGCTTGATAGAACCACAGTGTTTTGTATCTGCAGTACGTTTTCCTACTGAACTAGTAAAGCCATGTCAGCACGTCGTGTGCAAGATTCGTATTTGAATTTCTAAATATGTGAGAGAAATTGAATGGTCTCTACTTGAGAGTTAGCTGGGTATGTCTGGATATCTTCCAGTTATTTGATCTTGGGTAAAAGACCCTTAATTTATGATTCTTAAGCATTTATCAATGAAGGTTTACAACTGCCTGTTCCCGGTTTATTGATCTCCCATGTTTCTCCATGGTATAGTAGAATGGGGATAACAGTAGAATTAAAATTCCTCATTTGAAAACAAATACCTCTCTCGTTTTCCACAATTCAATGTATTTATAAAAGGCTCTCCTAACGTGATGTATAGCTCTTCTTTACAACGACCTTTACTATCGATTGTGACACCTAGTTATTAGATTTTAAACACTACCTTTATTCTCTCCAAATCGATCATGAAATCCCAAGTTATCATCGCGTGGCTAGATGGTTAGACCATCGTTGTCAAAATTAATAACCAGTCCTATCTTACGGCTGCACATCTTGAAGGCATAGAAGATTGTGCGTTTCCTCCAGATTTCTGGTAATAATAAAAATGTCATCTGCATACGATAACATTTTTTTTATAGGTGATGGTTGTTTGGAACTCAATTCCATAAGATTCGCAGCAGCTAGAGTATTTCATTACCTTGTTTATGCTATATTGAAAAGGATAGGGGAGAAAACACAACCCCATTTGACCTCCTTTTTATTCAAAAATATGGTGACATTTTTTTTACTTAGCTTGAACGAGGATATTAGTGATTATTTAAAATACACACTATAAATACCCACCCCAGCATTATGATTTATGCTGTCTAATGTTCTCCTGAAATCAATGAAGGTGAAAAAAATAAGGCAAACTGTATTTGTCACATTTTTGCATTATTATTTTGAGAGCCAAGATTGGCTTCAAGTTTTTTCTGGGGCGATATGCAGATATATTTATTTGGAAAAGCGATTTTGTGAGGAAAGGATGATGCGGGTTTTTATAAAATCAAAAAATCTTCGAAGTAACGGATGTGAGAGCAATAACTCTATAGTCGTTAAATTAATATGGGTTCTTCATTTTCGGGAAGTTATATAGGAGAGATGTGTTCCAGTCCACTGGCGTTTTGCCTGTGTTCCAAATTTTGTTGAAAATAATTAACTGGAAGGAGGGTACAGTTGAAGGGACCGCTTTCATTGATCTCAGGAGAGCATTTGACAATATAAATCATGACGTTTTATGGGGCATTCAAGTGGAGTTGGGTTATGAATAATATATTGCATATGGGCCATTCCATGTCAAATCGATCACGATTCGGCCGACCCCTTTTAAAATTGTTAAAAATTTCTGGAATTATTTAAATAGGTAAAAGAGTGAGAAAGCCGTTTATTTTAGCTCGCTAGCACACCTGGTTCTCGAGATATAGGGGCTCAAAGGTTCAAAAAAGAGCTTTGTAATCTGTAAAATTTTTAAAATGCTTATATCTCAAAAACTATAAAATAAAAAAAATCATAATATCTCATTTTGTAGATAAATCAATTCTCTAATGGGCTAACAAAGAATAATAAATATTGGCGCCATTATAGGCTTTTAACATCCGGTTTACCTAAATTGCTTTACCTGTATTTATAAGCAAAATAGTGAGTTTGTTTTCGATTTTTTTTATTGCTTTTTATTTAGACACTTTTGCTAAATATATATACAATATCAAAACCTTGGCGATGCTGTCGACTCCAAAAATTGATAAAAAAAATAGATAACGCTTTATGAAATTACGGATTATGGTTAAAATTTTGCTGCTAACTTATCAATAACCAGATATTTTCACTTTTTATACTAAAAAATTTTGATTTTCTATTAAATATACTAATTAACTGAGGAGCAGAGTGGGCATATGCCCATTAGACACTTAATAATGTAACAAATTTCCAATAATAAATATCTTTCATATAATTTTTTTAATTTTTAAGGTATCTACAATTTCATCGAATTTTTCATCATTTGATGAAGATAATGGTATAATTTTAGTCGTTTAAACTTATTTTTACTCTAGATATTTTTTTCTTCGAATATTTCTTTTCACATAAGCGTTTTCTTTTAATGAGAGATTCCCCATTTGATTGTAGTGATTAGCCTTTTGATTAATTATATGAAGGGGAGAATCAATATCTACATTGTCATTTGAAATATAAAGAATGTTTGCTAATTTTTGTCGCCATGAAAAGCATATTAACATATCTAAATTGAATGGTAAATTTTTTTTGGGTCATCCAGGGTAGAATCTTTCTTATATTCTCGCGATAATAAGCTTTGTAGATTAAATGGGTTGAAACATTTTAATATTTGATACGTCCATCTATGATATAGAATAAAATTTTAATTGATCTACACCTAGAATACATGTTTTTGCACTCCCCAAAACCAGATTGTTATTGGTAGACAGACGATAAAATTAATCTGAACGGACAGGTTAAAATTATTTCGCAGAAAGAGAGATCGTTTTAAACAATTTATTTTGTAAAATATAATAGAATATATGCCTAATAAAATATTCATTTTTACTGCAGCTGTTATATATTATCGAGCTAATAAGTCATTCGCTCGTTATAGTAGAAAGTAGAGATCTAAAAAATGTTAAACATTTTAAGGATAGTGAGGGGGGGGGGGTGGCAGAACTGGAAAATTTTATCACAATTCTTATAAACGTTTCAATATTTTTATTTTCCTTAAGAATAATATTTTTCAACCATTAGCGTTATCTACTTTTTTCTTCAATTTTTGGTAAAAATGTATATTTGGTTTTGACATACATCGTATATATATTTATAAAAGGTGTCTAAATAAAAAGCAAAAAAAAATTAAAAAACAAACTCAATATTTTGCTTAAAAATACAGGTAAAGCAATTTAGGTAAACCGGATGTTAAAATCCTATAATGGCGCCAATATTTATTATTCTTTGTTAGCCCATTAGAGAATTTCTTTACCTACAAAATGATATATTATAATTTTTTTTATTACAAATAGTTTTTGAGATATAAGCATTTTAAAAATTTTACAGATTCCAAAGTGGCTCTTTTTTGTACCTTTGAGTCCCTATATCTCGAGAACCAGGTTTTCTAGCGAGCTAAAATAAATGTCTTTCTTATTCTTTTACCTATCTAAATAATTCCAGAAAATTTTAACAATTTTAAAAGGGGTCGGCAGAAAAAGTGCCTTTTTTGATCGATTTGACATGGAATGGCCCATATTCTAAAAATCACTGTAGTAATCTAGTAATAGCAAAATGTCACCATATTTTAGAATAAAAAAAGGGGTCAGACAGGGTTGTGTTCTCCCCCCCTATCCTTTTCAATATAAACAAGGTTATAAAAGATACTCTAACTGTGGCGAATCTTATGGAATTGGGTTCCAACAACAACCATCACTAGAAAACAAAATGATATCGTATGCAGATGATATTGTTATTATTACTAGGAATACTCACAACCTGATCTATGCCCTCAAGGTGTGCAGCCTTAATATAAAATTGGTTATTAATTTTGACAAAATGATGATGACCTTACAATCTACACAGGATGGTAGAGGATTTCAAGGTTGATTCGGAGAGCATAAAGGTGGTGTCTAAAATCAAATACCTGAGTGTCACACTTGATAATAAAGATCGTATAAAGAAGAGCTGAACATTGGAATACATAATGCTAGGACAGCCTTTTATAAATAATTTAATTATTGGAAAACGAGAGATATCTGTTTTCATGGCTAAGGATTTTTAATTCTACAGTTATCCCCATTCTATTATAACAGGGAGAAACATGGGAGATCAATAACACCGTGAATATGCCGTTGCAAACCTTTTTTGCCTAAGAAACATAGATAGAGTTTTTTACCCAAGAGTTATATCTAATGACAAACTCTGGAAGGTATCCAGACATATCCAGGTATGTGTCACCTTCAAATAGAAAAGAATTAAATTTCTTTCTCACATAATTAGAAATTCAAAATGATGTGCTGACATGGTGTGGGAAGACGTAGAGCAGATACAAAATGCTCTGGTTATATCGAGTGATGAAGGACATTTTGGACTTAAACATGAATATGAAACAATTCATTTGACTGAACTAGAGTAAGAAATCCTGCCTCAAATGAAAATGTCAGTATTCTTATCAAACAATATTTACTCATGCAACATAGTATTTGTGTTAAAATCGATCCCTCCTTCACCTTAAAGTAAGTAAAAATCGATTGTTTTTTGGCCACCTGAAATATTTGTAATTGATTTTTAAATATAATTGTAGATGAACACCAAAATAAACAACTATTTATAATATTAGGAGTAGTCAAGTTAAAAACAATATGCTCTAAGGATTATCACTTCTATCAAATATCAGAATTTATCAATATAAGTCTAATACATTACAAAATATGTCTATTTTTGTCAACAATGATTTGACCTTATTTTAAGATTAAATTTAAAAACCTAATTATAATTTGTAATCGTCATTAAAATTATAAGCTAATGAAAAATATTATTTTAAGAAAATTAGGTGTTAGAATAATAATTTTGATTTGCACTAGAATAATTTTGATTCTTGGAACTGTATCTTGGCCAAGTATCTCTACTATTTTCCCAGCTCAGGGCTAGTCCAGATACCACAGACCACTGATATAAATGATAAATAAAATAAAATTTTTTGGTATAAGCAAATAGAGTGATTAATACATCCCTGTTAATTATTAATCTCTATAGGTGCTTAAAATAAAGTCTAGATTTTATTACAAATATTTAACATAATATTATTTTAAAAAATAACAATTGTCAAATATGTGTTGAAATAATAAAAAGTTAAGCATACGTTAATTGCTGCCCATTTTTTCTGATTTCAGTTTTTTTTAAGTCATCATTTAGTTTTTGTAAAATTTCGCTCTTGATTTGATGTTGAACTTGAGGATTTTTTATTAATTTCAATATATCAGTGGTTGCATTTAGAGATTCAGAACTTATCAAATATTCTTCATTTCTACATTATAATTTTACATAATACATTAGTTAAAAATTTACTGTTTAATTCTTTTATTAGCTGGCATTGGTTTTGTCAAACTAATATTTGAGAGAGGTGGTATAACTTTCATAGATTTTAAAGTATCTTTTATCTTGTGGATATTATGCTTATCGTTTTCCCCAGCAGATCCGTTACATTCACATAAATAACGAAAAATAATTTGTAAGTTTATTTTATTCTTGGAGCTATATTGATTTACTTCTTATAACTTTAAACAAAAATATATATTTACTTCGCTAAAACTGAATTCATGCTCAACCGAACTCAAAAAAATAACGTTTCGTAAAAATAAAAAGCAACATACTAATAATTATTACTAAGCTATAATTATAAAAAAAATACCATTGGGTCAGGGCGTTAGGGAGCACATATTGAAAAGCTTGTTATTAATCAATAACTTGAAGTTTGTTGATAATGTATTGTTGATAATTGTAGTAAAACTGCAAAATATTTTAAGTCCGATTAGGTAATAAACTGAAAAGTGCTTTATTTGTCAAAAATAAATATTTATCAATTTTTATATGCATGTATATCATATATTTAATTAAGAACTATGAAAATATACAAAAAATTAATTCAAAAATCATTAAATATTTACAACAGGAAAATTCTTTGTTCTCCATCTCCATAATAACTCAGGCGTTACTATTCACATCCTCATTTACCCATTTGTAATATTTTTATCAATAACCAAACTTATATCCTTTCTCGGTACATAAATTTATCCGCTTATAATAAACTTAAACTATATATGCATAGATTAATTCAGTCTTTAATATAAACATTCACGAAATTAATCATATATAATCAATCACGGAAATAATACTTATAATTGATGCTATGTGTGTTAGGTTGACTTCACATAATATTATATTAATTATAAAATATATATAAGTAGTAAAGAAGTAATCTATTGTAATATTTTATCTTATTATATATTATATTTGCCAGTTAGATATGATTATATATATATATTTACGATTAATACAATAGGTGTTGTTTAACTTCCTAATGTATTATGTAACGACCCATCCATTAACGTGTAATTATATATCGCCATTTGTAATTAAGTTGCACCTTATGGTTAAATTATACTGAATAAAATGTCAATGAAAACTGATACTTATTGTGAATGAATTATAGAAATAAATAAATGGAAATAAAGGTTCTACCTTCGCTAAAGTGGCGACGAAGAGGATTCTAATATTCTAATTAAAACAAGTAAGAAAATAGTTATTAATTTTATAAATTATGCATTCCAAAAATACTAGTATAATTGATAAGTTAGAAAAATATCAAATTAATGGGTCTATACAACGTTGGTTCCAATTTTGGGACGCAACGTTAAGACTAAAGAACTGGACACCGACCGATCAAGAAAATAAGGACCTGTTAATGATGAGTTTTGGCGCTGAGGGCATTGCATTGACATTCTCGAACAATATTTATTTCTTGAAACCATTCTAACGACTAAATTTGATAAGATAAGGAGTGTCTAGCTACATATTTTTGAGAAGAGTAAAACCATTTTCGGTAGTAGATTAGCAGAGTTGTTAAAGTAGCGCGATATCTTTTTTGGTAGCTATAGCTAATAGCCTCTACTTTTTTTTTAATTATTTAATTTTTTAGCGCGCTACTTTTTTTAAAAAGTAGCTAAGTAGCGCGCTACTTCGCTACTTTTAAAAAATATAATGAATGTAAGTATAAACATGAAAATTTAAATATAATATCATAATTAATTATAATTTTTATAATTTAATTTTGAAATTTAAATATATTTTCAATTTTTAATTTATATTTTCAATCTATGTTAATAATCTAAAATGGCATCGCACATGGATATCCAAATCCTTAAAAGTGATTCAGACATGGAAGATTCAATGGAAGAAAATGTACTTAATAGCTCTAATAACGATTTCCCATTCCCTAGATTTGAAAAATTTTTTAAAATAAATATTAAAACAAAATCTGGATCCAAATTCCTGTGCTTAAAATGTAAAAAAAATATATCATCAAATCAATCGAGTAGCTATAACCTGAAGAAACACCTAAAGGTAAATTGTTATTTTTACATTATAATATTATTTATTTTATTAGACTGTTCACGCCAATTGCTATAAGGAAATAGAGAAACATATAAAAAAATTTGGTATAAGAGAATCTTCATTCAAAAAGACAAATACTATCCAAACCAAATTAACTGATAATAAACATGCCAATATTTCACAAAAATTGGCTGATGTAATTGTTGATTTTATTATTGACACAGTTCAGCCATTGTCCTTGGTTGATAATCCATCATTTACTATATGATTAAAACTTTATCCCCTGGCACAACAGTTTTATGTCGCCAGACACTTATGAATAAAATACCCGACAACTTCAAAGTGATGAAAGATGCTCTAATAGTAGTTATCAATATATCTTATGTATGTACACCGGCAGATTGTTGGACACATAACAGAAGGTAAAAACTTATTTATATTTATAAATTGATCTGATTAAATATTTTTAAAGCTTCCTTGCCCTCAAGTGATAGTGTCGAGAGATTATTTGTAAAGCAAAGCTTATACTTTTTGATCGTCGCTCTAGACTTGGGGATGATAATATTGAAATGATATTATTATTAAAATGCAACAAATTAAAATAAATATTTATTTATATTGCTTATATTTTTATAATCTAAACTAACCTTATTTTTATATTTATAAATGTTGATTTTTATATATTTATTATACATTTACATTATAAGCAAAAAAAAAAATAAAAAAAATTTATTTCATTTGTTTCTAAAATATTTTTTATAAAAAGTGGCTTAAAAGTAGCTAAAGCTACTTTTGGAAAAAAGTAGCTAATAGCGCGCTACTTTTTTTGACAAATAGCTATAGCGGTAGCGCCCTACTTTTAAAAATAGCGTTTAACAACTCTGTAGATTAGACTTCATACGGTTAATTAGGAATGAGCGTCTACATGAGTGGGAGGGGTAGGAACAGTTTGCATCCTAATTTTTTGAGGGGGTATGGGGTAAGCTACTTTAATGGGGTAGGTTAAATTTTTTGGGGGGTTATCTATTAAATTAGGAGATGAAATAGGACAAAATTTATTGCTGTAAAAATTAATACTTTTATTATAGTATTATTATAATACAATTCATTGACCAAATCTATATATTGCAAACAATCATACACATTGTTCTCCATCCTTTTAAATGGTTTAGATATTTCAGCAAGCTCATAACGCCATAATAATAAATTCATTGTAAATAATGGAGGTTTTAATTGAATTTATTATCTAAAAAATAAATTCTTTATATTCATAAAATATTGATAGTTGGTAGTAGAAATAGATTAGTCTAAGTTATCCTTTATAAATTCTTTGAAAAGAGTATCAATAAATAAATAGGTGAAAATAATGATAGGCGGCGGGAATTTTTTAGGGGGGTGGGCAAAGGTTTTTGAAGGGGGTTTGCATTCAGTGAAAATCCTGTCATGTAGACGCTGAATGAGAATGAAGCAATTGGAGAGTTCGCTAATAGAATCAAAATAACTGCAAAAGCGTGTTGTTTTACGACGTCAGAATTTGACGGCCGGTTAAGAGATCAATTAGTTACGGGTATAGATCTACCAGGTCTCGAAGTTGAACTTAGGACTAAATATCCTTTAGCATTGGATGTGAACAAAAAAACCCTGACGTTCCAGTTCGTGCTAGATATAGCCACGGCAACAGAAAATGCTTAAAACGAAATAACTATCAAGAAAGACTTGGTAAATAATGTCAGACCGCAAGATTACAAACATAAAATGCCTATTCACAAGAGTGTTTTAAGAGAGACAATAATTATAGGAAGCCTAATAACAAGTTTTACGATAATAAATGTAAGAATTGTGCCGGCTGGCATGAAAGATATTTATGCCCAGCTAAAGACAAAACATGTTTTAAGTGCCAAAGAACCGGACATTTCGCAGCATGTTGCCTTAGTAAGCCTGTATATCGCAATTTAAACTCAGTGAAACCACATTTTCACCAAGTGATTCAATTACTAATCTCTGGACAAGGGGATTAAATAAAATGGCAAAGATCACAGCCAAAATAAATGGGCTTAGTGTCACTTTTGATTATGAAACAGGAGCACACGCCTCTATTATAGGATTGAATATTTGGGAGAAAATTGGCAAACCACTAACATCTTCCACAAATCCACTAGCAGCCTATGGAGATAAGCCATTGGATCTTATGGGTGAAGCCATGGTTCGTGTGCAAGTGGGGAAAGTAATTCACAATTTATCAGTTATTATAATAAAGTCAAATGACCTACCTCTGTTTGGGTTGACATGGATTTTAGCATTTGGGTTTGAGTTACCGAGACAGGTAAGCATACAACAGGTTCTCAAAACGAATAGAAAAACATAATATCAAGTTGCCACCAAACCAACGATGCCCCGATGGGGCGCTCGAATACAATCGGTGCCCCCGCGGGCCGAAGCCCCGATGGGCCGTTCGAATACAATCGATGCTCACACGGATCGAGGATGTCACTAACGGAAGACTCAATGGGGCATTGTTAAACAGTTTAAAGCTGTTTTTGACGGCAAACCGGGGTTGATAAGTAATTTCGCGGTGCGACTCCAATTAAAAGATACGGCTGTTCCAAAATCGTTTCCAGCTCGTCGAGTGCCATTTCCATTACGCAGAGCGGTTGAACTAGAACTGGATCGTTTTGTGGCTGCTTGGAGCCCATCGATTCCTCTATAACTAGGGTGCCATGGGCAACCCCAACAGTAAATGTCAGGAAAAACAATGGCGAGATTCGTATTTGCGCAGATTTCAAGGTGAGTTTAAATCCCCGTCTATTATATGATCATCACGTTATTCCTACGCTGGATGACCTATTGGTTAAGAGTAATATAAAGAGTATTTAAAAAACTCAATTGAACTCTTTTATCTTTAATAAAAATAAAACCCCTTTCCTATTTCTATTGGAACCCCTGTTTTTAAAACTATTTAAAATAGGGATTTTTTTTTAGTTTTTGAATGAGTTGGAATAAATAAATAAAAAAAAACTACGATGATAATATCAACTGTTGCCCATTGTTGCATTAATAATATAAACATGCTAAACAAATCAAAGATGAATCATTAAATTTTAAAAAAATTAATTTTTAATTTTCAAATCGCCGCTCTCAAAAAATCAAAATCATACCGGCATGGGAAATCTTCCACTTTGCCCCCCCCCTCCCCATTCAGCAGGCCCTATTAATAACTATGGATTTTTATTATTCATTCATAACAATTAAAATCACAATTATTGTATCAAATTTTTATCAACCATAAATTATTATAACAAATTGAGCAAAATATCAAAAAAATCCTTTATTTGGGAAATCCTTGAGAATCTAATAAACATTCTTCGGGATCATTAATATAAATTGGGCCAGAACCGGGCTTCGTAAGAATGATGGATTGTATTGGAATAGCCAATTTTTCATGGTTAAATAGAAATGAAAAATTGACTTCGAGATAATTATTCCATTCCTTCTTTGATAAATTATTGTAACCCATTAAATCAAATGAGCGAGATAAATATGTAAGAGTTTCAGAGGCGGATTGAGATAACATAAAATGTTTTTCTAAAAGAATGCAAAATGTCTGTAGGTGAGATTCGTCGATAAATATAAACGCGTTAGAGCCGGCATCAAAGGAGTAGGCAACCTGTAATAAAACAATAAAATATTTTATAGAAGTCTTATTTAATATATATTTTATTTTTTAATAGATGATTCCACAATAGAAAAACTTATGAGAACTTCAAAAATGAGTCCAAAATGAATCACATCGAATAAAAAGTTATCAAATTTAGCACCAGGAATTATAACAAAGTTTGTAAAGTTAAGATTTCAAATAAGGGCATAAAACAAAAGAATAAAACTTTTAATTTGTATAAAAGAGTTATAATAGAAATAATAAAAATATTTATTTTATTAACTTGGACGAATAATTAAAACATTCAGTATTTGTATAAAATTCACTGTATTTTTTAATTTTTTTTTTTACCTAAAATGAATATTTAACCAGTATAATAAAACTTGCTTAGTAAAAAAAAAACATTTTTTTATAATTAATAATAAAATTGACTAGCGATATTAGTATCTTAACCTAAGAAAAGTGTCATTTTACAAATTTCTCATACCGACTGATGTTCAGACGATCAAGATCTGTCCCCATCATAGGGTAAAATAATCATTTTGAAATCAATCTCATGGGCGAGGTGGGGGTAAGTAAGGTAAACGGGTAGGGTTATATGTGGTTTGACTAAACAGTAAATGCTTAGATAAACTGCATATTTTAAAATTATTTTAGTTTATTTTTAAGTTTTAAGATTTAACACGCAAAATTCAAAAAGACAAAAAACTGGGCATATTTCTTATGTATTCTCGAAAATCTCGAAGAAAATATTGATAGAAATTAAATGTTGCGTAATCGGCTAATTTTAGCCGACTCCAAACAGGCTTAGCAAAATATTTAAGTGAAAAACTCGGTTAAACCTAATTAGGCTGAATCTAAAAATCTTAAACCTAAAAACGGTTAAAACGAATTATTCAAAAATTAGGAATCTGCTAAAGAGCTTGGTTAATCGCCAGTCAGCATTATGTAATAAATATAGATAAAATAATTATATGAAAATATAAGTTATAATTAAGGCATAAGGCTGACAGAATATTAGCTGAACTCCTTGAAATTTTCGCCTATTTTTTGGATAAGTATAATTAGGTTTGGCCGATTTTTAGTATAAGCTTAATTAGGCTTAGCGAGATCTTTAGCCGATTACGTAACACTAGATATTAGGAAAGGTAATATTTATATTTTAATTTTGTAAAACTAGCCATTTTAGAAAAATTATAATTTATATTTTTATATCAAATCATAATTAGATATAATTAATTATAAGGAGTTTATTATACTGGTCAATTAATTTAAATATTGTACTCTTAATGGAATATAAGCAAAAGAATAAAGAAAAAAATTTATGTTCACTGAAAAATATATTTACTAGCAAATCTATTTAAATGCTATAAAAAAATTTACTAAAAATTTTATACTGAAAAATTGCAATTGTTAGACTCTTTTACATTGTATATAGGTGTACCTAAATCATGCCTTTAATTTTTTATGGTGGAGGGGACATAATTTATGATTGAAATAATTGAAATTGAATAAATATGGTGACAAATCAAATAGGAAATATAAATATAGCTTTATAACTTGAGAGCAGAAAAAGAACACAAGAGAAAAAAATAATGGCATGCTGTGCACACTTCAATGAAGGCACTTTACAGAACCTTAGGTGCAGAATGTTCTGTTTAAATTTATAATAATATAGTGACATTACATTATTATAGTATTTACAAATTGAGTAGAAATGTTTAGAATTGTTTTATAAAAAAAGCCTTATTGTTTAAATTTAATTGATATTTTTTTAAATGCCAATTAACAATACCATTTCAAATATATAATTTGAACTAAAAAACTTAATAGAAACATTCAAATTGTAAAAGCTATTTTACTATAAAAAAATTAAAATTAATATTTTGAATAAAATTAATATTTTTTGAATAAAATATGGATAAATAAATGCTAGCCAATTATCTTATGATGATCAACATTTTTTCCAGTTTGAATAAGAATAATATAAGTTTTATACACAATAATTAATAATTATAGGTTCAAATATCAACCATATTTTAATCACTTAAAAGAATTATATAAGTTAACATTTACTTTTATTTTATTATGACCAGCATTTTCCTCCTGAAAGAAATTAGTGAATGCTTTATTATAAGCAATAACAAAATTAATAATTAAATCTGATACTTCATTTGAATAAATAATGGGTGGATATGTATCTCTACATACTGCTTGTAACTGATTACTCTCCTTCATTATCACTTCACATAATTTAGAAAAACTATGCTCACAATTTTTGTATTCATCATGAGCCAAAACCAATTTTTCAACATCTTTCATTCTATCTGGTACTATATATTGAGATCTATAATTAAGAAGTTGACTGGTCTTGACACTTAATTTCATACCTTTTGTACTATCTATATGTTTTTGGGATGCATTAGTTACTAAAATCAGAACCTTCATATTGTGAATTAGAAAATTTTCCTTAGTAGTATCAACTGGCTCTGCTTGACTAACAAAATTGTTATTATAATTATAATTTACCCATTTAACAAATCCCCCAAATAAACTTCTGCATGAACTACCTGATCCTAATCGTGATATAGCTGAAAATTCTTTAATTTTATGCTGAGTAAAAAAATTATCTAGTCCATTTGAATATTTAGAATCCACATTAGAATCATTGTCACTATATTTATCAGATTCAAAGAATAATCTTGCTAAACATGTAACCATGGCAGAAAATCCAGAAGCAGAAGAAGCCAATCCAGCAGACGTTGGAAAGTTATTTTTGGAGCATATCCTAATCTTCCAATCTTTTTTGATGATACATAATTTTTCCCAATCAATAGATGATCTAAAAATGTATAAAATTCTATTAACTCTATACACCTTACCATCTTTACAATTTTTTAAATCAATTTCATTATCATTAATCCATAATCTATCTTCTATAAACATTTTGCTCATTGCAATAGATGTTTGAGTATATAGATCATTTAAATCTAAGGTAATACTCAAGGAATCATTTATAGGAAAATTTAAATTTTCATCTATTTTCCCCCAATATTTTATCAATGCTATGTTAACTGGGGCTTTACAACTTGAAAAATATATATTCGTATCTTCATTAATACTATTGCCTATATCATAAATACATTTATTTATATATTCGTAAATTTGAATTTGACTGCTCATATGTTTTTAATATTTTTTAAAGAATTATCAAATTCCTATAAAAAAGATGAAACGAGATCTACCATTATTATTGACCGTCATATGGTTAATGATTTGTGAAAAGTTGGATATAAATATGCCAATGATAATTAAGTCGGTTCATAATCCAGAATTAGATGTCGGTAATAATTATATAGATTCATATGGCTAGTTCATGTTCCTCCGCAGAACCTGTTTAATATTACCACAAGATATTTCTCTGTCTAATAATTTTTTATAAATAATATTGACAATTATATCTTCTTTTAACCTATTTATATAATATGGACCATAGGCGTAGCCAGGATTTTTTAAGGGGGGGGGGGGAATTATTTTTAAAATTAAGCTGCTATATTAATTTAATAATACGAGTCGAAAATTGAATATTATCAATATCAAACTAAAGTTTAATTTAAACACTAATTATAAAAAAATAACAGAATAAATAGTAATTTATCACTATTTATTTTACCTATAATTTAAATAAAAAATAACATAAAAATATTAATTTTTTTTAATGAGCTAAATATACTTTCCTTATATTTATTTAAACTGCTTTATTTTGTGTTAAATTATTATTTTTTTATTTTTCATCTAAATTGACAAGCTAATTTAGAAACTATTTTTTTTTCTAAATATAATATTAATTTTAATTAACAGTTTTCTAAATGAGATCAAAAAGGTAAAATAGAACCTGGAATCTCTTGTTTCCAAAATTAAATTAAAAAATATTTTTATAAAGCTTTTGCTTGTTATGGTTTATAAAGACCTACTTGTTAATTATATAGCAGGCCCAAATAAAATTTATTAACTTCTGTTTAACTTAGAAAGAGAATATGTTTTTAATTTCAATTTTAAAAATATTTATTACACTAATTAAAATACAAAATATTTAATATAGATAATACATTAAATATTTTCTATCATCCCATAGGCGTAGCCATGATTTTCGGGGGGGGGGGGGGATTAACAAATTACTAGGGACTTTGCCCCCAGACTCCCTTTTGGCGAGCTTTCGGCCCGCTTTTGCCGGGCCTTCGGCCGGGTTATCTTAGTCTACATATAGTTATAAAATATTTTTACAAGATAGGAGGAATTTTAATAAAAAAAATAAGCCTAGAACAAATATCAAATATAGTTTTATTAGTTTATATAAAATATAAAAAATTACTTGTATATATATTAATATGCATGGTAATAATTTATTCCAAATAAATATAAGAAATTCATTTATAAAAAGTAAGTAGACATATAGTTGATATTCCTCTATTATATAGAATTGATTACAAAATACTAGGTAAAATTCCACTCTTACAGGCATATTTGACAGTTAGAAAATATATTACAGCTAATATTTTAACAAATTTTACTAATCAATGCTCTTGATAATAAATATAACAACTATTAGCATTTAATTATTTAACGCCATCTATTTATTTCAAATTAAAAATTAATCTTATATTATTAATCCCACAATGTCTTTAAAAGATATTTTTTGATGTCCTTATCAATATTTTATAGTTTTCTGTAAAATATATAATTCGCTATATTGGTAAAAATTACTTGATTGTCATATGATAATTGATAAAATTATTTATACTGTAAATCTACGACATATAATATTCCACTGTTTGTATTGTGCTTTAATTTTTTTGTTTATATGATTTAATTTTATCAATAGTTTTATAATTATATTTTACTTTTATTAAGATAAATAAATTAAAATTACTCACTTTATAAAAAATTATTGATAAACTATGTTATTTAGTAATTTTATGGATCTATTATTAATAATTAAAATACATTACACTTTTGTCTTAAGACTTATCTTTGGCTTACATTCCATTTATTAAAAAACATTTTTGGTTCACTTTATATTAGTGTTGTAAACGAACGCGTTAATGAACACATTCGTGAACGAAGTTCGTTTTTTTGAAAAAATGACGAATGGCGTTCCTTTTATTTTTGACGAACTTTGAACGTGAACGCGTTCCTTTTTTATGACGAGTGCGTTTGAATTTATCGTTTATTCAATTTTAAAAATATTTTTATTTTTATTTATTTGAAAAATTTAATATTTTTGAATTTTTTTGAAAAAAGTATTATTTATATTTTTTTAATCGGTTGTGTATTTCCTTTTCACATTTCAATTTTTTTTAATAGCATAAGCATGGATATTATTATTTAATCCTCATCATCTAATTCTGAAAATCCAAAATCAGATGAATTATCATTACCATGGCCAAATATGATAAATGTTTTACATTAACATCTTATATTGAAGGAACTAATCCAATGCTTGCCAAATGTAAAATGTGGCCAAAAAGTATTATATTGTCAAAATCTTCAGGTTCCAATTTAAACGACATTTGATTTTAATATTAATTATTTGATTTTATATGATATGATATATCTAAATTAAATCATTAAATTTGAAGAAATAATGTATTTGGGATACTTGACCCCAACAATAACGATAGTTATTTTAAAATTAAAAATATTAGTGGCCTCAAATATGGTCAACCATTGATGGACGCCGTATTAAATGGGATTAATAAAAGGTATTAAACCTATTACTCTCAATTAATTACATATTTATTTTTTAAAGATTTGAACATATATATAAGGATCAATATGTTCTTTCTGCAATTATACATCCAGCATTCAAACTTCAATGGCCATGGATAAAACTTCCACAGAACGAACCTATTAAAAATAAACTTATAGCGTCATTGAAAAAAATGCCATGAAAACCCTAGAGAACTGTTAATTTCGAGATATCCTTTTTTTTGTCGAGAGTAGAGAATGAATTGGAGGAGGATAACTTATCTCAATTTTTTGCAAATAACAAAACTATGTTTTTAATTATTTATCCACGTTAAAAGAGCTGTTTATTAAGTATAATACCACAATCCTCTCATCTGCCCCTGTAGAGCGCGTTTTTAGTATAACTAATGCAGTATTAACTGCCAAGTGTTCTTGTCTATCAGATAAATATTTTGAAAACCATTGTTATTAAAATTTAATAAAAAAAAATTTTTATAAATAAATATACTAGAAACTTTAGAATAAAAATAATTATAAACTTTGTAATTCATCGATGAGCATTAAAAAAATTTATCATAAAATTTTGAACGGTTTTATGAACGTGAACGCGTTCGTGAACGTGTTCCTTTTTTTGAACATGAACTTGAACGTGAACGCGTTCGATTTTTGTCAATGAACGTTGAACGCGAACGCGTTCGATTTTTCTAGAAATGTTTACAGCACTACTTTATATATATAGAAATGCTTTTTCCCAAAATTGTATAAATTATGATGTATAATTTTATAAAAAAATGTCAACTTTTACATTCTTTCTTTCAAATTATTGTTTAAGATATATGTATACATTTTTGAGGGTCAGGGAGTGGGAGAAAGACTAAGGGGGATATTTTTTATTAGCTTAAAATGATATTCACAAAAAGTGATAAATTTCTGAAGGGGGGATTTCCCCTTGCCCACCCCCCGGCTACGCCTATGATCCTATTTATTTTTTAACCATAAGTTATTTATACTTTGATGTAATAATTTATATTTAAAATTTACATTAATATACTGAGATGAATACATAATAGCGCAATGCTTCTCCCATATTTTAATCTTACATGAGTGAATATTGATTTCGTTTTTCTTCATTGGATTCTAAACATTAAAATGCAAACCCACTGAATTTAAAACATGTACTGATACTAAATTCAACACTCAAGCTTGATTTATATTATGTTAGAAGGAAGTCGATAATAATAACGCCATTTGTTTATTTTTTAGGAAATTAAACGATTAAAATGACAAAATCATTCTTTTGTAAAATATTTAGGTTTGTTAATCGATCCTTCTAGGCAGCGTCTGCATGGCACGGTATTCACTGGAAGCAAAACCCCCTCAAAAATCTACAACTTTCCCTCTAAATAAATGGCCGCATTATGCGGCGTTGTATTCACATTAGGAATTACACGTTTTTTTATCAAATGGTAATCCCTTCATATATTATAAAATAATCAATACTCAATTGCCAAATATAAGAAAAATGAATGTAAAAGAGTTTTTATTAAGAACATGCAGTGTCTACATGGCCGGGGTGGGTAGGAGACAAATGTCTCCAAAATATATTGGCATTTTGGGGGTAGGTATTAATTTTTTTTTTTTGGGGGGGGGGGGTATATTATTTGTGTGTGGGGGGGGGGGGGTATGTATTTATTTTTGAGGGGTAGTTTATCACTTGAATTATATTCTTTTTGAATCCAATAATTGATACGATTATGATGTTTATCGTTGATTTTATTCTGACGAATAAATTAAAAGAGATCTGACTATTAACAAATAATAAAAACTATAAATTTTTTCTTTTTAAATTTTAAGTCTTTTTATTTATTTATGAGGCGATATTTTGTTATATATAAAAAACATATAATTTACTTTCATATTAAGAAGAAATACAAAATTACTTATATAAAGATCAATAATATTGATAAATTAGATTTTGACTTGTATATTTTTAAGAAATTTTATTTTACTTTAAAATTGGAAGTTTATCATTATTAAATTAAATTAGCAACATCATTATATTCTTACTACTACCATAAAATAAAATCAATACCAAATATTCTTGTTCTACAGCTAATCCCTACACCTGAGATATTCAGAATTAAAGATCTTTTGAATCAATATCAAATTACATCGCCTTTTCCATATAGATGCGATAGTTTAGCTCCAACAGTTAATACTTAACTAAACAGTTTTGCTCAACTCAGTCCCTTGGCCTTTGAACCCTCTATTTATCCCACAACCTTAAATCAAGTACCATTTCTAATTCCTGTAATAAATTGGGTTTATAATTTTATATAAATTCCTTTTATCCTAACATTTTCCTGCACTGCAAGCGCTCCACATTCTATAGTCAGATTCATAATTAAAATTACTTTTAACGCTTAATAGTTCAAACAAATGAAGCATTTGCAATACGTTTTAATAAAAAATAACCATAACACATCCCTTGGTTAAATTGAAGCGTGCAATTTTAATATGATTTTGTCATCCCATAATCAGTTAATATATGAAATAAATTATATTTACAATTGGGTATCCATTTTAAAATTTTGACAGGAAAAAGCAAACCAGTTTGCGTTTTATAAATTAATTTTAACGCTTGCTATAAAAAAAACCAATTTGCACTCGATCATTTAAAATAAAGTATTTACTGTTGCATTGCAACACTACAACAATTATTTTGTCATCCAATTTGTTAATTACATATTTTTTAGTTTCCATAATGATAAACAAATACATTTAAAATGAATACAACATCTACAGGGAAGAGGGGCGGCCCTACACTTTTTGAGCGATGGAAGCAGAACCCCCCCCCCCTATTCCTCCAAAAAAGGTACCACCCCCCTCCTCGAAAAAATAGTTAATTATTTTTTGACACCCATAAATTTCAAAAATAATTTTTATTGCTTCAATCTTTAATCTTTAATATATAATATAAATAAGATGTAAAAAAATATATACTTTAAAAATATTATTTTTAAATTAATAATTTAGACAAATTAGGGAAAGAGAAGGCTAAAGAATTTATAATTTCATCAATTAATTGTTTAAATAAATTTTTTCCATTGATCAAATGATGAAACTATTAAGAAATAGATCTTTCATGGTACTCCGAAGTCTTGTTTTAATTATTTTAATTTTACTCTTGACCCTTTCGGCAGTAATGGTTAATAAATATTTACATAAAATTGTTAAGAGAAAGGAGAAAAATTTTAAAGTAGACGTAAGGTAAAATAAACGAATAGTTTCTCCAGTCTGAATTATAAGTCTTGGAATTATCATCATCAGAAGAAGAAGAAGTTAAAAAAGGTTTTTATAAGATAAGTATAAACAATTAAATAATTAATAAAAAAATTACTTTGCTATTCGTCCAATTTTGAGAATATTCTTAAAAGCTACTATTTCAAAGCTTTTCTTTATATGTTAAATTAAGCCCACCAGTCTTTTCTAATGTGGTCTGACCATTTATGATCTCTTAATATTATGCCATGTGCAATTATTAATTAAGCATTTGTATTTTTTTTAAAAAATACTTATGGACATATTTTGAAATTAGAAAAATAATTTTATGACAAAAAATTTCGGATAACAACCTAACTTGCTAAACATCGACCAAAATATATTAAAATTTAATAATAAGACCCCCCACTTATTATTTAATTTTATGTGTATTAACGGAATTACGAGGTCGAGTCAGATATCATAAACCAGAAATCACTTGTTTATGGATGGGTGTACTAAAACGATAAAAGAATTAAATTTAAAATAGAAGCAGTGATACGGACCCCCTCCTCCCCCATTGTAGGGGCCGATAGAAAGGAAGGGGTGTAGTGTGCTTTCTAATTTTTATGGGGAAGGGTAGGCATTTAAAAGGGCAAGTTAGAGATAGGATAAATTTTTTGGAGGAGGGGGTGGGGGTTGGGTTATTTATTAAATTTTAGATGAATTGGAGCAGAATATATTGCTGCTAAAAATAATTTAATACTTTTATTATAGACCTATTCAAATACAATAATATTTCTAAACATTGACCAAATTTATATAATGCATATGACCATAGTATTATTTTCAAATAAAGCTAATTTCTGTATAATTTTCTGCTCTTTTAAATGTAATTTAAAAGGGTCAGCCCCCTCATTTACAAGGAATGCATTATTATAGTATATTGTTTGGCATGAATATGAGTTTGCAGAGAATGTTTAGCCTTTCCAATTACATTTAAAGAAAAATTATCTGTTTTATTTGAAAAATAATATTATGATCATATCATATGCAATAAATTTGACCGATGTTTAGCAATATCATTGTATTATAAATAGGTCTATAAAAGTATTAAATAATTTTTTTATAGAAATATATTTTACCCAATTAATATAAAAATTTAATAGATAACTCCCCCCCCCCCAATAAATTTATTCTAACTCTAGCTCACCACATAAAAAAATTAAAATATAGATTAATGCTCAAGATATTAATTAAACATAAATTGATTATATAGCCTTACAATATTTAAAAAAGCCCCTTATTGTATGAAACATTAATATTTAGTGCCATCTATATATTTATAGATATATTGTTTACTCTA
The DNA here is from genome assembly GCF_954871325.1 of Gordionus sp. m RMFG-2023. NCBI lineage: Eukaryota > Metazoa > Nematomorpha > Gordioida > Chordodea > Parachordodidae > Gordionus > Gordionus sp. m RMFG-2023. The sequence continues at coordinate 42,331,296 of NC_088776.1, forward strand.
ATTTTTGTATTTCGTTTTCAACGTAAATTATTGAATGATATATTTAGTAATCAGTTAATAAATATTATACACCTTTTTTTTTAAATTGCAGGTCTTTGTTTTTTTTTTAATTTCTAATTGACTGTATGAGTATCAAATTTGACATTATTATTTGATATTTGAAAGAAGTGAAACTAGATTTTTAACCTTTAATCTATTCTCGGGCTATATAAAATTGGCTCAAATTCCATTTTTGTTCTAATTACAACTCATATATTATTCACAATAATTATATAAATTGAGATAAATTGACTAAAAACGTCCCCTTTCTGTTGATTTGACATAGAATGATTATCTACACATACCTCTTTAATTAGATATTTTTCTATAATCTAGATAGCTTATTGGATAAAATCCTGAAAAAAATTTAGTGTATTATACAATCCATCTCGACACATTATGCAAAATGAATATCAATAAATAAATAATTTAAATATAGTATTAATTTATAGAATTTATATAGTTTATACACAAAATTATGATTGATATACATTTTTATTTAAATTTAAAATAATATTTTTATTAGTCTAACCTCTATTTTCTATCAAAAAGGCAGAGATTCTTAAAGAAAGAAATATGCTGGCCTCCCCAACATGTTCATATCAATCGTTACCAATATCTTAGGCATGTTCAGAACTGAGGCCTCAATTTTATCAAGCATAGAAAAAAATGAGACAGATCACAGGGACAGAATGATTTTATCGTTGTCAGTAGATTTCTCTCTAAAGCTGCCGGTTCAATTCTTTAAGCAATCACTCCTCTCTAGAGTGATATTTTTTTAATATTTTTTAGTTTTTCTATATAATCTTATTTGTTTTTTTTTTAAATATATTTTTGACCCATCAATACTCTGGTGGGGTAAATGAAACCCCAGGCATGCTAGAAATGATATTACATAAAAACGGTTAAATATTATAATCTGGATTCTTCAGTAGCTTCATCAAATATATCTTAGAATCTATATTCCAAATTTCATATATTTCGGTTGAGTAGTTTTTTATTCTTCAATATAAAAAAAAAAATTACACTAATACAGTCAAATATAAAAAAATCTGGTGGGATCTCACAAACCCCAATCAGTCAAAAAATGCCTTCATATTATGAATTATCATGATTATATGATGGATAAGTTATTTTTTAATTTTATATTTGAAATTTAAAAAAAGTAAGCTTTTTTTAAAAAATTTTGGCACAAATTATAATTATCCTCATCATCTTTAATCTAGGTTTAAGAAATAATAATATTTATTTCTTTTATCAAGCTTAAGATTAGATCTATATTATATCCAAATATAAAATGAAAATAGATTAACAATGAAAAAGAATTTTTTATATTTATTTATTTCAAATATAAATTTTTAAAAAACATAAAATCTTTCTGTGAATATAATAACAAATTTAAGGATTTTCTTTAGCTTATCTATATATTAGATTTAAAAAAAATCCATTTATATATTTCATGTTTACCTGGCAATTGTTTTAAAAATATTTTTTAACCTACCCACTCACCAACACTATATCTTTCAATCTATCCACAGAATAGGCGGGTTTAAGTTAGCCAAAATCTTCATCTAGCAAGAATAAATCTTTTAGGTTTCAAATTGCAAATATATGTATAACATTAAAAAATCTTAATTATTGGATGATAATAAGATAGGAAAATTTCTTATTCATCCATCATCTAATAAAGGTAAAATATATTATTCATCCATCAAAGAAATATTGTTTCCGTGTAAAAAAATCTTAATTATTGTATAATCATAAGATAGGAAAATTTCTGATTCATTCTTTGAGTAAATAAGAAAATTCTGATTCTTTATTTAATAATAACATTATATACCAGAGCTCCCATTAGTCAGCAATGCTGTGCCTCAATGGCGTATCCAGGATTTTCTTATGGGGGGGGGGGGGAAGAGAGCCTTCGGCCAGCTTTTGCCCGGCCTTCGGCCGGGTCTAATGTTTTAGCTTTTCTATTAAATTAATTTTTAACTTTTATTTACTAATTTGTGCATATCGATATTACAAGCCTATTTTTTATTATTTTAAGTTGGGTATGTTATATTTAAAAAAAGTTTTTTAAATGTAAAGTTGAAATAAAGTTTAATGTTATTTTATTTTAAAATTTGCTTTAAAAACTAGCCTCAGCTTAAATTCTCATACAATATAAATAGAATAAAATTTTTTTTTATTGTGCACACTGAACAAAATATTGACTAGAAAATAATTTAAAAAGCAAGTTTTTATAACTTCTATCAAATACAATATTATCAAAAATTTTATTAAACACTAAAACTATAATGTAATTTTTAATTTTCGTGAGGATGTTGCCAATTCATATAGAATTTCGTTAGTCGTTGGAACTAAATCTCTATGAATATTTAACATAGCTAATACATTTAGCCAAGATTCTGAAGTAGTACTTCGTAAAAATATCTTCAGCCTTCTCAAGTTTGAAAATGTCCTTTCATTCGTGCATGTTGTAATAGGCAAACATGCAAGAATATAAAATAACTTCAAAATATCGGGAAATTGAGCCAACATGCTCAGACATATTTAAATTTTGTATATCTTCTGTTCAAAAGAAAAATGAAAAATATAAAATTAGATATTTATTTATTAATAATTAAAATATTATTAAAAATAAATTCTAACTCACTAACTAATAATTTTGAATTTCATATTTAATAATAAATTATATACCGTTTGATTTCAATATCTTTGTCTTTGACTAAAAATTTCTCCATTTTTTATTAATATTTTTGAATCATGTTAATGTACTCACAAGGAAAGGAAATTTAAAAAAAATTTATTTTAAAAAAAAAGTTTTATGTTGGAAAATCGATATTCAAATATTTGTAAAATTTTGATTTGGGGGGGAGGGGGTGGAAGGGGGGAGTAAAATTTTTATTAGCTTAAAATGATATTTATGAAAACAGTCAAATTTGCGATGATTGGTTACGCGCCTGGTAGTATTGTTAAATTGCCTGGTCAGGTCGGCTTGGCCGAAAACCCAGCAAGGTTTGAGCCGAAAAAAACGACCCTAAACCCGAGCAAACCGATTTAGCCATAGATCAGACCCGACCCATAAGGTCTCATGAGCCGACCCATCTGATCGGCTTGCTGGGTCGGCCTACTGGGTTGGCCTGCTGGGTTGGCTAACTGGGTCAAAAAAATATATATTGAAAATTAAACCAGTTTGTTTTAATCCGGGTTCAATGTTTTTGATATTAGAAAGATGTTCAAAAATCTTTGGTTCTAGTAATAAATTGTCACTGTTATTATATCTTATTCCACGAGGAAAAAATAAATTGTAAAATTTTTTTAAAACATATCTTAAGCCTAGTTAAAAGTTTTAGATACTAGAATGATGTTCTAAAACCTTTGGGACTAGTAATAAATGGACACTGCCATTATATTATACTCCACGAGGAAACAATAAATGTGAAAATTAAAAAAAAAATTTAAGCCTAGTTTATGGTTTTTGATATTAAAAAGATGTTATTAAACTTTTGGGTTAGTAATAAATTGGCACTATAATTATATTTTACCCCACGAGGAAAAATAATTATGAAATTTTTTTAAATTTTGTTTAAGCTTCGTTAAAAGTTTTTGATATAGGAAAGATATCCATAAGGTCTAGTAATAAATTGGCACTATCATTATTTTTACTCCACGAGGAAAAAGATTTATGATTTTTTTTAAAATATTGTTTTAAGCCATGTTAAAAGTTTTTTATTTATGGTAAAAACGTGTTCTAAAATATCAAGTCTAATAATAAATTGGGATGCCATTTTATTGTGTTCCTCGAGGAAAGTGGGAAATTTTTTAAAACGTTGTTTTAAGTTAAGTTAAGCGTTTTAGATACTAAAAAGATGTTCTAATACCTCTGAGTCTAGTAATAAATTGGCACTGCCATTATATTTTACTCCAAGAGGAAAAAATATGTTAAAATTTTTTAAAAATTTATTTTAAGGGTAGTTTAAAGTTTTTCATACTAAAGAAATGTTCTAAAACTTTTGGGTCTAGTAATAAATTGGCACTTCCACTATATTTTACTACGAGGGAAAAAATATGCATTTTTTTAAGATGTTGTTTTAAACCTTTAAATATTATGTATTAGAAAGATATTCAAGAACCTTTGGGTCTAGTAATGAATGGGCACTACAATTATATTTTACTCCACGAGGAAAAAATAAATGCTAAAATTTTTTAAAAATTTATTTTAAGCGTAGTTTAAACTTATTTATACTAGAGAGATGTTCTAAAACTTTTGAATATAGTAATAAATTGGCACTTCCACAATATTTTACCACGAGGAACAAAATTATAAAAAAAATTTAAAATTTTGTCTTAAGCCTAGTTAAAATTTTAATACCAAAAATGTTCTAAAACTTTTGGGTTTAGTAAGAAATTATCACTGTTATTATAATTTAGTCCACGAGGAAACAATTATGAAAATTTTATAAAACTTTGTTTTTATCTTAGTTAATAGTTTTTAATATTGAAAAAATGTTCAAAACTTTTATGTTTATAAATAAATTTATAGTGCCATTTTTCTAAACTCCATGTGTGAAATGTAAGATTATAAAAAATAATGGATAATATACGAATACGAATAGAATAGAATAAAGTGTGTGATTGAGGAATTCCAATATAATTTTATAATTTATTTTAAAAATATTTAAAACAAAAAAACAAGTTATTATATCAAAGAAAAACAAGTGATAGTAAAATGAAAATATATATTAATTTATATATATATTTTGTTGCCTTGAGATATACAACTGAACTTTTAAATATAAATTATTTAAGTGTTTTAAATATATAATAGTTTAACTGAACTTTAAATATAAATTATTTAAGTATTTAATAATATAATAGCGCACATGCAACATGCACCACCTCCAAAAAAAAAATATATATATATAAAATTTTAAATCTTGAAAATACGAAATGGTACAAAGGAAGGAAAGAACTCTTTTGGCATGCGAGAGGTAATTTAGATTTATTTTTTAAGAATAAAAAAATATATATGTATAAAGGGGAAATGGCACCATAGTTGACATGATAGTTTTTTATGTAATTACCCTTACAAAAGGTATAGATTACTACACTATCGATAGGTACAATTCACACTATAGGTGGCCAATAAACAATAAATATATTTGGAATAAAATTAATATAATGAAGAAAATTATTTAATTATATTGAAATAAAAAATGAAAGAAACTACAATTTATAGGGAATAAACGTTCGCTTGGCATGCGGGAGGTATTTTTATACTGTTAAATGCGTAATAAGGTTAAAATTTAATGTTACAATGATATCATTATTAAAATAATACCCAATACTTACATTAAGATTAACAAGGAATTATATAACAAATAATATATATATGGGGATAGTAGGAACTACAATTGGGAATAGGGAATTATTGTATTTTATTTTATTTTTTGAAATATAATAAACAATTACAATTGGGAAGGGGAAATTATTGTCATTATTTCCTTTTTTTTGGAATATAATAAACAATTACGATTGGGAAGGGGAAATTATTGTCATTATTTCCTTTTTTTTGGAATATAATAAACAATTACAATTGGGAAGGGGAAATTATTTTCAATATTAACAATGTAACTTATTAATCAAAATTATCACAACTAGGAAAGATAGAATATGTATGTTGCTTTAATATTTGTAACCAACAATATAAAAGTAAAAATATAATGCAATATATTCCTATTAATAATTTCTAATGTGATCAATATGAACAAAGAGAAACTTATCATCTATCAGAATTTCCCAAATGACGTTACTAATTCTCCCAATGACAATCCCCACACGCCATTCTTGACAAAAACAGAATTGCCAAATGTTAATTCTCTGAACTTTATTCTTTTAATTTTAGGTCGCATATCACAGTCACTGTCCTTCAAAAAACTCCATTTCCATCTTAGTTCCCTGCCGAATAATCTAAACGCAGGTGAAGTTTTGGTTGTCGAATGAGTGGTATTGCGATAATTCAATAACACCTCTTCCAATAACCTATCATCCCAACCACCTAATTTATAAATCATATCCTTAGCTGAGCGTACCGCTCTTTCAGCCATACCATTTGAAGACGGACGGTATGCAGGAGTAAATATATGTGTTATACCCTTTTTTAATAGAAAATTTTTAAAATCATACGACCTAAAAGCTGGTCCATTATCAGAAACCAACTCTACGGGATAACCAAATCTAGAAAAAATATTATTTAATACCATAATCGTGGTATTAGTAGTAATATTTTTAACCTTGATAATCTCAAGCCATCGAGAGTACCCATCAATTATTACTAATCCATAATAATTCTTAATGGGTCCAAAAAAATCAATAAAAATACGATACCAGGGTTTGCTCGGATCTACCCAATGATTATTTCTAACCCTTGGTAATTTTGGAGCATTTACCAAACACATATTACACCTAAAAACCATTTCCTTGATGTCTCTTTTAACCCCGGGCCACCAAAAATATCTTTCCATAATATCAATCATCCTAGACAAACCTATATGTCCCTCATGAAGAACATTTAGAATATCTTTTCTTAGCGATTGGGGAATAACAATCTGCTCTCCCTTAAAAATGCAATCATTTTTAATGAACAACAACTTACCTAGCTCCATATATACTTTAATCTGTGTGAAGATGAAGTTGCTATGATTTTTACTAATGATGATGGTGAACCCCCATTTAAACTGGATATCAAAGTTTCGATTTGATGGTAGTGATCTCATAAATATAAATATATTAAGTCCAAATCTTGATCCTTTTTCCTTCGATTATAACTACTTCATGTTTGCGGGGCTACGAGTTTTGATAATTTAAAAACTATTAATGAAATTTTAATGAGTATACCTTTAAAGAAGCAGCTATTAAAATAAATTTGTTATCAGATGATAAAGAATGAGAATCATGCTTAGAAGCGGGATCAGTATATCTGCCGTCACAACTTCGTAGTACTTTTGCCTTTATCTGCATTTTTTTTCAGCCTGAAAATCCTGCTTATCTTTAGAATAAATTCAGATTTACGATGATTGAAGATTATTTGCGTCAATATTCAGAAGTAATTGTAATAAACATGGCTTTAATGGACATTGAAAACGTTTTTCTTGATCGTGGTTTATGTTGTAAAAGTTTTTCATTCGCCTACAAAAATTCCCCCAAAACAACATCATGATGCCCATGTTGAAGCTGCCGATTCAATCGAGCGTATATCGAAATTAAACCGATTACAAAAATATGCTTTTGACTTAATTATACAAGCGATTAAATTAGAAAATATTTCAGAAAGATATTTCTTCGTGGATGGCCCTGGGGGTTCAGGAAAAACCTATCTTTACAATACCTTAATGTGTTATATAAGAGCAAATAATCAAATTGTATTGCCTTTTGCATCAACCGGAATACCCTCTATTCTTTTATAGGGGGGAAAAACCATCCATAGCCGATTTAAATTACCTGTGCTTATCTTTGAAACCTCTACATCCCATATGAATTTACATAGTTTGCAAACACTAGATCTAAAAAATAGCAAATTGATCATTATTAATGAGGCCACAATGATGACTAAACACGCTTTGCGATGCATTGACCAATTACTTTAGGACATAATGCAAAATTCCCACCCATTTGGAGGAAAAGGTATTTTATTAGGTGGTGATTTTAGACAGGCTTTACCAGTAATGCCAGGCTCCAAAGTCGATATTATAGAGTCGTGTATAAAAAGTTAAGATTTATGGAGTTATTTTAAAATAATACATTTTAATGATAATATGCTTATTCCATCAGAGCAAGTTGATTACAATGCTTGGTTACTAGAAGGTCTTTCAAGCAGTAATTCTAATCTTCCTACAAATAGAGTTGAAATCCCATTTTATTTGCTTGAAAATGATTCATTAATAAAATGTGTGTATGGTAATACTATCAAAATTGCTAATATTGATAATCTTTCTACTAAAATAATATTAACCAGCAAAAATAAAATTGCACTTACCCTCAACAACGATATCATTAATATAATTTCAGGCCCTATCAAACATTATTATAGTGCTGATTCCATTGAAAGCGATAATAAGGATGGTTTAATGAATTTTCCAATAGAATTTTTTCATTCACAAACTCCATCCGGTATGCCACCTCACAAGCTAACACTTAAGGTTGGTGCAATACTTATGCTTTTACGCAACTTGAGCCCAAACAAAGGGCTTTGTAATGGTACTAGCTTAATCATACGACATTTACATATTAATTTTATCGATGCTGAGGTATTGACAGGCACTAATAAAGGTTCTCGAGTTTTTCTCCCACGGATAGATCTAACTCCAAGTGACTCTCAGTTGCCATTTACTTTAAAAGACGCCAGTTTCCTATAATTGCCGCTTTTGTGATTACAATAAATAAAAGTCAAGGACCAACTTTTGCACATATAAGCATATTTCTCCCCAAGCCCGTCTTTGCCCATATAAAAGTCAAGGACAAACTTTTAAACATGTAGGCTTATTTCTCCCCGAGCCCGTCTTTGCCCATGGGCAATTATATGTAGCTCTTATTAGATGTAAATCTCAAAATAATATGAAAATCATGATTTTGCCATCAGAATTACAAGGAAAAATTTTAAAAAATGATAAAACATTCATACAAAATATCGTATGTAATGAAATCTTGAATTGATAATTTGTAAGAAATTTAAAATAGTCATCAATTGTTGTTATTCACAATCAAATCAACAACTTTTGTAATTCAGCATCTTCATCATCAACAACAATAGATTCTATTTTATAATTTATATTTACACGATTTATTTCAGGTTATTTACGGAAAGCTACGAACAAAGCAAAATAATTATCAAATAAAAGGCAATATAAGGTGATATACCCGACTAATGCTTAAAAATCTTACATCCCTCTCAATTTTGAAAAATTTAAATCTCCTTTTTAAGTAAAATTTTAGATATTATAAATTTTATTATATTATATTTTTTTATATGGCGACAAATGCATATGTGTTGGAACCCGATAATCGTCAAGTCTTGAAGTATAAGCAATTATTATATTTTCTTATAATTCACATCTTTATCTTTTTTTTTCTATTTCTCCCTCCTTTTATTCATTCTTTTTTCCATTTCTTTGCTCCCCTAAAATCCATCTCCTACCTTCATGCGGTGGGGAGTGAACAGAAATGCTGATTAACAGGAGTTCTGGTGGATAATGCTGATATTTGGGATGCTATTAAGTAACATTGTTTCCGTGTAAAAATTCTTAACTATGGATAATTATAAGAGAGAAAATTATTTGATTCATCCATCAATATAGGCAAAATTTATTATTCATAGAAGATAATTCTGATTTCCCGTCATTCTTGACGGGTTATCATCTAGTAATATAATATTTTTAAAAAAACGAAATGGATCCGATAAAAATCGTAATCACTAACAATTAAATTGTGTCTGAAATAATGGATTCATTAAGTTTTTTACAAAATTTCATATTATATAAAGAAATTAATTCTGCAAATTATTATCCTTAGTTTGGAAATAAAAAAAATTACTGGAAACATGCCCCAAAAACCGTTATGAAAAAACTTTTGGAAATGGCCTTATGTAAAAGTAGGGGGAGAAAAATTCAAGGGTAGAATGATCCTTAGTATATACAAGGATTTTGATCATGATCCTCATTTCTAAAACGGATGGTCGAATCGGACAATTTTACAAAATTAGGATCATCGATAGTTTGATTGAGATTATTTATGAAGAGCTAATATATAAGTGCAAATATTGTTCTAATATTTTTTAAAATTTAATAAAATATGCAAATCAAGTTTTAAGACCAATTAAACAATAAGTCCATTTAATTTACTTTCATATATTGGAAAAATGGCTATTAACGAAATTCTAATTGATACGGGTAAACATTTAACTCTTCTCTTGCCATGCCACAATATTGAGAAAATTTCATATTGATAAAAATAGTTATAGGAACTAAATGGATTTATACTGCAAACCAGCAGTTTAAATCTCAAAAAAACATAGTAAAGGGAAATAACAATTTGGTATTATTTTTCTCCAAATTTTTTTTTATTATTATTAAACTTTGTTATACTATCTAGATTTAAATAATAACGCATTTTTTTATAACCTTGTAATAATACTGTCTTTGTTTATATGTATTATCATAAAATATTATAATTATAAATAAATATCGTATGCCGAATTATTCAAATTATGTAAAACAAATCGATTAATAAATAGTACCGTTTAGTTAGATTGATCGAGAAGAGAATGATGTTTGGCTAGTTCGTATATATAGGAAACTAAACTTTTTATACCCATAATATGACGATTAATATTGATATGTTCATTTTCGGAATGAGCTCCATCTGCTGCGTATGATAGGGGCATTAGTATTAAACTATTATTTGGATCTTTTAGATATTTAGATAAGTACACAGCAGCTGGAACTGTACCGCCATCTCTTGTTAAATCCGGATATCTTCCATATACCCTTTTAATAGCTTCAGATGCCAATTGGAAATTATTATTCTTATAGTTTGTAAGCCATGATTCAACCTCCTCTTCAATTACAATATTAAGAGAATTTCCAGTGTTATGTTGTTTATGTAACTTAGTTATATACTCGATAACATTATTCTTTACCTTTTGAGGGTCTTGATGAGGAACAAGCCTTATTGAAAACTTGCCTATAACCTTGTGGGGTATAACAGTTTTGGCACCAGGCCCAGAAAAAGCTCCTTCTATGCCGTGTATACTCAACGATGGCTCCCTCCATTTATGTGAAAGCGCATCTATTTTAGAGGAATGCAATAGGTAGCCTAAAGATCCTACATTCTTTTTGTAATCTTCCATATTGAAATCGAAATTTGAGTATGCATTGATTTCATCGGCAGTCAAAGGATCAATATCATCATAAACTCCTGGAATTGTTATTTGGCCGGTTGTTACATTGCTCAATTTAGATAAAATTTCCACTAGCTGAATTGTTGATTCATGAACGGAACCTCCATATACGCCTGAATGTAAATCTTCTTTTGCGCTCTGAATTTGCACGTAAAAATAGAGTAAGCCCCTAAGTCCATAAGTTAAACAAGGATTTTTCACGTTAGGGCAAAAATTATCAGATATCACGGCGTAGTCTATATTTTTGAAAAAACGTTTCTCTTGCTTAAATATTCTCCTTAAACCGAACGATCCAGATTCTTCGGCTGTTTCCAGAAAGAACTTTATTTTCATTGGTATACAAATTTTAAGATCAATCATAGCTCTAATAGCATTTATCCAAGCTAGGATTGGCCCTTTGTTATCACTTGAACCTCTCCCGTAAAGATTATCGCCTACTCTGGTCAATACAAATGGATCAGATTTCCAGCCATCGGATCTACGAGCCGGCACTACGTCCAAATGGCCGTATATAAGAAGAGATATGTTATTGGAAGGAGAAGATTTCGATTGAGGTAAAGTGTTGAATAGAAATGGAGGTCCGAAAGTTTCAATCAGTAAGTCTCGTCTATGACGATATTTGTTTGTATGTTTGTGAGGATTCTCCCTTCTTCTCTTATACTGTTTGATTTTATAATTTATAAATTTGATATCGGATCTGAAGCCCATGTTTCTAAACATTTTTTGAGACCATTCAACCACATGTAAGAGCTCTGGGTAATCTTCGGGGAATGCAGAAACACTAGGAAATTTTACAGCTTCTGATAACTCTTTGATATAATGAGCTTCGTTACTTTCTATATGGTCAAAGATGCTTTGTAATAATTTTTCATCTAATATATGACAATTTTCGTTAAGGTGTGAATATTCGTATTTTTTAGAATTTTCTCCAGAACTATCTATTCCAATTATGACATATTTACATAAATATGTGAAAACTAGAGCATATAGACGGGTGAGGAACGATTTATTTAACATGTTTTTAATGAATATCTATAATTAAAATGAATTTAAATCAACAATAATTTATGAAATCACATAAAAAAATTTTATGCCAACTTAGATTATTATCTTATTTGGGCCAGCCTGGGGTTATAAGACCTGAATATTTTGCTTAATTATTAATATAAAATTTCTTAGTAACCCTAATGAATTGATTCTACTGAATATAAGAATTTGGCTCATTTATTAATGCCACTAATGTTGAATTTAACCTCAATATACCTATAAATATTATTGTAATAAAATTTAAAAAAAGGATTTAAATAGTCAAATAGGGCTAATCTAATATTCATATTTTTTTCCTGTCTCATTTTTTTAACCGGTATTCACATAATTTTTACAATTATCCGACATAAATTCTCCGACTATGATAAAGGGGCAAATTTTTTTCCTTCAGATTAAAAATCGTTGAAATTAAAGTCAAAAAAAACTGTAAAAAAATTCTTTAGTTACATTTTATTTAATGTTGCAAAATTATATCTAAAAAATTATTCTAAAAATTTTGGGAGATTTTTTTTATCATAATTTTTTTCATTTTCAGAGAATTATTTGCGCGATTGCCACAATATAATTTAATTTTTTTTCCTAAGATATTTTAATTTGAAATAAATATACTATATTTATCCCAGAGTCCTGCAATTAGCAAAAGCTCAAATTTTTAAAGTTGGCCTGGATATATAAAAAAATTCTATTTTAAATACTTGACTTGGATTTTATATTTCTCATTTTTGGCCTAACGTTAACCACATTTTAAAAAATTTTTCTAAATTGTTTTTAAAGGGCAATCGAAAATATGAGCAATATATTCTAATTAATTGAATTAATTTTATAGAAAATCGACTCGGCCAGGGTTTGTTTTAATTTTTAAGCCCGGGCCGGATTTTTTAAATATAATACTTTACTCAGGTTCGGGGCTTGCAGATCTTAGATCTATCAATTTATATGTAATGATATTAGTTCTTATAATAAAATATTATTAAGAATTAATTTTACTTTTTTTAGGAATATAGTCTTTTTTGCCTAAGAATAATTGGATTAGTTTTTTTTATATAAATATAGCGTTTGTCAAAATATTAAACTTAATCACATCTAATAAAATGATAATTTTATAGAAAATATTTCTAGATATTATAAATCATCATTCCATTGAAAATCAGAAAGAAGGGAGGTATATATTACCTTTTAAATTAACCGGTTAAATAAAACTTTTACCTTAAAAAAATTTTTTTTTTAACAAAATCATCAATAATAATTAAATTATTTTTAATATTTTTAATTTATTGGACATCTGTTATATATTTTAAGTAGTGAATTATATAATATCAAATTTTTACATTATTAATATTAGAGAAACTGTTTTTAAGATAAGTTTACCCTAAATTTTCAGATTTATTGATTTTGATTTTCTATATTTTGAAGAGATAAAACATATATTGTAGTAAAATACATTTTCATTAAAAATGTAACATGCCATATTTTTTTTATTTTTATATAAAAAAATTTTAATAATTAAAATATTGTAATTAGGTGAAAGTCAAAAAAAAATGATTATACCCATCTTCCATAATTTCAGCCCTTTTTTTTATTATGAGTAAAAAAAAATGTAGGTGCCAACTATCAATATATTATGACCTCCAGTGATTTTTATTTGTATTATAATTTTTGTTATTTATGATATCAAGCGGAGGAGAGTGTTACGTATTATTATATATTATAAAATAAACAACACCATTGTTATTAGTAACAATGAAATTCTCTAAAATGGGGACAAGTCATGCTACTTTAAAAAAATATATATAAATTCGATGTGAAGTTTAATTTGAGTTTTAGATATTGTATGTATCATATTTTTAAAATAATTCCGCCGCTTTTATTATAATTCCAATAAAATCTACTAAAACCCACTTTATTCAGGCTTATACACAATATTAAAAAAGATATGTTTGCCTTATATTATTGAGAATAAGAAAAAAAAATTGAATTTTATGTAAATTGTGATTTTTTTAAAATCAAATTCTTTAGATCTAGATTAGTAAACCAGGTAAGAAAATATTTGAATCGTCAAGGTTAAAATTATAATTTTTTTAGAGCATCTTATAAAATAAAATATATTAGCCAATCCTACCAAAATAAAACAGCCCCCAATTTATAAACCCAGTAAAAAATATTTTTGGTAGGCTTTAATTCATACTATCTAATTTTAATCGATTTTATATTGCCATTCTTTTCCAAGGGTTGTGATAACCGCAAAAATCTTTAAAAAAATTTTGGAATAGTGATTTACTTTTACATTCAAACATTTGTTTTTTAGTTAGCTTACGAATCTGAGGTTCTAGAGTAAATTTAGCTGGTATATCGACAATTGATGCAAGCTCATGAACAATTTTACTAGAACAAATATTATTTAAGATTTATGCCCAACTTAGACAGTTGCCCAATTTACTGACATTTTACCTTTTTATTTTACCATCTTTAATAAAGTTGAGCAAAAAGGGAAATTTTATTAAACCATTTCTAAAAGCTTTTTATTCATCAAAATCGTGGATAAAATTATGAATGTATACATAAACTTAAACAAAATAATACTGTTTATATTTATATATATAGTACCGTCACTAGGTGATATATAGTACCGTCACTAGGTGGGGAAGCCCCTTTAAAAATTTAGAATTTTTTCTATATCTAAAACAAAGGTCATTTTAAAAATCTAAAAGGTCGTAATTTAAAAATTTTTTTGAGTCCTCCTGAGATTGTAAAAGACTAGTGATGTCATTGTATATATCAGAGACCTGCAGAGGTACCATTTGCACGTCAAGGCATGGTTTTTTTAAAAAAATATTTTCGGCCCGGCCTGGATATTTTTCCAAACATTTTTTACGGGCCGGCCAGGCCTGGGTTTTATATTTTAAGGTCCCGCCCGGCTTTTTTTTAAAAAAAATTTCAGACCCGGCCCGGATTTTTTTAAAATATAATATATTTATTTTTGGTTTTTTATCTAATAATGGCTATTTCAAATATTTAGTTTTAAAATATAAGGCCCTGCCCGGATATTTTTTTTTAAAAAAAATTTCAGGCCCGACCCGGTTATATTTAAAAAAATATAAATACGTCTCTGGATATATATATATATAACAATATTTTGCATACAAAAAGAATAATAATTAATTTATGAAATAAAATGTTGTCTTTGTTTATTAGGTATATGATATGTTTTATTTGCATGGCATTTGATAATGTCTTTTTGGATTTATGATTGTGAACAGTTTCTTTTGAAATATTAATTCTAGAATATTCTCTTTAAGTGATTTAGAAAATTAATAACCTAGATTTTTTTGATTAACAAAAACTCGTTCTATTTTGTTTTTTATAAATTAATTTTGTTATTTAAATGAATAGTTTTTAAAAGATGATTAAATCTTATAATATAAATGAATGAATGCAACAAATGTCCATTTTATAGAGGTCTTATAAATGGGCAAAAAATTAAAACTGCCCACTTTTTAGAGTAGGCAGTTGCCTAATATATCAAGGTATTTTATGATAGTAGTTAATAGGAATTTGACTGGAACTTAAAATTTTGGTGAAATTAAGGTTTTGCCCGAATTGTCAAGTGCCCACATTAGACAGTTTTGACTGTATTCTGCTAAAAATATCATATAAACATCAGAATATCTTAATTCTGTGGAACCAGAATCTATATCTTCTAGTTCTATATTATCTTCATCAAAAAAATTTATTTCTTCAGTTTCATTTTCAGCATGAACGTTGCTCATTTTAATAAAATGGGATTACGCAGGTATGATCTTGATTCTTTTCTTACCTCGGATCACAAATTAACACTTAAAAATATAAATTTATAATTATACATTTATAATACAATTTATAATATAATAAAATACAATTAAAAGTTTTTAGTATTTCTATTTATTTGAAATCGTAATTACAAACACTTTTTATTAGCATTTAAAAACAAATATTCGCCATACTGCCCAACTCTGCCTTTTCCTGTAAATTTTCCTGAGACCAAATTTCAATAAATCTAAGTCTTAATTACTTAAGCATTAAGGGGCTGTAATGGGTGGGTTTTAGCCCATAGTTTTGGGAAAAATATTAGACCGCCAGCATATAGTTCTGAAAGAAGATTATTGTCCATCCGTTTATAGATCAAATTGAAATGTTGCACCCACCTACCAGATGTTTATAAATAATTTGATAGATTAGTTTAGTTCTTTTTTATTTGGTTTATATATTTTTAACATAAATTTATAAAATAAAAATATACAAATTTTTGTATTTAATAAATATAAGTTCGCCCTGCGTATCTCACCCGTAAAATATTATAAACTAACCTGCCCACCCACTGTTTATTTTTATTAAACCTTTCCGTTGTAGACCCCCGAATAACTGAAAAGTTAAGTTTTCCATTGATTACCAATATGAGTGAACAGAATCCATAAACCTAGCATCACAAAATCTTGATATTTTTAAAACGATTCTGAATATCGATAGATAAATTGATTCGCTTTCTTTGCTGTTTGAAAATCAATTTTTTTTAACTAGCATTTAAATAAATAAATTTTATGATTGTTGCATGTTTTTTATTTAATTTTTTTGTTTAAAGTACTGTTAGTCAATGCTATATGAAAGACCAGGACACAGCGGATCGTATTCATAGTAACTCTTCTAATATTGGGAATAAATAAAAAATATTGCGAGCCACCTCAAACGGTAATGATTAAATGATTTATTTAACATATATAAAATGTAATTATTTTTTTTTAGAAAATTAAATTATTTCTATTTTTCAATTGAAAAAATCCTGGCAGATAAAGAAGTTTACATATGACCACAAATATGATTATATCAAAAAAAAAAATTTCAGTTATAAAATATTATTTAAATTTTATTGATAAAAACAGTCCTGCGAATCCCGCTCCGACGTGCCCCTAGTCCTCATTCTTGATAAAAAATAAATAGCTAGATGATATTGTGACATAAAATTTCGACGGGTGATATAAGAGAGTTTATTTTTTGATATATTATATTAATATATGATATTTAATCTTTTAGTTTTATTCCTAATGAAATTAAGTTAACATAAACTCTTAAAATTTTCGCGATAAAAAATTTAAAAGCGATTTTGGTGAGTTAACGGAAAATAAAATTTTTGAGGTGAATATCATAATTTTTTATTATAAGGATTAAATTTCAAACCTTAGATTTAGTAATTTCTAAACTAAATTTGATTGGGCTCATTTGCCCTTTGTTTCCTTATTCCTTGGCTTTTCTTACTAACAATTATGACAATTTCCTCTATTTATGAGCATCTACACAAAAACTAATTAATTTCCAAAACACCAGGGCAATAATAGACGACGTCAGCCAACTATTGTAATTTTCTAAACGCCAAAATTTTATTAAAAGTGCGATAAGGTCCATTTTTAATAAAGTATATTAACGGATGAATAATGATTACCAGGGTTTTTCATTTGACCGGTTAATTATAATTCGGTTAATTGACTGATATTTTACCGGTCAAATTCAAATAGATGTAACTTAAATTTGCATATTAGTAAAATGAATCAATAATATTAATTTTATATATTTTTTAAATTCATTGTCATTCAATAACTAATGTTTCACTCTCCGTGACAGAGTCTTGTTATGATTCATATTCAATATTATCATTTTCTTTAATATATTTTAATAAATTTTTTTGTTGTTGAGATCTTTAATCAATTTCTTAATAAAAATATTACCTCAAATCGATAATTTATTTCTGAAGAAGAAGTAGAACTAGGAATTGTTAGTAAAATGTCACTTCTCTTAAAGGACATGGTGGACAAAGTCCATTCCATTAACTTGAGGCCGGAATCTGATTGTTGCTTATGAAAGTTACTGCTCTCCACATAATTTGCGATTAAACATGTCGCATTTACTTCTGAAATTTATGATATCACATGAAATATTTTGATCATCACCACTTTGTAAATTGCCTAATTCTTGTAATATATCACTTCATTAAATTCGCTACTGAGATGTTCCCCTTAATGTTGGAGACCCAATAAATAAGTAGAACGATAATATATTATCATGATGGAGAAGAAAATTACCATCTTTATCAAAATATTAAAAATCCAATATAGATCGAATTAAATATGGAGATTTTGTTGATAATTATATATAATCTGGCGACACTACCATTCCTACATCAATGAGAAAACAAAAAAATCGTAAATACAATTTATATAATGTCGAAGTTGAATTAGGTTTTAACTCGATGAATTAAATAGCAAAAAAAGAGAGAAATTCGCTTTTGAAACATATCTCAGATTTAATGGCGATATTTTTAATAGGTAAACGTTTACTGGATTAGGATGCCCCACCTTTGGTAATATCTTGGCTAAATAATCATAAAGCCACCACAGACACACGCGTTAACTATAAAATATGAAAATAATAATCAGTCATATCTTTAGAATTTGTTGGATTAAATATATAATTTTTAATGTAAATATTAAATAAAAATTAATTGAAATTTACAAAAAAAAATTGAGATATAAATTAAAGGGCAAATCTAAGAATAAAAATTTGAGCCTTAGAGTGAATTAAAATTTAAATAATTTTTTTAGCGAGTCCTTTGTTAAATATTTGGCAGCACTGTTATATCTACTTATAAATTAGCTTTAGAAAAAACATGTTCCCACCTGAATTCCTCTAGCAACTGAACTGCACACACCATTAGAAAACAACGATTTTTTTTGTTAATAAGGATAATTTTCGACGTTATCTTATATATTTTTAAAAATATATTAAAAAATCAATAACTATTGACGTTATATATCAGTACTCCAAATATAAAAAAAATTATCCAAGCTAACATTTAATTTTAGAGTAATTAATTATACTAATTTATCTACCATAGAAAAAATTAAAACGATCTGATAAAATAAATTCCTAAAAATTTAACAAAATTTACTAAATCTCTAATCTAATAATATATGACCTTTTGCTTTATTCATATTACGAATCAAAAAATATAAAATAAATATTGTATTCTAATGAGTAAAAATATACATTAATAAAACAATAGAAAATTTTAATTAGATTGATCTAGAAGAATGATGTTTGGCTAATTCATATATATACGAAACTAAACTTTTTATACTCATAATATAACGATTAATATTGATGTGTTCGTTTTCTGAATGGGCTCCATCTGCAGCATATGATAGGGGTATTAGTATTAAACTATTATTTGGATCTTTTAGATATTTCGATAAGTATACCGCAGCTGGAACTGTACCTCCATCTCGGGTTAGATCCGGATACCTTCCATATACCCTTTTAATAGCTTCAGATGCCAATTTAAAATTATTATTCTTATAATTTGTAAGCCACGAGTCAACCTCATCCTCAATTACTACATTGAGAGAATTTCCAGTGCTACGTTGCTCGTGTAATCTAGTTATATAATTGATAACATTATTCTTTATCTTTTGAACGTTTTGGTGAGAAGCAACCCTTATCGAAAATTTACCTATAACCTTGTGAGGTATAACTGTTTTGGCACCAAGCCCAGAAAAAGCTCCTTCTATACCGTGTATACTTAAAGATGGCTCTCTCCATTTATACGACAGTTCCTCTATTTTTGAGAAATGTAATAGGCCTAAAGATCCTACTGCATTTTTATAATCTTCCAAATTAAAATCAAAATTGGAGTAAGCTTTTATTTCATCAGCGGTTAAGGATTTAATATCATCATATATTCCTGGGATTGTTATCCGGCCGGTTGTTGCATTACTCAACTTGGATAAAATGTCTACGAGCTCAGCCATCGATTCATGGACGGAACCCCCGTATACTCCGGAATGTAGATCTTCTGCTGCGCTCTGAATTTGCAGGTAAAAATAGATTAAGCCCCTGAGTCCATAAGTTAAACATGGATTTTTTATGTTAGGGCAAAAATTATCGGATATCACAGCATAGTCTATCTCTTTGAAAAAACTTGATTCTTGCTTTAATATTCTTTCCATACCAAATGATCCTGATTCCTCTGCTGATTCCAGAAAAAACTTTATTTTCACGGGTATGCAAATGTCGAGATCAATCAATGCTCTAATAGCATTCATCCAAGCCAAAATAGGACCTTTGTTATCGGTTACACCGCGCCCATAAAAATCGTGTTTAACTTTAGTCAATATAAATGGATCCGATTTCCATCCATCGGATTTGCGTGCGGGTACTGTGTCTAAGTGGCCATATATGAGGAGAGTTATGTTATTAGGTTGTGAAGATTTCGAATTAGGTAAGGTGCTGAATAGGAAAGGAGGGCCGAAAGTTTGAAACGATTGATTTTGTCTGTAACGCAATTTGGTTAAATGTTTGTGTGGGTTATTCCTTCTTATATTGTTCTCCTTGATATTGTAATTTATAAATTTAACATCAGATTTAAAGCCCATACTCCTTAAAAATGATTGAGACCATTTAACTACGTGTATAAGTTCTGGTTTATATTCGGGAAATGCAGAAATACTATGAAACCTTATAACTTCTGATAAATCTTTAATATAATTTACTTTATTATTATCAATGTGATTAAAAATATATTGTAGACGTTTTTCATCCATTATCTGGCAATTCTTGTTAGAATTAGACAATTCATATTTTTCAAAATTATTTTCTTCAAAACAGACTATTTTTATAATGACAAATTTACAAATATATATCCAAACTAAAGCAGGTAGACAGACGCGGAATAATTTAGCTAACATATTTTCGATGAATATCTATATAATTAAAATAAATTTATTTAATATTATATATATGTTATTAAAATTATTAATGATAGTGCATATGTAGATCATAATCATCTACAGGTTATCCTGTGGTAATAGAGCCTAAATAATTTTAACATTTCAAATATTATCAGACGGGCTGGAAAATTTAATTAAAATTGATGAATTCATAGAGGACATTAAGATTAACTCTATTTTTAAATAATGTAATAATTAACTTATAATTATATATTGAGACATTTATCAGTGTTAATTTTTTTATATTTCATTCTAAATAATATGTTTTTGATTATTTCATTTATAGTGTATTGTGTAAAAAATATATATATATTTCACTTTTTTAGGAGTATGTATGTAATCTTTAACTCAAGAATAATTAACTATCTTTATTCTTTTAAATTAAAATATTAGTCAGATTTATAAATGAAGAATATTTTCGGTTAAATTTATACCAACAAATTTTATTTATTTATTAATCGTTTTGTTATATTTTTGAAGAGATAAAAATATTTATTAATTTAATAATTATACCTTAGAATTAACATTATAATTAAATGAAAGCTCAACCCTTTTAATTAGGTAGAAAACAATCATATATGATCTCCAATCATGACTTAACAGTGTAATATAATAATGATTGTGTTAAGTTATTTTTTGTAAATTATTTATTATTAAATATATTAATATTTTCATTTTTTTATAAGTGAAAAGAAATGGAGAGAACTATTATATATTTTTTTTAAAATAATAATATACAATAACAAAGCTCTTGTTATTGATACAATAAAATTCCCTGAAAAGGGAACTTCGGAGATAGGCCATTTGATTCATCAAATACTTTTGTTTCTAAGTACTAAGCCCTTTATCATAGGTGTAATGGAGGAGGGGATTTAAAAGTTTTCGCTAACATAAATCTCTCTGACATAATTACCTTGAACAAAAACTTGAAGAAAAAATAATTGTATAACAATTTCCCCATATTAGACCTATTTTTAACCCTCGACCATTTAAGAAATGATAATTTTTTTTGTAAAATAAACTTAATATAAAAAATCTGGGGGATTTTTTTTATCAGAGGAAGCAGAATCTGAAACCCTCGAAACTGGGACAAATCCCAAAACCAGGAACCCTCTTTTATGATTTATAGAAGCCAAAACGATCTCACAACCAGTTTTAAACAAGAGTACAAGTAATCGATATAATATCTTGTCAGTGGTGTAGACAATGGGGGGGGGGGAGAATTAAAACCTCTCGCATGGCCCCATCAAAAAAATATTTAGAGGCATTGACAAGTGGGTGTTCAAGGTTGAACCCACCTTTCCTATGAAAACATAAGGTAAAATGTATGTTTTCACAAAACATTCATATATATATTAAATAAATTAGCTTTAAAATTAATAACACCCCCCCCCCTCTCCCATTTAATTTTATAAAATAATCTCAGAAATTTCTTCTATTTCAAAAAAGTGCGTGAAAAAATCTAAAAATACGGATAAACAATACTTGGAAACTTTTCATTTTATAATCATATTTTCACATAAAAAATTTGTTATAAATTATATTAAAAAATGGGATGCTTCCCATAAACGCTATGATTCTAATGGGATCGGTATTTGACC
This sequence comes from Gordionus sp. m RMFG-2023, assembly GCF_954871325.1. NCBI lineage: Eukaryota > Metazoa > Nematomorpha > Gordioida > Chordodea > Parachordodidae > Gordionus > Gordionus sp. m RMFG-2023. Next base: position 42,353,750 of record NC_088776.1, read on the forward strand.
TTTTCTATTTTCAAATGTAAAGGCGTACTTGTATTAATTTACTAAACAATCGTTTAACCTTAGTGCTCATGTGTAAAAAATCAGCGATTATAATCATTTTCGCGTAAATAGTAACCAATCATCTTATTTTGATATCAAATTTTCTAAAGACGCCATAAGTCTATATGTCTACTTTTTTAATGCTAGTCTGACCTTTATTAAATGTTATAAATCTTTACCTAAATTATGAAACAGCTAAACAATACTTGGGCCAATGTACAATTATTTTTTTAGCCACCCAGTTTTATCCTGATAAGTTGATTTCGATTATTATAACATTTATGGACCGATAATTCATGCAATAAAATAAATTTTGATGTGCCATTGAACACATATCACCTGGTGAAACGCCATTTTATTATCCCATAATAATTTTTTATAAACGCTTAATCTATGAGTTTTATTTACGATCTGAATTGTATTAATTTAAAAATCATGAATTAAATCACTCTGGATGCTGGGAGTATTGTATGCCAGTGATTCTCACATAATCGTTCAAAGATTCTCTTATGCCGGACCCGGAAAATCTTATTTTCGTCAGGTGGTTATAATTTTTTTTTGCTTTCCTCGAAAAATAATAAAATAGTTGATAAATTTTTTTTAAAAATCATCTTTAAATTTTATTTTTTTAATTGTGAATTAAAAATGAAATATACCGATTTATGAAAATAGGCCACAATCATTTAGCTCGTTTCAAGCAAACTTTAAAGAAAAATTTATGGAGGCCTTTAAAAAATCAATATAAGGTTCGATCAGTGGAAGACGAGATAAAAGTGGATTATATTTCGTTAATTATATTAATGTATTATGATAATTCTATAATTGAGTTTAAATATGGATCTCGAGATATGCGCGTTTTTAGCAGAATAATTTATGATTAGGGTAAAATTTGGTAAAAAGGCGACCCTTGGGCTATAATCGGGAGCCCATCTAGCTCGCTTGAAAAAAATATTAGAGGGTATAATAATTTTTTTGTAAATTTTAGCATTTTATATCTATATATATTTGTTTTTAAATCACTCGATTAAATTTAAAAAAATGCTGAGGAAATTAAATAAATATAAAGTTTCATAAAAAAAACGAGTGACGTGTGTTTAGAGTTATATATTTCAAAATTCGACGTTTTTTGGCCCTCTTGTAAATTAACCCTATTGGGAATCTGTGTTTTCTCCTTACCTCTTAATTTAACCTAAAAGGCATTGTATAATTAGCGCTTGAAAGTAAAAAAAATTCCCTGCTAACTAAATTCTAATTTTTTTTTACTCGTTATTTTTTATTTTTTTCCCCATAGATAATAAAAATGAAATTTTACAAAAATAATATATTATAAGATTTTCATTATAATAAATTTTAATATATTTAAAAATGTTTGAAAAATATATAATAATACTATTAAAAAAAAGAACGGAGATGGTGTGACGCAGGGAAACAAAAATGAAAAAGGGACGTAAGCGTTGTCTATGATAGCTTTTTGGCTAGAAGGCTACCATTGAAACTGATATAATTAGCTTTGTGAATCGCTATGGATAATCGTTGACGAAGAAAAAAACCCTCTCGTGGTTCTTCTGAGAGTTTGCTGATTTGTGATCCTAAGTTTTTGAAAAATGCTAAGGCGAGTTTGCCGAAGGTGCCAAGAGTGGTTGATATGATTGGGATGAAGCAATGATCGTTTATTATTTCTGTGTATTTAGAAATTTTAAGTTGTTCCTTCTGGTCAAGGATGTTGATGGCGTGGTTGGATGGGGCCAAGGGGTCAATACAGGAATAGTCCCATACCAAAAGTTGGCCTCTCCTCCATGGGATTTGAGAGATCCCATCAGGACGTTTACCGTCAGATCTAAATAGACCCTGTGGTTTTAACGTGGAAGGAATTTGGGCGGATTTCAGCATGTTGGATGATTGTATTACATTGCTTGTGTCTGATGAATCGTCAATTGCAGGAGCGACAATGTAAACTATGTCTACCCTTCGAGTCAACTGGCGAGTTGCACCCTGAGCAGATGTGGGGGTGAGTGATGGAACAATTTAGACGAATGCCGATGGCATGGGTAAATTCATTGTTGGATAGTTGAAGCTGAAGATTGGTAGATGGGATGGCCTCAAGAAACTCATGTCCCGTACCATTGAGCAAGGAAGAGAATAGGGTGCGGTCGGTAGATTGCATGCTAGATAAGAGAGTTTCAACGCAGCGAGCAACCACTGGTGAATCCCAGTCTTTCTGTTTATGGGTTGTGGGGGGATGAGAATCAGCATTGATCCTTGTTTTCCAAATATCCATAGCCACAATTAAGGAAAGGTCTTCTTTAGAATTATGGGCGGTGGTTATTGGCTTTGTCAAGAGACTACTCGATATGAAAGTAGTTGTTGCTAAGTCAAGTGGAGATCTGATGCCGAGACCACCAAATTTGGTTGGAAGAGTTGCTTGGGCCCAAGCGGTTTCGTTGAATCTGATATTTACTATTTTTTCGGTTAGTCCTTTATTCCTTTTTCGTAAGTTTGGAGAGGAATGGGATATTTAAAAATTGGTGTTGACCGAAGTGCGTAAAGAATCCTTGGTATAAAAAAGAAATTTTTTAGCAAAAAAAAGGACTTGTGTGATGGAAGAAGTGTAAAGATGTCCTCCAGTTTAAGGAGTATGTCAAGTGTGGAATGAAGAAAGGTGCTTATTGCCTCGTGTCCTCCAACAGGCGATCCTAGATGTGTTAATTCAACGCTTGATGTGAATTTGAAATCGTGAGTGTTGGGAGCATTAGAATTTAAAAGTGAGAATTCAGATTTGCTCTGGTTAAGCGAAAGTCCAATGGCTGTGCCCATTTCTTTAATTATGGTGACTGCTTTGGCAATTTCACTACTGGGACCACTCAAGATTCCATTATCAATATACCAAGCGTGGAGCGATAGAGTACATGAAGAGTTTATTGATTTTATCATGTCATTGATTCCAAGACTAAAGAGAAGGGATCCGAGAGGGTCACCTTGTTGGATACCCTCGACAGAAAGTATCTTTTCTTTGTTGAATTGTAAGATTGTTGGTGATTGGTAGCAAGAGAAAAGAAATTTGGTATAAGCGGGGAAATGGAAGCAAGTTGAATGTAGGAACGTGTTGCGCGAAAGAGTGTTGTAGGCGTTAGAGAAGTCAATTTTTACTAGGGATTCGTTTTTTGGGTTATTTTCAAGGTGAATTCTTGTTAAGTGCACAGCAGCTTCACACCCACCAGGTATCCCTACACCAAGTTGATAGGGGCTTAGAATGTGTGCGGCATCGTGTTTGATTCTAGATGCGATTAATTTAGCGACCAATCTACGGTAAGTTGAACCAATGGCGATGGGCCGAATGTCCTTGTTTGGTTTTTGGAGTGCGATGAGTCTGGCACCGAATAGTAAGGGGGTAATAAAGCTGGGTACGTCTCCATTTAGGATATTGTTGACTAAGTTTGTGATTTTAGTGAGAATTGAAACCTGTGTACAGATCACAGGAGAGGTAATGTCCTGTAAAAAAATTGGTCTAATCCCATCTAGACCATGAGCCGAATCCCGATGAAAAGATAGGATTGCTTTCCTTACTTCTTCCTGTGTGAAATCTGCTGCACAATGGGAGAAGGGTTGGGGCAATATTGGCATAAATGTTGTTGTGGGATGCTTTGATCGAAGCTTAATTAAGTTTTCTAAATTGGATTCCGCCAGAGTGTCATTGGTTGAAATGAGTTTGAGGGCCCCATTGATATTAAGACTGTCAATTTTCTTCGAAATCAATGAGGCTTTTTGTTGAAGTGGGGTTATTTTTTTTTTGTTTATGGGATGTCTGAAGATTTGGGACTCATAAAGATGAGTGTTGATGTTTAAACAGGCATCTTTTATTTGTTGAGTTAATGATTTTTGGAGTGATATGTCAGGTATTTTGAAAGTATTGTACCCAAAGTTTAAAAATTTTAACCATTCTTCTTCTTTGTTAAAATTTTGCAAAAGAGAAGATATGCAGTTGCTGAGAGATTTAGCTACTTGTATTCTCGCTCCTTTGGGTATTCTCGTTATGATACTTGGTTTTGTGGAGTTAAGAAAAATATCTGAGAATGAGGCACCGATTACTTGGTTTAAGGGATAATCTATGAGAGGGGGGGAAGCGAGTAAGTGATCTGAGAAAGAGGCGTGTGTTTTGAATGCGGACACCTGTTAGAGATTGGTCCATGAACAAAAAATTCTCCATCATTTGTTAAATGTATTGGTTTCATGCAGGATGGGCAGATTCTGCTTTCGTGGGGAATGGCCATAGGTATAAAAAATAAAAAAAATGCTGCCAATAATAAAGCAAAAGCACCTGTGAGAGGTCTGTTGATTGATGTGCAAAAATAGCGAAGGAATGATGAATATGTATGTCAGAAAAATCGAGCAACGAGCGAGAAAAATGCTCAATATGAGAGGTTTCAAATAAAAAAAAGGATTAATTATTAAAAATCTAATTAGAAATTATAGCTAATTGAAGCAAACTCTCCTATTTAATAACAATAAAATATTTCGACTCAAAATAATTTTAAGAAAAACATAATTGAGTGTTTAAAAAGAAATGATAGTTAAATAAGAATTCCATAGGTTCCAAAGAGTTTGTAATTTAATTCTGGGAGCTAAATTTTTAAAAAACTTAAAGATGATGGCAGCAAACTATAAGTTGGTAGAAGTTGCAATTAGCGAGAATATGAAATTGCTGAGGCCTTTGTAATTGTTTATTTTTTTAGTCTCAGCTAGAGTAAGTAGTTTACTTTGTATATTGGTGGGGAAGGATAAGATACATTATTAATCCCAAATAAAGCCTTTGCCCATAGCCCATGGGATCAGGGTTGCCATGTCTCCCCCTATCAGCGGGAGACTCCCGAAATTTTTTAGTTTACACGCAGACAGCTCTCTCCCGCAAAACTACCGCAATCTCCCGCAATTTTTTTTTAGTATTTTAACGTTTTTAACATATAAATAATAATTTTTAGAGACATTAATTGATTATTTTTATATTTTTAAAATAAATTTTAAATATTTATTCGAAAAACATGTCTAGTTTGTAAATTTCTTTCTATCCTGTTTTATTTTTATCCAATAATAAATCTTGCATTCATATAAGACAGTACATGGGGGTATATCTACATCGATTGCAATACAAAAATATTCTCAAAAATAATAAATAATACAGATGCAACTACATTTGCGGAAATCGTATACATCTATCATGTAGTTCAACATTCATAGAGCTATATCATCACAATGTGGGTCGAATCTATTTCTCATGATATTTAACGACTCCAATATAAGTGCAAACCTTACTTATGGCAAAACAAAAATGAGCAAGGCTATCACAAGTGTTTTAGTACCTGAATCCTAGAGGTCAATTCTAGACGATTTGAAAGACGGGCATCCATATGCAATTCTAACAGATGCAATTAATAAGGGAAATATTAAAACATTTCCCTCGATCCTTCGTCGTTTCAACAAGAATAAGAACATTTCAATAAAACTGTTAAAATTTTTTCCTTGGATATTAAAAAATCCAACAATGTAGCTAGCCACATTAAATATAGCTGATTCAGGGTTACCAATGATTTGCATTATCAGCTTTCTGCGCTTAATGCTCTGTAAATTTTGGCAAAAACCAAAGTTACCGAATTGAGGCAGCACAATAATGAATTAATACCAATTGGCTGTATATGCCATATACTACATAATTCTTGCAAGAAGGCAATGAATATACTATCTGAGGATGACGAAAAATTGTGATGAAATGTTTTAACGAATTAAATTTATCAACTAAAAGAGTTAATGAATTAAAAACTTGGAATGGTGTGAATTGTTGCGATATATACCTATCAGGTGGTTGTCATTAATACCTGCCATCGATAGAATTTTAAAATTTTACAAACCTTAAAAAAAATACTTCTTAAATAGAGATTTTAAAGCTGTCCTAAAATTTTGAAAAATTTTTTCGAGTATGAAATGGCAGAAGCATATTTGGGATTCGTTTCACATGTAGGAAATCTACTTATTGCAATTAATATTCCTTTGCAATCAGAATACTCTTTTTAAAAAAGATTCACAAAATCATGCTACAGCTCTGTTCATCTCTACAGTTAAAAATTGATAATAAATTTTATGGCGCTATTGCTAAAATTATATTAAAATGTTCAAATAATACTCTAATTAATACATTTTTAAATGAAGCAGATATTTTTATTAAGACAATTTTAGAATATTTACAATCAAAATTTGATTTTAATAACTCTATTTACATATGTATAAATATAATGACCTTGGAACAGAAACCATCAATTGATGGTTTTTATAATTTAATAAATATATTAAAAATACCGAAATTGATATCTTGTTTGAGGAGATTGTAATTCTATTTTTTATGATTCGCCAAAATACTTAAAGTTAGATAGTCTAAAAGCAGAGGAGAAATGGGTAGAATTTTTTCGTAATAACGATAAACCCCATGCTTGGGAAAAAATATGCGAGTATGTCTTCTCCTTACCTCATTCTGATGCGCATTTTAAGCCTGATGAGGACTGCCTGGAAAAAAGAGAGAAATCGGATTGCTTTAACAACATTAGAGGGCGAGCAAATATATAATATGTCATGCCAGGAATTTTATAAATATCTCAATAACCTCTCAACACTAACACTTAAGCGCAAGGCAGTATTTAATTTTATATACATATTTTTAATATAAGAAAAATTATCAAAAATACTCATTTGTATTTTTAGATTTAAAAAACGAGTCCAGGGGTTTTTCTAAAATTTGTATTCTTTATTTCAAAAAAAATTATCAATGGAAGTCGTTTTTATGGTTGAACTAAGGCATCTTTGTTTTCTATCTCAATCATTAGTGTCTACGACAAAGAATTATTGTACCAGAGATAGAGTTTTAATCAACATGGTAGATGAGGATTATCAACCAACATTGGCTGAACTGTATCAATTATAAAATCGAAAATAACTTTATCAGCCAGTTTCAAAGAAATATTGGCATGTGCAATATTATTAATTAATTTGGCCTTTTTGGATGTAGCCTCCCCTATATTAAAATTATATTTGTGGATATATATTTTTACAGTTTAAACAAATAAATTTGTAGCCACTTTTTGTTTTTACATTAATTTGAAATATTTTCAAATTTTGGAACTGGAAAATTGGTATTATTGTGTTGATTAGTCTTATTTGAATATTATTTATTTTTTAAAATATATTAACGTTATATCATTTGAATATCTTATATTATTTAAGTTGATTGTTTAATATTTTTCAATTAACTTTTATATATATATACTGATATATTTTTAGTTCTTTTAGACATAGAATAATAATAAAATATTTTAAAAAATAATTAATTTGAATAGCTTTTTTCATGGTGCCGCGGTTACGGTGGTACGTTTTTTGTTTTTCTTTTTTTAAAAAAAATAAGTATATAATAAAAGTTTAAAAAATTAAAATATATCCTTACCTTGATCTTTTGTAAAAATAAAAGTAAAGGAATTACTTATCAAATTCGTCGTTCGATATTGGAGATGATAAAAGGACAAATAAAATTTTTTGACTTTTCTTTTCGATAGTCAATTTTATTCAAATTTACAAAATTATAAAAGGGTATAGAAAATTTTCCCTATATTACGTTATTAAATAAAAATTTACGCGATGCTTAACAGACAGTCTATAGAATATTAATAAAAATTTTTTAATTTTCCTTCATAACTTAAAGAATTAGAATTAAATTTTTCACAGACAAATTATATTGAAACTTAGTGGACTAAAACCTCTTTACGAATTTGAATTAAAATTTTTATAGACAAACTATTGAAACTTAGTGGACCACATTCTCTTGATTAAAATTATAAATTTTAGACAACTTAAATTTGATTTTAATGGACTACAATGTTTTGCTTTTACGATTTTAAAAATTGAAAGTTTACTTTATTTAAATAAAATTTTATCATGGACGAAAAATTAACTCTTACACACACTCAATATGTTCCTAAATTTCCCGTGTTATAAGGGAAATTGTCGGAAACTTACATTAACTTAATTGAAACTTATTTTGAAGGACATATTGGGCCAGACTCATCTAAAGTTAGGACACTACTATGTGGCTTATCAATTGAGATTGTAGACCAAGTTACGTCGATATGTTCTAAAGCACAGTTAAAAGACTTTAATATTGTTTTTGGTAAATTGAAACTAATAATTCCAAGTGAGGACATGAATGTTAATATAAAAAACTTTAACTTAGCGGTACAGGGTGCCGATGAGTCCTTCCATACTTTTTATTTTAGGATTTCAAAACTTCATAAAAAATGCGATTTTGATAATGATACGAGAATGATTGAGAAATTAATAACTTGTTCTTTAAATGATAATATCAGAAGGAAGTTAAATAAACATAAGCACGAAGGCTTAGATAAGATGATGAAATTAGGAGTTGAGTTAGATGGCAGCAATATTAAGCCGGAGATTAGCGATACAAATTATATAGATAAAAACGAAAATTTTATAAAAAATGATTCTAAAACTTTTAATAGTAAGGGGAATCTTAATAATTTTAGGCCAAGTGATATAAATAGCAGAAACTACCAAAACAGTAATTTCCGAAATAACGAGGGTCACTCTAGAAATTTTAGTAATAATCAATCTTCAAACAACTACAATTCAAACAATTTTGGTAGGAACAACGCTCGGCCAGATTTTAACTATAATTCAAACAATTATGGTAGGAACAACGCTCGGCAAGATTTTAACCATAATTCAAACAATTTCGGTAGGAATAACACTCGGCAAGATTACAATAACAATTCAAACAATTATGGTAGAGGTACTTGGCAAAACAACAACAATTCAAACTATTACGGAAGAAACTCCATGTGACACAATAACAATAATGCAAACAATTATGATAGAAACAATGCCTGGCAAAACAACAACAATTCAAACTATAACGGAAGAAACTTCAGGTGGCACGATAATAGCAATTCAAGCAATTATGATAGAAATAATGCCTGACATAACAATAATAGAGATGGTGGAAACAATACATGGAAAAACTATAATCTAAGAAAACAAATACAATATCATGATCAGAGCCAAAGTAATAGCAACAATTGCAATATGAATATTGAAGAGATTGTGGAAAATAAAAATGATGTTATACAAAATAATAATGATAGTGATTTTAATATCAACAATTTAACAGAGCATAAACTCAATGACAATGCATTTATGACTTCCTTAAAAATAAACGATGTTACCGTTACAATGCAAGTCGATACTGGATCTAAATTCACAATTATACCTCATGATATGGCTAAACAAATAGGTATTAAAGATCTTAAAAAGTCCACTCTACAACTCACAGCTTATGATGGAAACTTAATTAAAATTATTGGCGTCACTCAAGTTAAAGTAACCTACGAAGGTATCACCAAACACTTGCAAGCCGTGGTCGTTAAATCTAATAAAAATGCGTTATTGGGACGTATCTCGATTAATGCCTTTAGTAATATTTTGAACAAATTTATAGCAAACATTGATACCAACTATGAAGATGAAATAAAGAAATTAATAAAAGATTGCGAATCTAAACTGACTAAAAAACCGATCAACAAAGGGAATGTCAAGATATATCTACCTAATGACGCCAAACCGAAAATTATACCACCTAGACGGTTACCTTATTAGATAGATGCTGTTACTAGAGAACTTACGAGATGGATAGGAGATGGAGTCATTGAGCCGGTAACAGATGTCCGATGGGCAAGTCCGATAACCGCTGTCTACAAGAATAATGGGAGCGTTAGGGTTTGCGCCGACTTCAAAGACACTGTCAACCCAGCCCTTGAGGACTTCAGATACCCACTTCCAAGAATAAATGATATTATCGCTAAGCTCAAGGAAGGGAAAAAGTTCACCAAGATAGATTTTAAGGATGCGTTCCTACAAATTCCCATCGACGAAACCTGCAGAGACATATTAACTATATCTACACACAGGGGGTACTACCGGTTTACCAGACTTCCTTTTGGGTTAAAGACTTCATCTGCGATTTTTCAATATGGATAATATTTTTGGTGACATGAAAGATGTCGTATTTTATATTGATGATCTACTAATAACGGGAAGTAGTGACGAAGTTTATTTCAACAACATAAAGAAGGTTTTTGAAAGAATACTATCTCATGGCTTAGTGCCTAATTTTGCAAAAAGCTTATTTTTCAAAAAAAGTCTAAGGTTCTTAGGACACGACATCGACGCCAATGGGATCCACGCCAACCATGACAAGATCGAGGCGATCGTTAAAATGCCGCAACCAAAATCAGCCGCGGAATTGTCAACGTTTCTAGGTATGGCCGGTTACTACAGAAAATTTTTGAACAACTTCGCTGAAATAGCGGATTCTTTATACAAGATTGTTAACAAAGAAAAATGGGAGTGGAATTTAGAACACTCCAAAAGTTTTAATGATCTAAAGACATTGATTAGTCTTCCTCCAGCTTTGACGTACTTTAATCCTGAATTACCCATCGGAATTGCGACTGATGCATCTAAAAGAGGTTTAGGAGCTGTTTTATTTCACACCGAAAAAGATGGCAAAGAAAAGCCAATAGCTTTTGCCTCGAGAACGTTAGCAAAGTCCGAGATAAATTACCAACATTGAGCGTGAAGCTCTGGCCATTATGTTTGCTATCAAGAGATTTCAAGAATACTTGATAGGGACTAAGTTCACTATTGTAACGGATCACAAGCCGCTAATCCATATTTTCACCAAAGGGCTCAAAGATAATAGCACCATGTCATTAAGGTTACAGAAGTAGAGTATAATTTTGGGGCCTTACGACTTTAACATCAGGCAAATACAATGTTGTTCCCGATTGCCTCTCAAGACTACCACAAGTAATTGATGATGACGTTATTGATGATATCGCGATTATAAATGACTTTGGCGATATACCTCTGAGTTTTAACCAAATACGCGATCAAACTTCTAAAGATTCTGAACTATCTCAAGTTATGAATGACATAAGAAATAATGTGCCTATCCAAAATAAAATTTATGAAAATATTGAATACGAACTAAGTATCATTAAAGATTGTCTGTACAAAAGCGACAAAATTATAATTCCATCAAGTCTGAGAAAGAACATACTGAAGGCGTTACACGAAGGTCATTTGGGAGCAGGTAAAATTAAATCCTTAGCCAAAGATCGTATGTGGTGGTCTGGTATGGTCAACGACATTGATTTGGAAGTAAAAAGTTGCGATGATTGTAATATTTATCATGACAATCCAAAGAAAATACAAAATCCATGGGTAGCAGCAACTAAACCATTTGAAAGGATACACATAGATTATGCGGGTCCATTTTTTACAAAGAATTGGTTGATAATCGTTGATGCTTACAGTAAATTTCCGGTTATAGTTTCGGTAAATAGTATTACGACTGAATTCACGTTAAAGGAAATTTATAAAACTATTTCACTATTTGGTATACCTGAAACCATTGTTACAGATAATGGTACCAATTTCACGAGCAAAGATTTTGAAAAATTTTGCAGCAATTATGGTATAAAACATGTACTAACGTCGGCCTACCATCAGCAATCTAATGGACAAGCTGAACGTATGGTGAGAACATTTAAAGCTCACATGAAAAGAAACATAAAGATTGACTTAGAAACTGCGCTGGATGGATTTTTGTTCAACTATAGAAACACGCCGAATGACACTACGGGAGTTACACCGTCCAAGAGAATGTTTAACCGCGACATTAGAATAAAGTGGGATTTATTAAAACCTTTGGAGGATAAAGTTGATGAAGTCAACATATCGTTACCACGAAATCGAACTTTTAATAGAGGAAACTATGTTTGGTATAAGAAACAGGGTGATGATACGTGGTGCAAAGGCAGCATCAAGCTTAAAGAGAGTAACACCATGTTCCAAGTTTATGCTGATAAAGGGATAGTAAGAAGGCATCTTGATCAGTTAAGGAAAAGAGAATGTTTTAACAGTTTAAAATATTATGAAATTGACCCTAAGAATTTCTCTAAGGGGGAAGTGTGGACACGAAGAATGAGATTAAGATACCAATTACTAGATCGATAAGAATTAAAAATAAACCTGATTACTTAAAAGATTACGTGCTTAAAATTTAAAAATTAAACGCTTATAAAATATGAAACGCTAAAAAATGTAAAACGCAAAAAATATAAAACGCTAAAAATATAAAACGCATAAAACGCTAAAAGTATAAAACGCTATGATTAACTTAACACCTAAAAAATAATATAATAATCATTATGATTTATCATTCCTTATTCTGGATTAAAATTTTATTCTTATTCCATAAATTATCATTCCTTATTACATATTTTATTGTTCCGAAATTCAAAATTTTATTCGTGCATATTATTCATATATTTGATCAACTATTCCAAATTACATATTCCGATTTATTCCAAATTCCAATATTCGACTGGATTAATTATGAAACATGATAATAACAATTTTGAGAAATGTGAACAACATACGATAAGGATATCAAGCCAACGATAACGTTCAACGATTTTATCAGACCTACGCGATTGATTCAAGCCTACAAAAAAAGTACAAACTCACGCAACTCTAATAAACGATTTTATCAAACCTACGTGATAGAATCAAGCCTACGAGAACATTTGAGACTTATGCGCTAACCAAGAAGAAACCGAGTACAATCGAAACGGGAAAAACTTCTAGGACAACAAGCTCTCCATGACTGCTGTGAAGAAGCTTTGTTCTTTGTAGAAGAGGGGGAATGTTGATTAGTCTTATTTGAACATTATTTATTTTTTAAAATATATTAACGTTATATCATTTGAATATCTTATATTATTTAAGTTGATTGTTTAATATTTTTCAATTAACTTTTATATATATATACTGATATATTTTTAGTTCTTTTAGACATAGAATAATAATAAAATATTTTAAAAAATAATTAATTTGAATAGCTTTTTTCATATTGTTATCAAGAACATTTTCTTCTAAGGTGCCTTCCATTTTATTAATATCGTAATTGTCTGACTCACTTACATCGATTTGGATATCCATTTGCGATGAAATTTTAAATAATTTCACCAGATGATTTAGGTTTATAATACAAATTGAAAATATAAATTTCAATTTCAAAATTAAATAATTAATTATAAATAATTATGATATTACATTTAAATTTTGTTTATACTTACATCCATTATATTTTTACAAAAAAGTAGCGCGCTAAAAAAATAAATAATTGGGAAAAATGTAACGCCTTATTAGCTATAGCTACCAAAAAAGATAGCGCATAACTTATAGCGAGGTACTTTAATAGCTCTGGTATTCTATTTCAAATAGGTCATATTCTATTCCACTATTAGCAAAAAGTTAAAATTAATTTAAATATTTATTCCTTGTATATTAATATTTTAATTCACGAAAATTTAAAGTTTATTTTCCTACATTTTTAAACCTTATAACCATGAATATAGGAAAATTTTATCAACCAAAAAAAATTAGATGTAATTTATCTGTACTAATAACTATGATTATAAATTTCTTCAGTGTATGAAATGTTGAGATATCCAAATAGATAGAATTTGCTAATGTAATTCTTTCTGAAACTTGTGCTAGAAGAAGAAAGAGACTGCAAAAAGTATGCCCGACAAGATGGAGCCTTCGACATCATTGTTAGAGCATTTTTTGGCTAGAAGAGATTATTTTGAATGCCCTTATAGAAATAGTATAAATGGCCTAAAACATATATTTCATTTGAAGCGGATACATTATTAGATTTAATATGACTGCAGATTTTTTCATTGGAATAAATTAAGCTATTTATTACACAACAATTTTATGCAATATCTTTCAAAAAAAATGTTATAGATTTGGCTAAAGTTATGAAAATCGCGAAAATTATTATATTACAACTTAAAAACTAAGAGATACTATGCACCAAAGATTTTTCGAGATTTATGTGATTGTTGAGTTGAAAACGAAATTATATGATTTTGAGATTCGCAAGCCTCGACTTTCAGACAAACAAAACGTTCCAATATTAACATGGATTCAATTGAGGATTACTATAAAATAATCATTTTTATTCCACTTTTTGACTTAAATCAATGAATGATTTGTGATTCATCAAATGGCTCTATCCTACAAATACTATATCTTATAACTACCTCTGATCTCTGAGGAAATATTAAATCTTGATATGGAAAAAATTAATATTTGGGTAAATTTTATTCAGAAGATATAATATAAATGTATCTGAAGGCCATTTAATTTCAGAATTTAAATGGTATGAAAGATTAATTTTAGTGGATAATCCAAGAAACACAGTGAAAGCTTTACTTACTTTAAAATATATTTTATGAGTTTTTGCAAATATAATAGAATTATTGTATATTTTGGCAATGATACCAATTAGCACAAGCACAAATAATTAGACTATAAACCTATCTCAAACAGAGATTCGAACCGAACGGGGAGTAGAAAACACGGGTTTTTGAGAAAAAATTTTAACCCGAACAGAACCTGAACCCCGTTTATAAAAATTTCAAAACCTCGAACCGAACCCGGGAATTTTTGAACCCGGGAATCGGGTTCACTGTGTTGTTTAAAATCCTATATTAAGATATTTGTATAATTTTAAATACTAATATTAATAATTTTAAGATTTTATAATATTTTCTAATTAAGTGAAGTGTTAATAAATTTTAAACAACTTAATCATTTACGCCATTTAAATTTTTTTTAAATTTGTTCTCAAAGATTCCTATTGAGGTGTTAATAAATTTAAAACAATTAAATTCATTTACGCCATTTATTTTAAATTTTAACTAATTCTCAAAGATTATTAATTAGAAGAAAAAAAAAGTGAACAAGTCAAAGTAAAAATTATTATATTGAATATTGTTAATTTAAAGAAATACGTATAAAAAATTTTTTTTGAAATTGATACATGACTTGCTTTGTATTTTTAAACTATTTTGCCTATAAATAAAATAAAAAATTTATTTTTTATTCCAAATTTATGTCTAGTTTTTTAATTATGATTTAAATATATATTTTTTTTATTAATTCAAAAATTCTTAAACCCGGAACCAACCCCGAGTTTATAAATATTTCCCTGAACCGAACGCGGGCTAAAATTTTGCCGAGTTCGCATCCCTGATCTCAAAGATACGATGTCTTAAAATCGACTGAATAGACTAACCTTACTTATTATAGATCGAGATCTAATCTCTAATACAGAACAAAATATTAAAACATTGACGCAATCGCAAAGAAGATTAAATTTCCTTTTGTGAACGATATTTTAATTAACTTTTTAAAACATTACAAAATATTTAATTTTATATTTTATTGCGATTTACATATCAGTTTATAGAACTATAATATTTTTTAACAGTATTATATTCGCTCTTGAATATTTTGTTTTTTCCAATATTTTATTATTTGTGTTCGAAATGATCATATTTTCAAATATAGGTTCTAATAATTTTTAATAAATTTTTATTTGAAAATTTTAATGGCCTTAAATGTATTTGAAATGATAGAATCTCACGGTTTCACTTTCACATGTTACAGAAATTTATGGGTATTATATAAAATTTATGACGTAGCTTAAAATGTTAAAATTATTTTAAAAAACTTCCTTGTCAAGCTAGTTTAAGTATAATATCATCAAAATGATATTATAATTTATAAAGAATTTAAATACAAAATTTATTATGATATAATATAAAATATAATATATTGTATAAGTATTTATTACATTAAATACATTGTAATATTGTAATATCGTATATAATCTGGGCTTATAATCAATTGGAAAATAAATATGATTGGAATAAATTATAAAGCATCGCATTTTAAAAGTATCTCAAAACCCATAAAAATTCATTAAAGAATAATTTATTCTAAATAAAACGTGTCAATGATTAAAAATATAAATTTTTATAATAAAAAATTAATTAAATATATAGATTGAATAAACTTAATTCAAAAAAAATATTCTTTTATAAAATAGTATAATGTAATTTAATATTTTTTAAAAATTGTATTTGTGATAAAACAAAACAAATGATGAATTTTGTTTAAAAAAATATATAAATTAAAAATTAGAAATTGCGATATTGGGCAGAAGAATATTCTATGAGTCCTCACTTTTAAGTATATCATTATTTAAAAAAATAATTATATCACCATACACATCGTCGTATATCATTTGTAAATACAGGATATAATGATGCTAATTTTTATTGTGTATAAGTATAATATAATAATCTGTCAATAATCACCATTTTATTTATTTATCCTTCTGATGCGAAGTTTCCAAGATAGATTCGAACTCATCAGCTTCGGCTCCTAATAGTTTATCCGGGTCCAGCTCTGGTATAATTATGTTGAGTCGTTTCTCTATCTGTTTCAACAAAGGTAATTGATCTGGTTCCACCAAGTTTAAAGCCAAGCCTTTTTTACCCATCCTACCACACCTGCCTATTCTATGTAGGTAAGTTTCTACATCGGCTTTGAGCTCAAAGCTAGACGAAGACCTGGCTGTGAATTTTTCAATTTAAATTTTTAAATAAATATAGCAGATGTCCAATATATTCGGGTAGTACAAAGTAATATTACTATTATTTGCTTAACCTTCACGTATATCATAGAAGATATGAATTAGACTAGATAAACCAGGTATATAAAAAACAATCGATTAATATGAAGTCTAAAAGAATTTACTAATATAAAGAATATATAAAACTAGAAAAAAATGAATAACCTTTAGTTCCACCCAGACGCGGAATATCAAAATTGAGAACCAGATTGACTTGATTGACATCTATACCACGGGCTAGAACATTTGTCGCTACGAGAAGCCTTTCCCTCCCTGACCTAAACCCTTCGATAACGGCCGCTCTTTGATCTACGTCCAATTCGGCACTGAGAAGAGAAGCTGGAAAACCTGTCCGATTTTTGTAATTAAAACTTCAGCATCAATAAAAATGTTGGCTTTATTGTGGGAATGGATATCATAAATAAAATTGGTACTTTTTATACTGTTTACTATATAAATTTAAAAAGTAAAATGCAGTTTAAATTAAACTGTAATGAAGAAAGGTATTATATTATAAATAAGCTTAAATAAATATGGGAAGAACCTGCTTCTTTGTTTAAAAAATGGGCCAAACGTGAAGCCTGAACTCGCGTGTCGCAAAATACCAAGGATTGTCCTATAGGCAGGGAGCCGTAAAGAGATACAAGGAAATTTAGTTTGTCGGAGAAGCCATTGGGACAAGGCAGATAGAATTGGGCAACATTGGAGAGGACTAGCGCAGGAGGAGGAAGAGAGAATACCTTTTGAAGAAAAACATAACAACTTTATTTACATTATACTAAACTATGGAAATTTTATTAACTTCTTATATTTAATTATTATGTAACATATAAATGGTCAAATAATAACATGTATCCTAAACATAGTTGTTAAAAGATCGACTATCTTGGATTCGATCCTTATTTTAGCAAATTTCTCGGATCGATGATTTCAGGGATCCAAACCGAACCGAACCGTTAAACCGCTAAAAACCTGTATTTTTTATCGAACCTAAACCACTTAAATAATTTCTAGCCGAACCTGAACCGAACCGTTAAAATGCCTCTGAACCGGTTCGAGCCTTATGATTTTATGCCTATAAAATAATGTGTAAATTATTACTAGTATATTGTAAGAAATTTAATTATATTCGAATTGTTTTAAAGATTATTATAAATCACGATGAATTGTCAGTCATAATTTTTATAAACTTTAGTATATTGCCATTTTACAGCATTTTTTAAATATTTTAAGCTTATAAATTATAATGCCTAAGAGAAAATTAAATCCGAAATATAAATTATTTATATATAGTATTATAAATGACACATCAAAATGTAATATCACTGATTATTAAATAAATATGAGGCCATCATAAATCTTGAGCGTCACAAAACACCATCTAGAATTTGATAAAATTAACAAAATATCACAACAAAAGCCTAATAAAATAAAAGTTTAAGATGTCATCAAGCCAACAGACGATAGAAGAAGAATTAAAAACAAACAATACTAAATAAAAAATAATAATCGATGATTGTACTGAGTTGATCACTTTTAAGGCAGACCATTCAAATTAATCGATGATAGAGGTTTTAAAAAGTTCTTGATCCTTATTAGAAGCCGTGGGTAAAATTAAAATTAATTCTCAAAATATTTAATCTAATGTTACAGAATATAAGCCTTAAGTATTTGGTAATATATAATCAAAGAAATAAATATTATAGGTAATTTTTCTAAAGAACCTAGGTTAAATAAAGCTATGAATAATTTAAACTATTAAAGAAATCAGAGTAATCGATGCCCAGAATTATGTAAATTGTTTGATATTGGCAGTGCCAGCTACCCAAGTTAGTGTGGAAAGATGTTTTTCAACAATTAAATTTATACTATCTCTTTATAGATGTAATATGGGTGAAAACGAATCTTGAAAATATATTAATTGTGCGGCCCAATAAAAAATTTTAAGTAAATAAAGGTAAATATTGTTCATATTAAAATTAATCAATGATATTTATTTGTATGATTTATAATTTAAATATTATTTTATAATCTGCAATTAATTAAAATGAAGGTTTTATGTATGTTTTTTATATTAATGATGAAATAAAAAAAATATACCTCCCTATACATAATTCGAATGTAGATTATAATACAAAAATGTTCAAACCGGTTTTTAGAGGTTCGAACCGAACCGATATATTTATTTTTTACGAACCGAACCTGAACCATTATTTTTATCCGAACCTGAACCGATATTTGTTTCGGTTTGGATTCCTGAATGATATTCGTTAAAAAAAATTTGATAGAAATCATTTTGTAAATAAACAATTACTCGATCCTTTTGAAAAAAAAATTTTTTCCCATAAAATATTTATTTAAAATTTATTTTTAAGATAATATTAAAATATTATTTAAAATATAAAAAAATCTATCTCCATCATAATTTCGCATCCACTATAATGTATATAAATTTGCTGCTTTTCACGAAATATTTAATCAAAGACAACATTATTTTTAGTAGAAGTTATTTCACAAGTTTTTTAAAATATTGAATGATAAAATAAACAATTTATAGGTTAATCAATGTCTCTATAACTAATGAAGTTGAAGATGCAGATCTAGAAGAAATTACAGTTGAATAATAATGTAAATTAAATTCTTTATCTTTTCCTCAGCTTCACAAGTATTTTACCTTATTAGCAACCGGATGAAGAAAAATTCGCATCATGAATTTCCTCCACTTAACAAGGACCTCAATATTAATGCAACACCACCCAAGATTATCTGGTACAGAATACGCTGTTAAAGGATAAGTTTATTGCTCATTTGGAAAAGCAATTGATCAACAATATCTGGACTCGAATTTCAATGATAACCATGGATGAGCTTGAAACTTTTTATACTAAGTAAACCATAACACGTTTCTAATGAAAAACGTAGGTGTTTAAATTAATATTAATTTAGAATTTTTTTTATTATTTTAAAGGGTAATTTAGATAAAAATATATATTATTTCAACTATTTTTATTTCATTTATAACTGATTTCTGTTGATAGATTCAAAATGATTATGAATTATATTAGCGCACTCATATATTCAGAGAATCTATAATTCTTATTCTCGCATGATGTCAATCTTGGCAACTTTTTATATTGCGCCAATAATACATTTTACTTTGAACTATCTATAAAACGAGTTAAAGCATAAATGTATTAAATACGCAAATAATCATTATATATCCCCTCCCATTCACTCCTTGAATAAATTCGGCTACACCACAGTACAGTTGTCATATAATTATTAAATTATTAAGTTTTATTATATAATTAAATTTAATTATAAAATATCATTTACTATCACTATATATAATTTTTTTTTATCAATTTTATAAAATAAGTAATTTAGATTCTAGAAAAAATATTTGAATTATCTATAAAAGGATCGTAAACCTGGTCGCGATACTTTTTAAAAAAAATTTCGATCCATATTTTTTGAAAAGATGGTGATTCGATTCTTTTAAAAGGATCGATTAACAACCTTGATATTAAATAAAGATGCACAGACTTACAATTTTTTTAACTGATCTGATATTTATCGATATTCATACAAAACTACTAATCCGATATCAATTATTTATAAAAAAAAATTACAAAATATACAAAATTATT
This sequence comes from Gordionus sp. m RMFG-2023, assembly GCF_954871325.1. Classification (NCBI taxonomy): domain Eukaryota; kingdom Metazoa; phylum Nematomorpha; class Gordioida; order Chordodea; family Parachordodidae; genus Gordionus; species Gordionus sp. m RMFG-2023. Next base: position 42,374,108 of record NC_088776.1, read on the forward strand.
TCATATGAGATCAAACATTTTAAACAAAACCCTTCCTTTTGTAATTTAATTTTTGAAATTTACAGCAATCTTTTTTCAGATTTTATCCCAAATAAAGATTATTAAATTAATACCAAATCTTATGTAATTGAATTTATAGTATGTTATATTTAAATTTAATAATTTTTTTATGACTAAATAAGAGTATCAAATAACCATTTTTAAATTAATGTTTACAGTATTCAAAATCAATGTAAAATAACCTTTGCAGCACTGATCAAAATCAATTGTTAAATTAGACCCCTTGATAAACGTTTTTTTAAATTTAAAATATTTTATCTTGTGGCATTTTCGAATCAATCAAACATACTGTATTTAAAAAAATTTAATTTCATCATTATTTTATTTATAAAAATTACAAAAGATTTATTTATAAAAAAATTTTTAAATAAGAATTTGCATTTTTTGATAACATTTAATAAAAAATCTGTTCAAGAAAATTTTGCTCAAAATTTTTGAAATTTTTTTTCGAACTTTGTCTATAGTTATTATATTAGTAAAGAACTGGTGAAATTTCTATATATAATACATTATTCATTTATTTTAAATATTTGAGTTTTAAGATACCAAACCATGTTTATTTTAAAAAATAAGCCACTAGTAATACAGTCAATAAAAATCACAAATAAACTAGCTATAGAGGGAGAAAAAAAAGGTTCATCAAGGCGGCTATGTTTAGAAAATTGAAAAATAACACGCCCGACTTTCTGAGGGTTGGATAATTTTATGAACTTGTGGCAACGACAAATAAATATGCATATTTGAAGATAACTGACAAAATTTTACGTAATGTTAATATTCAAAAAGTCAAGTTACTTCCAATTTAAAAAAAACCTAATAGAAACCTTTGCGTTGGGTAGTATGGATTTAGCAAAAGTCATAACTTCGTCATCGTAAGTAGCCGAAAAGAGCAGTCGCTGACAAGCCTTGACCGAAAGTGATTTATTAATACGAATCGATGTATCGGAAAGACCCTGTATATCCAGCATAACGTCAGCTTCGTCAAGGATGAAAACCCTTACATTGTTGGTTGGCAAGGCCCGAGATTTTATCATATTGTAAACCGTGCCAGGTGTGCCCACTATAACGTGGCACTCTGAAATGGGGTAAATCTTAGATGTATATACCGTGAAATGGTATTTAATAAAAAATATTTCCATATTTTTATCGACAATTACAATGCAAAAATAACTCAATTGCTTGAAAGATAAGAATTTAATATTACTCATTTAATAAAAAGATCTTTTTAGTGTCGATGAATGTGGTTTATTTTATAGAAAGTATTATTTTAGCTGCTGGAGAAAAAGAAAGTCATAATTAAGTCATTAAAACCTCGATTTAAAAAAAACAAATTAATGTGCAGTGCATCTAGTCAGCCAGATTTTTACAGAGCTGATAAGAGTGAGCGGATGAAGAGAGCGTTATTTAAAAATATTTCTTTAAAAAATGATAAATATTTTTATAACAATTGATAAATTTTCCCCATCTATGATAAAAAGAACTCTATTTGACAATTTAAAATTTGTATTGAAATCGATTTAATAAAAGATTAATAGCGTTCAATAGTAAAAATTTTTAAGGATATATTTTATTAAGAAAAAGTAAAAGTATTAATGGGGTTTTTGACATTAAAATTTATTACAGAAGTTTTAGGTGTTAAGATATAAGGTGGAGGGAGGGGGGAACTAATTTTGAAATAAAGCTATGTCAATTGACAAGTTTGATCTAACCTGATATTCAAATAAAACTTATCTGATAAACTACTTAAATTGATTTATATTTGTAATATATCTTTGAGCCTATGTCATAAAATAATCAAAAAGAAAATTGAATTAGGGCTGATATTTCTTTTTGATTATTTTATGATTTGTATATACAATTATATACCTTTTTTATAATAATAAAAGTTTCTAAATTCAATTTATTTGATTTAAAAAAATCAAATTGTTTTATTATCTACAACAAGAAAAAAAATATAAAAATATTAGTAGTTATATTCAGATAGTAATGATGAAAAGCTCAAATTAACAATTTTTAAAGACAGCTAACTTAAGATTTTAGCCAAGGTTTACCTAAGCTTAGAAATTTTCCCCATCGACAAAAAGATTGGATATTTGTTGGCCTAATTTCAAGGCTTTACTAATATTTTGCCTAAACCTGATTCAGTGTTAATCATTGCCCATATCTTTCAATTTTTTTATATCTGCCAATCCACAATATTTTCACTGATTTAATCTGATATTACCATAAAACCTATCCAATAAATTGATCTGTTATTTAGATTGATCTATCTATGTCATTAAAAAAATGAATATTTTCTATGTCCAATCCAATTTTGAAAAATGGTAAGTATTAGCCCTGATCTTCAATATTTAATAAATATGGTATGGTCCTATTTTGAAATAAGAAATCCTTTACAAGTTGATCACCTCTAAATAATGACCAAAACATAAATAACTTTATGGAGGTGTATGTGTATTAAATTATGATAATTTTTTAAACTAACATTTTCACTGACACTAGTCTTAGTATTGCCATCACCAACCTTATAACCATTATCAAATCCATCTAAGCAGCTATTTTGCTTATAAATATTATTCTGCCTTCCACTACCTTTCAAAGCTTTACCAATCTTTAGTCCTCCCATGTACATTCCAAGTGACAAAAATACTTGATATGTTTGCAGGGCTAGTTCAAATGTTGGAGAGAGACAAATGACTTGAGGCAAAGGCAAATTTAGATCTATCCTGGATAAAGCTGCAATGACAAATGCAGCTGTTTTACCTGTTCCACTCTGAGACTGTGCAATAACATCTTTTCCCTTGAATTGATTCTCAGAATTCACATTTATATCTTGTTCATAACTTTTAATATCTTCTTTTCTGTTATTTTCAAGGGTAAATGAGGTAGGCAACATGATGGGTAAGGTCATTTCTTGTATTTTGGAGGGTTTGTGGAACCCATAATCATAGACTGCTCTAAGTATAGGAGGCTTGAGTTTTAGATCTGCAAATGATAGACTAGTGGATCCAAGGTCATTGAGAAGAGAATTCTCATTATTGTATATATCCAAACTTGTCATTGCAGTGTTGATAGAATGGATACCTGTCAATTTAGCATTTAAATATTTTGATAAGAGAGATGTTTCAGCCTTTGATGATTTATCAGTTTCCTCATTTTGGGAAACAAAATTTGTTGCAGCATTCTTATAGTTTGCTTTATTTAGGTTTGGTGATATATTTGGTATAGTTAAATTTTGTTGGAAAGAATTATTATTTGTATTGTTTAAAGCATTTATATAGGTACCATCAATACTTGTAGTATTATTATAATATAGAACCTTTGGAGTATACTTGGTGCTATTATTCCTTAAGTCATTTGAAAAGGAATGGTGCATTTTTGAATTAAGCATTATATCAAATTCAGATTTTTGATTGTAGTGATTGAAGGTTGAATTTATTGATTTGGAATTGTAAAAATTTCCATCTACCAATTCTTTTGAAATATGAGAATGATTAAGGCCACTTTTATTTAAATCAGTCTGAGAAAGATTAGTATCATATTTATTTAATCTACCAGGCAAATTAGAATCAAGGTTATGGCTGACCATTTTTGGAATATTATTTAACTCCTGCTGTTTGGCTAATTCTCTCCAGGATGGACTGGTAGACATATTGGTTAGCGGATTATAAGGTATTTATAATTAATCTTTTATTTATCATATATTCCTTACTATTTATTACATTTTATAATGATAAAAGTATAATAACATAATGACGTCTTTCCTTTTGGATTTTTGAAATTGAAGAAAATAAACTTATAAAGGCGAAGTAGTTAACTTACAAAGATTAAGAACTATTACTGGTTGATTTTTTTGCAATAAATGTCATTCTTTTTTGGCCTTAAAAAGAAAAAAATATTTCTTACATATTATCCAAGCAATGCGTAATAAGATAATGAATGACATCTGTCAATCATCTAAATGTTTGACTGACGAAGCGTCAAGTTTATTACTAAGGAAGCAATCGAAAAATTTTTTTTTTTATTTATTAGTCGAACCATAAAATATTAAAATATATAAATAGTAGAATTCGTCTTTGTTTTTGAGTAAATGATCAAGTACTTGATTATAAATGTTATTGCTAGATTTAAAATTTTTTAATAAGTTTTTTTCAATCAAAATCAAAAATAGATTTAAAATTCATCATTTATTCATTATTAGCAACTATAAAATTATTATACAAAATTATAAATAAATTTATCAGTGGCGTCACTAGGGGGAGGGGGCGCAGGGGCACGAGCCCCCTAAAAAATTTGAATAGCCCCCTGGAGGAAAAAAATTATTTTTAAATGCTCAATATTATCCCCTTGAACTAAAAATAAATTTTTTTAATTGCCCCCTTAACGATTTTTTTAATAATTTTATTAAGTAATATATAGATTTAATTTTATTATTTAAAAATTAATAAAATTATCTAAATTTTTATTAAATGAATACTATTTTAATTATTAGATTAGATTAATACATATAAATTATATGTTCACTCTGTCAGCTTGCAATCAAATTCTGTGTTAAAAATATATCAATATCACTCACTAAATATTAATTTAGCAATAACAGTTGAAGCATAATTGACTTTTATTATTTAAATGGTTATTGCTTAAGTCGAGGGGTATATTATTTTATTTTTTGTTAATTTTTTTTTTGTTAATTTTTTTTATGTTATTTTTTTTGTTATTTTTTTTGTTTTTTTTAAATGTTATTTTAAATTAATATAGTATTTATTTGGTGATAATTTTTTTGTGATAAATTTTTAAAATATTGTTGCATATTTTTATTATTTAGTGATAATTTTTTTTTGTGATAAATTTTTAAAATAATGTAGCATATTTTTATTATTTGGTGATAAATTTTTAAATTAATATGTATTTTTTCTTTTAAGATATTTTAAAATATTTTTTTCTTTTTAAAAATATTTCTTAATTCCTAGGGAGGGGAGGAGGGTAGAAGAATTGTGATGAGTCAATTTTATTCATTAAATTGAAATATAGTCTGATAATCTAAGCAATTTTAGGAAAATTAGCATAAAATCTTAAATTTTGTATTTATTAGGGGTAAAATAGACCCCATCTTTAAATTCTAAGTGATTTTTTTAACCTTTGTTGGGAAGGGTTAATTCGAAATAAATTGAAATATATTATTGAAAAATATATTATTCTGTAAATCAAAAGTAGTAATATATTTAAATCTATTTATCTTAGATATAATTGGTTGGATCAAACAAATTATTTCCATTATAGGGTCAATCATTCCCGAAACTTCGTTGACCCAAATGATAGATCCATTGACACCCAAAAAGATCAAAACGACTGTGGCGGGATCTTAAGGAAAACTATAAAAGATCTATGGGGATTCGAGTAGAATATTCATGAATATTCTACTTGAATCCCCATAGATATTTTAGAAAATTCCATAAAATTCAGTTACAATCGCTTTCGACTCTTTGGGTGTGAATGGATCTATCATTTAGGTCAATGAAGCTTCGGAATGATTGACATTTTAATGGAAACAATTTGTTCAATTTAATCGATTATATCTAAGATTGACTCGATTTAAATATACTACTACTTTTGATATTATAGATTAATATATGTATATACCCTAACCATGAGTCAGTCATTATCGTGGAATCTTGCATAACATTATCTTTAACCACACGCAGTGTGGTATCTTGATCCCTCGTTGTTGTTGCACTTAGAAATATTTCATCCGTCTCGCGACATATGCCACCGATGATCCATATAGCCTCGGAAATCAAATGCCGGCCACGATTATATTTACGCTTCCACACATGAGTTTCGTCTATTTCGATAACTCTGCCAGGCCCCCCGATCTTTGTATGATTCGAAGCTATATGGAACCCACATACCTTGCGAAATTTTTTAAACCTATATAAATTAAATATAAAAACCATATTTTACTTTAAATTACCATCCAGAAATTGCATTCCTATGATAATCCAATTCCTTCGAAGCACTTAAAATTTTATAACGGCCTAAAAATAATTTTGTTCTTTAATATTTTTTAAATAATTACTACTTATATACAGGTATACTAGTCTTAAAAATTTCCCAACGTCCTGAATCCCTTCAAAAATAGAATCTAAAAATTTGTCATTTATGATATAAAATTAATATTACCTTTCCATATCGAATATGATCTACGACATCTATTGCATCGATATCGCAAACTATTCTTATTTTTTTCTACCCGCATTATGGAATTGCAACAAGTATGCTCTATTCCTAAAGGGATAAATTGATTATTAAGGCAAAATTGATAAGTTGTTTCAACAGTATTAGTAAACACACCTAGTGTAAAAATATTCATTTTAAAAGAAAAAAACGGAAATAATATTAAGTTAGTATGGAAGGAATCATATTATATATATACATAATCTAATAATAATCGGAACTACGAATTATTTCTTTAAAAAAACGATTTTTTTAAAAAATATGTAGACACAATTCTTTTACCTACCTCCCCTCCCTAGTAATTAAGAAATATTTTTAAAAAAGAAAAAAATATTTTTAAATATCTTAAAAGAAAAAATACATATTAATTTAAAAATTTATCACCAAATAATAAAAATATGCTACATTATTTTAAAAATTTATCACAAAAAAAAATTATCACCAAATAATACTATATTAATTTAAAATAACATTTAAAAAAAACATAAAAAAAATAACATAAAATATCTTAAAAGAAAAAATACATATTAATTTAAAAATTTATCACCAATAATAAAAATATGCTACTTTATTTTAAAAATTTATCACAAAAAAAAATTATCACCAAATAATACTATATTAATTTAAAATAACATTTAAAAATAACATAATATATCTTAAAAGAAAAAATACATATTAATTTAAAAATTTATCACCAAATAATAAAAATATGCTACATTATTTTAAAAATTTATCACAAAAAAAAATTATCACCAAATAATACTATATTAATTTAAATTAACATTTAAAAAAAACATAAAAAAAATAACATAAAAAATAATAAAAAATAACAAAAAAAATAACAAAAAAAATAACAAAAAAAAATATACCCCTCGACTTAAGCAATAACCATTTAAATTATTGTATAACCTTAATTAAATAAATATAATAATTTATTACAAATTTAATATTGTATTTAGCCGAGTTCAAAATCACTAATCAACTACATTATTGATTTTTTAACTTAATTATCAACTCTCTTCCTAAAATTATTTTCAAGGTCCAAATCCAAATGAGTATAAGATATAATTTTAAAATTTTAATAATAAATGCTTTTGATAATAAATATAAGTAACAATTTGCATTTAATTATTTAACGCCATCTATTTATTAAATTATTTATTAAAATTGAACATCTTATTATTCATCCCACAATGGATGTAATAAATTAGATATCTTTTCTTCTCTTTTTTTTACGTGTTTTTAGGAAAGCTATTTTTTTCTTCTTTGAAAAAAAGTTTTGAGTTAAATTTTTAATACGAATATATTTTTGATATAAACAATCTTCTATTATTATAAGATATAATATACCAACTAGAGAATATGTAAAATCATAATTACTTTTATTATAACACTCTGGTTCTTATTTTATAGTTACAAAATGTTTCATTTCTAATATGTCATCCTTGCCATATAAATAACTCAAGATTTCAATAAATTTTCATAATTTCTTCTATAGATTTTTACTGTTTTTGTTTTATCAATTTATTTAACATAATAAATTCTGATATGGGTTACCATCGTGAGTGTCATGGCTATGATTGCAAATTAACCAGCATCTATTATTTGTGTTATGTAATTTAAGATTATTACTATAGCTGCTGAGAGCATATGATTGCATATTTTAGATAAGCAATAATGGTCAACTGTGTAGTCGTTTATATATCATTAAAAATGGAAGATAATCTTTTAGAAAATTAATATCTCACAAAAATTTTCTCGATTACTTATTAGCTTCCATCATGTCATCTAAAAGGAAGCTCTAGCCACCATATATTTTTATGATTTGGATTGGTCGTTTTTATTTTCTTCTTCAAGAATTGTTGATTTGGTAAGGTCTATAAATTTTTCCTTATCAGCCCATTCTATAAAACATTGTCTAAAATGGTAATGACCTTTTGCCAATGTAACTTGCTAAGAATTATATAACCTTATGTGGGTTTTTAAAAACTATTATCAATTGAGGCATATGTATGAATTAATTAACCTTTTTTATCACTTGTAATTCTTTACGCAAAATTTTTTTAAATCAGCAATCGAAAATATTTTATACTGTAATAAATAGATTTTGTATTAAAAAATATTATTTTTAGAAATTGTATTGTTTTAATTATTTATAAACTAGTTTATTTTGTATGCAAAATATTATAAATGACAAAATATGAAATTCAGAATAATTGCCTAGAGTTAACATATTTTAAAAATGTATAATATATTAATATAAAACCCGACCGAAGGCCGGGCTAAAGCGGGCCAAAAGCCCGCTAAATGGGGGGTATGGGGGGGCGAAGACCACCATAAATTTTTCTTTAGCTGAGCCTCCTGAAATTGTAAAGGCTAGCGAGGCCACTGAAATTTATATGCTTAAAACAATTTTGTGCATCAATGATATTGATTATAATTAATGGGCGTCATGGCTAAGCAAGAATTTATAAATTCCTTTGCATGATAAAAAAAAAATATCCTTCACAATCTTAAATTAATATCTATAGATATAAATGGAGAAAAATTAATATATGTATATACTTTTTTTATATATAAGTTTTAATATTATATATATTTTTTTATTATATTAATCTTATATTTTATAATATATATTTTATTTTTTAGATAAGAGTTAAATAAAAGTATATTTAAATTATCTTAAAAGTATCTATAAACAGATACAGATAGATACCTATACAATAACATATAGATATAGATACAGATACTTTTTATACAACTCTGATAATCTTAATAAATTTTCAATAATATAACTACAATTATTAAACATTAATTATGGCATTTAAAATAGAAAAAAAGTTTTATTTAAAAAAAGTAAGGAAGAAAATATAATATAAAATAATTTTTTCTCTTTTATTTATTAAAAAAATAAGCATTTTTTTATTTGCTTCCCCAATGTTTATTTTTTTCTCTTTATTTATTAAAAAAAATAAGGAAAATCAAATTTGCTCCCCTAATGTATATTTTTTTTTAACTTAGTAAATAAATAGTTAATTTTTTTTCGTAGTAAATATAATAGTTAATATTTTTTTAACTTAGTAAAAATAATAGTAATTCATCTTAACTTATTAAAAATAATATTAATATTTTTCGTTAATTTTTTTAACGATCAGATTAGTTTTTTTAACATATGAAGGATTATATTAAATTTATTTAATTTTGTAGGAAAATTTCAAGGGAAGCAATGCTTCCCTTGCTTCTATGGAAGCTTCATCACTGAAAGAGAGTCATGTATTATTTATGAGAAAGCAATATATATTGAAACATAATTTAATAAAGGATATGTTAAATATATCATTCTCCAACTACACCAATTCTCTCTTTACAGCAGTTTATCTGGTGGTAATTAACTATCTGGCTAAAGGAGGCTGCTAGTCTCCCAAAAATAAAAGTGGTGGGTACGTAATAAGATTTTAGATAATTTTATGATGCATAGAGCTTACTCCCGATCTTTTAAAGGCCAAAACCAATCATATGATTAGCTAAATCTTTTATTGAGAATGAAATGTTAAACGTTAATCCTTTTTTTTTATTATTTTGAAATAATTTGGCCACTTTTATTATATTTTCAAACTAAAAATTAAAAATTTATTATCTTGGAAATGGTTGAAGATGTCAAATCTTCTGTATCTTTTATAACCTTACCTCAATTCGAAATAAAGCTATAAAAATGGTTACATATTTAAATAAAATTATTGCTGATTTAAAGCTGCCAGATAATATCCGGGTACAAAATGAAGTGCTAAAAATCGAAACATGGACAATGAAAAGTAAAGAATGCAAAGATGAAAGCTCGAATATCCCGTCAATTTCTATATTTTTAAAGAATTTTGTCGTACAATTGATCAAATTATAAATAATTTAACAACCATAAGATTTTAAGTGAATAAAGAGTTTATAATAAATGTGAAATAGTTATAACCATTTTGATGAAATAAATATCTAAGATATTTCTGGCCTTGATAAGATTTCACAATTAGAAAATGTATTGTGAAAAATTATGAATTGTCTTCATTTGCCCGTATTTACAAAGATTTAATAGTCAGGTTAATGAAAATATTGACAATATAATTAGTGATAAGGAGGAGTCTAATAAATATTGAAATATTACAATATAGTAGTAACTCCAACCAATTAATCGATGCTTACGTGTATCTATGATATTCTTTGATGCTATGATAGTCACACAGAGTTTGACATGTTACTTAATAAAAGTTAACGGTCATCGCTATGAAATTGAACAGCTAAGTTATCATCGCCACTTCAAAATAATCTGAGAGTTATCAGGGGCGTCGTTAGCCTTTACAATCTCAGGGGGCTCAATTTAAAAATTACTAAACTCTTGAAGGATTATTCTTATTTTCATATTTTGTTTTTTATTATATTATACGTACAAAATAAACTAGAATATAAATAATTAAGACTAGAATATTGATCATTAAGATTAGAATATAAATATCATTAAGACTAGAATATAAATATCATTAAGACTAGAATATAAATAATTAAGACTAGAATATAAATAATTATAACTAGAATATAAATAATTAAAACAATACATTTCTACAAATTTTTCAATACAAAATCGATTTACTACAGTATAAAGTATTTTAAATTGCTGATATAAAAAATTTAGCGTCTAAAGAATTACAAGTGATAAAACCGATTAATTAATTCATACATATGCCTCAATTGTTAATGTTTTTAAAAACCCCATAAGGCAATATAATTCTAAGCAACTAACATTAACAAAAGGTCATGAAACTAATATAACTCTCTTTTACCATTTTAGACAAAGTTTTATAGAATGAATTAATAAGGAAAAATTTATAGGCCTAACCAAATCAACAATTCTTGAAGAAGAAAATATAAACGACCAATCCAAATCATAAAACTATATGGTGGTTAGAGCTTCCTCTTAGATGACATGATGGAAGCTAGATAAGTAATCGAGAAAATTATTGTGAGAGATTAAATTTCTAAAAGATTATCTTCCATTTTTAATCCTATATAAACTATTGGACAGTTGATCATTGTTGCTCATCTTAATTATGCAATCATAGGCTCTCAGCAGCTGTAGTAATAATCTTAAATTACATAGCCACAAAAATAATAGATGCTGGTTAATTTGCAGTCATAGCCATGACATACACGATGTTAACTCATATCAAAATCTAGTATGTTAGATATATTGATGAAGAAAACACATAAAATCTTGGAAGAAATTATGTTTGGAAGAAATTATGCAAATATATTGAAGCCTTGAGTTATTTACAATTTAAATGTGCCAAATTAGAAATAAATAATTTGGGAGCTAGAAAATAAGTACCATAGTGATATGATGAAAGCAATTAAGATCTTATATATTATTGTATTGTCAATGTATTCAAATATTTTTAATTAAATTTTTCAGAAACTTTGGTCATATCAAAAGAAAGCATTTACTGTTTTTTTCTGAATTTTTCCTATCTCAAAAAGAATTATTTATAAGCACCATGTCTTTTAGCTAATTTTGGATATGAAAAAAAAATTTATAAAATAAATATTAAACGATATATTTACACGCAGATACTAACGCCTAAAATTGCGTTTCAAAAATTATAAGGTTAAATTATTTATAAAATAAGTTATCTACACCGGCTAGTCATTATTGCATATTCATCCATAATGTGATCTATAGGAATGGTATTAATAATATTTTTTTCTATGCTCAATAGAGCCAACGAATTTAATCGTTCCTGACCCATTGTCGATCGAAATCTTTTCACCCGTTTTAATGCTGAAAACGATCTTTCACATGAGCAGGAATTAAAAGGTATAGTTAACGCAATTTTAAGGCAATTAAATATACGAGGGAATATATCTATGGGTAAGATTTTTATCAAATCTATTATTGATTTACACGTAGATTAGTGTTTTTTATTATAGGTTAAAATATAAGCCTTTAATATTATGTATTCTTCCATTGGATCAGGAAGATTATAATGTAAGATAAATGGTTTAATGATATCATTATTTAAAAAAAGGGGGAGGAGGGATGTAAAGCATTTATAGCTATTAAAATATCTGTGTTTTCTTGGCAAAATCTCTTTTTTAATTCATTTATCATAATATCCAAAATTGGATAAAAGACATGACATATATAAAAAGTTTCTGTTTGATCAGAATGATTAGAAGAAACAATATCATCTATTTGAATATAATTATTCAAAATGGTAAAAGGTATATTTGCTCTTTTATTTGTTATTTTTATATTATATAAATTGCAAAATTTATTTACTTCGGTAAATAATGAAGAAAAATACGAATTATTTATTAAATTTGACAAAGAACTGATAAGAGACTCAATAAGAGCCAATGCTGTTGATATGTCCGAATCTGATTTTGCAAAAATATAGAAATATTGGAATACATAGATAATAATTTTTGGAATATAAACATACACATAATTGTATCATATTGTAAAAGAATATATAAAATTCCCTTTGCTTTCACCACATCACCATGGTCTATATTTGCTAGATAAGAAATAATTGCAGGGAAAGTCATTACTGCCTCTATAGTTCTAATATGGGATCCCTAACGTGTAGAACTCAAGGCATCAATATTTTTGAATTTTAACCCTAATCTTAATTTCAAATCAAGAAATTTATTGTGATGGATAATAGATATTGAGAAAAAAGCCTGAATACCTTCTAATACATTAAAAAACTTTATAGATTGAGGTACTGATTTTCAGGCAGAGATCAGTACAAGGTTGAGTTTATGCGCATAGCAGTGCACATATATAGCCATTTTGTGATTTTGGCGATATCTTTCCTGGACTCCTGAAAGATGCCCTTTCATAACACTTGCACCATCATATGCTTGAGCAACGCAAATTGCATTTATGGAATTGTTGTTTAAGGTTGTTATTAATGTCTTCGTTAATGACTCTGCATCTAAGTCTTCAACATTTTGAAAAGATAGAAAGAATTCCTTTGGTGTTTTTGTTTTATCAACATATCTAACACATATACTAAATTGCTCATACGACCTAACATCACGAGTGTCATCAGCCATGACAGCAAAATAGCCTGCCTACCTTTTTTATGATGCTATGTACTTTACGATTAAGTTTCCAGCTGCAGATAGCATTTGATTTTGTGATTGAGGTGAGCAATGATGAGCATTGCCTGGTGGTTTATATGCTATTAAAAATGGATCATACTCTTTCAAACAGTTTAATATTGCACAATAATTTTCTTGATTATTGCTTGTCTTACTTTCATAATGACCTCTAAGGGTAAGTTCTAACTTACCACATAGTATTATAATTATGAATAATCGTTTCAAATATTCTCTTCTTTCAAGTATTGTTGATTTAGTTAGAGCTATAAATTTTTCTTTAATGGTGCCATCTATCAAAGATTGTTTAAAATGGTTCCAGAGAATTACATTCGTTGCATGACCATTTGTTGCTCCGTGAGTTGTTAAGTATTCTTTTACCTTACGAAATTTTTGATAACCTTGATTAAATAGGTATCCTTTTTGAGGTTGAGTGGGAAAATTACGACAAGGAAAACAAAAAATAGAGTTTCTGGTTATGCTATATTCAATCCAGGGAAAGGATTTGTACCACTGAGTTTGAAAGCATCGTTTATCTTTACCCATTCCAATATATGGATAGGCACTTAATATAGGTTGCATAGGACCAGTTGTTTTAGTACCCAGATCTAATTCTTCTGAAAAAAGTGATAAAAATTAATATAATGAATTAAAATATTATTGGTTTTAGAAATTATGACAAATATTATATATTTGAAGAAAAACATTGTTAAAATAAAAATAATACTTGTATAAGCTCTTCTAAAAAAGTGACAAATATTAATATAAAAATTAAAATATTATTGCTTTTATGAAAATTATGACAAATATTATATATTTGAAGAAAAATATTGTTAAAATGAAAAAAATACTTGAATAGTTGTTATTTTTAGATTGGGCCAAACGTATAGCTTCTATTATTTTATAAATAAATATAAAATATCTAATAAACAAATTAATTTACTTATTTTCTTTCCTTCTGTATCTACATTATTTATAATCATGTCATTCATAATACTTTCTTCATTATTTAATAAATCTAAATAAGGTTATTTTAAAATGTATTTCATCAAATGTAATTTGTTGTAATAAAACTTCTTTATCCAATATACCTTTATATTTACTGCTATCAAGAATCTGGCTTGTTGTAGTATCCTCTTCAGAATCCATGCCTAAAATTTTATATTTAATTATATTTAAAAAATTAATACCTTCAGAGATATCTATACATTGGATCTCACATATATCTTCAGATTGAGCCACATATATTGCTTCAATTATTTTATAAATAAAATATCTTATATATATATAAATTAATTTTTTACCTATTTTCTTTCCTTCTGTACTTACATTCAGTGGCGTAGCTAGGAATTTTCCTTAGAGGGGGTCCATACATATAAAATCCTGGGGACTTCGCCCCCAGACCCCCTTTAACGGGCCTTCGGCCCTTTTGCTCGGCCTTCGGCCGGGTTTATCTTAAAAATCATAACCACATCTTCGACAATATATATAAATATTTTTAAATGCATGAATAATGTTATTATAATTTAGTAGATAATGTTATTATAATTTAGTAGATAATGTTATTCTCATTTAGTAGATTATTCTCAATGACTTTATAATAATACTACCCAGAATAAATTCTATAGTAATATAATATCCTTTCACAAACATCAAAACCAGAAAAATATAAATATCAATGGTATTTATTTCATACAAAGTCACTTTTAAGTCGTTTGAACGTATAATCTAAAAAAAAATTGCTCTGGGAGGGGTCCAAACCCGAAAACCACCCCCGTAGCTACGCCACTGCTTACATTATTTACAATCATGTCATTCACAATACTTTCTTCATTATTCAATGAATCTAAATAAGATTAATTTTAAAATGTATTTCTTTTCAGTGTATTTATTTTTGTAAATATAATATATAAAAAGTAATATTCCATATTATAGTGTCCATTTTTCAAAAATATATATAAATAAGCAAACTATTCTAAATTTATTTAGCATTTTTATTAAAATATAGTTTATTATTAAGTTAGGATAAACAAATAAATATATAATTATCAAATTATGAAAGAATGATTGAGTAAACAATTTAGCCAATATTATCTTTATTAATGTAAAAAGAATAATAGTGTATGATTTTTTAAGATATTGACTATTTATATAGAAAATATTTACTATGTTTTATTTAGCTAATATTTTGACATCACCTTATGTGATTATAATAGAAAAATTTTAAAAAAAATTTCCATTTCTAGTGTCCTGCTCCTGAAAGGTGAAAATATATTGCAAAACAATTTTTGCTTAACTTGAAAACTAAAGAAATCAATATTGTTTAATACTCTGGTGAAAAATGACTTAAATAGAAATTCTATAGAAATTAGGCAAATTTGGGAGGAAATAGGAAAAACATATAATTTCAATTACAAGTGAAAAAGAAACCTTCCATTAAAATAGATGATTAACTAATAAATTTTTATTTTTTAAAACTTAAATGTCCAAAGTGTTTTGTTATTAATTTGTGAAAATTTTAAGGATTTTTTCAAAACATTTTGGACACAGACTTATATATAAATTTATTTACCTATTTTCTTTCTTTTAACATTTTTGTTTTCAATATTTATATCTTTTAAAACTACAATTAATCGTCTTTCAACTAAATCAAAGTTTGAATTTTAAAAACTGTATAAAATATACTTTGTTCATCACCAGCTTTATTATTGAATCCTCTTCTTTGGTCCTCAAGATTGCTACTTTTATCTTTAGTTTTTTACATAAAGTCTTTAATGCTTAATTTTTTAAATCGCAAAGTCATTTTATTTAAATAGTGATTTTAAACTCGGCTTACAATATTAAATTTGTTAATTTTCAATTAATAAATCTTTATATTTATTTAATTAAGGTTATATAATAATTTAATCAATAAAAATCAATAAAACTTCAACTGTTAATGCTAAATTGATATTTAAACATTATGCATGGTATTGATATTTTATTTTTAACAAAGAATTTGATTGCAAGCTGACATAGTGAAAATATAATTTATATGTATTAATCTAATCTAATAAAATTTAGATAGTCTTATTAATTTTTAAATAATAAAATTAAATCTATATATTACTTAATAGAATTATAATAAACAGGGGACAATCAAAAAAAGTTCTTTTTAGTTTAAGGGGATATTAAGGAACCATTAAAAAAAAATTTTTTTTGCTTCAGGGGGCTATTCAAATTTTTCAGGGGGCTTGAGCCCCTGCCCCCCTCTAGTGACGCCACTGTTTGGTTACCGAAACCCATGGTTTTTGTATCTTTATAGGATTATCATGATATATGTTACAATCGTCACAACTTTTCACTTCCATTACTATGTCATTGTTTATACCAGGCCACCACATGTATCTTTGGCTAAGGATTTGATTTTTCCTGCTCCCAAGTGACCTTCATGTAATGACTGTAGTATATTTTTCCTCATTGAAGACGGAATTATGATTATGTTGCTTTTGTAAAGACAATCCTTAATTATACTCAATTCTAAATCAATGTTTTTATAAATATTATTCATTATAGGCCTGTAGTTCTTAATATCATTTATGACTTGTTTTAATTCAATATCTTTCAAAGTTTCATCACGAATTTGATTAAAATTAATTAATGTTGTTAAATAGTCGTTTAAATTGAGCGGCTCAATGAGCCGCATGAGTCGACTCGATGAGTAGGCTTCAGAGTCCCTCTATATATTATACTTATTAAAGTTGTTTACTTAAAGCCGACTCATCGAGCCGATTCTGAAGCCGACTCATCGAGCCGACTCATGCAGCTCACTGAGCCGCTCAAATTGAAATGAGTTTTGTGACTCAAAACTCGACTATATTTTAGGCTAAGTCGACTCGACTTAGCCGTTTAACAACATTAAAATTAATAGGTAAATCCCTATATTCATTTATTATAGTGATATTTTCAACAGCTTCATTATGACATTCTTGTGGTAATCTCGAGAGACAATCAGGAATAACATATTTACCGGCTTTATACTTTAAATTAAAATCATATCCTCCTAAAGTAATATTATACTTCTGGAGTCTTAAAGACATAGTGCTATTATCTTTAAGACCCTTGGTAAAGATTTGAACTAGAGGTATATGGTCAGTAATAATTGTAAATTTCGTGCCGATTAAGTATTCCTGGAACCTCCTTATAGCGAACATAATAGCGAGAGCCTCACCACACTCAATATTGGTATAGTTCATTTCGGATTTTAATAAAGTTCTTGACGCGAAAGCTATAGGTTTTTCTTTACCATCTTTTTCAGTATAAAATAATACAGCTCCTAAACCACATTTCGATGCGCCAGTGGCTATCCCTATAGGTAATTCAGGGCTAAAATATGTCAAAGCAGGTGGAAGACTAATCAACTTCTTAAGATCATTAAAACTTTTAGAGTGTTCTAGGTTCCAAGCCCATTTTTCTCTGTTGACAATCTTATACAGAGAATCGGCTATTTCTGCAAAATTGTTCAAAAATTTTCTATAGTAGCCAGCCATTCCCAGAAATGTTGATAATTCAGCAGCTGATTTTGGTTCTGGCATATTAATGATTGCTTCAATTTTGTCGTGATTAGCATGAATCCACTTGGCGTCAATATCATGACCCAGGAACCTCACCTTGTTAAAGAACACACTTTTATTGAAGTTAGGTATTAGCCCAAACGATGTATCAAACACTTTTCTATGTTTTTAAGTGGGCTTCGTCGTTTTTTCCAGTTATAAGTAAATCATCAGTAAAAAATATGACGTCATCCATGTCACCGAAGATTTGATCCATGATCTGTTGAAAAATTGCAGATGAGGTCCTTAACCCAAAAGGAAGTCTAGTAAATTGGTAATATCCCTTGTGCGTAGATATGGTTAAAATATTTCTGCAACTTTTATCAATTGGGATCTGTAAGAATGCATTTTTAAAGTCAATCTTCGTAAATTTCTTTCCTTCGAGTTAAGCTATTAGATCATTGATTCGTGGTAGAGGGTATCTGAAATCTTCTAGAGCTATGTTTACAGTGTCCTTAAAATCAGCACAAAGCCTAATGCTCCCATCATCTTTGTAGACAGCAGTAACAGGACTTGCCCATCGGACATCCTTCACCGGCTCAATAATTTTATCATGTATCCATTTTTTAAGTTCATTGCTAACAAGATCAATTTTTGAATAAGGAATACGTCTAGGCGGTATAATTTTAGGTTGGGCATCTCTTCTTAAATGTAACTTGACACTTGCTTTGTTGATTGGTCCATTAGTCAATTTGGATTCACACTCTTTAATCAATTTTTTTATTTCATCTTCGTAATTAGTGTCAACATTTGCTATAAATTTATTTAAAATATTTTTGAAAGCATTGATCCATGTACGTCCCAACAAGGCATTTTTACTTGATTCAACGACTACCGCTTGTAAATATTTTGAGATACCTTCATAAGTCACTTTAATTTGAGTGATGCCGATGATCTTGATTAAATATACGTCATAAGAGATAAGTTGTAACTCGGATTTCTTAACATCTCTAATACCAAGTTTTTTAGCCAGACCATGAGGTATAATAGTATGTTTGGAGCCTGTGTCGACTTGCATACATGTAACAATATCGTTCACTTTTAAAGTAGTCATAAATGCATTATCTTTGTCATTGAGCATGTCCCCAGATAAGTTGTTAACATTGAAATCGTTATCATCTTTGTTTTTTTGTAGAGTCGACTTTCTCTTCAATAATTTCTTCAATATTCATATTATAATCATTGTTGTTGTATTGTATTTGCTTTCTATTATTGTTGTCGCTACCTCTAAAATTATTTGAGTTGTTGTTATATTGTATTTGCTTTCTCTGATTATTGTTATTATAAGATTGGTAAATGTTACGATTTCCGTCACCGTATTGGATCTGTTTTCTTTGATTATTAACATGCCATGTATTATTTCTACCATAATTAGATTGATTATTATTGTTGTAGCGATAGTTATTGTAGTTATAGTTGTTATAATTATCGTGGTATCTCGAATTATTATTACCGTAATTCCTATTGTATCTAAAATTATTGTTGTAATTCCTATTCCTATCTCTATTTCTATTATCATAATTATTTCTAAAATTATTTCTAATTTTATTAACAGGTCTAAAATAATTATTGTCATTTCTATTTCTATAGTTAAAGTTTTTATATTTATCAGACTTTTTATCGTTATACATATAACTTATATTATCAACATCTGATTTATCATTGATATTATCTAGTTTAATTCCTAGCTCTACCATTTCATTTAGGTTAATTTAATATTTTTACAAAATTAATATTTTATTTTGAAGGTAGATGTACGTAATTTTTCTTTTAATCTACTGTCGTCCGAAAAATTACATTTTTTATGTAGTTTCGATACTCTTATGTACCATTACATAAAATTCTCACTCGAATTCTGCTGTAATAAGTTAAATTTGTTTATTAAAATGTTTTTATCTTGTACAGGTAAAAGGTAAGTTAACTTTTTAGTCACTATTTTAAGATCTAATATGTCGGTATCGGAGCAAATTGATTTAATATTGTCAAAGACCTCGTCTGATAAATTATTAAGCAAAGTATTTATTTTAATAGAGTCCGGTAATGTGCTGGTCGAAAAATAATTTAATATTCTGTCTAAGTAAATCTCAATGAGTGGTCCAACCAATTTTGGAATTTTATATATTAATTCTGGTTATCCATATTTTATTAATATTTCGTATACATATTTAGAAATTATAACACTTTATATTTTTACAAAAACACAATGGAGTTGAATTAACTCCGAGTCATTATACACGTAAAACTTCCCATTAATCTGTTCAAAATAGTTGATCATTTCTTTAAGACTCACAAATTCAAACATGACGTCATCACTAACAAGTATTCTTGAGTAATGTACAACGCATTATAAGTTAATTCAAACAGTATATCATAAATAGAAATTTTCCAGGGAATATTAATAAGTTTGAATGAAAACATAATGGAAATAACTTTAAAATGATTTTTACCTTTTTTCCTTTCTTCCTTCTTTATATAGAATTTATTTGTTTCGTTTTATAATTTTTTTTATTATTCATATTTATATTTCGAAGAGAAAAAATTTTTTTTTTTTTAAAAAAAAGAAAAATTTCTAAAAAAAAATTTACGTGGTGGCGAGTTTTTTTTTGCCAACTGAGCACCATGAAGAGAAAAACAAATTTTAAGGAGAATATAAAAAATATATTTTATTAACTATTTTCATTTACTTTTCGTAAGGTACATATAACATTTTTACATTTAAAATTAGAATATAATATTAAAAAGGTTAAGATATAAAATAAATTAAAAATATAATTTGAATAAATTGAATTGTAATAACAGTACAAATATAAATTGAATTGTACAAATTTGAATATATAACAAAATAGGAAGGAGGTTTACCTTTGAAAAATCATGGCCACGCCTATGAATTGTATGGCATATATATTTCGCAATTAATATTTTATAACGCTTTTTGCCTAACACGCTTTATACCTTCATTATCCTGGTTTTTTTTTCACTGAAACGTGGAACTCAGAATTTAATATAAAATTTGTTTCAGTAAAATTTAAATAACTTGATCTAGCTTGCCTAATCCTGGAACTTTCCTGATGCCGTTTTTTAATATATTATATCTTAAATAAAAATAATGTTCTATTATATTACATTAATTGAACTAATAATTTTTAAAAGATTACCAGTGTGTTATACGTTCTAAATGATTAGTTAATTTTTTTTATAGATGCTTATAAATTCTATTGAAATAAATTACATAACAATGAATTGTATAAATTTTTATCTTTATTAAAATGATGAACTGTCAATGTCAAATCATTTATGCTTATCATTAAAAATATGATAACATTGCTATATTTGTGATCGTTAACTTCTATTCGTTCAATTTTTCTAAATTATCTCCATAAAAATCGATGTATATTAATCTAGTATGAACTTAAATAAGCCAATTAAAAAAGAATCTAAAATGAGGATTCGTGCCTTTCCAGTATTTTTATGAGATTATTTCTAATTTATATTTATTAAAAGATGTCGATGGATGAAAGATATGTCCAGAATATATGGGAATTGTTAAAGAATGCTATTCAAGAAATTCAGAAAAAGAATAATAGTGGATTAAGTTTTGAGGAATTATATAGGAATGCTTATACTATGGTACTTCATAAACATGGAGAAAAATTATATTTTGGTTTAAAAGAAGTTGTTACTCAGCATTTAATTGAGAAAGTAAATTTCATATATTCTTATTCAAATATAAATTATAAATTAATTTAGGTTCGTAAAGATATCATGGAATCTCTACATAACAATTTCTTAGCCACACTTATTAGCGCTTGGAATGATCATCAAATTGCAATGATTATGATCAGAGACATTCTTATGTACATGGTAAAAAATTTATTTAAGAAATTTTAATATCAGATTTTCATTTCTTAAATTTTAATAATCAAATTTTAATAATTCATGCAAATACTAGAATAGAAAATTGTTATTCATATCCTAAATTCAAGATAAAGCATCCTTAATTCATCTCAAAGATTTAGTCAAATCTTTAAATAGCAAGATGGACCCAATATATTGTGGCTAATGAAAGTTTAAAAAAATAAAACAAGTGATTTGCTGCATACAAATTGATTTAAGTAAGAATCAATTAGTTTTATTGGCCATAGAACAGGCTTAACTATTCTTGGCTAACCTTCACTAATTACATTCATTTAAGGGAGATGTATTGATAGTTAGTAGTAGTATCATTTGGTTTGGGGATGTATATCAATTTAATTCAGCAAAACTTTTATTGCGAATGTCGTTTATCATAATTCTGAGAATTTTTTTTCCACAAAACATTTATAGTGAAGAGAGTATCACAAATTTATTTCCAGGCACCCTTAACCCAGAATACATTTTAGCAAAACTTTTATCACAAATCTTTTACCACAAATGTATTAGTGTGGAGTAGTCTTGTTACATGGCACAATTTTTAAAAACAGCTAATCTAATATTTTAGCTAAAAAAAAATTACAGGATAGGTTCTAAATCGCCAAAACAAAAACTAAAAATTTGGAATCTGGCTTATAATTAGCAATTTAGAATGGGAAACAAAATTATGCAAGTTTCAAGATTTCATTAACTTCAGCTATCTATGAGCAACTTCACCAGACTTGCGTAATATTTTTGCAAAAATATCGGGTTAGCCATTTTTAAAACTTGAGCTGTTTAACAGCACTAATGCCAAGTTTTTATTGAGACACTATAAATATATTGTGAATGCATTTATTAGGAAAACAACATTATTATAATTATTTACCTGCATATGTTACTTAAAACATAAATGCAAAGTATTTTAAGAATCTTTTGTTACTTATTTTCTATTAAGTAAGCATGTAACTTTTATTTGATTTGATAATAAATTATAAATTTATGGGTCTCTCTTACTCATAGTTGTAAGTTTAGAGGGGGGGGGCATTTAAATTGAGTTTTTTATCCCAATAACTCCCTACCCCTCAACACAAATTTTAAAATGTACTTTATGCAAATAAAAGTAAATTTTAACAAATTTTGAAATGCTGGAATTTTTTCTATGCTTAATCAAAATAAAAAATACTGAAAGTTAAACAAGTTTACTGATTTTCTTCAATTATTTTTAAAAATCATAACGATTTTGTTAAGTAAATTTTTTTAAATTAAATTTACAGAATTGGAATTTTAAATATTTTTTTTATAAATAATAAAAGGGATCATTTTTTAAAATCTTTTATTTCTCTAGAAAATTGTCCCTCTATTGGACCCCACAATCTAAACATGTTAAGTATTTGTTTCTGAAGAAAGAGAGGATTAGGAAAATTAGGGAAACAAATCATCTAATTTTCAATTTATAATAATTGTTATAGTTTTTTTGTTTTGGATATTTTATTTTTAATGCCAGTTAAATTTAAATAATAGTGTTTGTTAGGAAAAATTACTAAACACCTTGCTCAATTTGTTTGCACTTTTACTTATTTTTCTCTAATAAAATAGTATTAATTCTAATCAGGATTTTCGAAAATAAATATATAATATGACCAGTTAATAAATACAATTAGTTCCAGATCAAACATATCAAGATGTTCTTAAAGAAGATCTGCAAAGCACGGCCCACAGGTTGGGCTTAAAAATTTAATAAAAATTTTAATGAGCTGGACAAAAAATTATACCGAGCTAGGCCAGGAAAGTTGTGCATAAAAAATTTTAGGCCAAGCAATTAGATAAAAAAAAAATCTATTCAGGCCGAGCATGACAATTTATATATGTATATAAATCAAGCAGAGTATCTCAAATGAGTTTTCATAAAAATTATACAGGCCAGCGCATGCATAAATATTTTGATATATTTTTTTCCAAGCTAATATTCTGATTTACTACATTATGTTAATTTCTTTGTATTTTAAGAGCTGTCTAACTAAAACACTAAATCAATTAACAGTATAGTATTAACCAAAAAAGTTAGAAATAGAAAACCATAAAGGTGAAATATAATGACTATGGGAGAAAATTAGATACAGATATTATAAATGTGCAGGCATATTTGTACAAAATTCGGTTCGAGTCGGACTATTAATAAAATTTATTGGGTTGGGCTTAATTTTTTGTAAATTTTTAACGGGCCGGGCCGTGTAAAATATTTAATGGTCTGGGGCTGGTAACTTGTGAAATTCTTGTCGGGCCGGGTTTTACATACCTCTAACTTCTATATCGTGACTCCGGGCAAAACGGGATAATTGTTTATTTATATTTATTTACCCTAACGTATTTATACATTTTTTTCTGGGAAAACTTATATCTTAGGGGGCAGGCTTGTAAAAATTTTTTAGCATAAGAGTTTTATATAGGTAATAAAATGAATTTTTAATAGAAAATTAGTGCTAAATTATCACTCTAAGTCCTCGGTAGATCACGGGGAAAGCATAGGACATGATAGCATAAAAAGTTATATTCAAATAATAAATTTTATAAACCAATTCTATGCTCAATAATCACTCTATACATTTATTAAGGTTAAAAGTTAAAAAATTTATCATCGAATCGATTTTTTGAACTATTTTTTTTAAATATTAATTAATTTATATGGCCTTAAAAATAATGTTTAAAATAACACTATTAGCCATTATTGCGATAATATCTTCGCGATATATATGTTTCACGGAATAGTATTTTGCTTCACGATTTGCTTTTGCGATAATGTCTTTATATAATTTTCGCTATTTTAAATCTGTGATAACGGTTTCACGATATTAATTTCTCAATATTGTCTTCGCTGAATAGTATTCGCGATATATGTTTCGCGATAATAAACATTAACGATAAAAGTTTCGCTAAAAAGTATTTCGTTGAATCGACATGAAACCCTGATGCACAGTATTTTTTAATTTTATTTTATCCAGCCTATATTAATAAAAATTAATATAATTATTTATTAATTAACCCATTAATGGTCAACCAACATACATCTCCAATGATTTTCCACATATTAATTATATAAATTGAAATAATTTACATATTATTCTTATAGCTCAAGCATATAAAAAAAATTTGAAAATTATTTCTTTTTGAGTATGCTGGATGTCATTGAAGTTTGGAAATTTTCGACGATTATAATTTATGATCTGCATTGTGCCTAATTTTTCAAGCCTGACCTGGCCAAAAATTAAAAAAAAAAAATTTGTCTGCTAAATTCTGAACGAATTTTTTTTTATTTGTCCCAAAAAACCTGACTCGGAATAATGTCCATCCGGTCCGCCCGAATTTATTTATATTTAATTTAAGTCTGGCCAGGTCTAGATTTTTTTAGGGCTGTGCCTATATTAAATATCGGTACCGATACTTGGTGTTGTCCGAAAATATCGGATCGAGCCGGTACCTCTAAAAACCGATTTGATCTTTTTACTTTTCTTTTTTTTGTTATTTTATTTTATGTTATGTATATTTATTTTACATAATTATAATATTTTCTAAATAATTTTTTTAAATTTTATTTCTTTTTTAAAATAGATTTATAGTATTTTAAAATAAAAATAGAAAGGAACACCCAAAGTTTTATTTATTTTAAATCTTTTTAAATAACGCCAATTTTTTTATTTATACTTTAAATAAAAGAATTTTTTTAAATATGATATCTGAATTATGGAAATATTTACAAAAGACAAAGATAATTTTGCAAAATGCGTTATCTGCGGAATCATCTGAGTCTGCCTTCAGTACGGCAGGAGATATAGATAGTCCATATCCTAGAAGCTTATTCCCAGAAAATCTAGAGGCTCTCATATTTATTAAAAAAATCTAATATATTATAATTTTATATATTAAATATTACAATTTTATAATTCATACCAACATAAAATGGATATATTATTAAATATATATTTTTTTATTATAGTCTTAACTCTTAATTGTAGAAATAAAAAAATTAAATAAAATTCATAATTCTATTTTTTGCATAAAAAATATTGATTTCTTAATCACATTTTGGTTCAAACGGGAATGATTAAAAATCAGTATAAAATCGGATCGGTTTTGAAGCAATATCGGAAAATATCGGACAGGTGAAAATATGTGGATCGGCACAGCTCCAATTTTTTTATAAATATTAGAACCGAACTCAAAAATATTATTTATAATAAGCCCGCCCAAAGCCCCTTTAAACTGGGTACGGGCCAGGATTTGCAGATCTCTAAATATAATGCTACATGTTCTAAGCTCCCTCGTTGAAGAGCATTTTTTAAAATGCAATTGACACAAATTTATTTTTTATAGATGCCTTAACCTGTAATTAATTTTGGCCCATACTTTTATAATCATTTATTTTTATTATACCATTTTTACAATTATTATATTTTAATATCTTATATATTTTTAAAGGTTATAATTTGAATATTATATTTGTAATATAAAATTATAACTTTCCTACATTTAATATTTAATTTGATAATTATATAAAAGTATATATATATATACAAAAGAATTACAAATAAAATTCATTATTTTTAAACGTAATCGATACAATAACAATGTTGACCATATAAGAGTATAAAATTAATAAAAATCTTCAACAATTTGGTATTATTTTACACAATTTATGCATAAATGAACAAATAACACCATATCGGATAACACATTCCTTTAAAATGTTTGTCAAAGGCAACTCCATTCGATTTGGATATAAAGCATCGACCCCTGCTTTCTCCATTGGATTAATATTTGCATTTAATATATATCAAAAATAAAAGCCCAATGGCTTCGAATCTTGGATTAGGATGTACGGTGTTTACAAATTTACTCAAAACTCTCTCTTGCATTCTATTTACTTCGATATTCATTTACATTAAAGCTTTCATTGAATTTGAAAATTTCTCCACTAGAATCAATAAGTTATGGCCATAGAAGTGAGAAGCTATTACGAATACCGATTTAAAAAGACAAATGAAATATTTATAGCTAACTGGAATGATAGTTTAGTGATGTCAGTTGCAGTAACAGGCAAAGCTCTTAGTCCTCTACTCTATGCAAGATGCCAAGATTTTCTCGAAAGATTTTCTCAAAATAGAAATTACACAACCTAATCTAATAAATTCATAGTAGATATGTGCGATAATCTAATGTCATAGAATAAATATACGTGATAAAAAATGGTGGCCTATTTTCAACAATTTTATTGATGTAGCAATGGTAAATTCGCGAGGAAAGGGAATCGAGATCCTGATGATAAAAAATTGTTACTTCATTTTGGTAGGAGATAATTAGGACACTTTTGAAAACTCCCCAAGTAAACGAAAAAGGTGGACAAATATTGAAAGTCTAATTTTCCTAACTAATTGAAACAACTGAAAATTATTATGGATATTTTAATAACGATAACTGATAACAAAAGAAGACGGTGTAAATTTTGACATAACCAGTCAAGATATATATGTAACATGTGTCATATTCCAATACTATTGACTGTTATTAGAAAAATTATGAAATATATAAATTTACAATATTGTATCTAATAAATGTAAATTATATCAATAGAAATTCTATGTTGTATTTTACAATAATGTGATATCTTACTTTCATGCCCTATGGTCAAACATTGCATCGGTTTATTTCCTATTTAGGATGCTTTTTTCGCACGGGTCAGTTAGACTATAAATAAAATTTTTGAAATTATGAATTTTTATCAGCACTAAAAAGTCTGGCCATTATTGGGCTAAGAATAAAATGAAATTTCAATTTAGTGATGTATTTACCACTAAATTTAAATTTCCTCTTCCTAAACGAAATTCAAAGAATCAAAGCTGCTTACAATTTTTTATATTTTGACTTTAATAATATTTGTATATTAGCATTAATACTTCAACTCCTATTTTTTTTAAATAAAAACCCCGCCCTCCTTTTCCTTCAAAGTAAAATCCTAAATATGCTACTGATTGAGGATATAAAATAATTTAAGTCATTTTTTTGTTTCTCATTGATAAGAATACACTTCAACAAAGTTTATTTGATAAAACATGGATTTGAAAATTATAATATTATAAATGGATCATGTTCTTTTAGGATAGAGTTTACGTTCAACAAAACAATGTAGATAATGTTTACAACTTGGGCCTCATCATATTTCGAGATATCATCATTAAATACCCTCAATTGCATGATTTCCTCAAAAATACCTTACTCGATAATATCATGAAGGAACGTAAGGGTGAAATCATAAACAGGTATGTATAATTTTTGAATAATGTATCAAAAATGTTTTATTTTAAAACTCATAGATCATTTTAATATGGTTTGTAAAACTTATCAATTTTTGTATAAAATCGTAAATATGCCTGCCAATATCTGATCGGTTACACGGGATTGCTTAATTTTATTTTTAAGGGATCGCCTCATTTTTAAATATATTTTTATTATTATGGCAAATAGGGTTTGTTTGCATAGCTAAGGTCCAATGCAAGCTGCACGATTTTAAAAAATTTGCACGATAATATATCGCAACAGCTTTGAATTCAATCTCTTTAATTAGATGTAAAATAAATGATTGCATTGTTCGATTAATTTTAATTTACCCCATAAATTACTTTCCTCTATGTCATATGTTTATAATTATTTTCAATATAATATTGATTTAAATATATATAAAAATGTCGATTTATCAAATACATTAATTTTTTATTTTTAGTTATACTTTTTATCAAAATAGTATTAGGCTTTTTTTGTGTTTTAATACCATGTTAATGTTTACTCACTAAATTACGAAATAAGTTATAAAATATATTGCCTAAAAAAAGACCAATCATTTTGCATAAAGCGCATTTTTGAAAATCATTTATATAGGATCGCGATAAAGAACGTTTGCCAGATGCTTATGATATTAGGCATCGACTCCAGATCCATTTACGAAGATCATTTCGAAAAACCGTTTTTGTTACAATCGGCAGAATTTTATAAGGTTACATATTTTTATATAAGCCATTTGATCAAATTTAAAAATGAATCAATAAGTTTTTCCAAATTAAGTTTTTTTAAAAACGCATCCCTTACATTTTTTTTATACAACGCAAAATTAAAATCATGATGGTATCGATAAATTTATTTATAATTAAGAACACTAGGTAGGTTATAATATACGAACCCACTTTTAGGACCATACTTTGACTCTGATTTTTGCTTGAGATCTGGACTATTTATTTTATTATTTTTTTAAAACTTATTAGTTAAATTACTAGAATTTGTCTGAACAAATGATCCTGAATAATGATACTATTTTTTTTTGAAAATATTTATAATGGATCACACAAAGTCGGAGAGTCAAAAATTTCTGGCGGAAAACAGCGCTTGTCTCTACGTTCACAAGGTAGAGGCTAGGATTAACGAAGAAGCTGAGAGAGCTAATCACTATTTGGATAAATCTACCGAAGATTATATAATTAAAGTAACTCTTTATAAACCTTGCCAATTTTTTTTTAATTTAAGATTATATAGTTAAAATTTCATATGGCCATATATGCACCCTTGATTAAGTATTACCTCCTGTGAAGTGACCATTTCATCAAATATTGCTCCTCGACACCTACTAAAATCAATGAATGACAGGATTTAACTATTCTATATAATGACTACCTCCTTAAATGCCCTCAAAATTATAAGCGCTCTCGAGTTGTTTACCATATAATTTAACTAGGCATTAATTCATTTTGAACTAATTTTAACAATGGCTAAAAAAAGGTTTGTTTTATTTGAAATTTATTTTTAAAAAATTAGAGATTATTTTTCCAGTTGTTTTTTTTTTAATTTTTTTATTTCGGTTTAAAAAAAGAGTATAAAATTGATTCAAATCAATGATTTTATATTTAATTTTACCTGAAATCTTAGAAAATTAATCATAATAAAATTACCTTATCTTTTAAAGTTAATTTAATAAAAAATATCCTCCCTTAAAATTGTCATTTTGGCAGAATTAATACATTATAAATAATCGAATATGTATTATAAATCAAATAACGTTGCTTGAAAATACACTAATAAAAAGAATATTTTCAATATTACATAACCCCCCGTAAAGCTTCCATTGTCGTCAATTGAGGGCAATTATATTTTGGCCACTTTAAGGAGGTCGTCACTTTACACAATAAATTTTATGTCGATTCTGGCACATGGACCAACCAAGAGTGGTCATAAAAGGGAGGTCGTAAATTATTCGAATTGTATAGTAAATACATGAGAAATCGTTTCGCCAAACGGTAATATAAAATTTGCCTTAAAATTTGGTTCAACGTGCTCCACCATTGGTTTCATTTCTATATTTTGGCGAGTGAAATGTCTGATTGGTCAATTTTAAAAATCACAAATTTTATATTTTTTATTTGTTGTAAAAATATGTAATTAGATCATTTATAATAAGTTTGAATTAAATAAGCTCTAAATAATTATTCAAGGATTAAGTTAGAATAAAAAAAGATATAACGTTCTTATAAGTGTTTGATCTATATTAATTAACAAAAATTTGAATATTGTTATGGTCATCGTTTAGTCCTAGCTGGATGATATATGTATGTCGATATTATAACATAAGAAATACTTTCTTTATGTTAATATCTTTATTATAAATTTTTGTAAAAATATGAAAGGTCGTCGAAGAAGAATTGATATGCCAACACATGAAGACCATTGTCGAAGTTATAGTCATTGAATTAATTATTTTATTTGTTATGTTAATAAATTATTATATTTACCTTCAAATTTTGAATATTTCTTTATTTTTTTTTAAAAAAAAAAATTTTATATAAAAGTTATGGCATTAACATTTTTCTTGTTTGTATATCTATGTATCTTCAAACCTATTTGTTATAGCTCATTAATCATTACAGTTTAAAAAATTCCGTAAAATAATAGCTAAAGTGCATTCATTTATTGTCATAATCTTAAGATTTGGTAACTTTATAGAAATATTAATATATCAATGATAATGGAATCTATTTTTTTAAATATAAAACTTTTCTATTAAAAATTTGAAGGATTTAGCCGAAAAATTATTCAACGTTGACGCTCCCCTTAAATTTTCTTTCATTTTTAGCTTTGAATAACTTTCTTTTTTTCTCCTTTTCTTACAAAAATTTGTAAATTTATTAATAAAAAAAATTATTATATCAGGTAAATTTATATTACTTGTCACAAGGTGTTTTTTTAAGAAAGCTCTTTTTTAAAAAAATTTTTAAGTATAAAATCACGTGGAAATATAATATTATATACATTTTTCCTCTGATTGTTGGCTTAATTTTAAAAATCATTTTGAGCACCTGATTGTTTTTGCAGGGAATTTTTCAGATCCGTCCTAATCTTCAGGGCTTATTTAAATAGTATTAAGTGTATTTGTAGATATAATATGCCAAAAATTTGGCGAAGTTTAGTCTCGGCATTGGCTTCTAAGCTTTATATATTTTTTTATAAGTTAAATTTTTGTTAACTCCTAGTTGGAATTTAAGATTAAAATTATATAAATACACTTTTAACAGTTTATTTTATATTTTCCCCTCTTTTAGTTTTATTTTGGTTGTAGAAATATTTTTCAACAGTTTTATGGTTTTATACTTTTCCGCTGAAAACTATAAAATAATTAAGTTATATTCTACCTATTCACAAAATTATTTTACACCAATTTATAACTCAATTTTTTTTTAAATATATGGCGCAGTTATTTTTGATATTTTTCAATTTATAAAAAGATTATAAAAAATTAATCAATCATATAATATTTAATGTTTTTAAACTATTTATTTATTTTTGTTAAAGCAAATGGTAATTGTTTATTTCTTCAAAAAATATTAATTTTAAAAAATATATTAAATGAATCTCTTGTCTAAAAAAAAAGATGGAAAATTCGGGCGTGACACATATGTTAAAAAACGACAAAACGGCGGACTTAGCTTGCATGTACAAACTCTTGAGCAGGGTACGCAATGGTTTGGAATGCATGACCCAATGTGTTAGTACTTACCTCAAAGATAAAGGACTGAGTTTAGTGAGTGAGCGACCCGATTGCGTTGCTTTAAGAAATCCTGTTACCTTTGTCCAAGTATTATGATTATCATTATATTGCATTTGTTGTTTCTTATGAAAATCCTTATCTATATCATATTAACTGATCGCCCAATAATGAGTTACATGCATGTATCATTATCGAAAAATTCTTTTCCGTGAGTCTTAATTTTTGCAAAGAGATATTTCCATGATTACATTTTTTGAATTTATTTCTGCAGAAACAATACGAGGCGGAATTTAATTTAATATTTTGTTCTATTTTTAAAATATACTCCTATATTGGTGTTTTATTGATGAAATCTAGAGGATGTGTAAGTTTCCAAACATGATCTTAAGAAATTTACTACTGCATATATAATAAAAATCCTAGCCCACATCGCACCTTAGTTTAAGATGCAAAATCGGCATTTACGTTAATATTTTCATGGATGCATTTATATTTTCATAAAATCGACACTTGCGGAAATGCCATTAATATAAAAAAAATTTGCTATATTGACCTTATATGCCAAAAATATATATCAATATATGATCATCCTTATATATTAACATGAAATTCTTTTAAAAAAATTTTTGAATTAACAAATTTTCTTGAAATATCTGTACTGAATTGTTTTTTAAACAAATTTGAAGGTTTTTAAAAACAATTATCTCTCATCTAACACGACCTAAAATCAAATGAGAATTAACAAATCTTATTACATAATTTTTTGTCAGGTCGGTTTAAATGAAAAATTATTAATTAAACTACACTTGGAGTTTTTATAATATTCACTCATGGTGTTGTGTTGCTAGTGGGGGTAAATGCATATTCGCAAAAAGTTTCTAAGCACCATATGATAGAAACTTAAATATCCGAATTTAAAAAATTAAAGCCAAGCTGCCTGATATTTTTTTGATTTGTGGGGGGAGGGAAGTGGCTACACTCGAAATGCCTTTAGGGTCTTACAATAAAAGATTAAATATATAGAGGTGGACTGTTTTTAACCTTTGTTAATAAATTTTTATAAAATTTGCCTTTATTAATACCATATAAAAATAATTATTTTATTTCTCTCTTAGAATTTGTTAGAACTGAAAGATCAATTCGACCATTTTCTTCACGAAGCCTTCTCAAACGACAAACTATTCAAGCAAGCCATAGCGGCTGATTTTGAATATTTCCTGAATCTAAATCCTAAATCACCAGAATATTTATCCCTTTTTATCGATGACAAACTCAAGAAAGGCGTCAAGGGGGTACAATTTTAAATATATTTTAAGCCCTCGATTTGAAGGTCAACTCAGATTTAAATCAGACCCGGTTATTAGGCCCGAAGTTTAATATTCAATTTTGACTTTATGAAAATGGGTTAACCATGAGCGACATTAAATTATCATTCATTCAATATAGATTCAATAGCGAGTCTTATTTTCACCTTAAGGATAATTGATGCAGTTTTGACATATTTATATTTATAAAATGATTAATCCAATTCCTGCCCATATTTTCTCTTCTCTTTTATATTTTTCTTTTATAGTTTTTATCGCTTTATAAATACAAGCAAACTTATCAATTTCATTTTCTTTAAATTATGCTATCATAAGCTATCTGAACAAGAAGTCGAAAATATGCTAGATAAATCAATGGTCCTCTTCAGATTTTTACAGGAAAAAGATGTCTTCGAACGTTATTACAAACAACACTTAGCCAAACGGCTCTTACTCAATAAAAGCATATCAGACGATACAGAAAAGAGCATGATTTCTAAACTTAAAGTAATCGGCTGAAGTGTTTTAAAATACCTTAAATATATAATACATCCTTCAACATTATTGAAGGTTATCCAAGCTAGAGGTTTGCAATGAACGGGGTTTTAGCCCACCCGACTATTCTAAGGCGACCATGGGTGGGCTTTCTAAGATTAAACATTGAGTGGCTGAGCGGATAGGTTAAAAAATATTTTTAAAATAATGGGAGGGTGATTTTAAATATTTTTTCGGGAGAAATGAGCAGAGCCGATTTCATTCATAAATCTTTTTTTCATAATATTGCATATTTTATAAGTTTAAAATTACATTAAAATAAATAAAGAGCCAAACCAACCATTAAAATAATTTTTAAACTGGTGGGTTAAACAAAATTTTAGATTCTTGATATTTTCTTTCGGAAAACTACAGTCATGAGCGTCGATCCCGATTTGAGACTGAGTGACTTCAAATTGATTTTTAAAAAGTAGATAATTTATGCTAAAATCAGGAACTCGATCTGTACACTTTGGCTAATAACCCGTTGTTAACATTTATAGCTGTTTGGTTATATTCCAGCTGCTAAATTTAAATAAACGTAGGATAAAAGGATATATAAAATTTTTAATCAGCTAAAATAATAAGATTAACATGAAATATTTTTACAAAACCGTTCTTGAACCTATTCAAAAAATATATAACTTCTGTTTGTTCTATTCCTAATTTCGGTTCCCTACGGTTCAGAAAATTATAGCAGTTCATTCTAGTTTTACAGTTCGATTTGTTCCAGTTGCTTCTATTATATTAATTTATATCTTACACATATTCATTTTTAAAATAATAATAAGACCGAGTGTGGTTGTCAATTTACGGCAAAATTGGAAGGCATGTTCAAAGACATGAACGTATCTCAGCTTTTGAATAACGATTTTAACACCCACTTGACTACGACTAACGTAAAAAATTAAAATTTATATATATATACTTTTTAAATATAATACTTGTGTGCACTCTATGAACTAAATTTTTTCTTTATTATCTTTATTGTTAACTTATAATTTGTGGTTTATTTTATTGAGAGGGCTAAGGTAATATATATAAGTTTTACCGAAATGTGTAATTATAAATAAAGAAGAAGAAAATTGATTAATATTTCCATAATTTTTCAAGAATATTAATTAGGCTTATAGTTTGATTTTAGTAGAACAAAAAAGTCAATCATTATAAAGAAAGGGAAGATGGGAATAAATAAAAAAAATTGTAAGGAAATTTGTGATCTAGCTGGAAAGAAATTTAATATTAAATTTTTTATAATAGAACGCGAATGGGATAGATCTTACAGTACAAGTCTTAACCACGGGTTATTGGCCGACCCAATCCATCTCACCACATTGTATACTGCCCCTATTGGCGCGGAACATATTCGACCAATTCAAAACGTAAAATTTTATTTGATCATTTGTAACAGTTGGATTTTTTTTTAATTATATGCAGTTTTCTAGCATTTTTCCTCATTAAATCATTTCCTTATATAAAAGTCTTACAAAATTATATTACTTTATTAAAATTGAGTATTATCGATTAGATAATGATTAACTCTTAAAATATATTCTACATTTTTATACTTTGATTATTCTCTTAATTGAAAATAAGGGTCATCGCCATTATCTTATTTAGACATGCTAATAAGTCAATTTTTTAATCATAATATTTAGACTTGCTCAAAAAATAAACATTTTGTTCTTAGGTATATTTTAATCTAGGTATGATAACGCCCTTTTGCCTTATCTTAAATGAAGTGAAGTTATTAGCTATAAATTGTCCTAGTTTTTTTTTGAAAATAATCAATTATATACTTTTCCATTAAAATATATTGAATTCACGATTAACCTAATTATTACATATAAAATGTTCTCGAACAACAACTCATCAAATCAAAAAAATATTTCAAAAGTTTTTACCTGAACAAGCATTGCGGACGTCAACTCACTCTTCAACCTCAATTGGGCTCGGCTGATATAACTGCTATTTTTTATGGTCCAACTAATACTATTACCACCACGACTAACAACAACAGTCTTCAAAACGATTTGAATTCTTCTACACTCGACAACGAAGCTGAGAATATAATATCAGATTCATCTAATGCAATAAACGTGGAATCTAATACGATCCACAACTTTATCATTAAAAATAATATGAGTGGGACGGCGAGCAAAACGGTAACTCCCAGAAAACATATAATATCGGTTTCGACTTATCAGATGTGTATACTGACTCTTTTCAATGGTCGGAATAGGTGGTCTTACGAAGTAATCATAACGATTTTTTTTAAATATAATATTAATTTTGGAATGTTTAACATGCTGGTTAAATATTTCTAAAACAAATTTTATTAGGGGAGAATAGTCAATTTTAAAATCTATGTATCCTCCAAAATTTTAATTTTGAAAACCCTTGGAATCATTGGGAACAAAATTATAGTTTAAATTATGGCTTAGATTAGATTATTAAGAATTTAAGTATACTAATTATAAGATTTTTTTTTAAACCTATAAATTTATTCATGCATTTCCTAATCACATTAATAAAAGGAAATAGCCTCTGAAACCGATATTCCTGAACGGGATTTGATCAGAGCTCTTCAGTCATTAGCTTTGGGAAAACCTTCGCAGAGGATTTTGCTGAAAACACCCAAAACTAAGGAAATAAGTTAGCTATATAATTATATTAGTGTGATATAATTGCCTAATTTTTAGAGTCCAGTTGGCCATTTTTAAAAAATTTAAACCATTCTCTGTGTTCAGTCTGTAATTTAAATTTTTAAAGTAATTTCCATCCCTTTCTTTAATTATAACATGTTCTAACAAAAAATCAAAGGAAAAAATTGTGAAACATTTATTCAAAGCCCAGGTGGCTAACCTTAAATATTCTCAGACCAGATGAGTATAAACAAGCCTGATTGGTCTTTCTTGTCCCCGCTTACTTATCTTACCTTGTTTTAAACGGGAGTATATAAAAAAATGTTTAAAACTATATAATTTGCTAACTAATAATAATATTTTGTAGGTAATGACCACGTATTTACTGTTAACGATTCCTTCACTTCCAAACTACATAGAGTCAAAATACAAACTGGTCAGTCAAATTATTATTTTTTCTCCTACAAGCCATTATCATATCGATTAGAAAAAGGTCGTGATTCGGATTAAAGTTCATCCAGTTGTTTTTATCGAATTAACATTAGGTCAGAAATCCTGGAGCAATCATTTAAAATTTCAACAAAAAAAATTATTGCTGGGTCTTGGCCATTCCGAAATGATTTACTAAAATAAATGCAAAAATATAAAAACCACACCTCTAGAATTTTAAATAATTTTTTCGCTTTTGAATCTGAATATCATTAAAATATTTTTTTTAGAATTTATTCTTTCTAAATCGATTATTGAAAATGTTAGGTTTAAAATATTTGTTTATCTTATCTCTATGCACAAATATCCTTACATATTCCCCTATTCGGCCACCCTTGATTTTTAGCTTATATACTTTAAATTTAATAATTAATCTTAAAAAATTAAAATCTTAATTAATATAAATATATATGAAATTAATTTATGTTATGTATAGAAATTAAAATTTAATTATATATGAACGAACTTTTATAAAAAATATTTGGAACATTTAAGTAATTGATCATCTTCTTTAAAAAAAAATTTTGCTTACAATCATTTAAAGATTAAAACAAAAAAAAAATGATAAATAGGTTTTAAAATTATTTTTGACCAAAAAATCCATAACATTTCTTATATTTTTGAATATAAAGAGAACCCTTCTTCAGGCGCCCCCTTCCCCTGTTTTCATTGAAATCATAATATACAAAAATTATGTTTATATATTTTCTTAAAAATAAAGTTTAAAAATAGTAATTATGACAATTATCATTTTCTATTTTCCATCTTCACTGAAATCATATAACTTATTTATATTTATTTTTACCAATGCTAAATTCTAAAAAAATTGCAACTTAGATGGTACATCCTCAGTGAGATAATATTTTAAGAAATATTTTAATTTTTCTTGGTGACGGGTTATTTTTGTTATTTAAAAAAAATTACACTGAATTATTTTCCTCCTTGTAGGACGATAATTTTGAATAGTTATATATTTTAATAATTTATATTAATTTTTGTTCAGTTGCTATTTTATAATAGATGGTTATGAAATAATATGTGTTATGATTTATTTTAATTAAAATTTTAACACTAAAAAATAAGAGTGGTTGCATACATGTCAATGAAGTTGGATAGTATGTTATACACGTTTTTCTATTTTGTTTAAGTTACCGCTAAGCCTAATTCTCAAAACAATGCCAACTCTTCTCTCAACTCTTCTTCCCATCCTTCGTCCTACAATAACCAAGCTTACAATGACTATTACGATGATACCAATGACAAAGACAGGAAAGAGATGAGAGAGAGAGTCGAGGAGGATAGGAAACTGGAGATAGAAGCTGCAATAGTCAGAGTTATGAAGGCTAGAAAGAAGCTTTCCCACGCTCAATTATTGACTGAGATTAGCGAACTACTTAAAGCTAGGTACTTTGTTATTATTAATTTCGTTATCCCTCCCTCCTCCCCCCCCCTTCTACCAAATTTTACTTCATTTTTTAAAAAAATCAATTAATTCTTAAAACATTTAGTGGCATCATAGTAGCTTCTTTTTTTTAAATGTTAACGTCTATCTATATTTTTACAAAGTGGTTTAACATATATATTAACATAAATAATAAAAGATTTCTACCTCAGCCTGGGGCCGTCAAAAAGAGGGTTGAAGCTTTGATTGAAAGGGAATACTTAGCGCGATGTGATCAAGATAGGTCAGTAACATTTTTTTAATTAATTTACTTGAAACCTTATTTATTTAAAAAGAAAAATATTAATTGCTTATTTAACCTATATCTCCAATCCAATTCTATAAAAAAAATAAACATTCTCATATTTGAAACTATATTGTAAAATAATGTTTTTGTTATCTTATTTATGGTAGTTGATTACTTATTTAGAAATATATTTGATCTTCTCATTAGACAGATTGATGTTAAACAGGATATTTTGAAATTTATCAAGGCCATGGCTTATATGGATTTCATATTTTAATAAACATTTAATAATTACTAGAGGATAATAGATTGAATAATGCACTGATTAGCAGATGCACCAAAACTCATGTTGTCATATTAACAGATTTCTAATATAATCATTAATTTTTATAAAAAAAATTAAAAAATAGTCTACATTAAGGCATGAATTGATAAGGAAGAAAGCATTGTTACCCCATCTATATATAAAACAAATTATATTTCATTTGAAAGTCCACCATTTTTATTGCTTAAATTAATAATCAAAGGATATTTTTGTAAAAATGAAGGATGGGATTTTTTTTCAAATATACGGTTTTTTTTATTATAGTTCCTGTAAAAAAATTGGTTGTAATGGCTTATAACATTTCTGCTGATTAATGAACACCTTTTGTGCCTCATTAATATTTAGATTTTACATCATTTAGAAATTTAGGTTAAAAATAAATTATAATCATATCTTTTATTCTGACCTCATGCAAAACAATTATTTAAAATTTTAATTAAAAAAATTATTTTTGGTTTATTAAATAACTAATTTTACATTAATTTATTTTAGAAAAATGTACACCTATTTAGCCTGAATCATTCTTTCAAAACAAAATTTCATCCTACCAAAAAATCCTGTAACCTAATTTGCAAACCAATTTTAAAATATTTTTAATATCAATTAAATTAGTGATTTATATTTATATAATAATGTAAATCGTTTACATGTTAAAGTTGTCTGTTTTATAAATCCATAAGTTATGTACAAGTCACACATTGAAAATACAACTTATAACATATGGATAAATATAATAATATTAATATAATGATTTCGATTAGCCTTTATTTTATTATTTTTTTCCCCAAATGATTTTTATACATAGTCTTTATTTACACTATATATTTATTATGCTTATAATTCATTATATTTTATATTTCAATGATCTTTTTTATTTTCTCATAAATAAATCAATATCTATTATGAATTGTGCAAACTATATTTATTTGAATTCGATTCAATTTGTTAATAAAGGATAACTCTTACTTTTATATAAAAGTTGAGGTACAATTAAAGGAGTCAAAAATAGCTAATTTATATTCATTTAATAATGATATTAGTTTAGGTAAGGATTCCATCTTCCTTTCTAATGTGTCATGTATTATTTTCCAATAAGAATCTGGAATTTGAATATGATTTTCATCTTTAAAATATTTATCATCATGGTTTAATTCTAAAATTTGATAGTATATTTTGAGGTGATTTGTTAATGAAGGATATTCTATTTGACTTTTAAGTGTACCTGATGCCATTAATGAATTGTAAATTGGAAAAATTATTTTTATGATGTTTTTGTTCATAGATGAGTATAAAACTATATATGAAAAATTGTATTCTTCATTTATATATATGATTTCATTACAAAATTTTGTTATCACATCTTCAAATTCATGTGGTAAATTACCTTTACTTGAAATTAAATTTGTATTAAAAATGCTAAATGATGCAATATTTGATGTTATTATATATTCTCCTAAAATTTTAAAGCAGCTAAAACACACAATATTATTTTTAGTGTTTATATTTGCATAATCTTTAAATAAAATACAAAAGGGTTTCTTATAACAAGGTACCTCATTACAACCACTGTGGGAATGACAATAAAATAGTTCATTTACACTCTGATCAAAATTAGGTGCATATTTAAGCTGAGATATTCTGACATTTGAGATTAATTTAGCTTGACAAAAGGTACAAAGAATTGAACAATTTTTTTTAACAGCTTCATTTTTTAAATTATCTATAAAATAATTTGACAAATCATCAAAACCTATTCTAAGTGAAATATTATTGTCACTTATTATTATATTTGTACAGTTTGTAGGATGCAAATGTATTTTATTTAAA
Source organism: Gordionus sp. m RMFG-2023 (assembly GCF_954871325.1). Lineage (NCBI taxonomy): Eukaryota > Metazoa > Nematomorpha > Gordioida > Chordodea > Parachordodidae > Gordionus > Gordionus sp. m RMFG-2023. The sequence continues at coordinate 42,414,924 of NC_088776.1, forward strand.
ATAATTTGATACTTATTGTAAATTATAATTCTATCATTTTTAATAACAAAATCTGAAATGTGAAATCTATTTTTAATTCTAGAATTGGTATTATAAACAAGATAAATAAAATAATTATAACTTGATGGAATTTTTATTCTCGAGGTATATATATAAGGATTTTATTAACAAGTTGATGTCGAGACAATATAAAATTTCATCCATGTGATTTAGTGAATGAAGGTAAATAAATATTTAATGTTAAGTCCCAACCGGTCTGTTTTATCTGTCGATATATAATTGACATTTATAGACGTTTTTTAATTCGTTTTCTGGTTCCCTCAATAATTCAACAATTTTTTTATTTCATGAATATAATAATGAATGATACGAACTCGACGAAACAGCGTAAAATAAAATAATAATCCCATAATGTATTACTCCACTAAAAAAGTCATAAATATATCTATTTTTAAAATATTAATAATAGTAAATTTTTAGTATATTAATAAATATGTTAATTTTTTCCCAATAAATTACGTTATTAACATTCAATTTATAAATACTAATTTTTATTATATTAATATATATGGCCATTAGATAAACTCTACCTTCTTTAAATATTATCAATAAAATACTATAAGGTAAATATTTTTAATTAAAAATAATGCTTAATATTAATTTTTTAAATATATTATAAAAATAATTTATTCTAGAGCAATAAATACGTTATTATAATTTTCACAATAAATTGTTATTGCCTAATGCGCCTAATATAATATGAATCATTTTTAAATCCTAAGGGAGATGAAAGACTTACGCCAAATGGCGTATTAGCAAGAAATAAAAGTTATATTTTTTCTTATTTATACGCATTTTCCGAATCGATAAAAAAGTTACGAAAATTTAACGAATCATTTAAAATTTGTATTTATAATAAAATGGATGTATAAATAATATCGTGGACGAAATTTAGTAAACTATAAAGCAATATAAAAATTTAAAATACATAAATCTTTATATATGAGATTTTAGAATGTCACCAAAAAGTACTACCATAGTAATACCTTTTTAAAATACATAAATCTTTATATATCAGATTTTAGAATGTCACCAAAAAGTACTAGCATAATAATACCTTTTTAAAATACATAAATCTTTATATATCAGATTTTAGAATTCCACCAAAAAGTACTACCATAGTAATACCTTTTTAAAATACATAAATATTTATATATCTGATTTTAGAATGTCACCAAAAAGTACTACCATAGTAATACCTTACTTATTTCCCAATATTTAGTAAACTATAAAGCAATATAAAAATTTAAATACATAAATCTTTATATATCAGATTTTAGAATGTCACAAAAAAGTACTACCATAGTAATATCTTTTTAAAATACATAAATCTTTATATATCAGATTTTAGAATGTTACCAAAAAGTACTACCATAGTAATACCTTACTTATTTCCCTTTAGTAAACTATAAAGCAATATAAAAATTTAAATTACATAAATCTTAAGATGGCTATGAATTAGGAAATTTAGAATGATTGAGTAAAGAATAAATCTTACCTTGTGCTTCAAATTTACAAACAATTACTCATTTTTTTATTGAATTTATGTTGAAATTTATAAATTATATTGTATGTCTTATTTTAAAGGTTACCTGGGAACATTAAAGTTCTTACCTTGTGATGACTTATTCTATAAAATTGGCACACAACAATCCCTAGCAAGCTTCAAATTTACAAACAATTACTCATTTTTTTATTGAATTTGTTGAAATTTATAAATTATATCTTTTGATATTATTTTTTGAAATAAAGTTCAAAAAATAAATTTCTCTTAATGAGCTCCCATAATGTTCTTAATTAATTTACCTAAATTAATTTAATTTTAAAAATTTATGATTGGACATTTTTAATCATTTTATAAATGATTGTATTAACTTCAATAATATATTTCAATTTAATGAATAAAATTTATTTAATACTATATTTCGTGTATAAATTATAATACTATATTTAATTGCGTCATTTAATACTATTTATCGATTTAACCCTTCACTAGAAATGTTAAAAATCACTTAAACTTCAAAGGTGGGGTCTATTTTATCCCTAATGCAAAATTAATAAAAATTAGATTTAAATAAAAAATTAAATTTGTAGGCAAAATTCTCCTAAAAATAACTTAAATATTTTACCACAAAAAAAAATTAAATTTGTATACAAAATCTCCTAAAAATAACTTAAATATTTTACTACCGAAAAAATTAAATTTGTAGGCAAAATTCACCTAAAATATGCGGAATTAATAATTCCTATATTTTACCACAAAAAAAATAAATTTGTAGGAAAAATTCTCCAAAAAATAACTTAAATATTTTACCACAAAAAAAATTAAATTTGTATGCAAAATCCTCCTAAAATATAACTTAAATATGCGCAATTAATAATTCCTATATTTTACCATAAAAAATTATAGGCAAAAATAAAAAATTTAAAAAAAACCATAAAAAAAATAAAAATAATATATCCCCCCCCCCCCCCCGACAGTGTTAACACTTTATTAAAACTTATTTGGAGGCAATTTTTTTTATTTAAAAAAATGATATTCATGTTATATACTAAATTTTTTATATAGTCATTTTTGAGTTGATGATTTAAAAAAAAGAGGATTAATTCAGATTTTAAAAAAATCTCCAAATTTATTTTTAGAATGTAAAAATTGTATTAGCAAAACAAATTAATCAAAGTAAAATAATAACTGGGATGATTATATGGTGTTGGTGTTGTAATGAAATTTATATAAAAATGGTATGATTAAAAAAGATATTTTTGTAGTCTATATATCTATTTATAATATGTTAAAATAGGATAAATAAAAAAAAATATGCATAAAAGTAAGACAAATACAATCAACTAAAATACTTTTGGTAAAAAATATAAAATATCAACATATGTAATTAATCTTCAAAATCAATAACATTTACAAAATGGGATTCAGAATTGTTAATATAAATGTTTTGGTCAAATTTTTTTATATTTCCATCATCATATTTAAATGGTGGATACATTTGCCAGCAAAATGAAGCTCCATACCTAGCATACACCAATATCGGGATATTGAGAAGTGTGGCAACACTTCGCAATTCAATATCCGATGCCCATTCACCATTCTTACTTGCCTTTTCTATTATATACTGTTGCACATCATCTTCACACGTATTTTGACCTTGAGTATAATCTAATATATTTTTTATCATTACTTTTAGCAGCATCAGCAAGACCATATGTGATCTAATCAAACCATAGGAGTCTTGTTTTCCTGTTATCTTTATACTTATACATCTAATTAATTTTTAAAAAATTTAATTATTTTACTGTTTCTAAAAACCTATCAATGTTTTAAAAAAATAATATTATGAATTAATATAGGATATAATCATTAAAATTTAAGGTAAAGAAAGAAACAAAACCATATTCTATGTATATTAGTAAAAAAATACAACCAAAATTATTTTTATATTTATAAATTACCGGTAAAAACAATTCCCATCTAGCTCAATTGTTTCCAATCGTGATGGAGCAGTTAGCACCCTTCCTATATTTTGAGAGGCTTTCTTTTTTTGCTGACGCTAAATTTAAGCGAGTAGCATGATATTTCCTCCAAATATTGGTAGTTGGATTATTAAAATGTATAGATTTTAACGAGTGGCATCTATGGCTTTAAATATTAAAAAAAAATTAAATTAATCATGATATTTAAGAATTACAATTAACTGTATATAATTATAAAATTACAATTTTTGAACTTTGAGTCTGAGTATACAAAGTCTACTAAGTCCACTTGAAGATCCTTCAAAAGGTGTAAAGAAGATTTTTTATAATCTAAAAAAGTTTAAAAATTTGTCTTTATCAACAATTTACCTTTGGTATCAACTATTTTTGGGTCAACAAAGTTTTGGGAATTAAGGTCTTGTTGAAATTTTAACTTGATTTTCTTTGGATTTGTATGCCTTTTCTATATAATATACTATTAACAATAAATAAAGTCAATGTACTTTTTTGTGAATCCAATATTGTAAATCCTAATGGTCTCCCGCTTTTATTTAATTTCTTAGGTAATTGAATTTCTTTTATGATATTATTTACACATTCATTTTCTTGACTATTATAAACATCTTTTTTTTAAAAAATTATTATTTTTATTTTACTATATATTAGGATCCACGTTTGAGTATGTAAGATCCTCATTTAATACATTTGCTATACTATCATTGGAGAATATCTGACCATTATTTTCATTTGAGCTTTTATTGAAATTATTTGAGGAAATAATTGGTAATATGCCTTTCATAGCAAAATCATGTAGTTTGTCAAAAGCCTGAGCAAACCCATGTTTCAAATTAGGTGGTAATAATGATATGGTGTGAAAAAGCATATTTTGATTTTTAAAATAATTATAGTATGAAATTTGGTCATTAAAAAGGGTTTTTTTGTATTTAATCACCTTTTTGTTATTTAATATATCTATATTATTATTATTGATAAATGTCGATGGATTTTTAAAATAATTTTTGTGCCACCTTTGATGACATAATTTTTCATCGTAAAGATCACTATTATTTTTTTTCCTTTCCATAAATACATGTCTGCATGTTATAGCTTCAACTACAAATTTATACTGTGCTTTATTAAGCTTTCTTTGTCTGGGTAATGATTAGGGATGTAAATTTCCCGGGAAACTATATTTCGAGGAAATTTCCTGGGAAATTTGGGGAAAAAACGGGAAATAATGGGAAAATAGGGAAATAACGGGGAAAAAACTGGAAACTATCTTTTTTATAATACTTTACAGGTCAATATTGATTTTTTTTTATGTTTTATTGAAAATATATAGATTATAAACATTATAATTAAACAAATATAAATTATTTTCAACTAATTTGCAATTACTTTACATGTTTTATTTGAAATATTATATATAGACTAAATAATATTTAAACAATTAATTTTAAATAGTTAATTATCTTCGTTTGAAGATGAAAATGATTCCAGATCAGAGCTTGAAATTCTGGAATCCAGCAATCCTTTCCCATAAAATGTAGATTGGCTCTTATATAAACTAATTTGCGAACTTAGTCATTTTTTATTCTATTTCTAGATTTAGAATGAATATTTCCAAAGGAGGACTATATTCTTTCGGATGCACTTGTTGGTGGTACTGATAAAATTCGTATGGCTAGGGTCGATATGTATTGATTGCAACATAGACCTAATAAAATATTGAATAACACAATTTTAAGATTAGAAAAAGAGTTAAGTTATTGTTTACAGAAATATAAAAGTATTTTTTCCACCAACTCACTAGATCTGTAAATGATGCGCCTTGCCAAAGACTTGCTATATTAAAAAAATCTTCTCTTGCACGATATTTGGATAGGTTTCCTATTACTCTTGCAATATCTAAATCTAGATATCCAGAAAATCGGTTAATAATATCCAACCCCTTTGCAACTTCATTGTCTCTTTAATTAAATCCGCAAAACCTTGGGTCAAATATATGAGCAGCACAATGAATGTCCCGTCAACAAAATTTTTTCGGCTTTTGATAAACTGCTCTATTTCTAAAATCTCGCTCTGCGACAATATATTTGATATGGTTTTATAAGCGTTAAATGTCTCCCTGATATGAATAAACGCTTGAGGGACATCAGATAAATTGGCTTTATCTCCTTCCACTATCTCTATTTGCGTAAATATGACTTTAATAAAATTATATAGTTGCATTAGATCATTTAAAAACCCATCGTTATCAAGAGGAGTAAGTCTCTTATCTCGATCAGTAAATATATCAAGAATAGCCATTTCCTGTAAAATATCTTTATTTTTTAACAAGCTATTTATCATCAAAACTATACCTGCCCAACGAGTTGGGCTAGGCAACTTTAGGGAAACAATTTTTCTCTATTAACATAACTTAAAATTTCATTGGTATTTATTTATAATATAAATATACTTTTCAGACTAGCTATTTAATTTTAACAAGTATCTTCTAAAATTGTGCATATGTAAATAGGGAAATTGACATAATTCAAAAACAAAACACAATTATAATTTATGATATGAACCACAAGGAAAAAATGATTTTATAAAATCTAATAAAAATCGTATTTATTTTATCATAAGATCATTTTCAAAATTGGGAAACTGTTAATATTATAAAAATCATGTTGATTTAGGCAAAAAAACCTATTATAAAAATTGGGGAAACTATAGGGGAAATTTCCCCTGTCTTACATCCCTAGTAATGATTGGTATAAATTTTCATCTAAAATTAATCAAAAAATGCATTTTTCTTTTGTTTTAAAAACATTATTTCATACTTTTATCTTATATATATTCTATCAAAATTTAATAAATTAACCCTATAAGCCTATCCAGTATCCATATCACTAAGTTAAATTATATATTTATCTTAATAATTTCAAGATTATGTGCCTTTACCATGGGGATGATTGTGATTTTCATGCATATCCTTGACAAATAATTTGTTTTTCATGAATGTAATTTGCAAATGGAATTGACATCCTTGTTTTATAGGCATATAATTGCGTAGACCTGTGGATTTTGTATTGTACTTTCCACCAAATATACAAAGAAACTTTATGCTTTTATATCTAAATTTTTCAAAAAGAGGTGATTTTAAAATTTTTGAATCTGATATATAAAGATTTATGTAATTTAAATTTTCATATTGCTTTATAGCATCTTGTAAATCTTTATAGGATAAAAATATATCTCCTTCTTTCATATTTAAGGTATTACTATGGTAGTACTTTTTGGTGACATTCTAAAATCTGATATATAAAGATTTATGTATTTTAAAAAGGTATTACTATGGTAGTACTTTTTGGTGACATTCCAAAATCTGATATATAAAGATTTATGTATTTTAAATTTTTATATTGCTTTATAGTTTACTAAATATTGGGAAATAAGTAAGGTATTACTATGGTAGTACTTTTTTGTGACATTCTAAAATCTGATATATAAAGATTTATGTATTTTAAATTTTTATATTGCTTTATAGTTTACTAAATTTCGTCCACGATATTATTTATACATCCATTTTATTATAAATACAAATTTTAAATGATTCGTTAAATTGAAATAAAATATTTAAATAATCATGATGAATTTAAAAATACAATCAAAATTCAGATTTTCATGGGCCTTGGTTTTTTGATCAGGTCAAGCCCAAGCCTGCAAAAATATTTGTTTTGGGCCAATGTCTGACCTATAATTAATAATAAAAAAATTCTCAAGCGTCCAAGCTCATAATAATTTTGAAAAATTTTCCACAAGCCCAGCCTAATATAATTTATAAAAATATTTTCCAAGCCCAGCCCAACCCATAATAATTTTATAAAAAAATTTTCTCAAACCTGGCTAACCGATAGTAATTTAAATTTTTCCAAGTCAGGAGATAGGTAAATCTCTAAAAACCATATCTATTTTTTAGTCTATTTTAACCCAGCTCACCCCAACCAAGGCCAATCCATTAAGACTAAGAGTGAATACTATTTTTTTGAATAAAAATATATTTAAATTAGATTTTACCTGAGGGCCATATAAATATTCTGTGTTAAATCAAAAAACCATTTTAAATGCATTGTCACTTTTTATATATTTTATTTCAGTGCTCAACTATCAAAATTATTATGGTCTTTTGCGGGTTTGAGAAAACCAAGTGCGAGTCTTTCTTTCTTTCTGGGAATTTTTTTAATATTAGGCATAGGTGTAATATTTAACACAGAATATTTATATGCCCTCAGGTAAAATCTAATTTAAATATATTTTTATTCAAAAAAATAGTACTCTTAGTCTTAATGGGTTGGCCTTGGTTGGGGTGAGCTGGGTTAAAATAGACTAAAAAATAGATATGGTTTTTAGAGATTTACCTATCTCCAGACTTGGGAAAAAAATTTAAATTACTATCGGGTGGCCAGGTTTGAGAAAATTTTTTTATAAAATTATTATGGATTGAACTGGGCTTGGAAAATATTTTTATAAATTATATTAGGCTGGGCTTGGGGAAAATTTTTCAAAATTATTATGAGCTTGAACGCTTGAGAATTTTTTTATTATTAATTATAGGTCAGACATTGGCCCAAAACAAATATTTTTGCAAGCCTGGGCTTGACCTGATCAAAAAACCAAGGCCCATGAAAATCTGAATTTTGATTGTATTTTTATATTCATTATGATTATTTAAATATTTTATTTCAGTTCTTAACTGCCAAAATTATTATGATCTTTCATTGGGCTTGGAAGAATTTTTTATAATCAATATGGCTTTGGACTTTGCCTGGAAATTTTTTTTAATATTAAATATTATGTATAAGTAATCAGTAATATTTAACAAATAATATTGGTATTATCAAGTATATAAGGATGCACCCCCCCTCCCCCGCTCATGTAGACACAGCATATAGCAAAGCTATTTGTTCATATTGATCTATGATCACTTTCCCATTCCTTAAGGCAATGGAGGGGAGTTTCTTAAAGCTACTAGGTTAAAATATTTTATTTTTTTATATGCGTCATATATCCTGTTAATATGATTTTTTTAATAAATTTTTTTAAATATATTTTTTTGATTGATATTTTTTTTTAATATATTTTTTAAAAATTTATATTTGATATATCTTTTGATAGCTAATTTTTATAATTTTTGTGTTATATGATTTTTTTAATAAATTTTTTTGATTGATATTTTTTAATATATATTTTTAAAATGATTATTATATATTTATATTTTACGTAATTTTATCTATTATATATCTTTTGATAGATATTTTTTTAGGTAATAGTGATAAAATCGTTATTTTTTGAACTTTTTTGAGTTTTTTTAAAGCAAATAGATAAAAATATGTTTTATGTTAAATTAATATTTCAGTGAAAGTGTACTATAGAAAAGTGACAATTGTCATAATCGTTATTTTTAAACTTTTTTGAGTTTTTTTAAAGTAGGGTAAAAATATGTTTTGTAAACATTGTTAAATTAATATATTAGTGAAAGTGTACTAAGGAAAAGTGACAATTGTCATAATCGTTATTTTTGAACTTTTTTAAGTTTTTTAAAGTAAATGGGTAAAAATAGTAAACATGTTATATTAATATTTCAGTGAAAGTGTACTATGGAAAAGTGACGATTGTCATAATCGTTATTTTTAAACTTTTTTGAGTTTTTTTAAAGTAAATGGGTAAAAATATGTTTTGTAAACATGTTAAATTAATGTTTCAGTGAAAGCGTACTATAGAAAAGTGACAATTGTCATAATCCTTATTTTTGAACTTTTTTGAGTTTTTTTAAAGTAAATAGGTAAAAATATGTTTTGTAAACGTTAAATTAATATTTCAGTGAAAGTGTACTATAGGAAAGTGACAATTGTCATAATCGTTATTTTTGAACTTTTTTAAGATTTTTTAAAGTAAATGGGTAAAAATATGTTTTGTAAACAAGTTAAATTAATATTTCAGTGAAAGTGTATTATAGAAAAGTGACAATTGTCATAATCGTTATTTTTGAACTTTTTTGTTTTTTCTTAAAGTAAATAGGTAAAAAAATGTTTTGTAAACATGTTAAATTAATATTTCAGTGAAAGTGTACTGTGGGAAAGTGACAATTGTCATAATCGTTATTTTTGAACTTTTTAAGTTTTTTTAAAGTAAATGGGTAAAAATATGTTTTGTAAACATGTTAAATTAATATTTCAGTGAAAGTGTACTATGGGAAAGTGACAATTGTCATAATCGTTATTTTTGAACTTTTTTGAGATTTTTTAAAGTAAATGGGTAAAAATATGTTTTGTAAATATGTTAAATTAATATTTCAGTGAAAGTGTATTATAGAAAACTGACAATTGTAATGATCGTTATTTTTAAACTTTTTTGAGTTTTTTAAAGTAAATGGGTAAAAATATGTTTTGTAAACATGTTAAGTTAATATTTAAGTGAAAGTGTATTATAGAAAAGTGACAATTGTCATAATCGTTATTTTTAAACTTTTTTGAGTTTTTTTAAAGTAAATGGGTAAAAAAATGTTTTGTAAACATGTTAAATTAATGTTTCAGTGAAAGCGTACTATATAAAAGTGACAATTGTCATAATCCTTATTTTTGAACTTTTTTGAGTTTTTTTAAAGTAAATATGTAAAAATATGTTTTGTAAACGTTAAATTAATATTTCAGTGAAAGTGTACTATGGGAAAGTGACAATTGTCATAATCGTTATTTTTGAACTTTTTTAAGATTTTTTAAAGTAAATGGGTAAAAATATGTTTTGTAAACATGTTAAATTAATATTTCAGTGAAAGTGTATTATAGAAAAGTGACAATTGTCATAATCGTTATTTTTGAACTTTTTAATGTTTTTTTAAAGTAAATAGGTAAAAAAATGTTTTGTAAACATGTTAAATTAATATTTCATTGAAAGTGTACTGTGGGAAAGTGACAATTGTCATAATCGTTATTTTTGAAATTTTTTGAGATTTTTTAAAGTAAATGGGTAAAAATATGTTTTGTAAATATGTTATATTAATATTTCAGTGAAAGTGTATTATAGAAAAGTAACAATTGTCATAATCGTTATTTTTAAACTTTTTTTAGTTTTTTTAAGGTAAATGGGTAAAAATATGTTTTGTAAATATGTTATATTAATATTTCAGTGAAAGTGTATTATAGAAAAGTAACAATTGTCATAATCGTTATTTTTAAACTTTTTTTAGTTTTTTTAAGGTAAATAGGTAAAAATATATTTTGTGAACATGTTAAATTAAAATTTCATAAGATTTATTTATTTTTTACTAAAATGTTAACTACGAAATATATTTAAATATAGACCAGTATCGGTTATTTGTATATCAACTAACTATAATATCTTTGACTTATTTATTTCAATTCTGTGAGTAAATACATTTTAAATATTTATTCACTTTAGTGAACGATCTGAAATTACAAGTTAGAGCTACTATTGAAATTTAAATCTATCAAAGTATTAAATAGCTTTTCGAAAATGAATATAATTACGAAATTAATTTTAGCATTTCCAAAGTTAGCCCTCATATTTATATTTATTTTAAACAATTACTAAGATTATACACCAAACATTCTAACAAAAATATAAAAAAATGAATAAAAATAATGACCTTATAAAATTTGTGAGAAATATTTTAAAAAATGATTATAAACCCGAGGAAAATTTAAAACACAAATTGGCCAAAGACCTTCAAAGAGAGAGCCTAGCATAATTCAATAAAATATAATTAAAAAAATTATCCAAAGGCCTTCATTTCTCGAAAAAAAACTTAAACTAAATATTGGGAAATAAGTAAGGTATTATTACTATGGTACTATTTTTTGGTGACATTCTAAATCTGATATATAAAGATTTATGTATTTTAAATTTTCATATTGCTTTATAGTTTACTAAATTTCGTTCTATTATTTATACATCCATATTTTAATTTAAATAATTCGTTAAATTTTCGTAACTTTTTTATCGATTCGGAGAATGCGTATAATAAGAAAAAATATAACTTTTATTTCTTGCTAATACGACATTTGGCGTAAGTCTATCATCTCCCTTTTTATCACTTGTAATCCTTTAGACGTAAATTTATTTTATATCAGCAATCGAGAATATTTTATACTGTAATAAATAGATATTGTATTAAAAATATTATTTTTAGAAATGTCTTATATTGTTTAATTATTTATATGCGAGTTTATTTTGTATTCATAATAAATGACAAAATATGAAATTCATAATAATTGTTCAGAGTTAGCAAATTTAAAAAAGGATAATATATTAATATAAAACCCGGCCGAAGGCTGGCAAAACAGGCCGAAGACCCGCAAATTAGATGTATGAGGAGCCCCCTGAAATTGTAAAGGCTAGCGACGCCCCTGTGATTGTCATTAAATCTTAATGGTTAGTGAGTCATAGCTTCATTAATCCGTAGAATCATTGATCAGTCATAATCATTATTATCTTAAGCTTGTTATTATTAATTCGGCATCACTGTAGGTGATTGGACAGAATTTTTCTAGTTGATTGGACAGAATATTATAAAAGATAAGTCAGCCAAATGTTGTTTTTTAAATTATATCAAAAATTTATTCATTATTCGTTCCTTCAATATTCAAGATACACTTCTTCCCTATCAATTATAATTCGAAATTTTAGATATTAACAAAATTTCTGATCCAAATATTCACATGAAAATATTTATTATATGATTTCCTTTCCTCTTTTTTTCTTGGGTCCAATATAATATCAAATGCAATTTATATTTCTCTTTATATGACCTCAAAAACATTCGAATATTACCTAATGGCTCCCTCAATTATTATCCTTTACATATATAAATCCACATTTATATATTAAAAATCAAAAAATATTTTTATTAATTACCTATACATATATGCATACAATATTGCGCATGTATATATATAAACTTTTAATATTATCCTTCTATTTAAAAACCTAAATTATTTATGACCAATTCTTGATTATCCATCCAACTTTAGCAAATGTTTAATATCTCACTTTCATATATGGGATTTGCATATTTTTTACTTCATCAGATAATGTTTCTTTTATATTTCATTTATCACTTTTTATTTATATACAACATTATTCAAACATTTCACATCCATCTTTTCTTTTTATTTTTTTTACACATTAGCAAAATGTTTCATATCCATAATTTTCATTTCATTTTTTTTTGAATTTACAAAATATTTATACCCATAATTTTCATATTAATGATACCAAGCTTAAGATAAAATTATCATGACTGACCAATGATGCAATATATCAATCAAGATAAACTCAATGACCATTAAGATTTAATGACAATCAACAGTAATATCAATCCAGCTATGACCTATACACCGTCAAATTAAATGATAATCAACAGCACAATGACAACTATTACGTATGGTTAAGAAAAAATATGGGTAGCAACAGCTCAATGACAATTATATATGGTCAAGAAAAAGTATGGATCCTGGAACTTCCTGGAACAGAAAAAATAAAATTTAATGAAAATAAATAATAATAATAAATTTTATATTTTTTTGATCATTTATTAGAATTTTGTAGACTTACTTTGATTATATATATATATATATATATATGATTAAATTCTATTTCTTTACCCTAGTTTGATTTCTCAATAATGAGGGGGGGGGGAGGTTGCGTGTTGTATCTGTCGATTTTGACAGATATGGTCGTTTTCCGAAAAACAGTCTTGAGTTAAATTTTTAATATAAGTATATTTTTGATAATATTACAAACTGTTGTAATTGTTAAACCAAATTACGAAGCCGAAAGATATTCAAATCTACTCAAGAAAAAAGAATTAAATTTCGAATGCAAATGATTTAAAGAAAGATGAATAAAAAAGAATGATTATTCAAATTAAAGAAAGTTCAAGATTTTTTTCAGTTTGTTTGTAAAACATTATGTAAATGAATATTATAGAAAAGTATATATATATTCGAATATTTGTATAGTGAGAGATCATGATTTTACGAACTTAATTATAATTTTTAATTTTAATTTTTTATTATTTTAATTTTTTTTTTAATTAATTTAGTTTGATTATATTTTTAACTTATTATTTAATAAAGAGTTAGTATCATTTTAGTTCTACCTTTCTATATTTGACAACGGTTCTAATCTCTCAATCCTTTCAAAAGTCACAAAAATTTACACAAACTACTGTTATTTTAAGATATAATATACCAAGGTGGTGCGACAATATATAAAATCTTAATTGTTTCATCATATCATTCTGGTCCTTATTTTATAGTTAGAAAATGTTTCATTTCTAATATGGCATTGCCGTGTAAATAACTCCAGACTTCAATATATTTGCATAATTATTTCTTCCAAAGATTTTTAGTGTTTTTATTTTATCAATTCATCCAACATAATAAATTCTGATATTAGTTTACATCGTGAGTGTCATGGCTATTACTGCAAATTAACCAGCATCTATTATTTGTGTTGCTATGTAATTTAAGATTATTACTATAACGGCAATTCCATATTTTAGATAAACAATAATGGCCAACTGTGTAGTCGTTTATATATCATTTAAAATGGAAGATAATCTTTTAGAAATTTAATATCTCACAAAAATTTTCTCGATTACTTATCTAGCTTCCATAATGTCATCTAAGAGGAAGCTCTAAATACAGTTTTATGATTTGGATTGGTCGTTTATACTCTCTCCTTCAAAAATTGTTGATTTGCTTTAGGCCTATAATTTTTTCCTATTCTATAAAACATTGTCTAAAATGGTTACGGAGAATTTTACTAGTCTGATAACCTTTTGTCAATGTAAGTTGCTAAGAATTATATTATTGCATTATGTGATTTTTTATATGCCTGTTTATTTTGTATGCATAATATAATAAATGACAAAATATGAAAATCAGAATAATTGTTCAGAGTTAACAAATTTTAAAAAAGTTTAATATATTAATATAAAACCCCGGGTAAAAGCTTGCCGAAGGCCCGCATATTGGAGGGAGGGTATGGGGGGCGAAGCTTCCCATTAATTTTTTTTTGGTTGAGCTCCCTAATATTGTGAAGGCTAGCGACGCCCTTGGTGAAAATATAATTAATATGTATTAATCTAATCTAATAATTAAAATAGTATTCATTTAATAAAAATTTAAATAGTCATATTAATTTTTAAATAATAAAATTAAATCTATTCAATAAAATTATATAAGAAATCGTTTAGGGGTCGATTAAAAAATTTATTTTTAGTTCAAGAGGATATTAAGGAGTCATTAAAGTTTCAGGGGGCTATTCAAGAGACCCCTCCCCTAGTGACACCACTGTGATTTTAAAAAAAAGCACTTGATAATAAAAAGCTAGTAATTTGCACATATTTTTTTAAATAAATATCGTTGTAATGTACAAAAAATTAATTAGATATTTCTTGCACTTTAATAGCAGCCCTTGCCACTAGATACAATTAACATTTAGATAATAGGATGATCATATCGTTGAAGAATAAATAAAATCAGATTATACATAATATAATTTAAATTCTATTATCGCTTCAACAAATAAAGTATATTCCGAATTAAATCACCAATATTTTCTAAACAAGAGATACACGGTAATTACTAATGATTATGAAAAATATTATAGCAAATATTACAAAATTATCAGTCATTGTTTAGTTTATTTAAATTACCATTTGTTCATGCAATAATAAACCCGCGAATCATATGGGAATTTTGGGATTATCTAAAATTATTGGTGATTATGCTCCACAGGCAGTAAAAGAAAATCAGATTAAGAATTATTTCGGTATAATTTTATTTTTTTACTCTTAAATTATATTGCTTATAGGAAGAAAAATAGCGATAGATGCCTCCATGAGTATTTATCAATTTTTAATAGCAGTGAGGCAAGAAGGAAATGTCCTTACTAATGAAAGTGGAGAGACAACAAGGTTATATAAATAAACTATATTATTTTATTTTTGGAATAGTCATTTAATGGGTATATTTTATCGCACTATTCGCATGATTGAAAATGGTATTAAACCCCTGTATGTGTTTGATGGGAAACCCCCAGATATGAAACACGATGAATTAGATAAAAGGAAAGAAAGAAGGGAGGAAGCTGAAAAACAAGCCGAGAAGGCAAAAGAAGATGGTTATTTTATGATAATAATTTATTTTTTAACATTTTTATTTTAGGTGATAAAAATTTAATGGATAAATTTAATAGAAGATTAGTCAAGGTAACCAAACAACATAATGAAGAATGTAAAACCTTATTAGCTTATATGGGTGTCCCATATTTAGATGTAATTAAAATGATATAAATTAATATATCAACAAATTATTCACAGCTAATTATATAAAAAAAGTTATAATAAAATGACCTAAAATATACTAACCTGTACTAATATTGTTGTTCTAACAAGTTTATAGATATTTTTTATTTTAGATTTTCTTATTTGTATTAAATCAAGAATTAATTTTTGAGCATTGCCATTTTAAGGTAAAATGAATACATTTTTTTCAAACTGTAATTTTATATATCATTATTGCATCTGTGAGGTCTCTTTTTCTAGTTTTGGCTATATAATAAATTCTCACATTATATAGCAAAGAGACAAGGTTTAAAAAAAAGATTTATCAAACCCAAATTATTTTAAAAAGTCTATTTTTTGCTTTGCCCAGATTTTATATTTCTATGCCTGGCTCATATAATTTATTTTTAAAGAAATTGACTTAATCCTGGTGTTTAAAAATTTTTTTTATTAGAGGTTTAAAATAATTTGCTTGATAAAAATATACCAACTCAGCATTTAATGGTTCATTTTTGATCTAATATGAAATAATTTAATATCTAATAACTTTTAAAATTATCTTCTTTATTCTAAAAGATTATTTTTTCATACTACAAAGAAAAAAAAATTTGAGTTCATGTTTGGCAAAATGTATTATTTTATTTTGTAATATACTAATGTCATTTATTTTTAAATTAAAAATATATATAGAAATAAAATTAATATTAAAATTAACATATCAAATATAAAATAAAATAAAACAATATTATATAAAAACAGAGGTGGAACTACAAGTTCCCAAAAAACATGAGTAATTATATTTTAAAATAGTGATTTGTAGGTTTTGTTTTAAAAAATAGAATTCTTTTGGTTCTGATGTAAGGGCTCTTGTCATATCGCCTATATTTTTTAAGAACTTTAAAGTTCCGCTTGGCATATGTCCAAGGGAAGAGATAACGATCGATGTAAAAATATAATTTGTGAATTTGGAATATTTCATTGTTTTTTTTTCTCGGCTATATCAACCGGATTAGAATTTAAATTTTTTGGGAAAGAAGATAGACATGTGAAGTCCCAAATTAAGGATTTCCCTAAAGACCAAGGCACGGAAGTTAAGCCATCTGGTCTTAAGCCATCATCTAATGATAAATTTGTAGGCTACAGGATGTTTGGTATTCGGGCCCTGGTTTGAGAACAGCTAATAGTTAAATTAGCCTGCCTTGACTATATATACAATATAGACCATGTCTCCCTTTAGAGTCAACTAATATTTTACATTTGATGCATGTATGTGGTTGAACAATGTTACATCCAAGTCGATGGCCTATGGCAACTCTTAATTGTTCATCTGATAAGAGGTTACCTAGGTTACGACTTGGTAATGCTTCCAACCATTCATAACCACTAGTACAGTCAGCATTCTGTAATAGTTGAATATACTCCAAAGGGGAGTTTGATGAGATTATTTTTAAATAATTTTTTATTAAAGGTTCGAAAATAGATTGGTGTGTTAAGATTGTGGCAAGACAGCTTCAGTTGGAGCCAAAGATACCCAGGCTGTCAAGGCTAAGTTTAAAAGGTTATCTTTAGGAGAGATAAAAGAAGATATCATAATGTCATTCATCAAACGTAATGCCAAAAATGAGGAAAGAGATATAAGATTTAAAGGATATAAATCTAAACCACCCATTTTCGATGGTAATTGTGAGAAACCCCAATTAAAATCTTCCAATTTAATATTTAAAATATTTTCTAATAAACTTCTAAAAAATTCATGAACACGATTAATAATTTCATTATTTAAAAAAAAGGAAGAAGATCTAAAAATATGGAAAATCTTTGGTAAAAATAAATATTTTTTTAAAAGAAAAAAGCTCTGGTGTGAAAGAATTTTTTTTAAAATAGTTTAAAGTCCTAATAAGCCTTCGAAAAATTTTTCCACTAACACCTCACAGTTGGAAAAACTGCTTAAAGGTGAACCTAGAAGATTAATTTCACTTTTTTAAATGATTATAAACCCTTGGACTTTGAGAGTATTTGAATTTAAAAAGCATATTTCAGATTTAGCTTTATTTAGAGTAAGGCCTATGTTTAGAGAATTCTTCTCTATATATTCTATCACTGCATGAATATTTTTAGAAGGTCCACAAATGGTATTATCATCTAAATACCATATGTTTAAATCTAAATTAAAAGGATTTTACACAATGAACAAGTTATGTATACCTAAACTAAAGATCAGAGTGTCCAAAGGGTCTCCTTGTTAAATACCTTTGTCAGATGAAATTGTATATTCCCCGAATTTGAGAGGGGTTCTACAGCCATAAGACTGTTCAATAAATCTTGCACAAACTGGGAATTTTTCATAAAAAATGTTCAAAAATGCTTTTCTGGATAAAGAATTAAAAGCATTTTTAAAATCAAGCTTACAGACTACGGCGTCTGGAGGAGGATCTTCGAATATATGCGAAGAGAGTGAGCGGCTATTTCGCATCCCCCTTTAGTACCAAAGCCTAGTTGATATGTTTGGAACATTTTTGAAGCATCAGGTTTGATGCGCTCAACGATTATCTTAGCTAATAGTCTCCTAAAAAAAGACCCTATTGCAATTGGCCGAACTCCACCATCAGGCTTAGAAAAAGCAATTAATCTTGTGCCAAAAAGAATTTGGTGAACTTGACTAGGTAAATCATTGTCAATTTATTTTCACTAAGTATTACTAATGAATTTACAAATGAATCTTGATAAGGATTTTTAGGGTTAATTTAAAATTGGAAATAAGAGGGGCAAAAACCGTCAATTCCCCCTGCAGAGTTTTGATTAAAAGATAAAACTGTTTTAATAAGTTCTTCCTTACCTATTTTGATTAAATTAGATTTTATAGGGATGGGAAGATCTTCAGGAAAAGCCTGAGGGTGCAATTCTTTTAATAAATTAAAAGTATGTTCATCAAATGGAGCCAATTTATCATTAGATGAAGCTAATTTAAGAGCTCCACATACGTCCCCTTGGTCTATTTTTTTGATATAATTTTGCATTTATGGGCAAAATCAGAATATTATAATTTTGATTTGCTGAAAATTAAAATTTATTATAATTTTTAGATTTCTAAATTAATAATTATTTTATTTACCTATACAGTAAGGTATGTAAGGAAAAATTAGAAGGCTTATTTATGGTTTATTTAATGTTATTAATATTTTATAATAAAGTATAAAAATTTTATAATCTTATATAAAAAAATTTTTGTAATATTCATTGGATTTGTTATATTGTAACTATGTTAAGCTTTAGTGTAGGCCTGCAAGACTCCAAAAAAAATTAAATTAGGAAATCAATTCTAAAATTGCTTATTTTATTATTTTAATAAATAAAAAATCATTTTGTTGTGGAAGCAAATAAAAAAATTCTTTATTTTAATTTTATATTTTGTCAAATTAAAAAGAAATTATTCAAATATAAGTAATAATGAATGAGAAACTAGAAAAATTATTTGCTTTGAGTATATCATAAATCGAAAATTTGTAAGGAGCAGTAGTAGTACAGGCTTATTTATATAAAAAAACAATTATATAATTAAGGCACCTTCCGAAGCAGAGGCACAATGTGCTATATTAGCTAAAGCAGGAAAGGTGTATGGGACTGCTACAGAGGATATGGATTGTTTAACATTTGGTAGTCCTATATTATTAAGGCACATGACATTCAGCGAAGCTCGGTAATTTATAATACTAATTTAAATATTTATTTATTCATACATATTTATTGGCGCCCTGCATGGAATCAAATTTTTTTGGCCTGATCCGATAATTATTTGTTGTTAATCCAAATTTGTGTAATTTTTTTAATGGTCCAGGAATTATATTCTAGGAATAAGTCTCATTTCATCCAAATTCTAATTATTATTAGACTGTTGAAAAAGTACGATATTTCAACAAATGTTAAGGAAAATAGATTTTGGTTATATTCCTGAAAATAATATTTTATAAAAGTATTAGGAAAACAAAATATTTAAAGTCCAAGTCCACCCTGGTCTAAATTAAAATTATTACATCAAGATTTTCCCAATCTGATGATAAGTCTTGGATTGGTCTGTGCAAGGTTCTTGATTGCTTAACATTAATAACTTTATTCAGAAAATTATATATTTTAAAAATTTTTTGTAAATATAAGCATCATTTTATTTTATTCACTTTTAGAAAAATGCCCATCAAAGAATTTAATTTAGCTGAAATTTTGACTCAAATGCAAATGTCCCAAGAACAAGTTTATCAATATTATAAATATAATTTTTTTATAACTTTAAGCTAAATTTATAATAAACAATTTAAAAACTCAAACTGGGAGTAATTATAAAATCTTAAATCTTGTTGCATTTTATTTATGGCTTTAAAAACATTACAAAAACTTAGTTTGTCGATTTTTGCATTTTGATGGGCTGTGACTATTGTGAAAGTATCAAAGGTATTGGACCTAAAAGATCAATCGAGCTAATCAAAGAACATAAAAACATAGAAACGATTATAACCAAGCTAGACACCAAGAAGTACCCCATACCCGATAATTGGAAATTTAAAGTTTTTTAATCTAAAGAAATCTCGTTTGAAAATGATGTTTTTATTTAATATAAAATCCTAAGTTATTTTTTCTTCAGATTACAGTGAATTAGGTAGCATACTAACTAATAGTAATGATAAGAAAACATAATAAATCATATTTTTGAATTTGTAAAATTTTCTGTCATAATAATATTATTGGTCAATTTTGTTCTCATATTTTATCACTTTATA
The DNA here is from genome assembly GCF_954871325.1 of Gordionus sp. m RMFG-2023. Lineage (NCBI taxonomy): Eukaryota > Metazoa > Nematomorpha > Gordioida > Chordodea > Parachordodidae > Gordionus > Gordionus sp. m RMFG-2023. Next base: position 42,435,600 of record NC_088776.1, read on the forward strand.
TTAGATTATTTAAAAAAAAATTACTTTTTGTATTGTTGAAAGTTATTATAGCTTGACTTTGATTATAAAATTATTTGGCATTTAATTTTAAGGATATGGTTTTTTTTAAAAAAATTTTAATTTCACATATTGACGTTTTTCGATTAGATAATTAAAACTAACCCTTTTTTAAAATTAGATATTGGACCAAGATATTAACACTAAATTTTAAAAATTCCTCGAAGAAATCAAAATTTTAAGCCGACAGAGTTTAAAACCAGTAAAAAAAGAGGTCAGTTCTATATTTTTAAGATTCTGTTGATTTCAGTTCCCGGAAATTTTTGAAAGAAAGTTCCGGTTTTATTTTAACCGTTTCGAGTATTCTGGTTCCAAATTTTGCTAATATAAAGATTAGATTCGGATTCCTATACATTTTAAAAGAGGTTTCTGTTATAATTTTTTAGAGAAACTTCCGGTTCTTGGATCTAAATCCTTATCGAAGGTTCTTTATCGACTGTTATATGTATCGATAATTTATAGGGTTATAATAATTAGTTGAAGTTGGGAAATTTGGCAACTTAAAAATAAAATAAAATTTTAGTTTATGATATATATTTTTTAGTAATAAAAACATACTTTTCATAAAAATAATATAGGAAGCAAGAGAACTGTTCCTGAATCCTGAAACGATTAACGTGACAAATATGGATGTAAATCTAATAAATTTTATAAATATTTTAATGTTCACCTATGTCAAAGTCTTAATAAAAATTATCGAAATCTTTTGTATCTCATGGTTGATAAAAAGATAATCATCTTCGATTAACCACTTTATAATGGTTTTAAGGATCAGAATTTTTTTGAATGAATTAAAAGATAAAAGCTATGATAGTACTACTGATTATGACAACCCATTCAAGTATTCTTAGTTTAAACGATAAATCTTATTTACAAAATGGTTATAATCAATTTTTTGCCTGAATACATACCTTTTATATTTTGATATAATATAATATCATCGAGTATAATATTATTTCTCCAGTTTAAATGGAAGGAACCTGAGGAGGAAAGTCTGATTAAGTACATGTGTGAAGAAAAAGGATTCAATGAGGAAAGAATTAAAAACGGAATTAAAAAGATGAAAAACGCTAGAAATTCGATTACCCAGGGTAGACTAGACGGGTTTTTCACGATTCTGGGCCGAGCCCCTACAACAACCTTAGAACAACAAAGAAAAGTTGCCAAAGTATGCAATGTATATATAGTTTATTAGGAAAAATATGACATAAAATACTGATTGAGCAATGCATGAAGGTAATGGGTTTCGATTAACTATAAATGGTTTAATTTCTGTGTCGAATCAGGTAGGATTAGATAACCTAACTTTGGACAACTCTTAACTGCTAAGTCAAGCTTTTCGCCTAAAAGTTTAAGTCAACCTTAATAGAGCTTGGCTAAGCGGTATTAGAAGTGACCAAAGTCAGACGATGTTGTTAAAATGCCCAGTTTTTACTGCTCCAACCTTGAGGTCGGAGCCAAAAAATTGGCTCAAGCCGGCTCGGTCATTTTTATATGCTAAATTTTCATGAAATTTTAATTTAACATGTTTACAATATATATTTTTACCCATTTGTGTTAAAAAACTCTAAAAATAACGATTATGACAATTGTCACTTATTTAGGGTACATCTACACTGAAGTTTTATTTAAATATTTTAGCAATACTTATTTTAGCCCATATACATCAAAAAAAATTTAAAACGATTATGACAATTGTCACTTTTATACGTTACATCTTAATTGAAATTTTAATTTAGCATGTTAAAAATACATATTTTTGTCCATTAGTGTCAAAAAAAATCTAATATTTTTAAAAATATTGATTATGATAATTGCCAGTTTTCCAAGGAACATCTTCATTGAATTTATAATTTAACATCTTTACAATATAAATATTATTTTACCCTTTATGTCAAAAAGTTTCAAAAATGTTCATAAATAACGAATATGACAATTGTCACATTAAAATGTCTAATTCTATTTAAAATAATTGGTTTCGAGTCAGGCCTAATATTTTTAAAAAATATTCGGGTCGAGCCGGACCTTAGAATTTTTTTAAAATATATCTAAATTTATCAATTTTATATTGAATTTTTTATGTAAAATAAAAATATTTGATTTTATTTATCGAAATTAAACGACATATAACATGTCTTTTATTTTGAGTAATTAAAAAAATTGGTCGGTAAATTTTTTTAAAAAAAATTTGGGTTCGGGTTGGGCCGGCAGAACTTTTTAAAAAAAATTCGAATTCGGGCCAGGCTGGCAAAACTTTTTTAAAAAAATTTCGGGCTGTGCCGGGCTTGAAAAATTAGGCCCGATGCAGATCACTAATTGAGTTAATGAAAGATTATATATCAAAATATCTTTAGCTTAAAAGAGAAAAATGATTTATATTTTAATTTATATACCTTTAAAATAAAATAACATGTACTAATAAAATTTACAAACAAAATAATTTTATAAATTCTAAATTTGTGTTTTTTTCCATTTATAGCATGGGTATATAATATACGCATAAATTATATAAATAATAATTTATAAAATTACTTTAAACAAATTCAATATAATAATATATAAAAAATGAATCAATCCTTTTTTTTATGTTTTTTTAAAAATTATTATATCATTTTTTTTAAAGATATTTTAAAATAGTTGGTTCCGATTATTTAATATCCACAGTCTTTTTTTTAAAATGAATATTTTTAAAGTAGGTGATATACTCAAAATGATTAAGCAACTTGTGAATGAGTTTTGCCTAAATAACAATTATCGTCAGGAATACAATATACTTTTTGCAATTTCATAATGCAGGTAGAAAAAAAACAAGAGTCTGCCATACCAATGCAATATGTGTCGTAGATCTTTTTTAATTATGGGATCTTCCTTTTGGCTTGAGTCTCAGTCAATTTTTGACTCAAAAACAAGCTGAATTTAGGACTAAACCGGCTTGGCTCAGCCGTTTAACAACACTAATCTCAAATAAATAAATTTTGGCTTATTGAAGCAACTCCCTAGCCAGCTTAAGCCGACTCAAACCAGCCAACTAAAATAGCTCAATGAGGAGGCTTGAACCTTAGTCAATTTTCGACTCAAAAAATGGCTGAGTTTAGGGCTAAGCTGGTGCAACGTACTATTTTTACTCTGTATAAAAATTACTCATTTATTTAGTGATATTGACATTTATGATTGACGTACATAAATTTAAAAATATATTTTTAGTGATATTGACATTTTTGACTGACATGTTTTACTATTTATATAAATTACTCACTTATTTAATGATATTGACATTTTTGACTGGCATATTTTACTCCTAAAAATTACTCACTTATTTAATGATATTGACATTTTTGACTGACATATTTTACTCCTTAAAAAAATTACTCACTTATTTAATGATTTTGACATTTTATACTGATATGTTTTACTCCTTATAAAAATTACTCACTTAGTTAAGGAAATTGACATTTTTGATTACGTGTAATGATTAAATATAATAAATATAGTGATATTGACACTATTATAAAAATTATTTACTTATTTGATATTTAAGACAATTTTTTATTCTCTTTGCAAAATTTATTTATAACTTGAAATAGGTGAAAACTTATTATTTAAATATGAGATATAAAAGCTTTAAAAAAATATCCTGATATAAATAAGATACGCGATATAAATAAGATTGCGATATAAATAAGATACACGATATAATTAAAATATATGATGTAAATAACATAAGCTATATAAATAAGATATGTTGTAAATAAGATACGCGATATGAATATATATATGATGTGAATAAGATACGCAATGTATATGATTTTCTTCCAAAATTAAGCTTTACATTTTTAATTTCTGGTTCTTGAAAATTTTCTTCATCATCTAAAAAAAGGAATATTATTTAATAATTAAATCAACTGTATGCCTTCTATGGTAGAAGAATGAAACTTTTCACTTGGTAACCTGAGAACTGTTTAAAAGTTATTTAATAAATTTTTAAAAGTTTTAATCTTTTTTTCTGTCCTGCTTTAATTGTGTCATCTTGATAAATATATAAATTAATTTATTTTTAAACTATACCTTTTCTTGTAACATAATGTTTTATGCTACAAAAATTTGCTCAGGTTTTTATCTGTTTCCCACAGGCACTCATTAGCTCTACATTGCCTAAATATTATAAATATTTTGTTGTTAAAAATCATAATTTATACTTTTGTCAATCCCAACTATTGTAAAAGGACCCAGCCAAGTGGTGTCATGTTTCCACCCTTCCTATCTGACGGCTGTTCCAGATAAGCACCTTATCATTTATCTTATAGGAAGTATTTTTCCCAGTATTGCGGGTTCTATAATCCCTCTGCTGGAGCTGGGCAAGATTAATATTGCCTATGGCAATATTATGTATGTCTTGCATCTTGCAAACAATACTTTGAAAATGGTTTTCCCTATCTTTCTCCTCAACATTGTCAGGATCTATATCATAATCATCATCATCCTTAAATATAATTAAGTATATAATATATAGTATATGATAATTAATTGGTTCATAAGCTTGTATTGCTTTTCTACCATACATAAGCTCAAAGGGCGTGTCGATGATTCATGATAGATGTGTTATAGGCAAATAATATGCCCAGCAAGGCATCTGTCCAATTGATCATCTTTAATACACTTTAGAAGTGCATTTTGGATTGCTCTATTAACCATTTCAACCATGCCATTTGCTTGAGAGTGATAAGCACTTGTCACCCTCTGCATGGTCCCCACGAGTTTGTGATAATTAGTGCTAACTTCATTCACAAACTCCTGTACTTGATCATCAATTTGAATCTTAAAACTAAAATTAATATTTTATTATCAAATAAATCATACTTTCGCATAGTAATTAATAAAGGAATTTCAATACTGATTTAACTGTTTTATCCTTTAAAGGCATGGCTACAAAATATATGCTGAAGTAATCAACAGCTACTGCAATATATTTATAGCCATCCTCACTTTCTGGCAAAGTACACAAATCAACTCCTATTTGTGACCATAACTGTTATAAATTTTTTTTATTGTTATACTATATATATTATATTAAAAAGAGTTAATCTCGTTAATTAATTTTAGTGTGGTTAAAAGGTTAGAGATGGGGATTAAGGTCAAGTAAAAAAACGAATATAAATTATAACCTGAAATTGTAGAGGCTTTACTATATAAACTAAAATTGATATATCATAAATTTCATGTAAAAAGATTCAATGGATAATTTAATAAATTTGCTTACCTACCACTTTATATGGTTCTTCTAATAAGGATAGAAGATATAATGAACTAACTTAAAATTTAAATGGTTCTATATGTGAAAATAACATAACTTATAAAAACAAGTGTCACATATATATATATATATAATAGTGTCATATCATTAATAAGACTATAAATAAAAAATATATTTAAAATTATATACAGTTAAAATGACTAAAACTATAAAAATTTTAAAAAATCAATGATTTTTATATAATAAATTATACTATCTTTGCTGTAACAGGAATTGATTGTAAATCATTGGTAGTTTTATCAAATCTTGTATTACACCTTTGACAAGTGTCACAAGAATTACTAGATTTGACTACATCATCTATCATATTTGGCCACCAGAAGCTATAATATAATATTAATTATGACAATGAAGACATTTTATTTAACAGCCAATTTTTTATGGGTCTTGTTAATACCAAAATGGCTAGCAAGTGAAATTGTTTCAATATTATTATCACAACCGCTGTGAACTGCTTTAATAAGTTCTTTTCTTCTAGAAGTGCTCATAATAACTTCCCCATTGTGTGTATGGTGATATTATTTATCATTTCGCATAGTAAATTTGGGGATTTTTTGTATAATATGAAGTTTTTAATTTCATCATATTCTAAAAAAGTTATATAAAATTCAAATATTTAATTTACTATCTTCATTATCAATTGTCATTTCAAATAAATGTTGATTCTAATTTGAATATTTTAATTTTATAGAAAATTTATGTATTTTGATTGACAAGTTAGAAAAAATATGAAATTAAATAATAAAACATTTTTTAAAATATATCATTATTAAAAATACACTGGTAAAAACTTACTCAGGTATGTAATTACATTATAATAGAAGAATAAGTATTAAATTTACTCATTAAAATAGGCCAAAAAGAGTGATTTTAATACATGAGTGATTCTAGCACGTTACAGAGCCTGAGCCAAATTTTTGGCTCAAAAATTTTCTGAGTTTTCGGCTAAGCCGGCTTGGCTCAGCCGTTTAACAACACTATCAGGAATACATCTGAGAGGAACCTATTTTGCCATCTATAGAAGTGGTATAATTTTTAAAATTATAGTTAATTGGTTTTATATGTTCATAATACATTCAATCAATATGAATCCAATTTTTTACTGGTGTCAGACTCAACCCTTTTATCTCTACCATTATTAAAAATGGGAAAACGATTATACCAAATTAGTTATTATATTATAGTAGGGGAAATTTTTAAAAAAATATCCATTTCATACTTTATTTTTTTTTAATTTAAAAAAATAGAGTTATCTTTTTTTTATAATCTTGCCTCTTTCTAACCCAAATTTTTGAATGATATAATAATTCTATTAGGGCAACGCCGATCCACAAATTTTTTCCAATCCGATTTACATACAAAACCTATCTGATATTTAAATTAATTTTTGCAAATAATTTTGTCTCATATAAGATATTTACTCTTTCATTGGGATAATTCAATTTTTTTAAATTATAAATAAGTCCAATTTTTGTTTCTTTTTTTTATCCATCTATTATTTTAGGAATATGTATAAAATATTTTTAAAAAAAGGAGCATATAATCCAAAAAAATGTTAAGATTAAATCATCTTTTTTTATAATCGGTGAATATCGTCGCCGATTCAATATTTAATATTGGCAACAGCCCTAAATTCATAACTTTTATTTTTATTACATTTCATTAACATAAAAGACAGAAGAAATTAAGAAAAAATTACCGAGCAAAAGTGGTAAAAAGACAAAAAAGATTAGCAACGCGAAAAATGCAAATAAGAAAATCAAAAAATAATTTATATGATTATTTAATTTGTATGATTATTATTTAATTTGTATGATTATTTTTATTTAATTTGTATGATTATTTTTATTTAATTTGTATGATTATTTTTATTTAATTTGTATGATTATTTTTATTTAATTTGTATAAAATCTATATTATATAATCTTGTGAGTATCAAATTATTTAATTCATAAGATTTTGTAGAATGCAAAATAATTTACAGCAATTTACTCTTCTAAAATCTTCTCAATGGGATTTTAGGAAGGAAAGATACCTTTAGTTTTCATTCAATTTTTAAAAGTATAAAATAATAGATTTTATTAATTTATCATAAGTATTACAACTTTGTTCATAAATATCATTTTGAGCTGTTCCCTTTATGGTTACACACTACCCTTCTCTCCACAAAAACTTAAAGAAAAAAGATATAATATTTTTTTGAAACAATGACATTCAAAATTTCAGGAAAACATGGCATATAAATTATTTTTTGCCTGAATTAGACCTTAAGATCTATAATGGCGAAAACCCCCATTTAATACCGTTCTTTTTTTTATGAACTATGCCTGTGCATAGATCATAGGGCGTAGACAGGATTTTCTTAAGGGGGGATTATTAAATTTCTGGAAGCTTTACACCCAGACCCCATTTTGGGCGGGCCTTTGGCCCGATTTTTCCTGGCTTTCCATAGGTTTACTTAGTATATTTATAGTTATAAAATATTTTTGCAAGATAGGAGATTAATTTTAATAAAAAATATTTTCTTTATTTAAAATATGCAAAATTGGTTAAGAGAATATCAAAAAGGGAAGTCTGGAACAAAATTACATATATACATTAATACAAAAATTACCTTTTAGAATTTGATAATTAATTGTTTCAGAATTAACTTGTGTTAATTCCTGATGAATATGTATGAGCGCTAAGCCATTTAATCTATTTTGCGAGGTAGTATAGTATTTTGCAAATATGCTTTTGACCTTGTAAATTTGAGAAAGTTCTTTCATTAGTACATGTCGTAATAGAGTGGCATGCTAAAATTTGAAATAATTTTGTAATGTTTGGAAAGTTTAGTAATGTGTTTAAAAACATTGAGTGCGCTTAGAGCATTCTCACTCAGGCTTAAAGTCCATTCTTTTTAAGTTTGCATACCATATTTAAATTCAAACAACTTCCAATTATGTCCCTACCATATGCAATTAAAACCTATATAAATAGTGAATTTTATCTCTAATCTCATCCTGCTCACTGATGGATTAGAGGATAAAAAAATTTGAAAGTTATTGAGGAACAGTTTATGATTCAATAAGCATTCTCTAATTTGAGTTAAACATAAGTTGTATAAAAATCGTACTTCTGTAATTCAACTGATTATGTGGAAATATTATTCCTATGTACTTGCCTTGATAAATTTTTTGGCATGTTTATTATCATATTATATGAATGCACCTTTTAACCATGTTAAAAATCTTGCTAAATTCAATCAGCATTCTTTCTTATTTGTAAAATAGAATGGTAAAGTTCCTAAATTAATTATGTACATATTTTTAAAATATAATTAACCAGATTGCAAATTTTATACTTAAATTAATTATTAAAATAAAATTTACTGCAGATCTTTCATCAACATTAACTTAAAAAATTATAAATATAATGTTAAAATACACTACCTATTGGGACTATCTGAATGATAGGATCATTTTTCTCAATCACAAATGTTTTATCATCAAGAGGCAAAGTTACTTAAACGGTTCCACGTCAATTCAGCGCAGGTTTGGCGCGGCAATAATTCAGCGCAGCGTCAATTCGACGTGACGACAATTCAGCGCAGCGTCAATTCCGCGCTTATCTATTACAGTTGCAATTTATTATAACTTAGTATAAAAATATTAAGATGATTAAATAGAAGTCATTTTGAATGTTGGTATTATTAATAATTTCTTCATATTTATTTTTACAAAAATCTCAATTTTATTTACTAAATGTGTAATATCGAAAAAAATTAACTAATATTTATACCTATTTCTTTAATGAACCAATTTACCACATTATAAGGTATGTTGATTAGTAGCCAATATTATGTAAGCTTGGAAATTTTGCGCATAGAAGGAAGAAAGATTTGACCTCGATCTCTAATCTTATATATTATTTTGACTACTATCTTAATTAACCGTTTTTAAAAATAGAACAAAATATCTCCCTGATAAGTACTATTATGTTAATTCTTAAATCCCCTTTTCACGCCTAATTTTAGACAATAAAAAAAAAATTATAAAAGTTTAAAAAAATAATATACCCCCCTGATAAATAATATAAGAATAACAAAAATTATGTTAAATCTTAAATCCCCTTTTCACGCCTAATTTTAGACAATCCGCCTAACTATTGACAAAAATTAATAAATAGAATTATATTTTATTGAAATTTTGTCCTTTCTTCCATTTCAAAATTTTAAAAAGTTTGTAAAAAACTTTATTTTTTTTCTTTTCCTTCCATAATTTAATCTTTATAATTTAATCATTATAAATTTAGAATTCTTGATAAAGGTAAATATTAATATGATTTCTGTATATCATTTATAATTTTTATACATTTATTTTTAAGAATGCCTTTAAAATATGTTATAAGTGAACGTGGGTCAAAACAACTTGTTCATGATCAATACATATTCAGGAAAGAGAGAACTATAAATCAAAAAACAATATGGAAATGTGTTGAGTCTTATAAATTATTGGTTGGAAGGTAGACCTACCCATTGCAAAGGGCGGTGCCATACAATAAATGAAGAAGTAATTCTTCATATAATTAATCATAATCATGTGTTAGATGGTACGGAGATATGAATGCTTAAATAATATTAAAAGCGTGCCATTAAGGTGACTGATACACCTCAAAAAATTATAAGCATTGCAATAGCAGGGGGTTCCCATCCCTTCATGCTGCCCTTACACCCATCGCGTCAATAAAGCGGACCATTAAGCGGGCTAGATCGCTTATAGGTTCTCCATTACCTAACCCGACGAACAGTTATGATCTAGATTTGCCCGCTATCTATAGAATAACATGTTCAGGGTTGCCATTCCTTCAATATGACAGAAAGCATTTGCAACCGGAACTGCCAAGAATTTTAATATCTGCCACCGTCCAAAACCTTACATTGATGGCGGAAAGCAGTCACTGGTATGCAGATGACACATTTAAGACAGCCCCCTTAATTTTTCACCAACTTTGGACCGTCCATGCCCTATATCATAAAACAATTGTACCCACAATTTTTGCGCTATTACCGAATAAAACCCAGATTACATATACAAGTGTCTTGGATGAGATAGAAAGATTAAAAAATAATCTAAATCCTATATCGGTAATGAGCGATTTTGAGCAGGCCGAAATAAATGCCTTTACACATTTTTCCGTCAATAAATGTAAGAGGGTTTTTTTCATATGACCCAAGCGATTTGAAGACATATACAGAATGATGGCGAGTTATTAGCACATTATTTAGATAAAGATGCAGGATATGAGTGGTCTATAAAAATTAGACAAATGCTCTCTCTTGCATTTGTTCCCATGGATGATGTAGTTGAGGCTTTTTATGGACTAACACAAACACCATTCTATCAAGATAATGAAAGGGTCTTATATAATCTTATAACATATTATGAAGCGAATTGGATTGGGAAAATTCTTCGTAATGGAGAAAGACAACCACCAAGGTTTCCAATTCCCCTATGGAATCAATATGCTGCTACATTGGAGGGAATCCCAAAAACAAATAATGCAGTTGAAGGTAATTTTTGTAAAATTTGCTATCTTTTTTTTAATCATTATTACACAATCATTTTTTATAATTTACTTTGCAATTTTTTACTATAGGTTGTCATAGAGTATTCTCATCTCTGCTATCGTCGCACCATCCCTCTATTTGGAAATTTTTAGATGTTCTACGGTTAGAACAATCGTTAACCGAAGCAAAAATTGAACAATATATTTCTGGTACGCAACATCCGAGATCAAGAAAGAGGTATCGGGATACAGCTGAAAATATTATATTAATTGTATCTGACTATGTAAATCGCCCCAATTAATGATTATTTAAGGGGGATCGCATATAATTTTAATTTACAAATATAATTTTTTTTTAATAGCATGTTTTGTATAGTATATTTATATTTTCTATATTCATTTTATAAATAAATAAAAAAAATTGTGCGTTAATTCATTTTTCATTTATATAATAGAAAAAATTAGCCAAGTATAATATATTTTTTAAAAAGGATTAATAGAATTTAAAGATTTTTAATAAATCTAAAAAATGAGTCAGTCTAAATTTTGATTCTGGGTCTATTTTAAAAAACGGTCGATTTAAATTCTAGCCAAAATAATATGTAAGATTCGAGATAGAGGTCCAAACCTTTCTTTTTCTATGCCCAAAATCTCGGCTTACATAACATTGGCTACTAATCAACATACCTTATGTGGAAATTGGTCAACCAAAGAAATAGGTATAAATATTGGTTGTTAATTTTTTTTGATATTACACATTTAATAAATAAAATTGAGATTTTTGTAAAAATAAATATGAAGAAATAATTAATAGGCCAACATTCAAAATGATTTCTACTTAATCATCCTTATTTTTTATACTAAGTAATATATAATAAATTGCAACTGTAATAGATACGCGCCGAATTGACGCTGCGCTGAATTGTCGCCGCGCCAAATTTTATGCGCCTAATTTTCCGCGCCGAATTGTGGTGAACCTACCTACCTAAACGCCCATCCCTTGGGAAATAAGAAGAGAGTTAAAAAGCCCATGCCCGATTAAAAAAAACTTGATTATGGAAAAATTATATTGGTTGGTTAATTTTACACATATTTAGTATTGTGAAAACCTAGAAATAAACATGATTCTATAAAATAAAAAATATCAGTACAAATAGTATCACTTGTCAATAAAACTAGTTCTTTATATTCAACTTTGAAAATAATCAAAAATCCATTCCATATTCAATATCAATCGTACCCACTTAGGATTTACATTAATAAATAATAATAATAATAAAGAAGATTGATAATGGTTGAACCAAAATTTTAAAAATTATAATTCATATGTTTTAATGAATATAACAGTATTTTGTTCTAGTAGAAAATTATTTATTAATATATATCTTTATTAATTTAACAAATATATAATTATTTTTTACATTTATATTCTTCACAAGATAATTTATGATGTCCATATCAATATTTCATAATCTTCTGTAAAATATATAATTCACTATTGGTAAAAATAATCTTATTATCATACGATATTAGATAGGCGTAGTCAGGATTTTCTTAAGGTGGGGGGGGGGGGTTAATGGTGGCTTCGCTCTCAGACCCTATTTTGGGCGGGTCTTCCGCCCCCTTTTGCCCGGTCTTCTGCCGTGTTACCTTAGTCTACATATAGTTATAAAATATTTTTACAAGATAGGAGGTTAATTTTAATAAAAAAAATAAGCCTGGAACAAATATTAAATATAGTTTTATTAGTTTAAAAAAAATTACTTGTATATATATTAATATGCATGGTAATAATTTATTCTAAACAAATATAAGAAATTCATTTATAAAAAGTAAGTAGACATATAGTTGATATTCATCTATTATATAGAATTGGTTACAAAATACTAGGTAAAATTCCACTCTTACAGGCATATTTGACAGTTAGAGAATATATTACAGTTAATATTTTAACAAATTTAACTAATCAATGCTCTTGATAATAAATTATAGCAGCAATTTGCATTCAATTATTTAACCCCATCTATTTATTTTAAATAAAAAATTATATTAAAAATTATATTAAAAATTAATCTACATATTATTCATCCCACAATATCTTTAAAAGATATTTTCTGATGTCCTTATCAATATTTTATAGTTTTCTGTAAAATATATAATTCGTATATTAGTAAATTGTCATATGATAATTGATAAAATTAAATATACTGTAAATCTACAACATATAATATTCCACTCTTTGTATTGTGCTTTAATTTTTTTATTTAATTTATGATTTAATTTTATCAATAGTTTTATAATTATATTTTACTTTTATTAAAATAAATAAATTAAAATTACTCACTTTATAAAAATTTATATTTGATATGTTATATTATCTGGTAATATGGATCTATTAATAAGTAATTATAATAAATTTCACTTTTGTCTTAAGACTTATCTTTGGCTTATATTTCATTTCTTTAAAGATATTTTTGGTTTCACTTTTATTATATATAATTGCTTTTTTCTAAAAATATATGAATTAAGTCAATAGTTTTAGTTTAAAAAATTTTTAACTCTTACATTCCTTCTTTTAAATTATTGTGTAAGATATATGCATACATTTTGGGGAAACAGGGGGTAGGGAGAGGACTAAGGTGTATATTTTTTATATATTAACAAAAAGTGATATATTTGCAAAGGGGGTGGGTGAGGATTTTTTTTGCAACCACCCCCCCCCCCCCCACTTCCCCGACTACGTTTATGGCATAGATATAAACAACATCTAGGAAAATAAAATAATACCTAACGAATAATTATTTATAAATCTTTATTTAATGTTGTACCTTGGCTTTGCTCGTCAATTTAAAACATCTAATTTCTTTATACCCCTTGCATTTTTATTTTTTACAAATCACCATTGATCCTATCCGTGGCAAACCTATTTTTGGTATAATCAATAGAATATTTATGATGGTTTCTGTTTGTATCAAATTTTTTCCAGCAAAAATTATATTTATTAATAAATATTAATCTAATCCTAACCATCTCATGAGCATAAGCTTAATGCTTTAGGCCCATTGTTTAGGCTTTAGTTTTTAAGTAAAACAAATCAGACAAACCTTTTCGAAAAAAACGTTTTTAAAAAATTAGCAGCTCATATTATTGAAGGTTTTTTTATTATTTTTTTTTATTATCATTTTTAAAGAATATTCCCAAATAAAAGTCCTTTAGGACATTCATTTGACTTTTTTTATAGACATAATTTATTAAAATCTAAGACCTATTTTACAAAAACTCATTTCTTTCCCAAAATTTAAATTTATCATACACTTCTTACATAAGATTAAATCTCAAAACGAAATATTCAATTTTTTTTTGAATAGTTCAAAATTAGTATTATACCCTAGTGAGTATGAAAGAAGACAAGGAAGGGTTATTATGTTTTTCTATCATGTATTATTTATTAAATATTTTTAATATCCATATTATTATTGTCCCTCAGTTTATTCAATATATTTTAATTATATAATATTTAATTGATCAGTTTTGGTCACGGATTCCAGCAATAGCGTTGTTAATTGGGGAGAGGCTCAAACCCCCTGAAAAATTTAATGAGCCTCCTATAAATTTTGGAATTTTTTTTTTTAAAAAATTAACCCTCTGAGATTGTAAAAACCAGTGACACAACTAGGCGTCAGGTAGAAAAATTGATAAATAATATTTCTATATTTTTCACGGTTTTTTATTCTTTGTTTGAATTTGAATATTTATATATTATTACCCAAATAAGTTATATATATTTAAAAAAGTATAGTGATAAAAAAAGGCAAATATTTCATTAAATTTTGTTTAATTTTATTCAGTTATCGTTTATTTTTAATTTGTTGACGAATCCATTAATTAAATTTTACAAGTAAAGCTGAAGTCACTGATGAAAAATATAATGCCTTTCACAATATATCTATTCGAATCTCCAGGGTTTTCTAATAACCATTGAAATGTTTAGTTTTTGAAAGAGTTTCGAATAAACCAAAGAAAATGCAAAACAAATTATACACTATTTTTTTAAATATATTTATATACAAATTTTAATCTTTGAAATAAATGTAAGAGACATTATGGTAGATATATGGAAATTTAAAAAATATATAAATTGTAAAAGTTGATCAATATGTTAGATTCCATTTAAAAATATTACGATATAATACAGGGTGGACCTGTCAACCATTTGTAATTTATGCAAGATTTTTTAGAGGGGTTTTTTTTGGCTAAAATTAGAATCTGTTTTTAAGAAAACATTCAATTTGTCTAATTTAAATATTAATTTATAGCCGATAAAATATATATGGCCTTTTAACCCTTTAAATAAAAGTTATCATTAAATTACCCAAAGTTTTTAAATTTTGAATATTCCTAAGAAGCTTATAGATCACATACATATGGGTCATTGTTAAATAGACATAAAGTAGTCATATCTTCTGATTTTAATTAATTAATTTCTTTTTTACGTTAAACAAATTTATTTAAAAACGATTTTAATTTCTGAAATAAGATACCTTATAAACTATATTAAAATAAAATATTTTTTTTAAATATTTAAAAATATATTAACGGGAAAGTGCCTTAAGGTAACAGCACAGTGGATTGATATACTATATGACGCATTTGGACAAAAACTCATCGTGTTGAGAAATATTGAGCACTTTTTTGGGTAGGTTATTTTCATATGTTTTTAAAAATTTATTTATTAGCAGATATGTAAATAAATATTATTCGCAGTGTTCATAATTAAATTTGAATAAGGAAAATTTTTATAATGCAATATCAAGATTAAAAAGTTATTAATTATTTATTTAATCTTTATGTTTTAGATGGTCAACAAGATTTTCAATTTATTCATGACAACTAACTTATACGTATTTAACATAGATATTTATAATCAAAATCGGCTCCTTTCCTACCATATAGAGTTTTTATCATGTATTATCATTTTCAATAGGATTAATAATTTTTTTGATCATTTATATCTTGCTAACTTTTTTATTTTGGCTTCGTCATAAATTAATAAATAGATTTTGCAAAGCAATCAAAATTTTTCTACCATATTAATCGAATTATAATATTAAAATTAAACATTGAATTTCATCAGAGGTTAAATAATATATATTAAATTTTGTGCATTTAGAAATAATCAAAATAGATAGGAGCATTAAATCTCTCAATATCAATAGTAATCATTTATGACCCTCAAGGAATTTAAACTTAACATTAGCCACCTCTCATCCTTAAAGTAATTAAATTATACTGAAGTTCTCGGTATAGATTTTGTTTTCCACAACTCCTATTTCCTTAGACTATTAAACAATAGTTCTCGAGTATCCAGTATGATGGATTATAAGGTAAACCTAGCCTATTCTGTTGCTTGACAATACTAAATTTAGGGCTTAAACAGGAAGGTTGCTAGCCTTTACAATCTCAGGGGGCTCAGCTAAAAAAAATTTATGGGGACTTCGCCCCCATACCCCTAATTTGCGGGCCTTCGGCCCTTTTACCAGCCTTCAGCCGGGTTTTATATTTATATATTACTCTTTTTAAAATTTGTTAAATCTGAACAATTATTCTGAATTTCATATTTTGTCATTTATTATATTATGCTTACAAAATAAACTGGCATATAAATAATTAAAACAATACAAGACATTTCTAAAAATAATATTTTTTAATACAAAATCTATTTATTATAGTATACAATATTTTCGATTGCTGATATAAAAAAAATATGCGTCTAAAGAATTACAAGTGATAAAAAAGGTTAATTAATTCATACATATGCCTCAATTGATAATGGTTTTTAAAAACCACATAAGGCTATATAATTCTTAGCAACTTACATTGACAAAAGGTCATGAAACTAATATAACTCTCTGTTACCATTTTAGACAATGATTTATAGAATGGACTAATAAGGAAAAATTTATAGGCCTAACCAAATCAACAATTCTTGAAGAAGAGAATATAAATACCAATCCAAATCATAACTATATGGTGGTTAGAGCTTCCTCTTAGATGACATGATGTAAGCTAGATAAGTAATCGAGAAAATTATTGTGAGTTATTAGATTCTAAAAAATTATCTTCCATTTTTAATGATATATAAAGGACTACACAGTTGATCATTATTGCTTATTTAAAATATGAAATTATATGCTCTTAGCAGCTTAGTAATAATCTTAAATTACATAGCCAAACAAATATTAGATGGTGGTTAATTTGCAGTCACAGCCATCTCACGATGTTAACTCATATAAGAATTTATTATGCCAAATAAATGATAAAACAAAAAATAATAAAAATCTTTAGGAGAAAATATGCAAATATATTGAAGTCTAGAGTTATTTAATAGGCAAGGATGCCATATTAGAAATGAAACATTTTGTAACTATAAAATAAGAACCAGAGTGATATGATGAAAGCAATTAAGATTTTATATGTTAGTGTTGCACCACCTCTAGTTGGTATATTATATCTTAAAATAATAGTAGTTTGTAATAATAACAAAAATATATCGTATTAAAAATTTAACTCAGAAATAGCTTTTCTAAAAGCGTGTAAAAAAAGAATATAAAAAATATCTAATTTATTACATCTTTTGTGGGATGAATAATAAGATGTTTAATTTTTAATAATATTTTTAAATAAATAGATGGCATTAAAGAATTAATTGCAAATTATTACTTATATTTATTATCAAAAGCATTTATAAAATTTATTAAAATATTAACTGTAATATATCATACTAGTAGAAAGCCCGTCAAAAATGACGGGGAATAAGATTTTTATTCATTTTTTACGATAGATGTCATGCCAGGTTCAAGCTCACAATATTAGGAAGCATCCAAGATCTTATAATTTAAAAAATTTTATCAAGCCCAGCTCAACCCTTGATAATTTGTAAAAGATATTCCCAAGTCAGGTGCAAGCTAATATTAATTTTGACGTTCCAAGCCCAGTCCTACCCATTATAATTTTGAAAATTTTTTCCCGCCTCGGAAATAGTTAAATTTTTAATATCATCACATAAACGGGAAATATCTGATTTACCAATTAGTCTAATATGGAAAAAAAACATGTAAATTCCGTATTGAGGGAAACTGGGAAGGCCTGGGCAACCACTTATTATAGAATCATGACAAATAAAATAAAAATAACCGACTCTTATACTTTTTTGTAATATGATCAATTAAAATTATATCTAAAAAATATGTTGTTTATTATATAGGGTTATTGTTGTTTTTCAGATAAATTTAATGTATGTCTTGCATTTCTGAAATTATTTGTCAAAGAATTTGATAAGACATATATATTTTTTATGTTAAGTAAAAAAAAATGCTGTCTATTTAAATTACAAAAATGCCATTAAACACTAATGAAACTTATATGCAAATTAATTATATATTTTTTAAGATATTTTTTTTTATTGACATATAAATTTAGGATAATTTTTTAAAAAAATAATGAGGATTATTTATTATGTATTTGATAAAATTAAGAGCAAATCCTTGTTGATGTTATATTTGAATGTTTATATATATTTTAAAAGATTACGCTATTTTTACATATTTCTTACATTTAATATTATCTTATGGAGGTCAATGTAATTGCATATTAGTAGAGGTTAAATTACATAATTATAAAAGACTATATATAGGAAACAATTTTATAATAAAGAATCTATTGTTTTGACTATAAAAAATGGCGACGAGGTAAAAAAAAAATCTAAGTCGCGCGGTTTTCGGTCTTCGGTTAAGTTTAATAATATATAGAATTATAAAAATTTTTTCTGTTTATAAAAAATAAAATTATATATATTTAGAAATTATGGATAAAATTATTCTGCAAGACTTTGAAAAGGAAGATTGTTCTATCGAGGACTACGTTGATTATATCAAATATATACTAAATATGAAAAAAATTCCTCAAATTGACGCCACTTTAAAAAAATTATTTATAGCTTATGGACAGCGTCTATACGACAGGATTTTCACAGGATGCAAACCCCCTTCAAAAACCTTTGCCTACCCCCCTAAAAAATTTACAGCGCCTTTGGCGCCGGTGTCTCTCTATTATTATTTTTACCTTTTTAATTTATTGATACTCTTTTCAGAAAATTTATAAAGGATAACTTAAATTAATCTATCTCTACTACCAACTCGATATTTTGTATAAAGAATTTATTTTTTAGATAATAAATTCAATTAAAACCTCCATTATTTACAATGAATTAATTATTATGGCATTATAAGCTTGCTGAAATATCTAAGGCTTTTAAATTACATTTAAAAGGATAGCAGAAAGTTTTATTTGGAAAAAAATGTGTATGATTGTTTGCAATATATAGATTTGGTAGATGAATTGTATTATAATAAATCTATGATAAAAGTATTAATTTTTACAGCAATAAATTTTGTTCTATTTCTTCTCAAAATTTAATAGATAACCCCCCAAAAAATTTATCCTACCCTCAATAAAGCAGCCTATCCTATACCATCCTCAAAAAATAGGATGCAAACTGTTCCTACCCTTCCCGCTCATGTAGACGCTGTTTATGGAGGAATAAACATTATAACTGATATCAAAAAATTACTCTATCCTAGGAATATAGAGGAGGTAGGATGGATTGACATATATAAAATAGCAAAACAACTATATAAAGATGAAAGAACTATTTTGGCATCAAGAATATTTCATTAGATTAAGTCGCGGGGCTACTGAATCCGTAAAGAGCTATTTAAAAATATAAAGGAGCTAGCCCGAAGATGCGAATTTGAAGACAATGTAGAACTGAGAATTCGAAATCAATTAATCGCCGGACTAAAGATGTCACAACTGGATAAAGAACTACGATTAAGATATCCAGATACTAAAGACGAAGACCAACCGTTAAGCTTAAACAAAGTGGTAGAATTGGCTTTAGCGATGGAACGAGCTGACTTAGAAATAAATAATACTGCTAAAATGGTATATAAAATCAAAGAGCCGAATAAACATGATAAAAATAATCGGGTAAATCAATATGATAAAAATAATCGGCAGTATAATAATAATGATAATGATAAACGGCACTATCAAAAGGATAATAAAGCATATGTAAAAAGAGAACTAGTGCCCGGGTATAATAACTACCATACAAATAATAATAGTAATTGGAGAAAACCATGCTATTTCTGTAATCGGTTTCATGCTATTAGAAATTGTCCCGCCTACGGAAAATTGTGCAGCAAATGTAGGAAACCAAACCACTTCGCCGTATGTTGTAAAGTTAAAGAAAAGATTTACGGAACAAATTACAATAATAAAGAAGACTATTCGGATGTCTCAATAAGAAAAATATACAAATATGGGCAACATCCAAAAATTGAGGTATTAATAAACAACCCAAAAATTAAAATGGAATATGATACTGGCTCGACAGTAACCATTATTAATGAAATAATATGGAATAAAATCGGAAGGCCAAAACTTAGAAGAGCTAAAGCACCAACTATATATGGAAATAATAGAATAAAAATTATGGGTGAAGCTGATGTAAAAGTACAATTAAATAATAACATAAAATGGCTTCCATTATTAGTCACACAAACAAATGATGCAGCTCTATTTGGATTTCCATGGATTATCGAATTTGAATTATCGTTACCAAAAAATGTAAAAATCAATATGATCAACAATAGATATAAATACAATGATAATGGTAACTTAAATATTGACAAAGAATTTGCTACGGTGTTTGATAATAAATTAGGATTAATAAAAAATGTCGAACAAGTAAAACAACAATTGGAAGAAAATACAAAACCAATTGCACTGCCCGCTAGAAGAGTACCGTTGCCTTTAAAAGTAGAAATTGAAAATGAACTGAAACGTTTGGAAGAAAATAATATAATCAAGAAAATAGATCCATCAACAACAAGAGTAACCTGGAGTACTCCAATGGTAGTGGTACGTAAAACTTCAGGTGAACTACGATTATGTGGAGATTTCAAAGTAACGTTAAATAAATTTATACTAAAAGACTATCACATTCTACCAACGTTTGAAGAATTAATAGCAAAAATAGCGAGTGGAAATAAATATACAACATTAGATCTCAAAGATGCATACCTACAAATGAGCATTGACGATGAATCGCAAGTATTATTAACAATGGTAACACCAAATGGATACTACCGCTATTTACGATTACCTTTTGATATAGCTACAGCACCAATAATATTTCAACGATATATGGACGATTCACTGGCTGATTGTTAAGATACAGCAGTTTATTTAGATGATGTTATAATCACAGGAAAAAATGATACTGAACATATCGAGAATATAAAACAAGTCCTTAAAAAATTACAAAATGAAGGATTAAAAGTCAAAACAAGCAAAATAAATTTATGAAAGAAAAAGTATCATATTTAGGATACATTATAGATCAAAATGGAATACACCCTGATAAAAATAAAGTAATAGCAATACAAAAATATCCAACGCCAAAAGATAGACATGACATAAAATCATTTTTAGGTATATTAAACTATTATACACGATTCATACCAAACTTACATGGAATCATAGCCGAATTACTTAATAAAACTAGTAAAAATGTTAAATGGAATTGGACTAAAAAAGATGATGCGTTATTTGGAAAAGCAAAGGGAATAGTAACAGAACACAATACTATACAATTTTATAAACCGGATCTTGAGTTAATACTAGAAACAGATGCATCGAACCAAGAATTTGGAGTAAATAAAAAATCCACTTGAAAAAGGATGGCATGAAGGAAAAATAATAAAAGATTGATAGACGATCTAACTTGGTAGGAAAGAAGATATGTTATATTTGAATGTTTATATATATTTTAAAAGGTTACGCTATTTGAATTATATATTTCTTACATTTTATATTATCTTATTTATGGAGGTCAATAGTAGTAGTTAAATGACATAATTATAAAAGACTATATAGGAAACAATTTTATAATAAAGAATCTATTGTGACTATAAAAATAATCAATCATTACATAATTAATATTCAGAATATAATGT